>NW_028274808.1:45587950-46982260 GCF_037043125.1 Eumetopias jubatus
TCCTGAATAATACCATAAGCTCCTTTAGACCAGGAATCTCTAGTGTTTCCATCAGCAGCGTCTAACGAAGTATTTTATGTGTTTCCTATTTAAAAATTACTTTTGAATATAGAATAAATGCACACAGCCCTCAGGTGAAAAGGCACAAAGTCTCCACTGAAAAGTCGATCTCTCTCCCACCCCTTTGTCTTAAACCACCCAATTTTCCTCCCTAGAGGTATCTGCTGTCGAAAGTTTTTTTTTTTTTTTTTTTGCTTGCTGGTTTTGATCTGTTTTATACTTGTGTATGAGGGCTGCCATGCATTTGGTACTGATGATGGTGAATAAACTTCGGGGCCTGTTTTCTCCCCAAATCAGAGAACAGAGGGGAGGGGCAATAAAGAAAACCCAGTCTCAAGCCTCCCTCCCAACCATCTGCTATACTATCTACAAAGCCACACAATTTGGGGAGACAAAAGTTGAGATAGAAGAGAATACTCAAGAATAAGCATATATTCTGGATTATCATAAACCATGTCTATCTTAACAACACTAAGGCAAACTATAGCAACATGAAGACATAAGGGTTTCCGTGGACACTGGCCAAGATGCTTGCCCTTAAATTGTGGGAGAGAAGTCAGTCTTGGATAAGGGGGACACATTCAGTGTATTAATAATAACTATAACATTATCTTGTCAAAGTACTTTATCTCACTTTATCTCTCCTATTATAAGAACATGTACATGCCATACAAATTTGCAGTTATTTTTCTCTGTCCAGTAAGCCAAACATTTTTTTTAAATTTTTTTATTGTTATGTTAATCACCATATATTACATAACATTTTTACAAGAACATTTTAGCTTATAAAAATAAAAAGGTAAAATCTTCCTTCTTTCTTCTCTTTCTTTCTTTCTTTTCTTTCTTTCTTTCTTTCTTTCTTTCTTTCTTTCTTTCTTTCTTTCTTTCTTTCTTTCTTTCTTTCTTTCTTTCTTTCTTTCTTTCTTTCTTTCTTTCTTTTTCTTGTTTGCTTGCTTTTCCTTAATACAGTCTCCTCTTATAGTCACCCCTCCACATATGCCTATTTGTTAGGGCTTTTCCTGCCAGAGATCATGAAGTGCCATCCCCCTGATCCTTTCCACCATTTTCTTTCATTCAACTTTCTTTTTGTTTCTGACCCTGTCCACAAAGTTGTTCTATCATGCAATGTTGCCCTGTTTCACCAAGCTTTTCACCATCAAAATTCTACAGTTCACCTTTTTTTCTGCAAGTGTACTCTAGGCAGGCATTTTTCTCCTCCTCCATGGTGCTGCAAATTTTCATCAGCCGTTGGATGCACAGGCCACTCTGCATGTCATCTAGCATTTCATTGTGATAGCTGTCATTCAGGATGGGCTGACTTGACTCTTGGCCAAGTGCTTTTTCTACCACTAGAGCATCTTAGTTTTTTGTGTGGTGGGGGTTTTTGGGGTTCCAGTGACCTTTTCATGTGTGCCAGAATTTTCTGAAGACAAGAGAGCTTTCTTTCTGTAGATGCCCATGGAAATGTCTCCCTGCATTTGCTCATTCTTGCCTACCCCTGTTGCCTTGCATAGGTATGTCTTCTTTTTGGAGGCTAACCAAAGGCATGACATAAGAAATTTCTCCACAACAGAATTGTACTGTAGCACAGAATCAGAAGATCCCTTAGATGCTACATTCTGGAAATTCCATAGGCCTTGGAAGTTAGGGAAGTGGGTGGTTTGTTTTCAGTTCTCCCAATGTCTTTTTTCAAGATTCTGTTGTGTCTCCTCCCCTTTCTCTCTCCAAAGTGCTTTTCCTGGTAAAACTGGGACAAACACAGTAATGAGAAGGTTATTAGTATCTTTAGGGAGAAGGCAGTACTGGATCTGATCCTCCAATGATGATTTCTTGGACACTATGGAAGTCAGAAGGGGAGGTATGTTTGGGCTGGGGCAGGGGCTCCCAGGTGTTCTCCAGCCCATCTAGTACATTCTCAACTTCTCTACTTGCTCACAAGATAGCCCAGTGGTAATGTTTGTCCTTATGCACAGGCTTGAAGGCTGCCTTTGAACCAGCGCCTCTGCTTAATGATCTCTTCCTTTACCCTCATCATCACCTCCAGGCTCCACTCTGCTCTGCTGTGTTGGCCACTTGCATATAAAGGTTGTGTACCTTGTCTGTATGTTTTTTTTTCCCCCCCTCTGGCAACCTTGGCATTCAACTTCCCTGAACTGGAAGAAGAGGAAAGAGAAGAAGAAAAAGCCCCTCCTCATCGAGAATTCATTCCAACAGAATTACCCAGCATGGAGTGGTGCCTTCCAGGTTCCGTCCCATGCATGCCTCAGGCTTCTAGCCCCATATCTGCACAGCCTGGACCCTGTGTCAGCTTTGATAAGAGCCAGGCTGTAATCAGTGCGGCTGCAGTTCTCTGGCTCTGATTTCCCCTTGTGGCTTCTTCATTCCTGTCGATAATTAAAGGAAGCTTTTCTTGCCATGCTGAAGGCTATATAAAATAAGTTAATAAGTAATAAAGCAGATGGCATGGAGCCAGGAACTTGCTGCTTCTGGTATTCTTCCCATCCTTGTCGTATAGTTACTGAGGGGGAAGCGTGGCTCTCAGACTCAGCCTTTGGATTTGGATGGGAGAATAAACTTTGTTTGGCACTCTGTTAAAAATTGTAAGATGCATGGAGAACATTCTGTGAGAGTGTTTATAGGGCCTTAGATTTTGAATGAGAAATGCCATTGGTTGTTCTTCCTATCTTCCCATCTAGTCTTTTCTTTCAAATCCTAGATTTCTTAATTCTCTTTGTCATCCCCATGCCTGTATCACTGTACAGTCTACTTTTATTTCATTAAGTTCAAAATAAATGCACTGGGGACTTGCTCTCCAAATGGTATGTGTACTCAGCCATCAACTTCTCTGCCTTTTCAACGTGCCTATACACAGCATTACAGATGAGTGCCTCGAAAGAGTGCTGTTTCTTTGGGGGTTACTGTGTGCTCACTTATGCTCTCTTGAAATGGCCATGGATCATTTTCCTGTTCCTGGAGGCCTTGGATAAACTCTCTGTAATGAGGTTTAGGCTCCATCACAGCCAAGGAAACTTCCAGTTAAGTGTTTGGGCCTGGAGGAGTGGGGGTGGTGGTGAACCTGTTTTGATTAGTCACAGATGCTTCTCTTGCATTCAGTCTGCCTTTGGCACAGAGGGAGAGAATAGTTGAGGCCATTATTCAGGTTATTTGGGTTAAGAAAAATCCTTCTACTCAACTTCCCTTTAAAGAAGAAGGTGATTTTGGTTGTAAATAAGCCAAGATGTCTGTTTCAATGAATGAATATAATCGATGCTCAAGACATATATCCGCTTTTATCAGCTGCCCACATTGTTCTCTGGCAAAGAAAGGACACAACACTGTAAAGGGCTGGAAGGGTAGTTCCAGAAGCACCCCATAGCAATGCCTCCAAAGCAACCCCTCTGAGCCTTCGTGGCCCCCAAATCCACTGGCTTCTAAGTACAGCACCAGCAAATTACTTCTTGAACTCCTAACTTCTAACTCTGACTCTAAAGTCTATTTCTGAGTTATCTATAGCTCATTTCTAGTTTCTGTCCTTAATGTGAAGCTTCTGGTTTCATACATTTCTCTCTATCCATCTCTTGTTCCTGACTTCCTAATTACATTCAAATCCTTACCTGTAACTTTTTTTTCCCTGAATACTGATGTATCATCTTGTACTTGCTTTACATAGACTATCTCACAAGTATTCTTGTTAGATTCAGAATTCCCCCTTGATTTTCTACCCTAAGTTGTCTCCTGACTCCAGATCTTAAGGTTATTCACTATGAAACTTGACTACAGGGTAGGTGATGACGCCGTTACCACCAAACATCTATTTGCTGACTCATCCTGGAATCCCAAAGATATAGTTATGTTTCCATTGGAATTAATCAGCCACACAATGTGCTAGAGCCGTGCCGTGTGAGAACTTGGATTAAAAACTTGTCCATGTAAATCACTCTTTCTTCAACCCCAATATCCAAAATTGGATTTTAGAAGATCTAAAAACATGCATGTTTAGTGATTGCAAGAATTTTAAGATCAAACTTGCTATAATTATCCTATTTATTATTGTCTTTTGTGTCTACACTCTAGGTAAAAGTGAAAAGCCACATTTAAGCTGGTCATGCACCATATTATAAAAACTTAAAGTGCTTTATATATGCTCACATTGCTTTCTTCCACATCATCCCAACACATGTAGGCGTCTCTATCCATAGTTTTCTCAATTGTTCTCAACTGGGAACATACCTACTATTCAGAGTCCGTTCTATTTTGGGTTAGTCAGTCTTCCTCTTAACACATACTGACACCTGATCCCCTCCTCTTTTTGCCGCAAACAGATTTCTAGGAAGATTTCTCTTATTGGATTTCTTTGCTGATAGGCTTTGGCGATTTTGCAAAGTAGTTGCAGTTTCTCAGGTAACTTCTGGAATTCTTTGTTGGAAGGCTGGGAATGATGGGTTATTTCATTATCAGGAGGACCAGGGGTTGAACTAAGCTATCAACATATCCTTCCTTTGTAGATATATGTGACTTGGCAAGTACTTTATATGTTTTTATTTATTTACTGTTACCCTAAGAGGATTGGATTGTACAGCTCCGGTGAGATCACCGATCATTAAACATGTTATACAAGGTGCTTTGGTACCTTTTGAGTGCCTGCTGTGTGCAAAGTTCTGTGCTAGAACTATAGTAGCAAGTAAGAAAGATGTGGATCAGATGTTATATCAAAGGAGGCAAATATTACAATTAATTACAAAGTATCTCATTATAGTACTTTTAAAGTACCTCAAAAGAGAAGTATAATAGCCTATAAGAACTGATAAAAGGGAACTAGCTAGTCTTGAGGGGCAAAGGAAGACTTCTTTGAGCTGTAGTTAAGATTTGAATATAGAGTAAGGATTAATTAGACAAAGAGTTGAAATGTTGGTGATGAAGGGATTGGGCAGTAGAGGTGAGCTGGCACTAAATGTTCCAGGTAGAGTCTAAGATATGTCTTAAGGCAGAAAGAAAAATTCCATAATCAAGGAACTGAAAAGATAAAGTGGCACAAGTATTGAGGGCTTGGGGAAGCATGGTATAGGGGTCAGGAGAGGTCAGATCATGTATGACCTTCTAGATCACGTTAAGGATGTTATCTCAAGTCAGGATCCCCAAGAAGGAGACTGTGAGACACAGATTAGCATGGAGGAAGTTTGTTGGTGAGCACACTAGGGATCAATACCTATGGGAGAGTGGAGAAAGTAAGACTGGCAGAGAGATAAGTTGGACTATAAGACAGTCTCAAGAATGGAGAAAGTAGGCCTGGGCAGAGAGATAAGTTGGACTGTAAGACAGTCTCAAGAAACTTGTCACTTCATCCTGTAAGGAACTGGGAGGGCCCTTCAGAGTTATCATAAGTTTAGGTGAGAGGGCTGAGTTGTTTTTCAAGGGCCAGTTGACTACTGATTGAATGGGACCTTCCCTGAGGATGAGAGTGTGATCTAGGTTGATGTGTCTCTTATCTGAGGCCAAGTCATAGAGATAGATTCAGCTGAAAGCTTCATGCCCAGCAGCTGGCGGAATGTATGCCTTGGTTCTGAGGGGGAAGACCTGAGTGCACACCATGGAATCCACTACAGATATCATTCTAAGTCTAGTGAGAAACCAATGGAAGGTTTTCAGCCTGGAAGTGATACCATATTTGTATAAAAAGATTGTATTTGTTGTTGCGTGGAGGATGGATTGGAAGGGTGACAAGCTTGGCTCCAGAGAGACTAGTTATTAGGTTGTGGCTGACTCAGGCAACAGATAACAATAGGGTAGACTGGATGATGGCAAAGGAGATGGAGGGGTGCATATATCTGAGTGACAGGTCATTTATGGGGAAGGGGGTCTGACAACAGATGGGTTGGGGGAGATTCATGATGGAGAGATTCAAGTATAATCGCAGCGTTCTTGGCTCATAAGACAGGGTAGATGGTGAGGCCATTCATTGAATTTCTATTTTGAGAAAGTGAGTAGATCTTGAGTTTAATTTAGGGTAAATTAAATTGAGGTGTTTGTGAGATGTTCAAACAGAGGAGGTAGTAGATATATAATTCTAGAGCCCAGAAAAGATGTCTGGGCTGTGGGCATACATTTTAGAACTGTCATGGTATTTGAGATCATGGTCTTAGATAAAAGATGGCCTGGAAAATGAAAATGTCTTTAAAAATATGGTATGGTGTTTCTATGTTCGTTTTTAGGCAAGGGCTATTTTATGCAAAGGTTTGAATGTGTGGTTGTACATCATGCTCGTAATTAAAGAAACACTTTGTCCTGATGCAAGGAGGGAAACATTCCCTTTCTGTTGTATGACGTAGAAACATGATTGGAGAGAATCTACTGAGTGCCTACTATGTTCCAGCACTCAGCTAAGTGCTGTTGGGTACATGGAGTCCACGGTAAGGTTTTGAAGCTTAAAACCTGATTGAAGAAATAAGACCTGCTACTTCATTCGTTATGAACCAAGGTAATGGTGCTATTGGGTGGCACATGAAAGCAACAATAACGGGACAGGGAGGTCAGGAAAGGCATAGGAGGAGATACTGAAGTTTTCACCCGATTCTGAATGTTGGGTAAGGTCTGGATGGTAGAGAAGATACTTCTGGTGAAGGGTAGGATTTTCATAAAGGTGGAGAGGGTGATATATACAAGATACATTTAAGATTTTAATAATTGAAAAATGCATAAATGTGGTGGTACTTAATGTTATTTGAAATAATTATCATATTCTAAATTCTTACCTCATTTACAGGCCTTTAAATATTCTGATATTCAGTTTGTAATATCTTTTGAGGATCTGAAATTTTCTGATGAAATATTTTTTATTTGCTTTTCTTTTGAATTTAATTGGTGTGTGCTTTGCTTTGTGGTTTTAAATTTCAGATTGGCTAACTCAGACATCAAGCCCAGAGAGGTTTCCTCTGAAATGCAATCCGGTGAGCTCTCACATTGTACTTTATTCTTTTATCCCTACCCCACCCCAAGTGATCATAGCCTGTGCTTTTACTAATGAATTATAGAGAACAGGTTTGGTAATGCTTCAGAATCCAGAATGAGTAATTCTTTGAAGAACATAAAACCTTGCTCGCACTCTTTCCACATTTATTTAGAATGGAAAGACTATAAAAAAGGGAAAATATGATTAGCACATATATGTTGAAATAGCTAACAGGCACAGTTCAGTATTATTTTTATGATCATTGAACTTATTTATTAAGTGGCAGATTGCTGTCTGGCTTTTTCCCAAGTGCATGATACTGAATATTATTTCACGGGTTTGTAATCTTCAAACCTAAACTGCTAGAAGATTATCTCTTCATGCCTGCTATCACTGTGACCTGTTCCAAAACTGAACAGTACCAGAGAGCACCGAGATCATTCTTTATGTAAATCCTCCATTTACCTTTTACCTCCCTTACTTGTGCAGTGCACAGCCTGTGCCATATATAGTTAGGCTGCTTGCAAATGGTGTAGCAGGTAGAGGTGATGCCTGGTCTGTGGCCTTGTGATAGAGACAGCTTCCCCACAGCCACAGGAGGAGGTGATAGTCCCAAGATCTAACCCTATATAGCATGGGCACACACCAACATTTACTTACTCCAACACTTGATAGATAGTTTGATTGGATAAAGATTTCTAGGTTGAAAGTTATTTTCTCTAAGAATTTTAAAGGCTATGTTCTATTTTCTTCCAGCATGCATTTTTACTGTTTAAAAGGCTGACATAGGGGGCTCCTGGGTGGCTCAGTCAGTTCAGTGTCTGCCATGGGCTTAGGTCATGACCCCAGGGTCCTGGGATGGAGACCCTTGTGGGGCTCCCCACTCAGCAGGGTGTCTGCTTCTCCCTCTGCCCCTCCCCCCACTTGTGCATGCTCTCTCTCTCTCAAATAAACAAATAAAATCTTTAAAAATATATAGGCTGATATATTTTGATTCCTGATTTTTTTGTATATGATAAGTTTTAATTCTTTAGATGGCTTTAGAATCTCCTCTTTGTCTCTGATGCTACCACATTTTCTGGATCTTGAGTTATCATCTCTTTTGGGTTTTTCTTTTGTTTCAGTGGAGAGTTTTATTGCTCAGTAGCAATAAAAGGGAAGTTTAGTTATCTGACACATTATGTGTCTAAAGATTATTTTAGTTTCTAGCTTGATATTTTGGCTAGGTGTAGAATTCTAAGTAAAAATCATTTTCTCTCAGAATTTTGAAGGAATTAATTCCCTGCCTTATTAACTTCCAGAGCTACCACTGAGAAGGCCATTGTTATTCAGATTTTTATCCCTTGATATGATTTGTGTTTTCTCTTGGAAAGTGTTATGGTTCTTCTTTTTTTAAAAGGTATTATGTGGGTGACTTGGTAGGCCCTTTCTTTTTTTTTTAAATTTATTTTAAAATTTTTATTTGATTTATTTTTAAAGATTTTATTTATTTATTTAATGCCCTTTCAATCTAGAAACTACTGAGCTACAGTTTTGTATCACTACTTTTGTATTACTTTTGTGTTACTTTTGTATTACTACTATATTAAATAATTCTTTCTGGGCTTCAAAATCTTTGGACATTGAACACACTGGTCTGATTCTTCAAATTTCATAAGACTTCAGTTTCTTCTTATTTTTAAATCTCTTGTTTTACTCTTTAAAATATTTTATCTTCTTTTCCAGCTTCCTTGTATTGAGTGTTTTATTTGTGCTCTCATATTTTTAATTTCCAAGAATTTTTCTTGTTCTTGGAATGTTCCTTTTAAAAATAGCATCGTGTTCTGTTTCATGGATTCAATATCTTTTCTTATCTCTATGAGGACATTAATGATAATTAAAACATTTTTTTCCTTCTCTCTCCTTCAAGGCCTTTTTGTTTATTTGTTTTGGTCTCTGTCCATCATTTTTCAGGCTTTCCTCAGATATCTAATGATCTATGGCAGCATTTAATATCTGAGAGTGAAATTTGGAAAAGGTAACCTCTGTGCAAGGCTTGTGGACTGAAGGGCTCCCCGTTGGGTAACTGGACCAGGCTGTTTCACTGGGCCGGTCAGTTTATCCAGAAAGGGGTCTTTTAATTTTCTGTTAGGGGCTTATGAGTGTGGCTATTTCTATTCTAAAAGGCAGAAAGAGGGTGGAGCTGTGTGTCTTACTATTAGGTGTATAAACTCTCCTGTCATCCTCGTGTGGGACTCTGGCCGTCCACTGTGCCTGGCCTTCCTTGTAGCCAGCCTTACTAGACTGTCTAAGAAATATCTAGTCTTCTCCTAGTGGGTGGGAGGAATGGGGATAATTATGTGTTTCTATTTTCTTTCTCCTTATAGATTTATGTCTTTAAAAAACTCTCTTTACCTTGTTTATTTTTTCTAGTTTTATTGAGAAGTAATTGACAAACATCAGTGTATATGTTTAAGGCGTGGTGATGGTTTTGTTTACATTATTGTGAAATGACATTAGGTTCAGCTAACATCTATCTTCCCATATAGGTATGATAAAAAGGAAAGAAAGAAAAAAAGAACAGAGGGAAGGAATAATTATTGTGATGAAAACTCTTAGGATTTGCTCTCTTAACAACTGAGACGTGAGAGGCATTCAAAGTCTACCTCTGTTTTTAAGCTTCCATATTTAACCTGTGGCCAGGGGCATCTTCTTAGGAGCCCAGTGCCCTCAGCAGCTCCAGCACTCCCTGGGGCCATGCGAACCTCAGATCCTCATACCATTACAGCCACAGGGGATGCTACCAGAAGGCGATGGTCTCTGAAGCGACCTCTACTCTCTGTGCAGGGTCTGCTTTCAGACAGGGTGGTTTCTCACTCTTACTGCCATCTCCTCCATAGGGTCACCAACATGGCCCCTCACCAGGGTTCTGTCTGGATTCTCGAACAAACAACATTTGGGGTCTAATGGCCAGGTCACACTCTGCAAGGTCATTATGCCCCTGGTTCCCTGGATGATTGCCTGCCAACAGTGAAACCTTGTCTGGCCAGGCCCAGTGTGCTTCTAAATCTGTCACCACATCTCCTACACTGCAGCTTCCCCAGTCCCACCGTCCTGCTTCCTCATCTTCTTAGCTCAAGCTCACTCCTCTACCACTTGTCCCTCTGCTGCCCTCTTGCTCACCAGCCCTGTCACAGACATCACGATAACTGCAAGAAGCTCCTCTTTATCTTTTTATCTCTTCACAGTATATTTTCTAACACTTTTTCTTCACTTCACTTCACTTGACCATATTTTTAAACTTATGACTCTCCTTTGCAATATTATGTAATTCTTTTGACCCTTTTTCGGAGTTTAGTATTCATTTAATTATTTTTTTAAAGATTTTATTTATTTATTTGACAGAGAGAGATAGAGAGAGAGAGCACACAAGAAGGGAGAGCGGCAGGCAGAAGGAGAAGCAGGCTTCCAGTGGAGCAGGGAGCCCGATGCGGGGCTCGATCCCAGGACCCTGGGATCATGACCGGAGTCTAAGGTAGATGCTTAACTGACTTAGCCACCCAGGTGTCCCTCATTTAATTATTTTTGAGTGGTATGTGATAAAGAAGTGTTTTCAAGTAAAATGTTTTGCTTGTGTCAGTATACTATTAAAGTTAATATCATAAATTTCATAGAAGTGTAACTTTTATATTGGATTCTCCAGCCAAAAACAGGAAAAATTAAAATATTTTTCTGTGATAAAGATTATTTATACTTACATATCCATATTTAAATATTTTATCATATGTACATTTTAACGTTTCCCATTTAAAGAATGAAGCATACTCTATTTTACTATAAATTAAAACACATATTTTAGAAAATAAACAGAAATTTAATTGTGTATTACTTCGTCAAGAAAGCCCTTTATGGCCTGAGGTTTGAGATTACCTCACTTTGCATTTGAAACTGAAAGCTAGCTCTTCTCCTAAGGATGCCATCTTCTCTCAGCTCTCTTGAGTAGAGACAGTTGCTCTCTCACCTCACAGAGCACAAAGATGCCATCCACAACTTCTTGCCTCCCTTTGCCAATCTTACCATTGTTATTGTCTGATTTTCAAAGCACTCTCTTTCATTACTCAAGGGTAATCACATTTGACTCAGTCCTCTTCCATCTTCAACCAGACTGTATACCATGATGAGGGTAGTGCTGTCTTTGGGCTGTGGAGGAGAGCATCATATTCCATGTGTCTGACAATACTAGCCTGGATCAACTCTCTGCATCACCTTGAAATCCTAAACCCCAATAACCAACTCTCCATGTCTTTAGTCCTTTCTTTTGTCCCTAGTACTCTCAGCTTGGACCTCACTATGATCTCCAGTCTCTCATTTCCTTCCTTTCCCTCAGTCCACAAGACTCCTTCCTGGCTTGACTTCTTCCCCACACGGGCCTAGACTTCCACTACATTATTTAACTATTACTTTCCCACAACACTCTCAACACTTTATGAGTAATAACAAAAGGTAACATTTATTAGGCATGTTCTAGACATTTGGCATGTTATTAACACTTTACATATATAACATTTAATTCTAAAAAAAGTTCTATGGTTAGATATTATTATTATGGTTAATTCACAGATGAAGAAAGTATGACCAAAAAAGTTAGATATCTTGCCTCAGGTGATGTGGCTGGAAAGAGTTGTACTGAATTTCTGTCTAGCTCCAGAAACCTTACTATTTTAAATCATTATACTGGTACCTCAGTAGTTTCATTTTTCTTGTCTTGAAATTGCCCATTGGGTCATTTTTGTCATCCACTTTTCTATTCTTATATCAGAACTTCCGAGAGCTGCTGGAGAAAAATCACCACCCTTACGTGGATTGGTACCATGACAAATCATAGTTTCCAGAATCACCTGGGCATTTCTTTGAATCTAGTTTACATGCATCAGGTGAGAAAACTCTTTCTCTTCTGGCAGTGGCTAAAGTTTCAACACAATCCTTACACCTCTTAACTTCCTCACATCTCATTCACTCTTAGCAAATGACTTTGATTCCTACCTTACTAAGAAAATTATGACTATCAGGTGTAAATTACCTTTATTTCCAGCCCACACACTGATAAGGTCTGCAATGACTCTAGTTTCTTTTCCTGCAGTCCAAGAAGATGATGCCTCTGTTCAAGACTAATCCATATGCCTGGACTCTGTGTCTCACACTCTTCCACCTAGTATGAGATAAGGATCATAACACATTCCTTGCCCTTTCTTCTGTACTTTTGGTCTCGCTATCTTCCCTGGCTCTTTCTCCTTACTCTGGTCTATATCCTCCATTAACAGGCTAGAGATATGCATTAGCCATGATCCTTGCTGGAAGCATACAGGACAATTGAAGAGAGTACTAAATAAATTGAGAGTATTTGCAAAGCTCTGAGCAGACTGCAGGGAAACTACAAGCCCAGTAGACATGCAAGGCTGAGGGGCAAGAGATTTGAACATTTACTGTAGCCTAGTAAAAGAGTTATGTGGGTAGGGCCAACTTAAGAGGGGTTGGTCAAGTGACAGAGCTGGTTTTCTTCGATTATAAGATTTCTGAGAAATAAATACCCTGACTTTATTCTCCTTTCTCCAGTTTCCTGCCAGAGCCTCCCGTTGGCCAAACACTACCAGGAGCAGAGGACAAAAGATTCCTTGTTATAATTATAGCCCATAGAGACCAGCTTCCTAGGGCACAAAACAGAGTGGTGAAGAATAGAAAGTGGATCTAGATGGGGCAAACAGAAGATAGAAATATTGTATGGAATCATACTTTTTCTGGAACATCATTAGTCTACTTTTCATTAGAACCCTTTTAAATTTTAAAGAAGAAATGTCCTTTTAAGATTTTAAATCACCACTATTTTGGAGGGGGGTGGGAGGGATGGGGTGGCTGGGTAATGGATATTGGGGAGGGCATGTGCTATGGTGAGTGCTGTGAATTGTGTAAGACTGATGAATCACAGACCTGTACCCCTGAAACAAATAATACATTATATGTTAATAAAAAATAAAAAAAATTAAAGAAAAAATAAAAAGTCCAATTAAAATACTCAAAAAAATAGATCATCACTATTTTGTTCCTAGAAAACAGAATAAATTTCAAAAAAATATTATTGAGGAAAGGTCCGATTTCTGCCGTTCTCTGCTCCATTGTTCAAAGTGTCCATTCACTATGTGTCTTGAGCATAGTAGGTACAAAATAAATGATTGATTGAATTTGTTTTAGTTTTACTACACACCATTCTCTATTGGTTTGTGTTTCTGTTGCCTGGTAATTTTCAGAGGTTTCATTCCATAAAAAACAAACGTGAGAGAGAAAGCAAAGACAAAAATACTCAGGATATTTTCTCCAAGTAGCACAACATAAAAACAGACAAACAAACCATGGAGTGATGTTACACATTGTAGAGAAAGATTAATTTTAAGGGAAGGAAGTAGGTTTCCCCTCTATGACTGGCTTTGGCTAAGCCATGGGGCATCATGGCCAAACTCTATATGGCCCAGCCAGGCCAAAGGTCCAAAGGTCCTTTCAAATTGGCTGCCCCCCGCACCTGCACAAACACCCTTTCAGAAAGGGTGCAGTTACATTTGGTGACTGGTCCCCCACTGCTCTTTCATTAGGGCCTTCTCTTGCTTTTCCGCATTTATCCAGCATGTATCCTGGCTAGCATATTCATGAAATTGATATATCCCTGGCTTTCCTGGGAGTGTGATGTTGAAGAGGGTGGGGGTTGGCTTCCTGGGGTTGATCAAAGACTGTCCTGGCTTTCTCGGAAGTACTGAAGCCCCAAGTCTCCCTTGGGTCTGTCTGAAGGTTTGCACAGCTGTCTTACGTTCAGAGTAGGGTGGATCATCACCAATTATTTTGTCATCGTTATGTCCTGAAATGGTAAAATTTTGCCACTTGGGCATATAAAGGAAATATAGAAACACACTAGTGGTCATGGACTGGGGAGAGGGGGACATGCAAATCTCAGCTTTATCTTGAAATCAGGCAGATCCTTAAGAAAACTCCATTGTCTTCTGAGGAAATCTGAATCATTTGTGTTTACTTTTCAGCCTCTGTTTTCCCATCCAACTTTCTATTTCCCTTTCTAATTCTTTATAAAAAAATGGAATCCTTTAGAAAAATGTCCCCTGCCATCAGGCATAAAATAAGACAGGTACATGTCTGGTCACCATCCTGTGATGCTTGGACATCTGTTCCAGTTTATAGGCTCAGTTTCAAATGACCAAGCAATCCTACAGAAGCTTTTCACGGTTATAAGAAATTATACCTACACTTTCGTTATATGCCATCAGGTGAACAATGGAGCTGGAATCAGGCTAAATGCACACTGATTGGAAAATCGAAAAAGGCAGGAATAGTTTTCTTAATAGTATCACTCATTTTCATCTAATTAAACACTGGATATTGTATATATTTTTGAATTAAAATAAGACCATTTTCTAATGAGGCTTTTATTCCTTATTACTTTGTAGGCATCTTCCCTATGTTTATTCCCCCCACAAATATTTATTGAGGGCCTTTTAAATGCCAAGTGTTGTTTTAGATTCTGAGATTACAACAGGGAACAGCATTCAAAGTACCTGAATTCATAGAGCTTGTATTTGAGTGAGGCAGAGGTGCATGCGGGTAGAGTAGTTGGTAGAGATAAGGTCTATGAAGAAGAGTGAAGCAGTGTGAAGGGAGCACTTCAGCTAGTCAGAGATGGCCTCTCAGAAGAGGAAACTTCTAGGGGAGATCTGAGTGTTGTAAGGGAGTGAGCCAAGAGACCACCTAAGGGAAGAACGTTGCACAAAGTAAACTCTACGATCTGTGTGTGTGGATGCATGTGGTTCCCCAGTGAAAGCAAGTGATAAGTGCATATCTGGATTATATACTTTGTATCTATCTGTGATGGTTAATTTAATGTGTCAACCTGACTGGCCATGGGGTGCCCAGATTAACTATTATTTCTGGGTGTGTTGGTGAGGGTGTTTCCAGATGAGAATAGCATTTGAATGGGTAGATGCAGTAAACTAGATTGCCCTTCCCAAAGTGGGTGCGCATCATCCGGTTCACTGAGGGCCTGAATAGAACAACATGTGGAGGAAGGAGGAAGTGCTCCTTTCACTTCATGCCTCACTCTTGAGTTGGGACATCTTATCTTCTCCAGGCCTTGGACTGGGGTTTACACCATGGACTCCCCTTGTTCTCAGGCTTTTGGACTCAGACTGAAATACACCACCAGCTCTCCTGGGTCTCCAGTTTACAGGAGGCACATCCTGGGACTTCTCAGTTTCTATAATTGCATGAGCTAGTTCCTCATAATAAATCTCCATTATATATATCTATTAAATGCACATGTTAAATGCATACATATGTATTATAATACATACACACTAAATTTACATATATAAATGCATATATGAATGTCCTGTTTCTCTGGAAAACCCTAATAGTTTATCCATCTCTCTCTCTCCCCTTATCTCTTTGTATCTCTCTCTCTATCTCCCTATTATCTATCAGATGTATCTATGTATTTATCTATCAGCTACATACTTCTATATTCTATTATCTATCTCTCTATTTATCTACCATCTATCAATCTATTAAAAGTAGATAGATTTTGATCTATTGTTTGAGTTTCTGTTTTCTGTTTGTTCGAAAGCCTGGTGACCTAGATGACCATTCAGCCATATGATGGTGCATGTATATTCCTAGGATTTATTAGATCATACTCTGGAGACTCAGGAATGATCTGAAGCAGGAACCAGGGCCTGAGAGGCTTTAGCAAACAAGGAAGAGGGGAGCATTTCTCTCTGAGCCTGAGCTGGAGTGGTTTAAATGGCTACAGTGGTCAAGTTCAATGGGTCGATTGTGTTCACAGCTTTATTGGAAGCAGAATATGCTTTACATAGTAGCAGTGGGCTTGCTAGTCAGGACTGCAAGCTCTTCAGTGGGCCCTGCACTCGTGTGGTTGGCGATCTGTGTTGGCTGTGAGAGATGCACCCAACCTAAAGGTGGGGAGGTGAGGACATATCTGGAGGCGTAGTAAACCAGTTTGACAGGAATACAAGTTTTGAAGAGAAGGGTGAGAGTGAGTATTCAGAATGCAGGTTAAATTGTGGAAGGCCTGAAACACAGTACTGTAAGCAAGTTTTTACAGATGAGTAAGCCTTAGTTACCTCATCTCTAAAATGGGGATAATAATACACATCTCATGGGGTGAGAATGAGATGACATAGTGCATATAAAATGTCTAGCATTACATTGTACACATATTAAGTGCTTAATAAAGAGTAACTGCTACTATGATAATGAAAGTGGTGTTTAAGGATGATTAATGTGGCAACAGTGTGTGGGATTCATTGGAGGAGGGAAATAGTGGAATAGGGAGCCCAGTTACAAGGTTGTTTTAACAATCTAGGCATAAATATGGTACTAATGAAGCTGGGAAAGCGGGGGCCCAGGAGAAATCACCTGCAGGGAGAGGTAAGAAGTCTGGAGACTGCCTGGGAACATGCCGTCAAGGTGATGGGGAACTTAGAGAAAATTGGGGTTTGGCCTGGGTGCCTCTGGTATCATGGGACTGGTTTTGACTCAGGTTGTTAAACGGCAATTCAGCTAGAAGGGGCGGGCTGTGAGGGAGCCCATGTCTAGAACAGGGTTCACACTGGGGAAGGTCAAGTAAAAGTTGAAGGATAGAAACAGACTAGTCTGGAGGAGAGCTGCCCAATAGCAAGGCCTGCTGGTCAGTGGAGGAATAGTGCCCAGGCTGTGCTGCCTGGTGGGTTGTGTTAACTGGAGCAGAGAGTCCAGGATTAAACCAGACTCCTTCCTCCCTGTCTTCTTTTCTTCTTTTCTGCCTCCCCCTTCCCTCTTCCTTCTCTTTTCTCCTTCCTCCCTTCTTTCCTTCCTCAGTTAAAGAGTGGGCTAGGTTCTGTGCCTGGTACTGGGCACGTAAAGTTAAACAAATGAGAAGTTCATTATCTGAAGTGAGTTAGAAAAAAGGCTGATACCAATGTGAGGAGCAGGTTCAATAAATGAGGTCTGGTTATGCGGAACTGGGAGAGAAAGAACTTACCGGCAAGTAGAAGTCTTTTCTTCTCTTCCTGAGGATCTGGGAAGTATTAGATAAGATTTAGGTGCATTTACTTATTCGTTATCTCTAGGTGATACAAGTGTCTTTTCATCTATAGGTTATATGAAAGGATTTTCATACATGGGTGAGATAAGCGGACTTTGTTCCAGACTTACTTATGAAGGTGAGAAATGTGTGACCTGTGGTGATGGAAGCTTAATTTTAATTTTCCTTTGAAGAATGTTGAAATGATCCATCTCACAATCATAATACATTGCAGAATTTTGTACTTTGCTTTTCTTCCTGAAGTAATATCCCAACCCATTTATTCTTCTCTGATAATGAACGGTTAGATCCATCACTCTCCAAGTACTATCTGTGGACCTGCACAGCAGCAGCAGCTCCTGTGAGCTAAGAATGCTTATTCTCAGGTCCCACCCCAGCCCTACTGAAAGAGAAGTTGTGGAGATGGAGACCAGCCATCTGTCATCCAAGTTTTCCAAGTCATCCAAGTGATTTTGAGGTCAGCTGAAGTTTGAGAACTGTTGCTGTAGGTTCCTAGCACAGAGCCTTGCATTTAGTGGGTAGTCAATAACAACTGTTGAATCAAGCTAATAATATCTGATGCTTTTCCCCACATCACGCAAAAAGGTGGTAACACACTCCCAGGGTGAAATACTGCATAAGGTTCTCGTGGAAAATGGAAGAAGCACAGATTTGTCCTTTCCTTCCCTGGCCCGATTTTCCTTTTTTCCTTATCCTCAGCAGCTGTTATATTAAACTTGCTGTTCCGTGTGAGATCCAGGTTCAAGTTGGGGATAGCTGCACCTTCTGCAGGTGAAAAAAAGAATCGCGGGGCAGCTGTTAGTTCCTCTTCAGTCTCTAGGTCTTGTGTGGAATCTGAGAGAGGACCACTCTTGCTTGGTTTAGCCTCTCCTCCTGGCCACATCTCGGTATTTGAACCTGTGGGTTAATGCTCCCTCTTTAGAACTTCGCCTCTTAGCTTCCTCCCTGACCTCTGCTCACTATCTTTAACAACCTTCTTTTTCTGTCCCGGACTCTCCCTCGGTTCTATTTGGGTTATTTCAATCACTTCCGTGGCTCCAACTATTATTTCTAAGGGAATTTCTCCCAAATGTATCACTAGTATGCAGGCCTTCAACAGAGCACCAACCCTCTCTTTCTAACTATAATGTCCGCATGGACATCCTGCTGGTGCCTTAAGCTTCACCTGCCCAAACCCAAGTCTTCCGCCATTGGACACTTTCTCCCAAATTCTCCATTTCTGTTCTGGGTGCCATCATCCTTGGAGTCCCCTTGAAGTGTTAGCCTCATCTGTAATGCGCAGGTGAAGGCAAGATTAAGGAGTGTCCAGGCTGGGATCTTCCCCGGGGGGGTTCCCTCTCAGTTTTGCCCCCATGTTTGCTCACTGCCTGTTTATTTTAGCTTTTCCCCACCTCTCTGCTAGGCTACCGCAATAGCCTCCTCACTGTCTTTCCCTCTGCGTGAGAGACCAGGAGACTGCAAGAAATTGCCCTTAGCTTTTTCTTTCTCATTTTCAAATCCCCAAATCATTATTAAATATGTGGGGAAAATCATCTTGCTCTGCAATTGTATAATAAAGCTCTTTGTGGCAGCTTGTTCAGCGTGGGCTTGAGAGCATAAACAAATGGAGGTCATTTTGCCTCCTGGGGGGTTATTTTTAATATCCAAGATTTTTCTGTTCCTGCTCATTTCCCCTGCTTCTTGCTTCAGAAGCTCCTCACAGCTAAATCCATTGATAGCTTCCACAAAACATAAATCCCAGAAAAGAATGCATAATTTATTCTATAGGATCTTCAATCAAAACATAGGTGATAATGTATTAGACACATTCTAATACACGTTATCACCTGGCTTTGCAGACCGCATGGAAACAGCAAATTAGATTTCTGAAAGGAGAGACACTGCTGATAATGCCAGGATTTGCTGACATTAAGAGTGACCTTGGGCGCCTGGGTGGCTCAGTTGGTTAAGCGACTGCCTTCGGCTCAGGTCATGATCCTGGAGTCCCGGGATCGAGTCCCGCATCGGGCTCCCTGCTCAGCAGGGAGTCTGCTTCTCCCTCTGACCCTCTTCCCTCTCGTGCTTTCTATCTCTCATTCTCTCTCTCAAATAAATAAATAAAATCTTTAAAAAAAAAAAAAAGAGTGACCTTTCAGAATGAGCAAGGGAAAGAAAGGACAATAATTAATATTTTAAAAAAGTATTTTACATTAATTGTGCAGTTAATCTTGACAACAAGTCTTATTTAACAGACGAGGAAACTGAGACAGCGATGTTTAATAACTCAAGGTCATTTATTTCTGCAAGAACTAGAGATTCTGCCTTGAGTATTTTGGACCCCCAAAGCCAATTTCCTCTTTATTACACCAGCTTTTTCCAAAAGGATTCCATGGGACATGAGTTCAGTGGAATGATGCTGCATATTCTCTGTAAAAGGTTGATCAAATTACAGAACAATCTTAACACTGCTCTTTTGTAGTGGGCTCCTCCCTCTCCCTCGACCCCTGGCAAGCATTGATCTCTTCTCTGTTCTTTAAGGTGTGCCTTTTCCAGATGTCATATAAATGGAATCATGTAGTATGTAGCCTTTTGGCTTATCTCTCCTTCTTTCTTAGCAAAATGCATTTGAGATTCACCATGTTGCGTGTATCAACAGTTTGTTTCTTTTTACTGCTAAATGGTATCCCACCCTAACCTTGTACTTGGAACACATATCGGTTGTTTCTCATTTTTGCTGATTGTAAATAAAGCTGCTATGAACAATTGCATACAGGTTTTGGGGGTAAATATAAATTTTCATTTATTTTGAGTGGGATTGCTAGACAGTGGAGAAGAGCCTGGAAGTAAACGCAAATTTCCTTACATCTTTAGCTCCCAGCGATTCTATCTTTTTTTTTAATTTTTATTGTTATGTTAATCACCATATATTACATCATTTGTTTTTGTTGTAGTGTTCCATGATTCATTGTTTGTTCATAACACCCAGTGCTCCATGCAGAATGTGCCCTCTTTAATACCCATCACCAGGCTAACCCATCCCCCTACCCTCCTCCCCTCTAGAACCCTCAGTTTGTTTTTCAGAGTCCATCATCTCTCCTGGTTCATCTCCCCCTCTGACTTACTCCCCTTCATTCTTCCTCTCCTGCTATCTTCTTCTTTTTCTTTTTTCTTAAAATATGTTGTGTTATTTGTTTCAGAAGTACAGATCTGTGATTCAACAGTCTTGCACAATTCACAGCGCTCACCATAGCACATACACTCCCCAATGTCTGTCACCCAGCCACCCCATCCCTCCCACCCCCAACCACTCCAGTAACACTCAGTTTGTTCCTGAGATTAAGAATTCCTCATATCAGTGAGGTAATATGATACATGTCTTTCTCTGATTGACTTATTTCACTAAGCATAACACCCTCCAGTTCCATCCACGTCATTGCAAATGGCAAGATCTCATTCCTTTTGATGGCTGCATAATATTCCATTGTGTATATGCCATTCTATCTTTTGTTAGCCCACAGCTGACCTTAACATTGACAATTTTGAATTCATCTTGAATATATCTGGCTGCATCTGCCTCAGGGAAGTAGAGCTACGGTTCTTTCTCTCTTTGTCAATGTCTTTCAGGTGCCTGTCTTTCTTTAGATTTCTGGCTAGCTGGTTACCCTGAAACCTCAGCTCTCTGATAGGCTCATGAGAAGTTGTGAATTTGCATTTTGTTTGGCTTTTTTGTTGTTGTTGTTAGTGTAAATGTGAAGGCAAAACTTTGCAGCGTTTCACATCTCAAGCCAAAACTAATCCCAAGCTGGAATTCTATTTGCTCACTTAAAAAACATAATCTCAAATATAAGCAATGGTTTTGAAAATATCCAAATGATTCTGAAAATGGGTGCAGTTAACTTCCAATATTGTTGATGGATTGGGTTTATGTGCATGTGGAAAATTTCTTCAAATGTAATTTTCTCTTCTGTAAACATGGAGGGTTAATCTTCATGGACTCCAGGTTCTCATGTATTTTTAGTATCATCGGCATGTATGTCCTATAAAGAAAGGCTTAACATCTTCTGGCTACAGGACTGTCTGGATGATTTCATCCCACAGTTAGTTTCCTTACATCTAACAAATATTAGTTTTAAATTAGTCTCCTGTGTGTGTGTGTGTGTGTGTGTGTGTGTGTGTATGCGTGTGCAAGAGAGAGAAGAGGGAAGAGAGAGGAGAGAGAGAGAGAGAGAGAGAGAATGATGGTGGTATATAGAATTTAACATTTTCCTGTCTTCTCCAAGATCATGAAAAAGAAAATACTTTTGGACGCCCATTCATTCAGCCATACCTTCCTCACTCCCTTATCTTTGCTGTCATCATCCACCAACTTCCTGATCACTACAGCATGTTCCCTGGGGCCACAGAGTCATCCAATACCCTAGTCTCTGAGAATTGCTGAAGATGAGTCACCAAAATGGTGCATCTACAAGTACATGTTTCAAATCTGACCTCGAGTTTCAGACCTCCCCTCAGAATCCTTTTTTGTGTCCCCAGCCTGCTCATTCTCTTATTGAACTCAGAGAATTTTCCAAAAATATTACCTCCCTCTTTAAAAATTTCAGGCTCCTGTCCAAATGCTCATTCATCCATTTTCTTTATTCTTTCCTTTGACTTGTACAAAGTTTAAATCAAGAATTATTCCTTGGTTCAGGGCTATTTCCACTACACCAATTGGAAAGGTCAACTATGATGAATGCCAGGGCTACTGAGACATGGGATCCACCCCCCAGGCCCTTACTTAAAAATATGGAACATATTTAAATGGAAAGTAATTATAATTATAATGGGGCAAAGAAATACATGTGGTAAAAGTCTAATGACCAGAATAGATACCAAGTACAAAATGAACTAAGGGAAGATCAGCATGGATTGAAATATCCAAAAAAAGCCCCATCAAGAGGATGGAACTCAAAAGAAGGATTTGCCGAAAGAAGATTTTATTAATTGAACAAAAATGAACAAGATGGCGACTCTGGGATTTTGGAAAAATGGTCAGGTGAAAGTAGCTTGACTGGAGTGAGGAATTCAAGCTGCAAACTATAGAATATGAATTTGGAAAGGCTGGCATTTTGTGAAGTTAAGTGCAGTATTGCCTGCAGAATATCGTTTCATTATTTTACAAACTGTATTTCTATAGCTTTGTCCCTTTATGCTAGTCCATCCCACTCCTTTAGGTAACGGTCGTTTGTTACACAGCTTTCCAAAAGCAGCTTTACTTTCATAAAACTTGTGTCTAATAACTGTTAATGAGTTACTGAAGTGAGAAAAATAAGAGGCATAGAATTTAAGTGATGGAGAAGGTAATAATGAGTCTAGCAGAGACTATCCCTTTTAGTCTTGAGAAAAATTTGCTCAAAAAGGGAGGACAGAAAATTCTCAGTTTCATTTTCTCTTCCCTCAGCTCCCCTGCTTTACTACGTGTTAGTGAGATTTACCTCTCTTTTAAACGTATCTCTAATTCTTCTCTCATGTCACAACTTGTACTGCTTCTCACACCTTAATACTTCAGTGACCTTCTAAGTGACATCATTCATAGTTGTTGCCTGAAACCAGATGTGGGGGTGGTCTGCCCCTCTCTGATGGGGTCATCTGAGTGACTGTGCAGGTATTCCACTCTTCCTTCACTATTTCATGGCACTTCTCAAGAACATGTTATTAAAATGATCATTCTCATTGATAGATAGGGACTATTTTTCAGTCAGTAGTATATTACTTCTCTAGAGTTGGTGATATGTAAACATATTTTTTGTATGACTGCTAACATGGCACCGTGACACTTCCGGCCCCTACCACCACCTCTGGCAGTACACAGCTGTTGTCACAAAGCGCTACCATCACCAACACTGCTGTGGTCTCCATTACCGCTATCCTTGTGGACTGTTACGCTCAGCACTGGGCGGGGCATTGTCTCTAGGTCATTTCCGATCATCCAAGATTCCTGTATTATTGTCCTTATGCTACAGGAGTATGCTGGTTATCACAAAGTTTAGGTCTAAGTTAGTGATCAATAAAGCCAGGAATTAAACCTACGTTTGTCTGACTCTAAAGCTAAAGTTTTTTTAACCATCACAGTCTATCAAACACCCTCTGTTTAACAATTCATTTTGCAGAGAGCCTGCACTGGATGTCCACAGGCCTGTGCCTAAAAGGCTATTGTTGATATGTTCACAAATATCTTTCTGAATGTCTTAACTTTTTTATTTTTTTAATGTTTTTATTTCCTTTCTTCTTTTTGTTTCTTTCCTTACACTCCAAGTTAAATGTCCAATCCATGATTTGGAGCCTCTGTAGCAGTTGGTTATCACTCCAGCGAACATTAATTTTATTTAAAAAAATGCATTTTAGTGCTGCCTGGGTGGCTTAGTTGGTTAAGCGTCTGACTCTTGGTTTTGGCTCAGGTCACGATCTCAGGGTCATGCGATCAAGTCCCGTGTTGGGCTCCACACTGGACGTGGAGCCTGCTTGAGATTCTCCCTCTCTCTCTGTGCCCCACCCCAAAATATTTTTAAGTGCTGTTTAACACCATTTTCAATGTGAGATCATAACGTAATAATAAACATTTGGCACTTAAGTAGCTTAATATTCTTAGAAGTTGACATGTGGCAAATCTAGTTTGAGTCTTTTTTATGGGGAGGGATGGTGATGGTTCATGACAGGACAGGTTGTTAATTTATTTTAAATACAGTTACACAGAAACTTTCCCTGACCAATAAATTCCCAATAGTATTTGCTCTCAGGTTATGCCATATCTGTGTTCTTTATGAAACATAAAAAATGCTGCAGCTGAGGCATCTGGGTGGCTCAGTTGGTTAAGCATCTACCTTCGGCTCAGGTCATGATCCCAGGGTCTTGGGATTGAGCCCGGCGTCGGGCTCCCTGCTCAGCGGCGAGTCCGCTTTTCCCTCTCCCCCTGCTGCTGCTCACCCTGCTTGTGCTCTCTCTCTCTGTCAAATAAATAAATAAATAAAATCTTAAAAAAAAAAAGCTGCTGCAGCTGCTCTCTTTAATTATTCCATGCTTTGCTATCGTAGCTCCTACTCCATTCAAATAATATTCATTTTCCATCGTTTCTAACCTCATGGATTTCCATCTTGTCTTGCTATGTATGAAATTTTTATCCTGCCTCCATCAAACAAGCAGATACTGTTGGTTTTTGCAGGCAGGGTTGCAAGCTTGACTTTATCCCACCAGGGAGGGGATGGATCTTGGTTAGTTTTAACCAATCATTGATAATTTCATTGTCCTTGACAGTGAATGATTTAAGCATCAACATTAAATATAATTTTGGCTAATGAGACATGAGGGGAGCCTTTGGAGGATTTTTGGCAAGATTTTCTCATTGGTAAATATTCACACTAAAGAAACTCTTCCTTTATCTTCCATCCCCCAATATTTTGGTGACTTCTGTGATGCATGGAGCAACCATCTTGTGATGATGAGGAACAAGAACAAGGCTGAGAGGAAACAGATCAAGGATGTAATGCTGGAAGTTGGGAAGAACCGGTAGCCCCATAGTAACATTTTTGAGCTACTGAGTAATAAATTCCAAAGCTGAACTTTAATACTTATGTGAGATAATAATAATGCCAGGTGTGAAATTTGTTGGTGTTAATAAGCTACCAAACTTTAAGAATTGGTCAGTTTTTTTTTCTTTTTTCTCTTCCACAGCAGCACTTGTCAGAGATTGAAAAGCCTGTAGATAAGTGAGGAAGAGATTCGTTAAGTAGGAAGAGGTGGGAAAATTATTTCATAATACTTAGGATCGAATATCAGCAGTCTTTTTGTTGTTGTTCTCACTCAGCTGAGTTTCTAATTTATGCATTACTATTGAATGTGATCTAATTATTCTGGCCTTTATTCTCATGAGTATAGAAATTTCTAGAAGGAAAACATGGTGAAAAAGTTTTCTTCTTCAATGGAGTACTTTAGATTACAAGCCACATCAACTTAGCCACATCAAGTCAGCTATATCTGCTTTTCCTTTTTTTTAAAGATTTTATTTATTTATTTGACACAGAGAGAGAGAGAGACAGTGAGAGAGGGAACACAAATAGGGGGAGTGGGAGAGGGAGAAACAGGCTTCCCGCTGAGCAAGGACCCCGACATGGGGCTCGATCCCAAGACCCTGGTATCAGGACCTGAGCCAAGGGTAGATGCTTAATGACTGAGCCACCCAGGCACCCCATATCTGCTTTTTCAAAGGAGGTCATTGTAAGAGGCACAGTTAAAGAGTTGGTTATTTAAACCTTTGTGACAGAATTCCACATTTAGATTAAAGTTATTTTGGAGAAAATAAACAAGAATGGCATATATAGCACTGACTTACAGAATTTTAAGAAATAAACTGATATTAAATAATAATAATAGCTCAGTAAATAAAATCATTAACAGACATGCTTTATTATTTTTGTAGGGAACATACTAGCCAATCTTCTTGTTCTCTAGTATTGTCTTCAGGATCAAACTCTCCTAAGAACCCTGGGTCTGTATCTTCCTCCTCTTTTTGTTAAATAATCTGATAAAAATACACAAGATCATCTTAATGGAAGTCAGAAGACCTGGGTTCTGGATTCAGGGTCATCATTGACTAATTGCATAATTGTAGACATGTTAGGTAGATTTGCTTTATCCATTTTCCAAATGACATAACCCAAAGCCAAATTGAACTGATTTTGTGATAAGCACAGCATTCTCTAGTAGTAATGAATCACTGAGAGTTGACTGCAAACTCAACCTTGTCTTGCCTACCACATCATGCAAATCCAGTACTATTTTCTCTCCATAGATTGTGAAGGCCCCTGACCTTCAGTGCTAATAATACAGTCATAGATGATCAAGATATGGTCTGGATCCCTGGAGCTGAGTAAATCTCTTTGTCCCACACGGACATATGACATTGTACTTGTTATCCCTAAATCTCCACCAGCTGTGTTTATTAGCCTTGTTGTGTATCTACTTGTTATGGGTATTCATGCTAGAACTGTTGAGATGGTTTCAAGATACTGAACAAATGAATAAGTGCCATTCATGGATCGGCTATTGATGGTGAACTACAGAGCTGATTACATACAGCATGCCATTTCTAGGTTAAATACTGACTTTGAAGATGGCGACAGATCCAAGTTGTCTGACCTGCTTTTCCATAGTTGATTTATAACCTATTGTCAAGTGATAATTTGATGAGATTAAATTATGTTTTCTAGAGAAGTAAGCCTGCATTGCCACAGTTGAGAAATTTTTATGTCACACTTGTAGTCTGGACACTTCACATAAAAATCAAACCTGCATGTGCTGGGCTTTTATTATTTATTGACAATGCCTCCATTTGTTCTCTTCAGACAGCTCCCAAACAAGAGTTTTCATGTCAAGTTCAGACCAGCACAATAGGATGTATGTTTTAAAGGGTAATGCAAACCTGCTCACTTATCAAGAGAGGGGAGACTTAGAAAACGAAGGGAGAGAGAGCAGAAGGAATGGTGGGGGAAGGGTAGAACAGATATAGCTATTATGAAAATTTGTCCTGCACGAAGCGAGAGGGAGTAAAGATATCTTAAATTTCTTATTTATTCTGGTCCTGCTGTTCAGTTTAGGATGCCAGATAAGTTCATGTGCAGAATTCAAGTATCTCAAGGTCAAGGAAACACTAAAATGTAGACGTTCTTAAGATTCAGAATGCAGGGTTTTTGTCTTTGTTGTTGTTGTTACTTTTGCACCTGTGGTGGCACCTGTGTTTGAGGCTCTATTCCTGGATACTCAGTTGTCACCTAGAAACACTGTGAAGATGAGGTGAGGTGATGGGGTAGAGGGACTGTTCTTATTATTGCTGTTCAAGCCAATTAGTGTGACAGTTGGAGTGAACAGAGTTTTGTAGATAGGATACTATTGGAGGTGTCTTCATTGAACCACAGGATGACAGAGCAGGAGTGTGGGCTGTCTTCCTCCTTTTATGGACAGAAAAGTTGAAGATAAAAAAGATGTGATGATTTGTTTAAGACCACATAAGAAATTAGTGTCAGAGTCACTAGGGTATTCAGGAGATCAAATACCAATGGGTGTGGATGTGTTGGTTTGGGAGCTGGACTCTTGGAGCTAAAACCATGGTTCTGCCACCTACTAGCTATATGTCTTTAAATAAATTGCCTAATCTTCCTGGGCCTCATCCTCCATATATAAAACATGAAGATATTACCTACTACATGGGTTTGCTTTATTTGCCATGTAAGGTGATTATATATAATAATGTATATAAAGTTATCCATATACGTCAAGTAAATAAATGTATGCTTAAGCAATACCTAGTAAGTGCTCAGTAAATATTAGCTACTATTAATTAATCATTACAGCAACTAGAATTTCATATTTACTCAAAAGTTGATAACAGTAAAGATGATTCAAGGGTATAAAACCATGTGACATCATTTATGACTGTAAGAAGGTTATGGTCTGATTCAGAACTCAAGGAATGATGCCTGAATACCTAATTAGCAATGAAAGTTAGTAATATAAGCTGTCTATCCATAATAGCTGGCTTGCAAATTTAGGCAAATGGGGATATTTGAGATGATGCAGCTATAGAAGTGAAGGTGGCCTCTCAGGGAGCTTTCTTTAAAATCTGAAGTCCTTAGCAATAGGTCCTAGGAGTAGCTAGTAATTGAGTATAATCATTGGATGAAGGTATCACAAAAAAAACCCCAAATGAACATGAAGTCTCACAGGAAAAAGATTCAGATTTAATTATCTGCTGGCCAGAGGTAGCTTATGATGGTGCAAGTCAAGTAAAATTGCTTTTGTTCACTTTACTTCTTTTCTCTTTTTCCCCCTAACCTCAGTAGAGGGGGGTCAGAATTAGCAGTTAGTGTGTAAGGGATAAAAATGAGGGAGAAAGAGAAAAGTTACCTGCAGTCTCATTATTACAGGCAGATGCCTTTTCTTCAGTAAGGCTTAGCTTAGGAAGAGTGTGGGGATAGGTCTTGCTTTTGATCAGTGTGGGTAATTACGGTGGATAATTTTAATTACCAAATTGAGAGAGTGTTTGTGATTCAAACTGATGATAAGCCTTTTTTATTACCATAAAGTATTGAGAGGAGCTAACTGAATTTTCTTCCAATGGCAGAAAAAAACCCTAACATTACTGGATACCATTAAAAGGATAGTGGGATATAAAAATAAAGTTACTTTATGATTATCTTCATAAGTTTTCTGTCTTTGAAAAGTCACTTAACATTTTGGCCTAGGTTTCCTATCAGCTGCCAAATTATCCCATCCAATCTTGTCAATGGAAGCCCTCATGGCAAAATGGCCTTTATTCTTTTATTTTATTTTATTATTTTTTTAAAAAAGATTTATTTATTTATTTGAGAGAGAAAGAGAGAGAGAGAGCATGACTGGGAGGGGCAGAGGGAGAGGGATAGAGAATCTCAAGCAGACTCCATGCGAAGCATGGAGTCTGATGTGGGGCTTGATCTTAGAACCCTGAGATCATGACCTGAGCTGAAATCAAGAATTGGTCACTTAACTGACTATTGCCACCCAGACACCCCTGGCCTTTATTCTTTTAAATCATTTTTAGAACAAAGGGAGAGAAACATACCTCTCTACTTACCTACCTGTATATATAGGTACATATTTATATACATACTCAGAACAATTCTCTAGATCTTCCTGTACTCACTTCTGCAGTGGTCCTTTATGATGTATGGCATGTGTCAGGTCTGCACTTTGGGTGAAAGAAACAGCACAGAAAAAATATCTGTTTTAACTGGCTAAACAATATAATAAAACAAATTTTTGACAGTTGACAGAAAAATGAACTAGAGATTGAACTTCTGGAATGGCAGAGTAAAGATATTTGTGAATTTCCTCTTCCTCTAAAACAACACAATTATGGGCAAAACAACTAAAATCAATAAACTAAAATCAAATGCAAAAATTTGTCAATAATCCAAGCCATAGAACAAACTGAAGACTATCTATTCAAGCGAAACTATTGTAACTCAGTAAGACAGTGGGGTCTCTGACATTTTAACTTGGACCTATTTTCTTACCTTCTCCCTCCCTAGTTCAATTGCGTGGTACCCAAAAGCTGGCAGCATTGCAGATAATGGAAAGATCTGACTGCTTTTTGAGATTTATTAAATGTACCATTCCTAGAGCACAGTCAGTATTTTGTCCAAATGTGAAATACTGTGGGAAATCTCTGTTTTCAGAATATAGTGGCTATTTGATTTGACTAGAACCCAGCTCAGTGTGTGTGTGTGTGTGTGTGTGTGTGTGTGTGTGTGTGTAGAGGAAGCCTACCCCAGGACATTACCAACACAATAGCAAACTGCTGGCAAAATGTCAGTAGCCTAAGGCCGTGATTTCAGTTGGGCAAGCAAGAAAATGGTTGAAGAATTTAAAGGGACATTCTGGAGAGCTGAAGAGCCATAGAAAACAGACATATTGCTGGGGATCTAAAAGGCTGCACATGTACAAATGCCCAAGAAAGACCTGGGAAAGGAGAAGACACCAGTTGCTTACCTTGGGCTAAACTTGAGGTCTTGAACAAGTAGAAAGTAAAAGCTAAGACTGTCTCATAAACTGCCTGAAGCTTTAAGCCTCCCCCCACCCCCCACAGATCCTCTTGGCAAAGGATGGAAATTTTAAAGACAAAGCATGCAATGAAATTTTTAGACCAATTATTTGCTGACCACTAAATTATACTGAACCAGGTATCACTTTTAGGAAGTCAGATTTAAAAATAAAAACAGTAACCTAATAAAAGCTAGCAGAGAATTCAGAGGCCACACATTTTAGGGGATACAGAAAGCTGCTAAACAAATAATCAGCAGCAAGAAAAACAAGAATAACAAGAACACTTGGGGTTGGGTGGGTGGAGGAAACTGATTTCACAGATGTTATAGTATATTATTTAGAAAGTTGAATTTAAAACAAAAAATTAAGTCTTTTTCTAGTAACTCCCTGAGAATGTTAGACTTACTAGACAAAGATTTTGAAAGAGCTATTTTAAATAAAGTCAAAGAACTAAAGTAAACTATGTCTAAAGAATTAAAGGAAATTATGACAATAATGTCTCATAAAATAGTGAATGTTATTAAAGAATTAGTATAAAATAGAACCAGAGAGAAATCCTGGACTTGAAAACTACAAAAACAGAAGAGAAAAATTTACTATAGGAGTATAACAAATGTTATAGGAGCAATATATTTGAGCTGGCAGAAGAAAGAAGCATTGAACTTCAAGAAGGGTTAACAGAAACTGGCAGAATGGATTTAAAAAACAAAACATGATCCAACAATTGGTGTCTACAAGCAACACACTTTATATTCAAAGACAGAAATTGGTTGTGAAGTAAAAGGATGGAAAAAGACATGCCATGTAAACAGCACTCAAAAAGGAGTTGGAATGGTTATACCAATACCATTCAAAATAGACTTTAATTTTTTTATTATGTTATGTTAATCACCATACATTACATCATTAGTTTTTGATGTAGTGTTCCATGATTCATTGTTTGTATATAACACCCAGTGCTCCATTCAGTATGTGCCCTCTTTAATACCCATCACCAGGCTAACCCATCCCCCCAACCCCTTCCCCCCTAGAACCCTCAGTTTGTTTGTCAGAGTCCATAGTCTCTCATGGTTCATCTCCCCCTCTGATTTCCCCCACCTTCATTTTTCCAAAATAGACTTTAAGACAAAAAATGTTATTAGAGACAAAAAAGAACATTTTTACGATGAGTGCAATCCTTGAGGAAGATGTAATGATAATGATTATAAATGTGTACTCTCCCCTCACCAAAAGCCTCCAAGTAGCAAAAACTGATAGAATTAAAGGGAAACATAGAAAATTTAACAGTAATATTTAGAGACTTTAATACTCCACTTTCAATAATGAGTAGAACAACAAGGTCAACATAGGAATCAAAGATTTGAACAACTAGATCTAAAAAATGTCTCTAGAAAATGTCACCCCATAATGGCAGAATACACATTCTTTTCAAGTGTACAGAGAATGTTCTTTTGAATAGATCCTACTCTAGATCATAAAACAAGCCTCAAAAGATTTGAAATCATAGAAAATATGTTTTCCAACTAAATAGAATTAAAGTAGAAATAACAGAAAAACATTTGGGAAATTTAAAAATATGTGGAAATTCAACAACACTCTTCTAAATAACCAACAGGTTAAAGAAGAAATTGCCATGGATATTAGAGAATACTTTGAGACAAATGAAAACAAAATACCAAAGCATATGGAGAGCAGTTAAACAGTGCTTAGAAAAAATTTGTAGTTGTTAACAAATATATTTAAAAAGAAGAAATATTTCAAAAAAACCCTAAACCATTCATCTTAAGTAAAACAACAAAACAAAACTACTAACTCGAAGGAAACAGAAAGAAAGAAATAATAAATAGTAGAGCAGAAATAAGTGAGATAGAGGGTAGAAAAACAATAAAGAAAATCAATGAAATTAAAGTTGGTTCTTTGTAAAGGCCAATAAAATTGACAAACTTCTAAATTGACTGAACAAGAAAAAAAGAGAAAAGATTGAAGTTATTAAATCAGGAATGAAAGAGAAGCCATTACTACGGACCTTTCAAAAATAAAAAAGGCTATAAGAAAATGTTGTAAGTAGCTGTGTGCCAACAAATTGAAGAATTTAGCTAAAATAGATAAATTTCTAAAATGATACAAACTATTGAAAACTGACTCAAGGATAAATAAAAATCTGAATAGACCTAAAACAAAAAAAGTTCATTGGTAATTAAAAGCACTTCCAACAAAGAAAAAACAGGCACCAAATGACTTAAATTGTGAATTTTACCAGACATTTAAAGAAGAATTAATACCAATCATTTGCAAACATTTCCAGAAAATGATAAGAATAATAAGGGGAGGTAATATTTCTCAACTCATTCCAAAGACCAGTATTACTGTTTTACTAGAACCACACAAAGAAATCACAATAACACTATATACCAATATCCATTACGAATGTCAATGCAAAAATCCTAAACAAAATACTCACAAACCAAATCCAGCAACATATAGAAAGGATTATACACCATGACCAAGTAGTATGTATCCTAGAAATGCAGGAGAGTTTCAACATTTGGAAACCAATCAGTGAATAAACTGAATTCATAGAAAAAAGGACAAAGGTCACCTTAACAAATGAAGAAGGATAATTTGATAAAATCCAAAAATTTTTCATGATTAAAAAAAAAACCGAACACTCAAAAAGCCAGGAATAGGGATGCCTGGGTGGCTCAGCTGGTTAAGTGTCTGCCTTCAGTTCAGGTCATGATCTCAGTGTCCTGGGATAGAGCGCCACGGTGGGCTCTCTGCTCAGCGGGGAGTCTATTTCTCCCTCTCGCTTTCCCTCCATGCTTTCCCCCCCTCAAATAAAATATTTAAAAAAAAAACAGTAATAGAACTTCTTCAACCTCATAGATTTCTACAAAAGACCCACAACTAACATACTTAATGGTGAAAAATGGAATACCTTTCTTCTAAGATCAAGAACAAGACACAAAGAAAGCCTAGAGGGAGAGGGTTCAAGATGGTGGTATAGGAAGATCCTGAGCTCACCTCCTCCTATAGACACAACAAATCTCCAACTACATACAGACTTTCCTCTGAAAGGGACCTAGAACATAAATGCATATGTAGCCAAGATATAGAAGCAACCTAAATGTCCACTGATAGATGAATGGATAAAGAAGATGTAGTATGTATACACAGAAAAATATAAGTAAGATATAAAAAAGAATGAAATGTTGTCATTTGCAACAGCATGGATGGACCTACTGGATATAATGCTAAGTGAAATAAGTCAGACAGAGACAAATACCATGTGACTCCACTTGTGGAATATAAAAAAGTAAGAATAAAGCAAAACAAAACAGAAACAGACTCATAGATACAGAGAACAAGATGATGGTGCCAGAGGGAAGGGGAATGGAGGGGTGGATGAAATAGGTGGGTGGATGAAATAGGTATATGTACAAAATAGGATTAAGAGGTTCAGTCTTCCAGTCACGAAATAAGATATGGGGATGCAATGTACCACATGGGGAAAATAGTTAATAATATTGTAACAATTTTGTATAATAATAGATGATAACTAGACTTATTGTGTTCACCATTTTGTAATGTACATAAATATTGAATCACTATTTTGCACACCCAAAATGAATTAAATATTGTATGTCACTTATTCTTCAATAATAATAGTAATTTAAAAAAGAGAGAGACAAGATAAGATGTTGCTCTTGCCATTTCTATTAAACCATGTGCTGGATGTTTTGAGTAAGGCAATAAGGCAAGAAAAAGAAATAAAAAGCATCCAGTTTGGAAAGAAAGTACAATGATTTGCATTGGCAAATGATTCTGTATATATATAGAAATTCATAAGAAATCCAATAAAATATTTGAACCAATAAACTATTTCAGCAATGTGTCAAGATACATGATCATTATACAAAAATTGTGTTTTTACATACTGATGAAAAACAATTTAAAAAACAAAATTAAAAAATAATCCCATTTACAGGAGCATAAGATCAAAAGAAAATATCTAGCAATAAATTTAATAAAAAAGTTCAAGACTTGTACCCTGAAAACTACAAACATTGTAATAACTAAGGAAGATCTAAGTTAATGTAGACATCGGTGTTCATGTACTTAAAGATTTAACATCGTTAGGACAGCAATACTCCCCAAACTGATGTATAGATTCGACAAAATCTTGTCAAAATCCCAGTTTTTTTTTCTCTTGTTTTTCTTTTATTTTTTGCAGAAGTTGACAAGCTGACCCTAAAATTCATATGGAAATGCAAGGGACCCAGAATAGTCAAAGCAATCTTGAAAAAGAACAAAGTTAGAGAACTCATGCTTTGCTACTACAAAACCTACTACAAAAACTTAGAGTAATCAAGACAGTGTGGTACTAGCATAAAGATGTATATTCATCCATGGTATAGTATTGAGAGTCCAGAAATAAGCCCTTACACTTATGGAAAATTTGTTTTCTGACAATGGTGTCAAGAAATTGAGAGGCAGAATACTCTTTTCAACAAATGGTGCTTAGACAACTGGATATCCACATACAAAAGAACGAATTTGGTTCCCTATGTCACATTGTATTCACAGATATTTCTCAAAGTGTATCATAAATGTAAATGTAGGAGCTAAGACTATAAAACTACTAGAAGAAAAACCAGGCATAAGTCTTTGTGACTTTCTGTTAGACAGTGGTTTCATAGATATGATACCGAAGGCATACACAAAACAAATTATAAATTTGACTTTATCAAAATTGAAATTTTTGGGATTCAGACACTATTAAGAAGGTGAAGAGATAATACACAAGATGGGAGAAACTATTTATAAATCATATATCTGGTAAGGAACTTGTATCCAAATACATAAAGAACTCATAACTCAACAATAAGAACACATCACCAAATTAAAAAACGGGCAAAGGATTTAAATAAACACTTCTCCAAAGAAGTTTTGTAAATTGTCAAAGATACTCACACCCTTAACTGTTAGGGAAATGTAAACCAAATCACAATGAGATATCATTTCACACCTATAATGATTGCCAAAATAAAATTTTAAAAAAGATGGAAAATAATGTGTTGGTAAGAGTGTGGAGAAATCAGAATCTCACACACTGCTGGTGGGAATGTAAAATAGTGAAGCCACTTTGGAAAACAACTTTACAGTTCTCCAAAATGCTAAACATAGGGTTTTTATGTGATCCAGCAATTCTACTCCTACATGTACATTCAAAAGGAATGAAAGCATATGTCCATAAAAACTTATATGTGAATATTCACAGCAAATTTATTCTAGATAACCAAAAAGGAGAAATGCCTAAATATCCATCCACAGATGAATGGATAAACAAAATATGTGTATTTGTATAATTGAGTTTTTTTCAGAAATAATAAAGAATAAAATATTGATACATGTTACAACATGATGAACCTTGAAAGCATCTTGCTAAGTGAAAGAAGACAATTACAAAAGATCACTTATTGTATGATTTCGTTGATGTAAAATGTCTAGAACAGGCAAATACATAGAGACAGCAAGTAGATTCATGGTTGCCTAGGGCTGAACTAGGGTTGGGAGTAGGAATAGGGTATGAATATTAATGTGTATGAGGTTTCTTTTTGGACTGTTGAAAAAGTTCCAGAATAAGAATGTGGTTATGGTTGCATAATTCTGTCAGTATAGTAAAAATCACTCAACTGTACACTTTAACTAGGTAAATTTTACAGTATATGAAATATATCTCAATAAAACTGTAAAAAAAATGACAGAATCTCAATTCCTCTTCTTATGTGTATAGTGAGCCTTTGTGATATTAAATGGCTTGTGCAATATTCCATATGTAGGATGTGGCAGTTTTAGGCCAGAGACTAAATCTGCTTAACTTTGGAATTTGTGCTCTTAACTCTACCTAGATCTTTACTAGGTGAAAAGATCTTACCTAATGGAGATAAATAATCATTTCATCCAGAGTTGCAAAACATTGGGTGGTTTGGAAAGAGCCTTTGATATCTATCACATATTATGCCAATGATTAAAAGAAATTGATATAATTATAAATCAAGTCTACTTAAGAAAAGAACCTAGAGGGGCATCTGGGTGGCTTAGATGGTTAAGCGTCTGCCTTCAGCTGAGGTCATGATCTCCAAGTCTTGTGATCCAGCCCCACCTCCGGGCTCCCAGCTCAGCGGGGAGTCTGCTTCTCCCTCTCCCTCTGCCTCTCAATCTGTGCTCTCTCTGTCTCTTTCTCTCTCTCAAATGAATAAATAAAAAATCTTAAAAAAAAGAACATAGATTTTTATTTTCCCTACCTATATGATTTAGAGTTTCTGTTCCACATTCTTTTCCACATTGATAATGAGAGTTTGATTCAAAAAGTTAAAAAAACTATAATAAGATTTCCAACTTGGAAATGTTGGCAAGGTGTCTGTGTGCCTAGGGTATGAAATGTAGGTTTGTATCTGTTTTAAACCCCTATTACATTCGGGGACACCTGGGTGGCTCAGTTGATTAAGTGTCTGCCTTTGGCTCAGGTCATGATCTCCAGGTCCCGGGATTGAGCCCCGCATCGAGCTTCCTGCTCAGCAGGGAGTCTGCTTCTCTCTCTCCCTCTGCCTCTTCGCACTGCTCATTCTCTCTCAAATAAATAAATAAAATGTAAAAAAAAAAAAAACCCTATCCATTCAGTACCGTATTATATACATGAAGAAGCATCAGTGGTCTCTCTTTCTTATACAATCAAGACCATATTTATTGGCCTAGTATTTTAGGCTCTCTATTAGCTCATCAATCATTTCATCCACATCTCCTATCAATGCGCTTCATTCAGCACATGTTATGTGGGTGGTTCTTTGGTCACACCTTGAGCTTTAAAGGTTCTGACCAAGGGCACGACCTTGGGAAATGTTTCAGTAAGGTTGGGGAAAGTGAAGGAGAAAGAGAAGTCGCCTTAGAGGCAGGGGCACCCTGAGATGCAGGCTGCAGGTACTTACTGAGGGCTTACAATGTGCTCACCTTGGTAGTGTAATAGAAAAAGAAAAATATAAGGAAAGCAGGGGAAGCCAGGCAATTCAATGTGGAAAGACACTTTAATTTGGAATGAATGGGTGACTTTGCGGGGGGAGCATTTCAGTAGAGATGAGAAACACAGACCTATTAGGGTGGATTGTGAGTCCTGGAAACAAGGAATATATGAATTTGTGAAAAGAAATAAACTTCACAACTAAAAGAGGGACAAAATATTCTGGGAAGGGCTTTTTAGGCTGTCACCACAAAGTGTGTTTAAGCAAAATAGAAGAAGGAAGTAAAAAAATCAAGATTGTAGATTCTGGCTGTAGCCTGTTTGGAGGATATTGTTAACAAGGTCATGGTCAAGGGTTCATTTGTCATCCAGGCCAGTTAGTCTTATATAATGAATGCTTGTTTTTTTGGACACAGCTGCACCTCTGACCTTGGGCAGCCATTTAACAATCACATAATTTTTGGCACAAGGAAAGCGAGGCCAGCAAGAGCTGTGAATGTTTTGATGCAGACTCATCTCAGCACCTGAAAAGGAAACTTGGACCTATACTCCACAGAACTAACACTGGTAAAGTGCATTAACAATCCCACTAGACTTGGATTAGAAAACTTGGATTGCATCCTCTTTCTGTCACTTATTTCCTTCCTACTATCAGAACATTCCAGAATATGTCAGTGTTCTCATTGCCTTATATTGCTGGAAGCAGCATAAAAATCCTCATTATGACCATCTACCCTTTCTTTTAATAAAAAAATATAGTCACTACACAATTGTGGCATGACAGAGAAGATGTAGTAATCCTGGCTCACTCATTTTATTCATTTAACAACTATTTATTGAGTGCCTATTATCTGCCAGACACCAGGCTAGCAGGTAAGGGGCACAATAGATAAGAAGATAGACAAAGCCCCAGAAAAATAAATAGAAAAGAAGTAAACAATAAATAAACCTGACTTTTAAGGATTGTGATAAGTTTTCTGAAGGAAATAAAGTAGGTAATAAACTTGAGTAACTGGAGTGTCCTCCGTAGAGAGACTGGCCATGAAAGGCCCCTCTCTCAGTTTGGTTACTCTGGAAACATACTCCGGGGTAAGGATTCCAGCACAGCAATTTATTTGGAAGGGAATCCCAGGAATCATGGGAAGAGTGGTGGGTAAATGAGACAAGGAGGGGAAAGAGCAGATCAAGGGTGCTTTATCAACCACACTGTCACTTGGGCAACTGCAGGTGAATCCTCCTGGGGAACTCTTGGAAGTGATGTTGAACATGGCCTCTGAGTTATTTCATCTGAGGGAAGCAGGAGCTCTGGTATTTATAAAACACAGTCAGTTGTTGGTTGGGAATTGCTAGGGGTGGGGGGCATTAAGGAGGGCATTCCTTGGCATTTCCCACCTATTGCACATGTGGCTAGAGAACAAGACCTCAGGTAAAGAAATGTAGGTGTAAGCAGTTGGGAGTCAGGCCAGCAAGGTGGGAAGGGGTGGGGCAATGGTGGGGAGCTATAGGTGGGAATGATGGAGTCTGCCGCAGCCTCTAGAAGACGAAGGATGAAAATGATGCCATCACCTGAAGAGCTAGAAGAGATGTATTCCTGGCAGAGGAAACTGTAAATGGAAAGGTCAAGAGGTAGGAAAGGAGTGATGTGTTTGAGACTGAAGGATAAGACAGTGTAACTGTATCGATGCGCCCTCATCACTCTTGCTCAGTGGCTTTACACATGCTCGCCCGCCCTCTGTCCATTCACTCTCCCCATATCTTGCTGCTGAGCTTTCTTCCTAGGCCTGCTCTGCCCCAGTTTAAATGTCCTTTCCTCAGAGAGAGGTTTGTGGTTCTCCAGGCTGGTGTAAGCTCCCTCCCAGAATAGACTCCCATAACACTTGTGATTTCATTGCAATTAGTATTTAGTGTTTAGTTTTCCCTCACAAATTTCATTAAGTATAATCTTAAGACATCCTGGATCATTTGGGATTTTTATTTTAAAAAATCAGATTTTGGAACCCTACCTCTAGAAGTACTCTATCAGAATCTCTGGGAATGGAGAAGGTAAAATACCATTTTTAGCTAGCACTCCAGGTGCTGCTTATGCCCTGCAAGTTGGAAAAACTCTGCCCTCGTCAGCAACACCTGGAGTGCTAGAGTCTGTGTATTTCACAGTCCCTGTGCATCACCAGAGCCTATTATGGTGCCTGTAGATGCCAGTAAATATTGAAGAAATAAGTTCCTTGATCATGCCACCTAAGTGATAGAGATGAGACAAAGCTTTGGTCTAAGTAATAAAGGTTAAGGAATAAAATCAGGATACATGAAAAGAGGGTCAGAGATATTAGTGGTGCTTGATAAAGAAATCAGTGAGGGCTCTTCAGTTCTGAGTGACAGAAACCAAATAGGCTTAACCCAGAGAAGATTTTGTTGGATCACATACCGAAAAATTCGGTGTGTATTTGGCTTTAAGCATAAATGGATTCATAGGCTCAAAGGATGTCACTATTAGAACTCAGTCATCCACTTTTCTCACTCCAGCTTAAAACTCAATTTCCTATTTGGTACAGATTCTACCTTCTTGATGACAAAATGGTTACCAGAGGCTCCAGGCTTGCATCACTGACCTCAGCAGTCTTAGCGGAAGAGGAATGTATCTTAAGTGTGAACTCAGAAAAAGTCCCAAGATTGAGTCTATTTGACCAATGTGATTATTTGACTATTCCTACATTAGTCATGGAATTGATGAATGGACTTTATTGGCCATACCAGAAACATGTACTTACTCCTTCAACGGTAGAGAGTAGAGATATTGGAGCCAGATCTACCTGATCTGTATGGATTGAAGGGAAGGCTGGGTTTTCAAAGGAAAATTGAGGATATATCAAATCTCTCTTATTTGAAGTTCATCCATCCAACCATTACTTGTTAATGCCCATGCTGTGTGACAGATTGTTTTATGCACTAAGCATACAGCAGGGATCAAGACAAATCACAGTCCCTAAGTTGGTGTTCTTATGGAGCTTTTTATAGTCTATCCATGAAGGCAGACAATTCCATTATAATTACAGTAAAATTGGATGAGTGTTGTAATAGAGGATTAATGTGGAGTATTTATAGAGAGAGTTTATTTAGGCTACAGAAACAGGGAAGATACCTTGGAGAGAGTGAAGTTTGAGCAGACTCCTGGATACTAATTAGGAGTTAGCCAGAATTAATCGAAGAGTGGAAGAGTTCTTTAGCACAGAAATTAGTCCAGAGAAGAGAGATCACAACACACCTGAGGACTTGAAATAAGTGCAGTAGGAGGGAGAGAATGTCTTCTCTATCGCTGTGGTCTGAACTACCACTAGACAGTCCTCTTGTGGTTCCAGCTTCCCCAGACAGCCTTGGCTTATGGGTTCTGACAATACTATCTCTGCCCTGGATCCCTCCAGTCCTCAAAGTAGTATAACTTCTGACTGTGGTTAAATGTCCAGATTGTGACACCATCCCTCCTTTGGCTTTTCAGCTCTTCTATCACTGTGCAACCAATTTCCCGTATTAAATGCTCTCAGTTTGAAATACCTAGGGTGGCTTCTATTTTCCCTGTGGGACTATGGTAGAATTAAAAGCCATGAATAGTTAGCTTGCTTCAGTGTTGATTTGGGAGCAAAAACATTTTTAGAGTGGATTTAAGACAAGACGAAGAATTCTTTCTATGATTTTGTCTAGTTTTGGTTTTTCAAAGTGTTTCCTATTGATCGCTAAGGTTTGTTAAATGTTGATATCTTGATATTAATCTTTTGTCCATTATACATGTTACAAATATTTTTTCAAGATGTTGACTTTTCATTCCTTGTTCATATTTTTTGATCTTCTAAAATTTTTAAAAGTTTTAAACATGTAAGTAAACCATGTTATTTTATGTCATCAAATCTAAAAAAAAAACCAGTGAGAATATATATATTCACTTAGCAGGTTTTTGTTTTTTTCCTTTTTTAGTTCTCTCTCCCTTTATCTTTTTCTGGTTTTCTTTTAAAGTTTAATCTTTGACACATCTAGAATATTTTATGTTAGATGGAGTGAGATAGAGAGTAACCTCCCCCACCAAAGAGTGAATTAAAATTATTTATCATCACTCTATTCTTCTCCTACTATTGCACATTTGGATCACATGTCTTTATCCAAGTTCCCTAAGGTTGACATTTATTAAAGGTTAGCAAGGGACTATTTTATGGAACTGTTTCTATATCTTTAGGAAGACTAGCTGAAGATATTATATATAATAAATAATAATAGATCATATTAGTAGGTATCAAGACATTCAGAGAATAAGTATTTTCTTGAATGTAATTAAAAATGTTTACATATGATATTTTCTGGAGATTGACTGGAATGAATTCTTTTCTCAGGATATAGAAACCATATAGCACAGTGTACCATTTGACCAAAAAGTGAACATATTTAGCTCTATATTATCTGACATCTAAATATTTAAGTCTTTCCCTTTAGAAGCCTAAGAAAAATATTCCTTCTGTTTCTTTAAGAAAGACTTGGTTCAGGTTACTCTTAGTTGTTATGATTAATCTGCAAACATCCCTCAAATGAAATAAATTTGGGGGACACAAATATTAGCAGTAATTAAGTCCTTTAAGATACCAGTTTCACGATAAGGCATGCTCTGAAAGCTTAGAGAGAGGTAATATTTACAAATATGTAAGTGAGTAGAAGTTTGTTTAGCTTGCCTTTTATATAAAGATTTCAATGCTGAAAAGCTCATATGGGATTAATCCATGAACTCGGTATCAGTCAACTCAAATTAACAACTTTAAACATCTAGAATGCATTAATTCACTCAATCAACAAATCAATCAATGACTTTTATACTAAAATCATCAGCTAGGTGCTAGGGATTCAGGAGTGAACAAGATATGCATGGTCCTTGCCTTCAAGTAATTTCTGGTCTGGTGGGAGAAACGGCATATTTTCAATGTGATGCGGGCAATTAGTGATTGTTACTTACACACACACACACACACACACACACACACACACGGAAAGCACATTTTATCTAGTTTTGATAGGTCAGGGAATTATGTCTCAGAAGAAGCTTACCTTGAAATCTGAAGGACGCAGTAATGATAAGTGGGATATGCACATTCTAAGACAAAAAAACAGCATATATAAAGGCCCCATAAGTAAGCCCCTGGGGTATTAAGAGAAAACTTCAAGTAGTGAGCACATCTTGGAGAGAGAGGATGATGAAGCTGAAGGTAGTGAGTATGGTTTGATGAGAAAGGATGATGAGCATGAAACACTGTAAGGCAAATAAAACATTTGTCCTGAGGGCAGTAAGGAGCCACTGAAGTGTTATAACCACAGGGGAAGACACAATCAGATTTGCTTTTTACAAACCTCGTGTGGATTCAGCTGAAGAATAGATTGGAGAGGGAAGGCAAGAAGGAAGACAAGTCAGGAGGCACTTTATTAGGATTTTGGCATGGCCAAAGAAGGGGAAGAAGACCCATTCAAAAGAGCTTAAAGGAGCAGGATCTACAGGACATGGTGACACGGGATGACTTTATTTTCAGCACTGAGACAATGAGTGAATAATGGTGCAGTTTACTGATGTGGTAAGCCCAGAAGAAAATGTGCTCCGGGAAGAAGGTGCTGAGTTTGGGCAGGTTAAATCTAACATGGTGGTGGGACACCCAAGTGGAGCTGTCTGGTAAAGAGTAGGGTGCATGGATCTTGAACTTAAGGATCTAGGTGGAGATTCAGGAATCAGCAGTGTATGAACGGAGAACGGCATCTTGGAAATAAGGTTATTTGTATTGTGCACCTGATTATGTCCACTATGGTGGGCAGGAAAGTCCCTGAGCAAATGGAACTAAGCCTTGCCAGTTGTTTGGTTCTGAAGCACAGCTGGTTTAGTAGCATTACCACCTGAACCATTTCACCTGTGAATTTCTAACAGACGCGTGCAAAGCTGCAACCCTTTAAATTCATGGCATATTTGCAAAAATATACATTTAAATATTAAGGAAAGAAAAAAAATTTAAAAAATCTGTTTTGTCCAGTGACGTTCCCCGAAACTAGAAGACTACCTGGCATATAGAAGGCCCTTAATGACTATTTCATGACTAAATGAATGTTTCCAATTTCTATCCAAAGAAATATAGTATTCTGTCAGCACAGAATGATCTCCAGCCTTTTAACGTTATTAAAATTCGGTAAAAGACTCGTTGAGTGTTTCTTTTATTATAATTTAAAAATGTCTAAAATTTATATCTAAAAAGTTGAATTTTAATAAAAAGTTTCAGAGCCTAAGTTGCAGAGCTGATTCTTGTATCAAATCTTGTTCCCACTGGTCTCCAGCATCCCTTCCGAGATTCTAAGATCTAGCCAGGGGGGAAAACCTACGAAATCAGGTTGTTTTCCCACAAACTCCTCCTGAGTTTCCGCTCTGTTTTCCTACCTAGCCAGTCCCCCAGATTCCATCCTTTGTAGTCTCTGCTTCCACTTCTCCTTTTCCACGGTCAGGGAAAATAGTTCTTTACCATAAACTTTAGATTAGGACTTGTATACGAGTTAGGCCAGTTAAAATGTTTCCCAAACCTGTTATAACCTCCTGCCCTTTGTTTGAAAAGAGAAACAAGGACTTTACTTTTTGACCTTTGAGCATTCATGAGGGAGACAGAGGAGCCAGGCCGCGAGGAGGCCTGGCAGAGCCTCGCCGGTAAACTGCCGTCATAGTTTGAGCCTCTAAAAGGGCAAGCCTGTTGCTAAGGAAACTGCTGCTTGAGGAGGGCTAAACACACAGTGAAATCGCAGGGAAAGAAAGGCACAAACAAGTCAGATGCTTGGGGGGTAGGCGGGGGTGGGGGGGTGGGGGGGATGTGGCACGGAGCCACCGCAGAACTTCTAAACCTTTATCGCTGGGGGCACATCAAAAGCTGGCTGGGGGGTGGGGGGTGGGCTTCAAGCATCCATCGCCCTTCCTAGAAAATTACTAGCTGGAGTTTAAAGGGATCCTAGACTCTCCCGTGAATTTGATGTTGCCCAGCACACAAGCAGGAAGACAAAGCGACTGTTAATTTTCCATTTAATCTTCAGGAAGTTTACGGCAGTTTTTTCAAGTTTAATCACCTTCATTTGTAAGATGCAGTATCATCAGAAGAATTTCAGAGTGCTCAAAAGCATCTTTTGATTTATTTTGCAGCCGGTGCTCACTGTTAATGGGATAAAATAACGATGGTTGTAGTTAGTTATTTTGGAAATTGTGTGATATGCTTTTTTAAAGATCGCATAAATCTCCACCTTCCGTAGAAGAACAGTTATGTTTTTACTTAGAGAATGATGTTTGACACTTATTTTCTGTTACTCATTTCTAACACAATGAGTCTTGAATTACAAATTATGAAATATTGGAAAGATTATTTTTAACTTTAGTAAAAAAGTAAGGAATATAACTTCAAAGGCATTTCCTATTGTTATAAAATAAGTCTCCTTTTTAACCAATGAAAAGCTGAATTTTTTATATACAATGATTTGGCACAACATCTAAGATGAGCAATCTTTGGTCTTTCCATTGCCCTTGCTTGTAAAAAGATTTGCTTGCATCAATAAACATTTCCTTCCCTTCCATCCTTTCCTCTCCCAGAATAAAATAAGTCATCAGTTCAGAGATAAGCTATCTAGATTGCTACATTATTGAAGCTAGATTGTTGTTTAGAGATCCATGTAATACAAGCTTTTCCTTTAATGTGTGACTATATCTAAATGCAACTTTTGTTTCTTGTTTCTGGGACCACTTTCAAGCACATTTATGAATAGGTGTCCACAAAATCCCAACTTTATTTATTTATTTATTTTATTTTTTATTTTTTTTAAAGATTTTATTTATTTATTTGACAGAGAGAGAGACAGCGAGGGCGAGAACACAAGCAGGGGGAGTGGGAGAGGGAGAAGCAGGTTTCCCGCTGAGCGGGGAGCCCGATGTGGGACTCGATCCCAGGACCCGGGATCATGACCTGAGCCGAAGGCAGTCGCTTAACCAACTGAGCTACCCAGGCGCCCTAAAATCCCAACTTTAAATTCATATGGGTACATCTAAAATTTGGGCATAGAAAATATCCACCTTCTTGTTAATATCAATGGGAGCCACAAAGATTTTCATCTCAAGGCATGTTTTACCAAAATAAGCAAGTGCCACAGAGTCATAGGAATTTTAAAATAGGAGAATGCTTTGTAAGTAATAAAAATTAAGTTGAACTGTACAGAATTAAATGAGAATGCAGCAAAAAGGTCAAGTAACATTCACCCACATTTTGTTTACCATCATATGTATAGATGATGAATGGGCAGAGTGTGTATGTATATAGGAGAATGAATGAGAAATCAAAGCTATAAATCTAGTTTTGTTGGAACCCAGAATCCAACAAGGTTACTTGGAAGGAAGCCAGCTCACCAACAAGTGTTTGAAATCCATAGGTGTTTACTTCAAGAGACATGCAAGTAAACCTCAAGTGTGCACTTTGATGAACTCAACATATCAGATGCTAAATCCTTGTCCTAATCTGCCTTGACCAGACTTCATTGTCCATAAGGTCAGTATTTGACTTCACTACATAGATAAAATATATTTCATGGGAAAACGATGTCTGTTTTCTTTTAAATTGATGCTAAATTTCTAAGTCAATATTTTCTTAGAGATATTTTGAAAGATCTCTTGAATTCTTAGTGATATTACTAAGCAGTCTTAAGAAAATCAAAACAGACAAAATCCTACATAGTTCTAGCCAATTTAAGTTAATTGTGAAAATGGTAAGTTAATTGCGGAAATGGCAAGGATGACTTAAAAGAAAAAGACAGAATAAAGAGTGATTTTTAAAAAGGTGGAGTTAGAACTTGTAGATTAATTACGAGAGTGAAAGGCAGATTGAAGTGGTTCATTTATTCTTTAAAAGATTTTATTTATTTATTTATTTTTGAGAGAGAGAGAGAGAGAGGGAGAGAGAGAGAGAAAGAGAGAGAGATAAGGGAGGGGCAGAGGGAGAGGGAGAGAGAAAATCTCAAGCAGGCTCCAAGCCCAGCACAGAGACGATGCAGCTCCATCTCACGACCCTGAGATCATGACCTGAGCTGATATCAAGAATCTGACGCTTAACCGACTGAGCCACTCAGGCGCCCCTTATTTTTTTCATTCTTTTATTCATCATCAAATAATTACTAGGACCTAACTGAATTCCAGGCACTGTGTTAGGTACTATGTGGATATATGATATTACTAAAATATAGTTTCTTTCTTGAAATAGGTCACACTTTACTATGTGAAATATAGACAGAATTTATGCTGGTAATAACATAACATTCTATGGGACTTATTTTCTACTTTATAACATTTAAATACAGAGAAGTATTAGAAATCATCTGTCATAATTCATTTAAGGAAAGATTAAGATAATATTTATTGATTAAAATGAAAATCTGTTTTCCAGTTCTCCTTCCTTCGTCAATTATGGATTTAAAACATAAGCAGCAACAAAAATACATGTTAACAAGGTTTTAGAGTATAAAAAATACCACCACAACCATTATCCTGCTTGATTTGCACAATGTCAGCATAGGATTTATTATGTCATTGCATAGACACAGAAATTGAGACAAAGAAAGTGAGTGATTTTCTTAAAGTCATTTGGTCAGTAAGAACTAGCTGTACAGTCTCTTTGGGTCATAAATGCTCTTCTTTCTGTAATATCCACTTCCTTCTGGAGTTATGTGTGCAGTTTATTTTTCTAAAGAATATTTATTCTGCTTCTAGAAAGTATTACATTGTGTACATTTTAGAGTGAAAATAAGACGTATTATTTTATTGTTAATTTTTTTATTATGTTATGTTAACCACCATACATTACATCATTAGTTTTTGATGCAGTGTTCCATGATTTATTGTTTGTGTATAACACCCAGCGCTCCATGCACAACGTGCCCTCCTTAGTACCCATCACAGTATATAAAGTACACAAACCTTAAGTGTACAGATCAATGACATTTTAAGTATATCTTGTAACCATCACCCAATTAAAGTACAGAATACTTCCACAGTCCAGAAAGTTCCATCATATACCAAGTGAGGTGATAACCCCTTTTTTTGCCCACTCCAATCCTTATGGAGTACTTCCATATTATAAGCCTTAGCTTTCATTAAAATTTTGACAATACTTATCTGTTGAATTCATGGAACTAGTGCCTTTCATACTTGATTGGTTGGCTTTATAATAAATTTTGTTAATATGTAATTACATACTAAAAATGGATATACTTTATAAAGTTTGATACATGTAACCACCACCACCATCAAAATACAGAATATTTCCCACATGCCAAAAGGAGTTCTTGTGCCTATTCCCAGAAAGTTCTTTGACATCTCTGGCTTCAAGCAACCAATAATCCAGTTTTTACCAATATTGATCTGATTTGTTGTTCTAAGAGATCAATATAAATGGAATAATACCCTTTTGTGTCTGGTTTGGTTACATTTCACTGCTTAGTTGGATTCCATTGTGTAGATATATCAACATTTGTCCATTCATCTATCCATGGATATTGGTGCTATTCCATTTTTGGGCCATTTTAAATAAAGCTATGATGGATAGCCATGTATAAGTCTTTGTGTGGATATGTGTTTTCATTATTCTTGGGCAATTACCTAGGAGTAGACATGTTGGGTCATATGGAAATGTATGTTGAACTTTATAAGAGATTGCCAACCACTGTTTCCTAAAGTAGTTATACTTTTACAATCTTATCAGCAGTGAATGAGCGTTTTAGTTACTTCATAGTCTCACAAATGCTTAGTTTTGTTAATTTGCAAAAAAAAAAAAATTTAGCCATTCTAATGGATGTCTTATATCACATTATGGTTTCAACTTAAACATCCCTGATGTCTAATAATTTTGTGTGATTATTGGCAATTTATATACCTTCTTTTGTAAACTATCTGTTCAAATCTTTGCCCATTTAAAAAATTGGGGCTTTATTTTCTTTTTATTGAGCTGTAAGAGCTTTTTCTATTTCTGGATAAAATTTTTTTCTTTTTTGTCAGCTATATACACTGCCAAATTTTTATACCAATCTCTGGTTTGTTTTATTTTCTTAACAATATGTTTGAAAATGCAGATATTTTAAATTTTGATAAATTCATTTAATCATTTTTTTCATTTGAAATGTGGCCTTTTCATACCTTATATAAAAATCTTTATGTGTTGCAAAGATTTTCATCTATATTTTCTCCTAGAAGTTCTGTAATTTTAGCATTTACATATAACCCTATGATCCATTTCAAGCTAATTTCTAGATATGGAGTAAAGGAAGGGTCAAAGTTTTTCATGCATTTTATTTTCATTTACATATTCATTTGTTCCAGCATCCATTTGTTAAAAAATACTTTTCTTTCCATGTTGAATTGGCTTTTTTGCAACAAATAAAGTGGTCATATATACATGGATCTATATCTGCACCACCTAACCTATTTCCTTGATTTAAACATCTATCCTTTTCTATTATCACGCTGTCTTCATCACCTAACTTTATAGTAAGTCTTAAAATCAGATAGTGTGAGTCTTCCTTCTTTGTTCATTTTTCAAAATTGATTTATACATTCTAAGTTCTTTACATTTACAAGTAAATCCTAGAATCTATTCATCACTACAAAAAATTTGCAGGAATTTTGATTGAGATTATTAATTTGGATAGATTTGCATCTTAAAGATACTGTGTTTTATGAACTGTGGGCATAGTGTATCTCCTTTTATTTAGGTCTTTCATTTCTCTCATAAATATTTTATAATTTTTAGTATATAGGTTTTTATGCTTATTTTGTTAAATTTATCACTCTTTCATAATTTTCATGCTGTTGTAAATGGTATTGTTTTAACTTTCAATTTCCAGTTGTTCACTGTGGGCTTATAAATACAACTGAATTTTTGGGGCACCTGGGTGGCTCAGCTGGTTAAGCGACTGCCTTCGGCTCAGGTCATGATCTCAGGGTCTTGGGATCGAGCCCCGCATCGGGGTCCCTGCTCGGCAGGAAGCCTGCTTCTCCCTTTCCCACTCCCCCTGCTTGTGTTCTCTCTCTCTCTGTCAAATACATAAATAAAATCTTTTAAAAAGGTACAACTGCATTTTCATTGATCTTACATCCTGGGATCTTGCCAAATTCATTTATTAGTTCTAGTAGATTTTTTAGAATAGATTCTTTAGGATTTCCTATGCATACAATTATGTCTTTCACAAATAAAGACACTTTGCTTCTTTCTTTGACATCTATATGCTCTCACATAGTTTTTCTTGCCTTATTGCAAGGCTCAGACTCTAGTTAATTACTAAATAATAATAGCAAGAGTGACCATTCCTCCTTTATTTCTGATTTTAGGAGGAAATTAGTATTTTACTATTAAGTTTGCTGTTTTTATTGCATATGTCCTTTATCAAGGTGAGCAAGTTCACTTTTATTGCTATATTGCTGAGAGTTTTAGCCATGAATGGTTGTTGAATTTTATCATATACTTTTTCTGATTTAAGAATGGTTAAGATATATATGATTACATATGTATTATAATTCTAGCTGATGAATTATAATGATTAAGCATTGAATGTTAAATCAATTTTGCCTTCCTTGACAGGCCTCACCTGCTCATGTTGTATTACCTTTCTATTTATGGCTTTAGTTTGCTAATGTTTTGATAAAGATTTTTATGTTTATGTTTACAAGTGATATTATTAGTCTGTTGTTTTCTTTTTCTTAGATTGTCTATTGTTTTATCTGGTTTGTTTTATTTTAATTAATTAATTAATTGAAATAATATTCATGTATTATAAAACTGAAAGAAAGAGGTCGAACATGTAGAAAACTTATCTCCAAGTGTAGGAGAAGAAATCTTATATCTACCATTAATGCCACATCTTAATGTTGATAAACATTTAGCCCATTAAGAGCATCTTCCAACTACGAAAGCTATCCTTTTATTTATTTATTTAAATTTAAACCCAGTTAATTAACATATAGTGTATTATTAGTTTCAGAGGTGGAGTTCAGTGACTCATCAGTCTTATATAAACTCACTGCTCATTTCATCACATGCCCTCCTTAATGCCCATCACTCAGTTACCTCATTTCCCCATCCTTCTCCCCTCCAGCAATCCTGTTTGTTTCCTGTGATTAAGAGTCTTTTATGGTTTGTTTCCTTCTCTGATTTTGTTTTGTTTTATTTTTCGTCCCTTCCCCTAGGATCCTGTGTTTTGTTTCTTAAATTCCAGATATGAGTGCAATCATAAGATGATTGTCTTTCTCTGATTGACTTATTTTGCTTAGCATAATACCCTCTAGTTCCATGTTTGATTTTATTAAATTAGGGTAGTACTCTTAATGAAATAATTGGGGAATGTTTCCTTCTCCACTATTTTCTTAAAGAGTTTGTGTAGGAATGAATTGGTATTATTTTTTCCCCTCAAATCTTTGAACACAATTCAATAGTGAAGATATTTATTATAGAAAGTTTCAAATTAAAAATTCAAGTTCATTAATAAATATGACTTCATATTTTCTATTTCTTGTCTTGGGATTTTCCCATTTTATTTTAATTAAATAGCAAAAAGTTATTCTTAATATTACTTTATCATCTTATGTAGGATATAAGTTCAGTAGTGATTCCCTTTCTTTTATTTCTGGTATTCCTAATTCATGACATATCTTTTTTTTTAACTTTCAATCAGTGTAGAGGTTTATCAGTTTTACTGATGTTTTCAAAGAACTGGTTTTTTATTTCATTGATTTTCTCTCTTTTTCCTGTTTTTAATTTAATTGGTCTCTGCTCTAATTTTCTTATTTGTATTATTCTGCTTTCTTTAGCTTGCATTGCTCTTCTTTTTCTTGTTTCCTATGGTGGAAGCTTATTTCATTTATTTTAGATTTTTCTTCATGTCTAATATATACATTCAATGATATAAATTTCTCTCTGAGCACTGCTTCACTGCATCACATGTTTTGATATGTTGTATTTTAATTTTGCTCTAAAATTTTAAATTTTCTCTTGAAATTTATTTCACACATCTGTTATTTAGAAGTATGTGGTTTAATTTCCAAATATCTGGGGATTTTCCAGCTATCTTTTTGTTATCGATTTCTACTTTTATCCCACTGTAGTCTGAGAACATAGTCTGTATGGTTTTGTTTTATTTATTCTGTTTTAAATTTTGTGAAGGTATGTTTCCTGGTCCAGAATGTGGTCTGTCTTGTGCAGGTGAAGCTTAATAAAAACACGTATTCTATTGTTGGATAGAATATTCTACAAATGTCAAATTAGATCAAGTTGATTGATAGGTCTTTCCGTTCTATAGGTTTTTGCCTAATGTATTATGATGCTAAGTTGTTAGTGTTAGGTGCTCACATATTTAGGATTGTTATAATGTCTTTGAAAATTGACCTTTTTATCATTATATAATTTCTCTCTGTCTCTGACAGTCCTACTTGTGGTGAAGTATGCTTTGTCTAAAATTAATACAGCTACCCCAGATTTCTTTTCATTACTGTTACTTGGTATATCTATCTCAATCCCTTTACTTTTAACTTATCTGAGTTTTTATATCTAAAAAGTATTTTTGTAGACAATAAATGGTTGAGTCTTCTTTTTTAATCCACTCTGACAGTCTCTGTATTTTAATTGATGTATTTTAGATTATTCACATTCATGTAGTTTACTTAATATCTACCATGTTTGCAATGTTTCTATTTACTTCATTTGTTCCTTCTTTGTTCCTGTTTCTTTCTGCCTTCTCTGCTACTAATTGAATACTTTATATGATTTAATTTTATCTCTTCTTAGTATATCATTTATACTTCTTAAAAAATTTTTTACCGATACCCTAGGGATATCTTTCCTCTAGAATTTACAATCTGTATTTTTAACTAATCTAACTTCTCTTTTAGAAAATACTATACTGCTTCATGTGTAGTATAGGTACCTTATAACAGAGTAGTCACAATTCCTTCCATCCTCTATGATATTACTGCTCATTTATTTCATCTATCTATTTATCTATCATCTATCTATATGTTATAATCACCCAATGTATTATTATAATTATTGATTTATTATTTTTGAGATATAATTTATATATAACATTGTGTAAGTTTAAGGTGTGCAAGATATTGATTTGATACATTTATGTATTGCAATATGATTACCATCATAGCTTTAGATAACACCTCTGTTGTATCACATAAAAATCATTTCTTTGGTGAAAATATTTAAGAAATATTTTCTTAGCAATTTTGAAGTAAATAATACAATGTTTTCAACTATAATTACTATGCTGTACATTAGATCTCCAAAATTTATTCATCTTCTAGTTGTAAATTTGTCTCCTTTAACAAAATATCCCCAATTCTCCCCACTTCTCAGCCCCCAGTAACCATCATTCTACTCTCTGCTTTTGTGAGTTTGGCTTTTTTAGATTCCACATATAAGTGATACAATATGTTTTTTTTCTGTCTGGCTTATCTTACTGAGTATAATGACCTCAAGTTCTATCCGTGTTGTTGCAAATGGCAAGATTTCCTTTTTGTCCTCATGGCTGAATAATATTCCATTGTATATGTGTGCATGTGTGTGTGTGTGTGTGTGTGTGTGTGTGTGTGTATACATATATATCTTCTTTATTTATCTGTTCATGGGCACATGTGTATATGTATATCATATATATCTTAGCTATTGTGAATAATCTGCAATAAACCTGGAGTGCAGATTTTTTTTGATATCCTAGTTTCATTTTCTTTGGATATATACATGGAAGTGGGATTTCTCGATCATATGGTAGTTGTTTTTAATTTTTTGAGGAACCATATTATTTTCCATAGTGGCTGAGCTAATTTAGATTCCCAAAAACAGTGCACAGAGGTTACTTTTTCTCTACAACCTCACCAACGCTTGTCATCTTTTGTCTCTTGATGATAGCCATTTTAACAGGTGTGAGGTGATATTTTGTGGTGATTTTGGTTTACATTTCCCTTATGATTAGTGATGTTGACCATCTTTTCATGTCTGTTGGCCACTTATATTTTCCTTGAAAAAATGTCTATTCAGTTCCTCTGCCCATTTTTAATCAAATTGTTTGTAGTTACTGAGTTATATGAGGTCTTTAAATATTTTGGATAATAATCTTTTATTTGCTATATGGTTTGTAAATATTTCTTCCATTCAGTAGGTTTTCTTTTCATTTTGTTCATTATTTCTTTGGTGTGCAGAAGCTTTTCAGTTTTAGTCAAACATGTTGGTTTTTTGGTTTTTATTGCTTGTGCCTTTGGTGTCATGTCCAAAAAAATCATTGCCAAGAACAATGTCAAGGGGTTTCTTTTCTATGTTTCCTTTTAGAAGTTTTGTGGTATCAAGTCTATGTTAAAGTCTTTAATCCATTTTGAGTTAATTTTTGTGAGTGGTGTGAAATAGGGGTCCAATTTCATTGTTCCTTACATGGTTATCCAGTTTTCCCAGCACCGTTTGCTAAAGAGACTATCCTTTGCCCATTGAGTGTTCTTGGCTCCTTTGTAAAATATTAGTTGACCCTATATATTGGACCATAAATACTGACCATATATTTCTGAGTTGTCTATTCTATTCTCTTGGTTTATGTGTCTATTTTTATGCTAGTACCTTAGTTTTAATTACTACAGATTTGTAGTATAATTTAAAATCAAGAAGTATGATGCTTTCTGCTTTATTTTTCTTTCTTAGGATAGCATTGGCTCCTCAACGTCTTTTGGTTCCATACAGATTTTAGGATTTCTTTTTTATTTCTGTGAAAAATGCCATTGGAATTTTAATAGTGTTTGCATTGAATATATATGGCTTTGGGCAGTATGGACATTTTAACAATATTAATTCTTGTGAACCATGAACATGATATATTTGTCTATTTGTCATCAGTTTCTTCCATCAAAGTCTTTGTACAGATCTTTCACTTTAATTGTATTTCATATTATTTTACAGTTTTTGTTGCTGCTCTATTTCTTTTTCAGATATTTCACTGTTAGTGTATAAAAATGCACCTGATTTCTCTATGTTGATTTTATATCTTGCAACTAACTGAATTAGTTGTTTAGTTCCAACAGGTTTTTGGTGGAGCCTTTGGATTTTCTATATATAAAATCATATCATCTGCAAATAATGGCAATTTTACTTCTTACTTTCTGATTTGGATGCTTTTCATTTATTTATTTTTTCTTGCCTAATTCTTCTAGCTAGGACTTCTAGTTCTATTCTGAATAGGACTAGTGAGAGTGGACACCCATGTTTTGTTCCTGATCTTAGAGGAAAAACTTTTAATCTTTTCGCTCTTGAGTATGATGTTAGCTGTGGGTTTGTTATTCATGGCCTTTATTACATTGAGGTATGTTCCTTCTATATACAATTTGTCAAGAAACTTTATCATGAAAGGATGTTATTTGTCAAGATTTTTCTGCATCTATTGAGATGATCATATGATTTTGGTCTTTCATTCCATTAATCTGGTGTTATCATATTTATTGATTTGCATATGTGATATCATCTTTGCCTCCCAGGGATAAATGCCATTTGTCCTTAGTGTATGATCTTGTTAATGTGTTGTTGAATTCAGTTTGCTAATATTTTCTTGAGAATTCTTGCATCTATATTCATCATGGTTGTTGGTCTATAGTTTTCCTTTCTTGTAGGGTCCTGGTTTTGGTCTCAGGATAATGCTGGTAATTGCACTTGCATGGAATATATTTTTTCCAGACCTTCACTTCGAGCCCCTGTGTTTCTCTGAAGCTGACATGAGTCTCTTGTAGGCAGCATATAATTGGATCTTATTTTTTTTAATCCATTAAGTCACTGTGACTTTTGATTAGCAAACTTAATCCATTCACATTTAAATTAATTATTGATAGGTAAAGACTTAATGCCATTTTATTGATTCATTTCTAGCTGTATTGAGGTTTCTTTATTCCTTTCTTTCTCTCTTGCTGTCTTCCTTAGTGAGTTGATGGTTTCCTCCAGTAGTATGCTTTGATTTCTTTTTCTTTATTTTTTTGTGAATCTACTGTAGTTTTTGCCTTGTGGTTAGCATGTGGCTTACATAAAACATCTTACAGATAAAATAGTCCATTTTAAGTGATAGCAACTTAACTTTGTATACAAGATCTCTACCTTTTTACTTTCCCCTCTTATCATTTGTGATGTCACAATTTATCTCTTTACATAGTATGTATTTGTTAAAAATTATAGAAGTTATAGTTACTTTTAATACTGTTTTCCTTAACCTTTTTAGTATAGTTAAGTGGTTAACATGCAATCTTATTACAGATTTAAAGTTTTCTAAATCTGATGGTATATTTAACTTTACTATACTTTTGTGTTTTCATGTCACCAATTATCATCTTTTCATTTCAGTTCGAAGAACTCCTCTCAGCATTCCTTGAAGAGTAGGTCTAGTGGTAATGAATTCCCTTAGCTTTTGTTTTCTGGGTAAATATTTCTTTCTCCTTCATATCTGAAGGATAGCTTTGTCAGATAGGATATTCTTGCCTGGCAACGTTTTCTTTCAACACTTTGTATATGTTATTCCACTCTCTCTTGGCCTGTAGGATTTCTACTGAGAATTTGCTGGTAAGTCCAATAGGAGTTCCTTCTTAGGTTATAATCTTTTTCTCTCTGGCTGCTTTTAGGATTCCTTTGTCTCTGATTTTATACAGTTTCATTATAATCTATCTTGGAAAGTCTTTGTGCATTGAGATAATAGGGTAACCTATTAGCTTCGTGAACTTGGATGTCCAAGTCTGTCCCAGCTTTGGGAAATTGTCAGCTATTACTTCCTTAAATTAACTTTCTGTTCCCATTCTCCCTCTTTTCTCCGTCTGGAAACCTAATTATTCTAGTATTTGTATCATTGATGAAGTCCCATAGATAATGTAGGTTTTCTTTGCTCCTTTTCATTCTTTTTCCTTTGTTTTCCTTGATTGGGTTATATAAAATTTCCTATCTTCTAGCTCACTTATTCTGTCTTCCATTTGGTCTACTCTGCTGTAGACTCTCATTTGAATTCTTCATTACATTCATTGAATCCTTCAGATCCAGAATTTTTTTCTGGTTCCATTTTTATTTCTACCTTTTTGTTAAATTTCTCACTTTGTTTATGTATTAGTTTCCTGATTCTGTTGAATTAATTTTTCATTTTTCTTATAGCTCATTGAGCTTGAGCTTTTTCAAAACAGCTATTTTGAATTATTTTCAACTAGAACACAAAATTCCATGCTTTGATTTTGATTATTGGAAGATTATCGTTATAGTTGGTGATGGCATATCTCCTTGATTTTTCATATTCCTTGTAATTTTGCATTGTTACTTTGCATTTGAAGTAGCAGACCCCTTCTTAAATTTTACTAGTTGCCTCTAGTTGGGATATTGTTTGTTGGTACTCCTATATCTGGGGTTTTCTCTGACTTTGTATTGATACATCTGCTCCACACCTGTTACTCTCTCTTGTAGCAGAATTCTTAAGCTTTTATGTCTACTTTGGTTCTTGCAACTCATCAGGCCAGAAAGTGACACTACAGTTTGTTTGTGGTTTCTCCCTTGCCCACAGAACTGGTCTGTTTCTCAGAAAGCACTGTTTCCTGGTGTTTGATTTCATTGCTACACTAGAGAGTGTGCCCAAGGAGTTGGGAGAGGTGTGGGTTTAGTGCTCTGGGTGCCGGGACAACCTGCAGGCCAGTGGGGAGATCTTCAGGTAAGGTTCTCCCAGAGGCTTGAAGGATGACTTCTGATGATGTCCTGAGTGCTGTCAGCAGGAACTGTGTCCCTTTCATGCCTTTTGATGTTCTTAACTGCCTCTTTTCAAATCTCCTTCATCTCCCCAGTCATGGAGTCCCCACCTCAGTACTCTGGGTATTGCTGGAGAGAAGTGGGTTTCTTTAGCAGTGTCCTGCACAGCTGGGGTAGCAAGGCACTCACTCACCACTCTTTTTTCCCTTTCAGGAGAAGTTGCTGTTGGCCAATTCAGCCTCTCTCTGTCACCTTGGGGGAGAGGCAGTGATGGCAAAATTCCTCTTACCCTCTCCAATGTGTGTGTGTGTGTGTATCCCTTCCCACCACCACCCAACAACATGGTGAAATCTCCCCCAGGAAAGCTGGACTTATATACCTTCTCTCTTATTGTGGGTGTCTTCCTAAGTCACTGCTCTCCAGGTTTTCTCTAACTATGGCTAAGAGGGGTTGGGGCAGGTTTGTCTGTTCCTGATGGTTCCATAGCACATAGATAGACAGTTCAAGATCTGTCTGCATATTATTGGAGGCACATACGGGCAAGAGTCTTCCCAGGTCCCTTGGTATATGATGCTGGATCCTACAACTCCTACAGAGGCCCTTCTATTAATGAATGAATGCCTAATTAGTTGTTAAAAATGGGAACAATAACAAGGGATATCTTACTCCATCATGATGCTGACATTGCTGAGAATCTAATATTGTTACTTTATCTTTTAGATTGGTTAACAATAAGACAAATGAAATTTTTATTTTACTCTCATTTATTCTTTCTGCAATGTCTTTCCTTTCTTTCTGTAGCCCCAATATTTGACCTTTATCATTCTGGCCCCCAAATTTGTTAGCATTTCTGAAAGGACAGATGTGAGGGTGATGAATTACCTCAGATTTTGTTTGTCTGAAAAAACCTATTTTCCTTCACCTTTGATGGGTAATTTTGTTGTATATAGAAGTTTTTTTGTTTGTTTTTTAATGTTTAAATTAGAAAAAATTCCATTCTCTCCTTGCACTGTATCTGATGAGAAACTCACTTTAGTTCTTGTCCCTCTTCCTCTATAGGTAAGTTGTTTCTCCCAGGTTTGGCTTCTTTAAAGGATTTTGTTTTTGCCTTTGTTTTTCTGCAGTTTGAATACAATATATCTAGGTATATCTAATATCTATAGATATTCTTGGTATTTATTCTATTTAATGTTCTCTGAACTTCCTGGATCTGTGATTTGATGTTTGTCATTAATTTTGGGAAATTCTCAGCCATTATTCTCCCCTTCCTAAATGTAACATTCCCAATCTATTTCCTTGAAGCCCTGTTACTTTGTTAACTTTGTTTTTTCCACTTAAGTGAGACAGGAAGCCTGGAGGGGCTAGAGCAGGAGGAATGCCCAGTTCTCCAACTGGGAAAAGGCTCTGGAAAAGTTTTTTCACCTGGAGAGTAAAACTATGTTATGCAGGAAAGTCTTCCCTTCCCGTTGTCAGAGCCACAAGAAGATCATTCTGGTGGTGCTCCTGGTAGTGCAACCCATGTGATTATGAGAGGTTCCCTAATACTGCATTCCCCAGTAGTTTCCTTACTCTCACACTAGCCCACATTCAGACTCCAGCAATTTGTGAAAATTACCATTAAGTGTTCCTGCCACTTTATGGCTCCAACATTTTCTGCTACAGGTAAGCTGATCTCAGATGTGGTTCTCTGGATGTACTTCTCTCTCAAAATTTTGAGGTGATGATTTTCCCTGCAACTTCAAATCTCGGATGGGTTCAAGAAATGTTATCAGTTATCATTTTGTCCAACATGTTCTTACTGTACCAAGAGGAGTGATGACTTTTAAGGTCTTTACCTATTGAAGCTGGACCATTGATATTTACTGTGAGCAAATGCTTCTGCTTCTTAGCATAGCTGAGGAAGGGGATGAGATTTCCTTTTTCTTGAGTGACTCATATAATTTTCACCTTTATCCTTTTCCTATTACTTTAAGATAATCACAAATTTTCCTTTAATTCATAGTACAATTCCTGTAATAGTTTTTAATTGCCCCAATTATACTTTCAAAATTGTTCTTAATTTTTTAATTTCCAAAAAGCATACTTCTTGATCTCATTTTTAAAATTTTAATCATTGTTTCCATCTACTGAGAACTTTAATACTTTCTTGAATTTCATTAAAAATAAAAATTAAGGGTATTCTACAAGTTCTCTTTTTTTAAAGCAACTATTTAATAAAAGAAGTAGTTCTAATTTTTTAGAGTTGTCCCTTAGTTGAAAATGCAACATTTTTTCTTGACTCCTTCTGACAAAGGGGTCTAAGTTGGTCTAATTACATTTTGAGAGATTTCTGTCAGAGATTATGTGATTTATTATTGGAATCTGTCAGGTAAACTTTGCCTTTGCTGGAATAGGGTTATGGAATAAAGAGGAAGCTATAATTAGCAATATCTAAGTCAAAAATTTTATCTTTGGGGAAAAGTATTTCTTTAATGTGTTTGTGATGGCAAACTTCTTTAAGTGCCAGGTTTGCTCTTGTGATGAGATAGCCATGTTAGCCCCCTCTCTTGTTCAGCAAGCAGCCCATCCATCTTTAGAATAAACTAGAAGTTATCCCCAGAATAGGAAATATGCTTTGTCAAAACTCTAGTTTCTCTGTGACTTCTTTAAGACCTTAGAAGTACATTTTCCCCAAACAACTACTCTATAAATTTAGCACTCTGAATTAGGATAGCAAAGACATTATGCTGGTAGATTAGTTTCCCCGTGGATGTTCAACACTCACCTATGATTAATCTGAGACTGGCTAACTCTCCAACTCTGCTTTTATTTGCTCTACATTCCTCATTTTCTGTAAGCATATAGATTTTCATTGTTATTTATTATTCATTATTATGTTTCCCTTTACATACTGTAGAAAAATAGGAAGTGGATAGAGCAGGTGATGGTTTTTAATCCTGTGGGCACAGATTCCCATCTTGATCTTTAAATCTTCTCTTTTTTCTCCCAGTCTCTAAGCTAAATCCCAGGCTTGGGGCTTTTCAAGTTACTTGACGAATATTACACTTTCAGTGTATTTCAAAATTTTAGGGATTAACAAAGCAGCCCCATCAATATTAGTTAGAGCAAAGCAGTGAATTTCAGTTTGTCTACATCTGCCTGCCTTCTTACTTGCAAATCAACCTGTATCTTACAAAAAGTTCTGTGTTTTGCCACCATTACATTACCACCACACTGAGACAGTCTGTGAAGAAGAACCTGAATATTTGATAATCATGACTAGAAATGCAGGTGTTGTGGAGTGTTCACCATGTGTCAAACTCCATGGTAGTTCTTTGCATGTAATCTCATCTTAAAATGAAATCTTTCATGACATATAGCTCTGAAATTTCAAATTTTGCTATTTCAAAACCTCTTAAGGGTAGAGAATTTATATATAAAATTACAAATTTTATATTTTTCCAGGCTGAGCCATTGTCAGCCTGGAAAACTTGTCAGAAAAAATTAGAAATAGCTTCACAGACCAAATTAAGAATGGAATTTGGCAATATATTTTGGTTGCCTGCCCAATACTTAATATTACTTGAAAGAATGTCTGCTTTTAATGAAAAATAGATTTGTGAAACAAAAGAAAATTTGAATTTTCCCCTTGATCAAAATTAAAGATATAGATAAAGGATAAGGCTGCAGTTTGCATATATATTTTTTTCTCTGAAGTCAACACATTCTGTATCTTGAAAAGGAGTCCCCATATTTTACTCCTTTCCAGCCTATCCAAGACTGGCCCTGAGTGAAACTGTGAAGGCACTGAAGATTATTTTCAACTACTCTACTAAGGACATATAATGCCTCTAGAGTCAGGGAGAGCACTAAATAAATCTTTCTGAGCTCCAGCTCCTCATCTGTAAAATGCAGATAATATTACTTAGGTCCTAGGATTTTTGAGAAGTTTACATGAGATAATAAATGCAAAATACCCAATATTGTGCTACTTACCGAGTGGTAGTTCAATAAATGACAGTTTTTATTGTGTTTAACATATTTATTAATAAATGCAAGTTCCCTTACCCCATTTCTTTCCGTTTAGTGTCCAAAAATGTAACTAGAAGAAAGAAGTGAAAGGAAAGGAAAAAGTTTAGGAATAAAGAGACTGGCTATTTAGCTTTAGACTGATGAAAAGGCAGAGGATCCTGGATCTGTGTCTCTGTTAAGCAATTTTCTGTTTCTACACAAAACAAAGCAAAAAACAGCAAACAAACCAACAAACAAAACTACACAGAAACAGCTTTGTAACATGGCAGAATATTTAATGATAGGGGCGCCTGGGTGGCTCAGTTGGTTAAGCCACTGCCTTCGGCTCAGGTCACGATCCTGGAGTCCCTGGATGGAGCCTCGCATCGGGCTCCCTGCTCGGCAGGGAGTCTGCTTCTCCCTCTGACCCTCCCCCCATCTCATGTGCTTTCAATCTCTTTCATTCTCTCTCTCTCAAATAAATAAATAAATAAAAATCTTTAAAAAAAAGAATATTTAATGATAATAACCAGTAACTTTGCATCATAGTCAACATGATAAAATAAATTTCCATGATTCAAAATGGAAAGGGCATCTCAATTTTAATTTTAGAAATTTTGATGACTAGATTTCTTTTTTTTGTTGTTGTCATGGTGGTGGTGGATCTTTATCTATGTGGGGGGCTGAATGCACGCATCAGTTACAGGATGGTCTTTTTAATAGAACTGAACCATTTCCTGAGCACATGCCAGCATGAGGTGCAGGCTAAAGAAAGAGACCAGCTTTTATAAAACTAGTAATTAAATTTGGTTCATTGCATTCCACCCATTTTCTCCATTTTTTGGATTAGAGCTGTAGTTTGGATTGAGTTCAGAGGGAGAGGTTTTTCAGAAGTTGCATTGTTTATATGATTTCAGGAATTTGTGTAAACCCATGTGCTGTTTGCTGCAGCCTCCTTTTATTCACACTCCTTTTAAACTAAAGTCCAAGTCCTTTTAATGTGGCCCATCAGGCCTCTTCTCTGTTTGTAGCGGCATCTCTCACCATCTTCCCCCTTGAGCCATGTGACTTGGCACTTCTCAACTTCTTTCAGTTCTTTGAACCTGTCATATCTTCTTCTCCATCTAGGCCTTCACATGCTCTTCCCTCTGCTGGGAAAACACTTCTACATCCTCTTTGCTTTGCCCACTCATCTTTCTGGTCTCAGCTTACTAGTTCTTTCCTCCAGGAAGCTTTCTCTAACCTCAATCAGGATCTGGTCCCCTTCTCTGTGTGTACACATTTACATTATAAAACATAACAGACTGGGCTACTATTGGTTGTATGTAGTGAGCAAAATGGAATCTCTCATGTCAAATAGGAGCCTGTGTCAAGCAATGACGCAAACAGTTAAAGGTACTGCAGCTAGGAGATATCCCCAGGGACCAATGTGACCTGACACCCCAGAACTGATGAGAAGCAGAACCAGAGGAGGTCTGCGGGGACCAAAAACCAGTTAAATCCCTTCAAGATGGGAAGGATTCTGGCAGCCAACCATCAGACTCTTCAGACCTGATCCCTCTGTCTGACCACTTAGAAAAGGCAACTGTGATTTAACTTTGCTTTATTTTTGAATAAAGCTGACATTGTGGAAAGACACAACTTGTGTGTGTGCGTGTGCTTTCATAGTGTGCTGATGGCATTGTAACATCCACTGTTCCTGTATCCCTATGTGAGTGGAAACCATGTTCATTTTTGTATCTTTGTTGCCAAAAAATAGCGCCTTATACGTAGGAGAAACTCAATAAAAGTTTTGTTAAATCAATGCACTTGATCCGTATCTTAATAAACAGGAAGAGTTTGTGAGGGTACTGCTGGCCCAATTATAGGTTTTATTTGCCCCTTAGCTATTCTTAGTCCTTTCTTCCCACACCTCTCGTACATCTTTTTCTGAAAGGTGGGTTTTAAGTGAAATGTTAAGGACCTTCACAGACAGGTCTGTTTATTGGTATTGTTAGCTTAAATTTATAATGTATATAATGAGAAGGCAAAATAGCTTCAGTGTTAAGTGCCAGATTTGGAGGTGGGTGAAACTGTATTTAAATCTACACTTACAGGTGGTGATTCTCAATAGATTATGCAAGAATTTGTTTCATCGTCTATAAAGTCAGAATGATAATGCATAACTCATGGGATTTCATGACAATTTCATGAAATGCCTTATGTGTAATTGATTTATTGAACATAATAGGCTCAGTAGTGCATGAACACAAAGCCACTTAACTCCTCTTTTTCTTTCCAGCGTTCCTTTAAAATTTTTCTGTTGAGTCCTTCATTTCCCCTGGGTGAACTCTCAAGCAGATAACCACAGGTTTTCTGAGCATTCTTAAGTGTTAATACATACTCTTAGTATTCACGTAAAGTCCAGTCCATTTTAATTTCAAAACTTGCCTTTCTCATTTAATTCTGAGCTTTTTCCTGTGCCCAGCTTGAGGTTGCCTCAGGGTAGAAAACCATGGTCAGGAGGAGGTTCTGGTGAACTTGCTCAATATTGTCCCATGTTTCTCTTTTCCGCCCCTTCCCCTCATTGACCACACTGCTTCTGCTCTTTCAGGGTGGAGCCTGGGCAAGGGAAGACAGTGAAAGGAGAGTTCTTTCTTGCTAGCATGGTTTATCTGGTATTGGTGCCTTGCTGATGTGGCAGAAGAAAATACTGGCCATTTCTTTTTTGGGCTCTTTTGTTTGTTTGTTTGTTTGTTTTTTAGAGGATCTCTGTTCTGGGGATCTTCCATCTGCTATTCCCTGAGTCTTCATGGCTGGCTCTTTAGGAGCTGTCTCAGCCCATTTCTGTCTACTCCAAACACCTTTTTCTGCAGGCACCTTATCCCTCTAAGTCTACATTTGGACAGGATTCCATTTAAGTTAACTCCTGTCTGGGTCCTCCCCTTAGTGCCTACATTTTTCCTTGTCCTTGAAACTCTAGAAATTCTCAGAATGCAAGATGTTCTTTTTTTTTAATGTAATGTTAATCACCATACATTACATCATTAGTTTTTGATGTAGTGTTCCATGATTCATTGTTTGTGTATAACTAACCCAGTGCTCCATGCAGAACATGCCCTCCTTAATACCCATCACCAGGCTAACCCATCCTCCCACTCCACTCCCCTCTAGAACCCTCAGTTTGTTTTTCAGAGTCCATCATCTCTCATGGTTCATCTCCCCCTCTGATTTCCCTCCTTAATTCTTCCCCTCCTGCTATCTTCTTCTTCTTCTTCTTTTTTTTTTTAGCATATAATGTATTATTTGTTTCAGAGGTACAGATCTGTGATTCAACAGTCTTGCACAATTCACAGCACTCACCATAGCACATACCCTCCCCAATGTCTATCACCCAGCCAAACCATCCCTCTCGCCCCCCACCACTCCAGCAACCCTCAGTTTCTTTCCTGAGATTAAGAATTCCTCATATCAGTGAGGTCATATGATACGTGTCTTTCTCTGATTGACTTATTTCGCTCAGCATAACACTCTCCAGTTACAACCACGTCGTTGGAAATGGCAAGATTTCATTCCTTTTGATGGCTGCATAATATTCCATTGTATATACATACCACGACTTCCTTATCTATTCATCTGTCGTTGGACATCTTGGCTCTTTCCACAGTTTGGCTATTGTGGACATTTCTGCTATAAACATCGGGGTACCCCTTCAGATCCCTACATTTGTATCTTTGGGGTAAATACCCAGTAGCACAGTTGCTGGATCATAGGATAGCTCTATTTTCAACCTTTTGAGGAATCGCCATTCTGTTTTCCAGAGTGGCTGCACCAGCTTGCATTCCCACTGACAGTGTAGGAGGGTTCCCCTCTCTCTGCATCCCTGCCAACATCTGTCATTTCCTGACTTGTTAATTTTAGCCATTCTGACTGGTGTGAGGTGGTATTATCATTGAGGGCTTGATTTGGATTTCCCTGATGCCGAGCGATGTTGAGCACTTTTTCATGTGTCTTTTGGCCATTTGGATGTCTTCTTTGGAAAAATGTCTGTTCATGTCTTCAGAATGCAAGATGTTCTTAACATGACCTCATCTTTTCTCTGTCATGCCGTGCTTTTCCAAACAAATTCTAGCCCTCAGATTTTTTCGGGGGGTGGTGGATGTAAGTTAGATACCAGACCAATTCTCCCCCAAACTTTAGAGGATACATGTCAAGATTTCTGAAACCTAGTTTATTTAAATGGGGTAAGGGGAGGGAAAATATGGCATCTTGAGATGCTCTTGCTAAAGAAACATGTACTTTCCAGCATCTTCCCTTCAGTCATCAAGCATCCCTGGTTTTTTATGCCCCCTAGGTGGCTCAAGGTTAGCTGAGCCTGTTTGCTGGACCACCTGTTAGATCTTCTGATATCTCTCTTTAGAATTTAAGTACTCATCACCATCTGGTTTCAGGCTTCTGGCTCTAGCCCAAATTAACATGTTGGGAAAATATCCCATTTGATACCCTGTTGCACATGTAAAGTTTAAATGTAATATAGTTAATTAATAAGTGGTTGTAGTAATTATCTTGTTATTAAAGCAAATCAGATGTGTCAGCATCAGTCATACTGAGTCATTCTCCCTTTTAAGGGTAGTGGGAAGATTTAAAAGCTGGACATTAAATAAAATGAAAGATGAAAGAGAACTATGTCTACTATGCCATAAACACCAACCTAGTATCTTCCCACACTTGTTAGAAAAGGAAGTAGCAGGAAAGGATTTCAAAGTATTTCCATGTCCTTCAATATGTTGGGATTTAATTCCACATGCTATTTCTTTGGTCTGGGATCCCTTCCACCTATTTTTTTTTGTCCATTTGCCTAGGAAATTGCTATTTATTTTTTAAGCTATAGCAAATGTTTTGCCATATTTTGGAGCTTTTCCCATTCTACCTCCAGAGTTGGTCTTGCTTCCTACTCATAGTGCTCCATGCAGACCTTTATTTTGACACTTGGCAGGATGTATTATACATTTTTGTCTTTGTGAGATTCTTAAGAATAAGAACCATACCTTATTGTTTCTCAGGTATCTAGTATAGTCAAGAGGACCCAAGTTGGCTTTCAATTAATATTTATAGAATAAAATGTATCCCAACTAGTTTGCTTATGTCAGGTCTCTAAAATCAGAGTGTTAAATACAAGTTGGAATATACAATAGAGTTTTGACTAATGTAATATTGGTGGAAATTTCATGGTTAGACTGAAATCTACTATGAGAGATATTTATTTGGTGTCTCTGATATAACCATACTTTCTACTTTTCTTGTGAAGAAGCATTTAAGCCCATCCCAACCTTAGAAACCACTTCAGGCATGCCAGCAGTGCTTTTTAATAAGCAGAACCAGGATATGAAGACCTTGTTTTACACAACAGATAGCTTAGAGGGAGATATTTTCTACTTTTTTTTAAGTGCTTCCTCTTTTTTTAAAAGATTTTATTTATTCATTTGAGAGAGAGAGAGATAGCGAGAAAGAGCACAAGTGGGAAGGAGAGGGAGAAGCAGGCTCTCCGTGAGCAGTGAGCCCACTGTGGGGCTTGATCCCAGGACCCTGAGATCATGACCTGAGCCAAAGGCAGACGCTTAACCTACTGAGCCACTCAGGTGCTCCTATTTTCTACTTTTGATACAGTATTTGTAACATAGTTTATTTATATTATGACCTTCATTGTTATTTAGATCAATGTAAATAATAAACTTAACATTCACAAAAAATGCTGTTTACAAAAACACTATTATATTCATTACCTATCTTAGTTCTTTCTACTGTATAAGGTAGTGAATTTATCATCCACATTATGGGAAAATTGAAGCCCAGAGAGTTTAATTACTTGCCCAACATCATGTAAGTAACAAGTAATTCTTAGGTTCATTATTCAAATCAAGTTTACTGACTCAAGGTCTCATGTTCTTTTCATTTTCTAAGTCTCAATTTGTATGTTATCCAATTAATAACAATAGAAAGATGTACATGTGATTTAACTGGGACAGACTTACTGCATAAATCTATTTATAGGTACCCTTACCAGGCAACCAAAAATCAATACAAGAATTGATGTTAAAATAATTTTTAGATGTCTAATCAAGTTTTCATATTTATATAGTGCTGAGTACTTTTTTACTGACTATATTTCCTATGCTGTACTTTTCATCTCTGTGACTTAGTTATCTTATAACTGGAAACACTTAGTATTTTTTAAAGTGCTTCAGTTTCTCAACTACTTCTCACAATAATCCAAGCTCTCAGGCTTAGTCTTCCTTCATTATTTAATTAACTCATAAATATTCTAAAAAGAGACATAAATTCAAGTATTTTGTGACATTTCATAATACAGAAAATTGATTACAAGGTTCTGAGATCTTGAAATCATAAATTACAATGCCATTTATAGCTTAGAAACAGAGACATTTTTGTGGTAAATCCATCCAATCATTCACTAATTAATTGTGCTTCTTCCATAGTTCAGGAACAGGCTCTAGACCTGCAGAAGACATGAAAATTGACAAAGCTTGTTTGCTTTCCAGTGTCTTATATTTGAGATTAAAATATATATGACATAAACATATATAATGCAAGTATTTAGTAGGAAAAGGTAAAAGACAAGAAGTATTGAAGTTTTGTGGAAAATTCATAATACCACCTCAGGGAATTAAGAAAGACTTTAGAGGAAAGAAGGCATTGGGATGGGACCCTGAATGATAGAGGCAGGTGAAAAGAAAGTGGAAGAATCTCCTACTCTCATTTAATAGTAACATCAAAAGCAAAATAGGAAAGCCCAGGCCGAATTCTGGAAATGATCGGTTGAATTATGGAATGTATTAAAAGGAGTAGAGGGAAATAGGTCTCACAAGGTATTTGAGGCCAGATAGTGAAAAGCCTTGAACATCAAGTAAGGAGGTAGATTTTATTCAGTGTACAGTGGGGAGCTACTGGAGAGTTTTGATTAGGAGAGCATCACAAGTTGGGAGCTGGAATTTGTAAATTTTTGATTTTTAAAATGTGGAAGAGGTATCAATCCAAGTGATCATAATTATAGTTCTGACAATGGCTCTTCTTATGTGTTTCAATGGTTTTCTATAATCTTTGGGAAAAAGTAAAGACTTCTTAGCATTCCTGGGATGATCCCATGTTCTTCGTCTTTGCTACCTTTTCACATGCCCTTCCCTTATTCCAAGATCCCCTGGCTCTCTCACTCAAGACACTTTCACATGCACTATTTTCTCTGCCAGGAAAATGCTTCCTCTGTTTCTTACTTGACCAATTTTAAGAATATGTGTAAACTTTATTACTTTAGGGAGATCTTTTTGTCCTCTGTTAAAATCCCTCTCATATATGTCCCTATAGCATCATGAACTTTTGCTCTGATGTTTACTGCATTTTATTATAATTAGTTGTTTCATTGTGTGTCTTTCCAGTTAGACTACAAGCTCTGTGGGAGCAGAAACTGTCTGTCTTTTTGAATCATGTACCCCTAGCATAGTGCTTGGTCCACAGAGGTTGCTTTAAAACTATTTGTGGAATAATGTGTGTATATATGTATACCACATATGAAAGGCTAAAGATGCTAACAACAACAACAACAACAACAAAACATTTTACAAGTTACCTGGTATGTTCTTCTTTATATAGATTGAAATTACCAAGATTTTTCGTTGAGCAGAGTCAGAGCATATATTCTTCTGTCCATGGTGCTAAATATTAATATTTTACTCCTGAGAACTCTTATTTCTCTGGGAATTACAGGACAGGAAATGTGCTTTTCTCTTCTGCATGAATTTGCGTATATGTGCCTCCTTTCATCATCACCATCATTACTACCATCACCATCACTATATCATCACCATCATCATCACCACCACCATCATCACTGCTTTCATTTTCTAAGTACCTGCAATATTCCAATCTCTTTGCTAAAAATTTTGTCTCTCTTATTTCACTTAATTTGAACAATATGAGATAGTCTCTGTTTTAGGTAATGTTATAGATGAAAAAATGACATATTACAGAGATTAAGTAGCTTGCTCAAAATCACAGCTAAGTGGCAAAGCTGGAATTGAAACAGAGGTCCCAGAGATCCCTGAAACTGCTCTTAAACACTGGGTAATATGGCTTCCATCAATGCAGTCATTTATCAGCTCAACACCACAACTCTGCTATTCCTGGTCATTCTAGCTAAGAGCAATATCTTCCTATTCTGAATGCCCACGACATTCTTTACTATGTCTATCAAATTTTACAGTTTATAAATCACTTTCACATACTTGATTTCATGTAATAGCCAATGTGTAAAATTAGTGTGGTTGATGGCCTAATTCACATCTTAATATATAAGAAAACAGTAGGTTAGAAGTTAGATGTCCAAGGTCATGCAGTAATTGATAGATAATCCAGATGCCCACATTTTTGGACAGATTTATTTTTTCCACTATGTATTCTACGTGTCTGTTTAAATTTGTTTGCATATAGTTTAATGGATACAAAAATTAGAGGGAGAAGCATGAACATTTTGCTTTTCACCCCACTAATACAACAAAACTGATTTATTTATCTTATATTTCCCTCAGTTTGTATATGAGGCAGCAGCTGCTAATTTCTGACCTAATACCAATTCTACCCTCACCTTTACTAATACAGTTCAGAGTTTTATTGGATGGGGGCAGCATGAAAGCTATAAAGTCCTATACCTAAGCCTCCCTTATAGACAGGGGTGGGCAGCACATGTGAGCTAGCAAATTGGGGGAAATATTGTTTTGTTTAATGTATCACATGGGCTGTGCCAAACAGTGATAATGGCTATTTTTTTTTATGACAAGCTGTATGTGAAATGATTGTTATCTGATTTTGAAATTGTTAAAATTAAGGCTCAGAGAGGTCAGAAAACTTGCTCTAAGGTCACATAGCTTGTAGGGAAACTAGGACTTAGATTATTAACCTTAAATCCATTCCAATTATATTTCCTCTCTTTTTCTGTCTCTCTGTCTATGTCTCCATCTCTTTTTGTCTCTCTGTTTCTGTCTCTCTCTTTACTCTCTTGGTACTTTTAAAGAAAGTTTTAAAATGACTTTGGTTTAGAATTTAATTTTCACAGGGTCTGTAGAATTATTTCTTCAGCACTATTTGTACTCAACTATATGTCTCTATGGACATATCTGTGTATACCAGTGGCTATTAGAAAATGATTTTGGGGGTGCCTGGGTGGCTCAGTCAGCTAAGCATCCAACTCTTGATTTTAGCTCAGGTCATGGTCTCAGAGTTGTGAGAATGGACCCCATGTCGGGCTCCATGCTCAGCATGGAGTCTGCTTGAGATTCTCTTTCACCCTCTGTCCTTCCCCCTGCTCTCCCTCTCTCAAAATGAATAAAAAATCTTTAAAAAAGAAAGAAAATAGTTTTGTAATATATTTTCTTCTACAGAAAGATAGAAAAATTTAGTGTTTCCTCTGGCATGGTTGATCAAAATTCATTTTTTGTAATTGGTAGTTTAGAAAAGTTCAAGTTAGCTATATAACTGATTATTGGCACAGCCACCTGTACAACTTCCTTCACATTTTCTTACTTAGAGGCAAACCCCGGCAGCACTTCAGCCTGCTTTTTTAAAAATTTATTTATTTTTATTTAAGTTCAATTAACATATAATGTATTGTTGGTTTCAGAGGTAGAGGTCAGTGATTCATCAGTTTTCTATACTACTCAATGTTCATTACATCATGTACCCTCCTTAATGCCCATTACCCAGTTACCCTATCCCCCCACCCTGCTCCCCTCCAGCAACCTAGCTTTTCTGTATCCCTGTGCATGATTCCTGCCACAGAAGCTGGGTTCACACTGTTCATGTCCCTTTCCCTTCCCTCTGCCTGTTTGAAGTCTGTTCTATTGTCAAGTTTCCTATCGATTCCTTCAACAATTCCTTTGAGGGGTAACATAGATGGACTGGTCACTTGGCTGATGTCTAACAGAGACAGCTTGTGGGTGGAAGTAGAGAGGATGTGGGATTGGCACTGGCCCCTGGGAACACTACCAGGGCACAGAGGGTGACCCCCAGCAGCCTTTGGTGCCAAGCTATGACTACTGCTTCCTCCCCATGTCCATGGAATAAAAGAAAGCAAGGCTTGGAAAGGGCTATGCAAGTGGGGCTTTTTTTTTTTTTTTTATCAACTTCAAGGGAAATCCATCTCTATAAGGAATCTAGAAGGGTGACATACTTCATTCTTGTTTAATGGCTCAATTTACCTTTCACAATCCATACAGAGGACATTTTGGACAGGGAATTGGTAGTGTTTCTCTATCCCATCATCTCCTTCCATCTCTTTCTCATTAACAGTTCACTCTTCTTTCCAGAGATGAAGCCTCTCGTGTATGGAATTGCCGTCGTCTTAAGCCACATGTTTCCTTTTATCATCATTCCCACCCGGGTCCAAATTGAGCCTCTTTTCTTCTTGACCTTAGGCCTTGGTGACCTCAGATCAATGAGGCTGGATAAGGATATAAAGAAAAATGATTCTCCTTGATCCGGGGCCAGAATCAAGCATCAGAACTCTTTAAAGTGTTTCTTTTCTCCTCTTTGACTTTTATAAAAACAATGTAAAATGGACAGAAGGTGAAGGTATAAGTCCATGGATAGCTAGGACTTAGACTCTAGGTTGGCCGGGAGAGTGAGGGAGAACTCGAGTTCATAAGGTGATAGGGGCAGAACCTGGCAGGGACAAGAAAGGACCATGGTCCTCAAATAGGAAAGGGATGAATAGACAGGGATTGGAATAGGGACTTGCAGAGAAGGCTAAAACCAAAGCCTAATTAAGTGAACTGGAGCATGCAGTCATTGTAAATGGCCAGGGAACTGAGGATACTCTGGGAACCAGGGAGAGGCTGAGCTTTATGGTGGAAGGTAGGCATCTTGAGCAGTGAGAAACTGGGTCAACAGCAAAGAGTGAAATCAAGCAAAAGTACTACCTTCATTGAAATAAACTGTGTCTCTCTAACTCCTAATTTGAAATGTTTGGGAGCTTACATTAGATGCTAGATGCAGTGGCAGGGACATTTATGAATATTTTACTTTGTTAGATTCTCAGAACAATTACAGGTGATGCTATTGCCCCCATCCTTTCAGATTAAAAAAAGCACAATTTGGGATTCTTGATTTCAGCCAGAAAGTGCTATGTTAAAGTAATATGAGAAAATATGATGAAGCAGCAATTTCCCTTTTACCCTGATCATTTTAGTTAGGAACACTGTCACTATCTTTCTGAGATTTCATAAGAAACCAGGATTCTTAGAAGAAAAAAAAAATCCAGTCCAGTCACTATCTGATACCTGGAAGTAGTTTTTCCTTAACACCATGCCAAAGAAGATTTTTGTTCAATGAGCTGTTGCTATGCTAGCCTTAGCCCCAGGATCAAACACTTTACACGTGTTGGCCCTGGGAGGGTACCCATACCCTCAAATGCTTGGTTTAGTAAAAGCTAGTGTTTGAACTCAATGATGGGGTCATCTGCTTGATCATAGTTAAGATTAACATAGGCTGGGGATGAGATCAAGAATTCACAGCTCTCCCTTACATTCTCTGTCTACCCTAAAAATTGAGTATTGAGAGATGAACCTAGGTTGTCCTTAGAATAAATCTATGCAGTGAGTAAAGTTTTTGGTTAGTCTATGGCCTGATCCCTTGTAAAATTATCAAAACTTGAATAACAGAATTGAAACATTTGGAAGACAAAGAAATTATGAAAATATTGAGGTTTCTCATCCATCTGGCTACTTCTTCATAATCATATTATCAGGGAATTGAAAGTCACAAATGTCAAAATTTTTTTTTCTGGGTAGATTTTTTTTTCTCTTGAGCAGAAAATCATTTTGTCAGGTTACCTAGCACTGTGTTGATGAATGCAAGTCGCTAGATTACAGTATACACCTCTATGCAACAAAGTGTATGGCAATATAAAGTTACTCATATAACAAAGGAAAAACTCAATGGAAAATTTGGAACACTAGTAGCTCTGTTCTCAAGCTCTATCAGAAGTTGTTTGCCTCCATCCAGTAATTTGGGGTGTTTAATAGTAAGCAACAAAGGAACTCAATCAGTACACTAACATGTCTTTATCCTTGGACTGTATTTTTCCCCTGCTTAGAAAAATAGCTCCCTCAAGATTAGGATAATGAACCAGAACCATGTGGTAATGTAAAAGGGTCATGGGGTAGGTTGGATCTTTAAAAAAATGTCTCTGAACTTCAAGACTTGGTTTTATAATTTCTAAACTTTGGAAGCAGTGTGTTCAACATATTATGCTATTCAGACCTCCCTGTGACAGATTTTTTTTTTTTTTAATCTGGGGAGCTAAATGACTACTTTATAGCCAGGGAACATTTTCCCATCACAGTAATAATTATAAAATTATAATGATGTCAGAAGACAGTTGGTGTATATCTGAGATGAGAGAAAGAAGGGATTAGTAGAATGTTACATACATAAATCATCTTAATCTCAAACTATTCTGGAAGCTTGTTATTGACCAGTGAAAGGAAAAGAAAAAAAAAAGATTAGGTAGAGAAAGGACAGGGACATTTATAAGGTTACAGGAATGGCCTCTAAAGGTTATCCATCTTTTTCCAATGTAGAGTCAACACAGAATCATGACAAATATGTACTTTTATCCTGGCTGGAGTAGATATCCAAGGTGGCAAAATCTAACCTGAGATATATGACAATAAGACATTTATGGTATTAGTAATACTTTTATTTGGGTAGATGACAGCATTGGTTTCCAGGTACTTAGAAGGTTTGGAGTAGCATCAGAGAGAAGCTAAAAGTTTAGGAAGCAGGGGCCAACTTTCTGGAAAGAGGTACTCATAGGACAGCTTAGTAGAGAGTCTAAGCAATATTCAACCCAGCTGGATATGAAGATAGATCTCCAGGCTCAGCAGGGTTCTTCAGTACGAGGTAGGAATTTTAAAGCCAAAATCTAGTTAGATGCATTGAACCAGCATAGCAAGGAAATGAAAAAGCTTCCACAAGCTACGGAAACTATCCAGTATACTAGGCACACAATGAATTCTTGAATTTCCCTTGCTGCTGAGGCTGACTTTCTAAAAGACTCCTGGATCTGAAAGGAGTCTTGTTTCTGAAAGATTTTAGGACTTAAAATTACTGTTTTTCAAGATTTATTTTAAAGGTCTTGTACCACTGTCTCCTATCCACCTTCTCTTCCCCCTCCTCCCAAAATAAATAAAATAAATAAAAGGGCTTCTTCCCTATATTTTTCTGTAGAAGTTTTATAGTATTTTTTGTTTTATTTTTTTGTTTTTTCATTTTATTATGTTATGTTAGTCACCATACATTCCATCATTAGTTTTTGATGTAGTGTTCCATGGTTCATTGTTTGTGTATAACACCCAGTGATCCATTCAATGCATACCCTTCTTAATATCCATGCCCCCATGCCCCCCCAAACCCTGTTTGTTTCTCAGAGTCCATAGTCTCTCATGGTTCATCACCCCCTCTGATTTCCCCCTCTTCATTTTTCCCTTCCTACTATCTTTTTTCTTTTAACATATAATGTATTATTTGTTTCAGAGGTACAGGTCTGTGATTCAACAGTCTTACACAATTCACAGCGCTCATCGTAGCACATACCCTCCCCAATGTCCATCACCCAGCCACCTATCCCTCCCACCCCCATGACTCCAGCAACCCTCAGTTTGTTTCTTGAGATTAAGAATTCCTCATATCAGTGAGGTCATATGATACATGTATTTATCTGATTGACTTATTATACCACATCTTCTTTATCCATTCATCTGTTGATGAACATCTTGGCTCTTTCCATAGTTTGGCTATTGAGGACATTGCTCTTATAAACATCAGAGTGCACATACCCCTTCGGATCCCTACATTTGTATCTTTGGGATAAATACCTAGTAGCGCAATTGCTGGGTCATATGGTAGCTCTATTTTCAACTTTTTGAGGAACCTCCATACTGTTTTCCAGAGTGGCTGCACCAGCTTGCATTCCCACCAACAGTGTAGGAGGGTTCCCCTTTCTCCACATCCCCGTCAACATCTGTCGTTTCCCAACTTATTAATTTTAGCCATTCTGATTGGTGTGAGGTGGTATCTCATGGAGGTTTTGATTTGGATTTCCCTGATGCCGAGTGATGTTGAGCACTTTTTCATGGGTCTGCCGGCCATTTGAATGTCTTCTTTGGAAAAATGTCTGTTCGTGATTTCTGCCCATTTATTGATTGGATCACTTGTTCTTCGGGTGTTGAGTTTAATAAGTTTTTTATAGATTTTCGATACCAGCCCTTTATCTGATATGTCATTTGCAAATATCTTCTCCCATTCTTTTGGTTGTCTTTTGGTTTTGTTGACTTTTTCTTTTGCTGTGCAAAAGCTTTTATCTTGATGAAGTCCCAAGAGTTCATTTTTGCCCTTGCTTCCCTTGCCTTTGGCCATGTTTCTAGGGGGAAGTTGCTGTGGCTGAGGTTGAAGAAGTTTCTGCCTGTGTTCTTCTCTAGGATTTTGATGGATTCCTGTCTCACATTTAGGTCTTTCAACAATTTTGTCTATTTTTGTGTGTGGTGTAAGGAAATGGTCCAGTTTCATTATTCTGCATGTGGCTGTCCAATTTTCCCAACACCACATATTGAAGAGAATGTCTTTTTTCATTGGACATTCTTTCCTTCTTTGTCAAAGATGAGTTGACCATAGACTTGAGGGTCCATTTCTGGACTTTCTATCCTGTTCCACTGTTCTATGTGTCTGTTTTTGTGCCAGTACCGTACTGTCTTGATGATGACAGCTTTGTAATAGAGCTTGAAGTCCAGAATTGTGATGCTGCCAGCTTTGCTTTTCTTTTTCAGCATTCCTCTAGCTATTCGGGGTCTTTTCTGTTTCCATACAAATTTTAGGATTATTTGTTCCATTTCTTTGAAAAAAGTGGTTGGTATTATGACAGGGATTGCTTTAAATGTGTAGATTGCTCTAGGTAGCGTGGAGCACTGGGTGTTATACGCAAATAATGAATCATGGAACACTGCATCAAAAAGTAATGATATAATGTATGATGATTAACATAACATAAAAAAAGAAGACAATATGGTACTGGCACAAAAACAAACACCTAGATCAATGGAACAGAATAGAGAGCCCAGAAATGGACCCTCAACTCTATGGTCAACTAATCTTCAACAAAGCAGGAATGAATGTTTAATGGAAAAAATCAGTCTCTTCAACAAACGGTGTTGGGAAAATTGGACAGCCACATGCAGAAGAATGAAACTAGACCATTTCCTTACACCACACACAAAAATAGACTCCAAATGGTTGAAAGACCTAGATGTGAGACAGGAATCCATCAAAATCCTAGAGAAGAACACAGGCAGAAACTTCTTCGACCTCAGCCACAGCAACTTCTTCCTAGAAACATCACCAAAGGCAAGGGAAGCAAGGGCAAAAATGAACTCTTGGGACTTCATCAAGATAAAAGCTTTTGCACAGCAAAAGAAACAGTCAACAAAACCAAAAGACAACCGACAGAATGGGAGAAGAAATTTGCAAATGACATATCAAATAAAGGGCTAGTATTCATAATCTATAAAGAACTTCTTAAACTCAACACCCAAAGAACAAATGATCCAATCAAGAAATGGGCAGAAGACATGAACAGACATTTTTCCAAAGAAGACAACCAAATGGCCAACAGACACATGAAAAAGTGCTCAACATCACTCGACATCAGCAAAATCCAAATCAAAACCTCAATGAGATTCCACCTCACACCAGTCAGAATGGCTAAAATTAACAAGGTAGGAAACGACAGATGTTGGCGGGATTGCAGAGAAAGGGAACCGTCCTACACTATTGGTGGGAATGCAAGCTGGTGCAGCCACTCTGGAAAACAGTATGGAGGTTCCTCAAAAAGTTGAAAATAGAGCTACCATATGACCCAGCAATTGTGCTACTGGGTATTTACCCCAAAGATACAAATGTAGGGATCCGAAGGGGTACATGCACCCCGATGTTTATAAGAGCAATATCCACAATAGCCAAACTGTGGAAAGAGCCAAGATGTCCATTGACAGATGAATGGATAAAGAAGATATGATTGATATATATATATATATGTATATATATATATATATATATATATATATATATATATAATGGAATATTATGCAGCCATTAAAAAGAATGAAATCTTGCCATTTGCAATGACGTGGTTGGAACTGGAAGGTATTATGCTGAGCGAAATAAGTCAATCAGGGAAAGACATGTATCATATGACGTCACTGATGTGAGGAATTCTTAATGTCAGGAAACAAACTGAGGGTTGCTGGAATGGTGGGGGGTGAAAGGGATGGGGTGGCTGGGTGATAGACATTGGGGAAGGTATGTGCTATGGTGAGTGCTGTGAATTGTGTAAGACTGTTGAATCACAGACCTGTACCTCTGAAACAAATAATACATTATATGTTAAAAGAAGAAGAAGAAGAAGGAGCAGGAGGAGGAGGAGGAGGAGGAGGAGGAGGAGGAGGAGGAGGAGGAGGAGAAGAAGAAGAAGAAGAAGAAGAAGAAGAAGAAGAAGAAGAAGAAGAAGAAGAAGAAGAAGAAGAAGAAGAAGAAGAAGAAGAAGAAGAAGAAGAAGAAGAAGAAGAAGAAGAAGAAGAAGAAGAAGAAGAAGAAGAAGAAGAAGAAGAAGAAGAAGAAGGAGAAGAAGAAGAAGAAGAAGAAGAGAGCAGGAGGGGAAGAATGAAGAGGGGGAAATTGGAGGGGCAGAAGACCCATGAGAGACTATGGACCCTGTGAAACTAACTGAGGGTTCTAGAGGGGAGTGGAGTGGGGGGATGGGTCATCCTGGTGATGAGTATTAAAGAGGGCACGTTCTGTATGGAGCACTGGGTGTTATACGCAAACAATGAATCATGGAACACTACATTAAAAACTAATGATGTAATGTATGGTGATTAACATAATATAATAATAATAATAATAATAATACTAAAAGAATCTGACACACTGATTCTTTTGATTGGGGCATTTAGTCCATTTACATTCAGGGTAACTATGGAAAGATGTAGTGCCATTGTATTTCTTGTAAGGTGACTGTTAGTGTATATTGTCTGTATTCCTTTTTGATCTATGTTACTTTTAGACTCTGTCTTTGCTTAGAGGACCCTTTTCATTATTTCTTGTGGGGTTGGTTTGGTGTTTGCAAATTCTTTTTGTTTTTGTTTGTCCTGGAAGCTTTTTATCTCCCCTTCTATTTTCAATGACAGCCTAGCAGGATATAGTATTTTTGGCTGCATATTTTTCTCATTTAGTGCTCTGAATATATCATGCCAGTCCTTTTTGGCCTTCCAGGTCTCTGTGGATAGGTCTGCTGCCAATCTAATGTTTCTACCATTGTTGGTTACAGACCTCTTGTTCCGAGCTGCTTTCAGGATTTTCTCTTTGTCTCTGAGATTTGTGAGCTTTACTATTAGATGTAGGGGTATTGACCTGTTTTTATTGATTTTGAGGGTGGTTCTCTGTGCCTCCTGGATTTTGATGCTTGTTTCCTTCCCCACATTAGGGAAGTTCTCTGCTTTAATTTGCTCAAATATGCCTTCTGCCCCTCTCTTCTTCTTCTGGGATCCCAATTATTCTAATATTGTTTCATCTTATGGTATCACTTATCTCTCAAATTCCGCCCCCGTGATCCAGTAGTTGTTTATCTCTCTTTTTCTCAGCTTCTTTATTCTCCATCATTTGGTCTTCTGTATCAATAATTCTCTCTTCTGCCTCATTTATCCTAGCAGTTAGAGACTCCATTTTTGATTGCACCTCATTAATAGCCTTTTTGATTTCGACTTAGTTAGATTTTAGTTCTTTTATTTCTCCAGAAAGGGATTCTCTAGTATCTTCCATGCTTTTTTCAAGCCCAGCTAGTATCTTTATAATTGTCATTCTGTACTCTAGTTCTGACACGTTACTAATCCCCATATTGATTAGGTCCCTGGCAGTTGGTACTGCCTCTTGTTCTTTGTTTTGAGGTGAGTTTTTCCATCTTGTCATTTTGTCCAGAGGAGAATAGATGAATGAGAGAACAAAATGGTAACAGGGTAACAATGACACCAGAAAAATATACACTAAACAAATTAGAGGAGACCCAAAACCAGGGGGAAAAGAAAGGGAAAGAAAGAAAAAAAAAGAATATGATCAGGCTGGTGAATAAATCAGTGCCATACACTAGATTTGGGGCTTATTTTGGTCTGTTAGAAGAAAGTGCCACCCAAAATTTTTAAGAAATAAAAACTTATATATGTACAAAATATGGGTAAATAAATGAAGGGATGGAATATGAGTGTAAAGATGAAAATTATAAAATATTTTATTAAAAGGAATTGATAAGACAAGAAGTTGGTTGAAAAGAGAAAGAAGAGAAATTAAAAAAAAAAAGGGAGAGAATGTGATCAGGTAGGATACTAAAACAAAGCCATACACTAGAGATTTAGGTTATATTTTGGTCTGTTAGAAGAAACTGTATCCCAAAATTTTAAAGAGAGAACAGATTATATATATGTGTATATATATTTACACAAGAAATAAGGTTAACTACAATGAAAGGATAGAATATGACCCTTCCAGAAAGAGGTCGCTTTTCTGTTCAGAGAGTTGCTGCTATTCTTTTCTTCAATCTCCTGTTGTGTTTCTAGGTGATCAGAATGGTTTGATACCTATCTAGCTGAATTCCTGGGACCAGAAGAAATTTAGGTCTCCTACTCCTTCACCATCTTGCTACTCCTCCAGTTTTATAGTTTTAAATTGTATGTTTAAGCTTAATCCATTTTGAGTTACTTTTTGTGTATGGAGTAAAATAAGACTTCATTTTCTTTCTACTGTGTGTCATTATCCAATTATCCCAACATCATTTGTTAAAGAGATTATCCTTTCACCATTGAGTAGTCTTGGCTCTTTTATCAAATATTAATTGACTGTATATATGTGAGGGTTCTACTTTGGGATCTTGAGTCTGTTAAATTGATTTGTCTTTTTTCTGTCAGTACCACACTATTTTGATTACTGTAGCTTTGTAGTATAGTTTGAAATCAGGAAGTATAACACCTCCAGCTTTGTACTTCTTTCTTAGGATTGCTTTGTTTATTTAGGCTCTTTTATGGTTCCATTGAAACTCTAGGATTGTTTTTCTATTGTTTTTAAAAAGTACCATTGGAATTTTGATAGGGATTTCTTTGAATCTATAGATGGCTTTGTGTGGTATGGACATGTCAAAAATATTAATTCTTCTGATCCATGAATAAGGGATACTTTTCCATTCATTTGTGTCTTCTTTAATTTTTTTCATCAAAGTCTTACAGTTTTTGGTATACAGATCTTTCACCTCCTTGGTTATATTTATTCCTAATTATTTTATTGTTTTTGAAGTTATTGTGAATAGAGTTGTTTTCTTTATTTTTTAGATACTTTATTGTTAGTGTGTAGAAATGTAACTGATTTCTATATGTCAGTCTTGCATACTGCTAGTTTATTAAATTTATTGTAGTTCTAACAGTTTTTTAGTTTTTTATGGAAACTTTAGGATTTTTCTATAAATAAGATTATCTACAAAGATGATTTTACTTCTTTCTTTATGATTTTGATGCCTTTTTATCTATTTTTCTTGACTAATTCCTTAGGTTAGTATTTCCAATACTATGTTGAACAGGCGTGATGATAGTGAACATCCTTGCCTTGTTCCTGATCTTAGAGAAAAAGCTTTCAACCTTTAATCATTGAGTATAATGTTAGCTATGGTCTTGTCATATACAGACTTTATTATATTGAGGTAGATCCTTCTATACTCAATTTGTTGAGAGGTTCTGTCATGAAAAAATGTTGGACAAACTATTGTGAATCATATGATTTTCATCTTTCAATTAATATGATGTATCACATTGATTTGTGTATGGTGAATTATCCTTGCATTCCAGGGATAAATCCAACCTGATCATGGTGTATGATCTCTTCAGTGTGCTATTAAATTCACTTTGCTAGTATTTTGTTAAAAATTTTTGCATTTATATTTATCAGGGTTATTGGCTTTTAGTTTTCCTTTTTTGTAGTGCCCTTATCTGGATTTGGTATCAAGGTAATGTTGGTCTCATAAGTAAGTTTGGGAGTATCCCTCCTTTTCAATTTTTGGAAGAGGTTGAGAAGGTTTATAGTTCTTTAAATATTTGGTACAATTCAAGGAAATTATCTGTTTCTGGGCTTTTCTTTGTTGCGAGATTTTTGATCACTGATTCAATCTCCTTTCTCATGATGCTTCTGTTTAGGTATTATCTTTCTTTCTGACTCAGTGTTGGTAGGTTATATGTTCTAGGAGTTTATCCATTCCTTCCTGGTTATCCAATTTGTTGGCATAAAATTGGTCTTCGTAGTCTCCTATGAGTCTTTGTTTTTCTGAGGTATTAGTCATAATGTCTTCTCTTTCATTTCTGATTTTGAGTCCTGTCTCTCTCTCTCTCAATTTCGTTAGTCTAGCTAAACATTGGCCTAGTTTGTTATTTCCCCCCACCAAAAACCCCCACAAAACACAAGCTCTTAGTTTTGTTGATGTTGCCTATTGTTTTTCTTATCTCTATTTCATTTATTTCTGCTCTGCTCTTTATTATTTCCTTTCTTCTGCTAACTTAGGGCAGTTTTTTTTTTCCCTTCCACTTCCTTGAGATATAAAGATAGGGTTTTTTGTTTGTTTGTTTATTTTTTAATTTTTTTATTTTCTTTCCCCCTTTTTTCTTTAAGTTTTTTATTGTTATGTTAATCACCATACATTACATCATTAGTTTGTGATGTAGTGTTCCATGATTCATTGTTTGTGCATAACACCCAGTGCTTTAGGCAGAACATGCCCTCTTTAATACCCATCACCAGGCTAACCCATCCCCCCACCCCCCTCCCCTCTAGAACCCTCAGTTTGTTTTTCAGAGTCCATTGTCTCTAATGGTTCGTCTCCCCCTCCGATTTACCCCCCTTCATTCTTCCCCTCCTGCTATCTTCTTCTTTTTTATTTTCTTCCATAAATTGCATTATTTGTTTCAGAGGTACAGATCTGTGATTCAACAGTCTTGCACAATTCACAGAGCTCACCATAGCACATACACTCCCCCATGTCTATCACCCAGCCACCCCATATCTCCCACCCCCCACCACTCCAGACACCCTCAGTTTGTTTCCTGAGATTAAGAATTCCTCATGTCAGTGAGGTCATATGATACATGTCTTTCTATGATTGACTTTTTTCACTCAGCATAACACCCTCCAGTTCCATCCATGTTGTTGCAAATGTCAAGATCTCATTCCTTTTGATGGCTGCATGATATTCCATTGTGTATATATACCACTTCTTCTTTATCCATTCATCTGTCAATGAACATCTTGGCTCTTCCTACAGTTTGGCTATTGTGGACATTCCTGCTATAAACATTGGGGTGCACATACCCCTTCGGATCCCTACATTTGTATCTTTGTGGTAAATACCTAGTAGCACAATTGCTGGATCGTATGGTAGCTCTATTTTCAACTTTTTGAGGAACCTCCACACTGTTTTCCAGAGTGGTTGCACCAGCTTGCATTCGCAACAACAGTGTAGGAGGTTTTCCCTTTCTCCGCATCCCCGCCAAAATCTGTTGTTTCCTGACTTGTTAATTTTAGCCATTCTGACTGGTGTGAGGTGGTATCTCATTGAGGTTTTGATTTGGATTTTGCTGATGCCGAGCGATGTTGAGCACTTTTTCATGTGTCTGCTGGCCATTTGGAAGTCTTCTTTGGAAAAATGTCTGCTCATGTCTTCTGCCCATTTCTTGATTGGATTATTTGTTCTTTGGGTGTTGAGTTTGATAAGTTCTTTATAGATTTTGGATACTAGCCCTTTATCTGATATGCCATTTGCAAATATCTTCTCCCATGCTTTTGGTTGTCTTTTGGTTTTGTTGACTGTTTCCTTTGCTGTGCAAAAGCTTTTTATCTTGATGAAGTCCCAATAGATCATTTTTGCCCTTGCTTCCCTTGCCTTTGGCGATGTTTCTAGGAAAAAGTTCCTGCGGCTGAGGTCGAAGAGGTTGCTGCCTGTGTTCTCCTTTAGGATTTGGATGGACTCCTGTCTCACGTTTAGGTCTTTCAACCATTTGGAGTCTATTTTTGTGTGTGGTGTAAGGAAATGGTCCAGTTTCATTCTTCTGCATGTGGCTGTCCAATTTTCCCAACACCATTTGTTGAAGAGACTGTCTTTTTGCCATTGGACATTCTTTCCTGCTTTGTCAAAGATGAGTTGGCCATAGAGTTCAGGGTCCATTTCTGGGCTCTCGATTCTGTTCCATTGAACTATGTGTCTGTTTTTGTGCCAGTACCATACTGTCTTGATGATGACAGCTTTGTAAAAGAGCTGGAAGTCTGGAATTGTGATGCTGCCAGCTTTTCTTTTCTTTTACAACATCCCTCTGGCTACTCGGGGTCTTTTCTGGTTCCATACAAATTTTAGGATTCTTTGTTCCATTTCTTTGAAAAAAGTGGATGGTATTTTGATGGGAATTGCATTAAATGTGTAGATTGCTCTAGAGAGCATTGGCATTTTCACAATATTTGTTCTTCCAATCCATGAGCATGGAACGTTTTCCCATTTCTTTGTGTCTTCTTCAATTTCTTTCATGAGTATTTTATAGTTTTCTGAGTACAGATTCTTTGCCTCTTTGGTTAGATTTATTCCTAGGTATCTTATGGTTTTGGGTGCAATTGTAAATGGGATTGTCTCCTTAATTTCTCTTTCTTCTGTCTTGTTGTTGGTGTATAGGAATGCCACTGATTTCTGTGCATTGATTTTTATATCCTGCCACTTTACTGAATTCCTTTGAGTTCTAGCAGTTTTGGGGTGGAGTCTTTTGGGTTTTCCACATAAAGTATCATATCATCTGCAAAGAGTGAAAGTTTGACTTCCTCTTTACCGATGTGGATGCCTTTGATTTCTTTTTGTTGTCTGATTGCTGTGGCTAGGACTTCTAATACTATATTGAATAGCAGTGGTGATAGTGGTCATCCCTGACATGTTCCTGACCTTAAGGGGAAAGCTCTCAGTTTTTCCCCCATTGACAATAATACTCGCTGTAGGTTTTTCATAGATGGCTTTTATGATATTGAGGTATGTACCCTCTATCCCTATAGAGTTTTGATCATGAAAGGATGCTGTACTTTGTCAAATGCTTTTTCTGCATCTATTGAGAGGATCATAAGATTTTTGTTCTTTCTTTTGTTAATGTATTGTATCACGTTGATTGATTTGCGGATGTTGAACCAAACTTGCAGCCCAGGGGTGAATCCCACTTGGTCATGGTGAATAATCCTTTTAATGTACTGTTGGATCCTATTGGCTAGCATTTTGGTGAGAATTTTTGCATCCATATTCACCAAGGATATTGGTCTGTAATTCTCCGTTTTGATGGGGTCTTGTCTGGTTTTGGGTTCAAGGTAATGGTGGCCTCATAAAATGAGTTTGGAAGTTTTCCTCCCATTTCTATTTTTTGCAACAGTTTCAGGAGAATAGGTATTAATTCTTCTTAAATGTTTGGTAGAATTCCCCTGGGAAGCCATCTGGCCCTGGGCTTTTGTTTGTTGGGAGAATTTTGATGACTGCTTCAATTTCCTTAGTGATTATAGGTCTGTTTAGGTTTTCTATTTCTTCCTGGTTCAATTTTGGTAGTTGATACATCTCTAGGAATGCATCCATTTCTTCCAGGTTATCTAATTTGCTGGCATAGAGTTGCTCATAGTATGTTCTTATAATTGTTTGTATTTCTTTGGTGTTAGTTGTGATCTCTCCTCTTTAATTCATGTTTTTTTTGATTTTGGTCATTTCTCTTTTCTTTTTGGGAAGTCTGGCCAGGGGTTTATCAATCTTGTTAATTCTTTCAAAGAACCAGCTCCTAGTTTCGTTGATCTGTTCTACTGCTCTTTTGGTTTCTATTTCATTGATTTCTGCTCTGATCTTTATTATTTCTCTTCTCCTGCTGGGTTTAGGCTTTATTTGCTGTTTTTTCTCCAGCTCCTTTAGGTGTAGGGTTAGTTTGTGTACTTGAGACCTTTCTTGTTTCTTGAGAAGGGCTTGTATTGCTATATACTTTCCTCTTAGGACTGCCTTTGCTGCATCCCAAGGATTTTGAACAGTTGTGTTTTCATTTTCATTGGTTCCCATGAATTTTTTTAATTCTTTTTTTTAATTTTATTAAAATTAAAAAAATTTAATTTTTTTAATTCTAATTTAATTCCTGGTTGACCCATTCATTCTTTAGTAGCATGCTCTTTAGCCTCCATGTATTTGAGTTCTTTCTGACTTTCCTCTTCTGATTGAGTTCTAGTATGAAAGCATTGTGGTCTGAAAATATGCAGGGAATGATCCCAAACTTTTGGTACTGGTTGAGACCTGATTTGTGACCTAGGATGTGATCTATTCTGGAGAATGTTCCATGGGCACTTGAGAAGAATGTGTATTCTGTTGCTTTGGGATGGAATGTTCTGCATATGTCTGTGAAGACCATTTGGTCCAGTGTGTCATTTAAAGTCTTTATTTCCTTGTTGATCTTTTGCTTAGATGATCTGTCTATTTCAGTCAGGGGGTGTTAAAGTCCCCCACTATTATTGTATTTTTGGCAATGTGTTTCTTTGCTTTTGTTATTAATTGCCTTATATAATTGGCTGCTCCCATGTTAGGGGCATAGATATTTACAATTGTTAGATCTTCTTGTTGGATAGACCCTTTAAGTAGGATATAGTGTCCTTCCTCATCTCTTATTTCAGTCTTTGTTTTAAAATCTAATTTGTCTGATATAAGGATTGCCACCCCATCTTTCTTCTGGTATCCATTAGCATGGTAAATGGTTTTCCACCCCCTCACTTTCAATGTGGGGGTGTCTTTGGGTCTAAAATGAGTCTCTTGCAGACAGCATATCGATGGGTCTTGTTTTTTAATGCAGTCTGATAGCCTGTGTCTTTTGATTGGGGCATTTAGCCCATTTACTTTCAGGGTAAGTATTGAAAGATAGGAATTTAGTGCCATTGTATTGCCTGTAAGGTGACTGTTACTGTATATTGTCTGTATTCCTTTCTGGTCTATGCTGCTTTTAGGCTCTCTCTTTGCTTAGAGTTCCCCTTTCAATATTTCTTGTAGGGCTGGTTTTGTGTTTGCAAATTCCTTTAGTTTTTGTTTTTCCTGGAAGTTTTTTTATCTCTCATTCTATTTTCAATTATGGCCTAGCTGGATATAGTATTCTTGTCTGCATATTTTTCTCATTTAGTGCTCTGAAATATCATGCCAGTCCTTTCTGGCCTGTCAGGTCTCTGTGGATAGGTCTGTTGCCAATCTAATATTTCTACCATTATAGGTTACATATCTCTTCTCCGAGCTGCTTTCACAATTTTCTCTTTGTCTCTGAGACTCATAAGTTTTACTATTAGATGTTGGGGTGTTGACCTATTTTATTGATTTTGAGGGTGGTTCTCTGTGCCTCCTGGATTTTGATGCCTGTTTCCTTCCCCACATTAGGGAAGTTCTCTGCTATTATTTGCTCCAATATACCTTCTGCCCCTCTCTCTCTTTCTTCTTCTGGGATCCCAATTATTCTAATGTTATTTCATCTTATCATATTTCTTATCTCTCGAATTCTGCCCTCGTGATCCAGTAGTTTTTTATCTCTCTTTTTTCTCAGCTTCTTTATTTTCCATCATTTGGTCTTCTATATCGCTGATTCTCTCTTCTGCCTCATTTATCCTTGCAGTTAGTGCCCCTATTTTTGATTGTACCTCATTAATAGCCTTTTTGATTTCAACTTGGTTAGATTTTAGTTCTTTTATTTCTCCAGAAATGGTTTCTCTAATAACTTCCATGTTTTTTTCAAGCCCAGCTAGTATCTTTAAAATCATGATTCTGAACTCTAGGTCTGACATCGTACTAATGTCCATATTGAGTAGGTCCCTGGCAGATGGTACTACCTCTTGTTCTTTTTGTTGAGGTGATTTTTTTTTCATCTTGTCATTTTGTCCAGAGGAGAATAGATGAATGAGAGAACAAAATGCTAACGGGTTAACAACGTCCCCAGAAAATATACTCTAAACAATTCAGAAAAGACCTGAAACCATGGGAAAGGAAAGGGAAAGAACAAAAAAAGAAAGAGAAAAAAAAAGAAAAAGAAAAATATAAAAACAAACAAAAACAGAACAAAACAAAAAAACAGAATATGATCAAATATGATCCGGCTGGTGCATAGATCAGTGCCACACACTAGATTTTGGGTGTATTTTGGTCTGTTAGGAGAAAGTGCCTCCTAAAATTTTAAAGAAACACTTAAGTATGTACAAAATAAGGGTTGATATGATGAAGGGATGGAATATGACTGTAAAGATGAAAATTATAAAAAATTTTAAAAAAGGAATTGATAAGAATGTGTTTGAAAAAAGAATGAAGAGGATTAAAAAATAAAAAGAAAGAAAGAAAAAAAGGGGGAGAGAATGTGATCAGGCAGGAGACTAGAACAAAGCCATACACTAGAGATTTAGGGTATATTTTGATATGTTAGAAGAAACTGTATCTCAAAATTTTAAAGAGAGAACAACTTATATATATTTATGCCAAAGATAAGGGTAACTACTATGAAGGAATACAATATGACTCTAAAAATGAAAAATAATTTTTTTTTAAAAAAAGGATTGATAAGATGTTGGTTGAAAAAGGGAAAAAAATTAAAAAAAAAACAGTTAAAAAATTAACTTTGAAAGACTAATGAATCATGGTAAAAAAGCCATGAATTCTATGTGCAGTATTCCTCTAGCGCTGGAGTTCTCCCATTCTCATTGATGGGTAAACTTGGTCTTGGCTGGCTGTTTGTGCTGATCTGCTGGGGGAGGGGCCTGTTGCTGTGGTTCCCAAATGTCTTTGCTGGAGGCGGAATTGCCCCGCCCTTGCTGGGCCAGGCTAAGCAATCTGCTCGGGTTTGCTCTCAGGAGCTTTTTTTCTCTGCAAGCTTTCCCTTACAGCTTTGTAGGATGAGAGTGAAAATGGCAGCCTCCCAATCTCTGCCTGGGAAGAGCTGAGAACTCGGGGACCCGCTCCTCAATGCACCCCCAGAGAAAAGCAGTCACTCCCATGTCCCCGGTCTCCGGCAGCACTCCACGCTCACTTGGCCTGTGACCCAGCGTCTCCATCTCTGGCACCCGACCCCGTGTGGAGTCTCCAGACCCAGCAGATCCCCAAGGCGAGCCCCCGCGCCGCTCCTCCCCCAGGGAGAAAGGGGAGTCTCCCGGGATCTGCCGCTTGTTGGGTCCCTGCTGGAGGAGCAGTGGCCCAACTCTCACTGATCACAGTTTTTGGCAACCCCGAGCTGAGAGCCCGCGCCTTGGCTCCGTCTCTGTAGCCGGCTTCCCTGCTCTGATACCCTGGAGCTCTGCCACATTCAGGCACCCCTGGTCTTTCTGTGACCCTGAGGGTTCTGAGACCACACTGTCCCGTGAGGGTTCCACCCCCTGCTTAGCCCCTGGAGCGACGTCCCTGAGTGGAGCCGACTTCTAAAAGTCTGATTTTGTGCTCCGCAGCTCTATCACTTGTCAGAAGCGGCCAACGGAGGCCCCCCTCCCCCACCGTCTATCCTCCCGAATATCGCCTCGGATTCACTTCTCCGCATGTCCTACCTTCCAGAAAGTGGTCGCTTCTCTGTTCAGAGAGTTGTTGCTATTCTTTTCTTCGATCTCCTGTTGAGTTAGGTGTTCAGAATGGTTTGATCCCTATTCAGCTGAATTCCTGAGACCAGATGAAATCCAGGTCTCCTACTCCTCTGCCATCTTGCCTCTCTTCCCTACCTTTTTTCTTTTCTGAGTGTAGGCATCTACAGTTATCAACTTCCCTGTTAGAACTGTTTTGATTGCATCATATTTGTTCCGGTATGTTGTGTTCTGTTTTCATTTGTTTTGTAATATTTTTTGATTTTCCTTATGAAAATCTTTGTTGGCTCATTACTTATTCAGGAGTTGCTTGTTAATCTCTACATATTTGTGAATTTTCCAGCTTTTCTCCTGTTATTCATTTTTAGTGTCATGCTATTGTGATTGTAAAAGTTACTTGGCATGACTTCAATTTTCTTATATTTGTGAAGGCTTGTTTCATGAACTAACATATCATCTATCCTGGAGAAATGTGTGCTTAAGAGGAATGTATTCTGCTGCTGTTGAATGGAATGTTCTGCATATGTCTGTTAGTTCCATTTGGTCTAAAGTATAGTTTAAGATTTTCATTTCTATATTGATCTTTTGTCTGGAGGATATATACATTGTTGAAAAAGTGGGGTTTTGAAGTTTCCTACTCTTTTTATATTGTTTTCTATTTCTCCCTTCAGAACTGTTACTCTTTGCTTAATGTATTTAGGTCCTCTGATGTTGGATGTTTATATATTTATAATTGCTATATCTTCATGATGAATTAAACTCTTTATGTTATAATAACCTTCTTTGCTTCTTGTTAGAGTTTTTTTTTTTTTTTTACCTTAGTCTATTTTGTTTCATACAAGTATAGCTGCCCCTATTTTCTTTTTTGTTCTCTTTGCATGGAATATCTTTTTTCATTCCTTCCTTTTGAGCCTATGTGGACCCCAAAGCTGAAGTGGGTTCCTTGTGATCCTTGTATCCTTAGTATCTGTGTACTGAGGAAGGGGTTTTGTGTTCCAGCCTTTTTCAATGGCTGGGCGGGGTTGCTGACTTGTGTCTCTGCCTAGTAGGCTGTAAGACATGCTGTGCAGCTACCTACTGTCTCTGGTTAGGCTTCCTGGCTTGGCAACGCTGGAGGATATTACTCAGTATTGAGTGGAGCCAGTGATTTGCTTCCCTGTCCAGGTGGGGCTCTGGAATGGGTTATGTATGGCCAGGATGGCCTGTCAGCTAGAGACCCAAATTGAGCAGTACTAACAATCAAGCTCCATGGTCAGACAGAGCCACAGACTCAGGTCTGCACATGAGCAAAGCTGCTTTTGTGATCTTTATTCAAGTGCCGTTGCCGTTAAGGAACACAGTCTGCCAAGATGTGTGTGTTTTTGTTGCTGTGAGTCCCATCCCCCTCTCTATCTCTAACAGATTCCCCAGTGATCCCTATGATGCAATATCTATTTGGGCTACTTGTCTCAGAATGCTGGGGAAGCTGTGTATCCACCTTAATTCTCCTTTTCTCACTGGAGAAACTTTAGGCCCAGTGAGACTCCTTAGTGTGGTGCTGTACTGGTCTAGGGGAGGGGTGACATGGTCAAAGTGAATCTGTTCCTCTTTTCCTTCTTCACTTGTTTTCTTGGTTTTTGTGTTCCATGTTGGCATTGTGCCTCACCTCTGGGTTTTAGGATCTTCATAAAGGCAAATGTCTGTGGATAGTTGCTAGTTCTTCTTACTGTGAGGGGGACTGATGTTAGAACCATCTATTTTGCCATCTTGCTGAAGTCAACAATCTCTTGATCATTTTAAATAATTCCTCTAATTAATTATGTAAATTATCAATATTTTATGGATAGATAAAAATATAGAAATGTAAATCATTCAATATAAAACCTAAGGGAATAAATTGTACTTTGTATTAGTTTGTGACCCTCTAGACTGTCCCTCACTATCTGTCATTGGGCCAGAGGTCATACATAGTTTGAGAATCACTAAGTAAGACTGTGCAAAGCAGGTGCTGATAGAGTCAGTTCTGCCACTTCCCAAATCAGGAACTTTTGTGGCTATTCTAGGATCCCATGGTGTTAATTAATTTAGAAATATCTTCAAATTTTAACGCAAGATTCTCATTATCAATACTCCCCATTTAATACTTACCTGTCAATACTTAAGATTTCTGTGATAATTATTTACCTTTTATCTCTTAATCCCAAATTTACCCTTCTGTAATACGCTCTTTTGATATTATTGTTGTTGCTGAAAATTACATTTCCTTTATTCCTTTTTTAGCTAACTTGTTACTTTCTGCCCATAAGACACAGCAGAGGAAGATGTTAAGTAGAACTAGGGAAAAGGGACTATCTCTCTATATTTCCGCTGTTCTCATGACTGTAGCCCTAGCAGCAGTACATCTACCCAGCAATAGGCCTGGGCTCCAACCTTCAGCATCTTTAGGAATTTCCAGAACAAGCATCAATGAAACTTTCCAGAGGCACCCACAGCTGTTTGACTGCACCCTTCCTAGTCCACTGATGTCAGGGCACCATCTCAGAGGACCCCTAAGTTCCCAGCTTCTTCCCTTTGTTTCCCCAGCCTTAGGAGTAGGAGTTTGTTCTTGAAGTTGTTATCGCTGTTGTAGTTTATGTTGTTTTGAAAAGATTGATAAGTTACATTAGCATTTAGTTGACTTGTTTCTAACTACTTCTGGATTAGAGATTTAGGAAGTAAATTTTTGTCAACAAATTATCTCTAGTCCAGGGAGCTGTGGTTCCATGTACCTGGTTTTTACATTACTCTATTTCTCTGCTTTATATGTTTTACTGATTTTCACAAACATGTAACAAATTGTTAGCAACTGTCTCTATAGTAGCAATGTATCCAATTGTACTCAGACCCATGGTAGTTACCTGTAGGAAAGATCTTAGACTTATCTTGTAGCAGTGTTTCAGTGACAAATGAGTTCAGATAATTTACAGTCAGTTATTTCAGTTCTTCAGGAAATTATCCCCATGAATAAGTTCAAAACTCCATTCCATGACACAGTGGATCCTAGTCAGAGACTATGGTTCAGGTTAGGCTGGCCAAAATTCCTTGGAAGTGTTAATAAGGGTCTTTAATTTTAAAAAAGCATCTTTTTTTTCTTAGTTTTATTGAATAAATATGGAGCAAGGTAAACTTTGACGAGATGGACCAACTTGAATAAACTTCAAGAATGCTGTTTCCAACCACCATTAATATCCTGAATAACTAAGAAGCAACGACCACCTACAGAGTCATATAGCTCTGCCACATTCTCATTGCTTGGTTTTCTCTCTACCTGACTTTCCTAAAAATGAATTTCAAACTTCAAAAAGAGTTCTTTTTACCTACTTTGATTCCCTTATGTACTTTTAAAAAACAGCTTGATTGAGGTATAACTGATATCTAATAAACTACATTGTAATTTGACAAATTTCAACATGTTTATATACCCACAATACTATCACCACAGTTAATAAAAAAACCATTTCCATGAACTCCAAAAGAGTGCTCCTTCATAGTTCAACTCTTCCATCAACCCTATCCCCAAACATTCACCTACTTAACATCATTATATATTAACTGGCATTTTTTAGACTTTAACATAAATGGAACCATACATTATATACACTTTTATGGGGGAAAGGGATCTGGCTTCTGTCACTTAGCATAACCATTTGGAGAATTTCCCATGTTATATGTTTCAATCGTTGGCTTTCTTTTTTAAAAAATTACTAAATAATATTCTATTGTGTCATTTATACCATGGCTTATTAATTCACTTGTTGGCTGTCCTCTGGGTTGTTTTGTAGCCTTTAGCTTTTAAGAAAAGATCTCAAACAAATAAATCTCCTAAGGACATTTGCAGATAAACAAGTCTTTGCATGGAAATAGGCTTTAATTCCTTAATTTTCCATGTCTCTAGAAATGGAAATGCTATATCATAGCATAGTTCTATGTTTAATTTTGTAAGTTTCTGCTAGACAATTTTACAAAATGGTTGTACTATTTTATGTTACCGCCAGCAGTTGTTCCACACCCTCACAAACTCTTGATATGGTGGGTGTTTTTAATTTTAGCAATTCAAATGGCTATTTTATGGTGGTTTAAATTTGCACCTCACTGTTGATTAATGGTGTTGAATATCTTTTGATATGTTTATTTGCTATCAGTAAATCTTCTTTGGTGAAGTGTCTGTTGAAATATTTTGTCTTTTTAAAAATTGTGATGTGTGCCTTCTTATTATTATTTTAAGTTTTTATTTTAATTCCAGTTAGTTAACATACAGTGCTATATTAGTTTCAGGATCACAAGTGCACTCTCTAATCCCCATCATCTATTTAATGCAGCTCCCCATTCCCCTCCTCTCTGGTAACCATTAGTTTCTTCTCTATAGTTAAGAATCTGTTTCTTGGTTTGTCTCTCTCTCTCTTTTCCCTTTGCTTGTTTTTTTTAATTTTGTTTCTTAAATTCCACATATAAGTGAAATCATATGGTACTTATCTTTCTCTGACTGACTTATTTCATTTAGCATGATACTCCCTAGTTCCATCCATGTCATTGCAAATGGAAAGATTTCATTCTTTTTTATAGCTGAATAATATTCCATTGTATGTATACCACATCTTTCTCCATTAATCAATTGATGGACACTTAGGCTGCTTCCATATCTTCACTGTTGTAAATAATGCTGCAATAAACAGGGTGCATGTATCCCTTTTAATTAGTGTTTTTGTATTCTTTGGATAAAGATCCAGTAGTATGATTGCTGGATCATAAGCTAATTCTATTTTTAACTTTTTGAGGAACTTCCATACTGTTTTCCACAGTGACTGCACCAGTTTGTATTCTCACCAACAGTGCAAGAGGGTTCCTTTTTCTCCACATCCTTGCCAACACTGTTGTTTCTTGTGTTGCTGATTTTAACCATTCTGACTGGTGTAAGGTGATATCTCATTGTGGTTTTTTTTTTTTTTTCATTGCAAGCATTTACTCAACTTTTCTTTTTTTTCTTTTTTTAATTTAAATTCAATTAGCCAACATAGAGTACATCATTAGTTTCAGATGTAGTGTTCAATAATGTATCAGTTGCATATAACACCCAGTGCTCATCACATCATGTGCCCTCCTTAATGCCCATCACTTAATTACCCCATCTGCCCCACCCACCTCTCCTCCAGCAACCCTCAGTTTGTTTCCTATAGTTAAAAGTCTCTTACAGTTTGCCTCCTTCTCTGTTTTATAATTGGTTTTGGTTTGCTAATATTTTGTTGAGGACTTTTGCAACATATTCATGAGAGATATTGGCCTGTTGTTCTCTTTTTCAGTGGTGTTTGTGTCTTGTTTTGGTATCAGGGTAATTCTGGCCTCATAGACTGAATTTAGGTTTTTCTTTCTTTTTTATTTTTTGGAATAGTTTAAATGTTTGGTAGAATTTGCCTGGGAAGCTCTCTGGTCCTGGACTTTTTTTGGGGGTGGGGTGGTATTTTGATTATGGATTCAATTTCTTTGCTGGTAGTTTGTTCAAATTTTCAATTTCTTCCTGTTTTAGTTGCAGAAGGTTATATGTTTCTAGGAATTTATCCATTTCTTCTAGGTTGTCCAGTTTGTTGACATAGCTTTTCACAATATTCTGTTATAATTATTTGTATTTCTGTGATATTGGTTATTTCTCGTCTCTCATTTGTGATTTTATTTATTTGAATTTTTTTCTTTTTTTCTTGATAAGTCTGGCTATAGGTTTATCAATTTGATCGATTTTTTCAAAGAAGCAGCTCCTGGTTTAATTGATCTCTTCTATTGTTTTTGTTTTTGTTTCTATATAATTTATTTCTGCTCTAATCTTTATTATTTCCTTTCTTCTGCTGGTTTTAGGTTTTGTTTGTTGTTCTTTTTGTAGGTCCTCTAGGTGAATGGTTAAGTTGTTTATTTGAGATTTTTCTTGCTTCTTGAGGTACAACTATATTGCTATAAACTTCCCTCTTAGAACTGCTTTTGCTGCACCCCGAAGGTTTTAGACCATTGTATTTTCATTTTCATTTCTTTTTTATTTCCTCTTTGATATTTTGATTGACCCATTCATTGGTTAACAGCATGTTGTATAACCTCCATGTATTTGTTGTCTTTCCAGACTTTTTCTATCGGTTGACTTATAGTTTCATAGCATTGTGGTCAGAAAAGATGTGTGGTATGACTTTGATCTCTTTGAATTTGTTGAGACTTGTTTTGCGGACTAGTATATGATCTATTCTGGAGAATGTTCCATGTGTACTTGAAAAGAATGTGTATTCTGCTGTTTTAGGATGGAATGTTCTGAATATATCTGTTAAATCTATGTGGTCCAGTGTATCATTCAAAGCCATTATTTCCTTGTTGATTTTCTATTTAGATGATCTGTCCATTGCTGTAAGTGGGGTGTTAAAATCCCCTACTATTATTGTATTAATATTGGTCAGTTCCTTTATGGTTGTTATTAACTGTTTTATGTATTTGGATGCTCCTATATTGAGTGCATAAATATTTACAGTTGTGATATATTCTTGTTGCATTGCCCTCTTTATTATTATATAGTGCACTTCTTTGTCTCTTGTTACAGTCTTGTTTTAAAGTTGGATGTAAGTATTGTTACTCTGGCTTTTGTTTGACATCCATGTTAAATGAATCTACATCCCTCACTTCCAATCTGCATGTGTCTTTAAGTCTAAACTGAGTTTCTTGTAGGCAGCATATAAATGAGTTTTGTTTTTTTAATCTATTGGGTCACCCCTTATCTTTTGATTGGAGTGTTTATTTACATTCAAGGTGATTATTGATAGATATGTATTTATTGCCATTTTATTACTTGTTTTGTAGTTGTTTCTGAAGATTTTCTCTGATTCTTTCTTGTCTTTCTCTCTTTCGTGGTTTGCTGGTTTACTTTAGTGATATATTTGGATTCTTTGCATATTTCTTAGTGATTTTTGATTTGTGGTTGATTTGTGTTACATACAAACCATTAGGTTTGTATGTAACATCTTCTGCATATAGCAGTCTATATTAAGTTGATGGTTATTTAAATTTAAACCCATTCTTTACACCTCTCCTCCCCATGTTTTAGGAATGTGGTGTCATATTTTACATCCTTTTATTTTGTGAGTTCTTTGGCTGATTTACAAAAATATTTATTTTTACTGCTTTTGTGTTATTTACCTTCATACTGTCATTTTTTGGTCTTTCCTTTCCACTCAAAGAGTCCCTTTTAATATTTCTTGCAGGGCTAGTTTAGGGGTCATGAACTCCTTTAGTTTTTGTTTGTCTGGGAAACTCTTTATCTCTCCTATTCTGAATGATAGACTAGCTAGATAGAATATTCTTGCCTGTGAGTATATCATGCCACTTCCTTCTGGCCTGGAAAGTTTCTGCTTAAAAATCCCCAGGTAGCCTTCTGGGTTTCCCTTGTATGTAATTGTCTTATTTAGTCTTGCTGCTTTTAAAAAGTTTTCTTTCTCATTATATTTTGCCATTCTAATTATAATATGTCTTGGTATGGATCTGCTTTTGTTGATTTTCTTGGGTGTTGTCTGTGCCTACTGGATCTGGATATCTGTTTCCTTCCCCAGATTAGGGAAGTTTTCAGCTATTATTCCTTCAAATAACTTTTCTGTCCCTTCTCCTCTCTCTTTTTTTTTCTGGGACCCCGTAATGTAAATGTTATTACGTTTGATGAAGTCACTGAGTTCCCTAAGTCTATTCTCATTTTGCATAATTCTTTTTTTCTCTCTTTTGTGCATTTTGATTACTTTCCATTACTCTGTTTTCTAGGTCATTAATTTGTTCCTCTGGTTTTTTCCAGCCCTCTGTTTATTCCATCAAGTGTGTTTCTTATTTCATTTATTGAGCCCTTTATCTCTGCTGGATTATTTCTTATCTCCATCTTAAAGGTCTCACCCATGTCTTCCACTCTTTTCTTAAGTCCAGTGAGTATCTTTATGATCATTATTTTAAATTCCCTATCAGGCATGTTACTTATATCTGTTTCACTTAGATCTCTGGCCTTGGCCTTTCCTGTTCTTTCATTTGGGACAAATTCTTCTGTCTTCTCATTTTGTCTAAGTCTTGTGCCTGCTTTTCTGTGTTAGGAAAGTTAGTTACTTGTGTTCTTGAGGGTAAAAGCCTTAAGAAGAAAAAGTCTGAGGTTGAGGGATGTGGTGTTGGCAGGGGTTTGGGCCAGTCTTCTGGGGGTGGGGGCCTGCTGCACTGGGACTGAGGCAACTAATTTATCCATAGTATTTCATATTTTAATTATTATTTGTATTTTAATAACATTAGTTTTGAAATTTAAATCACCAGTTGTTTGTTATTAGTATATAGAAATAAATTAGGGTTTTAAAATGGCCTTATACCTTCCAACTTTGCTTTTTTTATGAATTTCTTATGCATTTCTACCTATGCAGTTATGCCATGTGCAAATAAAGATATTTTTACTTCTTCCTTTTTAAGTTGCATGACTTTTATTTATTTTTCTTGACTTTTGCAGAATCTACAATGCTGTGATTAATAGAAATGTGAGAACAAATAGATATACTTGCCTTGTTCATGATCTTAGGAGGAAGCCATTCAAGTCTTACTGTGAAGTATCATCTTAATTGTAGATTTTTCAAAGTTCACTGCATCAGTTTGAGAGTTTTCTTCTATTTTTAGTTTAATGATCATTTTTATTATGGATAGATATTGAATTTGTTGAATGCTTTTTCTGCATTTACAGAGCCAGTTGTTTGGGTTTACTTATTCCATCTGTTAATGCGGTGAATTACATTGGTTGATTTTTGAATATTGAATTAGTCATGTATTCCTGGAATGTACCTCACTTGGTTGGGATGTATCATTCACTTTTATATATTATTGGATAAATTTGCTAATATTTGTTCTGAATTTTTGCAAATATTTTCATGTGGGTTATTGATTTGTAGTTTTTTCTCTTCTTTTTTTGTAATATCTGTCTTGTTTTGGCATTAGAGTAATTCTGGTCATAAAATGAGTTGAGAAATGTTCTTTTCCTTCATTTTCTGAGAGGTTGTGTACAATTGGCATTATATCTTTTAATTGTTTGTTAGAATTTGCCAGTGAAAACATTTGGCTCTATAGTTTTCTTACATGGAATTTAAAAAAAAGTTGTTTTATTTTTTATTTGATAGAGAGAGACACACAGTGAGAGAGGGAACACAAGCAGGGGGAGTGGGAGAGGGAGAAGCAGGCTTCCCGCTGAACAGGGAGCCTGATCTAGGGCTTGATCCCAGGACCCTGGGCTCATGACCTCAGCCAAAAGCAGACACTTAACGACTGAGCCACCCAGGTGTCCTACATGGAATGTTTTTAACTACACATGATTCACTGGTTTTAATAGACTTACTTGATAGATTCGTGGGCTATTTAAGTTATCTATTCCTTCTTTAGTGAGATTTGGTAGTTTTTCGTTCAAGGAATTGATCCATTTCACTTATGTTTTAGAGTTTATGGCCATAGAGTTGTTAGTAAAATCCTTTATTATCTTTATAATATCTGTGGGATCAGTAGTGATTTTTTTTCATTTCTTATATTAGTAATTCTTTTTTCTTTCTTTCTTTCTTTCTTTCTTTCTTTCTTTCTTTCTTTCTTTCTTTCTTTCTTTCTTTCTTTCTTTCTTTTTCTTTCTTTGTCAGTCTGATTAGAGGTTTAGCAATTTTGCTGATATTAAAAAAAAAAACAGCTCTTAGTTTCATGAATTTTCTTTGTTGTTTTTACCTTTACAGTTTTATTGATTTCTGCTTAATCTTTATTTCTTTCCTTCTGCTCGTACTGGGTTAATTTATTATTCTTTTTTTTTTTCAAGGCTCATGATCAGAGCTGGCAGAAGTTTTATTAGAGATCATTTAACTCGGGATTCTCAAGGTGGGGAGGGGAAATAGGTTTTTTGGGGGAGGGGGCTTTTGCAAACTTTTATCATCACCCTCTCACTCAGAGTTACTGCTGTAGCAAACCCCACTACCACTGAAGAATGCATATCAGGCTACTAAAAAATGGAATAATCACTGACTCAGAGCTCAGTGTTTTTGTTCTTCAGGACAGGAAACTGAGACCCAGAGAGACTAAGACCAGGTCAAACCGCAAGTCGGAGAGAGAACCAGAGCTAAAACCAACCCGCTGACCCACCCATTTGTCCATGGCATACCTGTCTGGTGTTCCCTGAGGGCCCACAACACGCGGTACTCTGTTGCTGTACACGTGTAAGGGCGGAGTTACAATGAAGGAGACAGGTATGACTGATGTAGTTTCCAAATACATGACTTGATTTCAGTTCCCTCTCCTCGAACCTGGGCAAGTTCTCTGACCACCTTGACTGATACACCTGGGTTAGTGGCAGCGACACAGCATGGCTTCTGGGGCTAAGTCATAAAGGCAATCTATCTTCTGCCTGGCTCTCTCCTTTGGGTCTCTTGCCCTTGGAATCCAGCCGCCATGTTGTGAGGAAGCCCAGTGTACATGGCAAGGCCATGGGTGCATGTTCTGGTGAGCAGCTCTGCTTTGACAGCTGGTGCCAACCACCAGACAAGTAAGTGAATGAAATGATTCCAGGCCCCTGCTTTTGAGTCCTCTGCCTGAAGTGGAGTCACTGCAGAACATTCTCCATAAGACACGTGCTGTCTGAGTATCTGAAAATCTCACACAGAAGCTGGGATTGGTAATAAATGGAGACTGCTGCTTTAAGCTGCTCAATTTTGATAACTTAGTATGCAGCAAGAGATAAGCAGTATGTCCAGTTCTAGAGTTTATAGCCTTCATTAGATTTCTCGATGCTCATCTCTACTACATGGCTTTCCATAGTTCAGAGTGAAAGTGAAAAGCCATCCGCTTTTTTTTTTTAGTATTTTTTTAAATTTTATTATTGTTATGTTAATCACCATATATTACATAATTTGTTTTGGTGTAGTGTTCCATGATTCATTGTTTGCTCATAACACCCAGTGCTCCATGCAGAATGTGCCCTCTTTAATACCCATCACCAGGCTAACCCATCCCCCTACGCTCCTCCCCTCTAGAAACCTCAGTTTGTTTTTCAGAGTCCATCATCTCTCCTGGTTCGTCTCCCCCTCTGACTTACTCCCCTTCATTCTTCCTCTCCTATCTTCTTTTTCTTTTTTCTTTTTTTAAATATGTTGCGTTATTTGTTTCAGAAGTACAGATCTGTGATTCAACAGTCTTACACAATTCACAGCGCTCACCGTAGCACATATCTTCCCCAATGTCTATCACCCAGCCACCCCATCCCTCCCACCCCCGACCACTCCAGCAACCCTCAGTTTGTTCCTGAGATTAAGAATTCCTCATATCAGTGAGGTCATATGATACACGTCTTTCTCTGATTGACTTATTTCACTCAGCATAACACCCTCCAGTTCCATCCACGTCGTTGCAAATGGCAAGATCTCATTCCTTTTGATGGCTGCATAATATTCCATTGTGTATATATACCACTTCTTCCTTATCCATTCATCTGTCGATGGACATCTTGGCTCTTTCCACAGTTTGGCTATTGTGGACATTGCTGCTATAAACATTGGGGTGCACGTATCCCTTCAGGTCCTTACATTTGTATCTTTGGGGTAAATACCAGTAGTGCAATTGCTGGATCGAATGGTAGCTCTAATTTCAACTGTTTGAGGAACCTCCATACTGTTTTCCAGAGGGGTTGCACCAGTTTGCATTCCCACCAACAGTGTAGGAGGGTTCCCCTTTCTCCACATCCCCGCCAGCATCTGTCGTTCCCTGACTTGTTAATTTTAGCCATTCTGACTGGTGTGAGGTGGTATCTCATTGAGGTTTTGATTTGGATTTCCCTGATGCTGAGCGATGTTGAGCACTTTTTCATGTGTCTGTTGGCCATTTGGATGTCTTCTTTGGAAAAATGTCTGTTCGTGTCTTCTGCCCATTTCTTGATTGGATTATTGGTTCTTTGGGTGTTGAGTTTGATAAGTTCTTTATAGATTTTGGATACTAGCCCTTTATCTGTTATGTCATTTGCAAATATTTTCTCCCATTCTGTCGGTTGTCTTTTGGTTTTGTGGACTGTTTCTTTTAATGTGCAAAAGCTTTTTATCTTGATGAAATCCCAATAGTTCATTTTTGCCCTGGCTTCCTGTGCCTTTGGTGATGTTTCTAGGAAGAAGTTGCTGCGGCTGAGGTCGAAGAGGTTGCTACCTGTGTTCTCCTTTAGGATTTGGATGGACTCCTGTCTCACGTTTAGGTCTTTCAACCATTTGGAGTCTATTTTTGTGTGTGGTGTAAGGAAATGGTCCAGTTTCATTCTTCTGCATGTGGCTGTCCAATTTTCCCAACACCATTTGTTGAAGAGACTGTCTTTTTTCCACTGGACATTCTTTCCTGCTTTGTCAAAGATAAGTTGACCATAGAGTTGAGGGTCCATTTCTGGGCTCTCTCTTCTGTTCCATTGATCTATGTGTCTGTTTTTTTGCCAGTACCATACTGTCTTGATGATGACAGCTTTGTAATAGAGCTGGAAGTCCGGAATTGTGATGCCGCCAGCTTTGCTTTTCTTTTTCAATATTCCTCTGGCTATTCGGGGTCTCTTCTGGTTCCATACAAATTTTAGGATTATTTGTTCCATTTCTTTGAAAAAAGGGGATGGTATTTTGATGGGGATTGCATTGAATGTGTAGATTGCTCTAGGTAGCATTGACATCTTCACAATGTTGGTTCTTCCAATCCATGAGCATGGAACGTTTTTCCATTTCTTTGTGTCTTCTTCAATTTCTTTCATGAGTATTTTATAGTTTTCTGAGTACAGATCCTTTGCCTCTTTGGTTAAATTTATTCCTAGGTATCTTATGGTTTTGGGTGCAATTGTGAATGGGATCGACTCCTTGATTTGTCTCTCTTCTGTCTTGTTGTTGGTGTATAGGAATGCCACTGATTTCTGTGCATTGATTTTATAGCCTGCTACTTGACTGAATTCCTGTATGAGTTCTAGCAGTTTTGGGGTGGAGTCTTTTGGGTTTTCCACATAAAGTATCATATCATCGGCAAAGAGTGAGAGTTTGACTTCCTCTTTGCCGATTTGGATGCCTTTGATTTCTTTTTGTTGTCTGATTGCTGTGGCTAGGACTTCAAATACTATGTTGAATAGCAGTGGTGAGAGTGGATATCCCTGCCGCGTTCCTGACCTTAGGGGAAAAGCTCTCAGCTTTTCCCCATTGAGAATGATATTGGCTGTAGGTTTTTCATAGATGGCTTTTATGATATTGAGGTATGTACCCTCTATCCCTATACTCTGAAGAGTTTTGATCAAGAAAGGATGGTGTACTTTGTCAAATGCTTTTTCTGCATCTATTGAGAGGATAATATGGTTCATGTTCTTTCTTTTATTAATGTATTGTATCACATTGATTGATTTGAAGCTGTTGAACCAACCTTGCAGCCCAGGGGGAATCCCACTTGGTCGTGGAGAATACTCCTTTTAATGTACTGTTGGATCCTATTGGCTAGTATTTTGGTGAGAATTTTTGCATCCATGTTCATCAAGGATATTGGTCTGTACATCTACTTTTTGATTTCTCTAGCTCCTTTAGGTGTAGGGTTAGGCTGTGTTTGAGATCTTTTTTGTTTCTTGAGAAAGGCTTGTATTGCTATATACTTTCCTCTTAGGACTGCCTTTGCTGTATACCAAAGATTTTGAACAGTTGTTTTCATGAATTTTTTAAATTCTTCTTTAATTTCCTGGTTGACCCATTCTTTCTTTAGTGGGATGCTCTTTAGCCTCCATGTATTTGAGTTCTTTCCGACTTTCCTCTGTCATTGGAAATTTGATCGGGATGGCATTGAAGGTATGGATTGCTCTGGGTAACATAGACATTTTAACAATGTTTATTCTTCTGATCCATGAGCATGGAATGTTTTTCCATTTTTTTGTGTCTTCAATTTCTTTCATGAGTGTTCTGTAGTTCCTAGAGTATAGATATTTTACCTCTTTGGTTAGGTTTATTCTGAGGTATCTCATGGTTTTTGGTGTTTTTGTAAATGGAATAATTTCTCTAATTTCTCTTTCTACAGTTGCATTGTTAGTGTATAAGAAAGTAACTGATTTCTGTGCATTGATTTGTATCTTGCCACATTACTGAATTGCTGTATGAGTTCTATTAATTTGGGGGTGGAATCTTTTGGGTTTTCCACATAAAGTATCATGTCATCTGTGAAAAGAGAGAGTTTGACTTCTTTGCCAATTTGAATACCTTTTATTTATTTATTTTTGTTGTCTGATTGCTGTTGCTAGGACTTCTAGTACTATGTTGAACAACAGTGGTGAAAGTGGGCATCCTTGTCATGTTCCTGATCTTAAGGGAAAAGCTCTCAGCTTTTCCCCATTGAGGATTATATTCGCTGTGGGTTTTTCATAGATGGATTTTATGAACTTGTTGAATGTTCCCTCTATCCCTATACTCTGAAGGGTTTTAATCAGCAAAGGATGCTGTATTTTGTCAAATGCTTTTACTGCATCAATTGAGAGGACCATATCATTCTTCTCTCTCCTCTTATTAATATGTTCTATCGCAATGATTGATTTGCGAATGTTGAACCACCCTTGCATTCCAGGGATAAATCCCACTTTGTCATGCTGGATGATACCTTTAATGTATTCTTGGATCGTATTAGCTCGGATTTTGTTTTGGAATCCATATTCATCAGGGATATTGGTCTGAAATTCTCCTTTGTGATGGGGTCTTTGCCTGGTTTGGGGATTAAGGTAACGCTGGCCTCATAGAATGAGTCTGGAAGCTTTCCTTCTGTTTCTATTTTTTGAAACAGCTTCAGGAGAATAAGTATTATTTCTTCTTCGAATGTTTGGTAGAATTTCCCAGGGAATCCATCAGGACCTGGACTCTTGTTTTTTGGGAGGTTTTTGATCACTGCTTCAATCTTGTTTCTGGTTATTGGCCTATTCAGGTTGTCAATTTCTTCCTGTTTCAGTCTTGAGAGTTCATAGGTTTCCAGGAAGGCATCCATTTCATCCAGGTTGCTCAGCTTATTGGCAAATAGTTGTTGATAGTAATTTCTAATAATTATTTCTATTTCCCTGGTGTTAGTCGTGATCTCTCCCCTTTCCTTCATAATTTTATTAATTTGGGTCCTTTCTCTTTTCTTTTGGATAACTCTGGCAAATGGTTTATCCATCTTATTAATTCTTTCAATTAGCCGGCTTCTAGTTTCGTTGATCAGATCTACTGTGTTTCTGGTTTCTAATTCATTGATCTCTGCTCTAATCTTAATTATTTCTCTTCTAATGCATGGCTTAGGCATTGTTTGTTGCTTTTTCTCTACTTCTTTAAGGTGTAGAGTTAGATGGCGAATTCGGGATTTTTCTATTTTTTTTGAATGATGTTTGGATGTATTTCCCTCTTAGGACCACCTTTGCAGTATCCCATAGGTTTTGGACTGATGTGTTTTCATTCTCATTGGTTTCCACGAATTGTTTAAGTTATTTGATTTCCTGGTTGACCCAAACATTCTTGAGCAGAGTGGTCTTTAGCTTCCAAGTGTTTGAATTTCTTCCAATTTTTTTCTTGTGATTGAGTTCCAGCTTTAAAGCATTATGGTCTGAGAATATGCTGGGAATAATCTCAATCTTTTGGTATTGGATGAGACCTGATTTGTGACCCAGTATGTGGTCTATTCTGGAGAAAGTTCCATGTGTGCTCGAGAAGAATGAGTATTCTGTTGTTCTGGGGTGGAATTTTCTGTATATATCTATGGGGTCCATCTGGTCCAGTGTGTCATTCAAAGCTCTTGTTTCTTTGTTGATTTACTCCTTAGATGATCTGTCTATTGCTGAGAGTGAAGTATTGAGGTGTCCTACAATTAACATATTGTTGTCAATATGACTCTTTATTTTGGTTAACATTTGGCTTATGTAGATGTCTGCTCCCATGTTGGGGGCATAGATATTTATAATTGTTAAATCTTCTTGTTGGATAGACCCTTTAAGAATGATATAGTGTCCTTCTGTGTCTCTAACTACAGTCTTTAGTTTAAAATCTAATTTGTCTGGTATAAGAATTGCTACCCCAGCTCTCTTTTGAGGTCCGTTGCATGGAAGATGCATCTCCATCCCTTCACTTTCAGTCTGGATGTATCTTTAGGTTCAAAATGAGTCTTTTGTAGACAGCATATGGATGGGTCCTGTCTTTTTATCCAGTCTGCAACCCTGTGCCATTTTATGGGAGCATTTAGGCCGTTCACGTTGAGAGTGATTATGGAAAGTTATGAATTAATTGTCATCATGTTGCCTGTGAAGACCTTGTTTTTATAGATTTTCCCTATAAATTTCTTTTCTATATCACTCTTGGGGTCTTTCTCTTTTTATAGAACCCCCCCTTAATATTTCTTGCAGGGCTGGCTTAGTGGTCACATATTCTTTCAGTTTCTGCCAGTCTTGGAAGCTCTGCATCTCTCCATCCATTCTAAATGACAGTCTTACTGGATAAAGTATTCTTAGCTGCATGTTTTTCTTGTTTAGTACCCTGAATATATCTTGCCAGGCCTTTCTGGCTTGCCAGGTCTCTGTGGATAGGTCTGATGTTATTCTGATGTTCCTCCCTCTGTAGGTAAGGAATCTCTTCCCCCTAACTGTCCTTAGGATGGTTTCCTTGGTTCTAAGATTTGTGAGTTTTACTATTACATGCCAGGGTGTTGGCCTGTTTTCCTTGATCTTGGGAGGGGTCCTCTCTGCCTCTTGGACACGAATGTTTGTTTCATTCCCCAGATTAAGGAATTTGTCAGCTATGATTTGCTCAAATATATCTTCTAGTCCTCTCTCTCTCTCCACCCCCTCAGGGATTCCAATAATTCTGGCACTGGAACGTTTCATGGTGTCACTTATTTTTCTGATTCTATTTTCATGGATTCTGAATTGTTTTCCCCTGGCCTCCTCTTTTCCCTTTTTATCTATTAATTGGTCTTCTAGGTCACTAATTTGTTCTTCTGCCTAGTTTACCCTAGCTGTTAGATTATCTAGATTAGATTGGATCTCTGTGATAGCATTTTTAAGTTGGCCAATTCAGCTTTTATTTCTGCCCTTAGGGACTCTATGTTGCCATTACTTGATTTCTCCATTCTAGCTATTGTCTTCACAACTGCTATCCTGAATCCATCTCTGACATCTTGGTTACATCTGAATCCATTTGTAAATCTGTGGCATAAGTCATAATCTCTGAGTCTTTCCTATTTTGGGGATTCCTCCTCCTAGTCATTCTGTTGAGGGGTGGTTGAGGGAATGTATAGAATCCAAATTATTGACCACAACTCAAGCAAGATGCACCTGTTTTCTAGGGACCTTAGGGTGGCTGGCCCCTTGTTTCCCCAGCCTCTCTTCTGGTGGAGGGGCCTGCAGTGCTGTTACTCAGGCAACCCTGTTTGGGCAGAGTTGCCCTGCCCCCTGTGGTGGGGGATGGGCTCAGTGAAAAACGGTTTTTGGGGCTTTTGTTCTCTGGGACTTTCCCTGGACACTTTCTGTGTCTCTTCTGAGAGTCAGAGCAGAAGAGACCATTTCCAACCCTCTGCCTCAGAGCAGAGAGATCACAGTCTGTTCTTCAGTGAGCTCTCCAGGCCATACTATCTCCATTTCTATCTGTGCTGCTATAAACTGCAGCATCCTGGGTTTGTGCGCCCCGGGTTTGTGTGCCCCTCAGCAGGGCTCCCAGTCCTCGTGTTCAGGTCAGGGTATGTCTCTGCCCTTTGTGCTTCTAAAACTGCCAGCCACCCCCAGTTTGCATGTGGGGCCCCTCCACTCCAGGTTTCCATCTGGGGGGCTGCCCTAAAGTCCTTTCCCGCCACTCCCTGTCTGCGAGTCTGTGCCCCGTCCCCAGTGCGGGAGTCTATCACTCACCCATGGTGTAGGATCCCCATGGCCACATTCCCTCCTGCTGCTGTTTATCCTCCTATATCTGCCTGCAGAATCACGGCTCCCCACTTTGTACCTCAAAACCAACTGCCTGCGATATTCTGCTTGTAGAGATCCAGATCTATCTTCTTACATCTCAGGCTGATTTCATGGGTGTTCACAGTGGTCTGGTAGATATCCAGCTCAATTCCAGGGACTGGTTGGAATAGGGTCTCCTACTCCTCTGCCATCTTTTCCCCCCTCAAGTGAATACATTTTTAAGATGCGTATTTCTTCTTGATTAAATGGTCCCTTTATCACTATGCAATAACCTGTAATTTTTTTCTCTGACCATAATTTAATATTAATGTAGTTACCTCTGTTCGTATGTGTATGTGTGTGTATATATGCATGGTATATTTTATATTTCTTACCTGTATGTGTTCTTACATTTAATGCCAGTTTCTTATAGATAGAATATAGTTTGGTCATCTATTTTCATCTAATTTAACTCTACCTTTTAGTTGGTATATTTATATTATTTGCAATTAATTTGATTGTTTATATGTGTGGGTTTAAATCTATCATCTTGTTATTTGTTTTCCATTTGTTCTTTTTTGTTGTTGTTAAAATTTATTTATTTATTTGACAGAGAGAGACACAGCGAGAGAGGGAACACAAGCAGGGGGAGCAGGAGAGGGAGAAGCAGGCTTCCCATGGAGGAGGGAGCCCGATGCAGGGCTCAATCCCAGGACGCTGGGATCATGACCTAAGCCAAAAGCAGATGCTTAATGACTGAGCCACCCAGGCGTGCCTGTTCCATGTGTTCTTTAGTTTTTTGTTTTTCTCCTTTACTGCTTTCTTTTGGATCAATTGAAAATTTTTTTTCATGACTTGAGTTTTATTCCCTTTATTGTTTTCCTTGTCTAGGTTTTACATATATATATATATACATATATATATATATTCTAACTTAGAATAGTCTACATTCTAATAATAGCATACCACTTCATGTATATTATAAGATAATATTTTGCTGGGTATAGAGTTTTGTATTAACTTTGTACTAGTTTTCTAGTATTTTAACAGTGTTGCCTTACTTATTTTGCTTACTTGTGTTTTTTACTTATGTTGTTTCTGCTTAGAAATCTGCCATCATTCTTACCCTTGTTTTTTGTGTGAAATGGGTCTTTTTTCTATGACTGCTTTTAAGATTTTCTTTCTATCATTGTTTGGAAACAATTGGGTTATGATGTGTCTTCTTGTGGTTTTCTTCATGTTTCTTTTGGTTGGGGTTTTTTGAGCTTTTGGAATCTATGGGATTAGAGTTTCCTTTAAATTTTGAAACTTCTAGCAATTATTTCTTCAACATTTTTTTTGTTCCATTCTTAGTACTTTTCTTCTAGGATTCTAATTATATATATATTTTACACTGTTTGGAATTGCCCATAGCTCACTGTTGCTCTGTTTATTTTTAAGTCTTTTTTTTTTTTTTTTGGTGTTTGTGTTTTATTTTGGACAGCTTCTTCTGCTATGTCTCTAAGTTGTTTGTTTGTTTGTTTGTTTTTCCTTATGTAATATCTAGTTTATCATTCAGGACGCTTTTCATGTCAGAGTTTACATTTTAATTTTTAGACGTTCAACTTGTGCCTTTTAAACATCTTCTATTAATCTTTTTATTATGCTCATGTTTTCTTCCACCTTCTTGAACAAATGAAGTTATTAATTATAATAGCTATTTTAACAACCTTATTTACTAATTCTATCATGTGTTCTTTCTTGATCTGCCCCTCTTAACAGTCCTTGTTAATAGTGATTTTTTTTTTTTTGCTTCTTTTCGTGACTAGCTAAGCATAATTATATTCCTCATATTGTAGATTTTATGTTCTTGGATTCTAGGTTTTCTTTTATTTCTTTCAATGTTTTTGACCTATATTCTGAGACATAGGTAAATTACCTAGAAGTTTTTTTTTAAAGCTTTCATATGTGCATTAAGAACAGCTATTAGTTTAGGGCTAATTTTGTCCGACTACTAGGGCAATATGCTTTTGAGGATTCTAGTCCAAAAGTTGGCAAACATTTTCTTCTCAAGGGCCAGATATAAATATTTTATACCACATGGAACAAATGGTCTTTGTTTCAAAAACTTAATTCTATCATTGTAGAATAGATAATATGCAATAGCCATAGATAATATGTAAATAAATTAGCATGGCTGTGTGGCAATAAATTTTTACCAAAAAAACCCCACCAAAAAACCCAAAACCAGATGGCAGGCCAAATTTGGCTTGTGGCCATATTTTACTGGCTCCTGCTCTACTTAATGTTGTGTGTCAAGAAATCTTTCCATTATGGCTATTGAGAACACGAACTATTCCCATCATTTCATGAGCTCTACAGAACATTCTCCCTGCTCTGTTCTAGTGCTTTCCTCTCTAGCTCTAGCAGTTATTTTAAATGCATGCAAGATCAGTACTCAGCAAACAAGGCTTGAGGGAATACTACTGATGATCTGTGATGCTCTCTCCTCTCTTGTAGTCTGCCTCATGAATTTGAGAATGCATGAACTCCTTGAATTTGACCTCTGCCTCCTTAAACTCAGGCAGCTGCCAGGTTCTGCTTGGGCTTACCCATGTTATGCTGCAAAATTTTTCCAGGTGTAAGCTGAGGTAGTCAGAGTACTCTTTTAGTTTGGTTCAGTAGTTTGACTCTTCAGGAATCATTTTTATGATTTCACTTGTTGTCCAGTGTCTAAAAGGTGCTGTTTCCTATTTTTTGTCTGTTTTATAAGTCAAATGTATAAATCTGGTCCCTATTATTCCATCATAACTGGGAGCAAAAGTTGCTTCCTTAAGTACTTTTTACTTACAAAGTCTCAATAATATACATATTCTCTTTCTATCAGATTCCAAGGGAAAGGATTCTAACCTTTAAAAAATAGGTTTTGCTCCTTTTTGTACATTTTCTTACAAGCTGAAGTATGGGGAGTCATTATGCACTACAGCAAGCATTTTTTAAAGTTCTGAATCTTTCAACATTATTTTTTCTATGCTCATAAAAACTTTTAAATGTAAGTGGAAATTGCCTGTTTTCACTTGTCACTTTTTCTCAAAAGCATATCTTAAAGCTTATTCTGCTAAAACTACTCTTGATACCTACCCTTTTCTATTCATATTAATGGATTTTGATTGAGATCTATCCTGTTATATCCTCCCCGATTTTCACAAGGAGTAGTTTTATGTCAATTCTTAGCTTTAGGCTAAGAAGGGGGGATGTTGAGAGGGCTTTGGCATGGCTTAGACCTTGTAACATAACTTCAAAATTAAAATAAAAGAGTGACAATGGGTAGAAATTTAAGAGACAGACAAGAAGGCAAGCCAGGTTGACATTGTAGAGTGGAGTTGCACACAGGGATGAAAGTAATTAGAAAGTGTGGGCAGGTAAATATCAAGATGTCCTTGGCTGGACAGCAGAACAGAGTTGTGATTGGGCTGTCGGTTTCAATCTGATCCTATTTGTACTATATCTAGTAGGACGTTTATATTTGTAAATAAGGATTATACTCTTCTGATGTCCACAGTTCTGATGGTCTTGCCCTTATTTTTTCATCCCTTTAGTTATATTAGCCTGGATATGACTTGGAAGGAAGAGGGTGGGTAGGATCTGCACCTCAAGGGAAAAATAGAACTAGGAATTCTCAACCAATTCAAAACGTTATGGGGTTACATATTATGAGATATTTCAGCTGCTATCAATTAAACACTCCATTCAGTCAGCCAATATGTACTGAGTACCTGTTAGTTGATAAACACTGCACTAAATTTTGAGAATATAGGGATGAATATTACATATGCACTATCTTTGTGAATGTCAGTTTCTCATTGGGAATATAAACATGTAAATAATTAAATGTACTTATTATCTCTAGTACTAGGGGTATATGTGAAATGCTCAGGAATCCAGAAGAGCAATTAACAATCCTTAGAGAGCACATTGGCTATAATACTAGAAGTCTTTATCACACAGTGTACCATAATACTCCTATTTTGATTGATTACTCATTATTTGCATTTTACTAACAGAAAATGACACAGTGTTACTTTCTTCCATGAGCTACTAATTTTCTTCCTTTTTAAAAAATATTATGGAGTAAATCATTATTTTGTTTTTCCTTTACTTTGATCTAAATACATTTGGAAGTAGCACTTTTTAAGTACAAATTTTAATATTCTACTTTTTGGGTAGCTAGAAAAAATATTTCCAGTTATACTTAGCCATGGATGGCTGACTGTCATTTTTAGCACCTTTCTGGAGTAAGAGAGATTTCCCCTATTTAATTACTAGTCATCTAAAACAGACATGTGTTGACTTAGTAGGAAAAGATCACCAGATAATTTCAGGACTAGTTTCAGTTTTTTTCTGTTGTCAACTTATGAACTCGTATGAACCCTTTTTCTTCCCCTCCCCCTCAATTCTTTTTCTTCTTTTGGGCACATTAGATTAAGTTAGTCTGTCTTCTGAAGGCACAGTAATGAGAAAGCTAAATTGTATGAGTCTTATGATAGAATTTATATGAGAGCATTAGGATATTTGAGAATAGTTTCTTACAGAGAATAATACATCAAGAAGCTTGTGTTGCAGATGTCTTTGGAACTCTGTTATAGTATTATTTTGTGGGCAAAAGGATAAGCTCAGATTTCTTCTAGAGTTGTAGTTGTAGGGTGTAGAACAACAACATCTGAATTAAAAATCACTTAGTGAGATGGAGTCTGTTTTACCAAAAGAACATATGAATTGCAGTGATAAATCAGATTTCTCATTTATCCACCCTGACATTTGTTCTTTAATAACCTCCTGAAAAGCATCTAGTGGTGTCATTCCTCACAGCATGTTCAGATGGTATGCATGCTGGGGAGTGTACAGTCAGACCAATGAGAGAAGCAACAGACGAAACCATGCTGCTGGCACCACATAGGCAATCAGGAAATCCAGTGCTAAGTGGACAGGCATATTTTGCACAGTATCAGCAGGCACCCATTTTTGAGAAAGCTTAATCCAGGACTAGCATTAAAGTCCAGGGGACAGGGAGTATCTAAAGTCAGATGGTCTGCAACTGAAGGTATGAGGAGCAAGACCAGCCCTTCCGGGAGTCTTTCAAGGGAGTCAGAAAACCTAAAGCTAAATATCCAAGATTGGATCAGCCCAGTGTGGGCTAAGGATAGGGGAAGGCTCTTTTTGTATATATAGTAGGGCTGGGAGAAGGAAGGAATACACAAATATTAATAGAACTCCCCAAACATATTAGATATTATTTTATGAGAGTGAGACAACTTTCAGTGGCTACTGCTGATATATTCTCTTTCCATTCTGAGATAGGCTTAGAAACTAACCGGGGCTGGGCCTGCAAATGAGGAGGTGAGGCAGCCAGATGTTGACTCTTAGTGCTCATGCCAAAAGAAAAATACCCGATTTTGGTCATATTTATTATCCTCATTCCCTTTAAATCTTTATATTTCTGACTTTCTGCTTAGATTACATTCTGATGGCAACAATTTCTTGTGAAAAGTAAAACTTATCTATCTTACAGAAGAGTTAAATTAATAAATATTAGCAAATGTCTTCTAGCTCTAAACATCTATGATCTGGGATCTCTCTCTCTCTGTATATGTACATCCCATAGACGCACGTATATGTACATATACCGAGAGGGTCAGAGGAGAGAGTCATACTGTATGTATGTGAGGGATATAGAGTTAGATACCTAGAGATATATAGAGAGGGATCTAGAGTTAAATACCTAGAACTAGGAGAGCTCTTACTGATCTATTGATATCTATTAATTTCATAAATATAAATTTCATATATATATAAAATTTATATATATCTTTATATGTAAATATATATATATGGAAAAATAATATGGAAAGAGAATGATAACATTTATATTATTTAAAAAACATATTTTAAGTCACTCTACTCAATAGTAGGTATTTATGCCAGCAAACACTAACATTGTCAATTGCTGTCTATCCTAGCCTGGCTGGTCAAAGTCATTCATTTATTTTTTCATTCAACAATACGACTAAGTATCTACTACATTTTCGGCACAGAACCAGGCTCTGTAATACAAAGAGAAATGAGATATGGCATGATTGAAGTCTTGCAACTAATAGGCACAAACGTTTGATTTGTCTCCGTGTCTAGACCAGATGGGCCTCCTTAATCTATAATTAAAGCATCTGCTGATGTTACCAGTGTTGCCAGATGACCAGCAGCCTTTGTTGCCTAATCCTGGGCTAGTTCCTTCAATGAGCCCAGTAGATGCTTATTCCAGATAAGATTCATGTTTGGTTGATTTGGGCAGATGATCTTTTCCTGGATGAGGACAATCCTTCTTTCCTATTCAATGTGTCCTGGTTTCACCTAACACTAGTCTCAGCTTGCTCTCTCCTTTTGGCTAGAAGCACCCACCATGCCATGTGGTTTTAACAAGAGCTATATTAATAAAAAAAAGATAAAATTTTATTTCTAGGCTATGAAAGGAGGAGGAACATGTCATTTTATAATAGTTAAACTCATTTGCATTCTATACATATATATGATTTCTTTTTTTGGTATTTGATTATCTTCCTCTTTTCAGATTGAAGAGTAAGGCATAATGTGTTGGTTGGGGTTCATTCAGAGAAGTAGAGCTATGAGTGCTAAAAAGTAAGAGATTTATTAATAAGATTTAAACCTTATGCAATGGTGGGAACTGGTGGGAAAGTTTTTACATTGCTGGTATGAGCCTCTGTTGATCTTGAAACCATTATGGTTCAACGAGACTGAAAGTTGGGTTGAAAATTTGGACATGTATAGGAGCAAGGTAAAAAAAAAAAAAAAGGGAGCAAGGAAAACTGGAACCAGAAAGGATGAACCCATCAGAACAAACTGAAGGCTGTTTGTCTCTCATTACCTGGAGCGGTTCCCAGGGATGACCTGCAGGGGATGCTGGCACCTGGTGCTCATGTTCTTGTTGCAAGTCTCAGAGCAACAGAAGATCTGGCAGGATTAAGAGTTGCTGTGGATCCGGGTGGTGCCACATACCAAAAAGGTGATCAATGACCGTGTATATCATTGATAATGTAAATGCACTGCAAGCAGTACTTGGCCTCTCACTGACCTTCAGAGAGTTGTCACAAAATGACTGTGGGTCCACTTCCACTTTCCAAATCTTATGCAGATATTGGCCAACTCTTGGTTAGAGCCATATAAAGAGAGAATTCTGGGAAAGGTAATTCTAGTTTAGCTAAGTTGACACAGAACAAAGCCACAACAGTCTACCACTTATCAAACTGGTACCCATATACACTTATTTGAACTATATTTAACTTTGAAATACAGTATCAAAGTCATGCTTTCATTTAATATGATGCAACTATCTCCTGTACAAATGGAAACACACTAATCCTGTCCCCAGGGTAGGATATAAAATTCTTTTCTCCATCTTTGATATTCAATCCTTTTCTGAGTTTTATTCCCCTTTTCATAGTCTATAGTTTTCATCCTAATGTATAGATTAACTACTTTTTTTATTATGTTAATCATGATACATTACATCATTAGTTTTTTTAAATTTTTTATTGTTATGTTAATTACCATATATTACATCATTATTTTTGATGTAGTGTTCCATGATTCATTGTGCATAACACCCAGTGCTCCATGCAGAACGTACCCATCACCAGGCTAACCCATCCCCCCACCGCCCTCCCCTCTAGAACCCTCACTTTTTTTCTCAGAGTCCATAGTCTCTCATTGTTCAACCCCCCCTCCAATTTCACCCCCTTCATTTTTCCCTTCCTGCTATCTTCTTCTTTATTTTTTTTAACATATAATGTATTATTTGTTTCAGAGGTACAGATCTGTGATTCAACAGTCTTGCACAATTCACAGCACTCACCATAGCACATACCCTCCCCAATGTCTATCACCCAACAAAACCATCCCTCCCACCCCCCACCCCTCCAGCAACCCTCAGTTTCTTTCCTGAGATTAAGAATTCCTCATATCAGTGAGGTCATATGATTCATGTCTTTCTCTCATTGACTTATTTTGCTCAGCATAATATGCTCCAGTTCCATCCACGTCGTCACAAATGGCTAGATTACATTCCTTTTGATGGCTGCATAATATTCCAATGTATATATACACCACTTCTTCTTTATCCATTCATCTGTCAATGGACATCTTTCTCTTTCCATAGTTTGGCTATTGTGGACATTTCTGGTATAAACTTCGGATCCCTACATTTGTATCTTTGGGGTAAATACCCAATAGTGCAATTGCTGGGTCATATGGTAGCTCTATTTTCAACTTTTTGAGGAACCTCCATATTGTTTTCCAGAGTGGCTGCACCAGCTTGCATTCCCACCAACAATGTAGGAGGGTTCCCCTTTCTCTGCATCCCCGCCAACATCTGTCATTTCCTGACTTGTTAATTTTAGACATTCTGACTGGTGTGAGGTGGTATCTCATTGAGGTTTTGATTTGGATTTCCCTGATGCTGAGCGATGTTGAGCACTTTTTCATGTGTCTGCTGACCATTTGGATGTCTTCTTTGGAAAAATGTTGTTCATGTCTTCTGCCCATTTCTTGATTGGATTATTTGTTCTTTGGGTGTTGAGTTTGATAAGTTCTTTATAGATTTTGGATACTAGCCCTTTATCTGATATGTCATTTGCAAATATTTTCTACCATTCTGTTGGTTGTCTTTTGGTTTTGTGGACTGTTTCTCTTGCTGTGCAAAAGCTTTTTATCTTGATGAAATCCCAATAGTTCATTTTTGCCCTTGCTTCCCTTGCCTTTGGCGATGTTTCTAGGAAAAAGTTCCTGCGGCTGAGGTTGAAGAGGTTGCTGCCTGTGTTCTCCTTTAGGATTTTGATGGATGCCTGTCTCACATCTAGGCCTTTCAACAATTTGGAGTCTATTTATGTGTGTGCTGTAAGGAAATGGTCCAGTTTCATTCTTCTGCAGGTGGCTGTCCAATTTTCCCAACACCATTTGTTGAAGAGACTGTCTTTTTTCCATTGGACATTCTTTCCTGCTTTGTCAAAGATGAGTTGACCATAGAGTTGAGGGTCCATTTCTGGGCTCTCTCTTCTGTTCCATTGATCTATGTGTTTGTTTTTGTGCCAGTACCATACTGTCTTGATGATGACAGCTTTATAATAGAGCTGGAAGTCCTGAATTTTGATGCCACCAGCTTTGCTTTTCTTTTTCAATATTCCTCTGGCTATTCGGGGTCTTTTCTGGTTCCATACCAATTTTAGGATTATTTGTTTCATTTCTTTGAAAAAAGTGGATAGTATTTTGATGGGGATTGCATTGAATGTGTAGATTGCTCTAGGTACCATTGACATCTTCACAATATTTGTCCTTCCAATCCATGAGCATGGAACGTTTTTCCATTTCTTTGTGTCTTCCTCCATTTCTTTCATGAGTATTTTATAGTTTTCTGAGTACAGATCCTTTGCCTCTTTCTTTAGATTTATTCCTAAGTATGTTATGGTTTTGGGTGCAATTGTAAATGGGATTGTCTCCTTAATTTCTCTTTCTTCTGTCTTGTTGTTGGTGTATAGGAATGCCACTGATTTCTGTGCATTGATTTTATATCCTGCCACTTTACTGAATTCCTGTATGAATTCTAGCAGTTTTGGGTGGAATCTTTTGGGTTTTCCACATAAAGTATCATAACATCTGCAAAGAGTGAGAATTTGACTTCTTCTTTGCCAATTTGAATGCATTTTCTTTCTTTTTGTTGTCTGATTGTTGTGGCTAGGACTTCTAATACTATGTTGAATAGCAGTGGTGATAGTGGACATCCCTGGTGTGTTCCTGACCTTAGGGGGAAAGCTCTCAGTTTTTCCCCATTGACAATGATATTTGCTGTGGGTTTCTCATAGATGGCTTTAATGATATTGAGGTACATACCCTCTGTCCCTATACTCTGAAGAGTTTTGATCAAGAAAGGATGCTGTACTTTGTCAAATGCTTTTTCTGCATCTATTGAGAGGATAATATGGTTCTTGTGTTTTCTTTTATTAATGTATTGTATCACGTTGATTGATTTGTGGATGTTGAACCAACCTTGCAGCCCAGGGATGAATGCCACTTGGTCGTGGTGAATAATCCTTTTAATGTACTGTTGGATCCTATTGGCTAGCATTTTGGTGAGAATTTTTGCATCCATGTTCATCAAGGATATTGGTCTGTAATTCTCCTTTTTGATGGGGTCTTTTCTGGTTTGGGGATCAAGGTAATGGTGGCCTCATAAAAGGAGTTTGGAAGTTTTCCTTCCATTTCTATTTTTTGGAAGAGTTTCAGAAGAATAGGTATTAATTCTTCTTTAAATGTTTGGTAGAATTCTGGGAAGTCATCTGGCCCTGGGCTTTTGTTTGTTGGGAGATTTTTGATGACTGCTTCAATTTCCTTAGTGGTTATAGGTCTTTTCATGTTTTCTATTTCTTCCTAGTTCAGTTTTGGTAGTTGATACATCTCTAGGAATGCATCCATTTCTTCCAGATTATCTAATTTGCTGGCATAGAGTTGCTCATAATATGTTCTTATAATTGTATTTCTTTGGTGTTAGTTGTGATCTCTCCTTTTTCATTCATGATTTTGTTGATTTTGGTCATTTCTCTTTTCTTTTTGGGAAGTCTGGCCAGGGGTTTATCAATCTTGTTAATTCTTTCAAAGAACCAGCTCCTAGTTTCATTGATCTGTTCTACTGTTCTTTTGGTTTCTATTTCATTGATTTCTGCTCTGATCTTTATTATTTCTCTTCTCCTGCTGGGTTTAGGCTTTATTTGCTGTTTTTTCTCCAGCTCCTTTAGGTGTAGGGTTAGGTTGTGTATTTGAGACCTTTCTTGTTTCTTGAGAAGGGCTTGTATTGTTATATACTTTCCTCTTAGGACTGCCTTTGCTGCATCCCAAGGATTTTGAACAGTTGTGTTTTCATTTTCATTGGTTTCCATGAATTTTTTTTAATTTTTCTTTAATTTCCTGGTTGACCCATTCATTCTTTAGTAGGATGCTCTTTAGCCTCCATGTATTTGAGTTCTTTCCGACTTTCCTCTTGTGACTGAGTTCTAGTTTCAAAAGCATTGTGGTCTGAAAATATGCAGAGAATGATCCCAAACTTTTTGTACTGGTTGGGACCTGATTTGTGACCTAGAATGTGATCTATTCTGGAGAATGTTCCATGGGCACTTGAGAAGAATGTGTATTCTGTTGCTTTGTTATGGAATGTTCTGAATATGTCTGTGAAGTCCATTTGGTCCAGTGTGTCATTTAAAGTCTTTATTTCCTTGTTAATCTTTTGCTTAGATGATCTGTCCATATCAATGAGGCGGTGTTAAAGTCCCCCACAATTATTGTATTGCTGTTGATGTGTTTCTTTGCTTTTGCTCTTAATTAGTTTATGTAATTGGCTGCTCCCATGTTAGGGGCATAGATATTTACAATTGTTAGATCGATCCTTTAAGTCGGATATAGTGTCTTTCCTTGTCCGTCCTCTTATTACTGTCTTTGGTTTAAAATCTAATTTGTCTGATATAAGGATTGCCACCCCTGCTTTCCTTTGGTGTCCATTAGCATGGTAAATTGTTTTCCACCCCCTCACTTTCAATGTGGGGTTGTCTTTGGGTCTAAAATGAGTGTCTTGCAGACAGCATATCGATGGGTCTTGTTTTTTAATCCAATCTGATAGCCTGTATCTTTTGATTGGGGCATTTAGCCCATTTACATTCCGGGTAACTATTTAAAGATAGGAATTTAGTGCCATTGTATTGCCTGTAAGGTAACTGTTACTGTGTATTGTCTATGTTCCTTTCTGATCTGTGTTACTTTTAGGCGCTCTTTTTGCTTAGAGGACACCTTTCAATATTTCTTGTAGGGCTGGTTTTGTGTTTGCAAATTCCTTTAGTTTTTGTTTGTCCTGGAAGATTTTTTATCTCTTCTTCTATTTTCAGTGATAGCCTAGGTGGATATAGTATTCTTGGCTGCATATTTTTCTCATTTAGTGCTCTGAATATATCATGCAGTCCTTCCTGGGCTTCTAGGTCTCTGTGGATAGGTCTGTTGCCAATGTAATATTTCTACCATTGTAGGTTACATATCTCTTCTCCCAAGATGCTTTCAGGATTTTCTCTTTGTCTCTGAGACTCTTAAGTTTTACTATTAGATGTCAGGGTGTTGACCTATTTTTATTGATTTTGAGGGAGGTTCTCTGTGCCTCCTGGATTTTGATGCCTGTTTCATTCCCCAAGTTAGGGAAGTTCTCTGCTATAATTTGCTCCAATATACCTTCTGCCCCTCTCTTTCTTTTTTCTTCTTCTGGGATCCCAATTATTCTAATATTTTTTCATCTTATAGTATCACTTATCTCTTGAATTTTGCCCTCGTGATCCAGTAGTTGCTTATCTCTCTTTTTCTTAGCTTCTTGATTTTCCATCATTTGGTCTTCTATATCACTAATTCTCTCTTCTTCTTCATTTATCCTAGCAGTTAGAGCCTCCATTTTTGATTCCACCTCATTAATAGCCTTCTTGATTTTGACTTGGTTCGATTTTAGTTCTTTTATTTCTCCAGAAAGGGTTTCTCTAATAATTTCCATGTTTTTTTCAAGCCCAGCTAGTATTTTTAAAATCATCATTCTGAACTCTAGTTCTGCCATCTTACTAATGTCCGTATTGATTAGGTCCCTGGCAGTCAGTATTGCCTCTTGTTCTTTTTTTTTTGAGGTGATTTTTTTCTGTCTTGTCATTTTGTCCAGAGGAGAATAGATGAATGAGAGAACAAAATGCTAACAGGGTAACAATGTTCCCAGAAAATATACAATAAACAAATCAGAAAAGACGTTAAACCAGGGGAAAAGGAAGGGGAAAAAAAGAAAAAAGAAAAAAAAAGAAAAAGATAAAAACCAAGAAACAAAAACAAAACAAAACAAAACAAAAACAGAATATGATCAAATATGATCAGGCTGGTGCATAGATCAGTGCCACACACTAGATTTTGGGCATATTTTGGTCTGTTTGAAAAGTGTCTCCCAAAATTTTACAGAATGAAAAGCTTATATATGTACAAAAATAAGGGTAAATAAGATGAAGGGATGGAATATGATTGTAAAGATGAAAATTATAAAAGATTTTATAAAAGGAATTGATAAGATAAGAAGTTGGTTGAAAAAAGAAAGAAGAGGATTTTTTATAAAAAGGGAGAGAATGTGATCATGCAGGAGACTAGAACAAAGCCGTACACTAGAGATTTAGGGTATATTTTGGTCTATTAGAAGTCACTGTATCCAGGTATGTGCTATGGTGAGCGCTGTGAATTGTGCAAGACTGTTGAATCACAGATCTGTACCTCTGAAACAAAAAATGCAATATATGTTAAGAAAAAAAAAAAGAAGAAGATAGCAGGAGGGGAAGAATGAAGGGGAGTAAATCCGAGGGGGAGACGAACCCTGAGAAATGATGGACTCTGAAAAACAAACTGAGGGTTCTAGAGGGGAGAGGGGTGGGGGGATGGGTTAGCCTGGTGATGGGTATTAAAGAGAGCACGTTCTGCGTGGAGCACTGGGTTTTATGCACAAACAATGAATCATGGAACACTACATCAAAAACTAATGATGTAATGTATGGTGATTAACATAAAAAAAAAAACAGAAGAAACTGTATCCCAAAATTTTAAAGAGAGAACTATATATATATATATATATATATATATATATATATATATATATGCCAAAATAAGGTTAATTACTATGAAGGGATAGAATATGACTCTAAAAATGAAAAATAAAAAAGATTTTTTAAAAAAGGGATTGATAAGATGTTGGTTGAAAAAGGGAAAAAGAAAAATTCAAAAAAAAAGAAAAAGAAAAGAAAAAGAAAGTTAAAAAAAAAAAAACTTTGAAAGACTAAAGAAGCATGGGAAAAAAGCCATGAATTCTATGTGCAGTATTCCCCTAGTGCTGGAAATTCTGCTGTTCTCATTGATTGGTAAACTTGGTCTTCGCTGGCTGTTCTTGCTGATCTTCTGGGGAAGCGGCCTGTTGCCATGGTTTCCAAATGTCTTTGCCGGAGGCGGAATTGCCCTGCCCTTGCTGGGTCCGGGCTAAGTAATCTGCTGGGGTTTGCTCTTGGGAGCTTTTCTTCCCTGCAATCTTTCTGTATGGCTTTGGAGGACGAGAGTAAAATGGCAGCCTCCCAATCTCCTCCTGGAGGAGCCGAGAACTTGGAGCCCCACTCCTCAGTGAGCCCCCAGAGAAAAGCAGTCTATCTCTCCTGTCTCCCTGGTCTCGGCCTCTCTCCGTGCTCACCTGGCCTGTGACCATGCATTTCCATCTCTGGAACATGACCCCGTGTGGAGTCTCCAAACCCAACAGATTCCCGCAGTGTGCTCCCACGCCATTCCTCCCATGGGAGGAAGGGGAGTCTCCCCAGATCTACCCCTTGTTGGGTCCCTGCTGGAAGAGCAGTGGCCCGACTGTGCCTCGGATCATGGTTTATGGCAACCCCGAGCTGAGAGCCCCCTCCTTGGCTCCATATCTGTAGCCAGCTTCCCCGCTCTGATACCTGGGAGCTCTGCCATACTCAGGCACCCCTGGTCTTTCTGTGACCGTGAGGGTCCTGAGACCACACTGTCTCAGGGAGGGTTCCATTCCCCACTTAGCCACTGAAGCGACATCCCTCAGCGGAGCTGACTCCGAAAAGTTCTGATTTTGTGCTCCGCTGCTCTACCAGTTGCCGGTAGCAGCTGATGGAGGGCCCCTCCCCCGCCATCTGTCTTCCCGAATATTGCCTTGGATTCACTTCACCGCACGTCCTACCTTCCAGAAAGTGGTCGCTTTTCTGTTCAGAGAGTTGCTGCTATTCTTTTCTTCGACCTCCTGTTGAGTTCATAGGTGTTCAGAATGGTTTGATCCCTATCTAGCTGAATTCCTGGGACCAGACAAAATTTAGGTCTCCTACTCCTCCGCCATCTTGCCTAGATTAACTACTATTTACATATCATATGTCAGATGGTAGGAAGTGGTGGAGAGGAAAAAAAAAGTATTGGTTATACAAACAATTATATTCACATGAAAATAAAAAAGAACTATTATTATTATTGCAGTCTTCATTTCTGCAATAGATCATGTAGTTATGGCTTGTATCCATAACTTTCTTTTTCTACTTGCTATTTTACTCTCAGCAGGAAACTCAATTGGTTGTAGTTCTTTACTGGTACAGTGATCCTAGCCTTTATTATTGAAGTGTCTGGGTCAGAGGTCTTGCCTCTATTAGACTGCTGCAGTTTCCACTGATTTTAATCATAACATGGGATTACAATCAAGTCATCCCAGGGGATCTCCTGTTTTACAAACATAATCCTCATTATTCCTGTTATGTTGTAGAGACTCAGTTTCCCCTTGAGTTAAAATAGATAACCCCAGCCAGTACTGTAACTTTCTCTGTCTGTCTACTCACTGGAATGAGGAGCCCAAAGTGGCCAGGTGGGAAGTTTTGACTTTCTGTTTCATAGAATTATTGCCGTGTCTCCTGATGGAAGCACTCTTTCTATGGTAAAGAAGACCTCTAGTCCAGCAAAACTCAAAGTTTGTTATAAGGATGGGAAGCAAATATTTTGCTCATGTATGGATCCTTAGAAGTAATAGTTTGAGAAGCCATGCTCATTTCCATCTCTTGACTTCCAGATCCATGAATGCTGGCAATAAAAATATAGCACCATACATTGGCCACTAATTTAGAGCACATATCCTGTTCTAGTGACATTACTCCAGCCCTACAGGTGTTGCCATCCAGCTAACACCATGACTAAGTTTTCAAAAGGCCATTCTACTATTCTATCAGATTTTCACAGTGATAGGAACATTGTAAGTCCAGGAAATTACATGTGTATGGGCCATTGCCACACTTTATTTACTATAAAATGATTTATTTGGTCAGAAGCTATGCTATCTAGAATATCATGACTGTGAATAAGGCATTTTATAAGTTCATGGATGGTGGTTTTGGCAGAAGTGCTACAGACAGGAAGGCAAATCCATATTTAGAATAAGTGTCTGCTTTCTAGTGAGAACAAAGTGCTGCTCTTCTATGATGGAAGTGGTCCAATATAATCAGCCTAGTAGCTGGCTACCAGGTAGCTGGCTAATCCTTTCTGGGAATGCAATACTGGAGGATATTATTGGTCTTTGCTGTTCGCAGGTTGGTCACTGCCAGTAGATCAGCCATGGTGAGTGTATTACAGTTCTCCAGAGAAACACAACCAATAAGATATCTATTAGGAAGAGCTTTATTATAAGGAATTGGTCATACAGTGGAGATACTGAGAAATCCCACTGTCTGCCGTCCACAAGTTGGAGATCCAGGAAAGCTAGCTGGTGGTGTAATTCAATTCTGAGCCTGAGAGCCAGGAGGAAAGACAACAGGAGAAGGTTGATGTCTTAGCTTGGCAATCAGGTAGAAAGGGCCAAATTCTGTTTTCCTCCACCTTTTTTATTCTATTCATGCCCTCATTGAATCAAATGGTGCTCACCCACACTGGGGAGGGCCATCTACTTTACTCAGTCACCAGTTAAAATGTTAATTTCATCTGTGAGAAATACCCTCACAGACACACCCAGAAATAATGTTTATTAGAATATCTTGGCACTCTGTGATCCAGGCAAGTTGACACAAAATTAACTATTACAGTGCAGGGAGCAAGTCCATGTTGCTAAGCACATGCACAATCTACATCATGCTGCCTTAACTACTTTGTTTATCAGCCCCCTGGGCAAGGACGATGGTAGTTGGTGATTAGTGTCCATAAAAAAAAATAGTTTTATCCACCTCATTATTAAGGTCCTCCTCTGCTGAGGACATTCTTTGGTGAGCATTCATATAGGACAAAAATATATCTATACTCCTCCCATTTGGGGGGTGTTCTGTCCCTGTACCTCCTCCTAAGATCTCTATGGACAGTTTTCAAATCTTGTTCCATCAAAGTCCCTGATGGTTCAGCTAAGTCATTAGTCACTGTCCATGAATCAGATACCTCTGGCCATCTCTTCTTAGGACTTTAGGATTTGCTTAGATTTAGTCTTTTATGACACTTTCATTTGATTATGGAATGTCACTATGCAGTCCTAAATTTTTGGCTTTGTAGTTCAAACAACCCCAATAAAAGATGGGCAACTCAAGTTACATGGTAACTTAATGGCCCATGATTAGCATTCAGTCTCAACCAAGCTCCAGTAGTAAAGGCAGAAGTTGTTTCTAAAAAAAATAAATAAATAAAAAGAAAGAAAGAAAGAAAAGAAAAGAAAAGTTACTGATAGACAGTGGCATAACTGCTCCAAAATCCTAGAGATCTGCACTGTGATTCACCTAGAGATTCCTGCCAAAGGCTCCTTGCAGCATGACTATCTGCCTGAGACATTTAAAGCACTATCATATATGCTGGATCATAGAACTTGAATGACAGAAGAGCTTGTTTGACAGTGTGGACATATTGCACAGCCTTTTTAAAAAATTCTGTGTCCCATTCAGTATGCTGACAAATCTTCTGATTTAGGCTGATGGACAAAACTGGATTTTAAAAATTCAGCAGGTTATGGATACCCATGAAATCTTTAGAAAAATAACTAGTCAGCTTTTTCCTTGCCAATGACACACTCATCTTGCTTTTTCTGATCATTTTGAGAGGTTTATAAAAAAATTTTTCTGTTTTTTGAGTTTCCTATTGACTAAAATCCTTGGAGTGTTTTTAAGATGCATTTTTATAGAGCAGTTGGGTCTGTACAGTTCTCTTAAACCTTGGGCATGTGGTCAATTCCATACATTTGTTGAATTAAACTTTGAACAAAGAAAGAGCCAATAAATGTAAATGGGACAAATGTGCATACTGTATAAAGAGGTAGAAGATGTGGACTACATACATATGGTAGTTTATATAACCACTGATACTCTTGGGTACCCAAAGAAATTATTCAGTTTTCCTTTAAATTATAATTTGTATTCCCTTATATAGAATGGATGTGGATATATATAACATTTTATATAATATACTATATTTATATTATATACGCCACATTATGTTTAATTATCATGTCTACTTAGGCTCCTCTTGGCTGTGATTGTTTCTCAGAGTTTGTTTTTAATGACCTTGAAAGTTTTGAGGTGTACTGCTTAGGTAATTGGTAGAATGTTCTGCAATTGGAACTTGTTCAATATCTTTCTTATGAGTATATTGGGGTTATTTTGGTGGAGGAGAAGACCATAGAAGTAAATGCCATTCTCATCACATTATCTCAAGGATACATACTACCAACATGACCTATCACCATCAAACATTAACCTTGATCACCTAACTGAGGTAATGTATGTCAATTTTCTCCATTATAAAGTTACCCTTCCACCCCCTTTCTATACTGTACTCTTGGGAAGGAAGTCACTATGCAAAGCCCACACTTAAGGTGTGGAGACTTATACGCCCTCCTTTAAGGGTAGAGTATTTATATAAATTGGAATTCTCTTGAATGGGAGTCTCATCTCTTCTCCCTCACTTATTATTTGTAGTATTTTATTGGAATTAGTAGGTGTTCATGATTATTAATTTTGTACTTTGGATTATATCCAATAATATATTTTGTTGTTCATATTGTTTCATCTTTGGCCATTAGGTGTTCTTTCAGCTGGCCTCTTTGTTCCTTTGCCATACTATAATCATCATGGGTTTTCTGAGTACTTCCTTACTTTCTGCCTGCCACTACAAGAGGCTCCAGGATCATCTTGTGTATTTCCTGACTTGGTCCTGGACTCAGACATTTCTCCAAGGAGATTTGGTTCCTTTTACTGGTGAATGGTATTAGAAACCAAGATCTGGGTGCTAGGTGTACTCAGTACTTCTGTGGTGCCACTGTTTCTAAGCTCTCCCAATTGACAGAGCAAGAAAATAAATGTGTGTATAACTAAACTGTCTATATATGCATATTTGTAAGTATTTCTATATATAACCATCTGTATCTATATTAAGCTAAGTATGAGTTCATACTAATTACCACATGGATCATTTTAGCTTTCTCTTGCTTTTCTATAAACTCCCATTCCAAATATGAGAAATCTGACTTCTACTTGCTGTCATACATTTACTTAATTATTCTGTTCTAGCAAACATGTGTTATGGATTGAATGTTTTTGTTTCCCCCAAAATCACATATAGAGACTGTAATCCCCAATGTGACTGTATATGGAGGTAGGGCCTTTAAGGAGATAATTAAGAATAAGTGAAATCATAAGTGCCATATCCTAATCTGATAGAACTGGTGGCCTGGTAAGAAGAGGAAAAGACACAAGATTGTGCTCTGTCTCTGCACACATACAGAGAAGAAGCCAGGTGAGGGTACAATGTAGCCAGAGAGATCCCAACAGAAACCAACCCCGATGGCACTTTGACTTTGGACTTCCAGACTCCAGAACTGTGAAGAGACAACTTTCTGTTGTTGAAGCCACCCAGTCTGTGGTATTTTGTCATGGAAGCTGGAACAGACAAATACATGTATAGTGGGTTCGGAATTGTTAACCCATATTTCCACTGGGCCAACTTCATCAACCAAAGTGCAGTGCTTATATCCATTTTCCTTTGCTTTAGTCTCACAGTTGCTTAGGTCAGCACTTTTCTCTCCTACTCTTCAATGAAGGAAGGAGTTACTCCATACATTTGTAGTACAGTTAGATTCTTTTGTCATGGTCTGCATTCTATCTTAGGATTCCTCAACATGGTAAATGATTTTCACATATTTACATACATCAAGATTTACTCTTTGTGCTGTGAAGTTCAACGGATTTTGACAAGTGTGTAGTATCATGTATCAAAAATTGTATCAGAACGGTTTCATTGCCATGAAAAAAAATCTCCTGTTCTTCACCTATTTGTGAACTTCTGGTAACCACTTATCTGCTGTCTCTATAGCTTGCCTTTTCCAGAACACCAAATACATTGAATCACAGAGCCTTTTCAGACTGATTTCTTTCACTTAGCAATATGCATTTAAGAGTCATCCATGATTTTGCAGGGCTTCAGTGTAATAACCATGTTTCCTAGTTTCTGTTTTTGATGCTTGTACATTGTGGGGTCTTGCTGACCCTGGAGGGACTGCCCCTACTGGGGTTAGCTGAGTCCTAGAGATAGCAAATCACCTTTGAGCATAACTGTGAGCAAACTAACCAATCCAGAGCCCATACCACCAACCATCTTCGTCAGGCTCTCACATTTCAGTGAGAACTGTCTCCCTGCCCTAAAGACTTGGGGACAAGTACCAGACAATGAGGGACAACCTTTATACCTCAGAGCCCACTAAAATTATTCAAAGTAGCTAATCCTAAACCTGTTTGGCCTTCTTACTCTTCCTTGTTCATTCCTTCCTGTGAAAACCACAATAAAAGCTTTTGCCCACATTTTCCCCATGTTCCTTCTGCCTCTGATCCTGGTGATTTCCCATGTGGTCCCCCATAACGTGCCATGACCCCTCCTCTTGAGATCTGAATACCAAGCTATATTTTTAGTGGCAATCATCTCCTAATCTGTTGGCCTTGCCATACCTGAATAATAATAAAACTTGCATTTTAAAACACATAGTTCACTCCATCTTATTATTGAATAGTATTCCATTATATAGATCCACTGCAGTTTATTTATTCATTCACCTACAGAAGAACATATTAGTTGTTTCTAGTTTGGGGCAATTATGAATAAAGATGCTATTAACATTCATGTGGAGGTTTTTGTGTGGGCATGTTTTTAAATCAGTTGGGTAAATATCTTTGAATGCAATTGCTGGATTATATGGTGAGACCATATTTTGCTCTGTAAGAAACTACCAAACTGACTTCCAAATTGACTGTACCATTTGCCATTTTGCATTCCCACCAGCAATGAATGAGAGTTCCTGTTGCTCACATTTTGCCAGGATTGATATTTTTATTATTTTTAAAAACTTAGCCATTCTAATAAGTGTGTTGTTTTAATTTGCATTTCCTAATGAAAAATGACAGTCGGCATCTCTAATATACTTATTTGTCATTTGTATATTTTTTTTGGTGAGGTGACTGTTTATATCTTTTGTCCATTTTATAATTGTGTTGTTTATATTCTTATTGTTGCTTTTAACAGTTCTTTGCATACTTTGGCTACAAGTACTTTATCAGATTGCTGTTTTGAAAATATTTTTTCTCCCAGTTGGTGGTTTATCTTTTCATTCTCTTAAAATTGTATTTTACACAGCAGATGATTTTAATTTTAATTTTTTATTGTTATGTTAATCACCATATATTACATCATTTGTTTTGGTGTAGTGTTCCATGATTCATTGTTTGTTCATAACACCCAGTGCTCCATGCAGAATGTGCCCTCTTTAATACCCATCACCAGGCTAACCCATCCCCCTACCCTCCTCCCCTCTAGAAACCAAGTTTGTTTTTCAGTCCATCATCTCTCCTGGTTCGTCTCCCCCTCTGACTTACTCCCCTTCATTCTTCCTCTCCTGCTATCTTCTTCTTTTTCTTTTTTCTTAAAATATGTTGCGTTATTTGTTTCAGAAGTACAGATCTGTGATTCAACAGTCTTACACAATTCACAGCGCTCACCGTAGCACATACCCTCCCCAATGTCTATCACCCAGCCACCCCATCCCTGAAATAAGTCAATCAGAGAAAGACATGTATCATATGACCACACTGATATGAGGAATTCTTAATCTCAGGAACAAACTGAGGGTTGCTGGAGTGGACAGCAGATGATTTTAATTTTGTTTAACTCCAGCCTATCAGTTTTTTCTTTCATGGATCATGTTTTCTTATTTTGTACCTAAAAATATCACCAAACTCAAGGTCACTTAGATTTTCTTCTAGACATTTTATAGTTTTAAATTTTACACTTAGGTCTATGATCCATTGGGGTTAATTTTGGGGGAAGTTCTAAGGTCTGTGTTTCTTTTCTCTTTTTTATCCCTTCCTCCCTCCCTCTCTCCATTCCTTCCTTCCTTCCTTCCTTCCTCCCTCCCTCCCTCCCTCCCTCCTTCTGTTCCTTCCTCTTTCTTTCTTTCTTCTTTCTTCTGTCCTTCCTCCCTCCTTCTTTCTTTCTTTCTTTCTTTCTTTCTTTCTTTCTTTCTTTCTTTCTTTCTTTCTTTCTTTCTTTTTCTTTCTTTCTTTCTTTCTTTTCTTTCTTTCTTTCCTTTTCTCTTCTTTTTTTTTACATATGGTTGTCCAAATATTCCATCAGCCTTTATTGAAAGGCCATCTTTTCTTCATTTCACTGCCTTTGCTCCATTGCCCAAGATTATTTAACTATATCTATGTGAACATATTTCTGCTCTCTATATTCTATTCATTCATCTAGCTGTCCATTTTTTTTTTTTTTTGCCAATATGACACTGTCTTTATTACTGTAGCATTGTGGTAACTTTTGAAATAGGGTCATGTATGTCTTTCACCTTTGTTCTTCTTCAGAATGGTGTTGGTTATTCTGTGTATCTTGCCTTCCCATATAGGCTTTAAAATCAGTCTATTGATATCTGAAATATAGTTTGCTAAGATTAGGATTGTGTTCAATCTATAGATCAAGTTGAGAAGAATTGACATCTTAATACTATTGAGTATGTCAGTCTATGAACTTGGGATATATCTCCATTTATTTAGATCTTCTTGGATATTCTATTCTTTTGTTGTTGTTCATTTCTTTCTCTTTACATTTCAATTTAGGAAGCTCCTAGTGACCTACCTTTAAGTCCAGTGATTCTTTTCTCTACTGTGTTCCATCTACCAGTAAGCTCATCAAAGTCATTCATTTAGGTAGTATTTTTGTGAAATCTAGTGTTTCCTTTGATTCTTTCTTAGAGTTTCCAACTCTCTATTGCCTATCAGTTCTTGTATGTTGTCCATTTATATCATAGTTATTTTAAATTGTCTGTCACATAGTTCCAAAATCTGAATTGTATCTGAATCTGAGTCCAATGCATGAATGTCTCTTCAAACTGTGTTTTTACTTGCTTCCATCATGCTTTTTAATTTTTTGTTGAAAGCCAGATAATTTATACAGTAATAGAAACTGAAGTAAGTTGGCCTCTGGTCTGATATAATTTATGTAGGCATTGGGTTGTGTTTAATATTTTCTCTAGCTATTGGTGCCAGAGGCTTCAAATTCTTATAGCATCTTTGTTTATGTCTTCTTTGTTTTCTTTGGGTTTCTCAAAGAACTATTTTAAATAGAGTTTATCCCTCAGTGCTCTCTGAACTGTAATCCATTGCTATTTATAATAGATAACTATTGTGTAAGATATGGTGTTGTATAAAGTGTGGGGGAGAAGAAGCATTCTATAATCTTATAATTAATCTCAGTCTTTTAGTGGGCCTGTCTCCTTCAGCTGTGACCTTCACAACTGTTTCTTAGCTTCCTTTGCTTTAGGTTAGACAATAATTTTAGAGTGGGCGTGAGTCAGAGAAATGGCCTTACTCTATATGGGACAGGCTCCGATAAAGTCTTTTCTTCTGGATAGTAGGCTTTGCTATGGAGAAGACCCTAGGTGTATTTCACCATATTCTTTCTTGAACTCCAGCAGAGTGCTCTTTCTTGGATGTTCACAGTGAATAGGAACCTTGTGTGTTTTTTAAAAATAAAGCCCAGGAAAGTGTGGCACCCCTATAAGGCTGTAGCTTCCAAGAGTTTCTCTCTTTCATTCTAGTTTACATTTAGCTTCTAGGCATTTGTCAAAGTTGCCATTTCAGGGTTTATACCAGTTATTTATACCATGGCTCCAGAGGCTCCTGTTCAGGGTAAACAGATATCAGTCACAATTGTCTACAGTTGTCTGTGTCTCCAGATTTTGTGGTGGCAGTTCACTGAAACTTGTCTTATGCATCCAATAAAAGGCATTGGTTTTGTTTGTTCACCTTTTAACTGTTGTAAGGATGGGCATGACTTCCAAGCTCTTTACATGCCATCAGTGAAACCCGAAGTTGTGGTCATGTGGTTTAATTGCTCATGCTTTTATTTTTGAAATTACAAAGTATGCTGAATAACCATGTTTTTTATTCCTTAAGGAATGTATTCTCTCTCTAAGGAATTAGAGTCACTATATAGCACATATTTGTTTCTAGATGTTTTATTCAGTTTTCTGATTTTTAGTGAAAAGGATACTGCTTCCTTCCCAAATGTTATGCTTAGCCATTACCTTTCTTTGAACTGAAGTACTACTTATATCCAAGATGTCAAAAATCTTTATCCCTTAATATGCTTCTCTGGCTTGAATTATAGCTCTGGGAAGTGGCTACAAATTTTGGTAATGAAGTAAAGTGGTTTTTTCATAAAGTTTATTTTTTTTTTGTTCTGTAAAAGTTAAATGTGCTGTAGGAATAAAGGAGAAAGAGGCCAGAAAAACTAAAATCTAAAAACTGATCAAAGTTATGATGGGAACACTTGACAGCTTTTTCTATGTGGCGAAGCATACATCTGTGTCGTTATTAAATGGAAGTACTGTTCAGCAGATCATAAAATTACATGATATAATTTCCCCGTACTACAGAACTTCCTATGACTCACAGATATGAACTACCTTGTGTTTAACTAGTACTTTTTTTTCTAATGCAAACCAAGAGCCAAATTAGTTATTAAGCTTCCAGGAAAATGAACAAGATTGTCTTTGCTCTTATTCTGTCTCTTTAAAATCACAAATTTACTTGATGTTATTTTTTTTTTCCAATAAGAATTCCTTGCCAATTTTGATAAAAATCCAAAGTAATTGGCAGGCATTGATATTTCATCCCTCCTCTGCATGTCTCGGGAAAATGACCCACCAATATGGCTCTATGTAATTTACTTCCCCATCTCTGGAAACACCATTAGTAACATTAGCACTGTTTTAACAAATAGCAGTTTTTACCTGCTTATCAGCTAGCTTAGCAACAGTAGACCTGAACAATATGTAGTATTCTTTCTGGTTATAAGAATTTTACTTTTATTGTATCCTTGCTTTGTAGAATATCAGACTTTCATGTGTACCTTTAGCAGTACAATAACAATGGTCCTAATTTATTACACAACTCTACCCTTCTAGAAATTTTACTTGTATAATTCTCTCATTTAAATTTCACTTAATTTTATAAGTATTAACAGGGCTGAGATTCAGCAGGTCCACCTTACAAGGCTAGATGGATTGTTTTGAGCATCTCTATTCCATTTAAAGGATGAGAAAACTGTCTAGAGATGAATTATCTCTATTAATTTGAATAGCAAATAAAATACAATTTTTAAAAATACAAGACAGGAAAAGAGGAATAGATTACATTCATCTACCAGTATATCAAAAGAAGTGTAGCTAGTGATCAAAATCAGGGCAAGTTTCCATGACCAAGATTATGACTTTAGATTTCTTGGCTAATGAGAAATGTAAGCAACTTTCTTGCTCTCTGAAGTTTCCCATTGCCTCCCTCCCTTCTTCCTTCCTCCCGCCCTCCCTCCCTCCCTCCCTTCCTTTCTTCCTTCCTTCCTTTTTCTGTCTCTCTCTTTTTTTGGTCTCCTTTCCTTACTTGTGTTCATTCTCTTTCTTTTTTCTTTCTTTCTTTCTTTCTTTCTTTCTTTCTTTCTTTCTTTCTTTCTTTCTTTCTTTCTTCTTCCTTCCTTCCTTCCTTCCTTCCTTCCTTCCTTCCTTCCTTCCTTCCTTCTTCCTTCCTTCCTTCCTCTTTCTTTCTTTCTTTCTTTCTTTCTTTCTTTCTTTCTTTCTTTCTTTCTTTCTTTCTTTCTTTTTCTTCTTTCTTTCTTTCTTTCTTTCTTCTTTATTCCTTCTTTCTTTTTTCTTTCTCATTCCCTCTTCCCTTCTCACCCTTTATTTTTTACTTATGCTGAATACTTATACAATTTTACTTAGAACTAGCTCTAATTACATTATTGTAATATAAGCCTAATTTCTATATTATCAAAATTGGTCCCTATTAGCTGGTTGAGGTGTTTTTGGCTTTTGTTTTGTTTGTTTGTTTTTTGCAGGAAGTGGCAATCTGTTGACCCAACCCAAACAGGTTTGGTGTACCATATATTTCTCTTGGGGTGGGCATGGGGGAATGATGACCACAAATACCATTATGGTATTCCATCTTCTACCTCTTCTACCCCAATTTACTAGTTTGTATCTTATGGAATTGTCATGTAAAAATCAATAACATTGAAATTCAAAAACAGTTTCATGAGATGCAACCTGTTATATTCATGTGACATCAAAGAAAATTTATATCCAGGATTGAAAATTTCTAAGAAACTCTTGTGGAATGAAAAGAGGCTGAGTAATTCCTTATCTCAGCATGTTGTTGGGGGAGTGGGTTGCAAATCAGACACTGAACTCTCTTACTGCCAGTAGGTGGAAACACTTTTTTTACTACTTTCTATTTTCGTCTTGAGCCATAGGTCCCTGCAACATCTATCATGTGTACCTATTCTTCAGAAGCCCAGTGGATCAGAATAAATGCTTTTATTTATATGATTATGATGTGGTATTACAATGGCAGCTGTATAGTCAAACATGTGTATGGGTGTTCATATCTTTAATCATCTCCTAAATTAAGGATGGAACATGTCCAGATTCATTGGACTTAATTCCCACACAATTTCCTGACCAAATGCCAAGGATCTCATATTGACTTCTTATCTAAAATTAGAGGCAATTGAAACGAATTATAAGGTGTTTCATAAGATTCTTTTAAAAATAATTCTTACCTCTGTTTGTAATGCCTCATAACATCCTTTCCCCTTCATCTCTACTCTGTGTGGGGTGATTTGTAACTGCAGATTTTCTCATATATTCATTTTTTTCTTCTTTAGTTTTTCATTAATTCTGGGCTACTGCTTCTAGTTTAAATTGTGGTTTTACTTTCTCCTGGTTAAAAAATAGAACAACAAAATTATCCATACAGATGACTCAATGTTTACAGATCTTTTGGTGGAGAGAAAAAAATGCCTGGCCTGTTGGCATGGAAGACAGGGCTAGGGGCAGTGTGAACCTTGAGAGCAAAAAAGAGAATTTCTAAATTATTTTATGCTAGGGGCTTCTAAGGAGAATCAATATGGTTAGACTTACACAAAACCTGTCTCTGAAGCTTTGCTCCTCACAACCCAGACGTGGCTTATAAGAACCAGATTTCTCAGTCAAGTTAGAGAAATAAGCAGCTCTGAGCACTAGGTTAACTATAGGTAATTTAGCTTTCCCTATTAGACTCAAGTGACAGTTAATTACCTTCTTGTGTCCAAGGTTAGATTGCTACCACAGGTGTTTATGCTTATGATTAAAGTTCATGGAAGAGATTATTGATCATTTTACCTAAAATGTATTATTTAACTGGAAAGCAAATATACTGACTCCTATTGATTATTTATCTTTCTAACACTATTGTTTAAAACATAATAGACATTCCAGGTATGCATTTTAGCACTGTGTATTAAGCAGATGATACTAAATAGGATACTGCCTTAGCAGGGTGTGGAGTCCTCAGTAAATCTTGGTATTTTCTTTTTTTCACCCTTAAGTAGGCCTGAAATAGTAGATAAAAACAAGTGTTAAGGTCAGTCTAAGTTAAGAAAAGAGGTCATAGAGAGTAGGCTCTCTGAAAGGACAGGGTGGTGAGGAATTCCAGCTCCAACTTTTAAAAATCTAAGTGATGTGTTAACTTATCAAAAGCAAAATGCACAGTGTATAAGCTGGTTGGACACTAAAGATTGGCTTGGCAGCTTTGCCAGTCAACCTGACCTCTGACTGTCAATCTGAGAAAAAAATCCAACCACTACAGAAGTAGACAAGAAAAGAACTTTATAGAAGAAATTGAAAATGGCCAAGAAGTGTGTGGGGTCCAGAAATTTTTGATTTTTTTCCAAAACATTAAATAATACATAATGTCCATGCTATTTAATCTGTTTATTTTACCAAATCATCTATAATACAGATACCTTTCAGCATAAGTAAGTTGTATATATGAAGAGAAATGCAGGTAAAATTCACTAATGAATATACAGTCAATGTTTCATAGTAAGTACCAGAATTAACTGGTGCACAGATTACTGAGAGTAAAGGTGGAAAGGGCCTGGAATCCATTCCCCTCCTCAGTGGTGCTTGGTGAACAGTGGCAGCTGGAGAAGGGATTTTTTTTTCCTTTGGTAGGGGGAACAACCAGTGCAAATGCTAAAGATGTGTGAAGATGGCTTGCTTGTGGGTTGGTAAGGAGCTGTGGAAGTGGAGAGTAAGGAGAGCAGAAGGGGAAGTTAGACAAATGACAGGCAACCAGAACTCAGGGGCCTTTGCGCAACTCAAGTGTGATGTCAGGACCAGCAACATCAGGATCCACTGACAGCGTGCTAGAAATGCAAAATCTGAGGTCTCACCTTGACCTAGTGAGTTATAATCTGCATTTTAACAAGGTCCCCAGGCAATTTTTAGACATGTTAAAGTTTAAGAAGCACTGTCCAATGTAAGACTCTGGCTTTTACTCAGGCACAATGATTGGTTGCACCTTGGTAGAATGTGGGGCGGGGGCTTTAAAAAATAATGATGTCTTAATCCCATAACAAGAGATTCTAATTTAATTGGTTGAGGGTAAGAGCTGAGCATTGGAATTTCTAAATGCTCCTAGTGATTCTTTTTTTATTTTATTATGTTATGTTAATCACCATACATTACATCATTATTTTTTGATGTAGTGTTCCATGATTCATTGTTTGCGTATAACACCCAGTGTTCCATTCAGTACGTGCCCTCTTTAACACCCATCACCAGGCTCACCCATCCCCTCACCCCCCTTCCCTCTAGAACCCTCAATTTGTTTCTCAGAGTCCATAGTCTCTCATGGTTCATCTCCCCCTCCGATTTCCACCTCCTTCATTTCTCCCTTCCTACTATCTTCTTTTTTTTTTTTAACATATTATTTGTTTCAGAGGTACAAGTCTGTGATTCAACAGTCTTACACAATTCACAGTGCTCACCATAGCACATACCCTCTCCAATGTCTATCACCCAGCCACCCCATTCCTCCCACCCCCCACCACTCCAGCAACCCTCGGTTTGTGTGGGAAGGGTTGAGTATCGCTGCTCCAAGTAACATAATATGATTTTCCATTACAAAAGATCATTCTTGCTGCTGTGTTAAGAAAAGAATGTAGGACAAAATTTTTAAGTTGGTTATGAATTATATGAATACATTAATAAAGATTTGGAAAAAAATAGGATGGAGAGTCATCTTATCCACTTAGGCAAGTTCAGATTGTAAAGATGTCTATTCTATTCTCAGTGATATATTCACTTAATGCACTGATATATTCATTTAATTCCATTTTCATAAAGCGTCCATAAGATTTTGTTGAAACTTGGTAAAATGCTTCTAATACTCATCTAGAAACTTAATAAGTATGAAAATAGGGACTTACATTTTGATAAAGAATGAAATAGAGAAAGTAGTTTGAGATGTTTTAAAACCTGCTATCAACCTTCAGTAGTTATTTCAACAAATGTATCAGTGGAGATACAGTAGAAAGTTGAGGAACAGACATAAGTATATATAAGAATTGAGTATTTTAGAAAAGTGATATATATATGAAAAGTGATATTTTATATATATAATATATAAATATATTTATATTTTATTTAGTGATATTTTAAAATGATATTTTAAATTAATGCTTGGATGGTCCCTTTGGGATTACCCTTTGGGAGATTGTCTTTTTTCCATTGGTCAGTCTTTCCTGCTTTGTTGAATATTAATTGACCTATAGTTGTGGGTCCATTTCTGTGTTTTCTATTCTGTACCATTGATCTATGTGTCTGTTTTTGTGCCAGGAACATATTGTCTTTTTTATTTGTTATTTTTTTAAATTATTTTTTTAATTTAATTTAATTTTATTATGTTATGTTAGTCACCATACAGTACATCATTAGTTTTTTTTTAAGATTTTATTTATTTATTCATGTGAGAGAGAGAGAGAGAGAGAGAGAGAGGCAGGCTCCCCACTGAGCAGGGAGCCCAATGCAGGACTCGATCCCAGGACTCTGGGATCATGACCTGAGCCGAAGGCAGACGCTTAACCATCTGAGCCACCCAGGCGCCCAGAACATCATTAGTTTTTGATGTAGTGTTCCATGATTCATTGTTTTCATATAATACCCAGTGCTCCATACAGTACATGCCCTCCTTAATACCTATCACTGGCCTAACCCATCTTCTCACCCCCCTCCCCTCTAAAACCCTTAGTTTGTTTCTCAGAGTCCATAGTCTCTCATCGTTTGTCTCCCCCTCCAATTTCCCCCCCTTCAGTTTTCCCTTCCTTCTCATAATGTCCTTCATGTTATTCCTTATGTTACACAAATAAGTGAAACCATATGATAATTGACTTTCTCTGCTTGACTTATTTCACTTAGCATAATCTCCTCCAGTCCCATCCATGTTGATGTAAAAAGTTGGGTATTCATCCTTTCTGATGGCTGAGTAATATCCCATTGTATATATGGACCACATCTTCTTTATCCATTCATTTGTGGAAGGGCATCTTGGCTCTTTCCACAGTTTGGCTATTGCAGACAATGCTGCTATGAACATTGGCGTGCATATGGCCCTTCTTTTCACTACATCTGTGTCTTTGCGGTAAATACCCAGGAGGGCAATTGCTGGGTCATAAGGTAGCTCTATTTTTAGTTTTTTGAGGAACCTCCACACTGTTTTCCAAAGTGGCTGTAGCAACTTGCATTCCCACCAACAGTGTAAGAGGGTTCCCCTTTCTCCACGACCTCTCCAACATTTGTTGTTTCTTGCCTTGTCAATTTTTGCCATGCTAACTGGTGTAAGGTGGTATCTCAGTGTGGTTTTGATTTGAGTTTCCCTGATGGCTAAAGATGATGAACATTTTTTCATGTGTCTGTTAGCCATTTGTATGTCTTCTTTGGAGAAGTGTCTCTTCATGTCTTCTGCCCACTTTTTGACTGGATTATTTGTTTTTTGGATGTTGAGTTTGAGAAGTTCTTTATAGATCTTGGACATCAGCCCTTTGTCTGTAAGGTCATTTGCAAATATCTTCTCCCATTCTGTGGGTTGCCTCTTTGTTTTCCTTTGCTGTGCAGAAGCTTTTTAACTTGATGAAGTCCCAAAGGTTCATTTTTGCTTTTGTTTCACTTGCCTTTGCATTCCATGCTCATGGATTGGAAGAATAAACATTGTTAAAATGTCTATGCTGCCCAGAGAACCATATTGTCTTGATGATTACAGCTTTGTAATATAGCTCGAAGTCTGGAATTGTGATGCCTCCAGCTTTGCTTTTCTTTTTCAGGATTGCTTTCGCTATTCGGGGTTGGGATTACCCTTTTGGATGTCTATCCCTTATACACTGGGATAAGTTCCAGATGGAAGAATTAAAGATGTATATGTAAAAAAATTCCCACAGAATATAACCAAAAGAATTATGCATATGTATGTGTAAATGTGTTTGTGATGTGGGTTAGTATTTTGTCAAGTATGATATAGGCAGAAAACATAAAAGAGAAAATAAATTTGCTTAGACAAAAGCAGCCATAGTAAATGAAAATGCAAATAAGATTTTGTGGGAAATATTTGTTACATATGTTTTAGATAAAGGGTTAATATAATAACATACATATAAATATATATTATAACATATTGTACAAATTAATAATAAAAATGATAAACACTTTAATAATACAATGTGAAAAAGTTAACCCAAAAAATTTAAAAGAGAAAATGCAAATGGATAGTAAACACACTGACACATATCGAACATCACTATATTTCAAGAAATTTATGTTAAAAGCATGATTTATCATTTTTGCCTGTTGAATTGAATTAAAAATATTATAAAATTATCTCATATTAAAATAGTGATACTTGATATAGCAAAATGGGCATTCTCACATACTTTTTTTAAAAGATTTTATTTATTTATTTGATAGAGAGAGAGAGAGAGAGTGACAGAGATAGCAAGGAGGAGCACAAGCAGGGGGAGAGGCAAAGGGAGAGGGAGAAGCAGGCTCCCTGTGGAGCAGGGAACTGGGCGGGGCTTGATCCCAGGACCCTGGGATCATGACCTGAGCTGAAGGCAGATGCTTAACGACTGAGCCACCCAGGCACCCCTCTCACATTCTTCTTTTTGAAATGGGCAAACCATTAATTCAAAGACAATTTTATGGAAATTTTTATTAAGATAATAATCATGGCTGGGCGCCTGGGTGGCTCAGTTGGTTAAGCAACTGCCTTTGGCTCAGGTCATGATCCTGGAGTCCCAGGATCGAGTCCCACATCGGGCTCCCTGCTCCGCGGGGGTCCGCTTCTCCCTCTGAGCGTCTTCCCTCTCATGCTCTCTCTCATTCTCTCTCTCTCAAATAAATAAAATCTTTAAAAAAAAGATAATAATCATGGCTGTAAACAAAAATTTGGCCCCTAATATATTTTTGCAGCATATTTTTTAAATAATAAAAAACAACATAAAAATTCTACAATTATTTAATGTTCCAATAATTTAAGATAGACCTGAGCAGCGTAACACTATGTAAACATTTTGTGGGACATATGATGGAATGAATGTTGAAAGGACAAATATTCTATATTGATATTTGACATACAAATATACTACTACGTACATTCAGTAAAAAACATACATGAGGATAACATATGTGGCATAAATTAAAGATAGCTCTTTATAGAAAATATCTAGAAGTACCAATATTTTAATTATTTGAGTTATTACTTCTTCATATTTCTGCTTATCTTTAATTTCTATAATAAATATGTAATTTTTTGGAAAAAGTTTTAGTTTGGAATAATTAGATTTACAAAAAATTGCAAAGGTAGTAGAGTTCCCATATACTGTTCACATAGTTTCTCTTGATGTTAACATATTATGTAACTATGGTGCATTTGTTAAAACAAAATGTTAACATTAGTGCATGACTATTAAATAAACTACAGATGCTTTTTGGATTTCATGAGTTTATGAACTAATGTTTTTATTCTATTCCAGGATTTAAGCCAGGATACCACATTGCATTTAGTGTATTACTTTTCTAAAAAGAAAAAAGCTCCCAAAACTCATTGAAAAATAATAATAACAACGCAAATTGAAGAACAACATATTTGAGGAACAACAACATAATTGAGGAAAACTATGGCATTTGAGCATAAAATGAGCTTTTTCTAGATTTCTATTGGCCAAGAAAAAGAGGGAAAGATGATAGGGAACATAATGATTCACCATCTGGTACTGTGTTCTCCCTTCATCCTTGAGGCAGGTAACAGATGGTGGTAAAGGAGTTGAAGGAAGATATCCACACCACTTTTCCAAGGATTCCAATAGAAAGATGTTATTTCCCTATGTGAAGGGTATCCATAGCAACAGATCTTTACTCTGGTTTAAATTATATCAACTAAATATACTTTAATTCAGCTCAGAAGCTCTGATTGGTTGTCATATCTTATCCATAAGGAATTGAAAACTGGTTATTAAATGCAACTTGGTAGATTCCTGTGTTCTGTGGGGGAAAATAAGAAAAGAGATTTGGTAGTAGTCAAATATTTAGGACTGCTTGTGACCTAAAGAAGTATTTTGGCCAAGTCTTGTCCAAAGGTAATTGAATTGTGCTGGTCCATTCCATTTTTCTTGTTGGCTGCTCTGAGAGACAAGAGGTATATCTTTGTAAGGTAGCCAGTACAGGACTCTTAAGAGTAAAGTTTTAAGGGTGATTCAGGTTTTACATGTCTAAGAACTATGTTATTAATGCATGTGGTACCCAAGAAATTCACTCCTGCAGACTTTCACTGAATTTATTCAATAAAAAAATATTACATGTATTAGTTCATCTCTTGTTGCCCAACTCTAGTGCTCTATGCTTTGGGATAATGCCACTAGTCTCCTCTATCTCAGGATCTATCTGACTTCATGAAATAGAGAGAGGATTCAACTGGAAAAATCTAGTCAGCTTCATTACTTAGAAAGGTTTTTTTTTTTTTTTTAAACCAGGATTCTTTCAATTAGTGAGGACCATAGGAAATTGTCTTTTGGAATCAGGCTAAGTGGTTGAATGTCAAATGTGTTTATTGGACTCTCTGGTGCCTGCACAAATCACTTGTACAAATCACTATGTGGATTTCTCTGGTGTCTCATCCCTTGTGATTATATCTAAGCTTTTTTATATCTAGGCAGTATAATTCTGGATAGAACATAGATAGTAAACAATAGACTTCGGAACCTAGGAATGAGTAAGCACTATTGAGGCAAAGGCATAGCTGTAAAACCCATCTTGGTGAGGAGACCTCACTGTGTAATGGACCCAGCACTGGCTTGGAATAAAGTAGAGCTGGGTTCAATCTGGCTCTGTCACTTACTTGCTGTGAGATTTCAGGCTTGTTCCTCACCCTAACTCATCTTCCATTTCCTTGTTTATAACATGGGGATCCTAATATTCTTCTTAGAAAGTTGTGAAGAGTAAATGAAATCATATATATAAAATATTTGATACATAACAGTCATTCAAAATGGATCCTTTATTCTCCTATTTGGTCCTGCTTACTCCCCGAAAATCATGCCACCATGATCCAAAAGATACAATTCTTATGCAATTGTTTTGTTTTGAAGATAGGAAAGGGTAAAAAACCAAAATCAAAAACCCCTCAGTGTTTTCCAATACAGTCAAGTGAAATGGGAGTTTTGGATGTCAATATAAAGACATACCCTTTTGAATCATGGAATCTCATAAAGATAGGGTAAAATTATACCGTGGCTTGTGCTCCCATCAAACTGAATTTCCAGAACCAGTCACTCTATAGATGCTTAGTGCCATGATTCACTTTCTAGATTCATTTGATCAGTTCTCCCAATAAGCCAGAACTAAATGAATCCCAAATGACTTTCAGCTATTTTAGGACAAGTGTCATTTTCCTTAAAGCCAGTCATTACATCTCTTCCCCTGATGTGTATTTCACATTTTCCTGCCAAACAATTTCTGTAATAAAGATTACAAAAAATGAAAAAAAGTTTATTTTCAAAATACTTCAAGCTATTTTAATTGAAAGAAGATGAGATATAAAAACATCTGATCTAAGCACATACTAACATTAATATGATGTAGTTAAAAGCTCTAAAATGATGTAAAAATAATTTGTTTAATTGCATTTTATTAGAGGTAAGAGAATAACTTTGTGCTACAAGTGCACTTTTGGGGAGGGTATATGCTATGGTGAGTGCTGTGAATTGTGTGAGACTATTGAATCTCAGACCTGTACCTCTGAAACAAATAATACATTATATGTTAAAAAAAAAAAGAAGATAGTAGGAAGGGAAAAATGAAGGGGGAGAAATCAGAGGGGGAGACGAACCATGAGGGACTATGGACTCAGAAACAAACTGAGGGTTCTAGAAGGGAAGGGGGTAGGGGGATCGGTTAGCCTGGTGATGGGTGTTAAAGAGGGCATGTACTGAATGGAGCGCTGGGTGTTATACACAAACAATGAATCATGGAACACAACATCAATAACTAATGATGTAACGTATGGTGATTAACATAACATAATAAAATTAAAAAAATAAGAAAAAAACAAAAACGAATTCACTAATTCTTAATCACTTGTATGTCTAACAAATAAGTTGCTTAATTTAAAATGTAAATTCTTAGGTTTCACTAACAAAGATTTTGAATCAGTGGTGCTGGGATGGTATCCCTGCAATATGCCTCAAGCAAGCATGCAAGTGAATCTCAGGCAGATTTTCCTTCTACAATATTTTGTGAAACAATTGAAGAATGGAATTTTATTGGTATGGAGGTATTTGATAAATCCAGTTCCACTTGCTTACAATTCTGAATTGTTTCAATCATCATTACTTTAGCCTTCCATAATTCCCATATTCCAAAGGAGTTCAAGATGCTGTGAACATAAGATTGAAGCTAAGGTAATTTTAAAATTCTAGAAGTACTAAATATCCTTATTTAAGGTGTATGGGAATGTTTCAGTTATTTTAAAAATACTGCGTACAAGACTATAGAGAATCCTCAGAACTAGCAGAATGAGTACATGAGACAAGTATTTGACCAAAATTACCTAGAAGTGCAGCTGATACTAGATAATGGCATCTTGCATATTGAATCTAAAGGTACTTTACTTAAATTTTCAACCTAGAGACTGGTGGTATAGACCAGCACTTCTCAAAGTGTGTTCTGTGGACTGATGCCATCCTTGAACTGTTTTTGTTATCATTTAGTGAAATATAGAAGTTAAGAGTAAGCTTTCAGAAACTTTTATGGCATTTTGAAAGAGTAAATATATGTTTGTTGTATCTAATAAGTAAAATAAAATGGGCTTATAGTTTGTATGTCTTTTCCTCAAATTTCACCTTTCTAGTGATTCATTTTGACTGTATTTTACAAGGATATTAGACCTAGATGAATTGGAAATTTTAAATAACATTACACTTTCACAGGTGAATATATAGTGAAGGTAGTGAGTGGATTAGCAACATAAAACTAGTATGAAGGTTAAAGGGCAAACTAATAAATTAACTATAGTCAAAATAATTAGTTAAGGGATACACACATAAAAATATGTAAAATATAACATTTAAAACATAAAATGGGGGAGCAAAATACAGAGTTTTTTGAATGGCTTTCAAATTTAGTTGCTATCAACTTAAAAATAAATAAATAAATATATATATATATATATATATATATATATATCTTAAAAAATCCTATATATGGTGTTATATGTGAACTTCATGGTAACCACAAAGAAAAACCAGTATTAGATCCACAAAAGATAGGAAGAAAGACATCTAAATATAACCCTAAAGAAGGCTATCAAACCACAAGAGAAAAGAGAAACACAAGAATAAAGGAACAAACACAAGAATAAAGGAACTCCTGAGGAACTCCTCAAAGCAGCAAGAAAACAATTAACAAAATGGCAAAAAGTACATACTTATCAACAATTACTTTAAATGTAAATGAACTAAATCCTCTAATAAAAAGACATAGAGTGGCTGAATGGATAAAAAATACAACATTCATCTGTATGTTGCCTACAAGAGACTCACTTCAGATCTAAGGATACACACAGACTGAAAGTGAAGAGATGGAAAGAGATATTCCATACAAATGGAAAGAAAAAGAAAGCTGGTGTACTTATATCAGATGAAATAGACTTTTAAACAAACACTAGCAAAGGACAAGAACATTACATAATGTTAAAGGAATCCAACAAAAAGATATAACATTTGTAAATATTTATGCACTTAATATAAGAGTACCTAACATGTAAAGCAAATATTAACAGACATAGGGGGAGAAATTGGCAGCAATATAAGGTAGGGATCTTTAATATGCCACTTACATCAGTGGCTAGATCACCCAGATAGAAAATTAATAAGGAAACATCAGCCTTAAATAACATAAAAGACCTGATGGATTTAATAGATACAAAACATTCCATCCAAAAACATCAGAACACATATTCTTCTCAAGTGAATATGTAAAATTCCCCAGGATAGATCATATGTTAGGCCATAAAACAAGTCTTGCTAAATTTAAGAAGTTTGAAGTCATATCAAGTATCTTCTCCAACCACAATGGTAAAAAAACTAAAACTCAGTTAAAAGAAGGAAACTGGAAAAATTACAAGTATATGGACATTAAACATGTTACTGACAACCAGTGGGTCAGTAAAGAAATCAAGGGGAAATCAAAAATTAACTGGAGACAAATTAAAATGAAAATACAACAATCTAAAACCTTGGGATGCAGCAAAGGCAGTTCTAAGAGGAAGGTTTGTAAAGATACAGGCCTACCTTAAGAAACAAGAAAAATATCAAATAAACAACCTAACTTTACATCTAAAGGAACTAGAAGAAGAAGAAGTGATACCCAAAGTTAATAGAAGGAAGGAAATAATAAAGATGAGAAGAAATAAATGAAATAAAGACTAAAAAAAATGAAAAGATCTATGAAACTAAGAGCTGTTCTTTGAAAAGATAAACAAAATTAACAAACCTTAGCCAGACTTATCAAGAATAAAAGAGAGAGGACTCAAATAAATAAAATAAAAAACAATATAGAAGAAGTTATAACTGATGACACAGAAATGCAGAAGACTATAAGAGACTACTATGAACAATTGTTTTCCAACAAATTAGGAAACATGTAAGAAATGGATAATTTCCTACAGACTTAAATCTTTCATGACTGAATCATGAAGAAATGGAAAAACTGAATAGACTAATTACTAGTAAGGGCATTGAATCAGCAATCAAAAACCTCCTAACAAACAAAAGTCGAGGGCCAGAGAACTTCACTGTCAAATTCTACCAAACATTCAAAGATTTAATACCTATCCTTCTCAAACTCTTTCAAAAAAACTGAAGAAGAGAGAATATTTCCAAATCTATTTTATAAGGCTAGCATTACCCTGATACCAAAACCAGCCAAGGACACCACACACACACACACACACACACACACACACACACACACACACACACACAATCATAGGTCAATATCTTTGGCGAATATAGATGAAAACATTCCCCACAAAATATTAGAAAAAACAAATTGAACAACACATTAAAAAGTTCATACACTACTATTAAGTGGGATTTAGTTCAGGGATGGAAGGATGGTTCAACATCTGCAAAATCAATCAGAGTGATACACCATCTTAACCAAATGTAATATAAAAATTATATGATCATCTCAATAGATGCAGAAAAAGCATTAGACAAAATTCAATAAACATTTATGATAAAACTCTCAACGAAGTGGGTGCTTGAGGAAGTATACCTTGGCATAATAAAGGCCTTATATGACAACTCCACTGTTAACATCATACTCAATGGCAAAAATCTGACAGGTTTTCCTCTAACATAAGGAACAAGACAAGGATGCCCATGCTTGCCACTTTTATTCAGCATAGTATTGGAAGTCTTAGCCACAACAGTTAGGCAGGGAATAAAAAGGCATCCAAATTAGAAAGGAAGACATAAAATTACAAAATCTATTTGTAGATGAAATGATACTATGTATAAAAAAATCCTGAAGACTCCATCAAAAAACTGTTAGAACTAATAAATGAATTCAGTGAAACTGCAGGATACAATATCAACTTACAGAAAAATGTTGTGATTCTATACTAGTGGAAAGAGAACTATTAGAGAAATTAAGAAAAAAATACCATTTATAATCGCATCAAAAATGCTTAGAAATAGATTTAACCAAGGGAGTGAAAAACCTGTACACTGAAAACTATGACATTCATGAAAGAAACTGAAGAAGACCCCCCCAAAAAAATGAGATTGAGAAGACACAAATACATGGAAAGATATTCTGTGTTCATGATTTGGAAGAATTAAATATTGTTAAAATGTCCATACTACCCAGAGCAATCTACAGATTCAATGTAATCTGTATCAAAATCTAATGGCATTTTTCATAGAACCAGAACAAATAATTTTAAAATTTGTATGGAACCCCAAAAGACCCTGAATAGTCAAAGCAATCTTGAAAAAGAACAAAGTTGGAAGTATCATACTTCCTGATTTCAAACTGTGTTACAAAGGTATTGTAATCAGAACAGTATGCTATTGGCATAAAAACAGAGAAATAGATCAATAGAACAGAATAGAGAACCCAGAAATAAACTCATTGCATACACAGTCAATTAATTTATGACAAAAGAGACAAGAATATACAATGGGAAAGGATAGTCTCTTTAATCAATGGCGTTGGGTAAACTAGACAGTAACATGCAAAAGAATGAACCTGGACCACCATCTTAAACCATACACAAAAATAAATTCAAAATGGATTAAAGCCTTGAAAATAAGACCTGAAACCATAAAACTCCTAGAAGAAAACATAATTAGTAAGCTTCTTGACATCAGTCTTGATGTTGAAATTTGGATCTAACTCCAAAAGCTAAGGCAACAAAAGCAGAAAAAAAAAAAAAAAGAGCAGGACTACATCAAGTTAAAAAGCTTCTGCACAGCAAAGGGAACCATCAATAAAATAGAAAGGCATCCTACTGATTAGAAGAAAATATTTGCAAATGACATATCTTATAAAGGATTAATATCCAAAATATAAAGAACGCAAACAACTCAGTAGCAAAGAACAAATAATCCAATTAAAAATGTGTGGAAGATCTGAAAAACAGACATTTTTCCAAAGAAACATACAGATGGCCAAAAGGCACATAAAAAGATGTTCAGCATCACTAATTATCAGGGAAATGCAAATTAAAACCACAATGAGCTATCATTTCACACCGGTTAGAATGGTTATTATCCAAAAAAGACAAGAGGGGCACCTAGGTGGCTCAGTTGGTTGAATGTCCCACTCTTGGTTTAGGCTCAGGTCATGGTCTCATGGCTCCTGAGATGGAGCCCCAAGTCAGGCTCTGCTCTAAGCAGGGAATCTGCTTGGAGATTCTCTCTTTCTGCCCCTTCTCCCCTCTAAAATAAACAAGTAAATCTTAAAAAAAAAAAAAAAAGACAAGAAATAACAAGTGTTAAAGAGGGTGTGGAGAAAAGGGAACACTTATAAACTGTTGATGGGAATGTAAATTGGTGCAGCTGGCTATGGAAAACTCTATGGAGGCTCCTCAAAAAAATAAAAATAGAATTACCATATGATTCAGCTATCCCACTTCTGGGTATTTATCCAAAGACAACAAAAATACTAATTATATGCACTCTTATGTTTATTGCAGCATTATTATAATAGCCAAGATATGGGAACAACCAAAGTGTCCACCAAGGGATGAATGGATAGAGAAGATGTGTTCTGTATATACTCAATTAAATGCTTTTCAGTCACAGAAAAGAAGGAAATCTTGCTAATTGCAACAACCTGGATAGAACTTGAGGATATTACGCTATGTGAAATAAGTCAGACAGAGAAAGATATACTGTATGATTTCACTTATATGCGGAATCTACAAAACAAAACAAATCAACAAAAGACAAAAAAATCAGAACTCATAGATACAGAGAACAGATTGGTCATTATCAGTGGGGAGGGTGTTGAGGGATGGGAGAAAAGGGTGAATTGTATGGTTACGGGAGGTAACTGGACTGGTGGCAATCCTGTGTTTACTAATATTGAAGTATTATGTTGTATTCCTGAAACCAATATAATGTCATATACCAATTTATCTCAGTAAAAAAAAATTGTTCTTTAGCCACAGGTAGTTTGAGAAGCAGTGGTTAGGATCCTCTTTATTTACAGTTTTCCTGGAGATGGTGATTTAACAATGCTCAGAATATGACCACTTCTCTCATTCCTGACTCACACCATATCTGTGCCCAAGCCTGTTTATAACTAGACAGGAAAGATAAGGGGAGCTATTGATTATATTTATTTCTATATATCCACTTTGTTCCAGAAAGGATTTAGGGAGGCTGGCTCAGGAACTAAGAATGTTGATATGGAGTGAGTCTCTCTGAATTTGGAAGACATTTTCTGTTTTTAAAAAAAGGTTCTAATGGTATTTGGATGAGGGGCCTCCTTTCTTTTCTCCCACTGTCTGCAGATGATTAGCAGATGGGAGCTGGTCTTGCTTGTCTCATGTTTGGGTCCATGTGGGTCTCAATTCTTGTGGGTTCTTGTTTTGATCATATATAAGTCCATTTGTCAGCTGGAACACAGGAAAAGCTACCTGAAGATTTAAGTGTGAATCTCATTATGTATTATTTACTAGTTGACCTGGCCTGTTTGCAATTTATAACTCTAAGATATTAAATTTTGGGAAGAGAAACTTTACCTATTAATACTGATGAGAAAGCACATATTCATTATGTCTGAATGTTGTTCCTCATCTAGCAGCTATCCCATGTAGATGAAGTAGGTGGTGGTAGGGAGTCCAAGGTCAAGACCAGTATTTTCAGCATTCATTCAATGCTTCTCATTAACCTGCAGTGGTTGGACAGATAGATTTAACTCCTAATTCTTCAAGAGATGCTTCCACATAACACTGCAAATACTGTACTTTTCTACAGCACTATAGTAGTTCTTGTTATTGAAACAAATTACCACAGATTTACTGGCTTAAAACAAATATGTTTATTATCTGTAATCTGAAATGAATCTTATTAGGCTAAAATTAAGTTGTCAGCAAGGCTGTTTTCTTCTGGAGCCTCCAGGAATTTTATCTTTGCTTTTTCCAGATTTGGTGGCTGCCTCATTCCTTGCCTTGTGGCTGCAACATTCCAATTTCTGTTTCCATCATTACATTGCCCTCTCTTCTGTAGTAGTATCTCCCTCTACTCTCTTTTAAGGACATGTGTATGCACGTGTGTGTGTGTGTGTGTGACTTTATTGCCTACAAATTTAATACTGAGGCAGAAAAGTGGTTAAGACTACACACTCTAGAATTAGACCATGTGGTTTAAAATCCTAAGTATTTATGGGGTTCCTGGGTGGCTCAGTCAGGTAAGTGTCTGACTCTTGATTTTGGCTCCATCATGATATCAGAGTCATGAGACCAAGCCCCATGATGGGCTCCATGCTGGGTTTGGAGCTTGCTTAAGATTCCCTTTCTCCCTCTGCCCCCCCACCCCAACAACCACTTATCTGTTTAACAGTGAAATGAACCTCTTTGCATCTTATTTACCTCATTTGTAAAATGGATAATGATTGTACCTACTTCATAGGCTTATTATGAAGATTAAATGAATTATTTTATACAAATAAGATATTATCTAAAAACACACTAAGTACTCAAAAAACATTAGCCATATCTTATTATTATTAAGTAAATGTCTCTTGGTTCACCTTGGGTCAGGCACTGTGTGAGATCCTGGGGATTTTTTTCACATGAATCATACTAGTTCATACTCATAAAAGTTGTGGTGAATATCGAGGATTGGCTTCTTCAACTTCTATTCTACCTACTACTTCTAATGTGTCTGTTTAGGTCAAGCTCCTCAACGAACAGATTCTGAGGTGAATACTTGTCTGCAGGAAGTCTGTATTGACCATGAGATCAATAATTGAAGGGCATAGGATTGAGCCGAGAAAGGGGTTGAAATGTAATGCAGTCACAGTGAAGGACTCAGTCAATTCCATAAGGATCTCTGACATTGAGATGACCTTCAGAGGTACCCTGCCTTAAGGCAAAACTTCCGGTTTTTCATACTCTCACGTGGATCAGCAATTAAATTTAGTGTGCCCTGGGGAGTGAGCCTGGTTTTGAGTGATGTAGCTCTCTTTAATGGATGGTAATTCTGAGACAAAACTTAGCCGAGAGATATCAACCACCAATAATCTCAGCTCAACACAACTCAGCAGCCAGAGTAACATGGTGCCAGTCCTGAAGGGGCATCTGGTTGACCCACCCAGACAATATTGTCAACAGTGCCCTTCCAAGCTAGACATGCCAGAAGTCCAAACTTCAGGGTTTTACACTCCCTTGCTGTTAGAGAGCTGCATGTGATTTTGGTTCTAGCAATAGAGGTACCCCTGTGGGATTTTGATTCAGAACTGAATTAAGCAGGGGAAAGAGTAAACAGTAAACATTCATTTGCTGAATAGGGGTGTGGCACAGGCATGGTGGTTTTTTCAATCAGTGGCTTCCTAATGTGGCACCTTCTTGCCCTAGTAGGGACAGCTCTCCTGCCATCATGGTGAAGGCAACATGATGCTAGGGACTGGGAAGTGTTCCAGGAAGTCAGCCTAGAGCTGACTCTTCCAGCTTTTCTATTGTTTTGTAAGCCACTTAATACCTGATAATAAATTATTTCTTCTTAATTTAGCCAGGGGCTAAATATTTTGCAACTGTATCCCCAAACAATTATAATAATTTTATTATCTTTTGCTTTCTAGATAAGGAGTGTCATAGAGATGGAGTGATGTACATAGGATCATACAACTTTTAAGTGGCAGAGCCCAGATTCAGATTTAGATACACTGGCTTCAAATGCTGCGCTCCTCACCTACAACAAGGTTAGAAAATATACATTTTGTGTAACACTACTCAACTCTCTTCCTGTATCCAGAAATGGGCTTACAATCCTTAGCACAAAGCTCTAGAAAGCCACTGTGAATTGGTAGGAATTAGCATATAGATAACATCTATTTTTAATTTGGCTCTATAGCACACAGACTATAGCTACAGAGAAGTAGGAATATTTGTTTCATGGTTCTCCTACCTTTCTTTCCTTCTCTCTTTTAATATATTTTATGACTTCTTCCCAATCTTATGCTGTCAGATGTCAGCAGTTCTTCTCCATTGGGAAGACGTTGTCAATCTAATATTTTATTCTCAGATCAATGATTTTGACACATAAAGGAGGACCTTCAGAAGAAAGAAGGCAGTGCCTAACCCTAAAGAAGGAACTACTACTACTAATAATTTTATATTAATACTAATTATTAATAACTACTAATAATTTTATAATTATTATTTACTAATAAAGGAAGTTTAGACTACTTTGAGATGTTTCAGTAATTTCTGGGGATTGGCACTTCCCCTAATACAGCACTTTGCATCATTTTGCTCAATAAATATTTTTTGATTGGAGTTTTTCTAATTCATCTACTAATGGCTGTGTGGGCAAAGGCAGAAGTCTTGGATTCAAAACAAAGAGCACTATTAGGGTTAAAATGATTTCTTCCAGGGACAGCTCCCAGGGTAATATTCTAGAGCATAAATTTAGCTTGGCTGATCTTTTGTGAAGGAAGTAGAGGAGTCTTTATTTATTTTGAAATGCAATAGCCAAGGATTCAGCCTTTGATTTCTCTCCAGATATGGCTGGAAGTCCTGAAAAGGTCTTCTGGGTGCCTTGATCTTGCTGCCCCAATGCGAATCTTCTTGGTGTCTCTCCTGGGTAGCTATAATCTGCCTTTGATCTTTCTCCCTATTTCTGGGTGTGTGTATGTTGACATTTATAGTTGTAGATTTGTTTGCTTCCTTCTGTTTGCCCAGTTGATTCATTTTTCAGCTAAGGGATCAATAACCCAAAGCTATGACATTTGGTGGCAGTGCCACCCACTCCATTCTCTAAGTGAACACGTGTGTATTAAATAAACAGGACAGCATTACCCTCACTGGGGAATTTTTGCCAAAGCTATATGTTTATTCAGATGTATTAAATGAAATGTTCCTTAACTACATTGATGGTTTAACAAGGATTTAACCTAAAAGCAACCATACTTAGGCCTCATCTAGTAAGAAATGAGTAAAAGAGCTAACATTTATTGAACTTTAATTATGCTAGACATTGTGGTAGGTAGGCATTTGAAATAAGCACATTTCACTCAATCCTCCCAATGTTTTGTGAGATAATTGTTCTGAGAAGTGGGGCAATTTAAGGGAGGACACAGAGATTTGGATCCACTTGTGACTGACTTCTCAAAACATTATTTTGCCTCTTGGGGGTCTAGGTGACTCTAGATGGAAGTTCACCAGCTAGAGGAGAACTGTAGAGGTCTGCTGACCAGGGATTGTCCTAGATTTTACCTTCACTCTATTCTTTTATTTATGCCCATGTAAGTGCAGGAAAAAACTGAACTGGGAGTGAGAAACTATGAATTTTTGTCCTAATATGGTCATTACTTTGCTGCATGATGTTGGTAAAATATTTCACTTGTTTGGGTCTCTTTACTCATCTGTAAAGGAGCGATTTGGGCTCATTATTGACCAGTTCTCCCATATAGCTCTCCCAGGCTGCCTGGAAGTAGTTGGAGAATGCTTTATGGATGTTTCGCTTTATGGATATTTCGCTTGGCCTGAGTTTTTATGTAAGTATAAGAGTTTACCAACAAAGAAGGAGAATAATGACTTTGCTGGACAGAAAATAGAATATTAGCTTCTGTGTGAACACTGTGATAGATGTGCTTGGAGAATGGTAAGAAGCTAAGTATGTGGGTCAAGTGTACACTGAGATGTGGAGAGACATGACGCTCCAGAAGTAGTTTGGGGGCAAGTTGTAAAGTGCCTTGGATGCCAATTTAAGGAGTTTGAATTTAATCCTGCATGTAGGAGATCCATGAGTTCTTTAATTTGTGGAAGCCATCACCAGAACTGTTTTTCGGAAAGATCACTCTGATAGGAATACTGATGTTGGATTGGAGGGGGGAGAAGTGAGATGGTAAAAACAAGAGATTTTGCATAGTAATAGCCCAGGCAAAAGATGATGAGGGCTTAAATTAAGATTTCAGCAGAAGGACAGAAGGGAGAAATGAATTTCTCAAGAGATATCTGAGGGACAATATTTTCTCTATCATACTGATCTAAACTCTTCTGTATACTTCATAGATTCTAATTGCATATTTAGAATGTTTAAAAATCATTTTTGAAATTGGGATTCATCTTACTCTTGGTTTATCCAGATTTAATTGGCATAGTATTTCCTTTTTTTTCTAAATACATGGAAATAATAGTGAGTGAATAATCTATGTTCTCTTACATATAATTAAATAATTGTTCAATTATTCCATGTACACCTTTTAAGTTTTTCTGGTCCAGTTGAGATTAAAAACACAAAACAGAGCAAGGAACAGCAGAAAAAGCATTTCATTTTCTTTGTTAAGTGGAGCAAAGTAAAAAAAAAAATATATCCATTTGGTTCTCCTTAGTACATGATCACTTGGTTGTTTGCTTAACATAAATCCACTATCTATTATAGCTTTTTGTTTTTAGGTGAAGTCAGTTCTCTTCATTAAATGAAAACAGTCAAATGATCAGATCCCTGTTGAAGAGAAGGTCTATGAGGAAAAAAAATGTCAAAAGCTCTAATTTTGAGTCCCGCATTTGGGGCACTAATTCTGTGACCTTAGGCAAGTCATTTAAACCTCTCAAGCTAGTCAGTTGCCTCACTAGTAAAACAGCGTTATGAGATCAGTCTCATAACATTGTTGGAGAACTCAAATCAGAAAATATATTCACAAATATGATATAAGAGAGCTTTCTTTTGGTGATCTGTTATCTTACATGAGTACTTGGTAAGCTTTAAATTGCTCAGCAGAACTTAGGTATTATTTGCTGGTCATATTTGAATGCCCTGATGGATGCTCACAGCCTATCTACCTATACCTAGTATCTCAGACCTCCAGAAAGTCGTCCTGTCTAACCTGTTTTGTGATTTGGCTCAGAAAGCACATTTCGGTGGCGGATGTGGTATTACGAATGTTCTAGAGGGGAGAGTCGTTTGCCAGGAAGCATTGCCAATTGAAAGCAAAGTGAAAATTCAGAATTACGGAGGTTTAATTTCCTGCTGAATAATTCTCCACAAGCTGTGTAAACTTCTCTTCACTGAACAAATACTCATAATAAAATACCTTAGATGCTCTTTTCCTTTTTAATAAGAAAATGCTCATATTATTTGAGAATGGCGCCGAGGGAAGAAGAGGGTCTGGTCCTCCTGAGTTAGGTTTGTAGAAGGTGTCAAGAAGCCTGCTATACCTTTGACCTGTGGAGCTTGAAAGTTTGGGTGAAAAGGGCTTGTTATCTAAGGGTTTTTTCCAGCAAGAACCCTACAGATTGTCCGTTGGCTAGTTTCTTGCAGTCTATTTAACTTCATAATTCTGGAATGGACTAACCATTCATAGATGATGCTTTAAAATAGTGCTTGTGCACCTATGATGTGCCAGCCCTGGGGTTAAGTGAATAGCAAAATAGATATGGTCCCTGACTTGCTAGAACATAGGAGAGGAGTCTCTCAACAAGTGTTCATATAAATAAATATAAAGGTAAAAACTGTGATAAATGTTGGTTTACATCAGTGCATCAGAGAAAAACTCTTTAAGAAAGGATGTTTGAACTGGAACCTAAAGTGTAAGTAGGCATTGGCTAGCTGTCAAATGCATAGATGGGTGTTTCAGTCAGTGTTAGTCTTATATGCAAAATCTTTGAAGTGGGGAAACAACTTGGTGTGTTTGAGAAGCTGAAAGGAGGCCAGTATGGCAGGGCATAGTGAATATGAGGTACAAAATGATAAGAAATAGTCTGTTTCCAGATATTCCCAGATATTATAGCCCTCATGGACCTAAGTATAGTGGAAACTCAGAAACATTCAGTCAAGGGAATAACCTGATTATGTTTAGGAAAATCACTTTGCTTGCTGTGTGAAAATCCCCTGAAGAGCAAATCATACAAGCAAAGAGATTAGTTAGAAATCTCTTATATTTGAGATGGAATAATTTGGTGACTGAGCATGTACAATTCTGAGATGTACTTTATTTTTTAAATTTTTTAAGATTTTATTTTTTTATTTCACACACACACACACACACACACACACACACACACACACACACAGAGCGAGAGAGCAGGCCGAGTAGCAGGCAGAGGGAGAGGGAGAAGCAGAATCCCTGCTGAGCAAGGAGCCCAGTGTGGGGCTGGATCCCAGAACCTTGGAATCATGACCTGAAAGAAAGTCACTTAAACAACTGAGCCACCCAGGTACCACTGGAGATGTATTTTAAAAGTCAGGAGTGCATGACTTGGTTCTGAATTGAATGTGAGGAGTGAGGGAGGGGAAGTGGTCAAGGTTGAGTCTCAGGTTTCCAGATTGAACACTAGCTGGGTTTATGGTGAATCATTTGCCAACTCAGTTAACAGTGAAGGAGGCAGGTTTGAGCAAAGAGCTACGGCTTGGCTTTAGCCACCTTGAATTTGAACTTCCAAGGCTTCCAAGTGGAGTGCATATTACATACATTTGGGGGTTCAGCAGAATTCAAGGTTGGATTTATAAATTCGAGCATAGATAGATATTCTTCAGAATATAAATAGTCTTGAAAGCCATGGAATGATGGTATTCCAGAGCACTGTCACTAGAAGAAGTGTGGACAGGTGTTTCCTTCTGAGCAAGTATGTAAAGATTAGTAGATGAAATCACGTTACTGGGACATAGGTCGTGATCACTAAGCAATGAGAGCAATTAGAAGTAAGGCACAGTCTCCTGTTTCTTGTGTTTTTGTTTGTTTTAAGCAGCTCTCTGATATAAAAGGGATGATAAAATTCTGATTAAGCATGAACTGTGTAACAAGCATTGTACAGGGCATTTTATAAAAATTTTCTTATTTCAACTTTTTAAAAAAAGTTTGTATTTTTGTAAAAATTAGATAGGCATATGCCTTGCAGAGTTGATTCTACAAAGATTATTATAAAAACAACAGTTTCCTCTGCTCTACCTCTTTCCATCTCCCATTCCTCATAGACAACAGCTTTAAATTGTTAGTTTTTTCCCTTGATATTAACATATATGTCTTAAATAGCATGTTTATAATGTTAATTATTAATTTAATTTAATTTTTTTTTGTTTCAGGCATTGTATTTGACTTTTCACTATAAAAGATGAAAATTTAGCCTTTTTCATCAAGCCCCTTCCCCAAGAGAGGCACTGAGAACTCATACTCAGGAGTTTTATACGGTATAGAGTAGAATGCATTTTAAAAGCCTTCCCGGTGGAATTTGAATTGTACCTGAGTCTTTAAGGAAGAGACATGGCTTGATGGAAAGTGAGGACATGGCAGAAACATCTCACCTGGAGAGGAGTGGTGAAAGCCAGACATAAGAGCAATGGCCATAGCACCTTACATTTCAAAGTGTTTATCTCCTCACAGGACATTTCCACACTGAGTCTCTAAAGGTTGCCTGATATTCCAGTGAAGCAGTAGGGTAGATATTATTCAGAGTTTTGCACCTCAGAGAAGAAATTGAGGTTTAGAAAATTTGGGTAATTTGAAGTCAAAATGAGTGGCCATTAAGGTCACAGTAATGAGAGGAATAATTTGTAGATAAATATATGTACATCAAATACTAAATGAGTGCATGGGTAATGTTTATGTTTCCAGTAATCAAGAAATATAAATTATATATGTATATGTGCATATATAATTTTGCATCTAAATTATATAGGTATATAATTTCATTCATTCTTAAAATACCCTGTGTGTGTATGTGCATGTTGGTATATGTATATATGTAGCATAATTTGGTGCAAACCTGGAAAATGATATGAAAAAGTAAAGCAACTTAATTGGGAAGATCAGACTGTGAATGATGCCTAAAAACTGATTTTCCCCACTGTATTATAGTTATCTTTTCAAAACAAATTAAGAAGTGGTGGGACTTAGTAAGAATTGAGATTAACTTCTAAGAGTTTGGATTTAACATTAGAAATACTATAGGCTGTTGTTTAGAAATCCACATGAATAAAATTGTTTCAAAGAAATTACAAGTGAGCACAATTATTGTATAAGAAACAGTAAGGTCTTTCTTCATTTGCCAGTACATCCTCTCCAATCCCTATTTCCCTCCATATCTTGAAATTGTAATTTGGGGGGAGTATGTTAGCCAGCAAATCATGATTATCCATGGATCAGCCGTGTAAACTCATGGAAGGATTTACCATTGTCCTCTCCAACATACACAGCCACATGCACATGTCTTTTGTCACGGTGCCCTTCTGGAGGGCAGTCATGATAATGCTGGTTGGGAAAAAGAAAGTCTGAAACCAGAGAGAGATCTTTTGCTGTGAATTCATCATGGCAGTGATAACTATTTGAATAAGGGCAAAGGCAAGAATTTAAAGATATATATTTTCCCCAAAGTTGATTGGAAAGATCAATATTCTGAAAATTGCTTAATATATGATGATTTCTATAAATCTGGGGCAGTATAACAGGGATGCCATTAGAAAACAATCAGCAGTTGGAAGTAGAGTTGAAAACACTAACCCCCTCTGTGTGCGTGTTGTGTCCATGAAAAATGCAAAGATGCTTTTTTTGGATTTAAACATAAACTGTCTAATCCAAAATCTTTTGTGAGAACATAATGCCTATAAATGTAAAAAAAGTCATGGAAGGCTAAATTGCAATTTACTAACATGGTTAATAGGAGAGTGAATTGAGGAAGAAATGAAACCATCCTGACTGGTTCCAAAATGCATTCAAATGGCAACCCACACTCTGGGTCGCATAGGCATAACTGATGCTCTTAATCCCAAGTAAATAGCTCCTTCTACTTTGTTCCCTGTGATATACTTATCTCTTGCTGATAAATGCGTCATTTATCTTTGTAATGCTATATGATTACATAAAATGAATTTTTTTCCCTCTAAATAAGAGTACTAACCTATGTACTCTATTTTCCCCCCATGTGAAAATTTGATTTGGTGGGAAAGTTGCTTTAAAAATATCTGAATGAAAAAATAAGCTAAAAGCTTAGAGTGATCAAGGAATTTTGCACTTTATTAATCTCTCTTTGTTGCCTTAGAGATAAATTTTCATCTACTTTCAATTAGAAGCTCTATGTCTTCTTGATAAACACTTTGCACCTTAATATAAAGGTGGTGATGTAAAATATGCATGTCTTTCTTCCCTACATTAGAGATTACTAATAAACACTTGTCAGGAACCATCAGATCAAGGGCATTTCTCTATGGAGCTTGTCTGTCCTCTTTCCCAGCTGTGCCCATGCCTTTTCAAGGTTTCCATGTCACAAGTCATTTGCCTGCAGTAAAGTAGGTAAAGGGAAGAATGAGAGCACCATGCTGAATAAAATGGGCATAGAGAACTGTTAAGAATGGAATCAGTCACAGGCTCCCTGGACCAGACCCTAAGACTTCCTGAGCTAGAACTGAGGGATAGTTTAAGTTTCTATGTCACTGGATTAGGGAGAATAGTGGTATTGCCCACAGAACAGTAGACCAGGAAATCTGCTTATGTTCACAACTGAACAACCCAAGAGGTCTTTATGAAAATCTGAACTATAGAATTAGGTGGAAGGTGTTCCTCATTAGACCTATGGAAGGATAATAGATTAAGGCCACTGTATGTTCAGTAGCATGACTTTTATTGGGGATGAACTTTGCACAGGCTCCCTCCACAATGAGTAAGCCTTTCTCTCTTTGTTGTGGGTGTTAAAATCATGGCAAAAGTCAAATGATCGAGGAGAATTAAAATGTTCTCAGCACTTTTTTCTCAACAGCTTCTTCCAGTCCTCCATTTGTCCAGCCAGTACTATTTTCAGGGCAACATGTGTTTGTGCTTTTTTTGGGTTTAATATCCACAATCTGGCCTATTTCCCTGGCTATTAGCCCCTTCCTTCTTTGCTCTTCCAGCAGAAACAGAGCTGCTTTTCACCTCTTTGTGACTTCCTAGGGACAAGTGCCCAGCCACACTCTCACAGTCTATATTGCTCCACTATAGGAAAATTAAGATTTAATACACATGCACACATGCCCACACACATGTACATCTAACTCCTCATTGCTTATGGTTGCAGATCAGGATTCAAGTTCAATTTTTTAAAAATTTTCTAAGCAACTCTTAGAAAAGATAATGACTCATTACTCAAAGCATCCATTTTCTCAGTCGTCTACATATGGCAAAATGCCTCTGTGTGTGTGTGTGTGTGTGTGTGTGTGTGTGTGTGTGTGTGTATTTAAAGCTGATGAGTATGCATCTAGTCTTCGTACTAAGGATGTCTTCACACACCCTTCTCTTTTCCCCAATGAAACTTCTTCCTACTTACCTACAGGGAAATACCTTCCTTCCCCTGGCGCCACACAGACCTGGGCAGAAGCTACTCAATTTGGATTTGACAATGTTTATAGATGCTGCAGGCTGTGGCTTATTACACACACACCAATTAAAATGTCACAATGAACAACTTATTTTAGAATCTAAAATCAATTAAAAATAGTAGGAGAGGAGTTTCTGGGTGGGAGAGGACATGGAAATTTGGGGAGAGTGGCACACCCAGAGAGAGTACAGAATCTCTGCATCCTCTCCCACATATCTAGCCCTACCCATCTCTTCTATCTGGCTGTTCCTGAATTATGTATTTTTATAATAAACCAGTAATCCAGGAAAAAAAAAAACAGGTATGAACACATGAGTAACTCTAGTAGGACTATTTTCTGTGGAACCTAGGCAAACCTGAACCATTTAAAAATGGTTCAGTATTTGGCCTTTGCCTTGGGAGAATTCGGCTTCATGCTATTCTTAAGAGCACACAGGGAGGTTGAGGGAAGAAATAAAAACAAAACTGACAATCTCACATAGGAGGCTGAAGTTTGAGCAGTGTCCTCTCAGTCCAATTTTTTTCTTAAAAATCTAAATTATTTAGGGGTACCTGAGTGGTTCTGTCGGTTGAGCCTCTGACTCTTGGTTTCTGCTCAGGTCATCATCTCATGTAGGGCTCCGTGCTGAGTGGGGAGTCTGCTTGAAGATTCTTTCCCTCTGCCCCAACCCCCCAATCACTCACACACCCTCTTTTAGATAAATCTTTTTAAAAAGTCTGAATTATTTATATTTATGACCCTCTTTTTAAATATATCTAATCTTGATTTCAAAATTAAAACACATGGGCACCTGGGTGGCTTAGTTGGTTTAGTGTCTTACTCTTGGTTTCAGCTCAGGTCATGATCTCAGGGTCGTGAGACTGAGTCCTGAGTTGGGCTCCACACTCAGTGTGGAGTCTGCTTGAGGATTCTCTCTCTCCCTCTCCCTCTGCCTCTCCCCCAATCCCTGTTCCTGCTCTCTTTCTCTCACTCTCTCAAATAAAGGAATAAATCTTAAAAAAAAAAAAAGTAAAACACATTTACTTTAGAACATTTGGAAAATATAGCAAAACATTAAGAAGAAAATAAAAGTCATTTGTTGCCCCAATTTTAGAAACAATCACTGTTATTTTGATATATGTATTTCTGGTATATGTTCACTATATGAAACAATGTTTATATGCATAATTGTATTTGATTATATTGATATATATAGGTGTGTGCTTGTATGTGTGTACATCCATATATATATGTTGTATTTGGTGCCATGTTTTTTCACATTTTCATTCTTTTTGTTGGTGGTTTTTCTGTTTAAAATGTCTCCCAAGTGTAGTGCTGCAATGCTGTCTAGTGTTTGAAGTACAGGAAGGCTGTTCTGTGCCTTATAAAGAAATAAAGAAAACGTGTGGTAGATTAGCTTCCTTCAGGTATGAATTATAGTGCCGTTGGCTTTGAGTTCAATGTTAAACAATGATAAACATTAAAATTGTTACATATAGAATTATCTCATATATATATGAGATAAAATATATTTAAACACAGATACACATTTAAAAAGTTATGTATTGATTAGTTGATGAAATGTGACCAGAGTCTTGCAGGAATTTGACCCTATATTTCCCCTAAGAACAGTGGTTCAGAATTCACTAGTTTAGTGTTTGGGGCAATTTTACAGAAAATAATTACTACAAATAATGAGAATTGACTGCACATCTTCCAGAGGCATTGATCTTTAGACCACTGAACATATCCTCTCTTTCTACCATTTTCTTTCATTTTTCTTTTTACCATTTTCTTTCTTTCTTTCTCTCTCGCTCTCTCTCTCTTTTTTTTTTTTTACCTTTTGGTCTGTTCTATGATACTTTTGAAAATTTGGCTCCACACCATTGGTTCAATTTTTCTACAGCATTAAATCTGCTTTTTATTGCTTCCTATGAGGATTATTACTTCTCTGTGTTGTTATTGCTGTGCTTTTTCATCCGTGTGCATCTTTCTGGCTCTTAGTATGAAGACTCAGAAGTCTTACCAGAGCTTACTAAAGAGATGCCATTTTGAATTTGAAATCTGCAGATTATTTTGATTTTGTTTTTAGTTGTTTGATGTGTCATGAGGCATAGCATACCATAGTGATGTACAGACACAAAGATGTTGTCGTCATTCAACTTGTTTAATGATAAAAAAGAGATTACCCAGAATATATCCAGCAAGAAAAAGTGTGATTTTTCTCCTAAAACAGACTTACTTATACATCCTCCACTATGGTCCTACTTTTAGAAAATGAAAGCCAATAATTATCCTTGAAATTAATCAATCCACAGCAACATTGCCCCTCTTTGAGTATGGGGTAAGGTGGAGGTGGGGCAAGAAAGACAACCATGAGATGAGTTTACCAAAAAGAGCTCACCTTTATTAATCATTGTTAGGCATTTAAAAACTATTATCTTAATAATTACACAAACCAATAGTATAGTCATTTAGATAGTGAAGTAGAGTAGTTAGGAGCTGGGGTTTGGAGGAGACTGCTTATATTTTAACCCTGGCTCTGTTACTTAAAAGAATAATAATGGGATCTACCTTATGAGGTTATTATGGAATTATATGAATTAATCCACACAAAGCTCCTAAAAGAGCTCCCAGCACATAATACATAGGATATAAATATATCAAGTAATTTTTTGAAGGTCACACAGGAAATAAATGGGAGCTCTAAGACTGTCTTTAGATTCCTTATGTGTCTTGTGTCAATTACTATTCCTCAAGATAAATACTACAAACCTATATTCGTATTACAACTGCATGGGCTGCAGGATTTCAAGAGGCAATGAACAATGTATTCTTCGAAATGGTCACTTATTTCTTAATGATAAAAATGACAAATGACCGTGCATTTTAAAGGATTACTGGTATTATGTAGATATGTATATCTGAAATTATGTACTTTTTGCTAATTCCCCCCTTCACCATTTTGCCTGTCGCCTATTGACCTTGCCATGTTGCAAGGATCTGCCATTCCTTCTGGCAGTTGAGATCTCTGTGACCTTTTCAGCTGGAGGGATGCACTGAGGCATAATCCTGATGGAGTTTTCTGTGCCATGACACTGTGTTCCCCAGTGTAATTAATGAAACCCATTTTGAAATCACTTGTGACCCAAACACAGACATTTCCTGTCACCCCTTACACGTATTGTAAAACAAATCTACTTGTGTGTATCTTGAAAAATTGTTCCCAGATCCTAAGGTCTGTCTCAGTGCTTAAATTAACCTTCTCTCCAGCCTTCTGACTTGATGGCAGAGGTATAAGATATCCAGAAGATTGTGGTCTTTGAGCCATCAAAACCATGATTCTGGCCACTCAATAACTATGTGACCTTAGCATATTATTTAATTTCTTTGACATACAAACTTATCATCTTCACACGGGCACAATGATGCTAATAATGATATAGAACAGCTGCAGGATTTTAATGGGATAATACCTATAAAGCACACAGGTCTGTGTCTATATGGTAAAAGTACTCTTCCCTGTGTCCTTCCATTATGACTGTCACTCTCACATCTGTGTGCAGAGCATATTCTCAAAATGTTTCATTTCTCAGAAGGTCTAAGATGAAGCTGCAGCATTCAAATGGGGTCAAGAAAACAGGATCCAGGAAAGAATTAACAGGTGTTATTCCAAGCTAGAAGACTCTAAGTTTTGAGAAATTTTCCCTGAATCTGACCATTGATTTGTGACCCTGTTTTTCTCATCTGGGGAAGGAAGTTCTTCCCTGTTGTTCTGGGAGCATTGTTGTAACAGAGAAAGGGTGCAGATGTGCTGTGTTTCCCATCATGTGTTTAGGCTGATATAAGAGGCCTGTGTGTGTACATATGGGATAACTCATCAGTGATCAATGAAGCCACCTCAATGAAAATAAAAGTCAGATGAGTTTTTGGCGTCATATAAACACTTTATCTTTGAAAAAAACAATTATTATAGCTTATTTTTGAAAGAGAGATGTGATCCCAAAATAACTAGATGACAGATGAAAACAACCATCCTTTAAGTTAGTGTCCTACATCAGGAGTATGGGAAAGAATCATGTGTAGAAACCTAAAAATGTATTCATGCCTGACATCAGACCTCAGAGGTTCTTATTTGATAGGTGTGGGTGGGGCATCAGTATCTGTATTTTGTTGTATAGATACTATGTTGATAAAATTTACAGACTATAGTAGCTACCAAGTGGATTCTAGCATGCATGCATGCATAGCTATAGCTTTAGGCCACATATTTATAACTTTTGTTATTTCCCCTGATTTTAAAGGTAATGCTATACTGGATACTTTTCTTTTGCTCATCCATTTTTGATATCCACTCTTTCTATACTAAACTATGATGGAAGAAGCTGATCTTTAGGATATTTATTCCATCACTCCCTCCCTGCCAAGGGTTGCAGCCCTTGAGCAAACTTCTATACTCTGTGGGATGTGCTAAGGACTTCCTCTTCCAGACCTAGAGTTTGTAGCTTTTGGCTATTGATAGCCCAGGATAGGGATACTGTTTTTAGCCTCAGGCATTTGGTTTTCTCAAACTCAGTCAATCCCTTGTGTGATGGTTAATCTTTTGTGCCAACTTGAGCAGGCTATGGAGTGCCCAGACATTTGGTCAAAGCATTATTCTGGGTACATCTGTGAGGATATTTCTGGATGAGATTAACATTTGATTTAGTAGATTGAGTAAAGCAGATTGCTCCCTCTAATGTGGGTGGGCCTCATCTGATCAGTTGAAGGCCTGCATTGAACAAAATGCCTGAGTGAGAGGGGACTTCTCCTGCATGACTACTTGATCTGGGACATCAGTCCTTTGTGGCCTTCAGACTCATACTGAAACAGCAGCTCTTCTTGAGTTCCCTTTGGCCTTCAGACAGAAACTTACACCATTTGCTCTACCAGGTCTTGGGATTTTTGATTAGAACTGGAAGTACACATTGACTCTCCTGGGTCTCCATCTTGCTGACTACAGATCTTGAGAGTTCTTAGCCTCCATAACTGCATGAACCAAATCCTTTGAATAAATTTCTTTTTTCCTCCCTTCTCTCTCTGTACGTACACATCCTATTGGTTCTGTTTCTTTGGAGAACCCTAACTAATGTATGATGTATGTTGTAAGTTACCCCTTTATTAAACTCTCCTCAATTACCATTTTTGGTGAGCCAGGACCTGGCCTGATACTTATATCTAATCCAGTGAGCTATGATGACTAATCAGTTATCCCATAACTGTTATTTTGACTTTTATTTTATGAAAAATTTTTCTGTAAACCTGTATGAATTGATATCATTGGTATTACAAAATTACTGTGTTTCTCTACCAAAAAAAATCTATGAGGGGTTTTATAGAGGGATAGATTTCCTTGAAGAGAAATGTAAGACTTTTAAAGATAAAAATTAGCTCTTTTTTGAAAGAATTTTGCCATTTTCATAAGTTCCAAATGTAGAAGTAAATTTGCTTTGTCATCATTCATTTTGATTTGTTTTTTGTCAGCTCTTCCAGTGCACTGTTATGTGTGGGTCTTAGTGAAAATAGTTTAATTCCCAATAGAAAGACTGTCCAATTGTTTTAATGTCCTGTATCACAGCTGTTAAGCAACTCTTTCATCTTTGTAGTGGATCAACTTTTGTTGCATTTGAAATCCTTCAGAATGAAATTTAGTCAATTCATGAGGAGAATATTGACCTTGGAACACATGGGCACCGATTAAATGTGCAGGGTCATGTAGGGAGAAAGGCTGGGCACTCTAGCAAGGGCTCTAGTGACTGCAGTTGTTGATCTACTTGGAAAAAACCTTGACTGTCATCTGGGACTTTTACTGAATAATTAATTCATTATTCTCTTTGATTGAACTCTGGTTGGGTAAATTCTGTCCAGTATGAATCCCCATTTATTTTCCTCATTCTCTTCCAGGACTGGCAGGATTGTTTCAAGCGGTGAAGGTGAATGTGATTCTCTAATAAGCCTGAGGGAGACCGACCACTAAGAATGGTTCTCCACTGACCATCTGTGTGATTGAGCAGTTATTTTGTGTCTGTGTACTTATTTTCTCCAATGTAAAACATAACTTCTCTACTTGGAAGAGGTATATGCAAAGATAGGTATAGACTCCAGATATTAGAGAAGCAAGTTTAAATAAAAACTTGAAATAAAAAAAAAGAAAAAAGAAAATATTTGAAGGCCAAATAATAATAATAATAATAATAATTAATAATAATAAAAGTTTGATTTGAAAAAAAAAGAAGGAACTTAGTTATTATCTAATTTAAAGCTTCTCATCTTGGAAGCCATGGATGGACATTTAGGATTTGTGAACCCTCGAAATTAAAAGTAAAATTTTATAATGTGTGTCTTGTTGGGAGAGGCAGTGAAAAAGACTGGTTGGTTGCTTTTTCACATGAGTAGCTCTCTTTGAATCTCCATCTTCCACATAGGAATTCAGGGATCTCCTGGAGAGCAGAAGGGCAGATTTTGGTCTCATTCTCAATCTCTCTCTCTCACACACATGCACAGACACAGACACACACACACTTAAAGACTAAGTCTTTCATTCATGTTCAAATGATGTAGTCTAATCCATACAGAATCCAAAGAGTGGGGAGAAATTGGTCAGTCTGTTTCTTATCTGTAAAGAAAAAGCCTCTCTTTCAGATATTTGGGGAAGCCCGTATGGACACATCTCTGCCAATAGTGATCGTCTTACTTGTGTTCCATTGCCCCTTTCACACAGTCATTCAGCCCTTTAACCACTGCTCTTTCTGCAAAGTTCTTGCCTCCTTGTGTGTTTCAGCATTTCACCTGCTAGAGAGGACGGGGCAGACTCCAGGTGCTGTGTGTAGAGAAGTGTGAAAGGGAAGACATCAGGAGGCCTGGTCTCTGGGTAAAATATCCAAAAACACCAGCTGATAAGTTTCCTTATCAGCCAGAGATTAAATTATAAAATATATATATATTATTGTTAGTTTGGTCTTAGAAGGTGCCAAATGAAAAACAGAAGATGTGAGAAGACAAACATCTGTCCAGCTCCGAGCATTATTCTGTTAAGGAGGTTTTATCTATCACTTTAATACAATTATCAAAAGAATATATGACAGGGCGCCTGGGTGGCTCAGTTGGTTGGGTGACTGCCTTCGGCTCAGGTCATGTGATCCTGGAGTTCTGGGATCGAGTCCCGCATCTGGCTCCCTGCTCGGCAGGGAGTCTGCTTCTCCCTTGGACACTTCCCCCTCTCATGCTCACTCTATCTCATTCTGTCTCTCAAATAAATAAATAAAATCTTAAAAAAAGAATATATGACATAAAAGGATTTAAGAGTCGCTTTTAAATGGAAATTTATCATTTTACTGATAAGAAAACTGATGTTGAGGAAAATGGAAGGGGTTGCCCAAACTCATATAGGTAGAGGCAGAGGGGTGGAGCATAGCCATTAATCCACATTTTCAGTCTCTGTCTCTCACTTCGATGATTTTTCTAAGATACACTACAGAGCCTAATGTCACATATTAAAAGGAGGTTCTATAAAATTTTCCTCAAGGCAAGTATATAAATTCAAGTTAGGGTTCTGGTTACCAAACTAGTACTATTCCTGATAAGGCCTAAATCAGAACCTCCAGTTAAGGAATACAGTTTTAGAAGTGGTTTGTTTTTTAGGTATGATAATTATGAATGACAGCTACAAGTGACTAGCTTCCCAGTATCTCCTCTAATCTATCATGGGCAAGCAGGAGTGCTTTGTCCTGAGCTGGGGCCAAACAATCCTTTGTAGGTGGCAGGGAGAGAGGAGAAATTCACTTCCTTTTTCTGGCTTTAATCACCAAGGAAACAATTTGAAAATGATAAAATGTTCATTTCTCTTCCCTCCTTGACCCATATTTTTATGTTTTAATCCATATATATTAAAATTCACACATATAATCATGGACCTGTAATTGTTAAATTTCCTTAATAGCATCCCTTAATAATTCATGGATCTCTGACGGATCATGTATCTGGAATGCTTCCTAAGGTTAGCCTTAGGCACCTGTAACTACTTTTAGTGCACTCCATTCTACAGCAAGGATCACTTTTTTCCTGGATCATAACTTAGTTTCCTTCTATTGTAAACTCTCTTTGTGTGCATTAGAATCACTAAAAACTGTTTGCTTGCTTCCCTGATCCTTTTTATTTGGGAACCCGTTGGTTGAAGCATATTTAGAAGTTTATCATAATACCTTACTTTTGTGTATCGGGGCACAAAACATGTGTGCAGAATGTGATTAGATACTGTTCCCATGCATATGGTTGGATATAATGGTCGAGGGCCAAGAGATACACGCTGGTCCCACTAAGCAAACTTATTCTGGGTAGACTTGAATGGTCTATATATTACCACTGCACCAGCGTCCAAAACTACTTTGATTGTTCCAGTTGCTTCCAGAAATTACATGCTCACCACAGTGTACCACAATTATGTAGAACACAGAGGGCCATCAAAACATGAGCTAGATATCATTTACAGAATGACTGAAATAAGAAAGTTATTTACATGCTTCATATGTCTCTTCCTCTTTACATATTTGTACCTTTTTCTGTAGTCTCTTTAGCACGGGGAGAGAGGCGTAGGCCATAGCCTACAACTTTGGTAGGAGGATGCTGGGCAAGAAGGTTGGGAGGGAACCATTGCTGTTCAGAGCATTGCTGGCTGACATATTGGGTTCCAGGGTGATTTTATGATATCCCTAGGACCTCTACAGATTTTATTTTTAGTGTTCGTACTAGAGATTATAATATACATCTTAATCTATCACTACCTTGAATTAATAACATTCTTTCACTTATAATGTGAGTTTTACAATGATATTTTTTCATTTATAGCCCTCCCATCTTTTGTGCTAGTCATATATTTTACTACTATTTGTTATAAACCCTATAATATATTGTTATTACTTTTTGCCTCAAAAAGTCAGTTTCCTTTTAAAAATTTTAAGAAGAAATAAAACTAGTCTTTTATGTTTTTCCACATACCCACCATTTCTACACCTTTTTATTCCTTCTTACAAATTTAAATTTCCATCTGATATTGTGTCACCTTTGTTAAAAAACTCCCGCTAGCATTTTTACAATGTAGAGTTGTAGAAGATAAAATTTTGAAGCTTTTGTTTATCTGAAAATAACTATTTTGTCTTCATTTTTGAGATAATTGTCACCTGGATATAGGATTCTAGGTTGACAGTCCTCTTGTTCAAGAACTTTAAAGATATCGTTCCATTGTTTAATGGTTTCCATAGATTCTGAGGAGAAGTCAGCTCAATGCTGTCATTGTTTTACTGTATGTAATGTGCCTCTTTCCCTCAGGAAAACTTTTTTTTAAAAAGCTTTTCTTAAGATTTTATTTATTTATTTATTTTTAAGATTTTATTTATATTTGACAGAGAGATAAAGAGAGAGCACAAGTAGGCAGAGCAGCAGGCAGAGGGAGAGGGAGAAGCAGGCTCCCCGCTGAGCAGGGGGAGTCCAATGCTGGACTCGATCCCAGGACCCTGGGATCATGACCTGAGCTGAAGGCAGATGCTTAACCAACCGAGCCACCCAGGTGTCCCTCCCTCAGGAAACCTTTAAGATATTCCCTTTATTTTTGTATTTTAGCTGTTTGTGATGTACCTAAGTGTGAATTCTTGTGTGTGTGTGTTTATCCTGCTTATCTTTATATCTGTGTGATGCTGTTTTTGATCAGTTTAGGAAAAATTTCAGCCAACATGTCCTCATATATTTTTTATTCTCCATTACCTTTCCCCTCTCCTGAGATTACAGTTACATATATATTAGACAATTTAACTCTGTCAATTTGTCATTGACATATATGCTCTTTGTTCTTAAAAAAAAATTACTGTGCTTTAATTTGTATTCTCTATTGACTTGTTTTCAAGGTCACTGGTATTCTCTTCTGTTGTGTCCAATTTGCTATTACTACTGTCCAATAAATATTTCATTTTAGTTATTATATTTTTTAGTGTTAGGATTTCCATTGGTTCTTATTTATAGTTTCAGTGTATGAAATGTAGTGTCAATACATGAAATTCTTTCTATATCTCCCCAGAATTCCCCACTTTTTGCCATTAAACCCATTTTTCCTACAAATTCCATAACATATTTATCACTGTTACTTTAAAGTTCTTGTGTGTTTATTCAGTCTGAGGTATTTGGATATTTGCAGTTTTTGTTTCTATTAACTATTTTTTCTTCATTATAGGTCATATTTTTAAGCTTTTTTGCAAATCTAAAAATAATTTATTTTATCTAAAGTTTGTAAATTATATTAGATTCTGTAGAACACTATAGAGAATTTAGATTCTGTTATCATTCTGAGGGGTGTTGAGCCTTATACTAGGCTCCTTGGAGTCTCATGCATGTATTGTTTAGGAATCAGCAAAGAATTTGAGAGAAGTGTATATACAAATTTTGTAGCTCCCCTCCTGTGATTTCTTTCTTTCTGGGATTTCCTCCATTGATTTCCAGTCATTCTGGCAACTCCAAATTTTATCTGCTGAATCCCAAGGCCAATAAAGTCAGATATGACTTTCTGTTTGAGTTCCATTCTTTGAGTGCAGTGCAGACAAGGAATGCCTTCAGCACAGTCAGGACAAGGGTAAGCCAAGAGAAGCAACTTGGAAACAATATTAGAGGAGGCTTTCACTCTCAGGGTCATGCAAATGCAGGGTTGTGACTTGGGAGCAAGTGACTCCTTAACATTTTTTATCCCAGGCACTTCTCTTTCTCTCTCTCTTTTTAAGATTTTATTTATTTATTTGAGAGGGGAAGTGAGTGAGAGAGAGCATGAGAAGGGAGAGGAGCAGAGGGAGAGAGAGAGAGAAGCAGACTCCCTGCTGAGCTCGATGCTGGGCTTGGGCTCAATGCGGAGTTTGATCCCAGGACTCCAGAATCATGACCTGAGCCAAAGGCAGACACTAAACTGACTGAGCCACTCACGTGCCCCAGGTACCTCTCTTTCTCATTCCATTCCTTGACCTACCTGACCTTCAGGAAAAATGCTTTAAATTTATAATTTAAAAATATTTTAAAAAATGGAAATATTTTTTAAATATTAGATATTTAATATTTAAATATTAAATAAATAGAGAAAATAATACTCTATCACTACAAAGTAAGATAAAGGAGAGAGAAAGAAATCAAAGAAACATCTCCATTCTGTAATAAAAACCTGCTTTAAGAAACCTATTATATATACATATGAATTTAAATATATTATATATATATAATATGTTTATATATAAAATCTCCATAAAGAAAAAGAGCTGAGGGAGAGACTGTGGGCCAGAGATGTCAGCATATTTGCAACAAAGGAAAGCAGCTGGATGGGTGGGATCTGTTCAGCATATTGGAAACAGCTGAAACCTGAAGGCTTGTAGAAGAAATGCAAATGAGAAGCAAGGTTATCTGAATCACAGAATCTTAGAAAAGCAGTAAGTTACCTGGACAGGAAGGAACCAGGGACGTACCTAAAATGAGGGAGTTGGAAGTCTGTATGAAGATTAGTTAAACCGTAGCAGCCCCCACTGCCCTAAAAAACTACTTGCCCACCTTCCCCAACACTTCAGAGGACAGGAGGTTATTTCCATGGAGAAGTTAGAATACCATGTCTTAAGCTAGGGGTTAGGCATTGTATAAAAAGCAGTTGAGGAGAGTGTATTTCAAGAGAAAATAGATGTCTGGTGGGAATATTCTTGGATCTCTTTTGATACTCTTTAGCTAGCAGGCTGGCAGCTAGCCTTATATCTCTCTTGGCAAAGGACTGGAAGATTCTTCTCCGGAGAAACTGACCCAAGAGAAAAGCCTATAGAAACTAACATTTTAGAGTCCACCAATAAAATGGCCATGACCTGGCCAGATTTATAACAACGATGTGAGACTTAAACCCACTTATCTCAGAAGCTTATGAACCAAATAGAAAAAAAGAGAGAGTGAGAGAGATTTGAATTATGTAAGAAACAACTTTGATACATGAAATGTTGTACCTAATAAATTGGAAAGTAGCAAAAATGGACTATTAATAAAATGTGACTCTCTATTAGGCCCTGAGGAAAAAAACCTCCATAAATTTACATAAGGCAGAAATTTTATGGACATTTTATAGCTCTAAAATAGGAAAATCATAAATCACCAGTAAAAAGTACTTCTTGGTTGGAATCAACAGGACTTATTGTAGTTCCTTTAAGTGGCAAAGAAACCTGTTAGAAGGATAATAGGGAACCTATAGAATTGCCTACAAGCAGGAGAACCAGGCAAGATGCCATCTTGTGAACTGATTTTTTTGCTGCCCCTGGAATCTTGCTGCTACACTTATCCCTGAAGTCTCCTTTGAGACTTCCACCCAATGGAAGCTTACTGATAAATTGGAGGGGGTTGCTGAATGCTAGGTAGCACAAAACAACAGGTGTCTCCTGTTGGGGATAACAACAACAAAGGAAAATAAAAAGAAATGCTTCCTAGTATTCACATTAAAATTTTCTCAAAAATTCTTTAAAATAATTCAAATTAAAGAAGAAACCAGGGGAACCTGGGTACCTCAGTTGGTTAACGGTCTGCCTTCAGCTCAGGTTATGATCTGGGGTCCTGGGATCGAGCCCCATGTCTGGCTCCCTGCTCAGAGGGGAGCCTGCTTCTTTCTCTGCCTCTGTCCCTCCCCCCACCCATGCTCTCTCCCTCTCTCAAATAAATAAATAAAATCTTAAAAAAGACGAAGAAGAAATCAATGTAGAAAGAATAATCTATTTGGGAAGGAGTGAAAATGTGAGCAAAACATCAAAATTGCCAAGGTAATAGACTCAAGCTTTTAACAATGTATATATTAGGAAAAAATTGAGGATAAAGCATTTCATTCAATAAGGTAGCAAAATAACCACTGTTTCAATAAGGACAAAAACCTGAAGTTATTATAATCAGAGGAAAACAGAAAACATAACCCTTAATAAACAATGGAATATTACTCAGCCATCAAAAAGAATGGAATCTTGTCAATTGCAACAACGTGGATGGCATTGGAGGGTATTATGCTAAGCAAAATTAAGTCAGTCAGAGAAAGACAAATACCATATGATTTCACTCATATGTGAAATTTAAGAAACAACAGATGAACTTAGGGAAAGGAAAAGAAAAATAAAACAAAAACAGAGAGGGAGGCAAACCATAAGAGACTCTTAATTATGGGGACCAGACTGAGGGTTGCTGAAGGGGAGGTTGGTGGGGTAACTGGGTGATGGGCATTAAGGAGGGCACTTGAAGTAATGAGTACTGGGAGTTGTATGCAACTGATGAATCACTAAATTCTACCTCTGAAACTAATAATACAGTATATGTTAATTAAATTGAATTTAAAGAAAAAAGAAAAAAAAGGAAAAAAGCAACAGGCCTCCATTCTTAAAAAGAATCTTACCTAATTTGGAAGCAATAGGTAATTCTATTTGAACTGTTCAAATTTAAAAGATGAGAAGTTCGTTTTATGTGGCTACAGAAAGTAACTGGACAAGAGCAGCATAAAGAAAACTATAGATCAATTTCACTTATGAGCATTAATGCAAAAAATATGAGTAGAGTATAGTATTTTCAAATTAAATACAGTAATGGAATAACAGAATAACCACATTCCACGCATTGTTTATCCCAAGATTGCAGGAATGATTCAAGGGTCTACTACTCTAAATTAACATATTAATTGGAAAAACAAACACATTATATTATCTTCTCAATAGATGCCACAAAGAGTTTTGATAACATTCAACAGTCTTTCCTAATTTTAAAAGGCCTCATTAAACTAAGAATAGAAAATAATTTCCTCACACTAATAAAATGCTCTATAAAAAAATTGCTGTATACAACCTAACAATTTTTGAAACATTAGATGCATCCCCTAGAAAGTCAGTGTGGCAGACACTGTTGGTTGTTTACTTATTATCCATTCCTCCTTTCTTCTTTGTTAACAAAACATCAGTATCCTTTCTGGAGACCAAGATGCCCAGTTATATACTTATTTTCTAAGCTCCTTTTGCTGTTGGAGATTGTCAAAGGATTGAGTGTTGTCCACTCATTTGCACCTAGAAGTTCCTGTATATGCCACAAAGCTTCTTTTGCTTTCTTGATAGAAGGAGGCACCAAACTGTCCCTACTTGCCTCTTATTATATATATATATATATACATATATATATATATTTTTTTTTTTTGACTGTGGGAAGGAGCCATTTTGCAACCTAACTAAAACCCAACATACTAAGGAGGATGCAGAGAAAAACATAAAGAACCTGATTCAGTGTTGGCACTTTTCTTGAGCAGTTGTACCATATCAGCAACCTGTGAACTCTTAACTATTGAGGGAGAGAGAAATGTTAGTTGAATTATTCATGACTGACCAAATTTCTTGATGAAGCAGCCAAAGACAAGAATGCCCACTATAACCAGTATTATTTAGTTGTGTATTGGAGCTTATAGCCAATGTAGGAAGATGAGCGTAATTAAATAAAAACTATAGACAATGGCAGTAAGACAATTTTTTTTACCATTAGCAGGCAACATACTTGTCTAGGAAAATCAAGAAAGTCAAATTAAAAACTATTAGAATCAAAGAGAATAATAAAATGGCTGGTTACAATAGCAACATATGATCAATAGCTTTCCTAATCAACATTCACAATCTATTGGAAAATATAATGGAGTAAACAGTTCCATTCACAATAGTAACAAAATCCTAAAATACTTAACAGGAAAAGTACAGGATCTATATGAAGACAACAGTAAAACTATACTGAAGGACAAAATGAAGACAGAGAGCCTAACCATGTTCTTGGATAGAATGACTTAATATTGTAAAGATACCAATTATTGCAAAATTGTTTTGAAAATTCAATGGAACATCAAGTTCCACAAAAAGCAAAATGGACAGAAAAGGAAAGTATATTTGAAAATAACCTCCAAATATGAATGAATATACACTACCAAATGGCGGCATATTTTAAAACTATAATAATAATGAAAGCAATATGGAATTGTCACAGTAATGAATCAACCAACAAACTGAATAGAGTTAGGAAATGGACTTACGTTTGTAACAAAGTTGTGTTTGTGTGTGTGTGCACATATGCATGTGTGGTAGCCTCTTCTATGTCTGGAATCAAGGACAATGTGACACTTTGGAGAAGATTTTTTTATTTTATTAATGGAAACATCATTTAGGTGAACTACATTAATTATGTAAATATAAGTGACCCATTGCTCTGGTGGGTATGCAAAGGTACTGGTGAGAATATTGTTAATATATAGGAGGAAAGTTTAGACCTCTGACCCCTTCCTTTTTGTAGTTCCATGTTGTTATAACCTGTCTGATAACTTGTGATTGTGCCACTCAAATCTACTGGAATCAATATACACCAAGAACCTTAGAGGATGCTCACCAGTAAGGAGGTTATTTTTGTTGGGGAGTGGGGATGAGAAGGTGGGAGGATGGGCAAGGTGGTGCTCTGGATTGGCTACTAGATCTCCATAGCACAGCCTGGATTACCAAAGGATTTGGGGAACTCTTTCTCACGCCAGTTGAGGCTGGGTCTGAAACCCTGTCAAGACGTAACTCTCTGATGAAGTGCTGTGATTTGGGAATTAGAGATGAGCATGTTAGTGGGTGCTAACAGATTGGCAAGCTTGGAAATAAGACATCTGCCCTACAGCCTTCAAGACATCTGAATCAGTGAGGGCACAAATATGGCAATGGAACAATGGTCACCAGACTCTGAAGGGGTTGATGTCCAAGAGCAATGTCCAGGGCAGGGACAAAAGCGATGGTACTGGTGAATTGATCAGCCTTTCCAGTGCTCTTACTCAGCCTCTTATTTGGAAGTAGGCTTGAGGAAGACCAACCCTCCCCACCAATCCCCCAGGTTTTGTTACAGAATTTAAAGTTAGGAAGGTGAGATACTTTCCAGGAACATACTGGATTTTTTACTAGTAGGACATTTGAGGTATGATGATAAGAGAAATAAATCAGATATGACTATATATGTTTCCCTAATTAATGAAGATATGTACAATGATGCAATGGATGAAATCTATATTTTCTCCTTAAAATTTCAAATGGAATTACAGTATACATGTATTGTTATAAAATTTGATTTCACTCTCTATATGTTAGATTTTTCTATATCAGTACACACAGATATATAATCTATTCTTTTTTTAATATTTTATTTATTTATTCCAGAGAGAGAGAGAGCAGAGGGAGAGGGACAAGCAGACTCTGCCCTAAGGGCAGAGCCCCATACTGGGCTCGATCTCAGAACCCTGAGATCATGCCCTGAGCCAAAACCAAGAGTTAGGTGCTTAACTGATTGAGCCACCCAAGTGCCCCTAATCTATTCTTTTTTTTTTTTTTAAGACTTTATTTATTTTTGTGAGAGAGAGAGCACAAATGGGGTTGGGGGGGGAAGGGGCAGAGGGGAAAAGCCGACTCCCTGCTAAGCGGGGAGCCTGATGCGGGACTCCATCCCAGGACCCTGGGATCATGCCTGAGCCAAAGGCAGATGCTTAACCAACTGAGCCACCCAGGCACCCCTAATCTATTCTTTCAAAGTGTTTTCTAAGATCTTATTATAGGGATATGCAAAAATGTATCTTTTGGCCCACTGTTGATTAACATGAAATTTTTTGTAGATTTTTGCTCTTACAAAAATGCAGCAAAGAAAATCCTTTCATATGTATCTTTGTGCCATTGCATAATTTTATCTGCAGGATGAATTCCTAGAATTAAAACTGCTAGATCCAAGTGTACATAAAAAAAAAATATTTGAAGCTACTGTCAAATTGCAAATTTTGTTTCACTTTATAGTCACCAGAACAATGTTTGAGTGGACCTGTTTCCCTAATGTCAAACATTGAGTAGTCTCAATCACATCTTGCCAGTCTGATATATAGAAAGCTCCACCTCTGTCACTTTATTTTGAGTTTCTTAAAACGTGAGAGGCTGAGAATATTTTCAAATTTCTTGGTCATTTGTATAAAGAAAGATTGCCTGAAGTATTCTTTGAGCTGAATATTGAGCTAGTGTTAATATTACCTTTCAAAATATCTTTTTATTTCATTTCACTGATACATTTTCCCCCATTTTATTTTTAACTTTTTTGTGTCATTCCATTTTATGTATTTCTTTTGGAAATAATGAACTAGTTAACCTAATATAGTCTTTATTTTTAATAGATAAATTGAATTTAATCATATTTATTGTAACTTCTGATCTGCTTGGTCCTTTTGAGGGCATATTATGTCATTCTACTTTATTTTACTTCTGTATGTTGAAATTTTTAAATTTAATGTCCTCTCCCACCCCCCTTTTATAATTACTAAGTTAGATTTTTTTTTCTTTGTTCCTTAAGTGGTTTAGGAACTATATATCTCATGTATTATATTCTAGTACTAGTTATACTTAATTTTAAACAGATCCATTTAAATTATCTATCAAAATACAGAATTGTTGTATTCATTGCCTTTCTCTTTTGAACAAGATATGATTTTAGCTTGTTTTAACTTCCTTTCTTTGCTTATCACCTAGTCTTTTCTCAAAAAATACGGGTTTTGCTGAAATAATCTGAAATTTTAGCTTCAGGTTGCTATTTATTATTATTATTATTAACTGTGTTTTATATGCCCCACTTCTATTTGTATATATATATATTTTGAATAAGAGCAGTTAATTTTGCAGATATCATCAACATTTGTTTAGATTTACTCTAAGTTTTGCCTGTTTATAACTTATCACTATTTCTGCTATGGCATGTTTTCTCTCTTCTTGGAGTATTGCTCAGATTCAATTTTGCTTGTTTGGTACACTTCTTCAAGGATTTTTCCCAGAAATGTATTTACATAATGTTCTTTTGAGTTTTTATATATCTAAAAATATCTTTATTTTTCCCTCACATGGCAAAAGAATCAAATTTTCCTGTTTATAGCTTTTAAATGTCACAATCCTTGCACTGAGTGTTGAGGAACAGTTTGAATTCCAGTCTCAAAGTCAATGGAGAGAGAAGGGGACATTCCAGACAGAGGAAATGGCATTTGGAGAAATTTTAGGACACTAATTTTCATTAGTTTTGTCTTTGGATATGAAGCATGAAGAAAAGGGATATATTGAAAATAAGGATGTAGTTAAGGAAGAAAACAAATGGAGTGGTTCGGGAAGTGGACGAAAAACCATAAATGTAATATTTTATGATATTATTTTACAGTAGAGGAAATTGGTAGAAGCAGTAAGATCATATAATAACAAGCCAACAGGACACCTGGATGGTTCAGTTAGTTAGTCAGTTAAGCATCTGCCTTCAGCTCAGGTCATGATCCAAGGGTCCTGGAATTGAATACCACATTGGGCTCCCTGCTCAGCTGGGAGCCTGCTTCTCCCTCTGTCTGCGGCTTGCCCTGCTTGTGCTCTCTCTCCCTCTCTCTCTCTCTGATAAATAAATAAATAAATAAATAAATAAATAAATAAATAAATAAATAAATAAAAATCTTAAAATAATAATAATAACAAGCCAAAATTATATAAATAAGAAGCCAGGATCAAAGAGAAGCACAAAAAGTTCAAGAGATCAAAGAAAGAGTAAGAAAGATTTAAACTTATAAAGATAGATGAATAGATGATAGAAGATAGATAAACAATTGAATTTGGCTAGCAAGAATTAATTGGTGGCTCAAAGAAGACAGTGAACATGAAAGCTGTAGAATGTTTATCTGAGGAACTTGGTTTAAGGGGAAGAGAGGTCTAGGCTAGCAGATGAATATTAACCTTCACACAGAAATGGAGAAATGGCTGTGATTGTCCTTTTCCCCTCAATATATAGATGATGAGTCTGGGAATATGAAGAGGTCTAACATTGTACTCTATTTACTTTTCCAAGCCATTGTTCTTTCTCTTGACCTAAACTTAAAATATGATTTTATTTTATGTTTATCTGGTGATTTTCTGTGTTTTCCACATATAAATTCTACTATTTGGGAAATATTCCTGACTGGAGCACCGGTTACAGTGGTAACATAGGACTGACCACTGACACAGGCCTCCTTTGCTCTTTCTACAGGCCACATGCATTTATTTCTAGAGTAAAATAATTACTGAAAATGGAGGACTCTTCTCAATAAATTTCCTGTGACATTCTTCATGCGACCTCGGTTTACCTCCAAGTGAGAAATTTCAAGTAAGAATTCCACAGAGACTGGGTTTAACATAGCTCAGATTATGTGTCCTTGGTAGTGGAAAATATTTTCTCTCTATTTGGATGCTTGGATTCAGCCCCATGGGTTTTCTCTTAGATGAAGCAAGGACATCAGGCTTAGTTACAGCTGGGGTCTCCCCAGCTGCTGGCTTAGCTTATCTAAAATTGCTCAGGGATAGAGTAAATGTCATTGAGATGGTAAAAGCCAAGAGGTCCATCAGTAACACTATGAGTGTTCTATTTGGTTTTATGTACCAGGATTACAAAACGATTAAGCTATCTTAAGTAACTTTTTTTTTCTCCATTTGCAAAGAAGAACCAAATAAAGCTAATAATTCCAAGAACAGGTATTCCAATTTTGAGGTTTACTCCATGAGACAGAGTTTTGATGTAACCTCTTCTTCCCCCACCACCTCCTACTCCCCTGGCACAAATAGCCTGTAACTGACCAAACAGGGAGGTGATCTTGGAAACACTCTCTCTTCTGTCCTAGGGTAAAATTTGTCAGTGGGTAGATATCCCTCTCATCTCCCCATCTCCACCCCCCTTTTTAAAGCAGTATAAATGCAAATGGGTTGAGTGATTTACAGCTGCCCTCACCCATAAAGCTGGAGAAAATTGCTTTTATACAGAGATGATTCCTGCTAGTGCACTTAGATACTTTTTTGATTTTTCTGTAAGCAGGCAGTGCTGACCAGGGAGCGGGGGGGCGGGTGTAATCCTTCATTAACTTGACAGGAGAAAAACACTTGACAATGTCACAGAGTCCCAACTCTGGGCAGTGTGTGAAAGGTGACCCTGTCTCATTTCAGAACAGGGAATAGAAGAAGGTGTCTTTTTTCCCGAACAAAAGCTGGAAGGAAAGGAAAGATTTATTTCTCTCTTACTCTCTATCAGTAACTATATTTTATTTGTCATTAGTTATTTGATGCTCTATAAAGTAGGTGATTATATTCTCAATTTTATAGATGAAGAAACTGAGGCTCAAGAAATTTAAGATACAGTTCTTTCTAAGGCCACATGGCAGTACTCTTTGCCTATAGCAACAACCTAGTCCTGCAGAATAGTGAACCTGATCATCTAACTGCTTGACTCCTTTGGAAGGAGGAAGTGCTGAACTCATTCAGACCAGGTGATGATAATGTTCACTTGTTCCAAAAATGATTCCAGATAAGTTTTAAGCCTCTCCCACTTTATAAAGCACAGGGTAAACATTCCTATAGGCCAATGGGCTTCAGATGTTTTATAGAAACACGTTTTATATTGTAACTGTTACTACACGCATGCATACAGTTTTTCAGAATTGTTTATTTCATTAGAAAATGCTGGTTGGTTGATTTCATGATCACTTATATGATGCTTTGCCGTCCAAAAAGAATTACTCCTTAAAGCACAAAAATGAAAAAAAAAAAGGTCAACCCCTATTCTCATCCAATATTTTAAATTATTCTCCAACTTTCTCTAACCTACCAATACTTCTCATTTCAAGATCTAACTGCTCAATCTACTTTTTCCTTCAGACTACTCTGCTCATTGGAGAGCTCTGAACATCAAAGGTATATTTGGTAGAAGTTAAGTCTTGGACTTCCCTAAAGAAAGACTTGTACTTGACCTCTCAGAGCCATATATTAAATCTTTTTTTAAAAAATTTTTTATTGTTATGTTAATCACCATATATTACATCATTTGTTTTGGTGTAGTGTTCCATGATTCATTGTTTGTTCATAACACCCAGTGCTCCACGCAGAATGTGCCCTCTTTAATACCCATCACCAGGCTAACCCATCCCCCTACCCTCCTCCCCTCTAGAACCCTCAGTTTGTTTTTCAGAGTCCATCATTTCTCCTGGTTCGTCTCCCCCTCTGACTTACTCCCCTTCATTCTTCCTCTCCTGCTATCTTCTTCTTTTTCTTTTTTCTTAAAATATGTTGCATTATTTGTTTCAGAAGTACAGATCTGTGATTCAACAGTCTTGCACAATTCACAGCGCTCACCGTAGCACATACCCTCCCCAATGTCTATCACCCAGCCACCCCATCCCTCCCACCCCCAACCACTCCAGTAACACTCAGTTTGTTTCCTGAGATTAAGAATTCCTCATATACTAAATCTTAATAAAAAGTATAGACAGGGCACCTGGGTGGCTCATTCAGTTAAGCGTCCATTTGACTCTTGGTTTCAGGTCAAGTCATAGGCTCAGGGTCCAGGGATTGAGCCCTGCTTTGGGGTCTGCATTGAGGCTCCATGCTTAGTGCAGAGTCTGCTTGAGATTCTTTCTCCCTCTGCCCCCCTCCCCCTGCTCAAATAAATAAATAAATAAAATCTTAAAAAAAAACAAGTATAGGCAATTGATTTGTTTTAACTTTGTGGATTCCTCATCTCAGGGTCTTAAACCACATAGCACACTCTGATCTTTGCTTGAGGATGTCATGGAATTTAAACTGGACAACACCTGATGAATGCTCTGCATTGGTGGACAGGCCTGAAAGTGGAACAGAAACTAGTAACTTGCTTCATAGTAGTCTTTGGCACTGGCCTCACTATTCTGTTTCTTTAGTTTGCAGGTAAATATCATAATTAAGTATAGAGGTGAACTCTATAAGACAGAAATTGTCTTGTATAAATGTTAGTATAAATATGTGTCATTCTTTGCTCAACTTGTGTCTCAGACCAAGTTCTAGAACCAAAGAAATTTAAAGGCTTGCTGGTGGTGGTGGTGGCTTCAGGGGTCCCTGGGGCTACTCATTAGTGGCATATCTTTGGAAAGCCAGCAAAAGGAAGCAGAGATGCTATATGCCTCAGTGGTGAGGGTCTTATCAGGCTCCAGTATGAATCTTTTTGCTTCTTTTCATGGAATTCCATGCATATTATGAGTTCTACAAATAAATATGTATTTATAAATATATTGAGGATTTAGCTTTTAGATGCAGAAGAAAGAGAAGGGTCTTAATTCTAATTAATATTTAATAAGAAAAGGTGAGGTGTGAGTTGAGATTTGCTTTCCTTAGGTTTCTGCCTAAAATAAATGTCTGAAAAAGCTCACTAATACTTTTTTTCTTTTTTTTTCTGTGGTTCTCAAGATTTCCTGAGCTGCCATCCCCTCAGTCCATCCAAGTACTTATGAATCCATTGATTAATTTTATTCACCTAATACTTTTGGATACTAGATATTATGTAGATGCTGCCTAGAAAAGATGCTTTGAATACAGTGTCTTCCTATAAGTAATGTAAAGTCTAGGAGATATGAAAATAACTTTATTATTCAAAGTAGTACTTGAATAAGCAAAAATCTATAAGAAAAAATATAGGGAAAGGAGGACCCAGCAAACTTCCCAGAGATTTGCTACCTGTATGGGGACACATCTTCAGCAGAGCTGTCAAACAGGTAATGTTTATCTGCCTGCACAATTTCTAGGCCTGTAGAGTGCAGGTATAGGATAAATCCAAGCTGTTGTTAGTCTTCCAAGACTGGGACAATTGGAGGAGTTTAATCACTAAAACTAATCAGGGAGAATTCAAGGCAAATAGCCCTGTGCTTTCAAGTGTAATGCAGACCCAAACTAAGGGACTTTTATTATCGCACAATCATGCAGGCTATTTCAAAAGCTATCAGTTGTCTTGTTGTGGAAAACTTCTTCCTAAAACACAGCAATTCATAGAATAAATAGATCTTTCAATCTTTCATCTCCATTTTTACCTGGACCAGAGAAATACACTCAGACTTGAATGTCTTCTTCCTCAATTGGTTTCTTACACACTCCAAACCTTAATTTCTTAAACAGTAATCTATAAAATCATGGATTTCTACTGCAATCTATCTTGCTTTGTTGCCTTGGAAGTAGATTAATTTCTCATGTAGGTGAAAGTTTTCTTAAAACTAATTTCTCTTTTTGAATCGATAGAGATAAATAGGTTGGAAAACTAAAATGCTATATGAGGCATTTTCAAGAATTTATTGAATTTTACTCAAAATTTCATTGAATATGAGCCCACCAAGGATGCCCTGCTCATTGATATATCTCAAACATCTAGAACCTTGACTGACATAGAATAGATGTTCAATAAATTCTGTTAATAGACAATAAAAGATAAATTCTTGAATCTTCAGAAATCTACTTTGATCTTCTTCAGGGGCATGACAAAATGTAATCTAGATTTATAATTGAAGTTATTCATACAGTGGGAATTTATGGAGCACCTTATATGTGTGCATTCCACATTATATAAAAAAAAGAATGTAGCAAGGAAAAGCATCGAGATGGTCCTTGGGTAAAAAATATAGAATAAAAAAATTTCACATCTCTTAGATTACTTTCTTCTACTTTTTTACAGAATAAATGCCCTGCTGCTCATTACCCTTTCTCTAGCTCTCCTTGCCTTGTTTTTCCTCATTTAAAGAAGATATAGCTCAGTTATTCACATCACAGTTTGAAATTAAGTAAAAAGGATAATGAATGGGAATGTCGACCTAAGTAGATCTAAATAAGTATGTGTTTCTTTAGGGCAAAATTTCTCAGCTTTGGCACTACTGACATTTTAGACCTGATAAATATGTTGTGGGGTCTGTCCTACACATAGTAGGATGTTTAGATCCATCTCTGGCCTTTACCTACTAGACACCAGCAGCACTTCTATGCTCCCCATGCCTTCTTACCCTGTTGTGACATTTCAAAATGTCTCTAGACATTACAAAGGTCTCCTGGGGAAAGGAAGCAAAATATCCTCCTAGCTGAAGACCACTGATTTAGAGAAATGTTTGGTTTCTCCAAGGACATTCAAGGTGTTTCCTGCTAAAGGAATTTCAAGAACCTGCAGTAGATATCGTAGGCAGGCACTACTGTTAGGAGCTCCTCTGGAATGCTTTTAAGGTGACTGTTGAATTTACCTTTTAGAACAGCTCTAGTTCAGACTCTTGTGCTCTTTGGCCTGGGGTGGAAGTTGAGTAAATCAAGCCTCTATGGGCTAAGGACTCTCTTTTTTATTAATTAATTAATTTATTTATTTATTTATTATGTTCATTTAGCCACCATATAGTACATCATTAATTTTTGATGTAGTGTTCAATGATTCAATAGTTGTATATAACACCCAGTGCTCCTTACAACACGTGCTCTCCTTAATATCCATCACCTGGTTACCCCATCCTCCCAACTCCCTCACCTCTGAAACCCTCAGTTTGTTTCCCGGAGTCCATACTCTCTCATTGTTTGTCTCCCTCTCTGATTTCCCCCCTTCAGTTTTCCCTCCCTTTCCCTATGGTCTTCTGTGCTATTCCTTATGTTCCACATATGAGTGAAACCATATGAAAATTGTCTTTCTCTGCTTGACTTATTTCACTTAGCATAATCCCCTCCAGTTCCATCCATGCCAATGCAAATGGTGGGTATTCATCTTTTCTGATGACAGTAATATTTCATTGTGTGTGTATATATATATATATATATATATATATATATATATATATATACCATTTCTTCTGTATCCATTCATCTGTTGAAGGGTATCTCAACTCCTTCCACAGTTTGGCTATTGTGGACATTGTTGCTATGAACATTGGGGTGCATGTGCCCCTTCTTTTCACTACATCTGTATCCTTGGGGTAAATACCTAGTAGTGCAATTGCTGGGTCTTAGGGTAGCTCTACTTTTAACTTTTAGAGGAACCTCCATACTGTTTTCCAATGTGGTTGTACCAGCTTTCATTCCCACAAAGAGTGTAAGAGGGTTCCCCTTTCTCTACATCCTCACCAACATTTGTTGTTTCCTGCCTTGTTAATTTTTGCCATTCTAACTGGTGTAGGGTGGTATCTCAGTGTGGTTTTGATTTGAATTTCCCTGATGGCTAATGATGATGAACATTTTTTCATGTGTCTGTTAGCCATTTGTATGTCTTCTTTGGAGAAGTGTCTGTTCATGTCTTTTGCCCATTTTTTGACTGGATTATTTGTGGGGTTTTTTGGGTGTTGAGTTTGAGAAGTACTTTATAGATCTTGGATACCAGCCCTTTATCTGTAGTGTCATTTGCAAATACCTTCCCCTATTCCATGGGTTGCCTCTTAGTTTTGTTGACTGTTTTCCTTTGCTATGCAAAAGCTTTTTATCTTGATGAAGTCCCAAAAGTTCATTTTTGCTTTTGTTTCCCTTGCCTTTGGAGATGTGACTTGAAAGAAGTTGCTGTGGCTGATGTCAGAGAGGTTATTGCCTATGTTCTCCTCTAGGATTTTGTTGGATTCCTGTCTCACATTGAGGTCTTCCATCCATTTTGAGTTTATCTTTGTGTATGGTGTAAGAGAATGGTCCAATTTCATTCTTCTGCATGTGACTGTCCAATTTTCCCAGCACTATTTATTGAAGAGACTATCTTTATTCCATTGCATATTCTTTCCTGCTTTGTTGAAGATTATTTGACCATGGAGTTGAGGGTCCATATCTGGGCTCTCTATTCTGTTACACTGGTCTATATGTCTGTTTTTGTGCCAGTACCATGCTGTCTTGGTGATCACTGCTTTGTAATATAGCTTGAAATCAGGCAACATGATGTCCCCAGCTTTGTTTTTCTTTTTCAACATTCACTTGGAGATTTGGGGTCTTCTGGTTCCATACAAATTTTAGGATTGTTTGTTCCAGCTCTTTGAAAAATGCCAATGGTATTTTAATAGGGATGGCATTGAAAGTGTAGATTGCTCTAGGCAACATAGACATTTTAACAATATTTGTTCTTCCAATCCATGAGCATGGAATATTTTTCCATCTTTTTGTTTCTTCCTTAATTTCTTTCATAAGTGTTCTGTAGTTTCTAGAGTATAAATCCTTTACCTTTTTGGTTAGGTTTATTCCTAGGTATCTTATGGTTTTTGGTGCTATTATAAATGAAATTGATTCCTTAATTTCTTTTTCTACAGTTACATTGTTAGTGTATAGAAAAGCAACTGATTTCTGTGCATTGATTTTGTATCCTGTCATATTGCTGAATTGCTGTATGAGTTCTAGTAATTTGGGGGTGGGGTTTTCTAGGTTTTCCACATAAAGTATCATGCTAAGGACTCTTTTTGATTGGATATATGGCACTATACCTGGCCCCAACCACATCCTCAATGTTCTTGCTCCATTTTTAGAATTATTGGGACATAAACTTTTCCTATACTTAATAATGACATGATGATCTGGTTATGATATCATGATAATTACAATAATAGCAACTACATTAATGAGTGCTTTATGTGTGCAGGCACTGTGTAAGTGCTTTATATAAATAACATACTTAATCCTTTTAGCAACCTTCTGTGATGGATGAGGATAACTCTGTAGCAGGCAGGGAAGATTTTTTAATACCTGATAGTCATCATTTATTAATACCTAATTGCAGAAAAAAAATCTTCCTGAACAGTTGATATGGGCACAATACTCTGGGAAATGAAAGGAATTATATCACATGCTGGCTGTCTTTAGATAGTTGTTGAAATGGTTTATTGTGTCATTCATCCTCTTGCATTGTAACTCTTTGTATATATGCCTGTCTCTTTCCACTAGACTCTTAAACCACTTGTGAAGGTCTGACTTCTTGCTTTTGGTATCCCTAGCACTTACCACATAACAAGTACTTCAATGTGTATTGAATGCATACAGGAATGGGTAAGTGGGTAGAGGGGGTACTGTGTTAAAGACAACAACACAAGTGAAGGATGTTCTGCTGGCTTGCCATTTCCAAATTATTTGGTTCAGACCTCAGACTCTTAAAAAGTACTCTCTTCCATACCTCTGTGGGAATAGAAAGTTCTTAAAGGCTATTCTATAGTTCCATCCTTGTGGGTCAGAGAGAAAGAAAGAGTGGCATTTCTGCATTGCCCATTATGTGTTATGCACATTCTCAGATGTTATCTCATTTTGTCTTCGCATGGACCCAGATAGGTGGGCATTAATTCCATTGGTTTGAAGATTAAACAACTAGGCTCAAAGAAGCTATTACATTTCTTTTGTTTCAAATTGATCAGTCACTTTACAGGGGATATCAGTTGGACTGAATTCTTTATTTATGGTCCAAGATGCACATTCATCTGAACTTCACCCTCCCCTTGGAAAACTCTGTCATATAAAATGACTGTGCACTCCAATGTGAGGACAAGATTTCATTATTGCCTTTTCTTTGACATGTTGTGGGATTCTTGTGTCTCATTTTTCTTGTCCTTAAAACATGAACATTGCTCATTTCTGCCATCAGACCATGTCAGTGAGTACTTTGAAATCCTTAAATGAAAGACCCTACATAAACAACAAAGATGGTATTCCAGTGACAGTAAACAATAGAAAGCGAGTAACTTGGGGCTAAAGTGTCAAGTTTAATTCTTTGAATTCTTTTATCTCCAAGCAGAGGCAGGGTGGGTACATCTTTCCTAAAACTTCCCGAGAACCACACAGTAAAGAGTTGGGAATTCTGTTTAGTTCTGCTAAAGATAAAGAGTTAACTGAATCACACCAGGATTCCAGCCCATGGCTCCAAGGAGTCTAGGTACATCAAACCAGATGTTCAGACCACTGAGCCATGCCCTACAGCTGTCCCAGGGAAACATTTTTTAGACTAAGAATGAACATCTTACTTGTCATCATTGAGCCGCATGTAGCTTCCAGCAAAGTGAAGGCTGGTACTACTTTTAATTTGTTTTGCTATTGTTAAACTGTGTTCATTCTTGTGGTCTATTTCATTTGTGTGTGAGAAAGGCTTAAACAAAACCCCACATATTTGCACTCTATCCTTCTTTTGGTATTTTCTTGGGGACAGTCTTAATTGAGGACAATTGGAGATTTGCCCATTGGTCAGTCGAGTCATGAGACTGTTGTCTTGTTTTCCAGTAGGAGGATAAGGCTCAGCAACTGCTTCCTTCTGACAACTGCCAATATGTAGAAATTTCTGGCCTCAGCTTTTAGGTGTTATCTTCAATTTTGTAGAGAATATTATTTTGGCCCTTTAATATTCTGGAACACTTCTACCTTCTGCTTTTTCATCCTATGTGCTGATTGGGACTTTACCAGTATGAAGATGGAACAGCTGGAGTGCAGCATTTATAGAAGCAGGAAAAACATCTGGGTTAATTTATCTTTTGGACATCTGCCTCTTCCCTTGTGTCTAATCCAGCATGCACGAGTTCTGGGTACCAGGTTAGAGAATAGAATGTCCTAGGACATTGGTGTCTAAGATATTTTCCTTCATGATATCAGGAAAGATGAAATCATTTGAGAAGCATTTTTTTCCTTCTTTCAACTAGCAACTGTGCAATAGAAATTAGGTTAGGTTCCAAACCAGTAATAGTAAAGCTGATGCCCAACAAAATAAATGGGGTAAGTAGTATTCCTTCCCCACCCCCTTTGATGGCAGTTTTGACAATGGAAACATTGTTACCTTAGAAATATGCACCATTGCGTAAAAGGCTTTTTATCTTGGGACCAAAATAAATGCTTTCGTGGTTATAAATACACTAAAAGAAACCTCAAGAAAACCTGGAGCAAATTAGTCAATTGATGTCAAAATGACAGAGGCTGGTGTATTTGTCTTCTTACCACCACAGACTGGCTACTGCCTTCCGAGTTCCTTTCTAATGGTTTCCTTCCATTTAATTTACAATATTCGCTATATTTTTATTTCTGGATGTTAGGTATTGTTTACTTTTATGCTGGAAGACTGGCTGGTTACTTGGACAGAGATGATTTTTGCCCCAAAATGTTGTAAAGAGAGGAAATATACCACTGTACTTTAAGTCCTCTCCAAAGGAGAATGCAGTTTTAATAATATGCACTGAAAAACTGTCACAACCTCTGCTTATAAATCTATGTTTTGTATTATGTTGCATCTTTTGATATCCCTCATCTGATACCAGTTCACAGAAGGCACAGTTTTGCTTGTATTCAAGATCCAGGAAACCACCTTCCATTTTGAAATTGGGTGACACTGAAATACTTTCCCCTTGCTTGCTCATCTGAAATTAAAGCTTTAGAAGTCACTGATGGCCTGACAGTGCCCATGTGGGGCAGTTAATAACTGAAGACAAATATCTCTAGGGAATGCATTCCCAAAACAACTTGATTTAAGCCAAACTTTTTGAGAGATGGCATGGGTACTGCTATGCCACATGAGTCCACCATCATATTTTCCTGGTCTTTTGCCTGAATACGTGTCTCACTCTGCCTCCCACTGTTCTTATATTCTTTATCCAGACTATCCTGAAACATGTGGCCTTTCTGTAAGTCTTATGATTTGGAAACGTACAAATACCAGAAACTTTAGAAGTAATCAATTATGGGCAATGATAAATTTCAATAAAATAAACATGAGCGCTTAATAAACAAATTTCACTCCTGACTTCATTTTTTTACCTCTTCTCTCTTTCTTTAAACATTTATTGGTTCTACATTTTGTGTGTGTTTGTGGTGTTGGGGGGGTATTGATGCTTACAAGAATCTGAAATATGCCATTATTTTAGTATGGGTATTCAGAGTGAAAGAATGACGATAACTTGTTGGGGGTGTATGATTTTTCAATAGTGTCATTAACTGGCATTTGTATTCATTAGGGCTTTAGCAATAAGCTTACCCCTTAGGTTTCCTTATAAGTATTAATAAAATCTTTATTATAGTCTTACCTGAGGTATTATGGTATGTAAGGAGCAATTTAATAAGACCCATCACTGTTATATGAGCTTATGCTCACAGATGTACTTCAGCATGATCTGATGGAGATAGAAGTTGAATTAGGAGTTACAGCTCAATTCTTTTTGCCTCTATCCACACATTCAAAAAATGTTTAATGAAAAGACCGCCCTCTGTGGCAGTATCTTAGAGAAAGTTATTATGTATACTGAAGAATCATGGAGAAACTATCAAGTCTCTAAGTCTTGCATGACCTGTGGGATGTGCAAAAAAAATGCAAACAAACAAAACTAGGAGAGGGTGACATGAGATTCAAAATATTAACAATCTTTCTGTCAGGTGTTTCTGAATGAATTTGGGGAGATAGAAAAGAAAAACATAATTATAAAAGAAAATATAGGGGAAAAATTCTAGAATTCTTTGTATATCATGGAATTACATTGTTGATCAAAAGTAATTAAGAGATCAAGGTCCTGATCATAGGTCTGATGATCTACCTATCCACTGAAAGGCAAAAAGTTTTAAGAGACTTTAATCTCTGAATGTGAAGAAGGTTTAGACACAAGCTTTTGGACATGGAAAGAAAAATAGTTCTATTAATTTATATGAATTTGTGTTTGTTATTGCTGGTCTCAAATATGTCTGTATTTAATATAGTCTTTCTTCTCTCCAAAAAGTTGTCCTTTAAATTGAGGGTACATTTTAAAAATAAATATTTTATGTAAATTCTGAGATATAATAATGACCAAAGTGCTTGTTGTCATGAATTTAATCTTCTCATCAGAAAAGACAAGAAAAAAAAAGTTTTGTCTTCATTAAGCTTATTTTATGAGCTTAGTAAGTAATAAAAAAAATCCAGAAATGAAATGATTTTATTTGGTAAGGCATGCTGTGGAAAAAATCAACTTGGCTGTCAAGTAAATTCTTTTATCTCCCTGAGCTTCAGCCTCCTCCTCTATAGAAATGAAAGTGTTGATTTACCTGTTCTTTAAGTGCACTTCCAGCTGTGACAGAATCTGTTGGATATGTGTATCAGTAAAATACATAACCACATATAAATTAAGAGAGGTATACAATCATCATTAATATACTAGGTGTAGGTAAAGGGGCAGAAGATGGACAGTCACTGAAATGTGCTTGTGGGTTGATAACCAGCACCACTTCTGCTCCCTAGGTTTGAGGAGATACTGGGAACTCAGAGATGGTTAGCATAGCTGGCCAAAGTTTGACAGGTTGATAGAAAGAGACCAGATGTTATAGAATGAATGTGTGTGCCCCCCCATTCATATATAAAGCCCTATCCCCCCCATGTGATGATATTTGGGGGTAAGGTCTTTGAGAGGTAATTAAGTTTAGATGAGGTCATGAGAGTGGGACCTTCATGATAGGATTCCTGGCTTTAAGAGAAAAGGAAGAAAGAATAGAGCTCTGTCTCTCCACTTGCAGGTGGAGGAAAGGCCATGTAAGCACATGAGAAGGTGGTTGTCTACAAGCCAGAAAGCCCACCCTCACCAAGAATGGGAATCTATCAGCACCTTGATCTTGGGCCTCCCAGACTCCAGAACTGTGAGAAATAATTGTTTGTTTAAGCCACCTGTCTGTAGTATTTTGTTAAAACAGCCCAAATAGACTAAGACAGCAGGTAACCATGTCAAACAGGCCAAACAACTAAACAGGAGGGTTAGAGGCAGCAGGAGTGTGGAAGAGTGAGGACCAGACTCAGAGGACCCCAAACCCAGCCCTTCACCCTCCAGTTGTGTAACTTTAGAATAGTAACTTGACTTCTGCAGGCCACAGCCTCTTCATTTATTAAATGAAGATAGTATTATCTAATTTACAACATTGTTGTAGGATTTGAGATATGTATATAAATAGATGGAAGCATGAAACACACAATTTTTCTTCTTTTTTAGGTAACAACTTACTGAAAGACAATAGTCACTATCATTCATCAGCAGAGATCAGAGGCAGAGTGGTGTAATGAAAAGAACACTAGTTTAGTGGTCAGGTTTTGCTTTGAATCTTGATTCTTTCTTTCTAGCTCTCTATAAACCTGGGTATATCACTTCTCTGAATCTCAGTTTCTTCTCATGCAAATAGCTTTTTCCTTCCTTCCTTCCTTCCTTCCTTCCTTCCTTCCTTCCTTCCTTCCTTCCTTCCTTTCTTCCTTCCTTCCTTCCTTCTTTCCTTCCCCCTGATTCCCTCCCTTCTTCCCTCCCTCCTTCCCTTCCTTTCAGTTTATGAAGCATTAACATCTTTTGATAAGTTGAAATGACTTCAGGGTTGTCTTTAGGTAACACCACTTTCACTCAAGAGAATTCTGACATGTCTCCTTGAGTTAAGTCATAAGCACACCCCAGAAAGTACACATAACCATAGGCAGAGCTCTGGAGCTAGGGAAGCCATGTGCCTATTGTGTCTCCCAGGATGGAGTCTCAGCTGGTGATGGCAAGCAGGTAATAAACATTCTCTGCTGTCCATTGTTATGGATCCCAAAACACAAACATAATAAACAAGACATGGTTGCTGCCCTCAAGAAGCTTACAGATTAGTGAAGGAAATTAATAAAATAACAACTAAGTAGAGTGTAATCTAATAGAAGGCACAAGTGAAAACAAGTCCCATGAAAGATTAGAGAGCCGGAGGGATGCTGGAAAGACTTCTCAGAAGAAAATACATTTAAATGGACCTTAAAGAGAACTGCTAACTAATGTACATAGCTATAATGTACAAATTCTACTATCCTAATATTTTAATATGATAATGACTCTATTCCAAGCACTGTTCTAATTAATTCTACTAACTAAAGTGATGCTTCTATCTCCATTTTATAGATGAGGCAATAAGAGGTTAAAAACTTGTCCAAGGTCACTAGCTAATAATTTGTAAAGTTGGGCTAGAATTTCTGTGGTCTGGCCCCAGAGCCCTTGTGCTCGAACACTTTAATGCACTGGCCCCATTGGGAGGGTAAGAAGAACATTTCTAAGCAGAGAGAGCAGCATAAGCAAAATCACCGCTGGGTGAAAATTCCTGGTGTATTTAGTGAATAGATGGGGGAAAAAAAGGACAAAGGGAAAATGGGAGAGGGATATAGGTAAGAAGCTGGTTTAAAGAGAGTTTTGGCAGTTTTATATGCCATGATAAGGAGTATTAATTTATCTTGTAGATTTTAAGCAGACAATGGGTTCAAGCAAACAGTGAAGGGAGCAAAAAGAGAACTCTGAGAGAAGCTCAACCCAAAATGCAAACCATTCAAATAAAGTGGCCTCACAATAAAACCAGGCATAGTGATTTTCTTCTGCAAAAGGAATTAATGATAAGAAATATGAGAAGGCCACTATTAGGTATGGGACATTATTATGCTCTTTCATTTAATTCAAATGTTTTATCTAGGTTACAGTCTGTATTTTAGTATGCTCAACCCTGGTCCACTGGTGTGAAAAAAGAAAATATCATAACTGAACTTCTTATTAATGTTTTATTTTTAAATTAAGAAATCAAGCTTTTTAAATATTGATTGTACAAAGAGATGTAGTGTATGCATACTTTATGAATACATAGACATATTGGAGTGTATACTCAAATTCTTTTTTATTGAGGGTTATGTGAAAATAAAGTTTGGAGATAGGATTGCTCTAGGTAAGTTGTTCTTACCCTATTTAAGATCATTGACCCATTTTAGAATCTTATGTCTCTAAATCCTTTGCCAAATATTGCACATTTTATGCATTTTTATATGTTTGAAATAAATTAGAAAGAGAGAAAGCATACACATTTAAATATAGTTTATGAAATTTCAGGAAGTTTATAGATGATCTGAAGCCAAAATAATGAATGTTAGATTTGTAGTAAAAGGTGTTGGGGGTGGAGAAAATAAAGACATTAAAGAAATACTTAGAACATAACCAGAGATTTGGTAATAATTGGATTTTATCAGTGACAAAAAGAAATAGTTGTAGTTGCAAACTGAGTGTTACTGGAGTGGTTGGGGGTGGGAGGGATGGGGTGGCTGGGTGATAGACATTGGGGAGGGTATGTGCTACGGTGAGCGCTGTGAATTGTGCAAGACTGTTGAATCACAGATCTGTACTTCTGAAACAAATAATGCAACATATGTTAAGAAAAAAGAAAAAGAAGAAGATAACAGGAGAGGAAGAAAAGGGGAGTATGTCAGAGGGGGAGATGAACCATGAGAGATGATGGACTCTGAAAAACAAACTGAGGGTTCTAGAGGGGAGGGGGGTAGGGGGATGGGTTAGCCTGGTGATGGGTATTGAGGAGGGCACGTTCTGCATGGAGCACTGGGTGTTATGAACAAACAATGAATCATGGAACACTGCATCAAAAACTAATGATGTAATATATGGTGATTAACATAACAATAAAAAATTAAAAAAAAAAGAAATAGTTGTAGTTGCTCTCAAGCTTCTCCTTTGAGCATATGTGGAGATGAAAGATCATATTATTATATTACAAAAGAGAAACAATGAATTGAGTTTGGGACATTTTGACCTTCAGCTTTATTGTAGAGCATGAGTGAGAATGAAGGAAACCAGTAGGAGTGAGAGTTCTGAGATTCTGTAAAACAGTGAATTTGGAGCTACATATTTGAAAGCGATTGTATATATATGACAAAACTTTAGACAAGGATGGGATTCCCCAAGAGCATGTATAAAGTGAGAAATGATATTCTGGAAAATAACTTAATGACAACCCATATTTAAGGGTATGTCAGGAAGGAGGAGCCAGTGTAAAAGACAGAAGGACACTGCAGAGAAGCAAGAAGAGAATTGAAGAAATAATATCAGGAATGATAAGTCAGTGGGGTACACCTGCTGAGCTATGAAGGTCAGCATCATCATTTTCAAAACTTGGTAAGTCAATTTGTAATGACTCCAGAATGAAAAAAGTAGAGCCGGAAAATGTCTTCAAAAGATGCATGGTAAAAGGAAGGAAGGAATTAGGTTAGCACCTGGACAGAGAGGAAAACCAGGGAAGGTTTGTGTGTTACATTAAAGAATTGAACAGATCGATCAGTAGTTCTTAACTGCGACTCTCTACACACGCTGATGACATGTTCTCCTTACTCCCACAGTTTTACTTGGTTCACTCAACTCATCCCTCAGGTCTCAGATAAAGGTCATTCTTCCCAGGAAAGCTTCTCTGTACTCATGGACTAAGTCAGAAATCTGGAACGTTTTTCTAGAGGTTCTCCTCGAGAGCAGCTTCCAGTTCATCTTTCATGGAACCCATTATACTGGCACATAGTAAGTTTTCAATAGGCTACAGTTATTATGTTGAATATGAAGTGTCCTTGAAACTTCTAACCAGAGGTATCAAGAGGACATTGGATATACATGCCTGGACTGCAAGAGAGACAGTGAATTGGAGATAGAATTTGTGAGACAAATGGGCGAAGGGGTAAATGAAGCCATTGGTTCTAGTAGGACATCCAAGGAGAGAATAAGATACAAGGAAGTCTAGAATTTAGGCTCAGAGACTACAACATTCAGTGACCCTATAAAGGGAGATGATTGTAAAAAGGAAGGAAGGAGAAGCCTGTGAGGAAACATGAGGTGTTCCAAGAAGGAGGGTGTTGTCAACCATGGCAAATAGTGCTGAGGTGTCCAGGAAGAACTGAGCAACATCCTCTAGATTCAGTGACCCTGCGGTCATTGTTGACCTTGTTGAGGCCTGTTTTGGCAGAGTGATAAGGGAGGAACCAGTTTGAATTGGGTGGCAGAAAGAGTGAATGGAATATGAATGTTAAATGTGAGTTTTTTATGCCTTTCAGGGGGCTGTTGTGAAGAACATTCAGAGATGTACTATTTTTTTTATAGAGGCTTTATTTTTTTTTAGATCAATTTTAGGTTCACAACAAAATTGAGAGGAAGGTACAGAGATTTCCCATATTCCTTCTGTCTGCAGACATGCACAGCCTCCCGCCTCCCCTACTATCAACATCCCCCACCAGAGGGGCACATTTGTTATGAAGGATGAACCTACACTGACACATCATAATCACCCGAGGTCCATAGTTTATATAAGGGTTCACTCTTGATGATGTACTTTCTATGGGTTTGGACAAACATATAATGACATATATCTATCATTAGAATATCATATATATTTTCACTGCCCTAAAGACCCTCTGCATCCTGCCTATTCATCCTCCGCTCCTGCTTAGAAACCACTGACCTTTTTACTGTCTCCATAGTTTTGCCCTTTCCAGAACACCATATAGTTGGAAACATATAGTGTGTAGTCCTTTAGATTGGCCTCTTTGACTTAACAATATGCATTTAAGGTTTCTGTATGTCTTTTCATGGCTTGTTACCTCATTTATCTTTTTGGCACGGAATAATATTCTGTTGTCTGGATGTATCAAAGTTTATTTATCCAATCACCTACCAAAGGGCATCTTGGTTGCTTCCAGATTTTGGCAATTATGAATAAAGCTGCTATAAATATGCATGTGTAAGTTTTTGTGTGGACATAAGTTTTCAACTCCTTTGGATGAATACCAAGGAGCATGATTTCTGAATCAGTGAACTCTTTTTCAACTAGAACCTAAATTACTATGTTACAAATCTCCACAAGTAGTCTTTACTTAAGCATTTAAATTTAGCTTATAAATCTTATTTTGCAACTTATTTTGTCTATTTTTTGGTACTTTTTTGTTGTGGTTCATGTAACATGAAATCTACCCTTTCAAAGTATTCTTAAGCATGCACTGCTGACTATATGTTCTTTGTTATACAGCAGATCTCTAAAAATTTTTCATCTCATATGACTGAAACTTTATACTCATTGAACAGCAGCTCCCCACCTTCCCTTCCTCCCAGCCCCTAGCATCCCCCATTCTACTTTCTGCTTCCATGAGTTTGGCTACTTTAGGTACCTCATATAAGTGGAATCACAGAGTATTTGTCCTCCTGTGACTGGATTATTTCACTAACATAATGTTCACAAGTTTCATGTACATTGTAGAATACAATATTATCTTCTTTTTAAAGACTGATTGATATTCCAAATATGTGTGTACCACATTTTCTTTATCTATTCATCCCTTGCTGGACACTTAGGTTATTTCCACCTTTTAGAAATTGTGAAAAATGCTGCAAAGAACACAATAGCATGAATATCTCCTTGAGAGCTTACTTTCAATACTTTTGGATAAATCCCTATAAGTGGGATTGCCTGCATTTTGGGGGTCATAGTCAAGAAATCATTGCCAAGACTAATGTTATAAAGCTTTTCATCTGGGTGCATGGGTGGCTTCGGCTCAGGTCATGATCTCAGGGTCCTAGGATCAAGTCCCACATCAGGCTCCTTGCTCAGCAGGGAGCCTGCTTCTCCCCTGCCTGCTGCTCCCCCTGCTTGTGCTTGCTTTCTCTCACTCTCTCTCTCTCTCTCAGATAAATAAAATGAAAAAAAAAACTTTTCATCTATGTCTTCCTATAGGAGTTTTATGAATTCAGTTCACTTGTGATGGTATTCTTTCTATGGGCTTGGACAAACATATAATGACGTATATCTATCATTAGAATATCAGTTTTTGCATTTAAGTTTTAAATCAATTTTGAGTTGATTTTTGTGTTGGTATAAATTAAGGGTCCAATTTCATTTTTTGCATGTGAATATCCAGTTTCCCCAAAACCATTTTTTTAAAGCAGGTCCAATGGTGACATACTTCCTTAGCTTTTGTTTATCCATGAAAGTTTTTATTTCTCCTTCATTTCTGAAGGACAGTTTTGCCAAGTATTGTAATCTTGGTTGGCAGTTTTTTTCTCTCAACATTTTAAATATATCATCTTACTCCCTTCTGGCCTGCAAGGTTTTTGCTGAGAAATCTGCCGCTAATCTTATGGAAGGTCCTGTGTATGTGCCAAGTTGATTTTTGTTTGATTCTTTTTTATGTTACCTCTTTGTTTACATTTTTATTTTGTTTATGCATTGTTTTCCTGAGCTTGTTGAGCATCTTTACAAAAGTTATTTTGAAATATCTGTCAGATTATTCATATACCTCAGTTTTTTTAAAATTAGTTTTTGGTTTTATATATTTTCCCTTTGAATGAGCCATGTTTCTCTGTTTCTTCATGTGTCATGTGTTAGGATCAGCATATTTGAAAAAAAAATACCACCTCTCAATCTGTGGACTGGCTTCATATAGGGAAAGACCTTCACCAATCAGCTTGGCTAGAGATTATGGGGACCCCTTGAACGTTTTCTGTGAATGCACCTTTGGATGTGTGTGTGTGTGTGTGTGTGTGTGTGTGTGTGTGTGTAAATTGCCAATTTGAAGAATTTGCTGGGCCTTCTTTCAAGCACTTGTAATCTTTCCCTCCCCCTCATGTCTGCATGTTCTCTGGAGCTGCTGAAAACTTACCTGTTCTTTTTCTCTTAGCAGCCCCCAGGCTTCAAAAGTTTGCCAGTTTCTCTCACTGCTACAAATTTGTGGGACAGAAACTAGTCCCTCAGGCAGCCCTCTGAAAAGCCAGAATGTTGGACCTATGCTACAACTTTTTCTCACTCCAGAGAGAAGTTGGGAGTTAGGGGTTTTCTCTTGCTTATTCTGAATTGAATCAGGAGGGGGTACTGTGGTGAATGAGTGTGTGCTAACCCAGAATGCCACCTTTGTTTTCAGTAACCCCCAACTTGGAACCCTTTCCTTTCAGCACTATGATTTGGGAACATAGAAGTCAGTCTCTGAGGCAGCCCTTCAAAATATGTGAACATAGAATGTACAGACCTGTGATCTTTTTTCCTCCTCAGGGAGAAGCCAGGAGCTGGGAATTTCCTCTCAACCTCACTGCAAGGTGCTGGTGTGAGAGACTGTGATAAGCAAATGTCATGAATTTTCCTACCAGCTTTTATGTGACTGGTTTCACACTCACCTGGGGAGCAAATGCCTCTTACCCTGTTGTTGCATTTCTCACAAAGGGAACTGGGCCAGGTATTATTGTTCAGTTGGTGTCTCCATGGCGGAAAGAGGGTCTGGGGCTTCCTATTCCACTAGATGGCATCACCTCTTCTTTTGCTTAATTTATAAGCAAAAGATTAGCAAGTTTTAGGAATCACTTTTTAAGAAGCATTTGATTAATACTTGGCACCACATGTAAACTTGGTTAAAATTTTTAAAAATATTCTGAACTGCTTTTATCATTTTAATACATTTTAAGTACTTCAATTTTCTGACAAGCCTTCCCAAATTCTTAAGAAAATTTTCTAACAATAAATTAATTTTCTCTAAAGATTTCAAGTTGTAATTGCATATTAACTTTATAAGATTTTAAAACTTAAAATATCAGTTTTTAAATTATATATTGTGAATTTGGAATCTTAAGAATGATCAGTCACATTTTCTCTATAATGCATCTAGATACCAAATACCTATTTTTTAGAATCCCAAATTCATAATTCTACTGACAATTAAGGGATGGAAACTGATTATGTGCAACTATTTAAAGCAGTTGTTCTCAGATTTTCTCAGATATATTTTCCTCACCCAACTCAGATTGAAACCAATTATTTTATGGAATTGAACATAACTTAGCCTGACTTAACCTTAGTGAAATATGCTGTTTCCTAATAAGCAATTTGTTCGTTATCTAGAGATTGGATTTTTTCTTGATTGTGTTTCACACTTTGTGGGTTCATATTCTTTTTTTTAAAGTTTTTATTTATTTATTTAAATAATCTCCACACCCAATGTGGGGCTCAAACTCACAACCCCAAGATCAAGAGTCACGTGCTCTTCTGACTAAGTCAGCCAGGTGCCCCTACATTTTGTGGCTTCAAAATTAAGCTCCTCTGGTTTCAGATTCTTAAGCTTCTTTATTCTGTGGCCAGCATCAGGTACACAAATTGGGGAGATTTGTTTTTATAATTGGCAGTGTATTGATGATTGAGAGCTATCCCTCAACTTGATCTCTTTCATCTGATCTCAGTAGGATAGTATTGATAGTTTTGAGGTTTTCAAGAGCAGGGCTTATTATCTTTTTGGTTCTTTCTAGCACAAAAATATTCTGAAAGTGTAGTCTCATGCCCCTTCTTCCCTTCCAGTGGTAGATGGACCTCAACTCCTTCTCCAGATTAATGTAGGCAGAAAAATATCTCCAGCATGCTTATCTTTCTCCTGTGTCTTTTTGAAAATAGCTTTTCATTAATGTCCCCTATAGTGCATCACTGTTTAATTAATATTTCCTTTTTTCTTTCTTTTTAGAATTTTCCTTCCATTATCATAATGTCTTGGTTGAAATTATCACTTTTCCTCAAAATTGTTTACCCTCTGTGATGGTTAATTTTATGTGTCAGTTTGACTGGGCTAATGGATGTCCAGAAAACTGGTAAAACATTATTTCTGGGTGTGTTAGTGAAGGTGTTTTTAGAAGAGATTAGCATTTAAATCAGTAGACTGCAGAAAGATCTCCTCACCAAAGTAGGTGGGCACCATCCAATTTGTTGAGAACCTGAATAGAACAAAAAGGCCTAACAAGGGAGAATTTGCTCATTGCTTGAGCCCTAAACATTCATCTTTCTTGCCCTCAGACACCATCACTCCTGGTTTTCATGCCTCCAGACTCTGACTGGGATTTTCACCATAGATTCCCATGATCCTCAGGCCTTTGATTTTGACTGAATTACCCTACTGTTTTGCCTGATTCTCCAGCTTGCTGATGGTAAATCATAGTGATGCAGGCAGGCTGGGTCTGAGGATACAGTGTGGGTTCCTGCAGGCCCAGCCAAGAGGGTACTTGGCTTCATGCAAGATAGAAATCAAACCTGAACTGAGAGGAAGTAATAGCAGAGTTTATTAAAGACATAGAGTGTAGATACAGACAGAGCATCCGGGAGACTTAGAAAGGAAAGTAGAGTGAGTCTCATCTTTGTTTGGAGGCTGGGTATTTTTTAGATCAATGGTTTGGTGCACATGTCTTCTCAACAATCCAGGAACAAAGACCTATGTTTAGGTGTCCTCCATAAGTCACTTATGCTCTGGAGCCAGGGGTCTTGATGAGTCAGTGGTCTTGGAAAATGTTCATGATGACCGCACCTGGTTACTCATTAGATGTTATCTATCGTGCTGGAAGAATCCAAAGAAATCATTAAATCCTTGAGCTTTACAAGGAGGACATATATCGTCTGTTCTATAAGGTGTGTGTAAGGTATGGGTGTGGATCCTAGCAAAAATAGAAGCAGGAAAAGGAGTGAAAAAAGCAGTTTTCATGGGGTCCCTTTAGTTTTCCTGTTTCAGTGGGACTTCTTGTCCTTCATTATTATGTGAACCAATTCCTGTTATATAAATACACATATGGTGTGTGTATATACACAATTGTATACACAATTGGTTCTGTTTTCTCTGGAGGACCGCAGTTAATATAGATTTTGGTATTGAGAGTGGTGCTAGAGAAACAGAATTATAAGAGTAAGTTTTCTAGATTGGTTTTGGGGTTTCTGGAGTTGGTTTTCTAATCTGATTAGGTTTAAAGATGCTGATGATTTTATTTCTAGTAGTAAAGAGAGAACTGATAGTCTATGCATGAATTGTTTGTAGAAATATATAAAACATCTTCCTTGGATACTTCTCATCAACGATTTGTAGGAAGCAAAGAGGTAAGTGACTCTGTATATGAGACTCAAACATTTTCGGAAAACGCAAAACAATGTAATGACATTGATTTGTTGTTTCTAATATTGATGGACAAAGTGATGGAAGAAAAATATAAGCTCAGGGATTCTAATTTCTAGCTCAAGTGCCCCATAGATGACCTAAGAATTTCTTTGTGTGCCCTGAAGGAGAGATTTGTGTCATGTCGCCGAAGGGTTAAAATTGCTGTATATCAAATGCAGAATATCATCATGTGATTGGTTGAATTACAAATCAAGTTGAACTTCCATTCTCACAGAGTGATTGCTGTTAAAGTGGATATTTACCGAGAAAGACTGGAATCTGTGAATTGGGGGATGTGTGGGGATGTGTGGGAAGATCCTGATGAAGCTGGGGACATTGAAACTTTTAATTCTGATGAGTCTTTGTCAGAAGTCTCTCTACACCCAGGGAAATTACACTCTCCACCCACAGTAATATCAGCCTTTTTACTTCTGTCTGATGGGATTAACTCTGCATTGCTCGAGGTCTCCCCTGAGGCAGTTACCATGCAAAAAAAATGCCTATTCTTCTCAAGACCTACCACCATCACCCCTCTTTGCTACTAGACTCAAATCCCAGCAGGCCCCTAAAGGTGAGGTATAAAGTTTGACCCATGAGGAAGTGTGCTACACTCCAAAACAACTACTTGAATTTTCTAATGTATATAAACAGAAGACCAGGGAACTTGTATGGGAATAGATAATAAGTTTGGGATAATGGTGGAAAGGGATATTAAGTTGAATCAGGCAGGATTTACTCATATGGACTCACTAAGCAGAGCTTCTGCATTTAATATTGAAGCTCAGGGAGTTAGAAAGGATTCTAACATTTTCGTTCATTGGCTGAACCATGGGCCCTTTGAGGAAGTTGAGAAATGCCTAGCCTCCCCTGGTTTAATGCATAGGAAGGGATTCAAAAGCTTAGAGGGATTGGAATGTTGGAGTGAATTTGTCATTTAAGACATACCACCTTAAGATGGTCCAGAAGACATGTTTTACTAATACTTGGAGAAATAAATTTGTGAGGGGAGTACCAACATCCTTGAAAAGCTTTATGATCACTCTTCTCTGTAAGCCAGACTTTACAGCAGGAGCAAAGCCGCTAGACTGGCAAACCTAAATGTAATGGGAGTAGATGGGCCCAGGTCTATGTTGGCAGAGGGGAAGTTGGGGCACTCAACCACCAAAGGTAAAGTGGGTACAGTTACAGTATTGGACAGTAGAGTCAAAGAACAATTGGAAGAGTCAGACATCCACAGACCTATGGCTTTGGCTATTTAATCATGGTTTTCCTAGAAATGAAATAGATGGGAAGCCTACTAAATTCTTACTTTCCCTGTGTAAGCAGAAAATTCTAGGTCAGTGAACAAAAATCTAACTTGAATTATAAAAACAGTTATGACTCTTCAGTCAATTCCCAAATTAGCCAGTTTACATACCCAGAACCCCTTGAATGAAGGGCAGGCCAGGTCCCCTTGAGGAAGAACCCTGGTATAATGCCAAAAATTTATAATGTTAATCATTCTCTCAGCTTTCCCTAAAGGACCCATGTTCCTTTATCAAGGTATACTGTACATTGGGGAAGAGGAAATAGACCAACTGGACACTGACTCTGAACTGACACTGATTCTAGGAGACCCAAATTGTCACCATGGTCCTCTGGTCAAAGTAGGGGCTCATGAGTAGGGTCCTTGAACCTATCCTGTGATTATTCCAGTTCCAGAATGCATAATTGGAATAGACCTACTGAGTAGGTGGCAGAATCCCCACATTGGTTTCCTAGCCTGTGAAGTGAGGAATATCATGGTGGGAAAAGCCAAGTAGAAGCCACTAGAACTGCGTCTACCTAGGAAAATAGTAAATCAAAAGCAATACTTCATGGAGGGATTACAGAAATTAGTACCACCTAAAGGACTTGAAAGATGCAGGGGTCCCAATTCCCACCATATCCCCATTTGACTGTCTTATTTGGCCTGTGAAGAAGTGAGCTGGGTCTTGGAGAATTAAAGTGGATTATTGTAAGCTTCACCAGGTGGTGCCTACAATTGCAGTTGCTGTACCGGATGTGTTTTTCTTTCTTTAGCAAATCAATACATCCTCTCATACCTGGTATGTAGCTATTGATCTGGCAAAGGTCTTTTTCTCCATATCTGCCCATAAGGCCCAACAGAAACAGTTTTCTCTGAGGGAAAGGCCAGGAATGCACCTTCACTGTACTACCTCAGGAATATATCAACTCTAACCTATGTCAGAATTTAGTTTGCAGGGATCTTTGTCACCTTGTTCTTCTACAAGATGTTACACTGGTCTACGACATTGATGACATTATGTTGATTGAAACTAGTGAGTGAGAAGTGGCAACTACTTAAGACACTTAAGTTGGTAAGACACTTGCTTGTCAGAGAGTGGGAAATGAATTAGACTAAAATTTAGGGGCTTTATACTTCAGTGAAATTTCTAGAGTCCAGTGGTGTGGAACATGTAAAGATATCCCCCTTCTAAGGTGAAGGACAAATCATTGCATCTGGCCCCTTTTACAACCAAGAAAAGTGTACATTTAGTGGCCTTCTTTGGATTTTGGAGAAAACATATTCATCATATCAGTGTGTTGCTCCAGCCTATTTATCTAGTGACCAGAAAAGCTGATGGTTTTGAGTGGGGCCCAGAATAAGAGAAGGCTATGCAGTAAGTCCAGGGTGCTGTGTAAACTTCTCTGACACTTGGGTCATATGATCCAGCAGACTCAGTGGTGCTTGAAGTGTCAAGGACAGATAAAGATGCTATCTTGAGCTTTTAGCAGGCCCTTGTAGACGAATTGCAGCAGGCCTTTAGGATTTTGGAGAAAATCCCTGCCTTCATCTAAAGATAATTACTTTCCTTTTGAGAAACACCTGTTGGCCTGCTACTGGTCTTAGTAGAGACTGCATGCTTGACCAAGAGCCACCAAATTACCATATGACCTGAGCTGTCTTTCATGAACTAGGAGCTATTTGACCCACCAAGCCATAAAGTTGAGCATTCAGACTAGCAGTCTATGATTGAGTAGAAGTGGCATATATGTGATCAGTCCAAAGCAGACTCTGAAGGCATAAGTTACAAGAAGTAGCCCAAATGTCCATGGTCCCCACTCTTGCTATACTGCCTTCTCTCTCCCATCCTGCACCTATAGTCTTATGAGGAGTTCTTTAGAATCAGCTGGCAGAGGGAGAGAAGACTCAGGTGAGGTTTACAAACGGTTCTGCACGATATGTAGGCACCATCCAAAAGTGGACAGCTATAACATTATAGACCCTTTCTGGGACATCCATGGATAGTGGTGAATGGAAATGTTCCCAGGGGGCAGAAATTTGGGAAGCACAACTGATTGTGCACTGTACTCAGGAGAGATAACCGGATGTGCAAATATATACTGATTCATGTGTTGCAGCCCATGGTTTGGCTGGATGATCAGAAATTTAGAAGGAACATGATTGGAAAATTGGTGACAAAGAAATTTAGGGAAGAGATATGTTAATAGGCCTCTCTGAATTGGCAAAATACATGAAGATATTTGTGTCCCATCAAAGGGTGACCTCATGGTATATGTAAGTGATGAATCACTAAGCTCTATTCCTGAAACCAATATTGCACTATATGTTAACTAACTAGAATGTAAATAAAAACTTGAAACAGAAATAAAAAAGATGAGATATGAAGAAACAGCCATTTGTATGTTGTTTGCAGTAAGATTAATTAGATTAATTTCTATGAAGGGCAATTTGGTAAACTCTCTCAAAAGTTAAAATTAATATACTCAGAAATTTCACTTCTAGGAATTTATCTTTAAGATATGCTCACACAAAAAATGAATATAAAATAATGTTGTAACATTGTTAGAGTTAGCAAAAACAATAATCATTGTTAGAGTTAGCAAAAACTCTCTCTGGGGAATGTAACTTTGCAGTTGATTAAAGCCCTGACATTTTACAACTCTCTAAAACTGACAATGGAGGTGATTATTTCTTCTGTCCAACAGAAGAAATTCTTAAAAATATTTTAATCCTGTAAGCCATTAGTCAGTTTTGTATCAAAATTAACAATTTTATTTCAGAATTTATTTTTATTCACTAACTATAATTTTCAACTTTCATATTCTCTTTCAAACCAACTTTGGGTTCTTCATTGTAAGTTAAATAAAACTTGAATATGTGCTTTCTATGCATTTATATTAGAAAAAAAACAAAACAAAACAAAGGGTGACCTCAGCAGACAAGGATTTTAATAATCAAGAGGATACCCACTCTGTGGGCTCCAGTCATCCTGTTTCTCCAGCACCCCTGTCATCATCCACTGGGCTCTTGAACATATTGGTCATGGTAGCAAGAATAGAGGTCATGCATAGACTCAGAAACATTGACTTCCACTCATCAACGTTGATCTAGCCATGGCCATGACTGAGCACCCAATTTGCAAGTAGCAGAGACCAAAACTGAGCCTCCTTTATGGCATCATTCCTGAGGGTGAACATCCAGCTACCCGGTGGCAGGTTGATTACACTGGACCACTTCCAACAAAGAAGGGGCATAGTTTTGTTCTTACTGTAGTAGAGGCTCTGGATATGGATTTGCCTTCCCTACACACAATGCTTCTGCCAAAATGGCCATCTGTGGAGTTACAGGATGGCTTATCCACTGTCATACTACTCCAACACAGCATTGTTTCTGATCAAGGAACTTCACAGCAAAAGAAGGGCAGCGAGTGTGGCTGATGAAATTCACTGGTCTTACCAGATTCCCCACTATCCTGAAGTAGCTAGCTTGATAGAACAATGGAATGGCTTTTTGAAGACTTGGTTACAGTGCTCTGTAGGTGACAATACTTTGCAAGGCAGGAAAAAAGCTTCTCCAGAAGGCTGTATATGTTCTGAGTCAGCATTGAATATATGCTGCTATTTCTTCCATAGCTGGAATTTATGGGTCCAGAGATCAAGAGGTGGAAATGGGAGTGGTACCCCTCTCTATTACTCTAGTGACCAACTAGCAAAACTTATGTTTCCTGTTTGCATGGCTCTACGCTCTGTTGACCTAGGGGTCTTAGTTCCAGAGGGAGGGATATTTTTACCAGGAGACACAATGATTCTATTGAACTTTAAGTTAAGATTGTTACCAGGGCATTTTGAGCTTCTCATGCCTTGGAATCAATAGGCAAAGCAAAGAGTTATAGTGCTGGCTGGGGTGATTAATCCTAAATACAAGGGGGAAATTAGATTACTACTATATAATGGTAGTAAGGAAGAGTATGTCTGGAATACAGGAGATCCCTTAGGGCATCTCTCAGTATTACCAAACCTTGTGATTAAGGTCAGTGGAAAACTATATCTCAATCTAGGCAGAACTAATAATGCCCCAGGTCCTTCAGGAATGAAGGTTTGGGTGACCCCACCAGCTAAAGAATCACAAACCACAGAGGTGTTTGTTGAAGGCAAAGATAATATAGAATAGGTAATTTAAAAAAGGTAGGTAGAAAGACTAGCTATGACTAAGCGACCAGTTACAGAAATGAGGACTGTAGTTGTCATGACCATTTCCTCCTTATTTTGGTATGATTGTGTTTGTGTGTATATGTACATATGTTGTGCAAATATCTTTGTTTTCTTTCCTTTCTTTTATTCCTGTATCATGTACTATAAGATGTATTGACTTTATGTCAGTATTTAAGCATTGTTAATTTTACAACTTACTATTTAAGTTACAGGATATAAGGAGAGTAATAAACATCATTTAAGTACTTTGCCTTCTCTTTTGAGGAGCAGACTGTGGGACTGCTCAGCCTCTATAATCACGAGTCAGTTCCTATAATAAAATCTCATATGTGTGATGTTGGTTCTGTGTTTCTGTGGAGAACCCTGGATAATACACTCTCCTCACATTGACCAGCTATTCTTCATTGATCTGATTGTGAAAGACCAGCTATTCTTCATTGATCTAAAGTGAAAGAAGTATTTTATTTTTTGTTTCCTTTTCTTTCTGATAATTACAATTAACTTCAAAGCAACTCAGTAATAAATCTGATATATCCAATTTTAGCAGAATTAGATCTCAAATTGATCCCTCCCCTCCATATTCATTATATCAATGTTAAATTTTGTTTTAGAAATTCCTATGTCATCATCTATAATTTCTATACTTAAAAAACTAAAGTCATACATAAACTAAACCATTTTTCTATATATTTTATCACATGTGGGATTCTCTAAGTGCAATCAGTTTTATGTCATTTCAAAAATTCTCATCCACTATTTGTTCTCCCTAGTGCACAAAATGGTGGCAGCTAATTATGAAGCAAGATATTTGAAATATAATTTATTTCAGGGTAATTCATCTTTAATGTATATCTAAAGATATTTTATAGAGGAGTACATGGTAATGACCATGTACGCTGAAGATAAGTGCTATAGACATGCAGATGGAGGTGAGATGATTAGGCTGAAGTGGATACATGGCCTTAGAGAGGAAGTGAGATTCAAGCAGGAAGTATGGTGACATTTAAGAGAGGCAGAAAATTTGAGCTGTGTGAGCAGACTTAAAGATCTGAAAGCATTAAGTGAGATTTGGAGGAAGCTGACCCGTTTGGCTAGATTGGAGCATCTGAGAAGGATTCACGTAAGATAGAAACCTATATGAGTTCAAGTGGAAGAGGAACAGAATCCTAGAGATGGATGAAGAATTAATGCTTGGAACACTGAAGACTGAATGGCATTGATCTCTGGAAAATAAAGTTTGGTGTGTGGGAGAGCATGTGGGTAAAGAACAGCCTAAGCTCTGTGGTGTTTAATATCACCTGGTGTTAAGTCATCCTGTTTGAGATAACTTACAAACAAGAAACCAGGCAGAGTGGATGAAAGGAAACTATTCAGGGGGTTATCTGTGGATGTGCTGTCTACAGGCATTTTTATAAACTCACTGTGTCTTGCTAGTGTAAATTAAAAAAAAAATCTGTTGATCTTCTTTCTCATCTTCATACTGCTTTGCTGCTCACCTGGAATCTTATAGTGCTTGTACAAAAAAGCTCAAGTCATGCTGGGCATCGCAAGAGCCAGAGATTTATTTGACATTAAATCTGGGTTTGGCTTGCATGTAGAGATGAAGAGATGTTCTTGTCCCAAGTTTGGCAGTCACTTGGATGTTGAAGTCCCAATGTTTCAAACTCAGCTCAAAATCCTTTGGTGTGTTTTGAATTTGGCTCTTGGCAAGGCATAATTTCCTGTTTCTAAGAAAAAAGACTCATGAGAGAGCCTCAATAAAGCTTCTTGGATCAAAACAACATTTTGATGAATTAATTGTAAATGAATCAGAAACATATGGATTCATTCTCTTGAGACACATGTGTTTAAAGAGGGGGTCAGTTGTTGCTCAGGGCTAAATATGTTTTGGGGTTTATCAAATGCAAAATGCTTAGGGGGAAAAGGAGCAAAAAAGATAAATTGGAACCTTTGCCTTGTCTTTAAATAGGCCCATTTACAATCTTATTTACTGCCACCTATTGTTGTTCCAGAAGAAATTCAACACACATGACCAACCACAAATAGCCAGGCCTGATAATTTACATTATTACATAGTTGTCAGTTGAGGCTTAAGAAAGAATAGGTTTTGTTTTCATGTAATCAACAGAGTTCAAGTCAGACTACCTGGTAAGAATCTGGTCTATCTCTAATGAAAAATTTGTAAATCTACTCACCTTTGATTGAATTCTTTTTTGTCCTCTCAAATGTACTGGCTGAAATGCAGAGCAGTTTTCTGGAAATCCTGTTTCAAAAACTAATGGAACTACACCAAGATCCTACCTCATACGTGTTAAGATGGCTATTTTACAAAAACAGATAACGAGGGTTGGCAAAGATGTAGAGATATTGGACCCCTTGTGCACCATTTGCTGGAATGCAAAATGGTGCAGCTACTATGGAAAACAGTATGGCGGTTCCTCAGAAATTTTAAAATAGAATTACCATATGATCCAACAATTCCACTTCTGGATATATTCCTCAAAGAAGTGAAAGCAGGGACTTGGAGCTATATCTGTACACACTTGTTCATAGCAATATTATTCGTAATAACCAGAAAGTGGAAGCAACTCAAATATCAATTGACAGACTGATGAATAAACAAATTGTGGTATATACATTCCATTGGAAAAATTATGCAACCTTAAAGGCGAAGGGAATTCTGAAACATGATGCAACATGGATGAACCCTGAGGACAAAATGTTAAGTGAAATAAACCAACCACAGACAAATACTGTATGATTCCACTTACATGTGGAATCTAGAGTAGTCAAATTCCTAAAGACAGAAAGTAGAATAGTGGTTGCCAGAGCCAGCAAGGATGGAAGAATGAGGAGTGGTAGTTTAAATGGGTACAGAGTTTCAGTTTTGCAAGATGCAAAGAATTCTGCAGATGGATTGTAGTGATGGTTGAACAACAATGTTAATGTACTGAATGTCACTAAACTGTATACTTACACATGATCAAGATGGTACATTTTGTTACATATGTTTTACTACAATTTTAAAAGACAACAAACTAAGGGACTTTTATCGCACTACTGTTGACCAGAGTAATATCAAGTATACATGAAATCTGCAATCCTCAGGGCTTTGTCCTCTGGCTCTATGGAGTCCAATTGCTGCACTAGAAGGATTTGGTAGTTCTTATGAGAAGAAGAGTGTGCATGCGTGAGCACACATTTCCTGCCCCAGCTCCCTTAGATCAAAATTCTGTGACCATTTCCCAAATAATTTCCCTTGCCCGAAAGGCTGTGCTTGGTGTTCATTTTAATGAACTATCACTTGGAAATTAATTTTGTGCTTGGAGGAGGAAGCATATTTTGATTTGCCAAGTTCTGCTTCCTTGAGGGTGGTCCTATTTATTTTTGCACATTATCTGTAACTTATATCAAGTCCTAATGGAGTTATTTATAGACAGGGAATAAAGGAAAAGCTTGTTTCTTGGTTAAGCTTTATGAGCAGCATTCTCACCACTACATAGAATATATTTTACCCTGAATGTTTCTTTCCAGTTGATGCCTATAGATACTTTATCCTTTAGTCAAGAAAAATGGGGAATATGTATGGTTTATAGATTACAGGATTGATTTATAATATAGTTCATTCCGAAAAGGATTTGAAATAACCTACAAATCAGAGAAGGTGAAAAGAGAAAAATAAATTGGTGGTGGAATTAAGATTCGTATAAAAAATACATACAATGGGAACTATATTGTTGCTACAGAGATGTGAAGAAGTTGGTTCTGGGCTTCCTAACTGATAAAGCAAGGAGGAAAATATACACTATTTGATTCATAGAAATAAATCTTTTTCCAACCTGACAAGAGTCCTCTTGAAATAAGTACACTGGAGATCTCAGTCTGATTTTATTTTATCCTTCATAATTATTTAATACAATTTACAAAAAATTTGGTGCTATGAAGTGCCTGAGAAACTAATGTTTATCAACGTTAGCAGGCAACATTGGAATTGATATAGTCTATGACTTATCCAGATTTTTTTTTTTTTTTGGAGTCAGGTCTTTGCTTGTCCCTTTACTCCTTCAACCTCTTTCAACCATTTTTTATTAGTATCTCCTGGAAAGGAAATAAGAATGGCATGAGAGGAAATAAAATTCAAGTTTAATTTTTTCCTGTATTTTTGCTTTCCTGATTCCTTAGAAAAAACTCTCAATTTTAGTCAGTACTTAGTTCTTCTTGCTTAAAATATTTAACTTGAGGTCTAAAAAACTACATGGCTTTGGGCACATTCTCTGATCCTGATTCTGTGCTATGTTAGCAACTTCATAGATTGGCAGAATAGAAATGACATTAGATTAAGAGTTAGCTAGAGCTAGGACATGGTGTGAGAAGTTATTGGCTTGTCTACACCTCTTTCCTGGTCTTTGACATGGGAAGTGTGAACTACATGGTCTCTTACATCCTTCTCAGCTCTACATGATGAGAGTTGTTTAATCTTTATGCACAGAGAAGACTCAAGTACATGGAAACATCCTTATGTGTGGTGTTATCTTTCAATAATCTCTAGCCAGGAAATGTTGGTAATGAAAAGACTACTTAAAAATGCTTCTGATTTCTTTGGGGCAGAAGTCCAAGAAGAATGTTTTCTGTAATTAAAAGGACAGGGGCATTAGCAAGGGACAAGGGGAAGGAGGTTGGGATGTCATCCTAGGATGAAAATGACTACTATGTGCACAATGGAATTTGGCAGTCCAGATTGTTTTGGCTTTATTTCCATTCACTTAAAACAAGTGTTTGTGGGAAATGGGGATGGAGGAGATATAATTTATTTTGGGTATTGTGTATTAGTCATCTTTCATCTGCGAAGTCACCACCTGTAAGAAACATCAGACAGCAATAGACGTCATTCATAAGCAATACGTTTTGTTTTAAGAGAGACTTTTATGGATGTGATTAAGCTCCGTTGAACATCCTATGCCACTGGGACAGGAAATATTCTCATTGTGTATTCTCACTTGTGAAATGCCATGACTCAGGAAATACATAAACTTTAAAATCCATTCTGGTTGGATCCATACATGCTTTGGGAACTGGGGAAGGGAGATAGAACAATCTGATCGCTCCAGCCTTGATTATTTGGAAATTTAGTTTTAAATCACCCAGATGATTTTCTTAATTTTCTGTGCTCTTTTTTTTGTTTTGTTTTGGAAGTATATACTATTGTTTTTGATTCCAAAAACAACTTATTTTTTCATTTAACTATAATACTTCAAATTATGTCCATGGTAATTTACTGGTACGACTTGGAGCAATCATTACACACACATTTACAGTAATTCTCCACAATGCTGCTTGTGATGATCTTAATCTAAAACTGGTGAACAGGATTATTTTTAGCATAACCTCAGTATTTTGCTAGAAGGAATGCAAAATTCTTTATAAATGGAAAGGGCAAATAGCTTTCATATTAAAGTAAAGCCCTGGGTTAATATATATCCAGATAACACAGTGACTAAACAGACAACCTAGTGGATAAGCTGAAAGGGTGCCAGCCCTGAGGTAGACCTGTGATGTAGGTTTATTTTCCAAATTTGGCCACAACTGGAAAATATTCTAGACTTCATTGACACCTCAAATCATCCAATCCACATTTGATTTGAATTAAAAAAAAAACTTAAAAAATACTTTGAGAAAGAGCACATGGTAAATAATGCCATTTAAAAAATAAATTTGAGGGGCTCCTGGGTTGCTCAGTTGGTTAAGCTTCCAGCTCTTTATTTCAGCTTAGGTCATGATCTCAGGGTGCTGAGATCAAGCCCCCCATGGAGTCTGCTTAAGAGTCTCTCTCTCTCTCACCCTTGCCCTCTGCTATCTAAACAAATAAACAAACAAATGAATAAATAAAATCTTAAAAAAATAAAAAAATAAATTTGAGTTAGTAGTGAGTTGTAATTTCATTTGGGTATATAATGCTCTCTTTTCTATCTCTGTGATATGACTTCCTAATACTGAATTGTTGATACTTTAAAATGGTTCCATCCACAAAGTAATTGGTTAATTAAATGTAAAATACAAAAATGTTTAATTTGCCCTACCACTCCCTAGTTTTACAAAGACTGTCACAACACAAAAAGCCAAAATCAAAAACAATAGCAAAAGCCAGTCAAAATAAGTGAGGTGGTATATATATCCAAAAGTCAAAAGAAGCCACTTGGCATATTTTAAAAGTTTAGTTTTTGAAATATGCTTCCTGTTGATTAAAAGAAAATCTCAAATGTAATAATTTCATTTGGAAGATCTAAGTTTTGTCACAAAAATACGAATTTAGGGTAGTCTTTGATATATACAAGATATAATTGGTGAATGACTTTCAGTTCAGATTACAGGTGCTCCTGGAAGGCTGTTTCCCAAGCTTTGTGAATTGACATTGACTTCTGTATTTTGAAGTTTCCAGATTACTTTTTGATTGGATAGCAATCCCTCATTGTAGTTCAAGGTATAAAATATCTTGGAAAGATTCGTATCTTGAGAACTGTACAAGGATCTCTCTAAAGAATGAGCTTTGGTTCTCAACAATTTGTTTATTTTTTATCCTCTCTTCTTTAGGAAGAAACTTATTTAGTTCAATTGGAAGTAGAGCCAATCTCATTTAAAAAATTTTAATTGTTGTAAAATACACATAACATAAAATTTACCATCTTAACCATTTTTAAATGTATAGTTCAGTAGAGTTAAAGCACATTCATATTGCTATGCAACTAATCTCCAGAACACTTTTTGTCTTGCAAAACTGAAACTATATGCCCATTAAATAATAACTACTCATCCCCTGTCACCCCAGCTCCTGGCAACAACCATTCTGTGCTCTGTCTCTATGGATTTGACTATTCTAGATACCTCATATAAGTGGAATCATATAGTATTGATTTTTGTGTCTGACTCATTTCACTTAGCACCATGTCTCCAAAGTTTATCCATGTTGTAGCATGTGTCAAAATTCCCTTCCTTTTTAAGTCTGAATAATACGCCATTGTATGTATAGACACAATTTGTTATCTATTCACCTGTTGATTGACATGTGAATTGCTTCCACATTTTGGCTATTGTAACTAATGTTGCTATGAACATGAGTGTACAAATCTCTTCAATAGTGTCTCATTTTTTAAAAAGAAATTTTATTTCCTACAAATTGGAGAAGAAATAATTTCTGAGACAATCTAAAATAGACACTTAATTTTTTCTTAAAAATTCTGAGTATAATTCATACAGGAGCTATTCTTTGAATGATCAATGTTAAATCCTCAATTAATTTGTAAAGAATTCCTGTTAGACTCACATAATGTATATTGGCCTGATATTGACTTTCCCTAGCATTTAACTCACGATCAAGTGAAGTTATGGATTAAATTATATGAGATTGACTTAGACCTCTGATTCTCTTTTTTTAAAAAGATTTTTATTTATTTGCTTGAGAGAGAAAGAGAGAGAGAGAGAGAGAGCAAGCACACAAGTGGAGCAGGGGTAGAAGGAGAGGGAGAAGCAGACTCTCCACTGAGAAGGGAACCCGACACCGGGCTTGATCCCAGAACCCAGAGATCATGACCTGAGCCTAAGGCAGATGCTTAATTGACTGAACCACCCAGGTTCCCCTAGACCTCCGATTCTTAAAACTAAATCAAAACTATACTTGATTCTACTTTGAAAATTATAATACATTGGAATGACCTTTAAATAGATCAGTTACAAATTGTCAGTGAAGTAAAATGGGGATGTGTTCTGATTTCTTTTTCTCTTAAATTTCACTTTAATGACTTAACAACACTTTTTCCTCCATTCATAACTCATTTACTAATTTAGTCATAAATTCTATAATCTTTACACAACTTCTACTGTTTTAGGCGGATTTCAAGGTGATGGGCATATAGCTGTGAATAACACAAATAAGACCTTAGACTATACAATCTTTCTGCTAAATACAGACCACAAATAATTCACCTTTTTCAAAATAGTATTTTTTCCAGCTATGGATAAGTGCTTCAGAAGAAACAAAGCAGAGCAATATCAGACTAACATTAGAAATGAAGACAAGTACAGATATTGAGAATATATTTTGGAGAAAGGGCTGACAGAACCTACCGTTCCTTCACTCCATTTCTGCCCCCATATAAAAACACACACAATCACACCACACACTATATAGTTTTATCAGAATTATTTCAACCACAAGTAACAAATACCCAATATCCAACTGGAATGAATTACTATGATCATTACTGAACCTGAACATACATTAATGTGTTTTTGATTATTTGTATGTCCCTTTTGTTTTTAATTAATCTCTTGCCAGATCATTGCTCTACTTTTTCCTTAGTGATTCACAGGAACTTTTGATATATTAAAAATATTAAGTATTTTGGGCAATAAGTGATGAAAATGATTTATTTTTCACATTTTCATTTGTCTTTAATTATCTTAACAGTGATTTTTGCATTAAGATATTTTAAATTTTTATACAATCAAATATAAAAATATAATTTTGAATTCTTTTCATTTTTTCTTAGAAACAGTAACTTTTATCAACATAGAAGAGATTAAATATATTCACATATTTTTCTGTCATAAAAGGTTTATTTGTTTTTTTCTTATGATATTATATATTATCTGTAGATACAGATAAAAGTAAACAAATTATTGTTATTCAAAGGCAATAATTGTCATTACTTTGATATTTATGAGTCCAGATTTTTCAACAGTATTATAACGTACACTATTTCTTAACTTTCTGTTTTTACTAAATAATGTCTATTGTACATTTTTACATCATTTCTTGGTCTTCTATAAAATTATTTTTATAACTCCATGATTTGTATTTATTGGCATTAGTTTATTTAGATAATCTTTTTTTTTTCCTTTTTTAATTTTCTGCAATTGCAGATAATGTTGCTAGGATAACTTAGTAATTAAGTCTTTGTGGACATTGATGATTATTTCCTTAGGATCTAATTCTAGCATAAGTTTGTATGTCAGGGGTATGTCTCTTTTAAAGTCTTCCATCAGGGCAATAAGATAGTAATTTTAAATTGGACTGGGAAGTAAGGCTGTCTCAGAATTCTGGCTCTGGCTCTGTCCCTTGCTATGTCACAAACTCTCATTTTTCTCACTTGTATATCATCTGTACTAGTATCTACCTTGGAATTATTATGCAGATTATAGAACTGATACAGTTACTAGCTTAAAAGAGTGTTTGGTGCATAGTGATCAATCAACAGATGCTTTTAATTATTCTGTACTGCCAAATTGTCCTTGTAAATATTGTGCCTCTTTACAATTTTCACATTACATTAAAAATTCCCATTTATACAAATGGTTTTATTTAAAAATCTCATTTTATAATTAGTATTATTTTAATTTATATCTATTTAAATTTCTAGCAAGAATGTAACTTTTTAATTCATATGTTAACTGCTATATATATTTCTAGAGCTGTATATATATGTTTCTTCATTTCTGAATTACGTGCTTAGACGTTTTCCAAAAATCTATTGAGATATTTGTTTCTCATTAATTAACAAAATTTTTTAAATGTATTAATATTAATTCTTATACTTTAAATGATACAATTATCTCCTTTCAGTTATTTGCCTTTTAATTTGTATACATGGTTTGACCTAATTTTTATGTAATCAAATGTATACCTTATTGTGGGGGGTAAAAATTGTGGTATAATACTTTTTTTTTTGATGAGACTCTCTGCGATTATCAACCTGGTCCATAAATTACTTGAAAATTATAGACATTATAGGAATGAAATGTAAAGTTTATAGATCTAAGTTAATAATAAAGCAAAAGCTTGAATTTAGAATTAAATGTTTTTTTAAATAAAAGAATATTTAGTAATATATTTTGAGTAGAATGTGTGTGAGCGAGAAAGAGATGAGTCCTCTCAGTAATTCTTGAGAAGATTTGGGACCACCCCAGTTGATCCTGTGAATGGAGACCTCCAGCTGGTCAAATCTCTGGAGTAGTTTTAGGAAACAAGATAGGCGTTTCATCAAAGCCAAAATAGTTTGACTCGTTAAGATCTGCAAGTGGAAATGGTGTTCTCTCCCTAGGAAGACAAGACCCAATTATGTTGGAGACACATAGGCCACCAGAATAAAGTCCAATCCCTTTCCAATATTGTGTACCAACTTAGCCTGGAGTCATGAAAATCTGTATCTTTAGCCACTATCCCCATTTATTTTGTTACCCACAGAATGAGTCTAGGAGGGAAAATTAAAACTTGGTTTAATTGTTTCATATCTTGTGAATTTATGTTTCCAGTATAAAATGCCACTTATTTGGAGGAAAAATTATCTCCTAGATCCATTTTTGGAACTTAGGAAACTAGTCTTTATTGCACTTAAAGAAAAGTAATTTCTAAAGCCAAGATGAAAGATTTATGACTATATTTATCTTAAAAATTAATAGTTCCACTATTTATATGTTTGTCCTAAGTTCATCTGCTGTGTATTAGCACTCATGGAAAATAAGGTTCTCATTTAATTTACTTTCAATGATTGACTAATTTTCCAGTTCCATTAATTTAAAATTCATCATTTCAGCATGCCTTTAGAAGATGGTGTTTATAATATTTAAATTCATATGTAGATTGATCTGTTTGCTACTATGCTAATGAAATACTATTTCTGTTATCATGGGTTTATAGTATGTTTTACTTTCTGAGAGGCTATCTCTTCTTTCTGACTTGTTCTTTAACATCTTTTTGGCTGACATCTACTCTTTATTTTTCCCAAAAAAGTGTAGAATTTCTCAAGAAAAAAAATTAAAACTATTCCACATGGATTTTTTTCCTATTTTTAAAAATATCATGTATAAATTTGGTGAGGAATGCTATGTTTAGAGCATTTTCCCATCTGGGAATATTTTATATATATAAAAATAAATATATATATACACACACATATACACATATATATATGATTTTATTTCATGTCCCTAAAAAGTCATACTATATACTAAATACTGTACTTTTTTGCATATTTAATGTATAGCTATAAAATTGTTATTATTTTTGGATGTTAATATTTTAAAATTTGAATTGCCAATGAAATATTGTTTCTTCATATGTTCCTTCAGAGGATTTCTGGTAAATAGCAAGACTACTATTTGTCAGATATTTATTTTCTTCTGAATATCCTAGTAAATTATCCTGGTTTAAGTTGTACATCATTATCTTCATAGATAATCATATCATCTACAGATATGTGATGCTATTCTTTCCTTGTCCACTAGAAAGTACTTTGTTTTATTTTTCTATCTCACTCACTTATCAGGCACTTTTAAGATAATGTAAATAACTATAGTAAAAATTATTTCATCTTAAAGTTTTGCTGTTTTCTCTATTTTAAGACATTTCTCAGCAAAATGGCAGAAAAAGAATTTTCTACCCTCTTGTTCCCAAAGAACATCCAATTTGACAATGACCTATGGACAAGTGTGCCTTTGTGGAAGTATGGAAATCCAGAAGAGAAGTTCTAGCATACTGTTGGAGCAAATCAATCCATAAATAAATAACTTTGAAAAAAAAATTAAAATCCATGACTGTACACATTGAAGGGGATAAGAGGAACAGTTTCACTTTGCCTGCATCACCGCACCCCCGAGGTATACTAGTACTGTCAAGAGAGATGTTCTTGGCCACAACTTGTCCCATGGGGAAAGTGAGACATGTAATTGAGAAGCCAGCTTCCCCAGTAGTACATGACACTGCCCAAAGAGGCTCACTTTTTTCTTGCTCTCTCTGGAACTGAGGTGTTCTGCATAAGTGGGGCAGGGAGGGGCTGGGAGATCATCAGCCAGGGCTGTCACTGAGCATCAAAAGGACTTGGATCTTACTAATCCTTTTGTGGACTCCATCAGGAAGTACACCCATAAGCCTCTAGGGATGCCTCATCTGCAGATTCCCCTAACAGTCAGTAAAGAGTGGAGGTGGCAACTGTTTCTTTAAATGTGAAGACAATGCAAAATTTTAAATAACACGAAAAATCAAGGAAACATGACTCCACCAAAGGAAAACCATAATTTTCCAGTAACCAAGCCCAAAGGAAAGGTAATCTGTGATTTTCTCAATAAAAAATTCAAAATGGTCACTTTAAAAAGGCTCAGTGAGCTTCAGGAAAACAATACAAGAACAAAATGAGTTTAACAGTGAGATTAAAATCATAAAAATGAACCAAACAAAATTCTGGAGCTGAAGAATGCAATGCAATAAGGAACATCAGCAGCAGATTTGATCAAGCAGAAGAAAAAACCTGTGAGGTAGAAAATAAGTCATTTGAAATTATCCAGTCAGAAAGGAACAAAGAAAAAGAATGAAGATGAGTGAAGAAAGCCTATGTGAATAATGGGATACCATCAAGAGAATGATGTAGGTAACACTGGAGTCCCAAAAGGAGAAGAGAAGGAGAAAGGCAGAAAGCTTATTCAAGGAAATAATGACTCCCACATCTGGGAGGAGACTTAGACATTCAAGTTCATGAGCGTCCCCACGTCCCCAAAAAGTTTCAACACAAAAAGATCTCTAAGACACCTTATAATAAAACTGTTTAAAATCAAAGACAGAATTTCAAAAACAGTAAAAGGAAAAAAAAAATCCTCACAAGGGAACACCCATAAGGCTATTAGCAGATTTTTCAGCAGAAATCTTGCAGGACAAGAGAGAGTGGGATGATACATTTAGTTGTTGAGAGAAAAAAAAACAAAACTGCCAACCAAGAATACTTTACCTGGCAAAACAGTCCTTCAGAAATGAAAGCAAGCGAAAGACCCCAGACAAACAAAAGCTGAGGGACCTCATCACCTCTGGACTTGCCTTACAAGAAATGCTGAAAGGAGTTCCTCAAGCAGAAATGAAAGGATGCTATTTAGTAAAATGAAAACATATGAAAATATAAAACACAATGGTAAATGTAAGTATAGATTTAAATTCAGAACACTCTAATACTATAATATCGTCATATGTTAATCACTTAACTTTAGTATGAAGATTAAAGGACAAAGATATTAAAAATAACTATAGCTACAATAATTTATTAATGGATATGTAGAGAAAAGTATAAATTGTGACATCAAAAATATAATATGGGGGTAGTAAAAGGGTAGAGTTTTTGTATATGGCCAAAGTTAAGTTGTTATTGGCTTAAAATAGACTGTTTAACCATAAGATGTTTTATATAAGCCTTGTGATGACCACAAAACAAAAACTTACAGTAGTTACACAAAAGATAAAGAGAAGGGAATCAATCCCTATCACTACTGAAAATTATCAATTCAAAAGGAATACAGCAAAAAAGGAACAAAGGAACAAAGAAACTGCAAACAAACCAAAAAATAATAAGATACCATTAATAAGTCCTTATCTATCAATAATTACTTTAAATTTAAATTTAAATGGATTAAATTCTCCAGTCAAAAGACAGAGTGGCTAAAAGGATTAAAAAGACAAACAAAAACAAAGTAAAACAAAACAAAACAAAAAATAAGGCCCAGTTATATGCTGCCTACAAGAGGCTCATTTCTGCTTTAAGAACACATATAGGATCAAAGTGAAGGGGTGGAAAAATACATTCTATGCAAGTAGAAACCAAGAGAGAACAGGATAGTTATATTAGTCAAAATAGACTATAACTCAAAAGCTATAACAGACACAAAGCAGGTCATTATATAATGATAAAGGGACCAATTCATTAAGAACATATAAAAACTGTAAATTATATGTACCAACACTGGAGCACCTAAATATATAAAGCAAATACTAACAGATCTAAATAGAGAAATAGACAACAATAAAATAATAATAGTATGATATTTCAATACCCCACTTTCAACAATGGATAGATCATCCAGACAGAAAACATAGGACTTGAACTATTCTTAAGACCATATGTATGTAACAGACTTACCAAACATTCCATTCAATAGCAGCAGAATATAAATTCTTCTCAAGTGAATGCAGGACATTCTCCAGGATAGATCAAATATTAGGTCACAAGACAAGTGTAATTAGCCAGGGAGATAAAGACAAATACTGTATGATCTCACTTATATATAGGATCCAGGGGAAAAAGAAGTCAAACTCATATAAACAAAGAGTAAAATGGTTACAAAGGGCTGGGGGAATCGGGAAAATGGTCAAAGGGTACAAGCCTTCAGTTATAAGATATTGAATAAACTCTGGGGATCCAATGTGCTGCACAGTGACTATAGGTAATAATACATTCTCAAAAACATTGCTTATAAGTGTTTTTTTAAACACTTCTCTGCATGCATTACAAATTGGCAGTCATATCCATTCACTGATATAACACTTTTCTCAATGTAGCAAACGAGTAGCATTCTTAGAAACATCTTTTTTTCACAAGTGTTCTTGAAACATTTCTCTACATGCATACAGAATGTACTTGACATTTTCTAAGAGTAGACCTCCTCACCATACACAAACAAGAAGTCTCTATGGGAGGTGATGGATGTGTTAAACTTGATTGTGGTAATCACTTAACAAAGGATAAGTATGTCAAATCATCAATCTGTACACTTTATTTTTTTATTTTTTATTTATTTTTTTAATTTTTAAATTTTTTTATTATGTTATGTTAATCACCATACATTATATCATTAGTTTTTGATGTAGTGTTCCATGATTCATTGTTTGCATATAACACCCAGTGCTCCATGCAGAACGTGCCCTCTTTAATACCCATCACCAGGCTAACCCATCCTCCCACCCCCCGCCCCTCTAAAACCCTCAGTTTGTTTTTCAGAGACCATAGTCTCTCATGGTTTGTCTCCCCCTCTGATTTCCGGCCCCCTTCATTTTCCCCTCCTGCTATCTTCTTCTTCTTCTTGTTGTTTTTTTTTTTTTTTTAACATATAATGTATTATTTGTTTCAGAGGTACAGATCTGTGATTCAACAGTCTTGCACACTTCACAGTGCTCACCATAGCACATACCCTCCCCAATGTCTATCACCCAACCACCCCATCCCTCCCATCCCCCACCACTCCAGCAACCCTCAGTTTGTTTCCTGAGATTAAGAATTCCTCATATCAGTGAGGCCATATGATACATGTATTTCTCTGATTGACTTATTTCACTCAGCATAACACCCTCAAGTTCTATCCACGTCATTGCAAATGGCAAGATTTCATTCTTTTTGATGGCTGCATAATATTCCGTTGTATATATATACCAGTTCTTTATCCATTTATCTGTCGATGAACATCTTGGCTCTTTCCATAGTTTGGCTATTGTGGACATTGCTGCTATAAACATTGGGGTGCATGTACCCCTTTGGATCCCTACATTTTTATCTTTGGGGTAAATAACCAGTAGTGCTATTGCTGGATCATAGGGTACACTATTTTCACCTTTTTTAAAAACCTCCATACTGTTTTCCAGAGTGGCTGCACCAGCTTGCATTCCCACCAACAGTGTAGGAGGGTTCCCCTTTCTCTGCATCCCCGCCAACATCTGTCATTTCCTGACTTGTTAATTTTAGCCATTATGACTGGTGTGAGGTGGTATCACATTGAGGTTTTGATTAGAATGGCCCAAAGAACTCAGGAAAAGAGTTTACTTACTGTTTATCAGTTTACTATAAAAGGATATGAGGGGGGACTGCAGATGAATATTCAAATGGAAGAGTTGCATAAGATAAGGTATGTGGGAAGGGGCGTGGAGCTTCCATGGTCTCTCCAGTGCACCACTCTCCCAGCATCTCTATGTGTTCACCAACCCCATACTTTTGGGATTTTTATGGAAACTTCATCATTTAGGCATGACTGATCATTTCTAGCCCTTCTCCCCTCTGGAGAATGGGGGTGAGGCTGAAAATTCCAAGCTTCTCATCATGGCTTGGTCTTTCTGGTGACCAGCCCCCATCCAGTAGCCCACCCAGAGTCATCTCGTTAGAACAAAAGATGCTGCTACCAAGGAAATTTAAGTGCCCTGTGTCAGGAACTGGGGCCAAGGACCAAATATCAGAAAAAAAGATGCTCCTAGAGCTCATATCATTCAGAATATTATAAGGGTTCTAGGCGTTTTGTGTCAGGAATTGGGGACAGAGACCAATATATGTATTTTCTATTATCTCAGAATATTATTTCCAGTTTTGGTTTATCCCCTGAACTACAGACTTATTTATCCAACTAACTTTTTGATTTACCCATAGGGATAACTAGTAAAATTCAAAACTGACATAATGAAATGAAACTGGACAGTTATCCATCTTGGTCATTAAAAACAAGAAAAAATGTATTTTTACTTCATTTTTACTGTTTCCAACACTTATACATTCCTGTCTGTTATCATACTCCTGCCTGAAGGGGTTTTTTTCCTTAAACATTTTGTATAGCTCAGATAATCTAGCAAAGAATAAACTTCTGCTTGTCTGAAGAGGTTTTCTATTTCATTTTCATTTTTGAAGGATATTTTTGTTCATACTTTATAGGATTCTGGATTGCTATTTTTTTAGTACTGAAAAATGTCAGTCCATTGTCTTTTTGAATGGCCTAATTTCTGCCATTGCTCTTATATTTGTTCCTTTGTATATTATTTTTTCCTGGTAACTGCTTTAAAGATTTTGTATTTATCTTTGATTTTTAGCAGTTTTACTATTTGTCTATCTCTTTGATATTTATCATTTTTTTTTTGAGCTTCCTTGATTCTGGTTTAAAGTATTTTGTTAGTTTTGGAAAATTCTTGATCATTATCTCCTCAAATATTTCTTCTGCCCATTTTATCTTTGCCTTCTAGGATTTTAATTCCATGTGTATTTGATCATTAAATATTATCCAAGAGCTCTCAGATAGTCTGTCTTATTTTCACTCTTTTTCTCTTTGTGTTTCAATTTGAATATTTAAAAATAATGTATAGTGACTTATTTCCTAGGTTGCTGATTCTTTTATCACCTGTAGTAAATCTACTGAGGAGCTCATCTAAAGAATTCTTTATCTCTGATATTGTGTGTGTGTGTGTGTGTGTGTGTGTGTCATTTGATTATCATTTCTCTCCTGAATTTTCCCATATGTTTATATGTGTTTTCCACATTTTCCACTAAGTCTCTGGCATATTAGTCATAATTATTTTTAAATTCTCTAATTGACAATCCCAGCATTTGATTAATCTCTGAGTCTAGTTGTATTGATTACTTTAGTTCTTGACAGTGAAGTGTTTTTCTTGTTTTTTTGTTTTTCTCTTCTTTATTTTGTGTCTCATAAGTTTTTATTGACTCCTGAACATGCTATAGTAGATATTGGAGTAAATTGTATCCATGACTGGAAATGGGCATGACTCTAGTTGTCTGCTGTTTATGTGGAGGTATGATTTATTTTAGTCAGGAGTTGAACTATTTTTGGGTTTTATTGTTGCTATTATTATCTCTAGTGTACCACTGAATTCAAAGTTTTCTAACAGTGGTTTTCTATTGTCTTGTGGTTGGGTTGAGGGCTAACATACCAGAGAGTTCATATCAGCACCCCTTCTTCACCATCAGTTTTCAACCATCCCTGCATGTCCAAACCACATAGAGGATTCTTCTCAAGCTCCTTCCCTTCTCTCAGCAGTAGACATATATTGCTTGTTACTCAGTACTAGATTCATGCTAGGGACAGGAGAGTCCTCTGTTGTCCTGGTCTAATCTCAGTCTTACCTTAACCTCAGTCTTGCTGTGCTTGGATATCAGGTTTAAGGCTTTCTCAGTGTCTCTGCCAATCTTCTCTATGGTAGAAAGTCTCTGCTTTTATTTGTAGTTGGTTTTGGAAGGGAGATAATTTATTGTCACTGCCCCACTAGCAAAAGTCCTCTGCCTAGTATCGGTGTAAGATCCTAAGCCAGGAATGATTTGCTGTCCTTCCTTCAGAGGTAGAGGATTTATCTTACATATTTCTCCAAGCAGCAATGCTTTCTCTAAGCATCTCTCTCTAAGGATTCCAATGTGTCCTACAGTTGGAAAGGTTTCCAATTTCTCCCCAAGAAGTAGACAGACTTTGCTTCTATCCATACCCTGGAAGCAATCATTCTTTATCTATGTCCCAAGTAAAAAAAGTTTGCTACTCTCTTCCAGCAACCATGGGTTTGCTTCTGATGAGAGTGTAAATTACCCAAAGATGTCCTCTGTATATTGTTTTTATGTTGTTTATTTCATCACAGAGGCTAGTACCATTAGCTCAAAAGCTTGCTAGGACCAAACTCAAATTTTTACACAAGTTGCTCAAAAATGCAGTCCAAATCAGCATATTTTTAGTGATTTCAAGTCTATCTGCTTTATACACCCTACAAAATTTCGTTCAAAATCTGCTAGTCATAAATAAGATAAACACCAAGATTATAAAAGATGCCAAGCCACTGCTGCCCTTTGGAATTCTTTGACCCACAGACTCTCCAGTGTGCTACTAAATGACATCTTCCAGACATATAAACTTCCTCACCAATTTTCCCCTCTCTCAAGAATTTCTTTGCCCTTTTCTTCTTCTAGGTGGTGGTCCTGTACCATTTTCTCTGGAAGCTCTCATGCTGTGAGGTACTTACCCAACCTTCCCACACTAAAATCTGTCAAAAAGCCATCTAAATAAAGCTAATTGCTTGTTAATTACCTTGTAATCATATATTTTTCCTTAATCAGCCCCTGATAAGCTCATTGCAAGTGGCAAAGAGGACCAGGTCATTTTTAGTAAAACAACCACTTGGCAAGTTAATTCTGGAGATCCTTAAGCAATTAGGGCTCCAAATTTAGGATGCTTACATGTTAGTCTGCTGTGGCATTGCTCTCTGCTATGTTACACTCTATATTTTTCATGGTCTCCTCCTGTGCCTCATTAGCCTGACCAAGCAGTAACACCAGTATTTGAGTGAACCCATATTATTAAAATTGACTGGGGACGGGATCAGAAGTAGTGAGATGCCCAGGGAAAGTGGTCAGGCCTCTGGCATAGGTTCCCCACTAGGCAGGTACTAAATGTTGTAAGACTTGTGGGCATTGAATAGGAAAAGGGGAGATTGCATGCCACTAGAGCAAGGATGGACCACCCATCATCCCATTACAGACTATGGTGGCAGGAATTCTTCACAGCCAAGTCAGAGATTTGGGGTACTCTGAGATGAGAGGATGTTCTCATTCCTGGGGACTTGTAGGTAAACAAGTCAATAAGGTACAGATATGAGGCTGAAGCCAGTCTCCTAAATATGGTTGGAAAAATAGCCTTTGCAAGCAGCTAATATGCTTCTGTGATATTTAGTTATGCTGTTGTGATGTCATCATTATAGCTTGTCTGCACGGGGATATTGACACCTGACCCTAACACTTGGGCTAAGCTAGCTAAAGTTTTACTTTAAGTGAATAACGACAAGGAAATTTATATTCCTGTCTATCCCAGGACTCCAAAGCGGTAGCTGTTCTCCTGAATGGTCCAAACCATAAGACATGTGCTAGGCCTTGCTTGTGGCAGCTTGTCACAGGAAGCCACTCAGAGAAGAGGTAGGACCCCAAAGTCCAGATAGAGATCATAAAGAGTGAGAAGACCCTCGGAAGGAGGACTGGTGATCTTCAGATGAAAAGGCAGCACAGTGTCACCATGACAGTGTCTGGGATAATTTACCCTCTGCTTTGTCATTAACCATCCACAGCATAATAAAGGCTGAAAAGACAAAAGTAAAGGGCCAAGATGGAAGGGAATGTTCTAGCTTGGAGGAGGAAACGCAGCTTCTGTCTCTTACCCTGGAGCCCAATCTCTCCTTAAGGAGGTAAATCAAGAAATAAATTTTAAAAGGGGGCTACCTGGCTATGTAGAATGTATCTGGTGGGGAGTGAGTTCCATCTAACAGGGTCTGAATTTTAACAATCAGATGCTATAGTATTGGATGCAAAAAAAAATGGTGCTTTTACTAAAGAATCTTGCACAATTAGTGCAGAAAGTGGGCTGACCCACAGAGAAGACTTTGGACCTGGGTCCATCTACCTTGCTGATGTGAATTTTTATGGCTTTGAAATCCACTCAGCCTACATTAGGTCTCATAATGGCCTGGGCAGATAGTCAATGGGAAATGTTAGCTTATACTAAAGATCTCCTCTACCAGTTGAGGGTTTTGGAGTGAGCTTATCAGGCAACAGATGGTATTGTAGCATGATGACTTGGCACATCCAGAGAAAGCTAAAATGAGTCCTGTGTCCATCCAGTCATTTCTAAGGCGGCTTATAAAAAACATAAATTCTTTTACTAGCAATGATGGCTAATGCTAAAACAATTTAAGAGGAGATAGATGCTCTGGACTTAAAAGAAGAAAAGAAGTTCAGATAGCTATGTCCCAGCTGTTATCCACACATATTAAACAAATTAGCCAAGAACCGGAACTCATGGCTGAATCTTATCATACTTTAGGGCCCATGGTATTAAATAACAATATAGCCTTACATTACTTATTGACTGATAAAGGTGGAGGGGGGTCTTTTGTGCACTTGCTAATATAACTGCCTGTAGATAACACGTAACCAAGTTTTACAGAGAGCCAGAGACATGTACCAAAAGGACCATAATGTTACTCTATTAGTAGATGATTAAACAAACCAAAGACTTTTCTTTTTCTGATCTACTCTTCTGATTTTCCCCCATTGAATGGTTAGACCAGCTGCAAACAGACTTTGAAATCCTAATTTGTGAACTTACAGGATTCTGGATCATTATAATACTTCATGGCTGGCTCCAAACTCAGGCTTTATGAAATAAAATACAACTTAGACTATAAAACAACATGGTATTAAGGGATAGTTTGTTATGTAAATGTGCCCCAAATGGCCCCTGTATATTGTCCTTATGTTTATTTCACAGCAGGCTGGGATCATCATCTCAAAAGCATGACAGAGCTAAACCCAGATTTTTACTGATTCAATTGCTTTAACTATAGCCCAAAAAAGCATATTTTCAGCCATTTAGAACCTGCTTTTGCATATTCCATGAAACTGCAACCAACATTCTGCTAGACACGGATAAAACAGGCTTTGGGACTATAAAAACCCCCAAGCTGTGGAGTTCTCTGACCCAGAGATTCTCCATCATGCTAGACACAAGCTCCCTCTCCACTCCCCTCTCCCCAGTTCTCCTTGTGGGTGGTGACCCCATGCCATGGTCTCTGGAAGGTCTCAGGCTATAAGGGAAGTTCCCTCCTCATACTAACTTGTGCTACTATCACCTCATGGTTGTGTTTTTCCTTAATCAAGCCCCAAATCCCTGAATTCACAAGGAGAGGAAGGTCTGGGGAAGCAGACAGAAATTTCTGTGCCCCCTCTCCCCAGCAGCCACCTATCATCCCCGCATGTCTGTGTCACCAAGAAGGATTCTTTGGTTCCCTGCCCTGCCCCCCTATCAGTTTCCTAAGGCTGCCGTAACAATGTACCACAAACCAAGTGGCTTAAAACAAGAAAAGTGTATTTTGTCATAATTATGGGTAAGTCAAGGTGTCAGCAGAGCTATGCTCCCTCTGAGATTGTGGCTAGAATCCTTCACTGCCTCTTTCCAGCATCTGTCAATCCTTGGCCTTCCTTCACTTGCAGCTATGTCACTCCAATTTCTGCCTCTGCTGTTACATGGCATTTTCTGTGCATCTCTCCTCTCTTCCTGAGGAAACCAGCCATTGGATTGAGGGCCCATCCATTCCAGTCTAATCTCATCTTAATGAATTACATCTGTAACAACCCCAGATCCAAATAGGGTCACATTCTATAGTACTGCAAAGGAAGATTACAACATATTTCTCTTGGGGACACAATTTAACCTAAAACAAACCATTCTTTCTCGTGAGTACCCAGTGGAGGTCTATGTGAAGACACTCAGGATAAATATTAACTCCTTTTGTGTCTGGGGCCTCCAGTTATTCCAAACTTACACATTAGCCCATACTTAGACCTTAGCAATTCATTAACACTTTAACTAATTTCATCTTATTTACTTGTATGGTGGTCACCTCTTTCTCCCATGCTGTATCACAAGCTGATACAGCTTGTATCTTGTCTCTCCATAAGCAGGCTTCTTTTTGAAATATAAGTTATTCGGTTACATTGAGACTTCAGCTCACGGATAAACTCAAGAAAATGGTAGTATTCAACTTTTTTCATTGACAGGTTGAGAGTAACATTCTTTGCATCTTAAGTGAAGGTAGAAGTCCTAAATTCTTGCTTTAGACTCACCTCCCTACCAACCTGCTTCCCCCTAAGACTTCCCCACTTGGGGCAGTTTTCACTCACTTTTAAAAGTTAAAAGTACCTAGGAGCAATGTCTGATTTTGTATTCCTTATCTTCCCTACCATATTAAATCAATCAACATGCCTCCTCTGTTTTATGTTCATATAACACAATATTAAAGATAAAGGGTATGCTAAGACATTAAGGTGATAGAGATCACCAAAGTGTCTGATATATGAGACAGATTATAGGAAAGTTATGGGGATGCCCAAGTTTTCTTCCATTTTAAATAGATGGTGGGAGATAAAATGAAATTGCTTTTTATTACACACCATGAATCATGTTTTTTAAGTTCAATGTTTTCATTATGTTCAAAATATATTCTGCATCTGATCACTTCTCAACACTTGTTCCACAGCCTCTCTGGACTAGCCACCAGTCTCTGGACTAGCCGCCACAATCTTTTTTTTTTTTTTTCTGAACAACTGCAGTAGTCTTAGTGTTCTCCTTTGCACCTCCAATACCCCACCCCCAGAAGCCTATGTTCCACATGACAATATAAGTCAAACAGTTTCACTTCCCTGCTAAATCCCTCCAAAGATTGTTCATGACACTTGGTAAAAGTTTCAAAGTCCTTACAAAAATTTTTTGCCTCCCACTCTGTCTCCTACCATTAGTTCTTTGTTTTCTCTTTTGGTATTATATTCCCCTTTGCTTTCTAAAAACATTAATCATGCTCTTGCCTTTAGGTCTTGCATTGGCTGTACACATTGCTAAGAGTACTCCTTTCTTAGTTATTTATGTAGACTTTTCTCGCCACCCTATCTAACATATCTTTTCTCCTGCCCACTCCTTACCTTGCTTTATTTTTGTCATAACACTTTGGACATATAGCACACCTTTGTTTCTTTCCTATCACTCACCGAAATGTAAGCATTATAGGGATAGGGGCATGGTCTCAGCTTTACCCACTGTTTCTAGAAAGTCTGATATATGACAAAACCCCTGAACCTATCTTTTGGGGCTGAACACACCAGGGCTAAGAATCAATATTCAACCAAAGGCAAATATTACTTTCATAGAAGGGAACTCATGATATAAGAATTTAGCATTTTACCAACAAATTAATGAGTATTTTTACAATTTTTTAATTAATATATAATAGCCTAATTTTATAAGGTTCACACTGGTGGAGAGAACAATTATTTCCCAATATCTTAATCTATAAGGTTGCTTCTGTCACTCTACTGCACAATTGCCATACTTGATAGGTGCTTACTTTTAACTGAAACTGGTGGGGTGAGCAAGATTACTTTTTACTCTTTCTGCTGATAGAGTGTCCAACTGATGGTGATGACATCACCAAATTATTAAGGCTTTCATACTCTATTTTCTGAATTTAATTTTCATTATGTGATGCATTATGTGTGCTTCTTTGAAGCAATCTCATAAACTCAAGCTTTATACAATACTTGAAAACATGTTCTGAATATTTTCAAAAGCAGGCTTAAGATTGTTACCATCACTCGTATATTTTATTTCTAATAATTTTGCATTCACTTGCTGTTCTGCACAATCACTGGGAAAAAATACAGAGATAAAAGTAATGTAATTGTTGTTCAAGGCACAAAATTATCTTTGATTTATTATCTGAATCTCAGATTTTATTTAATATTAATTTTAGCATGTTACCTGAGTAGAATAATAGTACAGTCTTTGCAGCAGATGGAATGTAAAAAATTCATGCACTTTTCAGACACTTCTGTTTGGTTACTTCTTTAGCAGTTTCCATCAAGCTCACTACATTTTCTGTACGAAACTGTTGATTTAATAGGTCCCTCTAAGTTGTTGTAATTATCTATAAATAAGTTATTAAGCCTTTCTTTTATTCAAGATGTCTTTCTGTCCTATAATTGCTATGGTTCATTTTGTTTGATTATTTTTCATGGATACATGATGAAACAGGGCTCAAATCTATTAAGTCATATAGTTGGTCTTTGGCTGGAAAAAAAAAGTTATAAATGCCCCTAATATATTCTTGCTAAAGCCACAGATTTTTTTTTTTTACTTCATCCTGTGCTATAATTGCTTTATGAGTATGTAGCTGATGGGTGGTAACAAAGCAATGCATGCTTGAAACTTCTTAATTACTTAAAAACTACACCCCATTTGTTTTCTCATAAACATCAACCCCATGACATTAGTTTAAAACTTATTTTCTCTTCTATGAATATTTCTTCAAGGAAATTCACTCTGTTAACTATGTGGTATCCAAAAATCTCTCAGTAAGCAAGCAGAGCAGAGGCCTACTGAAATTCATTGTTATTCCAATGAGCTATCAAACTTTTAGTTTGAAAATGGGTAGTTATCTCAGTCTTGTTGACTATTTTGTTAGCTTTTCCTTTCCTAGAATCAGAACTATAAGAGAATATCTTATTCAATCAATTTTGTAATATTTGTTGCTTTAAAATTTGATTAATGAAAAATAATGGTGTTTGAGGTAAACTTATTTTCTTCTAATATTTCTCTTCTTTATGCTCTTTATATTCTTTATTGCTTTGGATCAAAGTAATTTACCATGCGGTTTGTACAAGATTTTGAAAATTTCCCTTCGCATGAAATATTGGCTTTTGATCCATCTTCATAGGCATGAAAATTCATAAATAGGATGTCTTTAACTTCTAGAGCCTAAGTGAAATTATAATTAAAAATATTCTTAAGCGTTATTTTTATTAATGTGAGAAGTGCTCAAATTATTAGAATTATGACAAGAACTTACTTCTGTTTTTCTGCCAATTACTATTATTTAGATTTCTCATAAATATTGCTGTTCCATGTAAAAACCATGTTTTCCATAATGTTAGGTACTTCAACATGAGTTATCTAGGACACTTAAATTAACTGTAAATATATTATTCTATTTATTCAACTACTTGAAAGTTTGTAATAATTGTTTTTATATATAAAGTTAATAGTTTTCACAATCATTAATATTTAAAAAAGATTTTCTTTATGTATTTGAAGAGAGAGAACAAGCAGGGGGTATGGCAGGCAGAGGAAGAACGATCATGACTTGAGCTGAAGGCAGACACTTAACTGACTGAGGCACCCAAGCACCCTCACAATCATTAATTAAAGTATTTTCTTCCTGTAATAGTACATACACATATTTATATTTTAACTAACTGATATATTTTAAAAATATAAAGCATATGAGAAAACTTTTACCCTGTTATATCTGGAATGTTTACCTTCATCTGATATTTAGATAGTATGCTGAAGTATTACACTGATGAGAGATAATGGTATCAATGCCTCATGATCATGTACAAATTCATAAATACCAGCAATAACTCTGGAGTAAACTTTCAGCTTCCCAAAGAGAATGCCCTAAACCATACAGCAGATTTTGGCAGGATTCCATAGCTGAAGCTGGGCTGCTGTGCACCCCAAAAACCAGATGATGAACTAAGAATGAATGAATGAGCATAATTTCATTTTACCTAGAATTCATCCAAGTAACAGATGATGTGACATCATTTCAGTGTACATAGTGGAAGAGACAGTTGGAAGAAGCATCCGTTCATTCTGTTTACTGAGCATCTGCTCTGTCAGACATGTTCTGTTAGGCAATGAGCATAAAGCACTACAGAAAAGGGACCAAGACCACACACCAGTATAGAGAGACAAAACACAAAAAACAATTGATGTTTTCAACTGTGTGATTTGTTTCTGTGAGCAAATAGTATCATTTAAAAAAAGAGAAAGTGATTGTAGCTTCTATGTTAGATAGTTTGGTCAGGGAAGATCTCTCTGAGGATTAAATAATATGAAGACATGATTTTGTGGATATCTGGAGAAAGAATGTTCTAAGCAGAGAGAACAGCATACAAAAAAGCCTAAGGTCTGAACATGCTTGGCATATTTGAGTAATTCAAGAGACATATTTGGATAGCTAAAAATGGCTATAGCATTTTATAATTTTCAATTACAAGGCCTTTTACAATGTATTGAATCCCAGAACCTCAATTTTAACATCAAGAACAACAAAACAAAATGCCTAAGTAACATCTCTACAAAGAGGTGACAGTGGATATTTCTCATAGTTTATAGCTATGAAGTGAACTTTATGTGGCTGTCACAGAGGCAAAGAGGTGTATTTTGACACCAGACCAACTGTGCTGATATAAGAGCAAATGAGTTTTACTTTGAGGTAAAGAATGGAGGTAGGAGATGAGGTCAAGATAATAATATTAAAAGATTGATTAGAATAAGGTCAAACTACATAAGTGTTTAAGTGTTTCTTTGCCCAAATTTACAGTTACTGCTTACCTTGTAATTCTTATGTTTTAATACAATTACATGTATTAATTAAGCTAATTGATGGCAATGTTTTGCATTTTTTTAGGTAAAGATTTATTTATTTATTTTAGTGAGAGTGTGTGAGCAGGGGGAGGGGCAGAGGGAGAGAGAGAGAGAGAAAAGGAGAGAATCAGACTTCCCACTGAGCAAGGAGCCTGATGTGGGGCTCCATCCCAGGACCCTGAGATCAGGACCTGAGCTAAAATCAAGAGTTGGTTGCTTAACCAACTGAGCCACCTAGGTGCCCCAATGTTTTGCATTTTTAACCATGTATTGCTCAAGCATAATATTTAGGACACTGTGAGCAAAGTGTCTACTATCTATCAGTATCACACATTCAAATGCAGGATCAAGTTTGAGAAACCAAAACTAAGACAAATACAGCTCAGGAAGAAGAAAGAAAGAAAGAAAGGAAAGAAAGAAAGAAGAAAGAAAGAAAGAAAGAAAGAAAGAAAGAAAGAAAGAAAGAAAGAAAGAAAGAAAGAAAGAGATAAAAAGAAAGAAAGAAAGAGAAGAAAGAAGGAAGGAAAGAAAGAAAGAAAGAAAGAGAAAGAAAAAAGAAAGAAAGAGAAGAAAGAAGGAAAGAAAGAAAGAAAGAAAAAGAAAGAAAGAAAGAAAGAAAGAAAGAAAGAAAGAAAGAAAGAAAGAAAGAAAAAAAGAAAGGCAACTCAGCAAATCTTTCTATCTAAAGCAGTAATGCTAATTTCATAAAGAAAATAAAATTCCTCAAATATCAGATCCTCTTATGAGCTACTCCTCTCAGTAAAACTATTACTCTTGTTACTCTGAATCCAGGTTGGGTTAGTCAATATTATAAGATCACCACTCTTTGGTCATTTCTGCCTATCTAGTTTACAGCATGGATGTACAAAACTGTTTGAAAGGAAAAAAGAAGGCTTTAGGGATTACAGTTTCTGGTTTCGCATGTAAACATCTTATAACCTAACAAGTTAAACTAACTGAAAATCAACAACTTTTCTTAGATCACTCAGAGAAGTGAAACAACAGAGAAAACCACTGTGTGAAAAATTGGAGAGAAAGAGAGGCAGGTACAGAGAATCCCAACTTATCAGAGCAGAACTTTTGTGGGAATCAGTACCACCAGGGTAGGAAAATCTGAAATGCAGCTAACAAATCACTGGAGGCTCCATGTGGACAACTCTGAGAGATCAAAACCCTAGAGGGACTCATTCATCAGACGCTTTTGTGAGTTTTACCTCCAGGAACTCTCCCAGATTTCATAGTAAACATTGGTGGTGGTGGTGGGGGGAATCCTCTCATGCTTCTGGTAAGGGGAAGAGAAAAGGAACTGTTTTAAAATATGTAAGGGTGTTTGTTGTGCTTAATAAGCTTACCAAAGAGAAGCTATTTGATCAGAGTCCAAACTATTAGGGTTTTATCAGAACCTAACCAACCTGGGAGAAGGGAAATACTAAACTCCAGCCCACTCTAGCCTTCCTGTCCCACCTACTGAAGTAAAAAAGAATGAGAGAGAGAGAGAGATATGCACTGATGAAGTTCATAGCTCAGTGACCTAGGCCCACTGAAAGACTGAGACCTAATTGTAGGACTATAGAATGCCTCCTCTCCCTTTACATCTTACCACTAACATTATCAAAGGCCTATATATCCCTGACAGTTCCATTTACCCGGCACATGATATCTGCTTATCAATAAAAAATTATAAGGTATACTAAAAGGCAAAAACAGTTTGAAGGGACTGAATAAACATCAGATCCATTGTCAGATATGCCAGGAATGTTGGAATTATCAGACTGTGACTTTAGAACAACCAAGATTAAGATGCGAAGCAAGGGCTGCAATGGAAAAAGTGCAAGAACACATGGGTAATGTAAGCAGAGAGATGGAAATTCTAAGAAATAATAAAAAAGAAATGCTAGAGACCAAAAACACTGTAATAGAAATTAAGAATTATCTTGATGGATTCACTAGTAGCCTAGATACGACTGAAGAAAGTGTCCCTGAGCTTCAGGGCATATCAAAAATAAATAAATGTAAAATAAAAACTTTATTTTTTAAACCTTAATTGGTCTAAAAATAACAACTTATTCAAAATAATAGCAAAATGTATTATATAATATAAATATTTATGTATTTATATATAGTATAGTATTAGTTTATATAATATATATTAGTATATGTATATATGAATCCGTATTAGCATATACATACTACTAAAGTATATATATGTATATAGTATTATATATGTATTAGCATATATAGTATAGCATTAGTATATATAATATATATGTTAGATATATTAATAGTACACACATAAATGTGTGCTTATATATGTAAGTGTAAACTAATGTATATGTGTATACTAATGTATAAGTGGAATAAAAAATAGCAATAATACAGGAGAGGAGAGAGGAATTAGGAATATTTGGTCATTATAGGTCACTTGCAATGCCCTTAAAGAAGTACAGTATTATCTGAAAGTGACTTGGATTAGTTGTAAATATATATTTGCAAACTCTAGGATAACCACACACACACACACACACACACACACACAAAGTAAAAAAAAAGATGTATAATTAATATATGAAGATATGAGAGAAAATGGAATAGTACAAAATGTTCAATTAAAATAAAAAGCAGAAGAAAGAAGAGTAGAGGACAAAAAATAGGAACAAAGAACAAGGGCCACAAATAGAAAACAGTAATAAATATGGAAGATATCAATCTGACCATATCAATAATCACTTTGATTGTCAATGATCTAAATACACCAATTAAAAGATTGCCAGAGTGGATCAAAAAATAAGACCCAATTATATGCTTTCGAAAATAAACACAATTTAAATATAAAACACATATAGACAGAAAAGAGACCACTTTCTGGAAGGTAGTACGTGAGGAGAAGCGAATCCAAGGCGATATTTGGGAAGATAGATGGCGGGGGAGGGGGCCTCCCTCGGCCGCTTCTGGCAAGTGATAGAGCCGCGGAGCACAAAATCGGAACTTTTAGAAGTCGGCTCCGCTGAGGGACGTCGCTCCAGTGGCTAAGCAGGGGGTGGAACCCTCACTGGGACAGTGTGGTCTCAGGACCCTCGGGGTCACAGAAAGACCGGGGGTGCCTGAGTGCGGCAGAGCTCCCAGGTATTGGAGCGGGGAAGCCGGCTGCAGAGAGGGAGCAGAGGAGAGTGCTCTCAGTTCGGGCTTGCCATAAACTGTGATTGTTGGTACATTTGGGCCACTGCTTCTCCAGCAGGGACCCAACAAGTGGCAGATCCGGGGAGACTCCCCTTCCTCCCCCAGGAGTGCACCACAGGGATCTGCTGGGTTTGGAGACTCCACATGGGGTTGGATACCAGAGATAGAAACATTCAGTCACAGGCTGGGTGAGCATGGAATGCGGCCGGAGACCAGGGAGATGGGAGTGACTGACTGCTTTTCTCTGGGGGTTCACTGAGGACCAGGGCCCCGAGTTCTCCACACCTCTGGGGCGGAGAATGGGAGGCTGCCATTTTCACTCTTGTCCTCCAAAGCTGTGCTGAGAGCTTGCAGGAAACAAAAGCTCCCGAGAGCAAACCCGAGCAGATTACTTAGCTTGGACTGGCAGGGGCGGGGCAATTCCACCTCAGGCAAAGACATCTGAGAACAATGGCAACAGACCCCTCCCCCAGAAGATCAACAAGAACAGCCAGCCAAGACCAAGTTTACCGATCAATGAGAACAACAGAACTCCAGTGATAGGGGAATACTGCACATAGAATTCATGGCTTTTATACCATGATTTTTTAAACTTTCAAAGTTAATTTTTTTAACTTTCTTTCTCTTTTTCTTTTTCTTCTTTTTTTGAATTTTTCTTTTTCTCTTTTTCAACCAACATCTTATCAATCCCTTTTTAAAAAAAATCTTTTTTATTTTTCATTTTAGAGTCATATTCTATCACTTCATAATAATTAACCATATTTTTGGTATATATATGTATATATATATATATATATATATATACATATATATATATAAGTTGTTCTCTCTTTAAAATTTTGGGATACAGTTCCTTCTAACAGATCAAAATATGCCCTAAATCTCTAGTGTATGGCTTTGTTCTAGTCTCCTGCTTGATCACATTCTCCTTTTTTTTTAAATCCTCTTCTTTCCTTTTTCAACCAACTTCTTATCAATTCTTTTTATAAAATCTTTTATAATTTTCATCTTTACAGTCATATTCCATCCCTTCATCATACTAACCCTTATAATTGTACATATATGTTTTTCTTTCCTTAAAAATTTGGGAGGCACTTTCTTCTAACAGAACAAAATATGCCCCAAATCTAGTGTGTGGCACTGATTTATGCACCAGTCTGATCATATTTGATCATATTCTGGTTTTTTTGTTTGTTTGGTTTTGTTTTTCTTTGTTTGTTTTTATCTTTTTCTTTTTTCCTTCTTTCCCTCCCCACCCCCCCCACCCCCCCAGTTTCAGGTCTTTTCTGATTTGTTTAGTGTATATTTTCTGGGGACATTTTTATCCTGTTAGCATTTTGTTCTCTCATTTGTCTAGTCTCCTCTGGACAAAATGACAAGATGGAAAAAATCACCTCAAAAAAATAAAACAAGAGGAGTACTGAATGCCAGGGACCTAATGAATACGGACATTATTATGATGTCGGAACTAGAGTTCAGAATGATGATTTTAAAGATACTAGCTGGGCTTGAAAAAAGCATGGAAATTATTGGAGAAACCTTTCTGGAGAAATAAAAGAACTAAAATCTAACCAAGTCGAAATCAAAAAGGCTATTAATGATGTGCAATCAAAAATGGAGGCTCTAACAGCTAGGATAAATGAAGTAGAAGACAGAATCAGTGATATAGAAGACCAAATGATGGAAAATAAAGAAATTTGTCTGACAAAAAGACAGACAAGTATCTATTGGATCACAAGGGCAGAATTCAAGAGATAAGCGACACCATAAGATGAAACATTAGAAAAATGGGGATCCCAGAAGAAGAAGAAAAACAGAGGGGGGCAGAAGGTATACTGAAGCAAATTATAGCAGAGAACTTCCCTAATTTGTGGAAGGAAACAGGCATCAAAATCCAAGAGGCACAGAGAACCCTTCTCAAAATCAATAAAAATAGGTCAACACCCCGACATCTAATAGTAAAACTTACGAGTCTCAGAGACAAAGAGAAAATCCTGAAAGCAGCTCGGGAGAAGAAATCTGTAACCTACAATGGTAGAAACATTAGGTTGGCAATAGACCTAACCACAGAGACCTGGCAGGCCAGAAAGGACTGGCAAGATATCTTCAGAGCACTAAATGAGAAAAATATGCAGCCAAGAATACTATATCCAGCTAGACTGTCATTGAAAATAGAAGGAGAGATAAAGAGCTTCCAGGAAAAACAAAAACTAAAGGAATTTGCAAACACGAAACCAGCCTCACAGGAAATATTGAAAGGGGTCCTTTAAGCAAAGAGAGAGCCTAAAAGCAGCATAGACCACAAAGGAACACAGACAATATACAGTAACAGTCATCTTACAGGCAATACAGTGGCACTAAATTCATATCTTTCAATAGTTACCCTGAAGGTAAATGGGCTACATGCCCCAATCAAAAGACACAGGCTATCAGATTGGATAAAAAAACAAGACCCATCCATATGCTGTCTGCAAGAGACTCATTTTAGACCCAAAGTCACCGCCAGATTCAAAGTGAGGGGGTGGAAAACCATTTACCATGCTAATGGACACCAAAAGAAAGCTGGGGTGGCAATCCTTATATCAGACAAATTAGATTTTAAACCAAAGACTAATAAGAGATGAGGAAGGACACTGTACCTTACTTCAAAGGTCTACCCAACAAGAAGATCTAACAATTGTAAATATCCCTGCCCCTAACATGGGAGCAGCCAATTATATAAATCAATTAATAACAAAAACAAAGAAAAACATTGACAACAATACAATAATAGTGGGGGACTTTAACACCCCCTTGACTGAAATGGACAGATCATCTAAGCAAAAGATCAACAAGGAAATAAAGACTTTAAATGACACACTGGACCAAATGGACTTCACAGATCTATTCAGACTATTCCATCCCAAAGCAACAGAATGCACATTCTTTTCTAGTGCCCGTGGAACATTCTCCAGAATAGATCACATTCCAGGTCACAAATCAGGTCTCAACTGGTACCAAAAGTTTGGGATAATTCCCTGCATATTTTCAGACCACACTGCTTTGAAACTAAAACTCAATTACAAGAGGAAAGTCAGAAAGAACTTGAATACGTGGAGGCTAAAGAGCATCCTACTAAAGAATGAATGGGTCAACCCAGGAATTAAAGAAGAAGTAAAAAAATTCATGGAAACCAATGGAAATGAAAACACAACTGTTCAAAATCTTTGGGATACAGCAAAGGCAGTTCCTAAAAAGAAAGTATATAACAATACAAGCCTTTCTCAAGACACAAGAAAGGTCTCAAATACACAACCTAACCGTACACCTAAAGGAGCTGGAGAAAGAACAGCAAATAAAGCCTAAACCCAGCAGGAGATGAGAAGTCATAAACACCAGAGCAGAAATCAATGAAATAGAAACCAAAAGAACAGTAGAACAGATCAACGAAACAAGGAGCTGGTTCTTTGAAAGAATTAAGAAGATTGATAAACCCTTGGCCAGACTTATCAAAAAGAAAAGAGAAATGACCCAAATCAACAAAATCATACATGAAAAAGGAGAGATCACAACCAACACCAAAGACATACAAACAATTATAAGAACATATTATGAGCAACTGTAAGCCAGCAAATTAGATAATCTGGAAGAAATGGATGCATTCCTAGAGATGTATCAACTACCAAAACTGAACCAGGAAGAAATAGAAAACCTGAACAGATCTATAACCACTAAGGAAATTGAAGCAGTCATCAAAAATCTCCCAACAAACAAAAGCCCAGGGCCAGATGGCTTCCCAGGGGAATTCTATCAGACATTTAAAGAAGAATTAATACCTATTCTTCTGAAACTCTTCCAAAAAATAGAAATGGAAGGAAAACTTTCAAACTCCTTTTATGAGGCCACCATTACCTTGATCCCTAAACCAGACAAAGACCCCATCAAAACGGAGAATTACAGACCAACATCCTTGAGGAACATGGATGCAAAAATTCTCACCAAAATACTAGCCGATAAGATTCAACAGTACATTAAAAGGATTATTCACCATGACCAAGGGGGATTCACCCCTGGGCTGCAAGTTTGGTTCAACATCCACAAATCAATGTGATAGTGAAACTCATTCTCAATTGGGAAGAACTGAGAGCTTTCCCCTTAAGGTCAGGAACACTGCAGGGATGTCCACTATCACCACTGCTATTAAACATAGTATTAGAAGTCCTAGCCAGGGCAATCAGACAACAAAAAGAAATCAAAGGCAACCAAATTGGCAAAGAAGAAGTCAAACTCTCACTCTTCAAGGTGATATGATACTTTATGTGGAAAACCCAAAAGACTCCACCCAAAACTGCTATAACTCATAGAGGAATTCAGTCAAGTGGCAGGATATAAAATCAATGCACAGAAATCAGTGGCATTCCTATACACCAACAACAAGACAGAAGAAAGAGAAATGAAGTAGTCGATTCCATTTACAATCACACCCAAAACCATAAGATACCTAGGAATAAATCTAACCAAAGAGGCAAAGAATCTGTACTCAGAAAACTATAAAATACTCATGAAAGAAATGGAGGAAGACACAAAGAAATGGAAAAGCGTTCCATGCTCCTGGATGGGAAGAATAAATATTGTGAAGATGGCAAGGCTACCTAGAGCAATCTACACATTCAGTGCATCCCTATCAAAATACCATCTACTTTTTTCAAAGAAATGGAACAAATAATCCTAAAATTTGTTTGGAACCAGAAAAGACCCCAAATAGCCAGGGAATGTTGAAAAAGAAAAGCATAGCCAGTGGCATCACAATTCCGGACTTCCAGCTCTATTACAAAGCTGTCATCATCAAGACAGTATGGTACTGGCACAAAAACAGACACATAAATCAATGGAACAGAATAGAGAGCCCAGAAATGGACCCTCAACTCTATGGTCAACTCATTTTCGACAATGCAGGAAAGAATGTCCAAAGGAAAAAAGACAGTCTCTTCATCAAACAGTGTTGAGAAAATTGGACAGCCACATGCAGAAGAATGAAACTGGATCATTTCCTTACACCACACACAAAAATAGACTCAAAATGGTTGAAAGACTTAAATGTGAGACAGGTGTCCATCAAAATCTTAAAGGAGAACACAGGTAGCAACCTCTTCAACCTCAGCCACAGCAACTTCTTCCTAGAAACATCGCCAAAGGCAAGGGATGCAAAGGCAAAAATGAACAATTGGGACTTCATCAAGATAAAAAGCTTTTGCACAGCAAAAGAAACAGTCAACAAAACCAAAGGACAACTGACAGAATGGGAGAAGATATTTGCAAATGACATACAGATAAGGGGCTAGTATCCCAAATCTATAAAGAACTTCTTAAACTCAACACCCAAAGAACAAATGATCCAATCAAGAAATGGGCAGAAGACATGAATAGACATTTTTCCAAAGAAGACATCCAAATGGCCAACAGGCACATGAAAAAGTGCTCAACATCGCTCGGCTCCAGGGAAATCCAAATCAAATCTTCAATGAGATATCACCTCACACCATCAGAATGGCTAAAATTAATGTCAGGAAAGGACAGATATTGGCGGGAATGTGGAGAAAAGGGAACCCTCCTACACTGTTGGTGGGAATGCAAGCGGGTGCAGTCACTCTGGAAAACAGTATAGAGGTTCCTCAAAAAGTTGAAAATAGAGCTACCATATGATCCAGCGACTTCACTCCTGGGTATCTGCCCCAAATATACAAATGTAGGGATCTGAAGTAGTACGTGCACCCCGATGTTTATAGCAGCAATGTCCACAATAGCCAAACTATGGAAAGAGAAAGATGCCCATTGACAGATGAATAGATAAAGAAGAAGTGGTATACATATACAAATGGAATATTATGGAGCCATCAAAAGGAACGAAATCTTGCCATTTGCAGCAACGTGGATGGAACTGGAAGGTATTATGCTGAGTGAAATAAGTCAATGAGAGAAAGACATGTATCATATGACCTCACTGATATGAGGAATTCTTAATCTCAGGAAACAAACTGAGGGTTGCCGGAGTTGTGGGGGGTGGGAGGGATGGTTTGGCTGGGTGATAGACATTGGGGAAGGTATGTGCTATGGTGACTGCTGTGAATTGTGTAAGACTGTTGAGTCACAGATCTGTACCTCTGAAACAAATAATACATTATATGTTAAAAACAAAAAAGAAGAAGATAGCAGGAAGGTAAAAATGAAGGCAGGGAAGTCGGAGGGGGAGAGGAACCATGAGAGACTATGGGCTCTGAAATACAAACTGAGGGTTCTAGAGGGAAGGGGGGGGAAATGGGTTAGCCTGGTGATGGGTATTAAAGAAGGCACGTTCTGCATGGAGCACTGTGTATTATATGCAAACAATGAATCACAGAACACTATATCAAAAATTAATGATGTACTGTATGGTGATTAGCATAACAATAAAAAATAAATTAAAAATAAATAAAATAAATAAATAAAAAACAGTAAATGTAAAACATGGGAAAAAATTACTTTAAGAAATATTCTGAAGGCCATTTAGAATTTTCGGGCTGACCTGTATAAATAATTTGAGAAAAAAAAAAAGAATGTAGTACTTTAGAGTGCCCTGGTGGTGTCAGACTGATGGTCTTCAATTCCAGGCTCCACCTCTTACTCGTTGTATGACTTTAGAAAATTTACTTATGTACTCTATACCTTATACTTCTCAGATACACAATTTCAGGGAAAAATAAATACCTCTTGGGGCACCTGGGTGGCTGTGTTGTTAAGTGTCTGCCTTCGGCTCAGGTCATGATCCCAGGGTCCTGGGATCGAGCCCCGCATTGGGCCCCCTTCTCCGTGGGAAGCCTGCTTCTCCCTCTCCCCCTACTTGTGTTCCTGCTCTCGCTATCTCTCTCTCTGTCAAATAAATAAATAAAGTCTTTAAAATAAATACGTCTTTCGGTTGTTGTGAAGCATTCTAACAATTTTCAGTTTATGGTATCCACTGTTAATATGGACATTGCCACTGAAGAGGAGGAGCATTGGATGGCCTTGGGGAAATGGGTCTATTGAATAGACAAGTCTACTCAAATCCCTTATTGCTGTTCATTGCTTGTTTGTAATTTGGTCATCATAAAGAGTAATTCCTACCTTTTAGATTAGACCCATTACTTGTCCTTAACGATTTATATGTTACAGAGAAATTTAGACTTCTTCTATGACCCCAAAACATGAAACAAGAAGGAAATTTTTTTTCACAATAAGGAAAATCTCTGTGAGGATAAGAATAATTGATTCTCACTAGTTTTGGAGCCTTCAGCAGTCCCCCAAGCTGTTTGAAACTTAGCTTTGTCATTTATAAAATGGGAATGATGAGACCCATCTTAAGCATGGTTGCAAAGACCATATGAGATTCAGAGTGCCATGCTCGGAAAATATTTTCTTCCTTTACAAATCCCTGTGATTTTTTTTTTCCTTTGGCTTATCTGAAAGGAACAAATCTCAATTTTCCACCTGTCCTCAAGATACCACTCATTCAGCACAAAAAGACCCTATTTCCACATTCTGCTTTAATGAGCATCTATTCTAGTGTAACTAAGCAAATATATAGATGCAAATACTTGAGAATCGAATTCTGCTAGAAACTTAAATTTTTTCCAGCATCCCCTTCTGTACTCTTGTTCCTACCTTTCCATGTGTGTATGTCCCTTATCAAAAAAAGGGGACAATATTACCTTCATGCATGCCTGCTTCAAGCAAGCACTCATGAGAACAAGTGATGAGGCAGTTAATGAATGGAGGCCCTGGACAGAAAGCAGAATTCCTGTGCATATTTACTGAGTCTATCCCAGAATGAAAGTATTTCCCTCTTGCTTGTGCCAACATGTGTATTTGATATAGTCTTCAGGAAAATTTATATAGCAGGCTTTGCAGTCAATAAAATTGGATTAGAATTATTATATTGTCACTTCTGTGGTCATAAGCAATTTCACATCTGTAAGCCTGAATTTCTTTGTCTTTGAAAATTGGAATTGTACTTGCTTCACAGTGTGATAATGAATATGCATAAAAGAGATAAATGTTTTTGTGACTCTAAATCAGAGAGGTCTATGTAATCTTATCGAAATACACCAGTGTGCAAGTGAGGAACATTTCCTCAATTACTCACTGCTGTAGTCTGCTGCAGTGGGGAACCCAATTTTCAAAATCAACACCAAGTAAAGCATGATTGATTCACTTAATATGAGTAATTGATAGTGAATATCAAGTGTTTTGTATTTTAAATTTGCATGTTAAGAAGAATGTTTATAAGTGCATATTTATATGCATTTCTGAGCAAGCTCTTAATGAGAAGGTGAATGTTACAAAAGTCCATTCATCCCTATGTTCCCAATGAATTTAGAAATGCCCATTTAACCCTGTGTTTTGTCTCTAACAAGGGTGTTTTGTAAGAACACATGATTATCTTTTTGATCTTTATTCTATAAATTTGGGGAGTTCCTTGCCCTTAATGTTAAATACTTTTAATAAATATATATGCTTCTATTATTGATTTACTTATCCACATTCCTTACAATCTTATTATCTGAAGAGAAGCATAATAGTGAAGGATATAGTGGCACATTTATGTCACATTTATGATGACTTCCCTCTATTGTGCCCACAGCAGACATTACTAAGCAATAACAGAATTCTTAGTCTCAGAATCCTTCACAACCCAGTATTTCAAGCAGCCACCACCAATCTCTATGTTTGGCTAGATTTTCTTTCCTGTATGTTTCCAGTTAGCACTGGCCAGAAGAGAAATTCTTGAGGACAGACATGAAGCAGCAGCCATTTTGTTGATTACATAACACCCACTGTCACTCATCTGCCTACTTACCTTTCTGATTGCTCTACCTTGCCTGGGATCCTCTGTGATCAAAGTCCCTGGCTTCTGAAGGATAGCCTCATCACAAGTTCACAGGTGACAAGAACTGATACAGGTTTTCACACCATTCTTCAGCTTGTGCCTGTGGTTCCTGCTTGATCTTACTTTCCCTGCTTCTATGCCCATCTACTTGTTCTGTGACTATAGACTCCAGAACTGAACACAAAGACAACACAAAGACCCACAGTTAAACCAGACCCACAGTTAAACCAGACCCAAACCAGGCTTCAAGATCAAACCCTTATAACAAATCCATATATATCCTAGTGATTCTGCTTCTGGGATTGAATCGATGAATGACTTAGGAATTAACATCACATGTGATAATTTCTAAGATTCTTTCCAGATTTCCCCCCTTAAATATGGGGGGTCCAAACAGCAGAATGGTTGGGGGACCAAACTTTGTAGTGTAGGTTAACACAAATCTTAACTCATGTGTTTTTAGAAAAGTTTTCAACCTCATTAAACTTAAGATTTCTTGTCTGTAACAGAGAAATAATAATATTTACCCCATCATAAGATTATGATGATTTAAGAAAATTATGTTTATAGAATGCTTAGCACAGTGCTTGGCACTCAATAAATGGTACTTTAAGAAACTCTAAGTATAGATTTTCAATCTTACTACATTTTGAATTGACAGAGGTTGCTAAAATAATAATTCTAAAATCTTCTTTAATAATTCAGCTGTGAATTAGCCACCTAAAAGAAGGAAAAAAAATAAAAATAATAATTTTAGTGACAAAAAAGTAAATTGCTTACACTTCCATTTATTCTTTAAGCTCCAATTTGATTTTTGATTTATAGTCCATTATTTAAAATGCATTAGCTGCTTTGAATTCTGAAACAGAATACTTATCTGTAGATTAGTTCTTTCTTATGCTGTCCTAAGTCTGTGTATGACAATGGTGTACACTGGAAAGCACACCCAGGGGACTCCAAAGTCTGGATTCAGCTTGACTTCCCTGCTTCTGGCACATGACTTGAGCAAATATCATATCATTGATAAAATCTGCTTTCTTATCTATGAAATGAAGGTCACATCTTCTTATAGACTCGAACGGGGTTGTTGTTGTGAAGTTAAATGTGAGAGATTTTTGGTATGTCCGAGTGCTATAAACGTAAGATGATGTCATGACTACTGCACATGTTCTTGTGAAAGTCCAATATGAATTGTTCTGTCTCTGTTCAGCCAAATAGTAGCACTGTTTATTTCCACTTCATGGAGATGACTTGGGAAGCATAAAGCCCAAAGGGAATCTAGTCTTGTTCTTATTCCCCAAAATGAGAGTAATGTAACATATTGTGTTTATTAATTATTTAACCATTTGGAATATGTGGGGAGGAAAATAACCAAATTTCTCCATTATACTTATTTTATATTATAGGTGATTATTTTGAATAACTGAATAATTGAAGGGTAGCACTAAAAAATAAACTTAACTATTCATTTATTAAATGCTTAGAATGGTCAAAATACATAGCTAGATGTGGTAGGAGCACCAAAAATGAATTCAGTAGAATCTCTGTCCCTAAAGAGTAAGATATCTCATAGGGAGAATCAGTCATGTCACATGTACAAATAAATATAATTCACAATAGAAAATGAAGGTCAGCATCCAGAGGAAGCCCCAGTTTAGACAATCACATCATTTCTTTCTCACAAAGGGCATTTTTATATGATTTCATACTTTTGCTACCACATTTACTGAAATTGAACTAGCATGTTTCAAATGAACTCCACATAAGGCAATTAGGCTGAGGCTTGATATCATGATCAAAAAGAATAAAAATAGCAGACAAACAAAAGTATAGCTCTGTCACATGCACTCGTTAGAAAGGCTGTTATGAAGGCTGGGGGGAGATGATATATTTAAACAAATGTATTTCTTGATCTTGTGTAGAGAAAAAAGTCACTTTTGAAAAGCCAGCCATTTATACAGTGCATTGGATAATATAAGGAAAGGGGATTTTCCTAGAACAGTCAAGAATACTTTGGAGAGGAAGTCTACATTGGTAGTGAGAAATAAGAAGCTTTAGTGGAAAAAAATGGCTCAGGTAATTCTTCATGTTCCTAGATAAAACATAGCAAGATATGACTTCCATCTCAGATGGGTCTCAATTTACTGTCTGGACACATAAGACTCTCTTCCAGACCTTTCCAACACCCCCTCACAATCCTTGGAATACTTTCTTATAAATTAAGATTCATTTTATTTCTTTTAATTACATCTTTTGATTTATTATTGCTGTTATATAGGATCATAATTTATTTTAGTTTATTGATTTTATGAAGTATTTTGGTCTCGATAATTTGTCAATTCTCATAAATTTTAAAATTTTATGTTCAGATTTGTGAAATATAACACACATTCAAAAAGTGAGTAAAACGTAAATGTCCAGTTCAATGAAAAACTAAAATAAATAACTGTATAACTATCACACAAGTAAGAAAAAATATTGCCAGTTTCTCAGAGTCTCTTCATATGTGATTCTCCAGAATTTTCTTAAAAAAAAAAAGAAAGAAAGAAACATAGGGCACCTGGGTGTCTCAGTTGGTTAAGTGACTGACTGCAGCTCGGGTCATGATCCCAGCATCCTGGGATAGAGCCCCACATAGGACTCCTTGCTCAGCGGGGAGCTTGTTTCTCCCTCTGCCTGCGCTCCCTCTGCTTGTGCTTGCTCTCTCCCTGCCCCTCTCTCTGTGTGAAATAAATAAATAAAATCTTTTAAAAATTTTAAAAAATAAAAAAAGAAAGATAAATGAAAGAAAAAAAAGAAAATAAAGTTGTTCTTAACAAAAATTTTTTTTCCTTTCCCCTTATTTTATCAATTTTTCTTGTTTTGCTCAGCTGCATAGAACCCAGAGTATTATAGTGACTAACAATTTGGATTACTCAAACAGTGCCATATTTCAGTGTTATGAAACCCAAATAGAAATTTTGAGATACTAGATTTCCCCAGACAGGAACTGGCTATTTGCATCTGTCCCGTGATTACCTTGGGTTAGTCGTAATCTATTTCTAATTCATCTCAGTATCAATTCTCTTCATGTATTCATTATTGTATCACTGTCATGCTTTTATTCAATAAATGTTAATTTAGCAACTAATAAATGGACTAATTCATCAAAACACTTATGATATAGCTGGAGAGATAAAACATATATACATAAAACTTAAACAATTTTTATTTAATATTCAACAATAGTGTAATAATTAAATAATAATGTAGGCAATAAATGCTTTAAGTTTTCTGGTGAGGTGATATGTGGAGAGAGAGCTGATTTACCTTTAAACAGGAACTGCTCCATCTTTATCTCTGGGGACCTGGGATGTCTTACTGGTTTTACCTTTGGCCAAGATAGTGGCAGTGGTATTTAAGATGTGCTGCTAAAGACCCAAACCCTCCCCAGTGACCTTGAGGGTCAATTTCTTTACTGCTGCTTTGCAACTGACCTAACCAGTTTGATAACCTGGCTTGACTACGTAAGGAGCCATTGAGAGCTTTTTGGTAGGGTTTCTACCTAAGATTCCTTGCACAGATCTCCTGGTTCAAGCAAGAGATTCAGTCAGTCCATGGTACTCAGAGAAAGGGCCTTGTGATGTGTCTGGGGTCTCCTCGATACTTGCCTGCATTCTCTTTCTCCCACTGTCCTGCATCCTTTACCCTTATTTTATTTTTTTATTGAAGTATAATTACATATAGTGTTATATTAGTTTCAGGTGTACAACATAATGATTCGACAATTTTATACATTACTCAGTGTTTACCATGGTAAGTGTAGTCACCATCTGTCACCAAACAGTGTTAATTACAATCTTAATTTACTGTATTTCCTATACTGTGCTTTTTATCTCCATGACTTATTTATTTTGTACCTGAAAGTTTGTACCTCTTACCTTTTGATTCCTTTATCTTTAAATAAAAGCCTTGTGTGAGTAAACTCTGTAGAGTCCCGCGGTGAGTTCTTTTCAAAATACCCAAACTGGGGAATGCCATACTGTTAGCGGAATAACACACAGTTAGTGACCCAGACGGGACATTTGAAATGAAAGCCCCCCCCCCCCCCCCCCCCGCCGCCACTCTAATTTAGATAATAAAGGCTAAAGCATTGTTTAGGAGAAAGAAAGATGAGATACTAGATTGGTGAGGGGGATGAAAACATTGTTTCTAGGTGGTTTCTCCCTGCCCATTCTAGGCTGAGTTCACAGAATTACTCCTTTCACTGATAGGCAGAAAAGCATTTCGTAGGCCTGGGGCCAGGGGAAAAACAAAGGAGATTCAAACTGAGGGAAATTCAGCCAAGAATTGGAGCCTTGCTGCTCCTATCTATTCTAGGTAAAGTGACCAAGAGCACACTGAAGCTGCTAGCACCACCATTTAGGGGCTGTGACTGTCTGTAAAGGGGAGGAATTGAGTATCTGGGAGGAATTTGGGAAGATATTTGCTTTGATTGGAATTTAGTCAATTATAGAGTTAAGCTACCTTTTAGATCCATTTTGCAACTCTTCTGGGAATTGTTATTGAAATGGAAATTGAGTTTGGGGAATTAGAGGTGATACTGTGTGCTCAGGATCCTGACCTGGCTTGCAGCTTTCACAGAGATGTGTTGAGAAGGGCAAACTCCCTTCTATTAAGCTGTATAATGGCAAGAGTGTGTTATACAAGCCCTGGAGAGGGGAATTACCCATCTCCTCTCTTGGATAGTAAATGGAATACTCCAAGGCTATTGAAATGCTGGGAATGCTAGCATCTTTGGATTGGTTGTATGATGATGCATAACCTAACACTGTGATTCTGAGTCAGGTGATGGTTAATGCTGAGATGAAAGAGTTACAAGTCTGTGGACATCTCGGTGCCTACCTTGTTGGGAGGGGGCAAGATAATTTGATCCCCCAGATCTCCTTGCTCAGCTCTTCTGAATGGGGTTTAATGACAGGGGGAAAGTAGGATTATTCAGAAGAAATGGGGCAAGAAGGATACAAGGGATGGGGAAAAACCTTGGGACAATTGAACCAGGCAGAAATGTTTTATGGTTGATTAAAATGGCATGAAAAGGGGGGAGATCATTGGAGTAGTCATTAAATGTTAATGAATCACTATAAAAGATTATAAACACTCCAGCACCAGCTCCTCAGATTGTAAAATGATTAAGACAGATTCCATCAATCTCCCCTAGTTTTGGCAGATTAAAAATCTGAGTATTACACAAGAGAAGAGTCCAGAATCTCTTCAGAGCCTATGCCAATGTAAAAAGTGCAAAGCAAAGAGACAATTATGATTGTGAGTGATGGGAAAGCCCAAGTCTCTTAGAGAAAAACCCCACTGGGGACCCACAGCCATTTGCATTGCTCTGGGTCAAGAGGCCTACGGGTGATGAAGAAACTTTATTGGGATTGCTAGAGACTGGTACCCAGACATTCTAATGTAGTGTTAATGGGCGCTGTAATTACATTAGGGGAATGTGGTGATGTGTGGGTAGAAGGCTAGCCAGTGAAAGTATGGCTCAAAGTGGGGATTTATGGATACGAATTGTGCATGTTTACTGTCTCACTCTTACCAGAATGTATCATTGCAAAGGATGTGATGTCTGAATGGGCTCTTTCCTTCTCCAAATCTTAGGGAAAGGGATGTTGTTCAATTCTGCTCCTCCCCTCCATTTTAAGTAGGCATGCTGAATAGGAAACCTTTAGAATTACCTGAGCCCACTCCAGTAGTTATTTTAAAACCATATGAGATACACAGGAGACAGGAGAGCAGTTTTGGCTTTAATTTTGGATCTGTGATAAACAGTGATATTAGTACCCACAAATTTCTTATGTCATAGTTCAATATGGCCTATAAAAAAGCTGATAGATCCTAAAGGTTAACTGTAAATGATGAGAGGACTGAACAAGATGGTGAATGTGGAAGTTTCTGCTACTGGCCGGTGTACTGACTATAGCTTCTGGCAAAAGTCTATTACTGCCACCCTGTGGCAACAGCCAGGATTTTTGGATTAGGACTAATAGACTGGTAATGTGATTTGGAAAAGAATCCTCTAGATGACTGGAAAATTAAAGGAACGCCCTGCTGGGGTGCTCTGTTATGGAAAACCTGGATTTGAACAGGGGAACTAAAGTGGGACATGCTGATATACATCAAAAACCCCCTTCCGATTTCTAAGGTGACTTGAACCCAAAAGTGAATGCCCACTTGCTCTTGAAGGGTGGACTTTTGGGTAAAGAGATAGTGGCTGTAGACATATGAGCAATGCAACAATGGGCAGGAAGAAGATGTATCTACTTATCTCTCTCGGAAACTTGAAAGATGACTAAAAATTGCTCTGTCTGTTGACAGGAACATCAGAGACTAAATATAGTCATGGGCCTCATACCAAGGTGATCTAGGCTGACCCATCGCTGGCAGGTGATCCGTGGCTCTGTGGTGGATACCAATAGGCCTTCACTGCAATAGATATGCATTCTGGGTTTGGATTTGCATATCTCATAGCTGAAGCAAATTATCCTAACACCACAGAGAATATTATTTCAGTTTGGGCTTCTTGTTTACATATCACCTAATCAAAGAACGAATTTTATTGCAGGTACACTGCAACATGGACTTAAAAGCATCGTATGTAAGAAAGCTCACCTCTACAAAGTAGTGAGCTGACTGAACTTTGGAATAAGCAGTAGAAACACTTTCTTACAAAAGTGAGAGTAATAATGGACTGAAGTGATGGCTTCTATGGTTGAATAAATGTGTGTCAAAAATTTAATATGCATGAAAGTAAAGGGAATTTTCCATTGGATAGGTTGTTGAGATATTGCAGAAGGTAAGGAAGAGGGGTGAGACTTGGAAACCTACATAAATTTTTCTCTACTTCTAATTTTCTGTTCTTTATCTCTACCCAATTCTGTAGTACCAGGAGTTGGATTTCATTTAAGAGTTTCAGAAAAAAGAATTGCTTAACATGCCACCATGACAATATCCTTGAATGTCACTGTACAGTTTCCTAAGGGGATATTGGGCTATTGTTTATCCTCACCTTTCTAAGCTGGATCTGTTTCTGACTTTTTGCCCAGTGGATGAGACTCATAAGCTTGCGCTTATCCAGTCTTACTCTATTTGACTAAAAGGGAGGAAGGGTATTGACAAGACTCATTACTGCCACCTATATGGGTTAATCCTCTGCTGAACCTTACATTTGTACTCTGGGGATGGAAGGAGGATTTGAATGAAAACCAATGATAAATTAAAAGAAGGAAAGGTATTTACTGATCTAAAAGGGGCTGAAAAATGAATAATGGTGAAAGGAAAGGCTAGAACAAGAGAATGATACTTTCTCTTAGATAGATTTACAGATGCCCCATAAAAGTGAAGATATTATCCTATAGAAATCAACTCTTTTGTTTGAATCTAAAGGTCCCAGGATGTGCTCCAGGGAATTAAAGAAGCATTCAGTTGGGTATCCATCTGTATGATGGTGTCTTGATGACATTAACCACACCCAATAGAGGATAGCTTTTGGGAGGAAACATGCAGGCAAAAAACAAAGATCACTGAGTAATTATTAAACAAAGTGATGGCCTTTTGAGGAAGATGCCTAGGTAAAATGAAAACATGTGTTGCATGTTCAATTTGTCATGGTATTATGTGTCTTAATGCATATCATCCATGTTTTTATGGATTGAGGGCAGTCATAAAAATAAAGAACACTTGGCAAACAGATGGTAATGTCAATTCATGGGCCCTGATGTCCACCAAGTGAGAGTGAATTTATCTATTTCTCCTTGCAGATCTAGCAGGTTTTGCCTCAAGTAGTTTGACACTCTAATGTTAGGTGCATACATGTTTAGGGTTGTTAAATCTTCTTGCAGAATTGACCCTTTATCAATCATTATGTAATCTCTCTTTTTATCCCTGATAATCTTCCTTGTTCTGAAGTTTGCTTTGTCGAAATTAATATAGCCACTTCAACTTTCTTTTGATTAGAATTAGCTGGCATATCTTTCTTTATCCCTTTACTTTCAATCTATTTGAGTCCTTATATTTAAAGTACATTTTTAATAGACAATATAGTTGTGTAGTTTTTTTAAATCTCCTCTGACAATTTTTTTAAATGATCTGTCTAGAGCATTCACATTTAAAGTGGTTATTGATATTTCTGTTCCTTTCTTTATGCAGAACCAAATATCTGAGAATTCAATAATAAATTGCCATGAAATAGGTGGCTTAAACAACATAAATTATCGCCTCTTGATTCTGGAGGCCAGAAGTTTGAAATCAAAGTGTCAGCAAAACCGGTTCCCCCCAGGGGCTGTGAGGGAGAATCAATCCCATGACCTCTCCTAGATTTTGATAGTCTCATGCATTCTTTGGATTGTACATGGTGTTCTCTTTGTATCTTCACATTACTGTCCCTTTCTATGTTTAACTCTGTGTCCAAGTTTCCCCTCTTTGTAAAGATGACATTCATATTGGTTTAGGGCCCACCCTAATGACTTTATTTGAACTTGATTATACCTGAACAGATTCTATTTCCAAATCAACGGACATTCTCAGGTGCTTGGGTTAGGACTTCAACTTATCATCATGTGGGGGACACAATTCAATTCATAATAGTCTGTCTCCAAGGTCCTAAATTCGTGTCCTCCTTACATGCAAAATCTGTGTGCCCTATTTCAACATCCCAAAAATCTTTATCACTTTAGTGTCAACTCTAGCTCTAAAATCCCATCATCTAAATCACTCAGACCATTATGGATAGAGCTTGGGGTGTGATTCATTCTGCGCAAAATTAATTCCTCTTCACCTGCGAACCTGTGAAACCAGACAAGTTACCTGATTCGAAAATACGGTTGTGGGGCAGACTTAGGATAGACATTCCCATTCTAAGAGAAGAAATAGGAAAGAAAAAGGAAGTCATGGGTCCTAAATAAGTCAGAAAATTAGCAGGGCAAATTCCATTAAGTTTAAGTCTTGAGACTAACCCTCTTTGTTTCAGTGTTTTGTCTTCTGGGCCTACTGGGGTGGCAGCTCTGGGTGGTGGCTCATCGTTCTCTGCCTGAGAAGTAACCCCACCCTTTGGAACTCATGATGTGGCCCTGACTTTTGGAACAGAGGAGGCTGTGGCCCAGTGCCCTGAGCCTTTGGCCTCAGAGCCCTAATGTCAATGACAGACCCATTGGCCTCTGAACTTCCCGTGAGGTAATTCTTCTGTTTTTTTGAAGGGTAACACATGCTCACAGCTGAATTGCTCTATTCACCTGTTTCCTGCCTATAGAATCCTAGAAGTCTGAAAGTCTTCCTTCATTTTGTCTGGTCTCTGTCTCCCTCAGTCCAAGCTGGAAGTGTTTCTGCTGACATGGTCAATCCACCTCTTTCAATTCGGGCCAGCAATTCCTTCCTCTTGCATTTTACTATAAGCAGCAAGGAGAAACCAGAGAAACCAGACCATGCCTTCAACACTTTGTCAGAAATAGCCTCAACTACATATCTGAGTTCATTTCTTACAAATTCTACTTACTGCCCAACAGGACACAAGTTCTCTGCCACTTTATAAAGATCGCCTTTCCTCCAGTTATGAATAACATGTCCTTCATTTCTGAGATCTCACCAGAAGCATGTTGAACATTCAGGTTTCTCCAACAGTCTCATCTTCAAGGCAGCTTTGACTTTTTCCATCAAAAAGAGTCTTCCAGACTCTCGATGCTACCAAATTCCAAAGCCACTTCCACATTTTTATTTGTCACAGAGGCACTCTGCTTACTGTTACTATGGTCTGTATTAATGTCCTGGACAGCCATAATAAAGTACTCCATACCGGGTGGATTTAACAACAGAAATTTGTCACATAGTTTCAGGGGCTAGAAGTCCAAAATCAAATTGTTGGTAGCTTAGTTCCTTCTGAGAGCTGTTCATTCTATCCCCATATCCCCCAAATCTGAATTATTTCAGCATTACCTCTGAGTCTAAAACCTCATCATCTAAGTCAACCAAATCAGTGATGGATGAGGCTTGAGTCTGTCCCACGCCTCTCTCCCAGCTTCTGGTAGCTTCAGGCATTTCTCAGCTTGTAGATGATATCCTCTCTGTGTCTCTACTTTGTCTTGTCTTTAGGCATGTCTGCCTGTCTGCCTCTGTGTTCAAATCTCCTTCCCCTTTTCGATATGGGTTTACATCATGATGACATCATTTTTACTTGACAACATTCATTTTCAAATAAGGTTGCTTTCTGTGGTAATGAACATAGGACTTCAATAAATACGGACATAAATGATCTGTATTATTTGCCTCCTCCTTGAATAAGTTATTTTAATATGTCTTAAAGGGCATATCTACTTGTGTTGAATTCTCTCAGTTTTTGCTTATCTGAAAGTCTTTGTTTCCTTTACTTTCAAAGAATAACAGTTTTAGGTGATTTTTTTTTCCTTCAAACTTTAAATATTTTATCCCATTTTCTTCTTGCTTGCATGGTTTCTGACAAGAAGTGTACTGTAATTCTAATCTTCACACTCTCCAGCTGTCTTTGATTTTCTACAGTTTGGATATGGTGACCAAAGTGTGTTTTTATTTTTTATTTTTGTTTTTTTGGTATTTATTCTCTTTGGTGTTCTTTGAGCTCCCTGGATCTATATCTGCCCTTCATTTTGGAAAGTTCAGGACATTATTACTTTATATATTTCTTCTTTTCTATTCTCACTTTCTTCTGCTATTCCAATTACAGTTATATAACGTTTTTTAAAAGATTTTATTTATTTATTTGAGAGAGAGAGAGGTGCACAATCAAGGGAGGGGCAGAGAGACAAGCAGACCCCCCTCTGAGCAGGGAGGCTGACTTAATCCCAGAACACTGAGATCACAACCTGAGCCAAAGTAAGACACTTATGAAATGAACTACCCAGTTGCCCTACACTTATGTAATTTTTGATTAATTAAATAAGTATTTATTGAATATCACTGTTATGTCAAATATTATCCTAAGAACTAGAAATATACTTGTGTTCAAAAAAGATTTAAAAAATATTAAATGGATTTTAAACTGTATAGAGCTATGGTCAGTACATTTCTAATTAATTTCACCTTTGGTCGTTCAGAAATTGTATACAATGTTTAACACTTTAACTATATCTTTTTATAGCTCTATTGAGATATAATTCATATAACTTACAGTTCACCCCTTTAAAGTATAAAATTCAATAGCTTTTGGTACATTGACAGAGTTATGCATCCACCATGACAATCAGTTTTAGAATATTTTCATTGCCCCCAAATGAGACCCTACTTGCTTTAAACATCACTGTTCAATTCTTCTGTCACCCCTCCAGGTGTAGACAAGCACTAGCCTGCTTTCTGTCTATATAGATTTGCCTATTATTGACCTTTCCTATAAATGGAATCACAATATGTGGTCCTTTGTGACTGTCTCTTTCACTTAACATAATGTTTTTAAGGTTTATCTATGTTGCAGCAAGTACTGGTACGTTATTTCTTTTTATTGCTGAATAATATTCCATTGTTTGGATATACCACATTTTATTTATCCATTCATCAGTTGATAAATACTGAGTTATTCTTACTTTTTGGTTATTATGAATAAAGCTGCTATGATCATTTGTGTACATGTTCTTGTAAGGGCACATGTTTTCAATTCTTTTTCATTGCATTTCATTTCATCTTTTTTGCATACATAGCTAGGAGTAGGATTTCTAGATCATATGGTAAGTCTATTTTAACCTTTTTAGGAATTGCCAGATTGTTTTTTAAAGCAGCTGCACAATATTACATTCACCCTAGCAATGTATGAGTGTTCCAACTTCTCTATACCCTTGCCAACACATTCTTATCCATCTTTTTCATCACAGCCATCTTAGTGGATACAAAGTGTTATCTCATTTCTTGTTCATTTCTCTGATATGTAGTGATGCAGAGCATCTGTTCACGTGATTTTTGTCTATTTGTATATCTTTAGAGACATATTTGTCCAGATCTTTTCCCCATTTTTTAATTGGGTTATCTTTTATTATTGAGTTGTAAAAATTTTTTTTAAAGATTTTATTTATTTATTTGAGAGAGAGAGAGAGAGAGAGAGAACACAAGCTGGAGGAGGGGCAGAGGGAAAGGAACAAACAGACTTTTTGCTGAGCAGGAGCCCGGGATCATGACCTGAGCTGAAGGCAGACGCTTAACTGACTGAGCCACCCAGGCACCCAAGTTGAAAAATTTTTTAAATGTATTTTAGCTGTCATGAGTGCAGCTGAGCTGGGAGAAAGAGCACTCTCCTTTCCCATTTTTCTCCATGGTATGATGTATGAGTTGAGGGTCAGGTGGTTCAGCATGAATGTAGGGTTGTCTCAAGGTTGAGGAAGCCCAAACAAAACTCTCTGGCAGTATTATGGATGGTGGTGGTGGGGAAAGGGAGGGAGGGAAATACTAGGAGTGTGAAAATACTGGGTAATGGGTTGGAGTAGGGAAAAGTGTGTTACAGGTGTCCTCCTCTCCCCTGTAAAAGAAGTTCTCAGCAGAGGTCTTTGGGAAGATCTGTCCAAGGCCTCAGATGAAATGAGCTAAGAATGAAAGCACTGGGGCCAGGAACATAAATATGCAAAGAGCATGATCCCTTGACCACTCATAGAGGCTTGAGTCCTTAAGTACAATTCCCTTCAGAAACTGCAGTGTACCAGCCATGCACCCAGTCTGGTGTGCAGAGTACAGCTGTCCACCATGAGGTCTGCCTGACAAATCATGTCACTGCCCATGCTCAGACCTGAGAAACCATGCATAGGTTTTTTACCATGAGTCAGACTCTTTGCTAGATACAAGTCCCGTATCAGATACATGATTTGGAAAACTTTCCTTTTATTATCTACCTTGTCTTTTCACCTTCTTGATGGTTTGAGAAGTTTTTCTTGATCGATCTTTAAGCTCACTGCTTCTTTCCTCAGCCATGTCCAGTCCACTGATGAGCCCATGGAAAGCATTCTGGTTTTGATTTCTAGCATTTCCTCTTGATTCTTAGAGTTTCCATCTCTCTGCTTACATTACTCATTTGTTCTTACATCTTGTTCACTTTTTCCATTAGAGAAACATGTTAATCATATTTATTTTAAATTCTTAGTATGATAATTCCAACATCTCTGCCATATCTGAGTCTAATTCTTTCTTTGTCCTTTCTGACTGTTTTTTCTTTTCTTTTTTTTTTAAGATTTTATTTATTTATTTGACAGAGATAGAGAGAGAGAGCACAAGTAGGCAGAGAGGCAGGCAGAGGGAGAGGGAGAAGCAGGCTCTCTGCTGAGCAGGGAGCCCAATGCGGGACTCGATCCCAGGACCCTGGGATCATGACCTGAGCTGAAGGCAGCCATTTAACCAACTGAGCCACCCAAGCGCCCATTTTCAACTGTTTTTTCTTGCCTTGTAGCATGCTTTGTCATTTTTGTTGAAAGCCTGACATTATGTATTGGAGAACAGGAAGTAAACTAAATAATCCTTTAGTGTGAAGTTTGTGTTAATCTAGGTAGGAGTGGCTTGTGTCTAATGTTTATTGTAGCTGTAGGTGCCAGAGGCTTCAAATGCATCTAATGTTCTTGGTTTTTTTTCCCCTGTTGACATTGGACTTTCCTAAGTACTACTCCTTATAGAGAGTCTGTGTCTTGCAAAACTAACAACTGCAATCCACTGTTATTCTGCTGCAGCTCTGTTAGCGTAGTACTAATCTAAGGTTGGGCAAAAAACCATTCTGTAATCTCATGACTAAATCTTTCTTTTAGTAATCCTGTGTCCTTGAGCTGTGACCTTCAAGGGTGTGTGTGTGGGGGTGACACTTTTAACTTTCATTCATAGAATTATTAATCAAAATTGCAAAAGTAGATTTATAGAGCTACAGATGAGTAGCAAAACGGGACAGAAATGAAATGTTCCAGAGACATTTTGAAATGTTCCAAAGGAGCCTATACTACCTAAAAATTTACAGTTAAACTATGGATACACAACAGATTATATTCAATTCTGCATTTTTTCAATAAGTTCTTCTTTATATTTGCCTTTCTCTTTTCCAAGTTGTCAAGATTTGGCTTTGCACTCAAGAATTTTTTTTCCTCTTTGTTCAGTTTTAGCCTGATGATAACCTGCTCAGGTTAATGCCCACATGAATAGTTATGCTGTTAGCTTCTCAGGCTTCATCCATTCAATGTAGATGATATATTCCTTTCCCTAAGCCTGGACTGCCATGCCAACTCGATGATCGTTGTAGTGTCCCCAAACCACCTGGACCTCATCATCCTTGTGAACAGGCATGGAGCAGACATTGTCTTTCTACTGCAGCTGCTTGAAGAGCTGGCAGACATGATCTTCTTGGGCATACGCAAGAGGACCCTAAAGCGTGTTTGTGTTTTTTACTGCAGTCCTAGATCACAAAGGGATTGAATTTCATGATGACCTGGCATCAAATGGGCTTGAAAGTGCATGCCTTCACATGTGTTTCTGAGATCCTTCACCCCCTTAGGTGAATCATGAAAGCTACAGAGTGATGAAGTGAGAGAAATGCCCTTATGGCAGGTGGGATTAGGCTCTGGTAAAGTTTTATTTTTCCCTAGAGAGTAGGCCTTTGCTATGGAGAATGTTTTAGGGGTATTTTACCATTGTTGCTCTTCCCCTTTTCCTGCTAGAGCTGGGAGGGGATCTTTCTCAACATTTCACCATGAGAACATGGCGGGTTTCCTGGACGTAAAGCCTGGGAAAGTGTGGGGTCCCATAAGACTGTGGCTACCAAGAGTTTCTCTCCTACAGGCTAGTCCAACTCAGTCTCCAGAAATTTATAAAAATTACACTTAACCATGCCTACAGGTTTATAGTTCCAGTTGTTTCTGTTCTTCAGGTAAGCAGATCTCAGCTGTGACTCTCTGAAGTCACCTTTGTGTCCATATGTGGGTGGTAGTTTTCCCTACATCCTTAGTTCTCTGATAGGTCCAAGAGTTGATTTGTAGTTCGTTCAGTTTTTTCTTGTTATAAAGATGGGAGTGTTGACTTTCAAGCTCTTTACATGTCATAGATGCTGGAAGACATATCTTAGAGCACAGACTACTAGAATGTATCCCTTACCCTCAGTTTCCAAGTGGATGCATCATCTTCTTTCAAGAGAAAGCATTTCCCCTCAGGACAGACTTTTTTCTTGGTTGAAGATGACTGCTTGTGGTATTCTATGTCACCACAGGCAATATGTGATGCAGTTAAGAACTTGATTCTGAAGCCAAAATATGAGAGCTTGAATTCTGGCTCTACTTCTTTTCCAAGTGTGCTACTTTGCTGTTCTTTAGTTTCTTCATCTAAAGAAATGAGGTCTAAAATAGTAACTTTCTCTCAAAGAAAGGATTAATTGTGCTAATACATACAAACATCTTAGAGCAGTGCTTGGCACAAAATAAGTACTTAATAAATATTGGCTATTATTAAATTTCCCCAAAGTTCCTCTGTTTCTCTATTGGTGTGAGAGAGTAAGAATGTTTTTAAGACAATGTATCCACTGTCACTTTAGAATTTAGAGACCAGGCTCAGATTGGCATCAGAACTGATAGAAATCAGCAGGCAGCTTCAAGTCATGAGGCTAGGCTATAGCAAAGAGTTTTCTAATTGAGAGACACGCCTTTGTCCCTGACGACACAGGGCAGAAGTCCAACAGCTTTGTTTTATTTTCTTGAAATCATTGTGTGTTTGAAGAATTGTCCTCATGGATAGTTTATGGATTCTGGAAAACTTCCTACAAAAGCAAGACTCTTTGATCTATAAGTGTTTGCTTTTCATCTAAAAAAAAAAATGAAAAAACAAAACAAAATAAAAAACCAAAAAATAAACCCAACAACAACAGAAAACTACCACTAACAACAAACAAACCCAATATAAAATATAAAACTCTAAAATAAAAGTTTTTGAGGAGCTTTAAGGGCCTGTCCTTTTCCTTAGAAAGAACCTCATTGTTACAATATATGTGATTGTATTGCCATAACTGAGGATGTGAACCACGTCCTTCAACAGAAATGGAGATGTTCACATAAAGGCGGGTAGGTGGGATTCTTTTTGGAGCTGATTGTTTAATTCCATATTGACTTTTTTCTCCATGCCAAGAGTGGCTAATGCTCACATATTGAGGTTAAAAAAAATTTGTCTTCAAGAGTACCCAGTCTTTATTTTACTCCTTTCACCAGTTTCATCCCACCTTTAAGTCTCTCAGCTTTAATTTAAGGACCTTCAATGGCAAACATTAATAAGTGCCCATATGTTGCATGTAAATATGTGGGAAATTATGAGAAATATCACACATGGTTCTGGCCCCCTGCAGATTGACAGTCCAGTGTTGAATGCTGCTTTTTGCAACTTTGACTAGTTCTGCTTTCCTTGAATCTTATCCTGTATTTTCTCTTTATTCACTGAACTACAGACTTTGGAAGGAGGATGTAGAGCTCATTTAACCTCATTCATTTACTTTTTGTGGCAAAGGTAATGCTACATGTCCATCATTTCCACTTATCTTACGTCTAGGGAATTCATTTAATATGAATATGATATGAAAATTTATTTGATAACATTCAAAATTGATACAGGTTATCCACTTTGTGGATGTGATGGAGTTCTTATCTGTGGAATGATATAAGCCATGATATGACATAAACCATTTCTAAGTCTGGCTCCTGAATCATCCTACAGGGTCTTCCTTGCTCTCTCTCTCCCTGTCTTTGGAACCAAAAAGGAAAGATTCTAAAATAACAGAGCCATAATATGAAATAGGACTAGTCCCTAAATTACTACCTGAAAGGGTGCTATCTCAAGAGTCATCTGATAAGAAAATTCTCTTTGGATTTTGTGATCAGAAAATATATTTTATTATGTTTTAATAATGAATAAAGAGGTTTTGCAGTTGTTTGTTACAGCAGCTGTCATTAAATGATACAAAGAGAATTGAATTTCAGATAATTGAAATAATTTGTTCTAGATGACATATCATTTTGTATTAGGGCTGGAATTAAAAGTTGACCTTGAATTTGATGTCATTTTCTTTTTACTTCTTTCACTGTTCAATCTCAGCTAGTTACAAAAAAAGAAAAAATATATCAAAACATATGAAATCAACACTGAACTGTTTAATATATAGTAATTCCAATTATGGCCTCTCTGCATTAAAAAAAAAATACTGAATTTCAAGACATTCAATGCCTTGGGGACTTGCCATTGCTTCTCCCAACAGAATTTCTAAAACTGTGAATTTCAAGAGGTCTGGCTAAAAGTTGGGGGAGATAGACATGATCATTAGACAATTAGTCAAAATTAAATCACAAGAATAACCACAAACTGTATGAAATAAGTCCATTTTCAGTTCCCAGAGGTCAAATTTTCCTTTGAATTGAAATGATAATCACATGAGCTTGTGAATCCTTAATTCCATTTAACACTCCATCCATGCCAGTGGATGAGTTAGACTGTTGAAGGTATCTGACTAAAGGAAATACTTTAGGCCAAAGTAAACTGTCAAAATGAGGCTAAGTTTAGTTTTGTAAGAGAGCAGATTTAAATGTTAGTGGGTTTCTTACCATGAGCTAAGAAAGTAATAAACCATTTGTGCCCCACAGAAGCATTTTAAATGTTGAAGACAGGGCAAGGTTTATAACCTATTTTTTTTCTGAACTACAAGACTAAGGTCAGACCCCATACAAGTTGAGGGTTACTTGAAATCTGAGCTGTTTCACACTGGGTCTGTACAGGGCTTCCAATGTAAAACTCTTTAGTTCAATGGCTCTGACAGTGAATGTTTAGTTACAACCGAATCACAGAGCGTGATAGCCTCTATGACCATGCTGTCACCTCAGATGCTCCAGTGAGTGTTTAAAGAATGTCAGTGATAGGAAGAACATTTTCTTTCTCAATTCTCTTTTCAACATGGTCAAATATCTGCATAAAGTGACTCAATCAAAAGCAAGCGGAATGTCTGCTGTTATGAAATCTTACATTCTTTCACAGTTAAGGGAAAGAAAGAAAATAAAACTTGGGAGGAGGGTATTTTAACTTTTCAAACAAAAAAAAGTTACTTTTTTTTCCAACAACTAGGAAGTTGTTGAGAATCTGGTAGCTGTTATGAATTGTATTTCAGTTGTGATTGTTGGATTTTGCATTTTGCATCTTGGGAAACTTTCCATGTTCTTGTTCCTTTTTTTTAACATTTGCAAAGCAATTGCATGAAATGACTTTTAAAAAATCTTTCCAGAGTTATCTGCCAAAAATCTGAGTAACTTTCCTACATTGTATTCCTATAGGTTTTTCTTCAGAACGGATGAGTTACTCAGGTGCCCTAGGACAGGGCTATACGGTCAAGAAAGCATAGTGTGGCTTTTGGGGTGTGTTAATTTATATTATTTTGGCATTTCTATAAAAAACAAATACACTACACACCATATTGTTTCCATGTAGTAATTATCTAACCAAAATATGTCTATATAGTATAAGAATAATTACTATAAAACTTTCATCACAGGGAACATTCTAACATGAACCTTAAGGCAGTTATTTTAGAATAAACTATAGAGACTATATACTATTTGTATGTTGCTAATTTATACTTTGATATCATATGTAGTAAATATTGACCTGTGAACAAGATAATTTATATGTTTGACACTCTAAAGAATGTCCTAATTCACTCCTCAGAGGATAGGAGAGATTTTATTGCTGACAATCAGACTGACTTTGGGCTTTGACCTAAAGGGCAATGGCTTTGGCCTATCAACTAAGGAAGCAACCTCATTGGAACGACCAGAAACCCAAAGGAAAGCCACGCCTGTTCTTCAAGGGGAAAACAGATGATAAATGACATGATGCACTTTCTCCCACAACCATTGTCCTTTTTTCCCTTGAGTAATTTTTCAGATATAGGCGGTCTCCAATTTGTAAGTTCACAAAGTTCACTTGTCAGGAGCACTGTTGAAACAGAACATAATGTCCCATAAAATCAATGTTATTCTGGTGGTTGCTGAAGTTGATGTCTTTTTTTTTGCTGCCCCAATTCCTCCCTTTTTTTGCTGTTGATAATCCCCCCTTCACTAGCTCCCACCCTGTCGTTCTCATAGAGCACCTCCACACCCCTTGACACCAGGCCTTGTCAAATGCAATAATTAAGCAAAGGAGTAGACACAATCCAAGTTGGAACCATCATAGTGCCCCAACCCCCAGCCCCCACAAGTCATATTGACTTAGCCAAGTGGTGGCTGTGTGGTTCAAGCTGAACCTGGCTAATTGCATTATGTTCCAGGAATACTTCATTTCAGGGACTGTGGAGTAAAATCTCTATTTTCTCTAATCTGAAGCTGTGAGGTTCTGAACCCATTGCTGTTAGAATCAGTATTTCCCACCATGTACAGTCACTGGTTTATAAGAAAGAGTGAAACCAACAGGCCAAGAGAAGCAGAAATGAGAGAGAAAGAAAGAGAGAGAGAGCTGACAATGTGCATCCCTGGTTTTCATTGCCTGAAGGCCAGAATTGCCTTAGTTCTTATTTTCTGAGGCTGGTTGTTTAACTGTTTGAGTATGGAAGCCCCCAGTAGTCTAGAACAAAACAAATATAACAAAACATCTCTCTCTCTTCCCCACTATTCTTTTTCCACCTTAAGTCTATTTTAATCTGTCTCTTATAATTTGGTGCCCTACGTAAAATGGTTGATGGATTTAGAAATGGATTTTGCCCACAATGCAGGAAACTGGCCATCAGTATGAGCCTGGGGACCCTCTCCTTCTTTTTTTCTCTGATCTACTTTCAGCAAGAGTTCAGTGAGATCAGATAATCTAAACAAAAGATTCGGGTCCAGTATTTTGAGTTAAATCTCTCCTTCTCTTGAGGTAACCATGATGATAACAGTATGGTGGAAAAAAAGAGAACATACTGATTCTCAGAATTCTTCTAATTTTCTGGGACCCTCAGCCCAAGCAAAGAGCCCAGGCAGACCTCCAATGTTGTGCTGGTTAACTGTTTAGAGTAGCATTTATGAAGGGGACATGTGTAATACTGGCAGTAACTAAAATAGTCAGAGCTTTGATCATCTAAGAATGGCCTTCATGGCATACTCCTCCATTCATTTGTACTTTTTATTTGGTTTTGTTTTCTGAAACAGCTGAGTCATTCAACAGGAGGAATAAACTTTAAAAACTACTCCTCAAAATATCAATTATGTCTCCATCATGATGCTGATTGCTAACCCATACTAATTACACTAGTTCATCTCAGATGAAAATATTCTTTATTTCTTGAGAGGCATGAACTCTCCCAGGCTCTGATAATACTTTTCACATTCTGGAACAATTCATTTGTATGCATTTTTTAATTACAGGTATTTATTTTTTGCATGTGCTCTACCATCTTAATGACCTTCTGAAAACACACACAAATACACACACATGTGTGTGCATTTTCCTTTTTAGACATAGTATCTCCACTGCTTCTTGGTATAACCATATTCAAAACTAATACACCTGCATAAAGTATGTTTGGTGAAAAGCAGGGAGTGGTTAGGAAGAAGAGTACACTGTTGCATCCATTTTTCCTCCCACACTTTTTCTAATTCTCTATCCCTGGGGAAGGTATCCTAGTTTATTTGGTGGGTACATTCATTTATTTAATAAACAGTATTGATGTATACATGCTACATTCTAGGAATTCAAAGATTAATAGAATAGAGTCCTTAACAATAAGTTCTCAGCCCAGTGGAAAGACTGTCACATAATCAGATATATTTTTTTAAGAGAGGGAGGAGGAGTATTTGCAAGGAAGAGGGAGAGAGAGAATCCCAAGCAGGCTCCATGTCCAGTGCAGAGCCCGACATGGGGCTCAATCTCACAACCCTGAGATCATGACCTGAGCTGAAATCAAGAGTCAGACACTTAACCGACTAAGCTACCCAGGTGCCCCAATCAGATAATTTTAATAGTTACAATAGGCAATTTGAGCGTGCAGAGGAGTGGCACCAGACTCTGCCTTAAGAGATTAAAAGAAGTTATGGTTTAAATGCATCACAGAAGATAAGTAGAAATGAACTCAGAAAAGGCTGTGATTATGATAGTGGATAAGAGGCTGGTGAGTGAAATAAGGGCCAAGAGGAATGTATTTTAGGAATAGAATACAGCACTGGGAAAGCAGCATGGTATGTGAAGCAGTTCAGTGTTGCAAGAGTAGTGTGAACTAGTTGATGACTAAAGCTGAGAATTAAGAGATAAATATGAGCCAGATGTTGGAAGGCTTTACATTACTATTTTACGAGGTTTGAGATTATTTTGTTAATAAGGAGCCACCCAAGCGATTTTAATAGGTCAGTCGCATAAATAGATTTACCATTTAAATCAATTGCTGTAGCATCAGGCTTGAGAGTGTGTCTGAGAAGGTTAATCTCAGTACTTCACTTGCACACACGATGGGGGCTTAGCTGCTCCAAGTCAAAAAAAGTCCTACAACCATTATAAAAATGGCCGAAGTATATAAATACAAAGCTTACAGAAAAGAAAATTGAAATGACTTTTTAATTAATTAATTAATTATTTAAAGATTGTATTTATTTACTTGAAAGAGAGAGAGTGAGAACAAGCAGGGGGAGCAGCAGGCAGAGGGAGAAGGAGGTTCCCTGCCGAGCAAGGACCCCAATGTGGGACTCTATCCTGGGACCCTGGGATCATGACCTGAGCCAAAGGCAGACTCTCAGCCGACTGAGCCAACCAGGCATCCCTGAAATGACTTTTAAACTTATTTATTAAAGCTCAATCTTGTTCATAATACTATAAATGAAAAGTTAAAAATTAATGACATCATTTTTACCTGTTAGTAGAGACTGAAATCTATTAACACACTACATTTTGTGAGTATGGGAAAATAGACACCTTCTTGCATTTTTCACAAAAACCATATATATTTCGAATCATAATTTCACTTCTAAGAATTAGCTTAATATATCCTCACATATGTATAAAAGTAATTATATGAAAGGTTCTCACTAAAGTATACTGTTGTAAAAGCAAAAGTTTAAAAACATTGATAGCAGACAGTATGTACATGTAATTGATACTATGACCTCAGTAGGAAGAACATTTATAGGTTTTTATGTATAGAGAAGGAATAACCTCCAAAAATGTATTTATAAGAAAAAAATAATACATAAGACTATGTATCATGTTGTGACATATGGATGGGAAAAGAAAAACACATGAGTGTGCACAGAATATTTTTTGAAAGAATACATAAGAAATTGATAATAAGGGTTGCCCCTGGTGAGGGACCAGAATAATGAGGGCTTAGGAAGAGGGGGTGACTTATTTTTCATAGTATACTCTTTTGTATTTTCATAATTTATACCACATGAATGTACTACATAGTCAAGGAAGGAAGAGAAAAAGGGGAGGAGGGAGTGAGGGAGGAAGCGAGAACCCCTCTAAGAGGGTTGAACTTATACCTACATAAGGTCAGGAGATGAGCCTTGGAAACCACAAAAAGCAAAACAAAACAAAACACCCCCCCAAATAAACCTCACAAAACACAAGACACAACAACAACAACAACAAAAATACATGTAACCGAGATATCCATATAACAATGATGTTCAAAGTGAAAAGGTCTCCGATAAGCCATGGGCTAAAAAGACTGCTCTCATCAATAGTATGATATCTGTGCTAACTCAAGCTTGGAATAGGAAAATAAAAATCTTCCCTGTGAATTTGTAACCACGAATTTGTCCTCAATTGCATTTGGGGACTGATTTTTCTTAAGAAAGAATCCTTGCACCACGAAGGTAAGAGAGAAAGAAGTTTTGGGTGATAATATCCTGTGAAACATGGAAGAATCAAATGAAAACCATCCTAACAGTATATATTCTTATCCTAAGCTCCTTGGGTTCTCTACTGATAATTCCCCTAAATAATGAAAATGACTTAAAATGACAAAACAAACCAGAAAACAAATTACCATGAGTGAGAGATGATAGGATTAGGCCTTCAAAAGTGTCATACAATAGAGCTATAAGTAAAAATGTTTCAAACTATTAAACACATAAAAAAGGACTCAAAACAAAAAGACAATATAAAAAAAGTTGGTAACAAAGTTAAAATAACTTAAACAGAATATCTACACATAAATGTGGCTCAGGGATAATTAGCAAGATGGTAGAATAAGAAGTTCCAGTTCTTGTTCTTCCACAGAAACACTGCTTTAATGTTGACATATAGACCAAAATAACTGTTTGAAATTTCCAGAATCCAGTTAAGAGGTTCCAGCACCCCAAATGAGCGTACATCCAAGAACAAGCTCATTGAAATAAGTAGGAAGAGCAGTTTCACGTTACCCACATCAGATCCTCTCCCAAGTGGGCAGAGGTTAACACTGACAGAGATCAACATGGCCTGAGATATCTCCCTTGGGAAAAATAGAAAGTGAAGCATGTATTTAACGCACTGCTTCCGTTTCACCTCATTCAGAGTTTTGAGGAAACAAGCAAATTTTGAAAGCCTAGGGAAAGGTGTGAACAAAGAAAAGGGGTGGGTGGCTCTCAAGCAGCCAGCATAGATCTGCAAGATTGGGAAAAGGTTTACAACTTTGAAAAGGTATGTACCTTTCACTGTCCCCTTCAGGAAGGAGGAAAAGTGGAGCTTGCACTCAATGTCCAGGCCATTCAGTGGACTGACCTAGGAAAAAGAAGTGGGTGGTTTATATTAACCCACATGGCTCTGCAAAATTAGGAGAAGGTGCATCTGAAATAGAGGATGAGGAGTGGTGCATAAATATCCATAGAAAAGTTTGAAAGACTCCCAGAATCTAGCCAGAGTAATTAGTGAAAGTCTTTCCCCACCAAAACCATCTGTAAAGAGTGGAAGAGATGACTGCTTCTTCAAATGTGCTGACATGAACACAAAGCTACAAGAAACACAACAAATCAGGGAAATATGATACACTAAAAGAAAAAAGTAAAGGGATGTCTCAGTGGTGCAGTCAGTTGAGCATCCAACTTGGTTTCAGCTCAGGTCGTGAACTCAGGGTGTGAGATCAAGCTCCACATGAGGCTCTATGCTCAACTTGGAGTCTGCTTAAGACTCTCTCTTCCTCTCCTGCTCCTCCTCCCCCAGCCTGCCTCAAATTGGTAATAAATCTCTTTTGTTTTTGTTTTTTTAAGAAACAAAGTAAATCTCCAGGAACAAACACTAAGAAAAGGAGATCTATGAATTTTTAATAAAAAATTCAAAATAATTATTCTAAAGAAGCTCCGTGAGCTATAACATTGATAGATAACTAAATAAAATCAAGAAAACAATGCATAAAGAAAATGAGAACATTGATAAAGAAAGGAACACAGACAACATACAGTAATAGTCACCTTACAGGCAATACAATGGCACTAAATTCATACCTTTCAATAGTTACCCTGAATGTAAATGGGCTAAATGCCCCAATCAAAAGACACAGGCTATCAGATTGGATTAAAAAACAAGACCCATCCATATGCTGTCTGCAAGAGACTCATTTTAGACCCAAAGACACCCCCAGATTGAAAGTGAGGGGGTGGAAAAAATTTACCATGCTAATGGACACCAAAAGAAAGCTGGGGTGGCAATCCTTATAGCAGACAAACTAGATTTTAAAACAAAGACTGTAATAAGAGATGAGGAAGGACACTATATCCTACTTAAAGGGTCTATCCAACAAGAAGATCTAACAATTGTAAATATCTATACCCCAAACCATGGGAGCAGCCAATGATATAAGCCAATTAATAACAAAAGCAAAGAAACACATTGACAACAATACAATAATAGTGGGGGACTTTAACACCCCCCTGACTGAAATGGACAGATCATTTAAGCAAAAGATCAACAAGGAAATAAAGACTTTAAATGACACACTGGACCAAATGGACTTCACAGACATATTCAGAACATTCCATCCCAAAGCAACGGAATACACATTCTTCTCTAGTGCCCATGGAATATTCTCCAGAATTGATCACATCCTAGGTCACAAATCAGGTCTCAACCGGTACCAAAAGATTGGGATCATTCCCTGCATATTTTCAGACCACAATGCTTTGAAACTAGAACTCAATCACAACAGGAAAATCGGAAAGAACTCAAATACATGGAGGCTAAAGAGCATCCTATTAAAGAATGAATGGGTCAACCAGGAAATTAAAGAAGAATTAAAAAAATTCATGGAAACCAATGAAAATGAAAACACACCTGTCCAAAATCTTTGGGATACAGCAAAGGCAGTCCTGAGAGGAAAGTATATAGCCATACAAGCCTTTCTCAAGAAACAAGAAAGGTCTCAAATACACAGTCTAACCCTACACCTAAAAGAACTGGAGAAAGAACAGCAAATAAAGCCTAAACCCAGCAGGAGAAGAGAAATGATAAAGATCAGAGCAGAAATCAATGAAATAGAAACCAAAAGAACAGTAGAACAGATCAAAGAAACTAGGAGCTGGTTCTTTGAAAGAATTAACGAGATTGATAAACCCCTGCCAGACTGATCAAAAAGAAAAGAGAAATAACCCAAATCAACAAAATCATACATGAAAAAGGAGAGATCACAACCAACACCAAAGAAATACAAACAATTTAAGAACATATTATGAGCAACTATATGCCAGCAAATTAGATAACCTGGAAGAAATGGGTGCATTCCTAGAGATGTATCAACTACCAAAATTGAACCAGGAAGAAATAGAAAACCTGAATAGACCTATAACCACCAAGGAAATTGAAGTAGTCATCAAAAATCTCCCAACAAACAAAAGCCCAGGGCCAGATGGCTTCCCAGGGGAATTCTATCAGACATTTAAAGAAGAATTAATACCTATTCTCCTGAAACTGTTCCAAAAAATAGAAATGGAAGGAAAACTTCCAAACTCATTTTATGAGGCCACCATTACCTAGATCCCAAAACCAGACAAAGACCCCATCAAAAAAGAAAATTACAGACCAATATCCTGGATGAACATGGATGCAAAAATTCTCACCAAAATACTAGCCAATAGGACCCAACAGTACATTAAAAGGGTTATTCACCATGAACATGTGGGATTTATCCCTGGGCTGCAAGGCTGGTTCAACATCCGCAAATCAAACAACGTGATACAATACATTAACAAAAGAAAGAAAAAAAATCATATGATCCTCTCAATAGATGCAGAAAAAGCATTTGACAAAGTACAGCGTCCTTTCTTGATCAAAACTCTTCAGAGTATAGGGATAGAGGGTACATACCTCAATATCATAAAAGCCATCTACGAAAAACCTACAGCGAATATCATTCTCAATGGGGAAAAGCTCTCAGCTTTTCCCCTAAGGTCAGGAACACAGCAGGGATGTCCACTCTCACCACTGCTATTCAACATAGTATTCGAAGTCCTAGCCACAGCAATCAGACAACAAAAAGAAATCAAAGGCATCCAAATCGGCAAAGATGAAACAAACTCTCACTCTTTGCAGATGATATGATACTGTACGTGGAAAACCCAAAAGACTCCACCCCAAAACTGCTAGAACTCATACAGGAATTCAGTCAAGTAGCAGGCTATAAAATCAATGCACAGAAATCAGTGGCATTCCTATACACCAACAACTAGACAGAAGAGAGACAAATCAAGGAGTCGATCCCATTCACAATTGCACCCAAAACCATAAGATACCTAGGAATAAATTTAACCAAAGAGGCAAAGGATCTGAACTCAGAAAACTATAAAATACTCAGGAAAGAAATTGAAGAAGACACAAAGAAATGGAAAAACATTCCATGCTCATGGATTGGGAGAACCAACATTGTGAAGACGTCAATGCTACCTAGAGCAATCTACACATTCAATGCAATCCCCATCAAAATACATTCCACTTTTTTCAAAGAAATGGAACAAATAATCCTAAAATTTGTATGGAACCAGAAGAGACCCCGAATAGCCAGAGGAATATTGAAAAAGAAAAGCAAAGCTGGCGGCATCACAATTCCAGACTTCCAGCTCTATTACAAAGCTGTCATCATCAAGACAGTATGGTACTGGCACAAAAACAGACACATAGATCAATGGAACAGAAGAGAGAGCCCAGAAATGGACCCTCAACTCTATGGTCAACTTATCTTTGACAAAGCAGGAAAGAATGTCCAATGGAAAAAAGAGTCTCTTCAACAAATGGTGTTGGGAAAATTGGACAGCCACATGCAGAAGAATGAAACTGGACTATTTCCTTACACCACACACAAAAGTAGACTCCAAATGGTTGAAAGACCTAAACGTGAGACAGGAGTCCATCAAAATCCTAAAGGAGAACACAGGTAGCAACCTCTTCGACCTCAGCCGCAGCAACTTCTTCCTAGAAACATTGCCAAAGGCATGGGAAGCCAGTGCAAAAATGAACTATTGGGATTTCATCAAGATAAAAAGCTTTTGCACAGCAAAAGAAACAGTCCACAAAACCAAAAGACAACCGACAGAATGGGAGAAAATATTTGCAAATGACATATCAGATAAAGGGCTAGTATCCAAAATCTATAAAGAACTTATCAAACTCAACACCCAAAGAACAAATAATCCAATCAAGAAATGGGCAGAAGACATGAACAGACATTTTTCCAAAGACATCCAAATGGCCAAAAGGCACATGAAAAATTGCTCAACATCGCTCGGTGTCAGGGAAATCCAAATCAAAACCTCCATGAGATATCACCTCACACCAGTCAGAATGGCTAAAATTAACAAGTCAGGGAACGACAGATGTTGGCGGGGATGTGGAGAAAGGGGAACCCTCCTACACTGTTGGTGGGAATGCAAGCTGGTGCAACCACTCTGGAAAACAGTGTGGAGGTTCCTCAAACAGTTGAAATTAGAGCTACCATTCGATCCAGCAATTGCACTACTGGGTATTTACCCCGAAGATACAAATGTAGGGACCTGAAGGGGCACGTGCACCCCAATGTTTATAGCAGCAATGTCCACAATAGCCAAACTGTGGAAAGAGCCAAGATGTCCATCGACAGATGAATGGATAAAGAAGTGGTATATATACACAATGGAATATTATGCAGCCATCAAAAGGAATGAGATCTTGCCATTTGCAACGACGTGGATGGAACTGGAGGGTGTTATGCTTAGTGAAATAAGTCAATCAGAGAAAGACATGTATCATATTACCTCACTGATATGAGGAATTCTTAATCTCAGGAACAAACTGAGTGTTACTGGAGTGGTTGTGGTGGGAGGGATGGGGTAGCTGGGTGATAGACATTGGGGAGGGTATGTGCTATGGTGAGCGCTGTGAATTGTGCAAGACTGTTGAATCACAGATCTTTACTTCTGAAACAAATAACGCAACATGTTTTAAGAAAAAAGAAAAAGAAGAAGATAGCAGGAGAGGAAGAATGAAGGGGAGTAAGTCAGAGGGGGAGACGAACCAGGAGAGAGGATGGACTCTGAAAAACAAACTGAGGGTTCTAGAGGGGAGAAGGGTAGGGGGATGGGTTAGCCTGGTGATGGGTATTGAGGAGGGCACATTCTGCATGGAGCACTGGGTGTTATGAACAAACAATGAATCATGGAACAGTACATCAAAAACAAACGATGTAATATATGGTGATTAACATAACAATAAAAAATTAAAAAAAAGAATAAAAATCATAGAAAAAAACAGTATGTTGGAGCTGAAGAATAAAAAAAGCTGAATTGAAAAATTTAATAGAGAGCTTCAATAGTAGCCTTGGTCAAGCAAAAGAAATGATCAGTGAAATTTTTTTTTAATGTTATGTTAATCACCATACATTACATCATTAGTTTTTGTTGTGTAGTGTTCCATGATTCATTGTTTGTGTATAACACCCAGTGCTCCACGCAGAACGTGCCCTCTTTAATACCCATCACCAAGTTAACCCATCCTCCCACCCCCCTCCCCTCTAGAACCCTCAGTTTGTTTCTCAGAGTCCACAGTCTTTCATGGTTTATCTGCCCCTCCAATTTCCCCTCTTCATTCTTCCCTTCCTTAAGGGAATGTGGCCTTCAATCTTCTTCCCCTTCTTCTTCTTCTTCTTCTTCCCCTTCTCCTTCTTCTTCTTCTTCTTCTTCTTCTTCTTCTTCTTCTTCTTCTTCTTCTTCTTCTTCTTCTTCTTCTTCTTCTTCTTCTTCTTCTTCTTCTTCTTCTTCTTCTTCTTCTTCTTCTTCTTCTTCTTCTTCTTCTTCTTCTTCTTCTTCTTCTTCTTCTTCTTTTCTCCTTCTTCTTTAAACATATAATGTATTATTTGTTTCAGAGGTACAAATCTGTGATTCAACAGTCTTGCACAATTCACAGTGCTCGCCATAGCACATACCCTCCCCAATGTCTATCACCCAGCCAACCCATCCCCCCCACCCCCCACCAATCCAGCAACCCTCAGTTTGTTTCCTGAGATTAAGAATTCCTCATGTCAGTGAGGTCATATGATACATGTCTTTCTCTGGTTGACTTATTTTGTTCAGCATAATACCCTCCAGTTCCATCCACATCATTGCAAATGGCAAGATCTCATTCTTTTTGATGGCTACATAATATTCCATTGTATATACATACATATGTATATACATACCAGAACTTGTTTATCCATTCATCTGTAGGTGGACATCTTGGCTCTTTCCACAGTTTGGCTATTGTGGACATTGCTGCTATAAACATTGGGGTGCATGCACCCCTTCGGATCCCTACATTTGTATCTTTGGGGTAAATACCCAGTAGTGCAATTGCTGGATCATAGGGTAGTTCTATTTTCAACTTTTTGAGGAACCTCTATACTGTTTTCCAGAGTGGCTGCACCAGCTTGCATTCCCACCAACACTGTAGGAGGGTTCCCCTTTCTCCACAAACCCGCCAACATCTGTCGTTTCCTGACTTGTTAATTTTAGCCATTCTGACTGGTGTGAGGTGATATCTCATTGAGGTTTTGATTTGGATTTCCCTGATGCCAAGCGATGTTGAGCACTTTTCCATGTGTCTGTTGGCCATTTGGATGTCTTCTTTGGAAAAGTCTGTTCATGTCTTCTGCCCATTTCTTGATTGGATCATTTGTTCTTTGCGTGTTGAGTTTAAGAAGTTCTTTATAGATTTTGGATACTAGCCCTTTATCTGATATGTCATTTGCAAATATCTTCTCCCATTCTGTCGGTTGTCTTTTGGTTTTGTGGACTGTTTCTTTTGCTGTGCAAAAGCTTTTTATCTTGATGAGGTCCCAATAGTTCATTTTTGCCCTTGCTTCCCTTGCCTTTGGTGATGTTTCTGGGAAGAAGTTGCTGCGGCTGAGGTCAAAGAGGTTGCTGCCTGTGTTCTTCTCTAGGATTTTGATGGATTCCTGTCTCCCATTTAGGTCTTTCAACCATTTTGAGTCTACTTTTGTGTGTGGTGTAAGGAAATGGTCCAGTTTCATTCTTCTGCATGTGGCTGTCCAATTTTCCCAACACCATTTGTTGAAGAGACTCTCTTTTTTCCATTGGACATTCTTTCCTGCTTTTTCAAAGATGAGTTGACCGTAGAGTTGAGTGTCCATTTCTGGGCTCTCTATTCTGTTCCATTGTTCGATGTGTCTGTTTTTGCAACAGTACCATACTGTCTTGATAATGACAGCTTTGTATTAGAGCTTGTAGTCTGGAATTCTAATGTCGCCAGCCTTCCTTTTCTTTTTCAACATTTCTTTGGCTATTCGGGGTCTTTTCTGGTTCCATACAAATTTTAGGATTATTTGTTCCATTTCTTTGAAAAAAGCACATGTTATTTTGATGGGGATTGCATTGAATGTGTAGATTGCTTGCGGTAGCATTGACATCTTCACAATATTTGTTCGTCCAATCCATGAGCATGGAACGTTTTTCCATTTCTTTGTGTCTTCCTCAATTTCTTTCATGAGTATTTTATAGTTTTCTGAGTACAGATTCTTTCCCTCTTTGGTTAAATTTATTCCTAGGTATCTTATGATTTGGGGTGCAATTGTAAGTGGGATCGATACCTTCATCTCTCTTTCTTCTGTCTTGTTGTGGGTGTATAGGAATGCCACTGATTTCTGTGCATTGATATTATATCCTGCCACTTTACTGAATTCCTGTATGAGTTTTAGCAGTTTTGGGGTGGAGTATTTTGGGTTTTCCACATAAAGTATCATATTATCTGCAAACAGTGAGAATTTGACTTCTTTGCTGATTTGGATTCCTTTTATTTCTTTTTGTTCTCTGATGGCTGTGGCTAGGACTTTTAATACTATGTTGAATAGGAGTGGTGATAGTGGACATCGCTGACGTGTTCCTGACCTTAGGGGGAAAGCTCTCAGTTTTTCCCCATTGAGAATGAGTTTCACAGTGGGTTTTTCATAGATAGCTTTTATGATATTGAGGTATGTACCCTCTATGCCTATACTCTGAAGAGTTTTGATCAAGAAAGGATGCTGTACTTGGTCAAACGCTTTTTCTGTATCTATTTAGAGGATCATATGGTTCTTGTTTTTTCTTTTGTTAATGTATTGTATCACATTGATTGATTTGCAGATGTTGAACCAGCCTTGCAGCCCAGGGATAAATCCCACATCCCACTTGTTCGTGGTGAATAATCCTTTTAATGTACTGTTGCATCCTATTGGCTAGTATTTTGGTGAGAATTTTTGCATCCATGTTCATCAAGGATATTGGTCTGCAATTCTCCTTTTTGATGGGGCCTTGGTCTAGTTTGGGGATCAAGGTAATGGTGGCCTCAGGATACGAGTTTCGAAGTTTTCCTTCCATTTCTATTTTTGGAAAAGTTTCAGAAGAATAGGTATTAATTCTTCTTTAAATGTTTGGTAGAATTTCCCTGAGAAGCCATCAGGCCCTGGACTTTTGTTTGTTGGGAGATTTTTGATGATTCAATTTCCTTAGTGGTTATAGGTCTGTTCAGGTTTTCTATTTCTTCCTGGTTCAGTTTTGGTAGTTGATATATCTCTAGGAATGCATCCATTTCTTCCAGATTATCTAATTTCCTGGCTTATAGTTGCTCATAATATGTGTTTATAATTGTTTGTATTTCTTCGTTGTTGGTTGTGATCACTCCTCTTTCATTCATGATTTTGTTGATTTGGGTCATTTCTCTTTTCTTTGTGATAAGTCTGGCAAGGGGTTTATCAATCTTGTTAATCTTTCTAAGAAGCAGCTCCTTGTTTCGTTCATCTGTTCTACTGTTCTTTTGGTTTCTATTTCATTGATTTCTGCTCTGGTGTTTATGATTTCTCATCTCCTGCTGGGTTTAGGCTTTATTTGCTGTTCTTTCTCCAGCTCCTTTAGGTGTAGGGTTAGGTTATGTAGGGTTAGGTTGTGTATTTGAGACCTTTCTTGTTTCTTGAGAAAGGCTTATATTGCTATATACCTTCCTGTTAGCACTGCCTTTGCTGTATCCCAAAGATTTTGAATAGTTGTGTTTTCTTTTTCATTGATTTCATGACTCTTTTAAATTCTTCTTTGATTTCCTGGTTAACCCATTCATTCTTTAGTAGGATGGTCTTTAGCCTTCATGTATTTGAGTTTTTCCGACTTTCCTCTTGTGATTGAGTTCCAGTTTCAAAGCATTGTGGTCTGAAAATATGCAGGGAATTATCACAATGTTTTGGTACCAGTTGAGACCTGATTTGTGACCTAGGATGTGATCTATTCTGGAGAATGTTCCATGGGCACTAGAGAAGAATGTGTATTCTGTTGCTTTGGGATGGAATGTTCTGAATAGATCTGTGAAGTCCCTTTGGTCCAGTGTGTCATTTAAAGTCTTTATTTCCTTGTTGATCTTTTGTTTAGATGATCTGTCCATTTCAGTCAGGGGGGTGTTAAAGTCCCCCACTATTATTGTATTGTTGTCAATGTGTTTCTTTGCTTTTGTTATTAATTGGCTTATATCATTGGCTGCTCCCATGGTTTGGGGTATAGATATTTACAATTGTTAGATCTTCTTGTTGGATAGACCCTTTAAGTAGGATATAGTGTCCTTCCTCATCTCTTATTATAGTCTTTGGTTTAAAATCTAATTTGTCTGATATAAGGATTGCCACCCCAGCTTTTTTTTTGGTGTCCATTAGCATGGTAAATGGTTTTCCACACCTTCACTTTCAATCTGGGGGTGTCTTTGGGTCTAAAATGAGTCTCTTGCAGACAGTATATCGATGGGTCTTGTCTTTTAATCCATCTGATAGCCTGTGTCTTTTGATTGGGGCATTGAGTCCATTTCCTTTCAGGGTAACTATTGAAAGATATGAATTTAGTGACATTGTATTGCTTGTAAGCTGACTGCTACTGTATATTGTCTGTGTTTCTTTCTGGTCTATGTTGCTTTTAGTGTCTCTCTTTGCTTAGAGTTCCCCTTTGAATATTTCTTGTAGGACTGATTTTAGTTTGCAAATTCCTTTAGTTTTTGTTTGTCCTGGAAGCTTTTTATTTCTCCTTCTATTTTCAATTATGGCCTAGCTGGATATAGTATTCTTGGCTGCATATTTTTCTCATTTAGTACTCTGAATATATCATGCCAGTCCTTTCTGGACTGTCAGGTCTCTGTGGATAGGTCTGTTGCCAATCTAATGTTTCTACCATTGTAGGTTACAGATCTTTTCTCCTGAGCTGCTCTCAGGATTTTCTCTTGTCTCTGAGACTCATGAGATTTACTATTAAATGTCAGGGTGGTGACCTATTTTTATTGATTTTGAGGAGGGGGTTCTCTGTGCCTCCTGGATTTTGATGCTTGTTACCTTCCCCACATTAGGGAAGTTCTCTGTTATAATTTGCTCCAATATACCTTCTGCCCCTCTCTCTCTTTCTTCTTCTTCTGGGATCTCAATTATTCTAATGTTGTTCCATCTTATCGTATCGCTTATCTCTCGAATTCTGCCCTCCTGATCCAGTAGTTCTTTATCTCTCTTTTTCTCAGCTTCTTTATTTTCCATGACTTGGTCTTCTATGTGGCTAATTCTCTCTTCTGTCTCATTTATCCTACCAGTTAGAGCCTCCATTTTTTATTGCATGTCATTAATACCCTTTTTGATTTTGACTTGGTTAGATTTTAGTTCTTTTATTTCTGCAGAAAGGGTTTCTCTAACAATTTCCATGCTTTTTTCAAGCCCAGCTAGTGTCTTTAAAATCATCATTCTGAACTCTAGGTCTGACATCGTACTAATGTCTGTATTGAGTAGGCCACTGGCAGTCGGTACTGCCTCTTGTTCTTTTTGTTGAAGTGACTTTTTCCATCTTGTCATTTTGTGCAGAGGAGAATAGATAAATGAGAGAACAAAATGTCAACAGGGTAACAATGTGCCCAGAAAATATACACTAAACAAATCAGAAAAGACCCGAAGCTGGGGTTAAAGAAAGGGAAAGAAAGAAAAAAGAAAAAGAAAAAGATAAAATCAAACAAGGAAAAACCAAACCAAACAAACAACAACAACAACAACAAAACAGAATATGATCAAATATGATCAGGCAGGTGCATAGATAATTGCCACACACTAGATTTGGGGCATATTTTGGTCTGTTAGAAGAAAGTCACTCCCAAAATTTTAAGGAAGGAAAAACTTATATACGTATAATTATAATAGTTAATATGATGAAGGGATGGAATATGACTGTAAGGATGAACATTATGAAAGATTTCATAAAAGGAAGTGATAAGATAAGAAGTTGGTTGAAAAAAGAAAGAAGAGGATAAAAAAAAGGGAGAGAATGTGATCAGGCAGGAGACTAGAACAAAGCCATACACTAGAGATTTAGGGCATATTTTGATCTGTTAGAAGAAACTGTATCCCAAAATTTTAAAGAGAGAACAACTTATATATATATATATATATATATACCAAAAATATGGTTAACTACTATGAAGGGATAGAATATGACTCTAGAAATGAAAATAAAAAAGATTTTTTAAAAAAGGGATTGATAAGGGGCGCCTGGGTGGCTCAGTCGGTTAAGTGTCTGCCTTCGGCTTGGGTCATGATCCCAAGGTCGTGGGATTGAGACCCACGTGGGATCAAGCCCCCAGTCGGGCTCCCTGCTCAGCGGGGAGTCTGCTTCTCCCCCTCCTTCTGCCCCTTCCCCCACACTCGTGTGCTCTCTCTCTAATAAATAAATAAATAAAAATATTTTTTAATAATGGGATTGATAGATGTTGGTTGAAAAAGGGAAAAAGAAAAATTCAAAGAAAAAGAAAGTTAAAAATTAACCTTGAAAGACTAAAGAATCATGGTAAAAAAGCCATGAATTCTATGTGCAGTATTCCCCTATCTCTGGAGTTCTGCCATTCTCATTGATCGGTAAACTTGGTCTTGGCTGGCTGTTCTTGCTGATCTTTTGGGGGAAGAGCCTGTTGCTGTGGTTCTCAAATGTCTTTGCCGGAGGCAGAATTGTCCCGCCCTTGCTGGTCCGGGCTACGAAATCTGCTCGGGTTTGCTCTTGGGAGCTTTGTTCCTTGCAAGCTTTCCATACAGCTTTGGATGACTAGAGTGAAAATGGCCGCTTCCCAATCTCCACCCTAAAGGAGCTGAGAACTCGGCCTCACTCTGTGAGCCCCCAGAGAAAAACAGTCAGTCACTCCTATCTCCCCGGTCTCCAGCCACACTCTGTGCTCACCCTGCCTCTGAAGGAGTGTTTCTATCTCTGGCACACATCCCCGTGTGGAGTCTCCAAACCCAGGAGATCCCTGTGGTGCGCTCTCATGCCACTCCTATCGGGGGAGGAAGGGGAGTCTCCCCGGATCTGCTGCTGTTGGGTCCCTGCTGGAGGAGCAGTGGCCCGACTGTGCCTCAGATCTCGGTTTATGGCAACCCCGAGCTGAGAGCCCACTCCTCCGCTCTGTCTCTGCAGCCGTCTTCCCTGCTCCAATACCTGGGAGCTTTGCTGCTCTCAGGCACCCCCAGTGTTTCTGTGACCCTGAGGGTCCTGAGACCACACTGTCCCAGTGAGGTTTCCATGCCCTGCTTAGCCACTGGAGCGACGTCCCTCAGCAGAGAGGACTTCTAAAAGTTCCAATTTTGTGCTCAGCTGCTCTATCACTTGCCAGAAGCGGCCGACGGAGGCCCCCTACCCCGCTGTCTATCCTCCCGAATATCGCCTTGGATTTAGTTCTCTGCACATCCTACCTTCCAGAAAGTGGCTGCTTTTCTGTTCAGAGACTTGTTGTTATTCCTTTCTTCGATCTCCTGTTGAATTCGTATGTGTTCAAAATGCTTTGATCCCTATCCAGCTGAATTCCTGGGACCAGACAAAATCCAGTACTCCTACTCCTCCGCCATCTTGCTCCGTGCCCCCAAAATCAGTGAACTTAAGACAAGGTAATGCAAATTATCCAGTCAGAGGAGCAAAAAGAAAAAAAAATGAGAAAAGAGTGTAGTCTATGACTTCTAAGACACCATTATATATAAGAATTAATATATACGTTATGATTGAAAACATCCTAATTCTGGGGAAGGAAATAAATATCCAGATTCATGAAACCTGAAGGTTTCAAAGAAGGTAAATCTAAAGAAGTCTATAACAAGACACATTATAATCAAATTGTCAAAAGTCAAAGTCAAAGAGAAAAATTTTTTTAAATATTTTATTTGTTTGTCAGAGAGAGAGAGGGAGAGAGAGGGAGCGCACAAGCTGGGGGAGTGGCCAGTAGAGGAAGAAGCAGGCAGAGGGAGAAGCAGACTCCCTACTGAGCAAGGAGCCCAGTGCAGGCCTCAATCTCAGGATCCTGGGATCATGACCCGGGCTGAAGTCAGACACATAACCTACTGAACCACCCAGGTGCCCCAGCAAAGAGAAAATTCTGAAAGCAGCAAACAAACAAACAAAACAAAACTCATCCTGAACAAGTGAGCCCCCATGACTATCAGCAGATTACTCAATAGAAACCTGGCATGCCGGAACAGAGTAAGTTGATATATTCAAAGGGCTGAAAGAAAAACTGCCAAATCAGAATACTGTATCCAGCAACTGTCAATCCAAAATTGGAGAATATATAATTTCCAAGGCAAACCAAAGATAAGGTAGTTAATCATCACTAGACCTGACTTTCAAGAAGTGCTAAAGAGTTCTTCATGTTAAAATGAAAGGAATAGAAACACAAAAGTATATGAATGTATAGAGGGGGGAAAGATGGTGGAGGAGTAGGGGACCCCATTCCAACCAGTCCCCAGAATTGAGCTGTATATCTACCAGACCACTCTGTACACCCACGAAATCAGCCTGAGATGTAAGAAGGTAGGTCCAGATCTCTACAAACAGAATATTGCAGGCGGTTGGTTTCAAGGAATGAAGTGGGGAGCCGTGATTCCAGGGGCAATATCGGAGGAAAAACGGAAGGGGGAGGGAGCCAGCCATGGGGATCCTACACTGCCAGTGAGCAATAGCCTCCTGCACTGAGGATGGGGCAGAGGCTTGTGGACCCAGAGTGGCGGGGAAAGGACTTTAGGGCAGCCCCCCAGATGGAAACCCGGAGTGGCGGGGACATGCGTGTGAACTGGGGGTGGCTGGCAGTTTTAGAAGTAAAAAGGGCAGAGACGTGCCCGACCTGGAGGTGAGGACTGGGAGCCTTGCTGAGGGGTGCACAACCCATGATGCTGCAGTTTATAACAGCACAGACAGAAACGGAAATAGTGTGGCCTGGAGAGCTCACTGAAGAACAGACTGCGATTTCTCTGCTCTGAGGCAGAGGGTTGGAAATGGTCTTTTCTGCTCTGACTCTTGGAAGAGACATAGAAAGTCGCCAGGGAAAGCCACCAGAGAACAAAAGCCTCAAAAAACCGGTTTTCACTGAACCCATCCCCCACCACAGGGGGCAGGGCAACTCTGCCCAAACAGGGGTGACTGAATAAGAGTGTGGCAGGCCCCTCCCCCAGAAGACAAGCTGGGGAAACAAGAGGCCAGCAACCCTAAGGTCCATAGAAAACAGGTGCATCTTACTTGAGTTGTGGTCAATAATTTGGACTCTATACATTCCCTCAAATACCCCTCAACAGAATGACTAAGAGGAGGAAACCCCAAAATAGGAAAGACTCAGAGACTGTGACTTCTGCCACAGATTTACAAATGGATTCAGATGTAACCAAGATGCTGGAGATGGAATTCAGGCTAGCAATTGTGAAGACAATAGTTAGAATGGAGAAATCAATTAATGGCAACATAGAGTCTCTAAAGGCAGAAATGAAAGCTGAATTGGCAGAATTTAAAAATGCTATCAGTGAGATCCAATCTAATCTAGATAATCTAACAGCTAGAGTAAGCTAGGCAGAACAAATTGGTTACCTAGAAGACCAATTAACAGATAAAAAGGGAAAAGAGTAGACCAAGGGAAAACAACTCAGAATCCATGAAAATAGAATCCGAAAAATAAGTAACACCATGAAACGTTCCAATGTCAGAATTATTGGAATCCCTGAGGGGGTGGGGAAAGAGAGAGAGGAATAGTAGATATATTTGAGCAAATCGTAGCTGAGAACTTCCCTAATCTGGGGAATGAAACAAACATTTGTGTCCTAGAGGCAGAGAGGACCCCTCCCAAGATCAAGGAAAACAGGCCAACACCCTGGCATGTAATAGTAAAACTCACAAATCTTAGAACCAAGGAAGCCATCCTAAAGACAGTTAAGGGGGAAGAGATTCCTTACCTACAGAGGGAGGAACATCAGAATAACATCAGACCTATCCACAGAGACCTGGTAAGCCAGAAAGGCCTGGCAAGACATATTCAGGGTACTAAACGAGAAGAACATGCAGCCAAGAATACTTTGTCCGGCAAGGCTGACATTTAGAATGGATGGAGAGATGCAGAGCTTCCAAGACCAGCAGAAGCTGAAAGAATATGTGACTACTAAGCCGGCCCTGCAAGAAATATTAAGGAGGGTTCTATAAAAGGAGAAAGACCCCAAGAGTGATACAGAAAAGAAATTTGCAGGGACAATCTATAAAAACAAGGTCTTCACAGGAACATGATGACAATTCATATCTTTCCATAATCACTCTCAACATAAACAGCCTAAATGCTCCCATAAAATGGCACAGGGTTGCAGATTGGATAAAAAGACAGGACCCATCCATAAGCTGTCTACAAGAGACTCATTTTGAACCTAAAGATACATCCAGACTGAAAGTGAAGGGATGGAGATCCATCTTCCATACCAGCAGACCTCAAAAGAAAGCTGGGATAGCAATTCTTATATCAGACAAATTAGATTTTAAACTAAAGTCTGTAATTAGAGACACAGAAGGACACTATATCATTCTTAAAGGGTCTATCCAACAAGAAGATCTAACAATTGTAAATATCTATGCTCCCAAAATGGGAGCAGCCAACAACATAAGTCAACTGTTAACCAAAATAAAGAGTCATATTGATAATAATACGTTAATTGTAGGGGACCTCAATACACCACTCTCAGCAATAGACAGATCATCTAAGGAGTAAATCAACAAAGAAACAGAGCTTTGAATGACACACTGGACCAGATGGACCCCATAGATATATACAGAAAATTCCACCCTAAAACAACAAAATACTAATTCTTCTCGAGCTCACATGGAACTTTCTCCAGAATAGACCACATACTGCGTCACAAATCAGGTCTCATCCAATACCAAAAGATTGAGATTATTCCCAGCATATTCTCAGACCATAATTCTTTAAAGCTGGAACTCAATCACAAGAAAAAATTTGGAAGGAATTCAAACACTTGGAAGCTAAAGACCACTCTGCTCAAGAATGTTTGGGTCAACCAGGAAGTCAAAGAAGAACTTAAACAATTCATGGAAATCAATGAGAACAAAAACACATTGGTCCAAAACCTATGGGATACTGCAAAGGTGGTCCTAAAGGGGAAATACATAGCCATCCAAGCCTCACTCAAAAAAATAGAAAAATCCCGAATTCACCAACTAACTCTACACCTTAAAGAACTAGAGAAGAAGCAACAAGTGATGCCTAAGCCATGCATTAGAAGAGAAATAATTAAGATTAGAGCAGAGATCAATGGATTAGAAACCAGAAACAGAGTAGATCAGATCAACGAAACTAGAAGTTGGTTCTTTGAAAGACTTAATGAGATTGATAAACTACTGATCGGACTTATCCAAAAGAAAAGAGAGACCCAAATTAATAAAATTATGAATAAAAGGGGAGAGATCACGAAAACACCAAGGAAATAGAAACAATTATTAGAAATTATTATCAACAACTATATGCCAATAAGCTGAGCAACCTGGATGAAATGGATGCCTTCCTGGAAACCTATAAACTCCCAAGACTGAAACAGGAAGAAATTGACAAGTTGAATAGGCCAATAACCAGGAACGAGATAGAAATAGTGATCAAAAACCAACCAAAAAACAAGAGTTCAGGGCCTAATTGATTCCCTGGGGAATTCTACCAAACATTAAAGAAGAAATAACACCTATTCTCCTGAAGCTGTTTCAAAAAATAGAAACAGAAGGAAAACTTCCAGACTCATTCTATGAGGCCAGCATTACCTTAACCCCAAACCAGGTAAAGACCCCATCAAAAAAGAGAATTTCAGACCAATATCCGTGATGAATATGGATTCCAAAATCTTCAACAAAATCCTAGCTAATAGGGTCCAACAATGCTTTAAAAGGGTCATCCACCACAACCAAGTGGGATTTATCCCAGGATGCAAGCGTGGTTCAACATATGCAAATCAATCAATGTGATAGAACACATTAATAAGAGGAGGGAGAAGAACCACATGGTCCTCTCAATGGATGCAGAAAAAGCACTTGACAAAATACAACATCCTTTCCTGATTAAAACTCTTCGGAGTATAGGGATAGAGGGAACATTCCTCAAGTTCATAAAATTCATCTATGAAAAACCCACAGCGAATATTATCCTCAATGGGGAAAAGCTGAGAGCCTTTTCCTTAAGATCAGGAACACGACAAGGATGCCCACTCTTGCCACTATTGTTCAACATAATACTAGAAGTCCTAGCAACAACAATTAGACAACAAAAAGAAATAAAAGATATTCAAATTGGCAAAGAAGAAGTCAAACTCTCTTTTTCACAGATGACATGATACTTTATGTGGAAAACCCAAAAGGCTCCACCCCCAAATTACTAGAACTCATACAGCAATTCAGTAATGTGGCAGGATACAAAATCAATGCACAGAAATCAGTTGCTTTCTTATACACTAACAACGCAACTGTAGAAAGAGAAATTAGAGAAACAATTCCATTTACAATAGCACCAAAAACCATAAGATACCTCAGAATAAACCTAATCAAAGAGGTAAAGGATCTATACTCTAAGAACTACAGAACACCCATGCAAGAAATTGAAGAAGACACAAAAAGATGGAAAAACATTCCATGCTCATGGATCGAAAGAATAAACATTGTTAAAATATCTATGCTACCCAGAGCAATCTGTACCTTCAATACTATCTTGATCAAAATTCCAATGACATTTTTCAAAGTGCTGGAAGAAACAATCCTAAAATTTGTATGGAATCAGAAAAGACCCCAAATCACCACAGAAATGTTGAAAAAGAAAAACAAAGCTGGGGGCATCACGTTGCCCCATTTCAAGCTACATTACAAAGCAGTGATCACCAAGATAGCATGGTACTGGCACAAAAACAAACATATAGACCAATGGAACAGAATAGAGAGCCCAGATATGGACCCTTAACTCTATGGTCAAATAATCTTCGACAAAGCAGGAAAAAACATGCAATGGAAAAAAGACAGTCTCTTCAATAAATGGTGCTGGGGAAATTGGACAGCCACATGCAGAAGAATGAAATTCAACCATTCTCTAACACCATACACAAAGATAAACTCAAAATGGATGAAAGACCTCAATGTGAGACAGGAATCCATCAAAATCCTAGAGGAGAACATAGGCAGTAACCTCTTTGACATCGGCCACAGCAACATCTTTCAAGATACATCTCCAAAGGCAAGGGAAAGAAAAGCAAAAGTGAACTTTTGGGACTTCATCAAGATAAAGAGCTTCTGCACAGCAAAGGAAACAGTCAACAAGACAAAGAGGCAACCCACAGAATGGGAGAAGATATTTGCAAATGACACTACAGATAAAGGGCTGGTATCCAAGATCTATAAAGAACTTCTCAAACTCAACACCCAAAAAACAAATAATCCAGTCAAAAAATGGGCAGAAGACATGAACAGACACTTCTCCAAAGAAGACACACAAATGGCTAAGAGACACATGAAAAAGTGTTCAACATCGCTCGGCATCAGGGAAATCCAAATCAAAACCACACTGAGATACCATCTTACACCAGTTAGAATGGCAAAAATTGACAAGGCAAGAAACAACAAATGTTGGAGAGGTTGTGGGGAAAAGGGGAACCCTCTTACACTGTTGGTAGGAATGCAAGTTGGTATAGACACTTTGGAAAATAGTGTGGAAGTGACTCCGAAAATTAAAAATAAAGCTACCCTATGACCCAGCAATTGCACTACTGGGTATTTACCCCACAGACACAGATGTAGTGAAAAGAAGGGCCATATGCATCTCAATGTTCATAGCAGCAATGTCCACAATAGCCAAACTGTGGAAAGAGCCGAGATGCCCTTCAACAGATGAATGGATAAAGAAGATGTGGTCCATATATACAATGGAATATTACTCAGCCATCAGAAAGGATGAATACCCAACTTTTACATCAACATGGATGGGGCTGGAGGAGATGATGTTAAGTGAAATAAGTCAAGCAGAGAAAGTCAATTATCATATAGTTTCACTTCTTTGTGGAACATAAGGAATAGCATGGAGGACATTAGGAGAAGGAAGGGAAAAATGAAGGGGGGGAATTCAGAGAGAGAGAGACGAACCATGAGAGACTATGGACTCCGAGAAACTAACTGAGGGTTTTAGAGGGGAGGGGGTGGGGGTTCGGTTAGACCTGTGATGAGTATTAAGGAGGGCACATACTGCATGGAGCACTGGGTGTTATACGAAAACAATGAATCATGGAACACTACATCAAAAACTAATGATGTAATGTATGGTGACTAACATAACATAATAAAATAAAATTAAAAAACAAACAAACAAACAAAAAGTATATGAAAGTATAAAACTAACTGCTAAAAGAAAATATACAATTGCAGAATATTGTGGTACTGTAATGATGGCATATAAATCACTTTTAAGTTTAGTGTAACAATTAAAAAGAAAAGTATTAAGAATAACTAGTTTTACAAAAATTTGTTAATGAATATACAATATAGAAACATGTAAATTGTGACATCTACAACATAAGTGTATGTGTGAGAAGTAAAAGTGTAGAATTTTTGTATATGATTGAAATTAAATTGTGATCAGCTTTAAAAAGACTGTTGTAACTAGAAGGGTTTTATGTTAGCCTTGTGGTAACTATGAGGAAAATACCCATAGAAGATACACAAAATAAAAAGAAAAAAGATTCGGAGGAAGGTGGGTGGGGGGACAGGATAGATAGGTGAAGAATATTAAGGTGTTGTGATGAGCACTGGCTGTTGTATGTAAGTGATGAATCACTGAATTCTATTCCAGAAACCAATACTGCTCTGTATGTTAACAAAGTAAAACTTAAATTAAAAAAATTTAAAAAAAGAAAAAAAGATTCATAGAATATCATTATAAAAATTAAGAAAACAGAAAGCAAAAAAAAGAAAGAAAGAAAGAAAGAAGAAAGAAAGAAGAAAGAAAGAAAGAAAGAAAGAAAGAGAGAAAGAAAGAAAGAAAAAGAAAGAAGAAAGAAAGAAAGAAAGAAGAAAGAAAGAAAGAAAGAAAGAAAGAAAGAAAGAAAGAAAGAAAGAAAGAAAGAAAGAAAGAAAGAAAGAAACCAGGAACAAAAAAAGTATGAGAGACAGAAAGAAAAACTGAACAAAATGGCAATTGTTAGCTTTGCCTTATCAATAATTACTTTAAATGTAAATGGATTAAACTCCCCATCAAAAGACATAGAGTGGCCAAATGGACTAAAAATCAAGATTCAACTTTATGCTCTCTACCAGACACTCTCTTAAATTTAAAAACACACTTAGGCTGAAAGTGAAAAGATAGAAAATGTTATTTCATGTAAATGGTAACCCAAAGAGAGCAAGTGTAGCTATATTAATTAATATCAGACAGAGTAGACTTTAAGTCTAAAACTATCACAAGAGACATAGACATTATGTAATGATAGAAGAATTAATTTATCAAGCAGATATAGCAATTGTAGACAGATATGCATGGCCATCAGGTCACCTAACTATATAAAACTAACATTAGTAGAACTTAAGGGAGAAATAGACAGAAATAAAATAAATAGTAGGGGTCTTCACTATCTCACTTTCAGTAACGGATAGAACATGCAGGCAAAAAGGCAATAAGAAAAGAGACTTAAGCAACACTATTGACCAAATGGACCAAACAGACATATACAGAACATTCCATCCAACAGCAGCAGGGTACACATTCCTCTCAAGTGCATATGAAACACTCTCCAGAATACATTATATGTTATGTATTCTATATGTTAGGACACACACACAAAATTAATAAATTAAAGACATTAAAATGATATCAACTAGGGACACCTGGATGGCTCAGTCGGTTAAGCATCTACCTTTGGCTCAGGTCATGATCCCAAGGGTCCTGGGATCGAGCCCTGCATCAGGCTCCCCACTGAGCTCTACATTTCCCTCTCCCTCTGCCTGATGCTCCCCCTATTTGGGCTCACTCTCTTTCTGTCAAATAAATAAATAAAATCTTAAAAAAAAAGATACCAACTATCTTTCCCAACAAGTTTTGGTGAATATGTGAAGAAATGGGAAACTTTGTACACTGTTGGTGAGAATGTAAAATGGTGCAGCTGGTTGTGGAAAACAGCATGGAGGCTCCTCAAAAAATTAAAAATAGAAATACCATGTAATACAGCCATCCCACTTCCTAGTATATGTTCAGAAGTACTGAAATCAGGATCTCTAAGAGATATCACAGTATAAATTTTCAGTTATGAAAATCAGTAAGTTCGAGAGATTTGCTGTACACTATAGTGCCTATTGTTAACACCACTGTATTGTACACTCAGACATTTAAGAGGGTAGATCTCGGGGCGGAGCAAGATGGCGGAGGAGTAGGAGACCTAGATTTCGTCTGGTCTCAGGAATTCAGCTGAATAGGGATCAAACCATTCTGAACACCTACAAACTCAAACAGGAGATCAAAGAGGAGAGTAGCAACAACTCTCTGAACAGAGAAGCGACCACTTACTGGAAGGTAGGACGTGCGGAGAAGTGAATCCGAGGCGATATTCGGGAGGATAGACGGCGGGGGAGGGGCCTCCGTCTGCCGCTTCTGGCAAGTGATAGAGCCGCGGAGCACAAAATCGGAACTTTTAGAAGTCAGCTCCGCGGAGGGACGTTGCTCCAGTGGCTAAGCGGGGGTGGAACCCTCGCGGGACAGTGGGGTCTCAGGACCCTTGGGGTCACAGAAAGACCAGGGGAGCCTGAGTGCGCCAGAGCTCCCAGGTATCGGAGCAGGGAAGCCGGCTGCAGAGACGGAGCTGAGGCGCGGGCTCTCAGCTCGGGGTTGCCATAAACTGTGATCCGCAGCCCAGTCGGGCCACTGCTCCTGCAGCAGGGACCCCACAGGCGGCAGATCCGGGGAGACTCCCCTTCCTTCCCAGAGAGGAGCGGCGCGGGAATGCAACGCAGGGATCTGCTGGGTTTGGAGACTCCACACGGGGTCGGGTGCCAGAGATACAAACGCTCGGTCACAGGCCGGGTGAGCACGGAGTGCGGCCGGAGACCAGGGACAAGGGAGTGACTGCTTTTCTCTGGGGCCGCACTGAGGAGCGGGGCCCTGAGTTCTCAGCTCCTCTGGGTGGATATTGGGAGGCCACCATTTTTGCCCTGGTCCTCCAAGGCTGTACGGAGAGCTTGCAGGGAACAAAAGCTCCTGAGATCAAACCCGAGCAGCTTGCTTAGCCCGGACCGACAAGGGCGGGGCAATTCAGCCTCCGGCAAAGACATTTGGAAACCACAGCAACAGGCCCCTCCCCCAGAATATCAGCAAGAACAGCCAGCAAGCCAAGACCAAGTTTACCGATCAAGGAGAACGGGAGAACTCCAGCGCTAGGGGAATACTGCACATAGAATTCATGGCTTTTTTTTACCATGATTCATTAGTTCATCAAAGTTAATTTTTGTTAACTGTTTTTTTTTTCTTTTTCCCTTTTTCAACCAACATCTTATCAATCTCTTTTTTTAAAAAAAAAAAAACATTTTTTATTTTTCATTTTTAGAGTCATATTTTATCCATTCAGAGTAGTTACCCTTATTTTTGGCATATATATATAAGTTGTTCTCTCTTTAAAATTTTGAGATACAGTTTCTTCTAACAGATCAAAATATACCCTAAATCACTATTGTATGGTTCTGTTCTAGTCTCCTGCTTGATCACATTCTCTCCCTTTTTTCTTTTTTTTTTTTAAATCTTCTTTCTTTTTTCAAACAACTTCTTATCTTATCAAGTCCTTTTATAAAATCTGTTATAATTTTCATCTTTACAGTCATCTTCTATCCCTTCATTGTATCAACCCTTATTTTGTACATATATGTCTTTCTTCCTTTAAAATTTTAGGAGGCACTTTTCTCTAACAGACCAAAATACGCACAAAATCTAGTGTGTGGCACTGATCTATGCACTAGCCTGATCATATTTGATCACATTCTGCTTTTTTTGTATTGTTCTATTTTTGTTTTTATCTTTTTTTTTTTCTCTTTCTTTTTTCTTTCTTTCCCTTTCTTTTCCCCTGGTTTCAGGTCTTTTCTGATTTGTATACAGTATATTTGCTGGGGACGTTGTAAACCTGTTAGCATTTTGTTCTCTCATTCATCTATTCTCCTCTGGACAAAATGACAAGACGAAAAAAATCACCTCAGCAAAAAGAACAAGAGGTAGTACCGTCAGCCAGGGACCTACTCAATACAGACATTAGTACGATGTCAGACCTAGAGTTCAGAATCATGACTTTAAAGATACTAGCTGGGCTTGAAAAAAGCGTGGAAGTTATTAGAGAAACCCTTTCTGGAGAAATAAAAGAACTAAAATCTAACCAACTCGAAATCAAAAAGGCTATTGATGAGGTGCAATCAAAAATGGGGGCACTAAATGCTAGGATACATGAGGCAGAAGAGAGAATCAGTGATATAAAAGACCAAATGATGGAAAGCAAAGAGGCTGAGAAAAAGAGGGAGAAACAACTACAGGATCACGAGGGCAGAATTCGAGAGATAAGTGATTCAATAAGATGAAACAACATTAGAATAATTGGGGTCCCAGAAGAAGAAGAAAGAGAGAGAGGGGCAGAAGGTATATTGGAGCAAATAATAGCAGAGAACTTCCCTAATGTGAGGAAGGAAACAGGCATTAAAATCCAGGAGGCACAGAGAACCCATCTCAAAATCAATAAAAATAGGTCAACACCCTGACATCTAATAGTAAAACTTACGAGTCTCAGAGACAAAGAGAAAATCCTGAAAGCACCTCGGGAGAAGAGATATGTAACCTACAATGGTAAAAATATTAGACTGGCAACAGACCTATCCACAGAGACCGGGCAGGCCAGAAGGACTGGCAAGATATCTTCAGAGCACTAAACGATAAAAATATGCAGCCATGAATACTATATCCAGCTAGGCTGTCATTGAAAATAGAAGGAGAGATAAAAAACTTCCAGAACAAACAAAAACTAAAGGAATTTGCAAACACGAAACCAGCCCTCCAAGAAATATTGAAAGGGGTCCTCTAAGCAAAGAGAGAGCCTAAAAGCAGCGAAAAACAGAAAGGAACACAGACAACATACAGTAACAGTCACCTTACAGGCAATACAATGGCACTAAATTCATACCTTTCAATAGTTGCCCTGAATGTAAATGGGCTCAATGCCCCAATCAAAAGACACAGGCTATCAGATTGGATTAAAAAACAAGACCCATCCATATGCTGTCTGCAAGAGACTCATTTTAGACCCAAAGACACCCCCAGATTGAAAGTGAGGGGGTGGAAAACAATTTACCATGCTAATGGACACCAAAAGAAAGCTGGGGTGGCAATCCTTATAGCAGACAAACTAGATTTTAAAACAAAGACTGTAATAAGAGATGAGGAAGGACACTATATCCTACTTAAAGGGTCTATCCAACAAGAAGATCTAACAATTGTAAATATCTATGCCCCGAACATGGGAGCAGCCAATTATATAAGGCAATTAATAACAAAAGCAAAGAAACACATTGACAACAATACAGTAATAGTGGGGGACTTTACCAACCCCCTGACTGAAATGGACAGATCATTTAAGCAAAAGATCAACAAGGAAATAAAGACTTTAAATGACACACTGGACCAAATGGACTTCACAGACATATTCAGAACATTCCATCCCAAAGCAACGGAATACACATTCTTCTCTAGTGCCCATGGAACATTCTCCAGAATTGATCACATCCTAGGTCACAAATCAGGTCTCAACCGGTACCAAAAGATTGGGATCATTCCCTGCATATTTTCAGACCACAATGCTTTGAAACTAGAACTCAATCACAAGAGGAAAGTCGGAAAGAACTCAAATACATGGACGCTAAAGAGCATCCTACTAAAGAATGAATGGGTCAACCAGGAAATTAAAGAAGAATTAAAAAAATTCATGGAAACCAATGAAAATGAAAACACATCTGTCCAAAATCTTTGGGATACAGCAAAGGCAGTCCTGAGAGGAAAGTATATAGCCATACAAGCCTTTCTCAAGAAACAAGAAAGGTCTCAAATACACAGTCTAACCCTACACCTAAAGGAGCTGGAGAAAGAACAGCAAATAAAGCCTAAACCCAGCAGGAGAAGAGAAATGATAAAGATCAGAGCAGAAATCAATGAAATAGAAACCAAAAGAACAGTAGAACAGATCAACGAAACTAGGAGCTGGTTCTTTGAAAGAATTAACAAGATTGATAAACCCCTGGCCAGACTGATCAAAAAGAAAAGAGAAATGACCCAAATCAACAAAATCATGAATGAAAGAGGAGAGATCACAACCAACACCAAAGAAATACAAACAATTATAAGAACATATTATGAGCAACTCTATGCCAGCAAATTAGATAACCTGGAAGAAATGGGTGCATTCCTAGAGATGTATCAACTACCAAAACTGAACCAGGAAGAAATAGAAAACCTGTACAGACCTATAACCACTAAGGAAATTGAAGCAGTCATCAAAAATCTCCCAAGAAACAAAAGCCCAGGGCCAGATGGCTTCCCAGGGGAATTCTATCAGACATTTAAAGAAGAATTAATACCTATTCTCCTGAAACTGTTCCAAAAAATAGAAATGGAAGGAAAACTTCCAAATTCATTTTATAAGGTCACCATTACCTTGATCCCAAAACCAGACAAAGATCCCATCAAAAAGGAGAATTACAGACCAATATCCTTGATGAACATGGATGCAAAAATTCTCACCAAAATACTAGCCAAGAGGATCCAACAGTACATTAAAAGGATTATTCACCACGACCAAGTGGGATTTATCCCTGGGCTGCAAGACTGGTTCAACATCTGCAAATCAGTCAACGTGATACAATACATTAACAAAAGAAAGAACAAGAATCATATGATTCTCTCAATAGATGCAGAAAAAGCATTTGACAAAGTACAGCATCCTTTCTTGATCAAAACTCTTCAGAGTATAGGGATAGAGGGTACATACCTCAATATCATAAAAGCCATCTACGAAAAACCTACAGCGAATATCATTCTCAATGGGGAAAAGCTCTCAGCTTTTCCCCTAAGGTCAGGAACGCAGCAGGGATGTCCACTCTCACCACTGCTATTCAACATAGTATTAGAAGTCCTAGCCACAGCAATCAGACAACAAAAACAAATCAAAGGCATCCAAATCGGCAAAGAGGAAGTCAAACTCTCACTCTTTGCAGATGATATGATACTTTATGTGGAAAACCCAAAAGACTCCACACCAAAACTGCTAGAACTCATACAGGAATTCAGTAAAGTAGCAGGATATAAAATCAATGCACAGAAATCAGTGGCATTCCTATACACCAACAACTAGACAGAAGAGAGACAAATCAAGGAGTCGATCCCATTCACAATTGCACCCAAAACCATAAGATACCTAGGAATAAATTTAACCAAAGAGGCAAAGAATCTGTACTCAGAAAACTATAAAATACTCAGGAAAGAAATTGAAGAAGACACAAAGAAATGGAAAAACGTTCCATGCTCATGGATTGGAAGAACCAACATTGTGAAGACGTCAATGCTACCTAGAGCAATCTACACATTCAATGCAATCCCCATCAAAATACCATCCCCTTTTTTCAAAGAAATGGAACAAATAATCCTAAAATTTGTATGGAACCAGAAGAGACCCCGAATAGCCAGAGGAATATTGAAAAAGAAAAGCAAAGCTGGCGGCATCACAATTCCAGACTTCCAGCTCTATTACAAAGCTGTCATCATCAAGACAGTATGGTACTGGCACAAAAACAGACACATAGATCAATGGAACAGAATCGAGAGCCCAGAAATGGACCCTCAACTCTATGGTCAACTTATCTTTGACAAAGCAGGAAAGAATGTCCAGTGGAAAAGACAGTCTCTTCAACAAATGGTGTTTGGAAAATTGGACAGCCACATGCAGAAGAATGAAACTGGACCATTTCCTTACACCACACACAAAAATAGACTCCAAATGGTTGAAAGACCTAAATGTGAGACAGGAGTCCATCCAAATCCTAAAGGAGAACACAGGTAGCAACCTCTTCAACCTCAGCCGCAGCAACTTCTTCCTAGAAACATCACTAAAGGTACAGGAAGCCAGGGCAAAAATGAACTATTGGGATTTCATCAAGATAAAAAGCTTTTGCACAGCAAAAGAAACAGTCCACAAAACCAAAAGACAACCAACAGAATGGGAGAAAATATTTGCAAATGACATATCAGATAAAGGGCTAGTATCCAAAATCTATAAAGAACTTATCAAACTCAACACCCAAAGAACAAATAATCCAATCAAGAAATGGGCAGAAGACATGAACAGACATTTTTCCAAAGAAGACATCCAAATGGCCAACAGGCACATGAAAAAGTGCTCAACATTGCTCGGCATCAGGGAAATCCAAATCAAAACCTCAATGAGATACCACCTCACACCCGTCAGAATGGCTAAAATTAACAAGTCAGGGAATGACAGATGTTGGCGGGGATGTGGAGAAAGGGGAACCCTCCTACACTGTTGGTGGGAATGCAAGTTGGTGCAACCACTCTGGAAAACAGTATGGAGGTTCCTCAAACAGTTGAAATTAGAGCTACCATTCGATCCAGCAATTGCACTACTGGGTATTTACCCCAAAGATACAAATGTAGGGACCCGAAGGGGTACGTGCACCCCAATGTTTATAGCAGCAATGTCCACAATAGCCAAACTGTGGAAAGAGCCAAGATGTCAATCGACAGATGAATGGATAAAGAAGAAGTGGTATATATACACAATGGAATATTATGCAGCCATCAAAAGGAATGAGATCTTGCCATTTGCAACGACGTGGATGGAACTGGATGGTGTTATGCTGAGTGAAATAAGTCAATCAGAGAAAGACATGTATCATATGACCTCACTGATATGAGGAATTCTTAATCTCAGGAAACAAACTGAGTGTTGCTGGAGTGGTCGGGGGTGGGAGGGATGGGGTGGCTGGGTGATGGACATTGGGGAAGATATGTGCTACGGTGAGCGCTGTGAATTGTGTAAGACTGTTGAATCACAGATCTGTACTTCTGAAATAAATAACGCAACATATGTTAAGAAAAAAGAAAAAGAAGAAGATAGCAGGAGAGGAAGAATGAAGGGGAGTAAGTCAGAGGGGGAGACGAACCAGGAGAGATGATGGACTCTGAAAAAAAAACTGAGGTTTCTGGAGGGGAGGAGGGCGGGGGGATGGGTTAGCCTGGTGATGGGTATTGAGGAGGGCACATTCTGCATGGAGCACTGGGTGTTATGAGCAAACAGTGAATCATGGAACACTACACCAAAACAAATTATGTAATATATGGTGATTAACATAACAATAAAAAAAGTAAAAAAAAATCATCATCATGGTAAAAAAAAAAAAGGGTAGATCTCATGTTAAGTACTGTTACTACACACACATAAAAGAACAAAGGCAGACCAGAAAACTTTTGGAAGTAATGGATATATCTATTACCTTAATTGTGGTGTTGGCTTCACAGGTCTATAAATATGTTCAAACACATCAAATAGTGTGCATTAAATTTGTGTAGTTTTGTATATCAATTATTTCTCAATAAAGCTGTTAAAATGGTTCTTGGAATTAATGAAAGACAGAGAGAAATGGAAAATATGAAAGAGGTGAAGAGTCATAAAGGAGACTATGAAGGTTTTTACCATATATTCAGAAAATATTTTTTCCCTGTGTCCACCAGAACAGCTTAAAAAATTGATTTGGAGAGATGGTAAATGATTACCTCTGGTAGACATTTGTGGGGCCCACGTCAGTACAAGTGAAGATATATATAAAAAATATGTAAATATTTGAGAGTTATAATTCAAACTAACAAATTATTAAATAATTTATATCTTCCTCCCTTACAAACATACCTTCATAACTACAATAATGTGCCAAGTTATGACTTTTATAGGACTAAAAATGGTCAGATTATCAAAGATGACTAACTTAAATTATTATTGTGCATTTTGGGGTTTTTTTGGTGATGGACCAGAGATGTTTGGATAAATAACATACAAAAACATACACAATTTATAAATCATTACATTAAATTTCAAAATTATATTTTTCTTCATTTCAAAAGGCCAACAATCATATTATTAAAAACAAGATTTTTACATAATTTTTTTCAGTGACAATTATGTCAAATTAGAAAACTGTCCTTGAATGAGATCTTGCCATTTGCAACGACGTGGATGGAACTGGATGGTGTTATGCTGAGTGAAATAAGTCAATCAGAGAAAGACACGTATCATATGACCTCACTGATATGAGGAATTCTTAATCTCAGGAAACAAACTGAGTGCTGCTGGAGTGGTGGGGGGTGGGAGGGATGGGGTGGCTGGGTGATAGACATTGGGGAGGGTATGTGCTATGGTGAGCGCTGTGAATTGTGCAAGACTGTTGAATCACAGATCTGTACTTCTGAAACAAATAATGTAACATATGTTAAGAAAAAAGAAAAAGAAGATAGCAGGAGGGGAAGAATGAAGGGGAGTAAGTCGGAGGGGGAGACGAACCATGAGAGATGATGGACTCCGAAAAACAAACTGAGGGTTCTAGAGGGGAGGGGGTGGGGGATGGGTTAGCCTGGTGATGGGTATTAAAGAGGGCACGTTCTGCATGGAGCACTGGGTATTATGCACAAACAATGAATCATGGAACACTACATCAAAAACTAATGATGTAATGTATGGTGATTAACATAACAATAAAATAAAAAAAACTAATGATGTAATGTATGGTGATTAACGTAACAATAAAAAATTAAAAAAAAAGAAAACTGTCCTTGAGTTACCATAGTTCTTATATATTTTAAATTCATCTCATTTTAAATAACTACTAGATTTGGGAATGACCTAAGAATTTTATATCACATCTAGATTTTTAATAGAAATGCATAAATTATTGTTAAAATTAATATTAAATTAATATTGTTAAAATTAACTTTGATAAATTATTATCATGGATAACTAAAATATTTTAATTAAATCAAATTAATTGGTCTCATGTAATGAATTTTACCATCTCATAAAATGATACCTATACAGTAATGTAAAGGAATGGTATACCCAGAATTCAGGTATATGTGAATACAGATTTAAGAATGACCTGAATTGTTAAATATTGGAAAAATGCTCCTCAATCACCATGTGCAACTGTTGCAAATCAGGCTAAATGCCAGGTATCATGGAATCATAAATCAGAACAAAAAAGAAAAAACAAAAAAGAGAAATGAGAGAGTGGACCCAAAACACTATTTGGAAATACATTATGTTATGGAAGAATCTTTTATACTCATTCTTTAGGAAAAGAAGAATTTGACAAATTATGTAGCGTTCTCCTACTAACCCTTCTATTGCTCAAATCTTTTTACTATGAAGCATTGTCTATTTTTGACAATGGCTGTCACATAACCTATGGATATTTGTGGCATTTCAAAGTAGTTTTTTCCCCAAAAATTCAAAAAGAGAAGGTTTTTTGAAGTCTCGATGTTAATTGCAAAACCAGATATTTAAAGTTTTAGGTTGCACTGTACCATCCACTGAATGCCAAATTACAAGTGACAATTGTTCTTAAATACTGTGTGTGTGTGTGTGTGTGTGTGTGTGTGTGTGTGTGTGTGTGTGTAGTGATGAAAACAGGCCCTTTAAAAAATATGAGATCTTAGACTGGAACTCCTCTTGCCCAGGTGTTCAAGTGGTATTGCCAACTGGAGTTCTGAAAGGATAGACTAAAGAGAACACAATATTAAAAAGGAGAAAAGCAATTTTAAGTAGGTAATGGATGGAATTTTCTAAAAAATAAAAGAAGGCACAAAAGGATCAGAGGCTCAGAATCAGGAAGCTTCAGCAGTCTAGGAAAGTATAAATAAAAACTGGATTTAGCTAAATACTGCACAACAAATCTGAAGACATCAAGGAAAAAGAGAGTCTTTAAACAATTGGAGATGAAAACAAAGTTTCTACAAAGAACACACTTTCCTTTAATACACTCTTGCTGAAGGAGCTTCTAAAGAGTTTACTTCTGGAAGAAAAACAATAAAAACCGAAGGGAATATAGGATATGCAAGACAGATGGTAGGCAAAAAAACTGGTAAACATGAGGAAAATTAGGAACCAGCATTAGCTATATAAAATAATAATGATGAACACTAATTTAGTGGAGGGCATATGCAGGTACAACAAACACGTTGGCCAACAATATGACATAAGATGAAAGGTGGATAATTGAAACTAAAGTGTTCTAAGGCTCCTGGATATTTTGGGAGAAGAGTGGAGATTATAATTAACTTTATACATTAGCAAATACACATGCTACAAATTTGGGGTAACCAGCTAACAACAGAAATACAATATATCACTGTCAATATTAGTGAATAAAAGAAACAATAGAACAAAAAATCTGTAGAAACAACATGGTAAATCACATACTACATCAAAAACTAATGATGTACTATACAGTGGCTAACTGAACATAATAACAAATAAATAAATAAAAGAAACAACATGGTAAATAGAAACAAGAATACTATGGTAAATGTAAATGTAAATGTGCCAGTAATAAGACAAAGCTTATCAGCTAAAAGCCTGTCAAATTCAATAAAAAAGGAAAGAAAGGAAGAAAGAATTCAGTTATAAAAACACATCTAAAAGAAAAGTGCACTGCGATGTTGAGAGTAGAAAAAGTTGCAATAGATAAATCACCAAATGAAAGTTAATGAAGGTATGACACCCTAAGGAAAAGATATTTTAAGGCAGGAACAGAGATAAAGTGGTCACTACATAATCATTGAAAGAACAGCTTCCCAGGAAGATATAAATGTGTATGCTTCAAACTGTAGAAAGCTTCAAACTGTATAAGGCAAAACTTAATAGACTTACAAGAAGAAAAACACAAATACATCATCATGGTGGCAGGATTTAGATTAAGTCACTAGGTAATTGATCAAGAAGAAAAAAGTTGGGGCACCTGGGTGGCTCAGTTGTTAAGCATCTGCCTTCAGCTCAGGTCCTGATCCGGGGTCCTGGGATTGAGCCCCACATCAGGCTCCCTGCTCAGCAGGAAGCCTGCTTCTCCCTCTCCCACTCCCCCTGCTTGTGTTCCTTCTCTTGCTGTGTCTCTCTCCGTCAATAAATAAATAAAATCTTTTTTTTTTAAAAAAAGAAGAAACTTAGCAAGGATGTATAAAATGTGAACCATGCAATGAAAACTTACATCTCTCTTATCTCTTTCTCTATAGATCTATATAGATATAGATATATACAGATATAGGTAGATATACATGTATCTATATTAAATTTTCACTATTTAAACCTTCTTGACTTAAAACTGGCAACAATTTCATATGGTTTAATTGAATATATATAAAGCTAAATCCAGCAATTGATTATGCATTTTTCAAGCATTCTTGATAAACAACTAAAAATTATTAAAACTAATAAAAGAGTTTAGTAAGGTAGATACTAGGGAAACATAAAATTAACTATTATATCCCAGAAGCAAAAACAAGACAAGAGGAAGATGGGATCCTAAAGGCAGAGCGCTCAGAAGGCAGAAAGAAATGATCCTTGACAATCAATGATGTTTCAAAGGGAGAATAGCCTGTGAAGGAGCCTGAAGAAGTGAAGAAAACGAGAGAAACTGGAGGAGCGGCAGACCGTGGACATATCCTGGGCGTAATCATTGTTGGCTTGTGCTTGTTTGTTTTATGATTATTCACATCCTCATACTGCTGTTTTCTAAGAGCTAGCAGTGCGGTTACGGGGAACACCGGGGACAGTGGTACGGATGTCTCTCCTGGGGAAGTCCAGTCATCAGCCTGAGGAGCACACTTCGGCTTCCCTGCCTACTTTCCGCAGAGGCCCAAGTAAAACCAAATGACCCTCACAGCTGGGATAGACTCATGGGCAGCCTTCTGAAAGTTCAAAGTCTTCTTGACCAAGTGTGGAGTGTTTTTAATTAGGCAATCTAGAAGGCATCAATAGGATAATAAAGCACACTGTTCTGAAGGGGCAAAGGGAAATTGCCTGAGGGACTGGGAAAAGCCTTGGGTGATATTTATTTAAAACAGTGGGTGAATCACACTGTGCTCAGATCTTCTGGCCTGAGTCCCAAACAGGAAATGAAGCTATATGAATTATGGTGAGTCAGAAGCTAATCTCACCACCTACCTGGCAGGAAGAGGGAGAGGGGAAAGGAGAGGAGAGGGGAGGCGGGGTGGGGAGGGAAAGCTGGGACTCAGCGCAGGTGGAGGATAGGGCGGGAGTGTCTCTCCTACTGCACAAGAAAAAGCCTCTGGTGTTCTGAAAGGAGAAACCTCAATAATTCTCATTCTTTCTTTCCCCCTGGTCGACCCTCTTTTTTTATAGGACAAAGTTTGCCTTAGGAATGTTGGTATTGTTATTCATTGTACAATAATTATAACTTAAGTGATACATATTTATTTTGGAAAGATGCTAAAGCTATAAAAATTGCTGTACAAATCACCCATATTCTCATTATAAACAACTCTTTTGGACATTTCATATGCATAAAAGGATTAATTTTAAAAATTACATTGTGCTTTCTTTTTATGTTAATACAGATTTTCAAAGATACCATTTATGGGTATAGAGTATTTCTTTGTACAAATATCACATTTTATTTAATTTCCTGACTATTGTTTGACCTTTTTCCCCCCTAGCCTCCTTTTTAAAACTAATTACATGAATGTCTTTCTGGTATTAAGTATGTTGCTAGAGTCTGGTGCCTTGAATCTACTAGCACTTGAATATCTAGGCACAGCCATTGATCGGATTTGGAGGAAATGTGTCATTGGTAGATAAAATGAGAGTGTGATTGGATGCCATAAGAGAAAGAATTGTATCCAAATATAATATTGCCAACCGAATTAATAATATGAAATTATTTCCCAATTTTACAAAAGTATTTAAAGTCTAACTGCAAGTCTAATGTGATCACTGGCATTTAAAGCCCTTGTAAAATCTTAGGATCCTGGGGGACCATCTCTAACACCACCACAGCCGCCACCCTCATAACCCCTGTTCCCAGAAGAGGATAAGAAAGAAATGTAAGATATACTCCCCGGCCTGAAAGAAAACACAGTCTAACTGGGAATACAGAACAATGTAAACAATGTAAAAATTATTCCTTGCTATTCTCTCCACTGCACCAAAGACATCCTTCTGATAATCTTTACCTCTCTACACCCACTGTATTTATACAAAAAATTTTCAGACCCTCCTCTGCATGTCTACACTTTGAGGTGTAATGGTTCCCAATTTCAATGAATTTGGATTCTATTTTACTTACTAGAATCTATTTCCTTTATCCCACCTGCTCATTCCATTTTTTCATCCTGATCTCCAAATACCCAAAGCCATCCCTTTTTTGTCTGAATTCTGGTATCTCATAGCTAGGTCCATTACCTTCTGACATTCTGGATACCATGGTGAGCCATTCAACACCGTTTTCATAAACATTCTAGCATTCTTTTTTTTTTTCTTTTGATACTCCACATACTGATTTATTCCTGATTCCTAGAGTGTTCTGTTTTCCAAAGAAAATCTCAAATCTAGGATATCATGTTCTCTATAAATTCATGGTTTTCCACCTTCAATCTTGCATTGACAGCTGCCTAGTAACCTTTCATTCACGTTTTGTGTATTTATTCTGGCATTATCCACAGCTGCTCTTACAAAACTTGTTCAGACTCCCTTGAACAATGTCTGTAAGTTGCTTACTTTGAATTATATCTTTCTCTGTTATTTGCTAACAGAACCCCACTTTTATTCAGGAAGCAAAATGTTCAGTACTAGAGTAAAAATGATCATTCGTTGAAGCCAGTCATGCTAATTGCATTTCCTTTACCAGTTGCTTGTCTTCGGATAACCCCAGACCAGTCTAGGCCAGTGATATTAAGGGGATTTCAGTTGGTGGCTTCCGGTGGTTTCTTTTCTACTGCCTTTCTCCCTTCTTTGGGAAAGTCATGTGAAATTGTGATGCTTGGATCTACAGAAGCCATCCTACCACTTTCAGGAGAAGGTAGAGAAAGTTTTAAAGATGATGAACCCATGGGGCACCTGGCTGGCTCAATCAGTAGAGCATGCAACTCTTGATCTCAGGGTTGTGATTTCAAGCCCCATATTTGAGGTAGAGATTACTTTAAAATAAAATCTTTTTTTAAAAAAAGATGACAAACCTGTACCCTGATATTTGTTGAGCTCTTGAACTCATCCTGGAATTGCATGCTTTCGGGTTTCTTCTTATGTAAGACAATTAATTATCTTGAAATTACTATTAGTTGTTAATTATGCACTTTGAGAGCTAAAATATCCTAATGGATCCACTTCTTAAACCCCAATCCTTATTACTGCTTTTTGATCTTGGCCGATGACATTGCCTCCTTCTTTATTAACAATGCGCAAACTATCCTGCAAGGGTACAGCTGGGTCATCACTCATTCTATCCCCCCCTTTCTTCTATATAATAGGGTGAAGTGCTCTTTCTTTCTTTTTTTTTATTATGTTCAGTTAGCCATTGTATAGTACATCCTTAGTTTTTGATGTAGTGTTCAATGATTCACTAGTTATGTATAACACCCAGTACTTATCACAATATGTGCCCTCCTTAATACCCATCACCCTGTTACCCCCTCCCCCCACTCCCCTCTGAAACCCTCAGTTTGTTTCCCAGGGTCCATAGTCTCTCATGGTGCATCCCCCTTTCTGATTTCTCCCCCCTTCAGATTGCTCTTCCTTCCCCTATGGTCCTCCGTGCTATTGCTTATGTTCCACATATGAGTGAAACCATATGATAATTGTCTTTCTCTGCTTGACTTACTTCACTTAGCATAATCCCCTCCAGTTCCATCCATGTCAGTGCAAATGGTGGGTATTCATCCTTTCTGATGACTGAATAATATTCCATTGTATATATGTACCACTTCTTCTTTATCCATTCATCTGTTGAAGGACATCTCAACTCCTTCCACAGTTTGGCTGTTGTGGACACTGCTGCTATGAACATTGGGGTGTATGTGCCCCTTCTTTTCACTACATCTGTATCTTTGGGGTAAATACCTAGAAGTGCAATTGCTGGGTTGTAGGGTAACTCTATTTTTAGGAAGTGCTCTTTCTTAACAAAATTAACTCATTTACCTATCTGTTGGTGTCCCCCAGCTTGCCCCTGCTCCAGGACATTGCTCCATCAATCTATTTCACCTAAACTTTTGATCTTTTTGTTTTATTTGCTTCCTCTTTACCCTATTGATTAACCCCACCCTAGGGTTATGGAAATGGTCAAACACATGACATCTGATAGTGTACAGATGAGTTTGACAACGGTTTACTAGTCACATACTCTCACAGCACAGAGGAGGACACCACTCTCAACACATGGTCACATAGGGGTTGCCGATGGAGCAGAGTGAACAACCAGGCTTTGTACTATCAAGGGGATGGGGCAAACCTTGGTTCCCAAAGAAGTGTGTGATTGGTTTGTTTGAATAATACTTCTGTGGGCTGGCAGGGAACTGAAGCCTGTTACTTAGGGATAAAGAGGACTCTGCCTGTTCCTAATAATAAGGAGAGTTGTTTAGCTAGTGGAGCTTATCCCAACAACAAATGTGAATATATTGGCTTTTTTATTCTAATTTTGTGAATATTTTTCTGTTCATTTAAGCATATACATCTGTAGGATATTATTCATGATTGTACAAAGGCCAAATTTTAGTTATTTTATTTGTTTCTGATGATATGCTTTTGTTACTTTTTGCTGAATATTCTTATAGTTTGCACAAATAATTGACTTTTTTTATTTAGGTATATTCTAGGAAATAGAAATTTTGTCAAAAAATTTACAAAAAGTATTAACTACATGTTCTCAATTGTCATACAAAAAGTTTATTCTAATTTATACTCCCAAAATATTCTAGAGTGCACATTTCCAAGTACTTTTGATTACGCCAAGCATTATACTATTTTAATTCACTCCAATGTGATAAGTAAGAAATTGTCACTCTCGTTTAAATCCTTGTTTCTCCATATGTTAATTGGCTATTTATATTTCTTCTTTCATAAACTATTAATATGAATTCCTGCTTTTCCTATGACAATGTTTGTATCATTTTCTGACTTAATACCTATGGAATATTTTTTATTCTAGAAATAATTTTTAAAATTTCCCCTAATATGTCTTGTGACAAAATATTGCTGGAGTTGGTTTTTGTTTTTTTTTTGTTTTTTTTTTTTGTCTAGGGCAGTTTTCTTCCCATCTCTGTATTTAGTCTTGTCCTCAATTCATTCCTTCTGAAATTCCTATAATGACTACATTTGGCCTCCCTATTCTCTTCTGTATTTCTGATCATTTCTCTCTTATGTCTTTATTGTTTTGCTCTAATTTTTCTAAGCAACTTATTAAATGTCCTCTAATTTTTAAATTTTAAGCAGTTCACTGCCTCCATTGTACATTTTTTTTTTGTTTAGCAATCACATCTTTAACTTTTTCTCTGTTGTGAGTTTTTTCCTCTTTTTTTAATTTCATAAATGCAATATCCTCTCAGATTTCTTTGAAGGTTTAATTAGAGATGGTCTAAAGCTTTCTTCTGCTTCTTTCAGAGGCTGTGTCCCGTAAGATATATTTACTTACTGATTTCTTCTTTATAATGATGTTTCTGTTTACTAATTTTATAGAAAGAGATCATATTTTTCTATTTTAGAGAGGTGAAATGGGTGCTTTTGGATATCATTTAGGCCCCTAGTTAAGTCACTGCTACCCAACAGGAAATGGAAAAATTTTATATTTATTAGAGTTTAACTTTGCCAACTCATATATCTGACACCATTGGTGAAAATAGAAGGTTGTATCCCATGTAGGAAGGTTTGGTCCTGTTCTAAAATTTTCTTTTATGAGACTGTTATGGCAGCCTAAATATAACTTAGTCAGTGACACCTCTCTCTAACTAACCTCATCAGTGGCCAGTGGAATATTACCCCCATTTTATTTAGCTTGTTCTTTACTTAGCAACTCAAGGGTGTGACTTCAAAAGTAGGGTCTCTACTTCCCCCCCAAAAGTCAGTAAGATAGAAATGAGGCTTTTGACAGTTGTCCTCAGAGACTCCTTCACTTCTGGTGTCTTGTTTTCTACACCAGAAGATGTTATTATAGTTCTGCTGGGTGAAGAGATCTGTGTTCTACAAACACACACTTTTTTGACTATGTGGTAAACAGGTCACTCAGTGATTCCCTCAATCCCATCTTTCTTGAGGGTATATTTCAGATATTATTCTTTAAATACTATTCAAAGTGTTGGCATGTTGCTGAACTATTCCCTTGGTTCTAGTATCAATACACATTTTCTCTCATTATTATATTTCTTATGATATTTTAAAAAAAATTTGATAGGAATACATGAGAGATAATTCTCTTCCTTTTACATTAAATATTTAAAATGGATAATTGGCACTTTTGTCCATAATTTCTAATCAATAACTCATTTTTTTAAGTTTCTCAATCTACTTCCTGCCTAAAAATGTAAAACTGAAAATTCTGGCTATTTTAACCAACCTTATCTAATAATAAAGTTCTTACTTCTTACTCTCTGTATCAGTCAGGATAGGTTGGGTTATGCTGCAGTAACAAACAACCCCACAATCTATGTCTTTAAACAAGTAAGATGTATTTCTCAATCATGCTGCATGCTCTTTGTGAATTGGCAGGGGACACTGATGCACATTATGTTCTCATGCTTCATCCTAAGTTTATGAAGCAGCTTTTGACTAAACCTTTAGTCACCAAAAGGAAACAAAAGGAAGCATGGGGAAGTTCTCATTGGCTCTCAAACATTCAGTGGAAAATAACACACACACTTTCAACCATCATTCATTAGTCAAAACAAGTCAGGGAGACACAATCTTTAATATATCACAAACAAAAGAGAGCTGCAATAGTTATGGAGAGTTCTAATAACTACCACATTTCCTATCATTTTTAACCTTTAACACTACTGCCAACCCAAACTTCTGATTGTTTATCATATTTTTCTCCAACTTCTTTCCTTTTTGCAATGACCTCAGTGTAGTTGATCCTTAAACTTTGATCCTTGTTCATTTTCCTTTTTATCTCCTCTCTCTGTCCTTGAGTGACCCTATAGTAACATTTAAACATCCATATATTGACCCAATCTTCCATCATTTGTTTACCAGGCATTTATTGTCAGTCTTATCTGTGCTATGAGACATTAAGATGATCAAGATAAAATCCCTACCTTCAGGAAGTCACAGCTAATATATATGTGAATAATTATGATTAAAACTCTCAAAGTTTGAATGAAATCTGGTACTTAATCACTTTCAGGTAAAATTTGCATTTTGAACATTTACATGAAAGAACTGTGGAGGAAAACTATCATGAAAAAGAAGTTTTAAGAGGATGCCATATTTTATTTAATATTGCATATGGATTTTTCCTGATTGTGAAAACACTTCTAATTGGGAAATTTAAAACTGCAGATACCAGGGTTTATTTTCTCTAAATTGGTTAGAAAAATATAAGAAATAATTCTGAAATCTTGGAAGTCAGACCCTATCTCTTCATCTCTGTCAAGCAGAACACTACACAGAGTAGTGCCTCAAAAATACTTATGGAATAAAATAAATTGATTTAACCCCTCTCTCTAAGAAAATTTGGCTTTTCCACCCTACTTATTACCTAGAAGCTAAAAAATCCATATGGAATATAAAGATTAATTAAAACAATACAATAAAGGCTACTATAGAAGATCTAGCTTTAAAGACTTAAATCTACCACTGACTATGCATGAGCAGGTTACCTTACCTTGCTGTGGCTTGGCTTTCCAGCTTTAAAATTTGAAGAATCAATAACTTAAAATAAGAATTTGTTGGTGATAAGCACACGTCTAAGGAATTACTACTTTATTTTTTGTACCTTTACCTTTATGAATTTTTGGGCTATTCATGTAGTCAAGCACCCTTAAGACCCCTGATCTCCAATGCCACATCCTGCATATTTATATTATGTTGAAATATAATGTATAATTGTTACAGGCAGTTTATAGAAGTCATTCTGCACCAGTCCTAGAAAAGAAGACATCTGAGGCAGGTATCCAAATAAATAAGGCACAAACAAATAGATTTACCATAAAACTCAATAAATAATCGGTATAATGTGGAGGAGGGAAAAAAATAAGAGAGAGAAAGAAGGATGATTTGATTGCTTTTCATTTCAGGATATGCAGAGTCTCTGAGTTGGATATTTTCATAACATGAAAATCAGTTACTTGCAATTATTTTAGTCCCCCAACACCTTGGAGAAACCCTTTATATAACAGACATCTGTTACAATCATTTGAACTATTAAGGAAGCCAAATTCAAGCATCATCTGAAATTTAAAGAAAAAATATATATTTGGTAAAAACGTGACTGACCCTGGAGGGTGACTCTGTTGGGTTCAAACCTGTAAAGGGACAGTCAGCCTCAAACATACATGTGAGTAAATGCCCACATCCTAATCAGAGGTTAAAAGCCCGTGTTTAATACTTGGAGAAGATGTGAGGCCTTTCATAAGCAGATGAGACCCTAAATGACTCGGCAGGAAGAAAATGTCTTAATCATGTATTACACATCAGTCATTGCAAATGCTCTCAGTGGAAACTTTCATTATAACCATCTTCTCAATGACTAAACCAGATCTAATTGTCTGATAATTAAATGGTCTTTTATCTAGATGTTTCTCTATTAAAACATATTGGAGCATTTCACTAACACATAAAACTCGGAATAGTATTTTCTTACATGAAACAAGAGTTTAGTTTTTTAAATACAAGTTCAACTTTTTTCTTATCATTTTTTTGGTCATTTTTTAGCAGAAAATGAATAGAAAATGAATGATTTAGAATACTAATTTGAGTAGATTTGCTTGAGGAATAAAAGTAAAATGTAACTGAGGATTATTTAAGCTGTTATTTTCACGACTTGCTTTGGAATTGGTATATTCAACTTGTCTCTTTATAACTACACTTATATAGTTGAAAAGAATTCTATTATAGTTCCGTTCTTGGCTGTGAGGAGTATTTCTTTTCCTAGTAGAACTCACGAGGCTTTCCATTAAATGTGTTTGAGTTGGGACTCTGACTTCTCAGCTTATTGTTTCTAAGGAAATGGCCAGGAAAGGTCACACATCAGCTTTTTAGTGTAAAAATAATGAATGAGCATTTGAAATGAATAAGAATTAGTCTCACCCTCTGTCCCACCTAGGCCACGTGTTTGCCTTGTGCCTCATTTCCCACAACTGGAAGCTCCCAGCTGAATAATCATATCCAAACATGCTGAGCTAATTGAAGAAAGGTGCTATATAAACACAAGGTACTATTATTATGGTCATTTTCCCAGACCTTGGGCTTCCCCACCCACTTCCTCTAAATTTACAATGAGGTGGAAAGCAGCCTCCTCTAAACGGATGCAGACTTTGAGAGAAATGCCTTTGGTGCCCTCAAGTGGTTTCCTTAGGTAGAAATCACTTCACCATGAAGCTTAAACCCATGACAAAGAAATTATTCCCTTTAATATGTCAGTTTAAAGGGGGAAAGATATACAACTCAAGCGCATGTGGCTTCTTAGAATAATATTTTTTAAACAAAATTATTTATATGTATAAAATGCCAACTAGTCTTTATTGTCTTTTTTAATATTTTAAAATAACATTTTAAGAATTAACATTTTTAAATTTTTAAAAATAACATCAGCATATTTCTGAGTGAGAAAGGATAGGTACAATAAGTATTTTTCTTGATAATCTAATCCCTCGACCAGTTGTTCGGGCAAATCTTTCTATCCCTAAACTGGAGGCTGCATGATGGTTGCATGATGATATATAGAGGTACTGAACAAACAGCCAGTACTTTACAAGTGTTTCCTAAATCTGTCTCTTGTTTCAAGTCTGACATTATCATCAGGCTGCGTAAGATCAGATCGTTACTTGTTCTAGCTGACCTGTTTTCTTTACACCTAAAGAAAAGCATTACGTAGAAATGCTTACCTAAAAGAAAAGCATTTAACCCAATGAGTGGTTTTTAAAGTTATCAACTGGTTTGATCAGCTGAGACTCTTTTTTTTTAAAGATTTTAATTTATTTATTGAGAGAGAGAGAGAATGATAGAGAGAGCATGAGAGGGGGGAGGGTCAGAGGGAGAAGCAGACTCCCTGCTGAGCAGGGAGCCCGACGCGGGACTCGATCCTGGGACTCCAGGATCATGACCTGAGCCGAAGGCAGTCACTTAACCAACTGAGCCACCCAGGTGCCCCAGCTGAGACTCTTTTTATGGAAGAAATATTCCATACAATCCAAAACATAAAATAAATGATAGTGGAACGCTTCTGTCTTACGCTGTGTTAAGGAGGATAACTTTTACCTACTTAGTCTTTCCTTTTCATCCCTCCCAAAGTCCCTGATATACCTTAGAGAATCCCAGAACTCCAGGGAACACAGTGTTAAAATCACTGTATTAGTTATCACTGTGGTTTATTTAGGCTTCAATTTAAAAATATCATTTAGTTAATTTCTTTATAAGTCCTTACAATTTAATTTTTTTATGCTCTGTATTAAAACTTTTATTCACTTCAGTCATCAACATGGGCACAGAGGCAGTGAAGTAGAAAAAGATGAATTTCCAAGGTTTCTCTCTGTCCTCATGCTTTTGGGACTTTATGAATCCACAAAGAATTCCATTTAATCATATATACTCTTGGGTATCAGATACTCAACTTGATGTTGGATTTTGTCAGGGTAAAGAAGTTGATTGAGGAAAAATCTAACTGACAAAACTTTGAAAGCAATGAAGTACTGTATAATAATATAATTGGATAATATTAAAAACATACGAGTGCTGAAATTTATATGATAGTCTGAATTTTATTGCTGTTCAGAGGAAAGGGAGAACAGTACATTTTGCAGCAATCAGAAAAAAGGACAGTGAGATGAGTTGAGCCTAAAAGAACAGGTGACATTGGATAGACAGAAAGGATCAGATGTTGATGAGGTCTTTATAAAAGTCCAGGGGCTGAATTGAATCCGCTGAGCCTAGGTCTGTGAGGCTGTGTAGTATGCAGGAGGACAAACAGGTAGAATCAGTAGCTCTGTGGCTTGACCCTGGCTTTCCCCTTAGTCAGTGAAAGAATGTTAGTAAAGACACAAACAATATCTAGCCTTAAAAACCATTCATTTCTTCTCCTCTCTTAAAGGGTGATATGAAAAAAAAAAAATCCACTCTGTTCCCCTACATACATATGGAAAATATTGGAAGATTACAACATATTTATGATATGAGAGCACAATTTATACTTTGAAATGTATTCAAGTTTTAACCCATACTCTAAGTAGATCATTTATTTTTAATACATAGACTGGTGATTTTAAGAATCACTATAATTTTCAAACATGAGTGCACATAGTTATATGAAAAATTTCCCACTGTCAAGTAGGCATGGTTAGGGAACTCTACCTGCTAGGTCGGTGCTGCTCTACACAGATAGCGCAAGCCATCAGCTGTTCCAAGAAGTGGAATATGTCATATTGGAAATCTAATATAAGAGTTGGAACAAAAGAAAAAAAAGAGTTGGAACATGACTAACATAAAAGGTCAAGTACTCTCTTCAAGGAACAAAGCTCACATAGATAAGGAAAAAGGTAGCATGGAAATCACCATAGATCCTGCTTGGTGAAGGAACAATAAAAAAATCCACCCCTCCCTAACAAAGTTGGTGGTTTTTCTTCTCTTAAATTGCTGTTATTTTTCTTTTCCATTTCACACCCCGGCTCATGTGTTTTCTGGCCCTGCGGCAGGTTGAAGTGAAAACAGGAAAATATCCTTTCTCCTACTCTGTTTCTTGCCAGGTTAGCTCTAGGAAGTGCTAAGGACCTGGAGGTGTGGACTCAAGTCAGTTCCTGAAATCTTCCTAAATAACTTAGATTTGTCCCCTGAGAATAATAAAATGTTGTGGCCCAGACTAAGACAGAACACTGATAGAAAATCAGTTGACATATTTCACCATATTAATAGGCCAAATGAAAGAAAAATAGGGTAAACTCAAAAGATGCTGGAAAGGTATTTGAAAATGAAAACTCAATATTTATTTAAAAATGGAAGATATTTTAGTATACTTGGGATTAAACGATGTATACAAATAAATAAGGCAATATGTTTTCTAGGGAGAAAGAATATATAAATATTGGAAAGAAAGACCGAGAATTATTACTATATATAGATGATGCACCTACCAGGAAAATGAGTAAATTATTATTTTTTTAAAGAGTTTATTTATTTATTTGACAGAGAGAGACTGCGAGAGAGAGAACACAAGCAGGGGGAGTGGGAGAGGGAGAAGCAGGCTTCCCATGGAGCAGGGAGGCTGATGCAGGTCTCTATCCCAGGACCCTGGGATCATGACCTGACCTGAAGGCAGACGCTTAACGACTGAGCCACCCAGGCACCCCAGGAAAATGAATAAATTATTTGACAACTGTTTAGAACCAAGAGATTTAAGTGAATGATTATAATACCTATATATGAAAATTATTAGATATTCCTTATAATAACAAGTTACAATGTGAATGTGAAATAGTTCATTTATAAGATCAAGAAAAATGAAACCATCATGACTAAAACATAATAAATATTTTAGAAAAAAATTTGGAAGATATAATAATAGAAAACAATTTAATGGGCATATGATCTATTGTCTTACTGAAACTTGCAAGATAATTTTATTTATTTGAGAGAGAGAGAGAAAGAGCATGAGCAGTGGTGGAAGAGGAGTAGAGGGAGAGGGAGAAGCAGGCTCCCCACTGAGCAGAAAGCCCAACATGGGGCTGGATCCCAGGACCCTGGGATCATGACTTGAGCTGAAGGCAGACCCTTAACCCACTGAGTCACCCAGGCACCCCACAAGGTTTATTTCTTTGACTATCCCAGCATTGGGGTGCAAGGGATGAGAGACTGTAACTATGTTAGAGTTATTAAAAGTCTCTGCTTTTAATCTATGCCTTGAGCTAAAGATCTTAGACTTTAAAGTTGTTACTCTGTGTTAGGTTGTCCACCATTATTAGAAGTAACGTGTTCACCACCAATCCCTTGAAATTCTCATACCCTATATATTCTTCGTTGTATAGGCCACACAGACTCCCAGGCTTTGCCTTCCATAGACCTTTTATTACATGTGACCACAGACAGCCAATGCATATCCCTAGCTGCTAGAGTTCCAGCCCTTAACTATACCAGAAGTTTTCACTGCTGTCAGCATGAACAAAGCCAGATAAATCCTACATTTCACGAACTTGCCTGGTTGAATGGTTGTTGATTGCAATCATTCCCAGTGTTAACCTTTGTGTTAGTTTAGTTACAAACATGAGAGTCTAGTTTATAACATTAAGAGTCCAACAAAACATTATTATAAGCAAAAAGAATGATGGGTTTATATAGGCAAGAAAGGACTATTAAGACAGTGGTGGCTGGCAGAATCTCTTGAGGTGCTGGAGAAATAGGCATAGATTTACCCAGACAGGAAGAATGCTTCCACTCATTCCCCAGCCTCTTCTGCTACTGCAGGGACCCACGTAAGACATCTTCCTGTTGCTGGACACTCCCACTGGAATCGCGGCCCGGCTCCTGTTAGAAACCAGAAGTAGTGGCTGCCTCTACCACTACCTGTCAACACAATATTAATTTCCAATTACAACCTGAGGAGGGGCGTGTCTGATCAACATGGTGTAAACCATTTGACCCAAACTGGAGCTATGGTGGTTGGGAATGCAAAGATTTTGCATTTATAAGTCTTTTAGGGAGGAGCCTTGGCTTCTGCAGAAGAGGGAGTTCCTAAGTATAGGAAGGGGTTCTTTTGCTGCAAAAACAATGACAAGTATCATTGAGTAGGGCAAGTTCTCTCTCCTCTATTTTCTCTCTGAAAAACATTTTTCTCAACATTTCTATCTCATGGTTTTTGTTTCCAAAGGAATCTTAGGATGACCTAATACATTTTGAAAGTATTAAGTAGAGTTCAGTTGATTCACATATTCAATTATATTTTATAACAAAGTTTGCATATATCCTCACATGAGGATAAATTTACTAAATTTTTTCCAAGGATAACTTTTTTCCTATTTCAAGTGAGGTCTTTATATTATTTTCAAACTATCTATTGCCAAAATTATAAAAGTCATTGATTTATAAATTTGTCTTATTGAAATATAATATGCATTTAGAAAAGTATACATATCATATGAATTTTCATCGAATATACCCTTATAATCAGCAACCAAGTCAAGAAAAAAAAATTACCAAAACCCAACACCAAAGACACAATCTTAAGCGTAATTATCTTGAGATCTATCCATGTTGTTTGTATGTACCAATAATTAATTTCTTTTAAAGTTGAGTAGTATTTCATTATATGTAAATATCACAATATATTTGTTCATTCACCTGTTGATGGACATTTGAGTTGTTTCCAGTCTTTTACTATTACAAATGAGGCTGCTATGAGCATTATGTATAAGTCTTTGTATGGATATATGCTTTAGGATAGATACCCTGCCTCAAGAACTCTGGCTGTTTTGGTCTCCTCAAATTCCCACCATCATTATGACTCAGGGAAACTACAGGACAATGACTGAATCTTCCCTCTCATGCTGTATCATAGAAAATCTCTCCAGGTTGGAAAAATGTAGGGCTCACCTTCATGTTTCTTATCCTGAAATCACTGTCCTCAATGGCCAAATACCTAAATTCTTGAAGACTGTTTAATGAATTTTTTCCAGTTGTTAGTGTCTGCTGTGAGGGTAAATTCAGTCTCTGTCACTCCATCTTGGCCTGTTTTTTTTTTTTTTTTAAGATTTATTTATTTATTCCAGAGAGAGAGAATGAGAGAGAGAGAGAGAGAGAGTGTGTGTGCAAGTTGGGGGAGGGGCAGAGGGAGAGGGAGAGAATCCTCAAGCAGACTGCCCACTGAACGTAGAGCCCAATGCAGGCTTGATTACAGGACCCTGAGATCACGACCTGAGCCAAAATCAAGAGTCAGATGCTCAACTGATAGAGCTGCCCAGGCACTCCAGTCCTGGTTGTTTTTTAATGATAGCTTTATTGAGAGATAATTCACATACTGAAAAATTCAGTTTTAAAGAGTGCAATTCAATGGGCTTTAAGATATTCACAAAGTTATATATTCAGTATCACTAATTCCAGAATATTTTCATCACCCCCAAAGGACACCATGATAAATCATTCACTGTTCCTGACCCTCACCCCATCCCTTGGCACCCTTGAATCTGTATTCTGTCTCTGTACATTTGTCCATTCTAGATATTCTATATGAGTGAAATCATACAATGTGAACTTTTGTTTTCCAATTTCTTTCATTTAGAATGTTTTCAAGGATCATGCATGTAGAAGTATGTATCAGAGCTTCATTCCACTTTAGGGCTATATATATAGATATACCATACATTCAGTATTTCAATATACAGATATACCATATTTATTTATCCATTCATCAGTTGATAGACATTGGGTTGTTTCCACTTTCTAGCTATTATGATAGTGCTGTTGTGCTCATTTCTATACTAGGTTTTGTGTGGACATATATTTTCATTTCACTCAGGTATATACATACCTGGGAGTGGAATTCCTGGATTACATGATAACTCTATGCTTAACTTTCTAGATCTTCTAAATGTCTGTAGATCTTATGTTCCCATCAGAAGTGTATGAGGCTTTCAGTTTTTTTTTCTTTGGCAGGGGGAGGGGCAGAAGCAGAGGAAGAGGAAGAGACAGAATTCTCAAGCAGACTCCATGCCCAGCACAAAGCCTGACGCAGGGCTCCATCCCAGGAGCCTGAGATCATGACCTGAGCAGAAATTAAGAGTCAGATATTTAACCAGCTGAGCCACCCAGGGGCCCCCGAGTCTTCCAATTTATCCACATCCTTGCTAACATTTGTGATTATCTGTCTTCTTGATGACAGACCTCCTAGTGGATGCCCAGTGGTATTTTACTATGCTTTGATTCACATTTCTTCTTGCATTAGTTTCATTGGTTTCTTTCCAGTGTTTCTATCATGTTTCTTTTTACTTGTTTTCTTGAACTACTAGAGATTCTACAAAATGTGAATATTGCATGTGAAATATAATAATAATTAGAAAATGTGTAATAGTTCTATTTTATTACTGAATTCCATGTCTTTACCTTAAGTTTTATTTCCTTCCATCAAAAAATTTCTGCTTAGAAAATATTCTTCTAGACCTAGTTTCCTGATTTTTAAAACAGAAATGTGAATGGGAGACTTTAATATGACTATGGCCAGTTTTATTGTAAAATAATTTTCTCTTTGGACCTGATACTTTAATAAATTTATACTGTCAATACAAATTGAACCATACTTTTATTCCTGAGATGGGGGATATCCTATTTGATTATGGTATATATTCTTTTAGCATTGCACCAAAGTTACCTACTAACATTATTGATATTTTAAAATCTTCTTTTTTTCATTTGTGAGTTTGGCTAGCAGCTTACTCTTATCCGTATCATTTTGTGCTTTTTTTCAGGGTTTAAGTTCAGATTTTATAAAGCATATTAAATTTCAAATTCACTTTCTTAATTTTTTTCTCCTTTATGTTATTAGAGAATTTGACTTACTTATCTTTACTTTCATAACAGACATGTTTTATTTGAATTTTTCCTTTTCTTTTGTCTTTCTTTCTTTCTTTTCTTTTCTTTCTTTCTTTCTTTCTTTCTTTCTTTCTTTCTTTCTTTCTTTCTTTCTTTCTTTCTTCTTTCTTTCTTTCTTTCTTTCTTTCTTTCTTTCTTTCTTTCTTTCTTTCTTTCTTTCTTTCTTTCTTTCTTTCTTTCTTTCTTTCTTCCTTCCTTCCTTCCTTCCTTCCTTCCTTCCTTCCTTTCTTTTTCTTTCTTTCTTTCTTTCTTTCTTTCTTTCTTTCTTTCTTTCTTTCTTTCTTTCTTTCTCTTTCTTTCTTTCTTTCTTTCTTTCTTTCTTTCTTTCTTTCTTTCTTTCTTTCTTGTTTTTCTTTCTCTTTCTTCCTTTCTTTTTTTTCTAGAGAGAGGGAGGAAGTGGGGAGGGACAGAGAGAGAGAGAGAGAGAGAATCATAAGCAGGCTCCATGCTCAGGAGGGAGACTGACACAGTGCTTGATCTCATGACCCTGAGATCAGGACCTGAGCTGAAATCAAGAATCAGAACCTAAACAGACTGAGCCACCGAGGTGCCCCAAGGTATATCTTTTTATATTTTATATTTACATAGAAAAACATTATGATCATAACCATGTTGTTATATTATTTGCCTCTTGTGGCTTAAAGCCTAAAAGTATGGCCCAGTATTATATGTGCCCTGATATTTGGAGACAAGATGGAGGAACTTGAATGGTGGCTCAACTGAAAGCTTCCCTTCTTCACTCTGCTCCTGTACAAATGGACCCCTAGTCAAGCAGCCTTCCTATTACAGAGGCCAGGCACAGTCCCTTTTTCTCCTTGAGTTCCTTACCAGCCCATGGAGTTATTCAAACAAGCCAATCACATCTTCCCACAGGAATCAGGGAGCATCCTATTTTCTTGATACTAAAGTCTAGTTCCCATAGTCCCGGGTTGTTCACTTTGTTCCTAAATGCAACCCATACATGGCTCTGCATGGCACAGTGTCCTCCTCCCCCAGGCTATGAGTATGTATGACTAATACACCGCTGTTGACCTCATCTTAGTTCAGTGTTGTGTGTCAAGTGTTTGGTCATCACCCTGGCCCTATGGTAGAAATCCTTCCACATGAATTGGAAAGAGCCAAGATGTCCATCAACAGATGAATGGATAAAGAAGATGTGGTATATATACACAATGGAATATTATGCAGCCATCAAAAGGAATGAGATCTTGCCATTTGCAACGACGTGGATGGAACTGGAGGGTGTTATGCTGAGTGAAATAAGTCAATCAGAGAAAGACATGTATCACATGACCTCACTGATATGAGGAATTCTTAATCTCAGGAAACAAACTGAGTGTTATTGGAGTGTTTGGGGGTGGGAGGGATGGGGTGGCTGGGTGATAGACATTGGGGAGGGTATGTGCTATGGTGAGCGCTGTGAATTGTGCAAGACTGTTGAATCACAGATCTGTACTTCTGAAACAAATAACACAACATATTTTAAGAAAAAAGAAAAAGAAGAAGATAACAGGAGAGGAAGAAAAGGGGAGTATGTCAGAGGGGGAGACGAACCATGAGAGATGAGGGACTCTGAAAAACAAACTGAGGGTTATAGAGGGGAGGGGGGTAGAGGGATGGGTTAGCCTGGTGATGGGTATTGAAGAGGGCGCGTTCTGCATGGAGCACTGGGTGTTATGAACAAACAATGAATCATGGAACACTGCATCAAAAACTAATGATGTAATATATGGTGATTAACATAACAATAAAAAAATAAAAAAAAAAAAGAAATCCTTCCACATGAATTGGGTGAAGAGGAGGTCAATAAAATACTTATGTACAGTAAGATTTTGTTTTCAAATGACAAATTAGTATGTATTTTTTGAAGATTTTTTTTATATGAACAATCAACCGATTTATAAAAAGATGCCACTACGTTTAAAATGACACAAAATATCAATTTCAAACAACATCAACAAGTGACTGTATTTAACCATACTCTGCTCATAACAAATGGGTGAGTGAAATAATTCATGCTATAGAATATTGCTATATGAACTGGCAACAGAAAAATTTGGTAAAAGAACATAGAGGATAATCAACTCTATCTTTTAAGAATTAGAACCAAGGGGCTCCATAATCATCTGACATCTGCTCAGTGTTATACCTGTGGTTAGAAATTTACATGATGGGAACTCCAGAGATCTTTGCCATCCTTCTTTTAAGGTCCAGGTCAACTGTGGCCAAATATAGCACTTGTGCTGAGTTACTTTCTGTACTAAGAAGTCATCTGCATAAGTTCCCTTATGTGTACATGGTAATCGTTCAAATCTTGGGTCTCTGGCAATCCTTAGAGCCACTGGATACTTTTGCCCCAATTTCTCAATTTCAACCTTTACAAAGTCAGTTATACAAGGGGTATACTGAGCATACGGACAGTCCATCATTGACTGTACTAAGTCAAGTTTGGCCTCAATGGAAAATGTGATAAAGTTGGTATCCGCCAGGATGTGGTAAGGTAGGTCCAGCTGTGTGTTATATTGGAAGAATCAACAGGAAGGATGTTGAGGGTCTTCTCTTTCCTTGAGCGCACTGGGATCTTTTCTTTCTTTTTTAGATTTTAATCTATCCTTCTCTTTAAGCCTCTGATCTTGGAGACTAAGCATTCGCTTCATGGTGGTATACTTTCTTGCTTTCTTTTTTCCCCATGTTCACACCGCACTCTTGTTTCTTTTTTGAAGATGTTTTAAAGAGTAATTAAACTTAGCATGTGCAGAGCAAGTAATAGAACACAAATGAGGTGGAAATAACACAGACGTCTCTGATCAAGTTCATGCTGTCACAAGCAATGGTAGATTCCCCGTGACCCCCACCTAGGCAGAAGCAATTGGGAGAAGAACAATAACCAATATCTGAGATGTTAAAATGTAAAAAAATAGTATCTTGGAATTTGGTAATACCAAAAGTGCTTTGCAACTTTTGGTAAACATCATCAGTGTTTTTATTATGTTGGATCAATAAATCTGTACCAAACTTAGCCATAAAATTAGCTGTGTTTCTCAAAGTTCCAAAACAGGGGCTGGCTACCTGTGGTCCTTAACTGGCCCTTAGCCTGTTTTTTGAATGACCTGTGAGGTAAGAGTTATTTTTACTTTTTAAAGGTTTGTAAAGGCAAACGAGCAAGCAAATAAAGAACACCATGTGACAGAGACCAAATACAGACTGCAAGGCCTAAATATGTAATGTGATCCTTCATAGATAAATGTGCAGCCTTCTATTCTAAAGTAGTACAGACTGTATTGTACTGATGGCTAATAGGTATATTTTTTAAATGATTAATTCCAAAGTTCTCAGATATTCTTGATTCACTGCATCTTTTATGATCTGATCATTTTCAGGGTGTCCCTATGGCTAAAGAAATAACTGAAAGTTCTGCTTATTGAGTAGTTAGGTACAAACAACACAATACATATTATGTGCTAACAATTTATAGCAATTTGAAAAGCCTGATACATGTAAATTAAAAGAAAAAGATGGTGTTTTCATTTCACTTTAAATAACCACAATTACTGGGCCCCTGGGTGGCTCAGTTGGTTAAGCGACTGCCTTTGGCTCAGGTCATGATCCTGGAGTCCCGGGATCGAGTCCCACATCGGGCTCCTTGCTCAGCAGGGAGTCTGCTTCTCCCTCTGACCCTCTTCCCTCTCGTGCTCTGTATCTCTCATTCTCTCTCTCAAATAAATAAATAAAATCTTTAACAAAATAAATAAATAACCACAATTACTTATTAATGTGTGTGTGACTGTTAGGCCTGAATAAACGTCTTAAAGCATGAAATGAGATTATCATTCTCATTTCCTGCTCTACAGTGATTTTCACACCCTTTTTAAGACAGCACCCACTGAAAAAACATCTTCACAGAGATATGTCCTCAAAGGAACATAACATAATCCATTGTTGAAATTGTAAACTACCTCGAACTAGTATATTTCATGTCAGAAGATACAGAGTATCACTGCCCTTGCCTAGAAAAGGTAAAATGTACTGTGTTTGCTGTGGCAACCTCTTACGCCCTGGCACACAGTTTGAGAACTCTAGGAAGAGCTGATTTATCATTAAAAAGTATAAACCTCATACCATGCCTGCTGTAAGAACAATTTTTAGCATTTGCCTGAGCCATTTAATTTTTGTCACATGTTATGTAAGTATACATGACAATCATAAAAATCTGTTATTAGCAACAACAGTAGCTAATCCTTAGTCTTACTGTATGTCAGGAGAACTGATACCGTAACAACTTTGTATCTTCCAATACATAAACACAGTTTATTTCTCAATTTATTTATTAGCTCCCTTTAATTTCTCTTACCAAAGTTTTATAATATCCAGTGTACCAATTTCATACATATTTTAAAAAATGTGTCCTAATTATTTCATGATTTTTGTTGCTATTGTGTATTGTGTCTTTAGAATTTCACTTTGAATTATTTGTTGAGAGTATATAAGTATACATTTTGTATATATACCTCTTTGCTGAGCTTAATGTTAGTCATATTACTTTTATTGCAGATTATTTAAGGCATTATTTGTCTTCTTTAAATAAAGATAAAATTACTTCTTATTTTTCAACTTGCAAGCCTTTTATTTTTTGCCTTAATGCACTGCTTAAAACTTCTATGCTGCCAATAAATGTAAGCAGATATTCTTGGCTCATTTCTTATTTTAGGGCAGTATGTTAACCATAATGTTTTCAGAAATGTCCTTAATCATGAGCGTTACATTTTGTCAAATGTTCTTTTTCTGCATCTATTCAGAAAATCACATTTGTTTTCGTCTTCATTAATGTGAATTATACCGATTGATATTGGAATGTTAAACCAACATCGCCTTCCTGGAAAAACTTGGGGGTGGTCATAATGTATTATTCTTTTTATACTAGGTTATATTACACTATTGTTAGATTAGATTGCTGATATATATATATTTTTTCCATTTGTGTCCATGAGAGATGTTAGTCTGAATTTTCTTTTTCTGTGGTATCTTTGTCTGGCTTTAGATAAAAAATAATTCTGTTCTCACAAAATGAGTTGGGAAGGGTTTGCCTCTTAACTATTTTCTGAAGGAGTTTGTGTAGGGTTGGTTGGTCTTATTTCTTCTTTAGGTGATTGGTAGAATTCATCAGGGATTTCATCTGAGTCACGTGCACGCACACACATTATTGATATATAAATTCGTTTCAATTTCTCTAATAGATATGAGAGTATTTGAGATTTCCTTTTTCTTCTTGTATCAACTTTGGTCCTTTTTATCTTTCATGGAATTTGTCCATTTCATCTGGGGTTTCAGGTTTACTGACATAAAATTGTTTGTAATATTCCCCAATTCCTTTTGTGTGTTTATAATATCTGTAGTGCTGACACTTATTTGATTCCTGATGTCTATAATTTGTATCTCCTCTCCTTTTTCTTGATCAGTTTAGCGTTAAGTGTATCGATTTTATTGATCTTTTTATGGATCGAAAACCCAGATTTTTGCCTTAGGGGATTTCTCTATTGGCTTATCTATTTTTAATTTTATTGACTTCTCTTTATCATTTAGTATTTATCCTATTTACTTTGGGTATAATTGATATTTGTTTTTCTAGCTTCTTAAGATGGAGATCTAGATTGTCGATTTTATTATTTTCAGCATTTTATGGATTTGATCACTAGGTGGCAGCAATATATAGGGAAGGACACAAGTTCTGACCCTTTTTTTTTTTAGTAATAGTCAGTTAGCCAACATCATTAGTTTTAATGTAATGTTCAATGATTTGTTAGTTGGATATAACACCCAGTGCTCATCACAACACATGCCCTCCTTAATACCCATCACCCTGTTACCCCCTCCCCCCACTCCCTCCCTTCTGAAACCCACAGTTTGTTTCCTGGAGTCCATAGTCTCTCATGGTTCGTCTCCCACTCTGATTTCTCCCCCTTCAGATTTCCCTCTTTTCCCCTATGGTCCTCCATGCTATTGCTTATGTTCCACATATGAGTGAAACCATATGATAATTGTCTTTCTCTGTTTGACTTACTTCACTTAGCATAATCCCCTCCAGTTCCATCCATGTCAGTGCAAATGGTGGGTATTCATCCTTTCTGATGGCTGAGTAATATTCCATTGTATATATGGACCACATCTTCTTTATCCATTCATCTGTTGAAGAGCATTTTGGCTCCTCCCACAGTTTGGCTATTGTGCACATTGCTGCTATGAACACTGGGGTGCCTGTGTCCCTTCTTTTCACTACATCTCTATCTTTGGGGTAAATGTCTAGTAGTGCAATTGCTGGGTTGTAGGGTAGCTCTATTTTTGACACTTCTCCAAAGAAGTTCTGCCTCTTACAGGAAGTTAACTGTTCAACAGAAGCACAGCCAGCTCGTCAGCCTCCCAGTAACTGGTAATGGCCTGAGTTACTTGTTAATTTTCCCTTAGCATGCATTTTAAGGCTGGAACTAATGAAGCAAAGCAATAGTTTCCCTCCTTAAACACTCTAACAAGATTCTTAGTATGATATTTGAAAATTTCAAATGCTTTTAGTGAAAAATAGTACTGAATGAGCCATAGACTTCAAAAAGCTTGCATTGCCCTTGGTGCTACCTCTGCTTCAGCTCAGATGGGCCTGTCTTCTACCTGTTTCTGTAACTGTATCATGAGATCCTGGTGAGGGGTTTCTTTTTCTACCTTTGGCATTTTTAAAAATTCATATACTATCATCATTCTCCAAATTTAGTTATAGTTGTTTATAGGACATATATTTTTTTTTAACCAGTCAGAACACAGGACACAGAACTGGCTGTTTTTTAAACTTTATTTTGAAATAATTGCAGATTCACAGAAAAGTTGTAAAGGCAGTACAAGGAATTCCCATACATTCTACTGGTAAGAGTGTTTTACCTCCCTCTGTAACCCTGGTAGCTAGCACTATTCCTCATACAGTTGACAGAGAGTAAGGATTCAATAATTACTAACTCCAAATTTGGAATATTTTGAACAAGACTGAACGGGTAAAATTAAAAAAAAAATCTCTGATAGGAAAGGAGAAATAGATCTGTAAGCTATAGCTATTTTATTATTTATGTTTGTATAAGGCATCTTTTTTCTATTTCTTTTACTTTTAAACTTATTTTTTTCATTACACTAGAACTTAATTTCTTAAAGATAGCGTACAGTTGGTCTCACTTTTTTTCTAGTCCAAAATCTGACTTTTAAGGAAGTATTTAATTTATTTAAATTTAATGTAATTATTGATAGAGTTGAGTTTAACCTACCATCTTAATATATAAACTAGTGCAGTTGTTCTCAGTTGGGCACAATTTTGCCCCAGCGGGGACATCTGGCAATGTTTGAAGTCATTTTCGGTGGTCATAAAGGGAGAAGGGTGGTGGTATTGGCATGTGCTGGGTAGAGGCCAAAGGTGCTGCTAATCATTCTACAATGCTCAGGGAAGCCCTGACAACAAGGCATTATCCATCTCCACTCAAGAGCATCACTGTAGATTGTGAGACAGAAAAAAAAAAGTTTTCCCTTCTTAGAAGTTTATGTTCTATAGTCTATGAGATTTGATGTGTATTCTTCAGGAGGGATGTGTATGTGTGTGTATGCATGCATGTACTTGAATGAACAGTTACCTGCTGAATAATTAGGAGAACAAAGAAATATATCTGTAGGGGCACCTGTGTGGCATAGTCGGTTAAGCCTCTGACTCTTGGTTTCTGTGAGATCTCAAGGTGGTGAGATGGAGCCCCGTGTCAAGATCTGCATTCAGCCCGGAGTCTGCTTGGGATTCTATCTCTCCCTCTTCCTTTGCCCCTCCCATTTGTGTTCTCTCTCTCTCAAATAAATGAATAAATCTTTTAAAAAAGAAATATATCTGTAAATTGCTGGGGTGAGATTTGGAAATATTTGGATTTGCAATGCCACTGCCTTCCTTAAGTCTTTTTATAGAAAAAGTTGGAGATTCCCACCATCACAGCACTGCCCTGAACCTTTGCCACTCAAGCATTTCCTAATATAATTCAGACGGGGAAAAATGTACTTCTTAAGGGAGGGAAATGTATTGTGGGTGAAATGGTGATTCCCAAAATGAAGGTGAAACGAATTTTATATATATATATATATATATATATATATATAATCTCCATGTATATTTATAATCTTCATTTCCTGCAAAATTCCTATTTATTCCTGCCTGAGTAATGGATGTTATGCTTCTCCTTTCAGGTGGATATGACTTCTTTGTTCTGGCATTTCATCCAATCTTCATACAGTTCTTGACTTTAGTTTTATGGCTGACTTTCTAGGTTATTCATCTAGCTGCTGCTCATGTTTGTCCTTGAGACATAGACAAAAATAGAAGTAGAGTCCCGCCTGGCCTTGTGTGGTTGGTATAAGGGAGAAGGTAGTAATTACATTCTGGACTGGTCCAAGTCTAAGAAGTGGAGTTGAGGATGAAGTCTGCCTGGAAAATGTGTGTTTATGGAGGTCTGACAGGTGTTGGAAGAGAGGAAACCAAAAATATTTCAATCCAAAGAACAAATCTGGGTTGGAATAGCTTAAGGCAGTATGCTCTCACACCTGGCTGGTCATCCCATCACCTGTAGACGTTTATAAAATACAGATGCCATGGCCCTGCCACGGACTTACTCAAAGAAAATCATCCAGATTGGGATCCAAGAATCTGTTTTCAAAAAACATCCCAGGTGATTCTAATGATCAGCTGAGTTTAATAAACTGGACTCTGGGGATTTCTGGTGAAAAGCTGGTTTGCATGGGTGACTACATTTGGTCCTGCCATATCTGGGGATAGGTTTACAGAGTTTGTGAGATGCAGGATGTATTGTTGGCCCCTGAGTTCTGTTTAGGCCCGAGCAAATCTCTATCTGTGTGCCCTCCTGTCCTCCACTCTGGGGCCAGGTCCTTATTGCCTGTGTTCCTGGCTTTAGACAGAGCGCTGACCTAATATATAGATCTCATCAATTTGGATTGGACCCTACTGTATTTCCCTTGGCTTATGCTAGTGGAACAAAAAGAAAAGAGATTAATCTTTTAAACTTGTCACAATACCATATGTATTTTTTCCCATAAAATTTGTGCCATAAGGAAGGAGTCGTGTTCAAGCCTGGGAAACCTCTAACGATTGGCATGTGTGTTTTGGGTACTGAATTGCCTCTCTTGAGTGGTTTAGATCATCTCACCACTTGCTGCTGGAGATTTTTAAGCTGTTAGATATTTGTGGTATGATTTTCAGGAAACTGGCATAACTACACACAATGGGAACTCACAATTTAAAAATGATCTTACCCCCAATCCATTTGTAGTGTGTCTTCTTCCATTCATGATTTCTTCTAAAAATTTAACCATCTTTGTTTTTCTATTTACCACACATTCTTATTTTAAAAAATTTCCATTTTGTTAAAAAAAAATCAATTCTTACAGAATGTATGACTTAAAAGTACCAGTCTTCCCACAGTCTTTTCTGCTTTCAATATATTTAGTGTTCTTAGGTTGAGACCCTGCTATATATTAAATGTAGTGTGGACGTATACTTACATATATAAACACAGGCTCATTATATGAAAACATAAAAATAAAAGCTAACATGATAGAAAGCAGGCTTGGAATGTGAATTATTAAGTTGATTCTGAGATGACATTCATATACTAATTATATGAGTCAATGAATAGAAAGATGAGCTTTCGGAGCAAGATGGTGGAGGAGTAGGAGACCTGGATTTCATCTGGTCTCAGGAATTCAGCTGGATAGGGATCAAACCATTCTGAACACCTACGAACTCAACAGGAGATTGAAGAAAAGAATAGCAACAACTCTCTGAACAGAAAAGCGACCACTTACTGGAAGGTAGGACGTGCGGAGAAGTGAATCCGAGGCGATACGGGAGGATAGATGGCGGGGGAGGGGGCCTCGTCGGCCGCTTCTGGCAAGTGATAGAGCCGCAGAGCACAAAATCGGAACTTTTAGAAGTCGGCTCCACTGAGGGATGTCACTCCAGTGGCTAAGTGGGGGTGGAACCCTCGCGGGACAGTGTGGTCTCAGGACCCTCGGGGTCACAGAAAGACCGGGGATGCCTGAGTGCAGCAGAGCTCCCAGGTATCGGAGCGGGGAAGCCGGCTGCAGAGCCGGAGCCGAGGTGTGGACTCTCAGCTCGGGGTTGCTATAAACTGTGATCAGCGACACAGTCAGGCCACTGCTCCTCCAGCAGGGACCCAAAAAGCGGCAGAGCCGGGGAGACTCTCCTTCCTCCCCAGGGAGGAGCGGAGTGGGAGCGCACCGCAGGGATCTGCTGGGTTTGGAGACTCCACACCAAGTCGGGTGCCAGAGATAGAAACACTCGGTCACAGGCCGGGGGAGCGCGGAGTACGGCCAGAGACCAGGGACACGGGAGTGACTGACCGCTTTTCTCTGGGGGCTCACTGAGGAGCGGGGCCCCAAGTTCTCGGCTCCTCTGGGCGGAGATTGGGAGGCCTCCAAAGCTGTACGGAAAGCTTGCAGGGAACAAAAGCTCCCGAGAGCATACCCGAGCAGATTGCTTAGCCCGGACCGACAAGGGCAGGGCAATTCCACCTCTGGCAAAGGCATTTGGGAACCACGGCAACAGGCCCCTCCCCCAGAAGATCAGCACGAACAGCCAGCCAAGACCAAGTTTACCGATCAAGGAGAATGGGAGAACTCCAGCGCTAGGGGAATACTGCACATAGAATTCATGGCTTTTTTACCATGATTCATTAGTTTTTCAAAGTTAATTTTTTTAACTGTTTTTTGTTTTTTTTTTTTTTGAATTTTTCTTTTTCCCTTGTTCAACCAACATCTTATCAATCCCTTTTTGAAAAGAAAAACATTTTTATTTTTCGTTTTTAGAGTCATATTCTATTCCTTCATAGTAGATACCATTATTTTCGGCATATATATATATAAGTTGTTCTCTCTTTAAAATTTTGAGATACAGTTTCTTCTAACAGATCAAAATATACTCTAAATCACTAGTGTATGGCTTTGTTCTAGTCTCCTACCTGATCACATTCTCTCCCTTTTTTCTTTTTTTTAATCTTTCTTTTTTCAAACAACTTCTTATCTTATCAATTCCTTTTATAAAACCTTTTATACTTTTCATCTTTACAGGCATCTTCCATCCCTTCATTGTATCAACCCTTTTTTTGTACATATATAAGTCTTTCTTCCTTTAAAATTTTAGGAGGCACTTTCTTCTAACAGACCAAAATACACCCAAATTCTAGTGTGTGGCACTGATCGATGGGGGAAATTGAGAGAGCCTAATTCCTAATTCCTAGAGAAAAAAAAAAAGAACAAAAACAGAACAAAACAAAACAAAAAATAGAGAGAGCCTAAAAGCAGCATAAACCAGAAACGAATACAGACAATATACCGTAACAGTCACCTTACAGGCAATACAATGGCACTAAATTCATATCTTTCAATAGTTACCCTGAATGGAAATGGGCTAAATGCCCCAATCAAAAGACACAGGCTATCAGATTGGATTAAAAAATAAGACCCATCAATATGCTGTCTGCAAAAGACTCATTTTAGACCCAAAGACACCCCCACATTGAAAGTGAAGGTGTGGAAAACAATTTATCATGCTAATGGACACCAAAAGAAAGCTGGGGTGGCAATCCTTATATCAGACAAATTAGGTTTTAAAACAGACTGTAATAAGAGATGAGGAAGGACACTGTATCCTACTTAAAGGGTCTATCCAACAAGAAGATCTAACAGTTGTAAATATCTATGCCCCTAACATGGGAGGAGCCAATTGTATAAGCCAATTAATAACAAAAGCAAAAAAACACATTGACAACAATACAATAATAGTGGGGGACTTTAACAACCCCCTGACTGAAATGGACAGATCATCCTAAGCAAAAGATGAACAAGGAAATAAAGACTATAAATGACACACTGGACCAAATGGACTTCACACATCTATTCAGAACATTCCATCCCAAAGCAATGGCATACACATTCTTCTCTAGTGCCCATGGAATATTCTCCAGAATAGATCACATCCTAGGTCACAAATCAGGTCTCAACCGGTGCCAAAAGATTGGGATTATTCCCTGCATATTTTCAGACCACAGTGCTTTGAAACTAGAACTCAATCACAAGAGAAAGGTTGGAAAGAACTCAAATACATGGAGGCTAAAGAGCATCCTACTAAAGAATGAATGGGTCAACCAGGAAATTAAAGAATTAAAAAAATTCATGGAAACCAATGAAAATGAAAATACAACTGTTCTTTGGGATACAGCAAAGGCAGTCCTAAGAGGAAAGTATATAGCAATACAAGCCTTTCTCAAGAAACAAGAAAGGTCTCAAATACACAACCTAACCGTACACCTGAAGGAGCTAGAGAAAAAACAGCAAATAAAGCCTAAACCCAGCAGGAGAAGAGAATTAATAAAGATCAGAGCAGAAATCAATGAAATAGAAACCAAAAGAACAGTAGAACAGATCAATGAAACTAGGAGCCGGTTCTTTGAAAGAATTAACAAGATTGATAAACCCCTGGCCAGACTGATCAAAAAGAAAAGAGAAATGACCCAAATCAACAAAATCATGCATGAAAGAGGAGAGATCACAACCAACACCAAAGACATACAAACAATTATAAGAACCTATTATGAGCAACTCTATGCCAGCAAATTAGATAACCTGGAAGAAATGGGTGCATTCCTAGAGATGTATGAACTACCAAAACTGAACCAGGAAGAAATAGAAAACCTGAACAGACCTATAACCACTAAGGAAATTGAAGCAGTCATCAAAAATCTCCCAACAAACAAAAGCCCAGGGCCAGATGGCTTCCCAGGGGAATTCTACCAAACATTTAAAGAAGAATTAATACCTATTCTCCTGAAACAGTTCAAAAAAATAGAAATGGAAGGAAAACTTTCAAACTCATTTTATGAGGCCACCATTACCTTGATCCCAAAACCAGACAAAAACCCCACCAAAAAGGAGAATTACAGACCAATATCCTTGATGAACATGGATGCAAAAATTCTCACCAAAATAGTAGCCAATAGAATCCAACAGTACATTAAAAGGATTATTCATCATGACCAAGTGGGATTTATCCCTGGGCTGCAAGGCTAGTTCAACATCCGCAAATCAATCAACGTGATACAATACATTAACAAAAGAAAGAACAAGAATCATATGATCCTCTCAACAGATGCAGAGAAAGCATTTGACAAAGTACAGCATCCTTTCTTGATCAAAACTCTTCAGAGTATAGGGATAGAGGGTACATACCTCAATATCATAAAAGCCATCTATGAAAAACCTACAGCGAATATCATTCTCAATGGGGAAAAGCTGAGAGCTTTTCCCCTAAGGTCAGGAACGCGGCAGGGATGTCCACTCTCACCACTGCTATTCAACATAGTATTCGAAGTCCTAGCCACAGCAATCAGACAACAAAAAGAAATCAAAGGCATCCAAATCGGCAAAGAGGAAGTCAAACTCTCACTCTTTGCAGATGATATGATACTTTATGTGGAAAATCCAAAGACTCTACCCCAAAACTGCTAGAACTCATACAGGAATTCAGTAAAATGGCAGGATATAAAATCAATGCACAGAAATCAGTGGCATTCCTATACACCAACAACAAGACAGAGAGAGACAAATTAAGGAGTAGATCCCATTTACAATTGCACCTAAAACCATAAGATACCTAGGAATAAATCTAACCAAAGAGGCAAAAGATCTGTACTCAGAAAACTATAAAATACCCATGAAAGAAATTGAGGAAGACACAAAGAAATGGAAAAACATTCCATGCTCATGGATTGGAAGAACAAACATTGTGAAGACGTCAATGCTACCTAGAGCAATCTACACATTCAATACAATCCCCATCCAAATACCATCCACTTTTTTCAATGAAATGGAACAAATAATCCTAAAATTTGTATGGAACCAGAAGAGACCCCGAATAGCCAGAGGAATGTTGAAAAAGAAAAGCAAAGCTGGCGGCATCATAATTCCGGACTTCCAGCTCTATTACAAAGCTGTCATCATCAAGACAGTATGGCACTGGCAGAAAAACAAACACATAGATCAATGGAACAGAATCGAGAGCCCAGAAATGGACCCTCAACTCTGTGGTCAACTAGTCTTTGACAGAGCAGGAAAGAATGTCCAGTGGAAAAAAGTACAGTCTCTTCAACAAATGGTGTTGGGATAATTGGACAGCCACATGCAGAAGAATGAAACTGGACCATTTCCTTACACCACACACAAAAATAGACTCCAAATGGTTGAAAGACCTAAACGTGAGACAGGAGTCCAACAAAATCCTAAAGGAGAACACAGGCAGCAACCTCTTCAACCTCAGCTACAGCAGCTTCTTCCTAGAAACATCACCAAAGGCAAGGGAAGCAAGGGCAAAAATGAACTATTGGGATTTCATCAACATAAAAAGCTTTTGCACATTAAAAGAAACAGTCCACAAAACCAAAAGACAACCAACAGAATGGGAGAAAATATTTGCAAATGACATATCAGATAAAGGGCTAGTATCCAAAATCTATAAAGAACTTATCAAACTCAACACTCAAAGAACAAATAATCCAATCAAGAAATGGGCAGAAGAGATGAACAGACATTTTTCCAAAGAAGACATCCAAATGGCCAACAGACACATGAAAAAGTGCTCAACATCGCTCTGCATCAGGGAAATCCAAATCAAACCCTCAATGAGATATCACCTCACACCAGTCAGAATGGCTAAAATGAACAAGTCAGGAAACGACAGATGTTGGCGGGGATGCCGAGAAAGGGGAACCCTCCTACACTGTTGGTGGGAATGCAAGCTGGTGCAACCCCTCTGGAAAACAGTATGGAGGTTCCTCAAAAAGTTGAAAATAGAGCTACCCTATGATCCAGCAATTGCACTACTGGGCATTTACCACAATGATACAAATGTAGGGATCCGAAGGAGTACGTGCACCCCAATGTTTATAGCAGCAATGTCCACAATAGCCAACCTGTGGAAAGAGCCAAGATGTCCATGGACAGATGAATGGATAAAGAAGAAGTGGTATATATACACAGTGGAATATTATGCAGCCATCAAAAGGAATGAGATCTTGCCATTTGCAACGAGGTGGATGGAACTGGAGGGTGTTATGCTGAGTGAAATGAGTCAATCAGAGAAAGACATGTATCATATGACCTCACTGATATGAGGAATTCTTAATCTCAGGAAACAAACGGAGGGTTGCTGGAGTGGTAGGGGGGTGGGAGGGATTGGGTGGCTGGGTGATAGACATTGGGGAGGGTATGTGCTATGGTGAGCGCTGTGAATTGTGCAAGACTGTTGAATCACAGATCTGTACCTGTGAAACAAATAATGCAATATATGTTAAGAAAAAAAAGAAGAAGAAGATAGCAGGAGGGGAAGATTGAAGGGGGGAAAATTGGAGGGGGAGATGAACCATGAGAGACGATGGACTCTGAAAAACAAACTGAGGGTTCTAGAGGGGAGGGGGGTGGGGGGATGGGTTAGCCTGGTGATGGGTATTAAAGAGGGCACATTCTGCGTGGAGCACTGGGTGTTATGCACAAACAATGAATCATGGAACACTATATCCAAAACTAATGATGTAATGTATGGTGATTAACATAACAATAAAAAATTAAAAAAAAAAAAGAAAGATGAGCTTTCCCACAGCATCTCCGATGCATATTTTCTGAGTTTGGTATAAAGAATGAAGACTATGTGAGATAACAATGAAACTCCAGGGGTTCCAATAGTATTCTTTGGAATTTCAATTTTAATCAAAGTATAATTGACATAAAACATTGTATTGGTTTCATGTGTAAAACATAATAATGTGATATTTGTACAGTGTGAAATGATTGCCACAATAAATCTAGTTACCATCTGTCACCATGCAAAGTTACAAAATTTTTCTTTTTTCTTGTGATGAGAACTTTAAGATTTATTCTCTTAGCAACTTTTAAGTATGCAATACAATAAAATTGACTATAGTCATTATGTTGTACCGTGACATTTATTTCATTATGGAAGTTTGTACTTTTTAACACCTTTTCACCCACTTCACCCATCCTCCTAAACCCCTCACCACTCACACCACCAATCTGATCTCTGTATCTACGAGTTTTGTTTTCCTTGTTTGGTTGGTTTTTAGATTCCACATATAAGGGAAATCATAATGGTACTTGTCTTTGTCAGGCTTATTTCATTTAGTATAATGCCGCCGAAGTGCATCCATGTTGTCACAAATGGCAAGATTTCATTCCTTTTTATGTCTGAGTAGTATTCCATTATACCATTTATCTTTATCCATTTATCCATCAGTGTACACTTAGGTTGTTAACATACCTTGACTATTGTAAATAATGTGGTAATGACAATAAGGGTGCATATGTCTTTTCAAATTATTGTTTTTATTTTCTTTGGATAAACAAGGAGTGGAATTGTTGGATCAAATGGTAGTTCTATTTTTTTTTTTTTTTGGAGGAATCCCAAACTGATTTTGATAGTGGCACAGGAATTTATATTCTCACCAACAGGGCACAATGTTTCCTTTTCTCCACATCCTCCCCAACCCTTGTTATTTCTAGTCTGTTTCAAAAAAGCCAATCTAACAGGTGTGAATGATATCGCATTGTGGTTTTGTTGTGCGTCTCCCTGATGATGAGTGATGCTGAGGATCTTTTCCTGTGCCTTTGCCCATGTTTAATCAGATTGTTTGTTTGTCACTGAGTTATATGGGTTTTTTATGTATTTTGGACATTAACCCCTTATTGGATATATGACTTGCAAATATCTTCTCCCACTCAGTGGGTTGCCTTCTCACTTGGTGGTTTCCATCACTGTGCAGAACCTGTTTGTTTGATGTCATCCCACCTGTTTATATTTGCTTTTGTTGCCCTTGCCTTTGCAGATCCAAAAAGTCATCACCAAGACTGAGGTCAAGGAGCTCATCACCTATGTTTTCTCTAGGGAGTTTTTTTGTTTTAGGCCTTATGTTCAAGTCTTTAATCCATTTTGTGTTAATTTTTGCTTATGGTTTAAGACAGTGGTCTAGTTTTATTCTTTCACATGTGGCTGTCCAGTTTTCCTAACACCATTTATTGAAGATATGATCTTTTCCCCATTCTATATTCTTGCCCCCTTTGTCATAAACTAATTAACTATATATGCAGGTGTTTATTTCTGGGCAATCTATTTTGTTCCATTAATCTATGTCTCTGTTATTATGGCAATACCATACCACTTTGATTACTATAGCTTTGTGATATAGTTTGAAATCAGTGTGCATAATGCCTTCAGCTTTGTTCTTTCTTAAAATTGCTTTGGTTCTTTGGAGTCTTTTGTGGTTTCATGCAAAATTTAGGATTTTTGTTATATTTCTGTGAAAAATGCCATTAGAATTTTGATAGGAATTTCATTGAATTTATAGTTTGCTTTGGATAATATAGACATTTTAACAATATTAATTATTCTAATCAATGAGCCCGGGATATCCTTCCATTTATTTGTGTCTTCTTCAGTTTATTTCATCAATATTGCAGAATTTTTAGGCTACAGATTTTTCACCTCCTTGGTTAAATTTACTCCTAGACATTGTATTTATTTATTTATTTATTCATTCATTCATTCATTCATTCATTCATTCATTTGGTGTGGGGAGAGAGAGAGAGAGAAGAGAGGGGTAGAGAGAGGGACAGAGGGAAAGGAAGAGAGAAACAATCTTAAGCAGACTCCACCGCCAGTGCAGAGCCTGACACGGGACTCCATCCCATTACCCTGAGATCATGACCTGAGCCAAAATCAAGAGTCGGACACTTAACCGACTAAGCCACCCAGGCGCCCCCCCCTAGGCATTTTATTATTTTTGATGCAATCGTAAATGGTATATTTTTGATGTCACATTTTATGTCTTTTTCTCTTGGAATCCCTTAACTCATTATTGTAGTTACAGTTATTTTTTCTACTTTTTGTTTTTAACATTCATACCAGCTTAATAAACTTAATAATCCTTTACTCTATATTTGCCCTTACTAGTGATTTTGTTTTATCCTTTATTTTCAAATGTTTTCTTGTTACTAATCAGGGCCCTTTCTTTTCAGTTTAACAAAGTTCCTTTGACATTTCTTTAAGGCTGGTTTAGTGGTCACAGACTCCTTTAGCTTTTGCTTGTCTGAAAAACTCTCTCTCTACTTCAGTTCTGAATAAGCTTGCTGGGTAGAGTGTTCTTGAAGACTTTGTTGTGGTTGTTTGTTTTCCTTGTAGCACTTTGCATATATGACATGCTCCCTTCTGGCCTGCATGGTGCCTGTTGAAAAGTCTGAAAATAATCTTAGGGGGGGTCCCTTATATGTAACAGGTTATTGTTTTCTTGCTGCTTTTAATATTCTCTGTCTTTAATTTTTGACATTTTAATGATAATGTGCTTGGTGTGGATTTGCTTGGGTTCATCTTCTTTGGAACTTTCTGGGCTTCCTAAATATGGTTGTTTTTTGTTTTTTGTTTTTTTTCCCTTCCCAGCTTAGGGAAGTTTTCAGCCATTATTTCTTCAAATAAATTTTCTACCCCTTTCACTACCTCTTTTCTTTCTAGGACCCCTCTAACATGAGTGTTATTCCACTTGATGTTATTCTAATAGGTCCATTAAGCTATCTTCATTTTTTTTTAATTCCTTTTTCTTTTTGCTGCTCTATTTTGGTGAGTTCTGCCGCCCTATCTTCCAGATCACTGTTCCTTTCTTTTGCTTCATTTATCTACTGCTGAACTCCTCTAGTGTATTTTTCATTTGGTTATTATATTCTCCAGTTCTGTGACTTCTGTTTGATACTTTCTTATATTTTTTATCTCTTTGTTTAAGTTCTCACTGTGTTCATCCATTCTTCTCCCGAGTTCAGTGAGCCTCTTTATGGCCATGACTTTGAACTCTTTATCAGTTAAATTACTTATCTTCATTTCATTAAGTCTTTTTCTGGGGTTTCATCTTGTTCTTTCATTTGGAACATATTTCTCTGTTTCCTCATTTTGCGTGGCTCCCTGTGGTTTCTATGTGTTAGATGAAGTAGTTATCTCTCCAATTTTGAAGGAACGGCCATGTGTTGGAGATGAACCTTCTCATTTAGTGTTGCCCTCGCTTTTGATTGTCTCTCAAACCTGATTAATTTTTGATAAGTTATTCAGGGTGTGTGAAGACCTGTCAGTGTTCCAGAGGAGGGATGTCAGGCAGCACCTGTTTTTAGGCTGATTGGAAGCCTATATATTGTCCTGAGAGACTGAAATCATATAACCTCCTGGCCTCCAGACCTGGTGTCCAGAGGTGTCTCCTTGGTAACAACTGGAAAAAATTCAAGTCTCCAAATGAGTGTATGAGCTCCTTTCTAGAAGAGACCGGTGAGCTATGGCAAGGACAAGGGAGAATACAAAGATGGTGTTCCCCAGCCTATGTTCCCTGAGAGCCTCAGAGGCTATTTCTATAGCTTCTAGATATGTGGGAAACCTGAAGCCTTTTCCTCAGGCTAGAGGTTCAGGGCAAATAAATAGGCCTTTTTCATAGGAGTAATGGTGGCATGTTTTAGTCGGCTGTCTCTGCAATGCCTTGGAGGTGATAGCCTGACAAGAACTGTCTGTCTGGTTGTTTCTGAGCCTGACCCATCAGGCTCAGAAATGCAAGCCCCCCTGGACACCAGAGCAAGGTGCTCAAGGGACATCTCTTGTGTGGCCTGCATGTGCCTACCAGCTTTAGTGGGGCTATAGGTGAGCTCAGGGGCAGGGCACCCCGCCATCTTTAGCGGGGCCATGGGCACAGTGGCAGGGCATTCTCATCATCCCTACCAAGGTAGAGAGAAATTGCAAAAATATAGCCACCAGTGCTGGCACCAACAAGGTGGAAGGAGAATGCAAAACCAGTGCCCACCAGAGCCTCCTTCCCCAGCAAGTCCCAACAGTCTTCTTTCCCTCCTGCAGATGTTTTAAGATTAGGAAAAGAGTCTTCTTTATACACAGTCTAAGTGCTTTTCAAGCTGCTGCTTTTACACTGCGTCCTAGGGCTAGTGAGTCTGTACACAGGCATTTAAGAGTGGAATCTACATTTTCTATAGCCCTATGGATCTCCTGGATGTAAGCCCCACACATTTTCAAATCCAGATATTTTGGAGGCTCATCTTCCCTGTGCAAGTCATAAGGGTCAGGGGTACCTGATGTTGGGCACAAACTCCTCACATCTCAGTGAGAAACTCGGTATTTGTGAGATCCCTCTTGATTGTGGGTCACTGTGCTGGGGGTAGGGTTTTTGCTGAAACTGTCTCTGCCTCTCCTACCTGTCTCAGTGTGGCCTTTGTTCTTTTTTTTTTTTTTGTGGAGGATCGGTTCAGCTAGCTCTCAGGTCTTTTTCGGAGGGAAATGTTTTATACGCAATTGTGGTTTTTGTATGTTCACCAGAGGAGGTGGGTTCAGGAATGTCCTATGATGTCATCTTGAACTACTGCCTCCCAGTAGTATTTTGTACTTGGGAGTTAGTGCCTTTGTGAAAGAGGCCTCAGAGAACTTGCTTTCACTTTCTGCGATGTGAGGGTAGAACAAGAAGAAGACTGCAACTGGAATCAGGCCCTTACCCAACCATGCTGGTGCCCCAATCTCAGACTTCTGGCCTCCAGAACTAGGAGAAAAATTTCTATTTCTTACTCATCCAGTCTGTTACAGCAGCGAGAATGGAGTAAGGCACTTGTTATAGTGGTCAATACCTGGAACCTATTGAATTTATTATATCATGTTCTCTCTAATACCATCCTAAGTGCTCATTATCCATACCAAATATTATAATTATTTAGTTTGGTATTCTCAGTAGCTTTCATGATCTGGCTGGGATTTTCATCCCGTCTGTTCTCTGAACTCTCTGCTTCAACCAGACTACACAATGACCTCATTGCCAAGGAAAATACCTTTGCTCATGATTTTCCACTCTGCAGAAAGGGCAACCAAACTTTTTTTTTTTCATACATCTATGTCCTACTTACTATCTAACACCCAGTATACATTGGACCTGAACCAAAAAGCCTTTCTTGACCCCCAAGACCAAAATGTTCTTTCCCAGAATTTCTATAACTTTAAAGGCCCTTTCGTTCTCTTGCCCCTAAACATACACTATCTGCATTGTCAGACACCTTTATGTCTATGCTTATAACTTGTTACTTGTTTCACTCAGCTATGGTGAAAGTCTCTAAGTGTAGAAATATGGGTTTCCTCTCTGTATTCTCCCTTAGCATGCAACCAGTGCTTCTCACATTATACCCGAGTGTGTATTTAATTGATTAATACCCCCACAGAAGTAGATATAGTGCATATACAATTGAAATTTTAACTGCTCATTTATACTAGTAATTTTTAATACATAAAGAAAAACGTATTAATATTCATTCCAAACATTTGTTTCACTTTCATAATATCTTTGGATAACATCTGAGCTTCTCTTTTCAATTGATTCAATAATCCCTATCTTTAAATGTGAAAGCACAATTTTTAAAGATGTTAAATGGTAATTCTGACTGAAAATAGCCTCACTGAATGGCTCTGTTCTTTGTACTAAACTTTGGAAAGAAGAAATTCAGTGTTTTTCCTAGAGCTTCTTGTTGGAAGCACAATAAATACTTCCAAAATTGTGAAGAATTATAGCACAGTTAAGTTTGTTTGCCCAGAAGCCAACAATTCAGGGGAACATATGTTTGCAAGTTAGTGGCACGTCAAATGATGGATTTAAATGATCACAGAATAAATCTGTTGCTAAGTCTTTTAGAAGTTTCCAGATGAATGGGACAGGAATTGGGGGGCTGAGGGAATGAAGAGAGAGTGTAATTGTGGTCATTTATTCTACATTTCTTTACACTTCACTCTAATTATGTACTCTTCTTCCATAGCAAATAGGCATCTGCTCTGCAATAGTCCATCACCAGTTGGAAAATGAAAAGCTACACATTTCCAGGATTGTTCAGTAACATACTATATTAGAGCCACTCACCCTAGCACATTCTGCCTTCAGAGTCAGCTCCAAGTGGAAGGCCATTACATACATTTCTAACTTAGTACCCTGACAATTACTGAGGTGGTATTTTCCAGCTATTTATACTCACCTAAACACCCTGAGAGAACCAGACAGAAGTAAGGGGACTTGCCTTTCCCATTCACAGTCTTCAGAGAGTAATTTGGCATTTACTTGCTTCACTCTCTGAATTCTACTGAATTAAAAGAAAAAAGAAAAAAGAAAAAAGAACGAAAACATGATTTCAATTAAAAATGGAATACACACTTATAATAGATAATTTGGAAGAAAAAAAGGTAAAGAAAGGAAAAGAAAAAAAGTTTCTCGTATTTCCATTGGTCTCTAACTACTATTAATATTTTTTGTTTTTCCATTTTTTCTTGGAATATATAAAATATTTTTATATAATTTGAATCACATAATACTATTTTGTAATTTTCTTTTTAATTTCACAATACAATGTATTATACCATGTTATTTATTCCATGTCTTCTATAATGCCATTTAAGTATCTTTGTAGTATTTCATTATCTTACTATTCTATATTTTAATTAATATATTTTTTAAAGATCTATTTATTTATTTGAGAGAGAGAGAGAGAGAGCATGAGCAGGGAAAGAAGCAGAGGGACAGAATCTCCAGCAGACTCCCTGCTGAGTGTGGAGCCTGGAGCGGGCTAGATCTCACGACCCTGAGCGCATGACCTGAGCTGAAATCAAGAGTTGGATGTTTAACTGATTGAGTCACCCAGGCGCCCTAATATTTTAATAATGAATATTTACGCTTCCACTTGTAAGTATTATAAATACTTCTGCAGTGAATATCTAAGTCTTTTTTTGTTTTTTGCTACATTTATGTTAACTTCCTGTTATATTCATATTGCATCAAATAGATAAGTTCTTTGTTCCTCTTTATTATTATTTCTTTCCTGGGCATACACTTTTATTCTGAATTCAGGAGAATTTCTCAAGCTTGCTTTTTAATTCCCTCTAATATCCAATCTAATGTTTCCTGCTTCCTGTGCATTTTAGCAGAGCTTATATTTTTTTTATCTCTGAATTTTCTTTATTTGAGCCTTTTTCCCCCTCTCAGAAAGGGCTGGTCTAATTTCAGGATGTAATACTTTCTCAGATAAACTGATAAAATTTAAATGTCTGCTCCCACTTTCTTCCATCTTACAATATGTTTCCTTAGGGCTATTTGTTGATTCCTCAGCTCAATTCTTTTCTTTGAATAGCTCAGTCTTTTCGTTTGTAGCTAATCCCCCCACCCATTATCTCATGTAATAGGCCATAAAATGAGACATGGGCTCTGAAAAATATTTTAATGCTACTTCTGGGTGACAAAAAGCATACTGCCAGGTTGAGTTATCCCATAAAGAAAACTTTTATTTGCAGCAAGTAAGGAGATCATGGGGAAGGGCTTCCAAAGCCGTTGAGTCCCCAAGAGAGGGTGAAGGGGTTCCGTTTGTTTAGGGTTAGGAGGGATAGTCCTCCTATGTACAGGCAGGCATATGGTCAGGCATACACCTTAAGGAAACATGCCTTTACCTCATTCTTGGGTGGAGATTTTAGAATTATAATGAGTAAAGGTAATTGTAGGTCATTCCAGAGGTCACTCAATGGTCTATCTGCATAGGTGTGAGTCAGACTTAGCTCAAAGAGTCTAGGTGATTGGGCTGGTGGGAGGTCTTGTCAGGGCAGTGCTGCCATCACCTGGGGGATGGTTTCAGGTTTCCTTAGCCTGAGTCAAGAGGAAAGCCAGAAAGAAGGGCTTAGGGAAAAATGTAAGACAAAGGTTTGTGAGTATAAGCAGGCGGGCAGTGAAGGCCAGGTCTTGGGGTCTGGATGGTGACATGATCACTAAGGTAAATAAGAAGAAGAATGATTAATAATTCCTGTTACTAATAATGCCAGCAAATTTTGTGAAGTCTTTTACTAACATGGCTTATGAGTACAATATCACAATGGTTTCCAAGGGGTAGGAGCTTCTCATAGAAGAAAGTGAGAAATCTGTTCTATCTTGTTAGGAGAATTTTTTTTTTTTTTTTTTTTGCCAGTGTCACGACCATCTTATTTTAATCTCAAGACAGTTTTGTTTTGTTTTTAACTTTAGGCATAGAGCAAAAAAAAAAAAAAACCAAAACCTCTATTAATGACTATCATTAGCTACAAATTTCTGAAGTTTTTTTTTTCTGTTTTGAGGGGAGAGGGGCCATGAATGTATGTGGGGGGGTGTATATGTGTGTGTGTGTGGGTGGATGAGTGTATGTGTGCTTGCACACACACATAGGAGGGAGTAAAAGGGAGAGAGATGTGGAGCGGTTTTTAAGAGAAGCTCTAGTAGAGAGGATCAATGGAGAGACATATTTTTACATTGAAATCAACAGGAATGGTAGCAACTAAAAGTGAATGAAGAGAACAGAAATGACTTGGCTAGCAGTTAAAAAAACAATGGAGCAATGAATACTCACTGAATTATATAACCTTTGGGGGAAGGCAAGTTGACTCAGACAACCAAAGAGGCCTGTTATCCAGAGATCAGGCTCTGGATAGCTAGTAATAAATAGTTTATGGCTTACCAAAAACAAACAAAAATCTTTCCTATTTTTATTAAAACTCATTTGAGAAAAAGTTATATTATTTCTCTATCTTGCTATAATATTGTGATATAATAAATATATCTTGATTTTTGTCCTCAGCTTCCGGCCAGGAGCTCCTAAAACCCCTGTAATATACTAAGTGATAAGAGCAAAAGGAGCATCTTTGGTTATAGTATTTGTTTTTGCCTCCAGCGCCTGAAATTGCTTTGGAGTTACAAAGGTGAAAGAACGTCTTTTTCTATGCACAACAAGCCTCTTTCCAACCAAGTTTATGTTAATGAAGTAACTTTTGGAAAACCCTTCAGGGTGGGAGTCTGGTGGCCAGGATAAAAACCATGCGATTGGAGGGTTGGAACTTTTAGTTCCACTCCCTGACCTCTGGGGTGGGGAGAAGGGCTAAAGGTCCAGTTAATTACTCATGGCCAAACAACCTGAATAGACATTATTATTCAAGAGAAGACATAAAAATGACAAATGGGTACATGAAAAAGTGGTCAACATCACTCATCAGGGAAATGCAAATCAAAACCACAATGAGAGAGCACCTCACACCTGTCACAATGGCTATCATCAAAATGTAGGAGAAATAATTGTCAAGGGTATGGAGAAAGGTGAGTGCTTGTGCACTATTTGTGGAAATGTAAATTGGTACAGCCATATGGAAAACAGTATGGAAGTTCTTCAAGAAATTAAGAGTTAGAACGTGGTCCAGCAATCCCACTTCTGGATATATTAATTTCTAGACTGTAATTTTCCACCGTGCTATTAAATCTTTACTACCTGTGGGGTAGCTAAACAATATATTACTACCCCCATTTTACAAAGAAGAAATGACACTAGAGAATGGGAGTGACTTGTCCAAATCACCTAGCAAGTCAATGGTAATTCCTGGAATAAAGATCCAGTAACTTGACTTCTTAGCTAATGCCTCTTCACCACCTCTTCAAAATACACACACACACAAACACACACACCCACACAGACACACCCACACAATTACAGAACAGACTCTCTTATGCTCAGTTCTATTACTGTTCCTATGACTTTGTAGGCTTTAAGCACACTGCTTATTTCTCACAGTTCATTTTAAAGGATATCTGAATCATTACTTATCATCAGAGAAACACAGATCAAAACTACAATGAGATAACACCTCACACCTTTCAGAATGGCTAAAATCAATAACACAAGAAACAACAAGTGTTGGTGAGGATGTAGAGAAAGGGGAACCCTCTTGCACTGTTCGTAGGAATGTAACTGGTACAGCCATTCTGGCAAACAGTATGGAGGTTCCTCAAAAAATTAAAAATAGAACTACCCTATGAACCAGCAATTGCACTCGTGGGTATTTACCCAAAGAATACAAAAATACTAATTCAAAGGGCTACATGCACCCCTATGTTGATAGCAGCATGATTTGCAATAGCCAAGATATGGAAAAAGCCCAAGTGTACATCAACTGATGTACACACACACACACACACACACACACACACACACACACAATGGACTATTATTCTGCCATAAAAAATGAAATCTTGCCATTTGCAAGGACATGGATGGAGCTACAGAATATAATTAAGTGAAATAAGTCAGTCAGAGAAAGACAATGCCATGTGATTTCACCTCATATGTGGAATTTAAGTGACAAAACAAACAAGCAAAGAGAAAAAAAAGAGAGAAAGAGACAAATTACGAAACAGACTCTTAACTCTAGAGAATAAAGTGATTGTTACCAGAGGGGAAGGGGTGGGAGATGGGGGGGAAATAGGTGATGGGGATTAAGGAGGGGACTTGTGATGAGCACCGGGTGTTGTAGGCAAGTGTTGGCTCATTATATTGTACACCTGAAACTAATATAACACTGTATGCTCACTGGAATTAAAATAAACACTTTTTAAAAAGCTGGTTTCTCCTTTTACCTCCTCTGTCCTGAATAGATTTGAATAAATGGCAAAAGGGCTATATGCTTAAATATCCCACCTGCAGAAGGAAAAACATTTCAAAGAGGCAATTGGTCTGCTGAAAATAAACATGAGGTTACAAAGAGGCCTTCAAATTCTCATCCCAGCTTTTGTGACGGGTCACCTAATCTCTCTGAGTCTATTTTCTCATCTGAAAATGGGAGGGGAGGGGATGACTTCTACAGGGCAGAGACACCAGGAGGAATGGGGGGACTATAGATACATGTATATGTACATATATATCAAGCATTTGACGCAGAAAGTTTGGAGAGTCCACCACTTAAATGTTGCAAAAGTTTAAGAAAAAAAAAGGATAAATAAAATAAATAAATAAAAATAAATAAAAATCTTTTAATTAATGCTATTTAACACATGAATACTGTATATAGAACACACTTGAGATTTTTTTTTTAAGATTTTATTTATTTATTTGACAGAGACAGAGACAGCGAGAGAGGGAACACAAGCAGCGGGAGTGGGGGAGGGGGAAGCAGGCTTCCTGCCGAGCGGGGAGCCCGATGCGGGGCTCCATCCCAGGACCCCGGGATCATGACCTGAGCCGAAGGCAGACGCTTAACGGCTGAGCCACCCAGGCGCCCCGAGATTTTTTCTTAATGTAGGATTTTATCTCATTACATTTTTACATTTGAACACTGTGCTTTTCCTATTTTGCCCTTTCCTCTTTTATATCATGAATTGTATTCTGAAAAGCTAAAGGGAGAGAGGGGCCAGGCACAGGCAAAGAAGAACTTGCATTTATACTTTATGTTAGGTAGAAGTTGTAATGAAAGGAAGGTTTTATTTTGTGTGATTTTTCTAAATATCTGTTGGGTTATTGGTAGAAGTTTCATCTTGTTTCTGATCCTAAGCTGGTGACAGGTGACAGAGCAATAGCTATGGTGTCATAGATCAGTAAGTGAACTCTAGCCTTAGTTATCTGTATTAACCAGTAGTTTGCTGTGTCATCTGCATATTACTCTTTTGCCTGGGCCCAAGGATTCTAGCTGGAGGTCCAGGTATATAGAATTTTCAGTGTTATCAGACATGTTAATTACAAATGGATTCTGATGAGAGACAACCGTTCGCTTGAGGTTAAGCCTCTCAAACATGGGCTCTTTTACAGTAAAAATCAGTTTTTAAAGTGACACAGATGTGTTAATACTTCTTAGTTCCCCAGAAGGTAGGTCCAAGGATTCATGTACAGTGTAAATCAACAAAGACACACCAGTTATCCACACTGTGATAAGCACTGTGGGGTAACATAAGCTCTTAAAGAGTCTTCAGTCTAATTTGCGACCACTATTATTATTACAACTAGGGCTTATGCGAGGCACTGTGTGCCAGGCTCTGTTCTAAGAGCCTGACAGAGAGTAACTCATTTTATTTTTACAATAAACTGATGGATAAGGTGTCATTATTACATCCATGAGGAAATGGAGGCAAAGAGAAGTTCTATAACTAGTATGTGACGGAGCTATAGGAAGACACACCCATGGAAAGATCATTGATCTTAAGAAACAAATCGTTCTAATCAAAAAAAGAAAAAGAAACAAATTGTCCTAAATGCCAAATGAGTGTTGGAGGCAGTAAGTCCTTTAGGTATTTATTAGAGGAAGAAATCAGTGTGGGCTTACATGGTCAGGGAATGTGTCTTGGTAAGTACAGGATGTCGATCGATAAAACAATGTCTTTTAAGTACACTGTGAATTTACTGAAGCATAGTTGATTAAGACAATGTCAAGCTCAATTATTTTTAACCTAACCACTCATTTATAGTGTGAATTCAAAGATGGGGGGGGTGGGACCTGCATCGAGGGCACCTGGCCACTACCCGTACTTCCTATTTATTCTGCTTTTTTTGGAGATCATGCTCTGTTCTGTGATTTTGATGAAGAAAACACCAGAATCTTAAACAGAAATCAAGGTGAAATAGAGTAGGTTTGAATATGGGAACATGGTGTGTAAGGATCAGTTAAGTTTTGTTTCCCTTCATTCTTGGTGAAGGCTCTAAATAAATCTGAAATAACTTCACCTGTACCCTTTATGGTTACCTGAAATTTCTCCTCAGAGAAAAGTGACTAAGCCCACATGGAATGTACATTATACATGCTAAATAAATACTTATTATCTAGTAGGATGAACTATTAGGTCTTGATATTATAGACTTATATAAGGCTGTTGATTGGACCGTATTAGAGAAGAGAATACTTGAATCTTCCCAAATCCTTCTCCTCAAAGTGTTGGTAAACTTTTCCTATAAGAAACTTTGGTCTTTTTATTTATTGAGATCTAAGTGAAATACAACATTATATTAGTTTCAGGTGTACAGCATAGCAATTTAATACATGTAAATATTGTGAAATGATCATCATAGTAAGTTTAATTAACATCCATCACCACATATAATTACGGTTTTTTTTCTTGTAATGGGAACTTTTAAGATCTACTCTCTTAATTTTCAAATACACAATACAGTATTACTAAGTACAGTCACCAAGCTTTACATTACATCCCCAGGACTTGCTGACTTTATAACTGAAAGTTTGTACATTTTGACCATTTTCATCCATTTCACCCACACCTCAACCCCTGCTTCTGGCAACAGCAGTCTGTTCTCTGTATCCATTTTTTCTCTTTTTAGATTCCACAAAAAATGAGATCACATGGTATTTGTCTTTCTCTGTCTGACTTACTTCACTTAGCATAATGCCTTTATGATCCACCCATGTTATTGCAAACAGCAAGAGTTCCTACTTTCCGTGTTTTATATGGCTGAATAATATTCCTCTGTGTGTGTGTGTGTGTGTGTGTGTGTGTGTGTGTGTGTGTGTGTGCATCACATTTTCTTCATCTATTCACCCTTCAATGGACACAGGTTGCTTCCATGTCTTAGCTATTACAAATAATGATGCAATGAACATAGAAGCGCAGATATCTTTTGGAGTCAGTGTTCTAATTTATGTCAGATAAATTCCCCAAAGTGAAATTGCTGGATCACATGGTAGTTCTATTTTTTATTTTTTTGTGGAAACTACGTACAGTTTTCCACAGTGGAAGGAAGATCCACGAGGTTCCCTTTTCTCTACATCCTCACCTACACTTACTATTTCTTACCTTTTTGATAACAGCTATTATAACAGGTGTAAGAAGATATGTCATTGTGGTTTGATTTGCCTTTTTCTGGGGACTATAGTGATGTTGAGCACCTTCACACACACTTGTTGGCCCTCTGTATATCTTGTTTGAAAAAACGAGGTCTATTCAAATCCTCTCCCCATTCTTAATAAGATTGTTTTTGCTTTTTTGCTATTAAGTTATATACATTTATATATTAACTCTTTATCAGATATATGATTTGCAAATATTTTCTCCCCTTCAGTAGGTTGCTTTTTTGTTTTGTTTGTTTCCTTTTAGGTGCAGAAGCTTTTTAGTTTGATGCAGTCCCACTTGTTTATCTTTGTTTTTGTTGCCTTTGCTTTTGGTGTCAAACCCCAAAAATCATTGCCAAGACCTGTGTTAAAGGAGCTTATTGCCTATGTTTTCTTCTAGGAGTTTTATGGTTTCAGGTCTTATGTTCAAGTGTTTAGCAGCTTTTTCTACTTTAAACCCGACGTTCTTACATTTTGGTTTTCAGTTTCCAAGGGGAGCGTTTTTAAGAAACGCTAAGGGCTTGAAGGATAGGCTTTTTCTTTATTTGAACATTTATCACAATTGGATCACCTCCTGGGGCACCTGGGTGGCTCAGTCGGTTAAGTGTCTGACTCTTGGTTTCAGCTCAGGTCATGATCTCAGGGTTGTGGTTATCAAGCCCCAAGTGGGCTTCAAGTTCAGCTCAGAGTTGCCTGAGATTCTTTCTCTCCCTGTCCCTCTGCCCCTCCCCCCTGCTCTCTCACTCTCTCTCTAAGATAAATAAATATATAAAATCTTAAATAAAACAAAATAAAAATTAAATCACTTCCTATTATAAAACTCTTTAACAATACTCAGGAAGGGAGTCATAATGGCAAAATAGGAAAATAAGAACAATTTATCAAAGGAAAAAGAAATTTTTACAAAGGGAAATGTGTAAGCAGAGAAATAAGACAACCATCCAAAAGGAAACCTCCTTCTTACCCTACTTTGTTTTTTTAACCAAGCAGATTTATGAACCAAATGGCTGAGATCAATGGTTCCTCAAGATTGGCTGAGCATTAGACTCACCTAGGGAGCTTTTAACAAACACCAAAGTCTGGGCCTTACCCCTCGAGTATATGATTTAACTGGATTGGGGTGACATCTGGGCATTGGCATTTTTAATAGTTCTCCAGCTGATTCTAATGTGCAGCCAGGGTTGAGAACCACTAGTCTAGAGACTGTCTCAACTTCCCATTTGAAATATATAGATAACATAATCAGAAGTGTATTTTAATGGTAATTCTACTCTAAGTGTGAAACTTACTTGATCTTCAGTCTTTTTCATTTTCGGGAAACATAGAAGTTAAACGCACCTAGGCATAATAAGACACCATACTGAGTAAGATCTTTGGAGCAACAGAGAGGCATGGTCTTAACATGGCTTTTTTTTTTTTAAGATTATTTTTAGAGTGGGGGGAAGAGAGGGCAGGGGGAAGGTGCTGAGGGAGAGGGAGAGAATCCTCAAGCAGACTCCCCATTGAGCCTGGAACCCTATGTGGGTCTTGATCCCATGACCCTGAGATCATGACCTGAGCTGAAATCAAGAATTCGACGCTTAACAAACTGAGCCACGCATGCTCCCCTTTAATATGACCTTTAAATACTATTGCTCAAAATCTCCAACTGGCAATAACTATCATAGTAATAATCACTGGTCTTTAATAAAAATAGAATTGCACAGTTTGTGCTCCTACGATTAAACATTAACCAAAGCTCTTAACTATAGTAATGTACACATAAATTGGAAAATTCTTTGGAAGGGGCTGTCCAGTGTTCTTTTACACACTCTCTCGGATGTGAAAGGGATAACACATGAAGAGTGCAAGTAGGAATGTGGGGTGGGATGCAGCCCGCATCAAAATTTCCTACACACTGAGAAAACTGCTATAGTTTGAAGTGGTGAGGCTGAATGTGGCTGAAGACCCCTGGAGAACATGTCCATAAGCTCCTCTGCTAGGAATAGAGCTGCAGGACTCAGCACGTTGAAGAAGGAGGCATGGTCTCTCTACTCAAAACATGAAAATATTTCTTTTATTAACTCTTTATTACTTAATTTTATTAGATGATCCTATTAATTTAACATACTCGGAGGGGTTAGTTGTACGTCAGCACTAAATATGAATGGAGCATTGACTGGGTAGCAGAGTCCAGGCAAATCACCACTTGCACCAATATATTACAAGCCTTGGTGAAGATTGACGTCCAGTTCTTTCCACATAACTTCCTCATTCCCAGTGATTGATTAACATGAGAGGACCTCCCAATCTCCTACTCTTCAGATCTGCTATTGCTACCTGAGCTCGTAATCCCTCCTTTCTTTCCGTATCTGAATCCTTCTCAGCAATTGTCAGGGTGCCTATCAAAAATCTCATCAAAATTCTGGCTCATCCAATTAACACTTATGTGACCTTGGCAACATCAGTGGGTAAAGTGGAAGTGATATTACTTGTCTTATGGTTTTTATTAGGACAAAAATTATACTAATTGATGGAAGACTATACTATAAACTTTTGCCACTCGACCCTATGAGAGCTCAACCTAGCAAAATTCACATTGCTTACTTTCTTTGTTGTTACTGTCAAATATCACTGTGGGAGGTATTATAAATATACCAGTCTCACTGAAGTATTATTTTTTTCTGTAGAATTTTATTTTGAAAATATTATTTCACCTAAAGATTGATCTAAAAAACATTTTAAGATATGAAAATGTTATACAATTTATCTATTACAAATTAATCTGATAATTAATTCTGCAATTAGGTACATTGTGTTAGTTCACCTACATAAAAAATATTGCACATTTTCATTTCATCTCCACATGTGACTGATGTCTAAACTATAAAGAATTCCAAACTATTCCGAATTCTACGAAATATCAACTTTATAAATATCAGAACTAAATGCACTGTGAAACAACCACTTTGTTTACCATGCATTTATTCACAGTTGATTCATTTCCTCTAGATAAATGCATAACTGCTCAAAATTACTTAAGAACCTATGTAGAGGTACAAGAGCACACTTACAAATCTATTTCTACCTTCATCTTGAAGAAACACTGATCTTGGCAAAAATCTGGCTTATTTTAAAATGAACTATTGTGGCAAAAAGGCCACTTTTTCGTGGCCTCCACCTGCTCTTTTCTTTTTAAATTAAAATTTAAAAGCATTTGTTTTCAGAGATGTATCTGACTATTGTGGCGTAAGTGAATAATTACATAAAAACAGACCCTGAACGCTGTTGGGCATTTAAATGCCTATGGAGCCTCATTTTACTTGTAAGTGATGACTGCCTTAAATAGCTAGACCACTCAGTGATCGTAATTGTAAGAAATGGACAAAACCAGACCATTTTAATGTTATGAAATCGACACAAACCTGCATGATAGAGCGTTCTTCCACTGAGCTGAGGTTATGTTATATTTTAAAAATACAAATAAATATACTGAATTGTATGTCGTAACTTCTGTAATACCCCCAGTGTTTAAAATGTGCTTCTAAAACAGAAGTGGATAACTGCAGAATATAGGTCCAGACTTGACTATTACCCACTGATGTGTTCAATGTCAGTCTGTACCTCATTGCTATTCCACAGTGTGTGAATTTAACGTTTGCAGTCTCCCTGTTGCATTATCTAACATGGCTATTTCATACCTATCCACTTACCTCAAATCTCCACTTCTCCCCCGTTTTAGCTCCTGTGAATAGATGCCTTCTCTCTGTTAACAAGAATGGTTGGGTCTATCCACTGGGTGTGTGGGGGGGTGCTTTAATTTTTTTCTGCATTTTATCTGAATATTTCCCTGAATTTTTATCTTCCCCCATTTTTCTTTGCTCCTGCCCCAAAAGCTCTCTCTCAGATTAACTTGACCAAATCTCATCTTCTCCTGCTCCTAGGTCATCATACTCTCTCTGCTCAGCTTCTTCCCTCTTTCCCTATTCATTGACTTGTTGCCTTCAGACATATTCAGGCCACACCACCCTGATATAAATTTTCCTTCCCCCTGCTTCTACCTTCTATCACTGTGATACCTGCCTCTTTCTTGAGCCCAAATTTCTTAACTGAGTAGTATTTCCTCACCCCTCTTTCAATATTTTACCTCTTATTATTTCTCTTCACCTCCTATTTTCAAACTTAATGTTCTGTGGCTTTTCAGTTGTATTTCCTAAATTCATAATTCTTATCTTTATAGTACTAGCACCCTCTTTGGTATCTGTGACAATGGCTGTCCTCAGTTTTGTCTCATATCTCATGCTTTTTCACTGAACTCATTTTTCTTTCTAGTCTTCCAAGTTCAGTTTTTACACTAAATGGATTCTCCAACTATCTTCTCTTTTTACAGTTTCTCACTTAAGACTATCATCCATTCTCACAAATTCTAGTATGTACGAAACTCTCAAATTTGTTCAATGCCAGTCCTATTCTTGAGTCCAATTCTTGCATTTTCAATTGTTTGATGGTCACCATCACCAAGCTCATATATAAAACTGAACTCATTATGTTTCCCCCAGGCACATTTTTTCCAGTACTTCTTATTTCTATTAATGGTATTACCAGCTATATAATGTTGGCACTTTGATTTCACTCAACTACCTACTCAACCATATTTAGTCTAAATGAAATTAGATTCATATTTAAAAAGCATTTATGCAGTCTAGCTGTGCAGTAAAAAAAAAATCTCCTAAATATACGCTCCTTATGTTTTCTTTATTGTCATTTATTTTCATGAATAATATGAATATTTAGTAAATATTATCAGTGTGAAATGGATTATTATATATTTGATGGAATTGTATTGATAGAAGAAAGGAATGGATTTTGGTAATCTTTTTTTTTAAGATTTCATTTATTTATTTATTTGACAGAGAGAGACACAGCGAGAGAAGGAACACAAGCAGGGGGAGTGCGAGAGGGAGAAGCAGGCTACCTGCTGAGCAGAGAGCCTGATGTGGGGCTTGATCCCAGGACCCTAGGATCATGACCTGAGCTGAATGCAGACCCTTAATGACTGAGCCACCCAGGCGCCCCCCCCCCCATTTTTTTTGGATTTATGGTAATCTGACATGCAACTGTTGTCCAGAAACTAAGCAAATCTGGTATCTAGTATGGCATGAATCGTTTTTACAATAATTATTGCATTCTGCCTTTAGTATCTTTTCAAATTTGTCTTATTTTCTATCTTAGATTGTAATGTTAAGTGACAGTAGGGATTATGTACCATTAATCTCTGTTTTTTTTTTAAGATTTTATTTTTCAGTAATCTCTACACCCAGCGTGGGACTTGAATTCACAACCTTGAGATCTAGAGTCCCATATTCCACCGACTGACCAACCAAGTGCCCCTATCTTTGTTTTATCTATAGTCTCTAGAACAATGCCCATATATAATGGGTAATCAATAAATATTCACTAAATTCACAAAGACACTCAGTTCTTGAGGTATTATGGAAAAAGCCACCCCAAAAATGGAATGGCTGATGGGAAAACTGCTGATAACAGTAAAGATTGCAAAAAGCAATCTTGGCTTACTTATACATTTTCTCCTAGGTGCAGATATAGCCACCCATCTTCAGCAAGAAACAGGAAATTAATACAAGAAATGCGTACAGTTAGGCCCTATATTACCATCATGTGTTTCTTATTTTCCATTGGTTTCCTTTGTGATTGGCAAGCCCTACATATTTAGCCTAACTATTCATTCTGGGAATTCTTCCAGAAATATCATGAGGTTAGCTCACTTATGAAACTTGAGCAATTTTACTACATGATTATTACTAGTAATAACAATAATTAGTTAATAAAGAGAAACATTGATTCAGAACCAACAGAGCTCTATGGAATCATTTACTGTTTGAAACATGATTGGAGGTGGTGCCTGAGGAGCCAGTGAGCAGAGGGTCGACATTTTAAACCAGGTCTGAGCCAAGAATTATGGTAACAAACCTTAGGCGAACTAACTTCCAACTCTATAAATTTCCTCATAAATTTTCAGAGTGACTTTTCTGAAAGTTTTCATAAAATTCCGGCACTTTCCATTTCATTTTGGAACTGGATTGTCTTAGGATCAAGCCACTGATTTTATCAGACTTTTACAGTTGATTTCATACTGCCTTTTCATTACTTTTACTGGTGCTGCCTCTAGCACCAGGCCTAACAATGTGGGCATGTCAAGAAAATCCAGTTTTTTTGTTTTGTTCTGTTTTTATTGCCAGCATGTTATGTATGCCCTCAAAGAAAGCTTATTAAGTAAATGGATAGTCTCCATTCATTGTGGCAATTGGAATTATTTTTCAATACAGTCACTTGCTGAAAATGAATGTGCTGGTGTAGGCTACTGCTTATGCCAACAGGGCATAAAATTAGAACCACATTATAAGAAACCTTAAAATATGAAGACTTTATTTAAATCTTTTAGAGTTTTAAAATTCATAGGTCAGTATTTGATTTCTTAGACTCACACATGATGTATAGAATGTTTACCAGGAAAGAAGTAGTGGTGGGGGGAGAAAAAGACAAGAAAAACATAAAACAATCTTTCCTTTGAATTTTATTGAGTTTTTTAGCCTATATAGGCAAAACAAAGTTCAGAATTCATTATCAAATATTTATTCTGTGAACGTAAGTCAAATTAAATGAAGACATGCTAGTATAAACATTTTTAAAATTATAAATAGCTAAATAAATGGAATAGCACTTAAAGTAATATTAGGCAATAAAGATCAGAAAATGTTTGAATTTTAGGACAGATTGTAAGCTCCTCAATGCCAGGAAAGATGTTTTGCTTTATCTTTGTACCTGTTCAGGAAGTTGGTCTATCTGAAGTGACGACATAAATGTGAATATATTAATGTATAATTTGATATAAATGTATATAATTTATATATAACTATATTTATATATGTATAAATAACATATAAATATATATGAAATTTACAAGGTAGTACCAACTTAACAAATTTGTATTTTCATCGCCTTAATAGTCACAACTGTGTGCTTCTTTTGTTCTGTGGAAACATAAAGAGTTAAATTCAGAAAAGTGAGACAAAGCAGGAACCCAAAATTCTCCAGTGTGACACACTGGGAATATTCCTACAAAACAGAAATGTCTATGGATTGATGTGGCTTACCTGAGAATACAATCCTACAGAGATAATAGAATGAAAAAAAAGTCTTGGTGGCTTGTTTATTTTCAGTAAGTGTTCTACAGTGTATTATAAATGGAAGGCATTCCTGCTCCAAAGTAACACACCCACATTCTTTAAATGAAGTTAACTTTATATGTCTGTTTTTTTATAGAAAATTTTAAAGCCAACTCCTAACACACTTTGGAGACTTAATACAGGTTTACCAAAAATGTGGAATTGACTTTCTCCCCTCCTTATTAATCCTACCAGACCCTCCAGACCCAAGTCTTGTCTCACCTTCTCTTAGAGGCATCTAAAGTGCAGAAAGAAAAATTAAAAATCATCTTACTGGCTTAGTTATTTTCCACATGAGAAAACTGAGACATAGAGAGATTAAATGAATTACCTAAAGCCCCACAGTCTATTGCTCTGAGGCCAGAACGTAAAACTTCCAGTCAAAGTCTATTTCATTTTCCTGGCTTCCTCACCATCCCCACCACCCCCTGAACTTCTCAGGCTTTAAAATGACCAAATAGATGCAATATAGAATGATAGTGTTCTAGGAAACGGATGAAATGTTCCAGGACCAGCTGTCCCACCTCATCAGGAAGTGGGTCTTCCTGACAAAGAAAATAAATGTAGGAGGCCCGTTAGAGGCAAGGCCTCCCTCCGTGCTGGCTGGTTAGTTCGAGGGGGTGATGATGGCAATTACAGCAGGGTGGGAACAACCTCCTTGTCAACATGATTATAGTTTACCTTTAATATCAGGAATCAGTGTACGTTCTAGAACACTGATTTTGAAACCGGATCTATAAATGGACTTCAGGGAGTCAGTTTTCCCTGCATAAAAATCTAGGCAGAACTTTTTTTTTTTTTTTTTGCATTTATCTGAGATAAAATTCACAGGTGTCCTCAAATTTTCTGAGGGGTTTTGTGAACTAAATAAGAGTTAAATATCACAGACCTGGACTTTCAATAGAGGTAAATGCTAAAATAAAAACTGTAATGTTGGTATTTATCTTTGGTATTTCCAGCCTCTTCTTTCTGTAATATTTTACCTTTATTAATAATACTCTGTTTCTATCATCCCTTACCATTTTATGTACTCAGCATTCTCACTGTCTTTTTCTGTCTTTTAAAAGAAAAGGAAAAGTACTCTCAAACTCTGGATGCCCCACTGAGATGTATGACTGATAAGGCAATCACCCATCTGTTCTCTTCTGTTTAGTTGAGCTAGGGTTTGAGGAGGGCCACCTACTTCCTGCTTTGGTAATGAGAGGATGTCTTCAACAATCCTTGGATCTTTGCAGGCCAACTTTAATGATTCCAGGTGGAATATAGTTCCCTTCCTGTGTTTATCAATTTAACCTTCTGAGAACATAGAGTTTTGTCTATGGGAGCTAGGTAATATTTCTATTTCTATTGTCATTGTCTATGGGAGCTAGGTAATATTTCTACTTCTATTACCATTAAGTCCTAAGAATTCTCTAATTTCCTTTAAGATTTGTGTTTGTTTGATCTTCATTTGTTTAGAAATCTGGTTTTAAATTCCCAATCATAAGCCTCTTATAAATTCAATGCAATCTCTATCAAGATTCTAATGGCATTTTTCATAGAAATAGAGAAAACATTTCTCTATTTATATTTATAAAACATTTCTCTATTTATATTTATAAAGAACCACAAAAGACCCTAAATAGCCAAGGAAATCCTGAGAAATAAGAACAAAGCAGAAGGAATCATACTTCCTGATTTCAAGCTATACTGCAAAGCTATAATCATCAAAACAGTATAGTACTGGCATAAAAACAAATAGACCATGGAACAGAATGGAGAGCCCAGCAATAAACCTAAATATATATATACAACTAATATTTTACAAGGGAGCCAAGTATAGTCAATGGAGAAAAGACAGTCTATTCAATAAATGGTGCTGTAATAATTAGATATTTGCATGTATAGGAATAAAGCTGGACCTATTATACCATTCACAAAAACTAACTTGAAGAAGATTGAAGATTTAAGTGGAAGACCTGAATCCATGCAAGTCCTAGAAGAAAATATAAAAATTAAACTTCTTGTTATAGATTTTGGATAATTTTTTTTGATATGATGCCTAAAACAAAGCAATAGCAACAACAATAAAAAAGTGAGAATACATCAAACTAAAAAGTTTCTGCACAGCAAAAGAAACCATCAACAAAGTGAAAAGATAACCTACAGAATGGGAAAATATATTTGCAAACCATATATACGATAAGAGGTTAATATCCAAAACATGAAAATACTCATATAACTCAATAGTAAAGAGTCAGTAAGCTAATTAAAGAATGGGAAAAGGACTCGAATAGACATTTCTTGAAAGAAGATATATATAAAAGGCCAATGGGTACATGAAAAGATGCTCAACATCATTCGTCATTAGGGAAATGCAAATTAAAACCAACATGAGATATTCCCTCACACCTGGTGAAATGGCCATCATCAAAAAGACAAGAGATAACAAATGCTGGCATAGATGTGGAGAGAAGGGAACTCTTGTCCACTGTTGTTGAGATTGTAAATTGGTATAGCCACTATGGAAAACAGTATGGAGCATCTTAAAAAAAATTAAAAATAGAGCTACCACATTGTCCAACAATTCCATTGCTGGTGAGAGTGCAGCTACTGTGAGCACCATCTGCGAGCACCATACTAGATACAAGGTATTGCTTTGGGACTCACAGGAAAACTAAGCCGCGAAAATTTTACAATACAGATTTTCCTTGACTTACAATGGGATTATGTCCCAATAAACCCATTGTAAATTGATAATAGCCCATGTCGAAAAAAATCCATTTAATACATCTAACCTACCAACATCATAGCTTAACCTAGTTAGTGTACCTTAAATGTTCTAAGAACACTTACATGAGTCCACAGTTAAGCAAAATCATCTAACACAAAGCCTATTTTATAACAAAGTATTGAATATCTCATGTAATTTATTGAATACTGTCCTGAAAATGAACTACAGAAGAGTTGTATGGGTACAGAATTGTTGTAAGTATATCAGTTGTTTGCCCTTGTGATCTGGGTGGCTGACCAGGGCCTGTGGCTTGCTGCCACTGCCCAGCATCATGAGAAAATATTATATTGCATATCAGTAGCTCAGAAAAAGATCTAAATTCAAAATTCAAAGTACAGTTTCTATGGAATGTGTAGCGCTTTCACACCATTATAAGTCAAAAAAATCATGAGTCAATCCATTGTAAGTCGGGGACCATCTGTATTTTGGTGGTATCTAAGTAGGGGAGGTAGAAGGATAGGTATGAGTAACAATGTATAAAGTTGTGTTTTTTTGGCTTATTTTGATTTTATTAGTTTTTTGACAAATTAAAAATTGTATATATCTAAGGTGCTGTGATAGGCATCAGGACATCTCTCCCTACCAAGAAGTTGACAAAATCCCAAATCAAAAACACTGGACAGTGGACTAGGCCAACACTTGGTTGAGTTGGAAAAGGAGTTATATCAGCCACATAACTTGCATCTAGAACTCTTTTCTGGAAATACAAAGATCTAGACAACAAGAAGGACTCAGAAAATATCATAGAAATCGAACAGGTATGACTGGACCATTTATTCCTGAGTCTAGAAGGGGTAACAATTCCTACTAATCAAGTCTACTAGAGAGGAATAGAGACTATAGTTTACATCTTACATCCTATACTATTTAGGATTAACACAAATGCTGGTATGAGACACATTGACTCTAAGGGTGGTAACGCCAATAAAATTGCTGTGAAGAGCTGGAGTGGCTAAGGGGAGGGGAAATTTGTGAAGACTACAAAAAAAAAAAAAGACGGAAGTCATGTTTTAGAAAGATCAGTCTAAATGAGAGATGCAAAGTATTCTATAGGAGAGAAAGCTTAGGCTTAGGAGAGCCAAATTTATACACTGGAACATTTCAGAAGTCCAGGCATAATAATAGAAATTGAGAAGGGGGTGATGAACATACCAAAAACTGTAGGTGAATAGAAAGTCTTGCAAGTATACAATTGAGACTTTGGGGCTAGATGAGTTACTATATAATTTACCATCCAAATCAAGCCATATTGAGAGTGAAAAGTGGTAATACCAATAGTTAGGCCAAGACAAGAGGAGTAAATGGGACAACTCACCGCTTGTCCCAGGTGAGTTAAGATGTATGGTCACCCTGGGTATGGGGTGAAAGTACAGGAAAGATTCTCAGGTTTGCTCAGCTCATGGGAGACTCCAATCCCGCATACAGGGAAGTAGCACTTTACCTTCACTCACCCTTTGTATGATGTGGGATCACAGAGGGGTTAAATCACCTAAGTAGGTGTGATTTTCTTTTCAGACCCAGGTGAGGTTATAAACTTCCATCCAGGCCTCAGAGCCATGCTCTGAGGAAATGTTCAGGCTCTGTGGGGAGACCTTGTGTGTGTGGTTGTGTGGTCCAAGCTGATGCCTGACTTGGGTCCCAGGCAACAGCCAGCGCTAACCTCCAGACGTGAGAAAAGGATCCTTCAGGTGTTTCAAGCCCCAGCTGCAAGACACTGCAATTGTATGAGAGATTCCAAGCAAGAACTGCCTAACCCAGGCAAATCCCAGAAATATGAGGGATAACAACACTCATATATTATTGTTTTGTAAGTACTGATGTGTGTGAGATGATATGTTATGCAGCAGAGATCACTGGAACAGATGGTAACCATTCTTTCACCAAAATTAGTTTCATGATCAAATATCTTCTGGAAATTCTAGATAGTATCTTGGCATATAAGCAGATATAGTAACATTAAAGTTCCTGATAAGTCTTCCAGTAAAGAAAGCCTATCTATCATAAAAGGTATACACCTCTGCCCCACCTTTTTTGGTAGAAACAGCTCTTAATATCTAAAAAGATTTTCACAGAGAATATTGAAAAAAAACTAGAAAAGCTCTGTTTCCACTTGGCATTGCAGATTGTTACTGAAATATCTCATTCGGGGCTAAATTTATGCTTTCATGTGCATTGCTATCTTTCTAATTTTGCCAAAATAGATACTGTGCAACTGAATAAAAGCTTTTGCTCAAATTCATCAAATGTCTTTTATGGACCAGTAAAGATCTTCCTTTCAAGAACGGGCTAGGGGCACCTGGACGGCTCAGTTGGTTAAGCATCCAACTCTTGATTTTGGCTCAGGACATGATCTCAGTTTCTTCGGGCTCCGTGCTCAGCACAGAGTCTCCTTGCTATTCTCTCTCCCTCTGCCCTTCCCCCCGCTTATGCTCCCTCTTAAATAAATACATAAATACATAAATACATAAATAGATGAAATCTTTAAAAAAAATGGGCTAGACAGAACCCAGGGGTGATGGCACAGATTATTAGGTGGAACAGAATAAAACTCAAGTTTGTGGGTAGGCTAAACTCAAATTATCTACCTGGATGTCTCCTGAATCTCTATCCTGATCTCAAAATGCCATCTGAAGTTTATCAGAAGTAAAGATTAGCAGGCTGAAACAATGCTAGAGCAATTGTAAGGAGAACAGAACCATGATTAATATATACGTAGGGTCTTTGGAGAAGATGGAGCAATACACAATTCACTCTGATATGAAGCTTTTTTAAAAATATTTATCTATTTGAGAGAGAGAAAGAGAGAGCACAAGCAGGGGGAGGGGCAGAGGAACAAGCAAGCTCCCTGCTGAGTGAGGAGCTGGATGCCAGGGCTCAATCCCAGGACCCTGAGATCATGACCTGAACTGAAGTCAGACGCTTAACCAACAGCCACCCAGGCACCCCTCTGATATTAAGCTTTAACGAGAAATGATAAAGAGAAGTATAAATTAGTCATGACTCACTTTGTAATCTGGTACAGACCGCACCCTCTTATGTGAAATACAGCAAGCCCTGTCCCTCTTTCCCATACACAACTACTGGGAACAGATGGCTTTGGAGAAATTTGTTTTGTAAGATGAGCTTCTGAATTGTCTAATGCACTTTTTTACACAAGCTTTACCTCTAAACATAAGACCTTCAAATCCTTTATTTATCACACTGTTAGGGGATGCCAACTCCTCTCATTCTACACTGACAAATCTCATGCTCTGGCCCTGGTCCATTTCTGCCTAAATTAACAAATGAAAAATGCTATAACTGGAAAAGAGTTTTGAAGGAAAAAAAAAAAGCCCTTGATTGAGAGGTAAGAGAACTGAGTTTATTTCCTTTTTTGGCATGAACTGATGGTGGGATTTTTTTTTTTTTTTTAAGTAACTTGGCATGACTGACCTCAGCTTTCTTAGGAAAATAAGTGGGTTTGGCTCAAAGGCTTCTTAAGAATTCTTCCCACCAAACTAGTTATGCAGTAGCTCAGATCCCTGATCCATTCAGCAGTACCTCTGTTGGGGTTAAAAAGAGTGTGTTCTGCAAAACAGGTTTGATTTTCACAGCTCAGTTTTTCACTTTCCTGGTTGTATTTTCTCCCTCTCCTCCACCGATTTCCAATTATCTTCTCACCACGCACATTATCAGCTAACTTTGCTTCAGCTAGCATCCCCAGACTTCCTGTCCCTTTTACCTTTCATTAGTTCTAAATTCTAATGTTCTCTCCTCATTTCCTCATCAGCTCCTTTCTCTCAGTCCTCAACCCCGTATCCAGGTTGTTAGCAATCACTAGAACTGTTGCTTACGTCTTCAGCCTGCCACTTATCTATTTCTATTCCCGTACAAGATTTTGAAATATTGTAGCTTCATGATTGATTCTAACATCTGCTGAAAATTGACCCCCTCTTGTTCTCACTTTAATGAATTAATGTATTAATCAAGAAGGTCGAGAACATGAAAAAGACCGTTCAGGGGCCATTTACAAAGTTTTGACAGGTAAACTGACAATGTATTTCCTTAGGTCTCTGGGCCAGTAATTTCATTATGACTTGTTTACATACATAGACAGTTTTCATCTGCAGATCAGTGCTTCTCCTAATCAGCTCATAGAGCTCTTTGGATTCTGTGGTTCGTGTTTCATTCTATTTATTCTACTGCTCTAGTCTCATTCACAAGGTATCACTGTTCCTGATAAATACCTTTTCTACAGTAAACATGTTCTAAGGTGTGTACCCAGCAGATAAGGTATATCAAGCAACTCTGGCAATGATTCATTAGGAAATGCATGCTTTAGACATTTAGGATTGCTTTTGGAAGTTTCTGTGATACACAAAGATAGTTCAAGACAATGTATGTACATGAAAACTCTCATCTCCCATTTCTGCATTCTCCTTATTTTTCTCCTACAACTGTATCTTTTTTCCTAGAATTGTACCTTTTTCTTTCAAGTCCTGGCATCCTTGGTTATCTTTCCAAATAGAAACTACTTTGGTAATTTTTTTTTCTCTACTCTTCTCTAAAAAGTTCTCTGTTCTTCCTAGGCTAACTTGTCACCTCGCCACTGCTCTGTCTTCCAGGCAGGCTAGTGTGCCTTCCAGAATGTTTCATTGTTTACAAAACCTGTATCATTTTCAACATCTCTTCACCTCATTCAACTACTCCAAGGACAGCATACATGTGTAGCTTTTTTGTAGACAATCCTCATTCTATCACTTCCTAGGAATGGAGAAAGCAGTGGTTAGTTTCCATAAGTTTCCCACTGACGTTCACATGCTTTTTTCTTCTACCTGCTGCAAGGATATCTTTTTCCTTGTAGCCAGGAACCTCTCCCCATTTGCTTAGCCCCCAAGCTATTTCTCCGCACTTACCTAAAATTTAGCACATAGTTAACAGGTTTTCCTCTTTCAAACCCTAGTTTCTGCCATCATCCCACATGATTACAATGTTCAAGTCATCTGATAGAAAACCTTAACTTACCTTTCAATTTCTGGACATTCAGTTGCAGTTATTGTCTCTCTTCTTATGCCATTTCCAGAAATAGCTTCATTCTTGACCTGTTCGTCACTCTAAAATTCTTCAGCTTTGAAAAATTAAAAAAAAAGTTTTGATTTCTTACTTATTTTATAAAAATAATAATGTTCATTTTAGAAAATTCTAAGAAATCACAAATATATAAAGAAAATACAAATTCCCAGTAAGTTCATGATATTGGTAATTTGTATATTATATATGGACCTCTATATCTACCATCTATCTATCATCTATCTATCTAATCTGTCTATCTATATCTATCATCTATCTATCTATCCATCTATCATCATCTATTTATTATCTATTGTATGTATGATATCTGGCTAGTTAGCTATTATCTAGCTATCTAGCTATCTAATTATCTATAATTCTTCCTCTTCACACCCACAGCCGCCCACTAACACACCTATACTAATATATAGGTATACAAAACATAATTTTGTCTATGTCTATGTGAGGTGGCATAAAGCCCATTCTGGCCCAGCCTGCTAGGAATAAGCATGTGCTCTGGAAAATGACTGGGTAGATGAATTTTCAAAATTGTAATGGTATGATCCAAGCCAATTTGAGCAAAGAGCACAAAACTTCAGACATACTAGCTCTCATAGTCTAAATGGAAGACCTCTTTAACTGTCTATAGCTCTTAAATAGTTGCCAATAGTGTGACTAGCAGTGGTGCAGCAACTGTCCTAAAGGAAATTCAAGCTACACTATGTTCGGTATATCTCCAGAGGACTTGGAGTGTCTGGAGCAGAAAGATCAGGTGCTTATGCTCACATTGCCATCTTACACGTTTGTCTCATTACAGGCAGCTCTCTCTGCATGTTTAAGTGTGGTTCCTTCTCATGCCTTTCTCTTCCTGCTATACAGAGATTTAAAAAAAATACATTTTGGAGGGCAACATACGCCTCCTAAATTTTTTATATAGCTTTCATAAAATTATTTTAACATTCATGCTTTTTTATTAAATTTGAGGGTAACGTTCAGTTGCCTTAATTCTGCACATATTTTCATTGACTCCAAGTTGGTTATTTTATCTATATTCAGCTTGGATGGAAAGATATCCTTCTAGTTCTGGTGTTTCCTAATAGGCATGTTGATGGAACTGCACTGCAGATTAATGGATCCCAACATCCAACATGCTTCTCAAGTCCCTCACCTAGAGCAGGTTACTTTGCTCTTTTTTTTTCTTGGAGAAAATAGTTTTCATAGTGTGTGTACTTCTTTACTAGCTGCCAATATTTTTTACACATTTCTTTTTTTTAAGATTTTATTTATTTATTTATTTAGAGAGAGGGAGGAGGAGCAGAGAGAGAGGGAGAGAGAGAATCTCAAGCAGACACTGCGCTGAGTGTGGAGCCTGATATGGGCCTTGATCTCATGACCCTGAGATCACAAATTGAACTGAAATCAAGAATCAAACGCTTAACTGACTGAGCCACCCATGTGCCCTTTTTAGATGTTTCTATACATGTAACCACTTATAATTAGTAACTCCAGTGTAATCCATTTATAAATCCTCACATAAGTGGTCAACTACTATTTGACAAAGGAACCAAGAATACTCAATGGAGAAAGCTTAGCTTCTTCAATTAAGACTATTGGGAAAACTGGATAATTACATGCAGAAGAAATAAGTTGGACCCTTATCTTACACCAAACACAAAAAAACTAACTCAGAAAGTATTAAAGACACATATGAGACCTGAAACCATAAGACTCCCAGAAGAAAACATAGGGAGCAAGCTCATTAACGTTGGTCCTGGTGATGACTTTTTGGATGTGACACCAAAAGCACCACCAACAAAAGCAAAAATAAATAAGTTGGACTACAGCAAACTAAGAAAACTTCTGCATAGCAAAATAAGCAATCAACAACATTGTTGGTTTGTAACCTCCTCGGTAGCTTCCTGGGTCTAATCAGAAACTGGCCCCTGAACATGGAGGGCAGGGAGAGACCAAAGAAAGAGGCAGGCCAGTCCATGTTGGTAGGTGGTGGCAGTTTTAAGAAGCAAAGGGAACTTGCATACAAGGCTTGTCTGGGGCAACAGCCAGACAAATGGATCCTTGCACCTGCCCCCTACAAATCTTAAAAGTCATCTTTTCAATGTTGCCCCCCAACATTCCACCCCTTGCAGCCAGCTCTTACATTCTCACATACTCCCCTCTTCTCCCATGGCCCCCGAGTGGTCAGCACAGGTTTCACTAGTATGGAAGTGGCTCTTTTGATGGCTACCTGCCTGCACTGAAGGCAGCGCTACAGCCACGAATCAGGCACATGCAAAAGAAAACATAGATTAGACCACGATTCCCAAAATCAGTGACAACCTTTTCTTTTCAGAGCTCCATGATATGAACCCTAATATGCATGTTGCTCAAGTCCCCTAAACTGAGGGTCAGATCATTCAGGGTGTTTACGTGTGTTCTCATATGACTTAATAAAAAGGATTCATTCACAGATTCATCAGGTATGAACACACAACATTCTGTCTGGATAATGGCACAGGTGCCTCCTTGAGAGGGAATAATAATGTCTTTGGCTCTTAATTTTGGAAGACAGCTTTTCTCATGAGATACATTTTGGTGTTCTCCAAACCAAGACAGGTTTTGTTGCTATTAGTTAAGGCTTGCTCAGTGGAATTTAGTAAAGGCTTCTATGTGTGCTATCCCGTCCTCCAGGCCAATCGAGGAGACAAAGATGGCTGCCAAATGATTGTGGGTGGAAAAACCTGACCTGGTTTTACATACTGTACATATTAGCTCGGGGAGGCACCACTATCAGGCATAGATAGGCTGGGAATGGGATATGCCAGACCAAGACCCCCATCTTTGCCCCCTCTTTCAATGGAGTGTGCTCCATTTCAGGTATAACACATTTTAACAGGTCCAGCTTGAAGTAGGACAATGGGATCCTAGTGGAGATTGAATAGTTCCCCTTCACCCCGAGGTGTGAAGTAACTCACCCATCTCAGCAAGATGTCCCATTGTAAATTCCAATGTGCTCTCAGTGGCATAATATGTTGATCCATGGTGAAAATAAGGGGAAAGGCTGTTTCCCACGACTTCCACATTTTCACAGTATTGGGTGCCTTGGCCGGGGTCCCCTGTCTGGCATATGAGGGAACAGGACCTACAAGTCGATCATTCAAATGTATTAAAGCTTGGGACAATACTTCAGTCTACCTGGCCAGGGTGGTTTTATGTGTTAGTAGTTTAATCTGCTGCTTTAATTTTCCATTTTTCTTTTCTACCAACCCTTTTGCTTGTGGGTTAATAGGGGAGATGAAATCACCATTCAATGTCATGTTCTTTTGCTCAGCCTTGCATGCCATGGCTTTTGAAATGTGTTCCCTAAAGACTGTCTTGTCAATGAGGGTATCCATAGATTCTATTTCATTTTTTTAAGCACCTAATGGTGGCAGTCTGGTTTGCACTCTAATAGGAAAAGCTTAAGTTAGGCCAGATGTAGTGTCCACACAAACTGAAGCATATTTAGAACACTTACTCAGAGGGAGAGTGCCAATATAATCAATTTGCCAATCCCTCACTGGTTGGGAACTCAGGATTCTTTTGGTAGTAGCTTGGGCACTGTTTAAAACACACAAGACACGCTGTTATGGCATTTACCAAGTCACTAATTCTTCAGGGTCAACTGGCATTCTTGGCAATATGCTATCTTATTTAGGCATCATAGTAGCTTTATGTACCTAATCTACTGCACCTACTGAAGGGTCAATACCTAAGTCTCATACCGAAGCTAAGGCATCTGCTTCCTGATTACCAGAGGCTGTCAGTATCTTATGAGCTGGGACATGAGAAACATTGAGGTCTGGCTGCTTTAGGTTCTTGCAGATGGACCCCAATGTCTTTCCACATATCTTACCCCACAAGGGCTTATTTATGATCATGCACTCCCATTTTCTATTGTCCAAGCCATAGATAGGGTTAATCCCTTTAAAATAGCCCAACTGTCCGTGCAAAGGGTTAAGGGCTCATGAGTGATCAATCTCCAGCCAGACAGTTCTGAGCTCACCCACTGACGGCTGTGTGAAAGGCTTTAGCTGGAGAAGTTCCATGTACACTGCCAGGGTATATATTGGGTTTCTGCCCCCTTCTAGAGCTTGGACCCCAATTCTAGGGGCATTCTTCCCTTATTGTGTCTACCACAGGGTCCGACCCATACCTTCTAAATTCATAGACACAACTCACTCAAATAGTGGCCCATGCTTAGGAGATATCCCAGAACTTTAATCTGCTTTACTGGTATTTTTGCCTTCTAAAAGGCAACTTGTTGCTCTGATCTCCAGTCCCACACATGCCCTTTCTTTATCAGGCAGTACAAAGGACGGGGGCACTGTGCCAGGTAGGGATTAAAAGTCTTCCCAAACCCCCAAATCCCTACAGAGGTCTGCACCTCTTTCACATTCTTACCGGTTAGATGAGCTTGCACCTGATCAATCACAACTTTTGGGACAACACCCATCTTACCTGTCCAGATGACTTCCAAACCTTTACAGTGGTGCCTGGGCCTTGAATTTTTCATGGGTTTATTGCCCAGCTTCTCCCTCACAGATGTTCCCCCAAAGCCTTCAGTTTGTCCTGCAACAGAGGTAAGTCTTCACTTGTTAACTTTATACTATCAATGTAATGGGCCCATTTTACTGATGTGGGAAAGAAGAACAAGGGTGGGTCCCTAGCTGCCATCCCATGACATATTGTGGGGCTCTGCAGGTAGCCTTGAGGGAGCACTTGAAAGATCTATCACACATGAAGGCAAACTGATCTTAGTTATCATCTGCCTGTACTTGTCAAAGTCGTTTCCATAAATATCTTTGAAGATTAAGCACTTTTGAAGGAACACATTTTTTTTGCTAAAGGATCAAAGTGAAACTATAATTGTCTGCACATGACCAAAGACTTAAAAATGGCCATGATTGAAGATGTGGTGAGAGTTTGTTATAATGCAATTGACAAAGGAATTTGATTATTTCTGCGACATACATACATATATTTTAAAATTATGACTGACATTATACCAAGACAAATGAAATGGAACAGGTCCAGCTCAAGGGTCAATTTGTGGTTATGTCTTCTCAATGACCTCTCCCAGCACTTACTAAAAAAACAAAAGGATTAAAAACACAGCTTCTAACCATGCAAGTCTCTTCTGGACCACTTATATGCAATTGGTATTTAGTTAGCTGTTGTAGCAGAGTGCATTACAATGAATTGACAAGGGCACTTCTATAGCAGTCTGTATTTTAAAAGGTCTCTCTCCCGCCTTGTTTTTCTTCAATCTCTGTGGGCAGTGTTTTTGTTATATTCTGGGGTGTTTACATTCTCAAAGACAAGGAAAGATTTACAACTTTAAAAGACAGAGAAAGAATGCAAGTTTTCTCCTATGAGTTTTGGGGTAATTACTATTTTAAAATGTTCCTTTGTATGCGGGGTCAGAAGTCTGGGGCATTTCAGCTGTTTCCTCGTCAATTACAATACCCTCCTCTTCATTTTCATCACTTACTCAGAGGTTCTTCCTCAGCATCCTAATCCAGGTGTGTCACAAGTGCCTGGAACTTAAATCCAGGCATTCGACCCCTCCTAGTTTTACAAGACAGCACGTTAAAGGTTCTAATTCATTATCCTGCTCTCCCACCTTATCTGTCAGCCTCCAAACTGGCTGACTAGTGGACATCCACACATTCTTCTCTAACCTTAGCTCGTCTTCTAACTTCCTGACCTGAGCCTCAGCCCCCAGTTGGGCATTGGTGGCCAACTGAACTGCCCGCAGTAGAGGCCAACCCACTGCACATACCATGTGCTTCCCTCTCCTGCTGCAGTGTGCTATGTATGTGTAGTTCCTCCAACAAATGCATGAGACTGGCTCGTGTTTGGGGAAGTGCCCCTGTACTTACATGGTGATCCACAAGCATCTAATGTGCTGGTCACCCCTCCCCACATAGAGGTCAATGGCCACCTTGGGATTTCCCCTGAGGTTGCCTTATTCACATTTCTCTGGTCTCCTGGCAGGCTCAGCAGTTGTTGGTTTGTAATCTCTTTGGGAGCTTCTGGTAGAATCTGAAACTGGATCCCTAATGGAGAGGGCAGAGAGAGAGAAAGACGCAGCCACTCCACTTTGGTTGGTGGCAGTTTTAAGAAGCAATGTCCACAATAGCCAAACTGTGGAAAGAGCCAAGATGTCCTTCAACAGATGAATAGAAAGAAGATGTGGTATATATATATATATATATATATATATATATATATATATATACACACACACACAATGGGATATTATGCAGTCATTAAAAAGAATGAAATCTTGCCATTTGCAACTATGTGGATGGAACTAGAGGGTATTATGCTAAGCGAAATAAGTCAATCAGAGAAAGAAATGTATCATATAATCTCACTGATATGAGGAATGCTTAACCTCAGGAAACAAACTGAGGGTTGCTGGAGTGCTGGGGGGTGGGAGGGATGGGGTGGCTGGGTGATAGACACTGGGGAAGGTATGTGCTATGGTGAGCGCTGTGAATTGTGCAAGACTGATGAATCACAGACCTGTATCTCTGAAACAAATAATACATTATATGTTAAAAAAAAAAAAAGAAAGAGAGAGAAGATAGTAGGAAGGAAGAAATGAAGGGGGGGAAATTGAAGGGGGAGACAAACCATTAGAGACTAGGGACTCTGAGAAACAAACTGAGGGTTCTAGAGGGGAGGGGGGTGGGAGGATGGGTTAGCCTGGTGATGGGTATTAAAGAGGGCACGTACTGAATGGAGCACTGGGTGTTATACACAAACAATGAATCATGGAACACTACATCAAAAACTAATGATGTATGGTGATTAACATAACATAATAAAATAAAATTTAAAAAAGGAAATACAATTGGCTATAGCAAAAAAAAAGAAGCATAGGAAGTCTGTCTTGCATGACAGCAAGACAAAAGAATGCACCTGCCCACCAAATCTTAAAAATCCTTGATTTAAATGTACTCATTTAACAAATATTCACAAATATTTACTGGGCTCTTACTCTGAAACATACACAGTTGTAAGTGCTGGGGCATGCCCTTATAGAACTTAAGGTTCAAGTGGGCAAAAGACAGACTGTAAAAATGAATAAATAAGTAAACAAATGCATAGTGTAGGATGCTAGTGTTTGATGATTTCAATGGAAAAAATAAAACAGTAAGGGGATAGGTTGTGCTAAAGAAGAGAAAAATGGAAATTATGGTCAGGTTACCTTTCACTGAGAAGGAGATGTTAGACCAAACACTTGAACTAATTGATCATTCAGGTAGATACCTGAGGGAAGCATATTTCAGGAAGAAGTGACAGTCAAAGCAAATGTTGAGGCAGGCATATGTCTGACATATTCAAGGAATATGAAATAATTCAGTGTGGCTAGATTAGAGCAAGCAAGAAGATGAGGTCAAAGATCAGGAGGGAAAGAGTAAATGCAGAACATTGGGCTCCAGTTCCTGTTCAGCCTGAAAGTCATTGCAGTGGATGGAATTGAGTTTAATAGAGATGGTGAAGATTTTTTAATCACTCTGGATTTTCATGTGTAGGCAGACCATGAGTAAACATAAGAAACCTCTCTCTATCCCTGATTATAAATAAGAGGAATGAATAAGATTTCCCTGAGGGAGTTTAACTGTGAAATAAAAACATAATGAATCAAAGCAGATATAAACAGAATACTTCTCATGGCCAAGGACATGTAACTGTGACTGGAGGTATCCTTGTGCTGGGGTGCTTAATGCCTACTATTTTCTCCACTGGTGAGGGAGCGATGCCTGCCCTAGTTATGGGGATGGCTGAACACACAACCCCCTACACTGGACAAATGAGATCAACAAGAGTTTATGTCTCATATACTCACAGCCCAGGGTTGGAGGGGTAGCATGCCATGCACGCTGCACCCAAATACCCAAGGGTTGCACTTGGGAACAGAGTGAACCAGGGACTGTGAGAGGTAGGCTTGGTAGTATCAAGGATATGAGGTGACCCCCGGTTCCCATGGAAGCATTTCATTGGTTTGAGTAATTCTGTAAGTTGGCAAGGAACTGAAGCCTGCTATTCAGGAGATAAGCAGGAACTGGGCCTGGTCCTATAATTAAGATTGGTGTTTAACTAGGGGCCCTGACCAATGGAAATAGGGTAGAAACGGAAACTCATGTTTAGGCCAATCCAGGCCCTCTTGTTTTTCCCTAGATGTTAAGGAACATGTAATATTGGATCTTAATTTTAGTTCTTATACCAGATGGAGTGCTGGGGAGAGTGTGGGTCAGCAACGGAACACAGAATTGAAGGATCAGATATAAACATGGACAATATCTATCTTCGTTCTATCTGGATGGTGAAGTGCTCTCCTAGTCCTTTGTACTTAGTAAGCCCTTGTCTGATTGTTAAGTACGTTAGATTATGCAAATGGTCAATCAGTTGATTGGACCCAATAAATCTCTGCTGATTACCTACTGCCTTTTGATTTAGATTTTGCATGATGAGAGGAAATTCATATTGTAGGCATACCTTGGAAATATTATGGGTTCAGTTCCAGAATACTGCAATGCAGTGAATATTGCAATAAAGTGAGTCAAATAAATTTGTTGGTTTCTCAGTGAATATAAAAATGATGTTTATACTGTACTGTAGTCTATTAAGTGTGCAATAGCAGTATGTCTAAAAAAACAATGTAGAGACCTTCATTAAAAAATACTTTATTGCTAAAAAATGCTAACCATCATTTTAGTTTTCAGCCAGTAATAATCACTAATCACAGATCACCATAACAAATAAAATAATAATGAGAAAGTTTGAAATACTGCAAGAATTATCAAAATGTAACAGAGACAGGAAGTGAGCAACTGCTGTTGGAAAAATGGCACCTATAGGTTTGCTGGATGCAAGGTTGGCACAAACCTTCAATTTGTGAAGTGCAATAAATGTAAATAAACATATCTGCAAAAGGAGATACTCCTGTACAAAGAACCTAATGCGATGTAGCAGGCCTTAAACGCATAGCTAATAATTCAGTGCCCGCGGTTATTGGCTGATTATAATATTAAGACCTAAGCAAGAAACTAGACTCTTAGGTAAATACAGTACCTGAAAGGTGATAACAAAATCTCTTGGCTTTCTTATGTAAAAATGTATTTACTAAGCTTAAAAGCAAATAGCTTTCTTTCATTTGTGTCACACTACTTACCACAGGTAGGAATCTGATAAGTTAGAATAGGGAACCCTAAGGCTTTAAAGTGGTTTTGGTTTTAAAAGACTACTAGCTATTTCTCTCCCTTTTATTCTAAAACTCAGCTGTTCATGGCTTGTGGTTCAGAGACTCTGCCTGTGTTTTTGAGTGATCCTCCTCCAACCATTAATTCAGCATGCAAACCCATATTTAGTAGCCACTATTTTCAAAGCACTATCTTGGGGTCTTGGGGGTACAATGATGGCTGAAATATATCCTAAAGGAGAGCTCAGTTTAAGGGAGGGAAGGCCCGTCAATGATTTTGGAAAATATTTTGATTTTTTAGTATTTGTTATATAATTTTTAAATTATAAAAAAATAACAACCACTACTTAAAAATCCAGAAATACAGAAAGAGGTAAAAACCCTCAACTTCCCAGCACATACAGCAAAGCTTCTCCAAATATTTTGATTTTTTTTTCTGCTTTGTTTTTCACTCTGAATAGGTTTGTGAAGGTTTTATTTAGTTTTGATCATTTTGTATACAACTTTATTGCTTTACTTTTGTTCTAATATTATAATGGAGAGATTTCCCATAATATTAAAATTCATTACACAGATAATTTTAAATAATGGTTTAATATTTCACTCAATAGATATGTAGTAGATTGCAGAGCCATCTCCTTATTTGGGGGATATTTAGCTTTAGCTTTTTTCCTTTATAAATAATATAATTAACATCTTGATGTATAAATCCATTTTATATTTTAGACAATTTTCATAGATTGATTCTCAGTGGTGGAATTCTTTGTTTAAAATATAAGAAAATACTTCAAAATGTTGAATCTGATGACTAGTCTGTCTTCTTTTGGAGATTACTTTCAAACTCTGTTTGTATTTTTGTTTGCTCTCTTACCCTAAATAGAGGTAAGAGATGTGATTAGGTAAAATGTCAACATGTGTACAATGTGTGTATAGAGCAGAGAGAAGGAATTTTCCAACCATGTTAAAACCTGAGCTCCTTATGCCCCTCCACACACATTTTAATGGCATTACTGGAAGCATTGACTCAGTGCCAACTCTGTGCTGTTCATTTCTGGGTGCAGGGTAAACAGTGGAGGCAATGCCTCAGAATTCAGTCACCTTATAGTCTGTCTTTGGTTTGAAGGAGTGGTATGTCTGTGTCTGTTCCAGAAGCAATTGTAACAGCACAGCGGTTTAATGTTTTAATTAAATAAAAACTTATATTAAAGATCCTATCCCCAATGGTACCAAAGTTTGTCACACATGCTTAGAAAAGATCAACTGTCTTTGATATTTCAATGCTACTTCTTTCTCAAGGTGGTGGTAGAGATGGGTCCATGCTCATGTAAAGATCCTGGCACATTCTAATCACCCAGTAAGGCTTTGCGCCCTTCTCTCTTCCTTTTAAGAAGACCTTGCATCCTTGGCCTAACTGGGTCCAAGTGGGTGGTGACTGAATTATCTTTTTCTTTCATTTCCAGTACTAACACCCTTTGTTCTTCTTTCTACATGACAGTCTTTGGAATAATTAAATTGAAAGCAGAAAGGATAGTGAGAAGTATGGGATGAAAAGAGACTTTTGTGAAGTGAGGATATATAATCTTCCACATGTGCAATTCCTTTTCTGCCCTTAGTGAATAGAATAAATGGGATTGGAATCACTATGGTCCTGGGGGTGAAACAGTTACAATGAGGTCTTCCTGGTGCTTCAGTAATAACCCACCTTGGATAGAATGATCTCTCATTCATAGAATTTGGTGGTTCTAAGTAATTATTTCTGAAGATATTTTGAAGCCCTTGAGTGAAATATATTTACAGAGAACAGAGCAAAGTAATTATGTTTATTTATTTAATCAGATCCAATCTATGGGTCTCCAGAAACTACCCATAATTGGGTCCTTTTTTCTCATTCTCATACTCCCAAGTTTTAGGTCCATCCACTCCTAAGAGGGAGAGGTCATCTACCATAAAGATAAGGTGTTTTAAACCTTGAACACCTCCCCTCTCCATTTATCTGTATCTGTTTTATCCAGCACTTTCTTTCTTTCTTGAGATGTGCACCAGAAAGAAAATAGGAGAAGGTATCATACCTTGCTATAGATACTCTGCTCTAAGAAACACCTCACAAAGAACCAGTAAAAAGGCAGTGCTCAGGACCAGATCTTCCTTGAGACAGTAATCCTCATTACGTCTTCTGCTTGGTGCTGGAGAATTCTTTTACTATCAGTCTCATCCCAATCAGCACCCCTGAAGGATTTTTCTCTAACAATCATTACTCAGTGAGCTGTGTCCCCTGAGGGATGGAGCTAGGATCTGAGCAAACTCTGTTGGTGAATGTCACTACCAAACAATCATCAAAAGCTACACACTGCTGGCATCTCTGAGACAGCCCTAATACCTCTGGGCCTCAGTTTCTTCAGATGGAACTTGCAGTTGATGATATCTACATTGAAAGGTTTTTATAAGAATTAGGGACACTAAGTACAATGCACTTCAAATGGTATCAGACATATATTAAAAGAAAGGGGCTTTCTTGATATCCCATAAATTACAATATATAGGAACTACACAATTTGGAACACTGGTACAAAACAGTAATGCTCTTACTGCATCCAAATCAGATTTCATAGCTCATTATTTTTAATCATATGGTTAAAAATGGATCAACTTGTTGGGGTGCCTGGGTAGCTCAGTCAGTTAAGTGTCCGACTCTTGGTTTCAGCTCAGGTCATAATTGCAGGGTCATGAGATTCAGCCTCGAGTGGTCTCCACACTCAGCTGGGAGTCTGCTCTCCCGCTCTTCCCCCTGATCAAACATGCAATAAATAAATAAATAAATAAATAAATAAACCTTAAAAAATGGATCACCTTGCTAGAATCCTCTTTTTTAGCTGATATTTAACTAAAAGAAGTTTGTGTAGAATAGAAAACAAAATAGACATTTTACACATGTGTTGGAAAGGAGGGACAGGAAAGCATCCTTCAAACTGAGAAGGCACTTTGAGACCAAAAAAAAAATGAAGCAGGAGACATCATACAGTTTATGGAGAGTTTTATTCATGTAACTTACTGACGGGGGAGCAGGTGGATTTCACGCCATTCTTCCACAATGACCGTACATCCGAATACTGGGAGGTGACTTGCATCCTTATGCCACAGCAGCAATATAAAAATTAACATGAGATTATTATGCATATAAGACAAAAGAAAATACTTAGAACTAGAGTTCCCTCAGTGACCTGGTTAAGAGATGAGCTAAGTAGTGAAGGCATCAGCAAAAGAGATCTTTTCTACATGATTAATAAGCTTCTGCATATGAGGCATTAAGTTCAGCATTCTGCAGATGCAGTAGTGGAGTGATTGTGAATTTCAGCATAGATGGTGGCCCATGACAGCACTAGGTTGAGCCCTCATCCTTTGTAGAACCATTATTTTGGAACTCTCATGTACAGGTATAGAAACATCTGTCCACGGCAGTAAGTGGGGTGTTAAAGTCCTTTAGTATTGTTGTATTATTATCAATGAGTTTCTTTATGTTTGTTATTAATTGATTTATATATTTGGGTACTCCCAAGTTGGGGGAATAAATATTTATAATTGTTAGACCCCTTAATTATGATATAATGCCTTTCTTCATCTCTTGTTATGGTCTGTGGTTTAAAATCTAGTTTGTCTGATATAAGTATGGCTACTCCAGCTTTCTTTTAATATCATTAACATGATAAATTGTTCTGTATCCCCTTACTTTCAATCTGCAGGTGACTTTAGGTCTAAAATGAGTCTTTTGTAGGCAGCATATATATGGGTCTTTTTTTTTTTTTAATCCATTGTAATACTCTGTGTCTTTGGCTGGAGCATTTAGTCCATTTACATTTAGAGTGATTATTGATAGATATGAATTTAGTGCCATTGTAGTACCTGTAAAGTTGGTGTTTCTGGAGATTTTCACCATTCCTTTCTAATCTTTGTTGCTTTTGGTCTTTCCTTCCCACTCAAAGAGTCCTGTAATATTTCTTGTAGGTCTGGTTTAGTGGTCATGACTCCTTTAGTTTTTGTTTGTCTGGGAAACTTTATCTTTCCTTCTATTCTGAATGACAGACCTTCTGGATAAAGTATTCTTGGCTGCATATTTTTCCCATTCAGCACACTGAATTTATCATGCTACTTTCTTCTGGCCTGTCAAGTTTCTGTAGACTGATCTGCTGCGAACCTTGTTTGTCTTCCTTTGTAGGCTAAAGACTTTTTTTCCTTTGCTGCTTTCAGGATTCTTTTCTTGTCTGTGTATTTTGCAAATTTGACTACGGTTTATGTCTTGGTGTTTGCAGACTTTTGTTAATTTTGATGGGAGTTCTCTGTGACTCTTGGATTTCAATATCTGTTTCCTTCCGCAGATTAGGGAAGTTTTCAGCTATAATTTGCTCAAATAAATCTTTTGCCCCTTTTTCCCTCTCTTCCTCTTCTGGGACTCCTATAATACAAATGTTATTACATCAAGGCTAAGGTCTAAGCCAAATACTTGCCATCAGATTTGCCTACAGTACCTATAGATTTGGATTACTTCATCTTTTTTTGAGATCCCCAAAATATCTTGAGGTTCCTGAGCCTGTCACAAAGTGACCTTCAGTACTTGATTGTGAAGTCCCCCAGAAATGTTATAAAAAAAGGTACCAGGTCAATTTTTCCAAGGGGCTTCACTGGTTGCATGAAGTCAACCTTAGTTCCTTAATACTGTCTTGTCATATCTGAGTCTATGTATGTCTTTCTCAAATATGACATTCCAGTCAAAGCCTTGGTAATATAACCAGCATTTCCCATAGTGTCCTGTTATAAGGAGAACAGATTCTTGTTGAACTTATGCAATAACCGTAATTGCCGTCAAGAAAGAATACTCACTGAGAGTTTCTGAATTCTGGAGGGATCAGGTAGGGAGAAAATGATAAATGTTTTTGTTTTTTAATCTGGTAGAGCAAATATAAGAGTTAGTGATGTTTTAAACAGGAGTCAGAAAAACTATAGTTATCTTTTTTGATTCATTCAGTCCCATGTTACCAATTCTTTTTCTGTTTGAATGAAGTTTTTCCTTTAATTCTAGAAATTCTTACTCAGCTTAGTTTTCTGATCTTAAGTGTATGAGAAACGTTTATTCATCAAAAGTCCTCCCCATAAATCTCTTTGAAGATAAAACACATTTGTAAGAACATCAGGACAATAGCTGTAAACAAGACTCAAAAATGACCATGGTTAAAGATCTGATGAGAGTTCAGTATCAATAATTAGAATTACATGTAATGAAGTTATACCAAGACATATGAAACTTCAGGAATTTCATTAATTTCCAGAATAGTTGTAGCATTCACTCATACAATATAACCTAAAAAGGTTTATCCTACCTTTTCTGGCAATGTTTCCAATTTAACTTGACATATCAAGTAAACAAGCCTAATCAGGCAAAAAGGCATCATTTAGAATTTGAATTTTGGGAATTTTGTTAAAAATATCAGAAGGTTTTAAAGCATATGCCTAAATAGGATTATAGGTCATTACAAAATTTAAAACTTAATTATCTGTTTAACCAAGGTGACAATAAGAAATTCTAAAGGCAAATATAGAAGTTTACATAGTTGTCAGCAAAACTTGGCTCTTTTAATATTGAGAAGATTTAGCTTTCCTAAGTAATGAAAGACCCAATAAAGACAAAACATAAGAAACTTTTTTTTCTGGGCAGATAAACATTTTGTTTACAATTTTCTTATCAAGAGCAGACCAACAATAAAACAAGAAACAAAAAACAAAAAAACCTTTGTCATCTTAACAGAGAGAAAAAAAAAACAAATTTTAACCTTACGCCATTATACTTCTGATATTAAAACTCATTCATTCCGATCTTAGTCATTCCTGATTATGCATAAAAATTCTTTTCCAAAGAGTATCTTCTCATAAACTTTCTATAACTTTCTTTTTCATTCAGATTTTGTTCTGTTTTCCCTCTCCAAACAAGCAATCTCATTTTAGGACAAATTTACTTTCTTTTCCCTCAACAAAAATATATTCCCATTCCTCATACATTTCTTACCAAAAACACATACCTTACTTTCCTTGCATACAGAGTTGTTTCTCTTGTTTCCAGTAGTCTTAATGACATTTATTATAATCTTCATGTTTAGAAAACTCACATTTGAGTGAAAACTAAATAGTAAGCAAGTGTGAACTTTCCACTTCACCAGAATTCTTTGGATTGGCAAATTTATGAATACATTTCATAATCTCTAGAAATGTGTTTTTCCATGGTACCACCTTTCAATAAAGCATAAAACATGTTTACTAACAGACTCAAATTTACTTTATCTGTAATCAGACAAAAGTAGATAAATGTATGTTTAGTAATCAATGTTTCAGTATTTTATCTTACTTGGAAAAGACAGGTATCCAATGAATTCAACCAAATTTATCATTTAACCTAGCCAAACTTTGAAGATTTAGGTTACCAGAGATTCTGAAAGCTATTTAGAAATTTATCTACAAACCATTTTATCTATTCAACCTACTTGTTCCTACTGATTACTCATGAAAACTTCATGAGACAGACAAAATCAACTACCATGTTAAATCATTTTTGCTGACAAATTGCAACAGATACAACATGAATTTAACTAATAAATTCAGGTAGAATATAAGTTGATTATCTGTATTGTATTTGATGTTTATAACTCTAAAAAGCATGCCTATTTTAATTCAACCAACAAACTTAAACTAGCTTTTTTTTTTTTAAAGATTTTATTTATTTATTTGACAGAGAGAGGCACAGTGAGAGAGGAAACACAAGCAAGGGGAGTGGGAGAGGGAGAAGCAGACTTCCTGCCGAGCAAGGAGTCCTATGCAGGGCTCCATCCCAGGACCCTGGGATCATGACCTGAGCCGAAGGCAGACGCTTAACGACTGAGCCACCCAGGTGCCCCTTAAACTAGCTTTAATACTGAATATTTTTCACATGATCACATGAACATGAAAAACATTTGACTTAATCTCTGTTTTTTTTGTTTTGTTTTGTTTTCAGTTTTAGAATGCTCAATTCTTACAAGTGCATGCCTTTTAACCACTGAAATAGAGCTCTTTTACAAATTAATTATAACAATATCATCCGGAGGGAGAAAATATCACATACAGACAGAAACAATAAAATAAAAAAACGTTATAGTGAAGATTTGTATTTATCCTTGATAAGTAACCTCATGGGAGCTGTGACTAGATTTTGAGATACTTTCCTTAAAAGACTTCTTTTTCCCTTTTTTAAAAGTTTCAGTCTTAGGAATGGGAATGATCTAGATAAGAGTTCCCAGAAATGTTGAAAAACCTTGGCTTGTTTCTGGGGCCTCTTTTCTAGTTTTTGCAAAAATTTGCAAGATAAAGACAGTTGCTTTCAATCCCTCAAGGAATTCGGTTGCAACCCAAATGGCATTATAGGTTGATCTACTCATCTGGCTCCATTTTATCCTGTCAGTGTTTTTAGAGGCTTCCAAGTACAATCAAAGTATGCATCCCACTCAGGTTGTTTAATCTACTAGCTGATTTCTCAAGTAGGGTGTACATATACAGTTATTAGATATTTTTTTAAAGATTTTATTTATTTATTTGAGAGAGAGAGAATGAGAGATAGAGAGCACGAGAGGGAAGAGGGTCAGAGGGAGAAGCAGACTCCCGGCTGAGCAGGGAGCCTGATGCGGGACTTGATCCCGGGACTCCAGGATCATGACCTGAGCCGAAGGCAGTCGTTTAACCAACTGAGCCACCCAGGCGCCCAGTTATTAGATATTTTTTAAAAGAACCTCATTTAGGCCATTCAAGTGTTAAAATCATCCTCGGTGTAATCTTAAAATTTTCTTTTGACTTCCTTCATCCAGGGATTTCTAGGCTCTACTTGAACAGAAGTATTCAGTCTGCCAGTGCATTTACCAAAGGGGGCTTTCTCTTTCTCTCTTTTTTCAAAGGGGGCTATCTCTTAAAATACTTCCCCAGACAGTTCCTTTTTTCCTACTGCTTGAGATAGGGGCAGAGCCCTAAAGCTGATTTGTAGGGCAATTGCCACTCACCTCTCTGAAGGGACTCTCTGATTAAAGTGTCTGGAGTGGCCACTGAGCCTGTTCAGTCAGTCGAGGTGCACAGACCAGCAAGGTGCCAGGAGGGATTCTCCTATGCACCCCTCCCATAGATTCTCCAGCAACACAGATGAGCTGTGGACAATGGACAATGGGCTTTCCCTGGGCAGGACCCCTTCACCCACACTTGTTTTGTTTTCCCATCTCCTGGCTGGCTTCTCAACTGTGAGAAGATTCTATTCAGAGTAACTTACTGATGAGGTAATCTGGTGGTCAACAATCCAGACAGTGACACAGCTATCCCCCACAGAGTCCAAACATTTGTCTACGGATTTTATAAAGTGAGGAGATATGCAGAGGTCAAAGAATCTGCAGGCACTTACTTGATCGTTAACACTTAACAGAATTTGTGGGGCTATTTGGGCAAAGGAGTAGGGGGAAAACAAAATTATCTCTATTGATTATCTAAACAACTTTAGGGAAGACCAGAATAAGCCTCCCTGCCTTTCGGTCAGGGCACACATTAACCTCCAACGGGCCTGGAACCTGTAGTCCCAAGGGAGGTCATCCCATGAATATGAACAAGATGGAGGGCCAAATATGAAGTCAGTATTGTCAGTACTTGCACACTGACAAAACCAGACATAGGATCTCTTCCCATTCCTCCAAGCTCTCTTTGCTCCAACAACACTAAACTATTACCACAAACTAGTATGTTATGACATAATGTCCTCACCTTTTCTCATAATTAATTTTTCATTGACCTCATTATTCTTGCTTCCAGGAAGTCTTCCTTGCCCTGCTAGGGGTAGCCTCTGACCTCCATGCCTATGCACAGACCTATGCACAGTGTCTCATGATATACAGGTAGCACTCACTTTGCACATCTTCATGGCATCTCCCTCACCAGACTGTAAGCATCTCAAAGGGAATGACTATTTTCAACTGTGATCTCAGTGTCTTACATGTCATTGGTACTAATGAATGTGCATAGAATTAATGGGGGGAAATCATGTGACAATTAAGAAATGGGTATAACCTTTCTATTCTCTGAAAAAGAAAAAGCAGTAGAACTTGGATTAAAAGAAAAGAAACCTGTGATGTTCCCAATCCTATGGCTGAAATGCGCAGTAACTAGATTTATTTTTATTTATTTATTTATTTATTTATTTTTAATCAACATATAATGTATTATTTGTTTCAGGGGTACAGGTCATCAGTCTTACACAATTCACAGCACTCACCATAGTACTTACCCTCCCCAATGTCCATCACCCAGCCACCCCATCCTTCCCACCCCCCTCCTCTCCAGCAAACCTCAGTTTGTTTCCTGAGATTAAGAGTCTCTTTATGGTTTGTCTCCCTCTCTGGTTTTGTCTTGTTTCATTTTTCCCTCCCTTCCCCTATAATCCTCTGTCTTGTTTCTCAAATTCCTCATATTAGTGAGATCATATGATACTTGTCTTTCTCTGATTGACTTATTTCGCTTAGTATAATACCTTCTAGTTCTATCCACGTTGTTGCAAATGGCAAGATTTCATTTTTTGATGGCTGCATAATATTTCATTACATCACATCTTTTTTAACCATTCATCTGTTAATGGACATCTAGGCTCTTTCCATAGTTTGACTATTGTGGACATTGCCGCTATAAACATTGGGATGCATGTGCCCCTTCGGATCCCTACATTTGTATCTTTGGGGTAAATACCTAGTAGTGCAATTGCTGTGTCATAAGGTAGCTCTATTTTCAACTTTTTGAGGAACCTCCATGCTCAGTGACTAGATTTAAACAGTCCCTTGTGGTAGTTAGTTGATGCTATATGTCATTTTGAGAAATCCCTTTTCATCAAAATCACTCTATTACAAAAATACGCTTTGGAATCCATAGAACACCGCATAATTTTAGTGGACCAAGAATTGGTTAACACCAATGTCATAACCTCAGGATTGTCTAATAGAACTTTTATTTCATAGGATTAGGACTTGTATTTCATAGGCAGATATTATATAATTTTTCAGTAGAAATAAGACTGGGTGTATAAATCAGCTGTTAGAATGTGTGACTAAGAGCTCAGACAATACTGAGTTCAAGTTCCACTCCTGCCACTTACTGGTTAGATGACCTTGGGCAGAATGCTTAGTCTTATTTACTATATAAAAGGAGGACAACTGAGTCTTAATCTTTTGAATCCTTTATCTTTTTAAATCCTAATTTTTTAATCTACAAAATCGGGGTAAGGTGGCATTTATCATACAGAAGTGTCATAAGAATTAATATGATAGTAAGTATAAAGGACCTGGAACTTAGTAAAGCAACTCAACTTTAGCTATTTAATTCATTACACAGTGTGATATCTGGACATGATGGCTTAGCCTCACTATACCACACCAACAACAGCTCCTAAAGTTTTTCTGGAATTACATCCTTTGGGTCTTGAAGGCCTTCCCCAACTCCTGGTTTTTAGTGATGATACAACTGCCCTTGGGGATCTGAAAAACCTTGAGCTTGTATTATCATCCATTCTTATTTGAGGATAGTTCAAGGTCCCTCGAGCACTATTGTGTGAGAAGAGAATAGGAGGTAACTGGAAAAGAGAATTTTATGTAATAATTGGATTGGATTAGAAATTGTTTCACTGACTGCATATGCATGTGAGGGAAGAATAACATTCGCAACAATTTGTTGCCAACATAGCAAATACATATATAAATATATTTATATATATTTTTAATATACATAATAAATGCACACTCTTATCAAGGTTCATCAGTCAGTTATGTCAAGGTTGCTTATTGGGCTATAGTAACATACTGGAAACGTACTACTTCTGAGCGGGGAATAAGGAGAAGCAAGAAAAGAGAAACAACGGCTTTTGGTAAAGGAGTCCTACAGCCAGGAGGCGGCCAGAACTTCCGCCTGCTGTGCCATTGTCACAGGACCACAGCTCCAAGATTGTGCAACACCTTTAGTAAACACTTCCTGAAGCAGAGACAAGAATGAACCTGGGAGTTTCATTCTGTCTCACTTGCGAGGAGGCAGGGACAGACCAGACCAAGTCGTGCTCTCGGAGCGCGAACGGCCGGCGCTGTGCGGCCTTACGGTCCCGCAACATGTTGCAGGGGCTTCTTCTGACCGCCACTTTCCTCCTTTCGCCAGTTCCAGGTTGGTGTCTAATTCCTTTTCAGGTTCTGGTAAATATGTCAGTGAACTGCTTGCTTTTCATCTTCTCTCAATAGGTTTTTTTTTTTTTTTTAACCAATTTTACTAACCAGTTGGACTGGTTTTAATCTGTTGCTTTGAGGGGGCTGTGACTGATGTAAACTCAATGTAAAGGAGAGACAAGAAGACGTCTTGAATCGATAGGTCTGATCTGAGACTAAATAAAAATCAAAGGGAAAACTTAATACAGCTTAATTTAAATAGTGAATATGATCTTAGAGTCAAAAAGTGAAATTCGTCAAGTCCCACCTGACCGTTTTTAGAGCAGTAAAGATGCAGCGGATGTGACTAGCTATCTCTGTGCAGGAGGCTTTCAAAAGTATCTCTGTTCTTATTGGGACCAGTTTGGCTGGGTCCTATTCCTTTTGAGTGCACATTTTTATGCTTAGTCCTTCCATAACTGGTGATAATAAATATGTCTAATTAGAAATAAACAGTTGACCGATTCGATACTTATAAAGCATTGTGCTATTACTTGACTAAAATAATGTTGCTGCTAAGCTTAAACTGATAATTCACTTCCATTTTGAATTTAAGAATTCAAAAGTAGAGGAATTTTACTTCCCAATAATAAATCACTTCTAGCATGTCTCTCCATTTCTGAGAAATTCACCAATTAGATTTTGGTTAAGTTCGATTGGGTAACACATTTCCTTAGCTTATTTCTATTTCTAGAGCTTAAGTCACCACATTAGCTTCAATGCCTGGGAATCCTTCCCTAGCAAACCTTTTCTTGGGTTTTAGAATGCTTGCCAGGACCTAGTAACAGGAACAGATTATCAACAAGAAGTATAAGATTAGGGAGGGAAAGATTCTCCTCCCCCTTGCACTCACTCAGCACTTTGTCACTAAAAGTGATTTTCCCCACCCCTGGTTTCTGATTTGTTTTCCAGACTTGTGAAAGTTTTAGTTAATATCATTAAATATAGAACTGTACTAGGCATTTATGTTATTGACTCAAAATTTCTACTTTGTGAGTCAAACTTAATAGAAATATTTTTTCCCTACATTCTCCAAAAGTGCTATCCCTAAAAATTCTTTGGGATCCTTTACTTAGTTGAAACATAAGAATTGCTTGGGAACTAGCTTTATCCAACAGCATAAAGATCAAGCAAGATATATTAACAGAATCACATAGCTAACCCTGGAGTCCACCCACAGGACAGCCTTTTCAGTAAAATAGGCATATGATGGGGCAGCTGGGTGGCTCAGTCGGTTAAGTGTCTGCCTTTGGCTCAGGTCATGATCCCAGGGTCCTGGGATAGAGCCACGCATGGGGCTCCCTGCTTGGTGGGGAGTCTGCTTCTTCCTCTCCCACTCCCCCTGCTGTGCTCTCGAGAGCTCTCTCTCTGTCAAATAAATAAATAATATCTTTAAAAAAAATTGGGCATATGAGGTAATTGTTCCCCTGTCTTTGCATTCACAACATGGCACCAAGAGACAACTTCCTTAGAATTATGCCTCAAACTGTAGATTTTCAAGTACTTGGTGGCGGGGACAGAGGTTCTGCAGTGTCTTTTGTGAGAACAGGGGGACATATAGACAGTTGTCCCTTATCTTCCATCTTGAACAGAGAGCTACCTCCTCTTTTACCTTCCATCTTGTATTTTCAAGACTGTCTCCTTGGTATTATTCCCACTGATATTATTACCACATGGATTTATTTCCCAGCCAGAATGTAAAAAATAAAGCAATTTGCATTTTCCCATCTTTTCCCTTTTGTTTATCTGCCCCCATCATCCAAAGGAAAAAATATGCACCTCAGACCATGACTTGTACTCAGTTTCCATATACATGAAATGAAAGAATGAAACATAATTAGGCCAGCTGTTTGTTTGCCCTTCACCATCCCCTGAGAGAAATAACTTATAGGATTTCATCATAGAAAAAAATACCCCAAATATTTAAAAGGTTGTGACAGTTGTTTGGGGGTGACGATGTAAGTGCAATGACAAAAGAGAAAGGTCTTCAATATACTACAGGAGGATATCTAAAGGATACAGTACTTTTTGAAATTATTTTGTTTCAAATTAGCAATGCTTTCTTGTCTTCATAAAGTGACTAGAAAACCCTCAGAAGTATTTATAATTTAATCTTAATAGCCAAAATGATAGACTTAATCAGGATGTGTTTTCCCTCGATAATTTGTACTCACTTTTATAACACTAAATTTAAAATCACCAGATAGTTTGAGGGGTACAGCAAAGCCCAGATCTGAAGTCAATATTGGATAAACTCTGATCCAGGTCTTAATGTCATGTGTCTAGTTTGGGAAGATGTTCTTTAAACAGTTTGGAACAGGTTTGAACAAAAATGAAAATGCCAATATTATGTATTATGGGCTAAATTCCAAGAATGCTCCAAACTCATTAAAGAATAAAGTAGCAACCCAGACCAGTGCCTGTTATATTAATCTTGTCAATGAGTTTTAACTTTTCTAAAACTAATAAGCAGTAAAATAATTATCTAACCCAATCCAAAATAATAGTTTTATTTTCTTCATCTAAGTTTTGCTTGTCAGGAGTAAACCACCGTGTGAGTTCTCTGGGAGAGAGAAAGCAAGTATTAAAATGAATTAATAGAAACATATTGTGTTACGTCTCAGATTTGTGTAATCCCTGGATGGCAGTTAGTTGTGTTTATTCCACAGGCTTCAAAATAATTAGCCTGATGTTATTCAGCTGGGAGGAGGCTGAGTCATTTCCATCAAACTTAAGGATGAATGAGCCAAACAATATTTAGGTCTGTCATATTTCTCTAACTGCCGTCTACTTTGTTCTAATTCAAGTCTCTTTCAGAGTCCTTCTTAGTTTCATAAAAATAAAAGCCATTTAAAGAAATTCTATCTGTTTCTTTTAGAGAATGTACTCTGTTGCAAGAGTTTGGGAAGAGCTGAAAATCTGTTGATTTCAAACCGAAGAAAATGAGAGGTTGCTGGAGGCTTTTTAAAAAATACTCTGGTTCATTTGTTGATTTATTTTGTTTGTCATTTGGAAGTGCTCAGCTATCAAAAAGTTGGGAATAATTTTCTCCACTAATTTATGTATTTGACTCCATATTTAAGTCAATTGGTAATTTCTGATTTCATGAAACATTGATTTAGATATTAACTAGAATCATGGAGATGAGAGTGTATATTAAGAAAGCTTGCAGTGGTTGGATTGGCCTGTTTCCCTCGCTACTTCTGAATGGGAAATGTGTGTGGGCTATCATTTTTTGCTTTTATAAAAGAATCAGTTATAATTAGTTATTATTTTATGACCCCAGGGAAGGTTGGACTAATATTTACTCTCAGAATAATGTGTGTATTGGATGAAACCATTTTTCATGCAGCATTTTTAGAAGAGTTACTATGGTTGCAACATTGGTGAATACATGGCTTCAAGAACTCCATATTAGTGGGACTAATTGCATTGATTGGACAAAATCCACTAGACAGCATGTGGTTGCCTTATGGTATGCTTGTTTGGTATTATGGGTTTACAAGAAGCTCCAGGGAATTGTGTCAATACCATCATTTCATTTCTGGCAAGAGTAATTTTCTTACCTCATGGCATCTTATTATTTTGAAATAATTATGATAATTATGAAAATTTTAACTCAATGTTAAGAAAATGATTGTAATGTTCCTTTAGGCTTTTGAATTTGATATAATTTTTTATAAAGTAATGTTATTATTTTCCTTTACCAAAAATTAATTAAATAGAAATAAAAATGCCCAGTGATTATCTCTGTAACAGCAAGAAGTCATTGAGGTACCTTATGCTTGAAGTCTTGACTGTGTAATGAGACTTATTTTATCATAACCAATTAAAACTTTATCCAAATGATCATCACCTTTTCAAAGAGATTATGGGGAATTTTGTATTTATTTTCATAAAATCATAGACTACTTGAACTGTCCTTAAAGATCATTTAATCTGCCCTGTCTGTTCCAACAATTAAAAAATTAGAAGCAAACCCAAAGTTCAAGTATTCTAAGGTTGAATCCATGGTTTTAAAGGGTTTTGAAATGTTTTTAAGAGTAAATCTTGAGGCACATACACCCCAGTCTTTATAGCAGCAATGCCACCATAACCAAAATATGGAAAGAGCCCAGATGTCCATCAACAGATGAAAGGATAAGGAGGATGTGGTATATATACACAATGGAATATTACTTAGACATCAAAAAGAATGAAATCTTGCCACTTGCAACAACGTGGATGGAACTAGAGGATATTATGTAAGTGAAATAAGTCAATCAGAGAAAGACAAATATCATATGATTTCACATATGTGGAATTTAAGAAACAAAACATGAACATAGGGGAAGGAAAGGAAAAATAAGACTAAAACAGAGAGAGTGAGACAAACCATAAAAGAATCTTTTATTTATTTATTTAAGAGAGCACAAGCAAGGGGAGTGGCAGGCAGAGGGAGAAGCAGGCTCCCCGCGGAACAGGGAACCCAATGTGGAACTCGATCCCAGGACCCTAAGATCATGACCTGAGCCAAATGCAGATGCTTAACCAACAGAGCTACCAGGTGTCCCAACTGTAAAAGACTCTTACTATAGGAAACAAACTGAGGGGTGCTGGAGGGGAAGTGGGTGGGGATGGGGTGACTGGGTGATGGGCATTAAGGAGGGTACTTGATGGAATGAGCACTGGGTGTTATATGCAACCGATGAATCACTAAATTCTACCTCTGAAACTAATAATACACTATATGTTAATTAAATTGAATTTAAATGTAAAAAAAAAGAGTAAATCTCAAACCAGTGAAAGAGAAGTTATTGCATCCCTTTAATTTTTCATTTTTGACCTAATAAGTTTTTAGCCAATTTAATTACTTTTCCTATTCTTCAAAGTTAGAAGTAAATGGCTCTTGAGTGATCAAGTGCATTTAGCCATCCTAAAATGATAAAAAAAAGTGACATAAATAGGATTTTTTTAAAGATTCTGCTTTAATTTCTAAAGAAAATTTTTAAAAATAAATATTCTCTGGAGTATTATTGGGATAACTGTACAAGTCATCCAAGATGACTAACAAAAAAATACTCACTTTTATTTGTTAGAAGATCAACAATAATAACATAAATTTATATTACAATAGAATTTAGGGTTGAGTAATTTAATAGGCTGGGATTATCTTTAGAGCAACTCTAGTCATGACACAGAGAACTAAAGCCTTTCCAGTCCATAGTGTTAGTAAATTGCTAGGCTGGGCCCATACTTTGTTTCCTACTGCATCTATATTCTGGGTAGACCAGTAGCCTCCTGAGAAACCAAAGAGTTGGTCTAGTGACATTTCCTTACACGCTACTCTACCCAGAGCAAGGACTCGATCAAGTGGGCAAATAAAAGAGAAAATAGAAAATTAAGTGTTAGCTTTGGGAAAACTGAATTCCTCTTAAAAATAATTTGTAGAGGGGCACCTGGGTGGCTCAGTCAGTTAAGTGTCTGACTTCTGATTTTGGCTCAGGACAGGATTAAGGGTCTTGAAATGGAGCCCGGAGTTGGGCTTGTGCTGGGCATGGAGTCTGCTTGGGATTCTCTCTTCCCCCTCCCTTTGCCCCTCCTTGTTTGCTTGTGCATGCCTGCACGTGCTCTCTCTCAAAAAAATAAAAGAAAATTTTATAAACATAACTCATATTGAATGGAGCACTGGGTGTTATACACAGACAATGAATCATGGAACTCTACATCAAAAACTAATGATGTAATGTATGGTGATTAACATAACATAATAAAATTTAAAAAAGTAATAACTTGTAGAAACAATGTTGACTTGAGAATTCAAAATATAGATAGAAGGTTGGAGATAACTGTTCTGTTCTCTTTCAATATGACTGCAGGCTCAAAAATTTTCCTTCCAGACCAGTAAAAATGTTCTAATTGTTTGCTTCTCTAATTTTCATTCTTTTCATGCTCTGTATGCAAAAATGAAAGTTTATCTGTATTGCAAAAGCCTTGGCTTTTTTTCCATTCTATGGAGCTGATATTGGAGGTTTTCTTACTGTGTCTTAGTTTTATTCATTACAATTGGAAAATATAAGAAAAAAATATTAGACTCAGAAATGGCACACATTAGTTATTTCATTTTTGTAACACTGTAGTTTTCAGAGTACTTCTACTCAATTATGCTGACATTGATTAGCATCTTAGATTAGGTTGGCTTTTGCCTTCCCGTACTAACTTTTGCCTGTACTGCTTGCTACATTCCTCTATAGAGGATTCAAGGGAGCAAGGAGAAATGGAAAAATCCAAAAGAAATATTTTCACCAAATAGAGAAACACTTGTAAACTTTCAGTGGGGAAATATTTGAAGATATAGGTTCAAGATTTGAGAGGAAGTGTGGGCTTCTGATTTTGTCTATCTCTACACTTAAATAACTCTCTGACATAACTCAGGTAAGCCTCTGTGTGTAGCATTATTCATCAGAAATGCAATAAGTCTGATGATTATCAACCAGATTGCTTATTTGTTATGCTCCACTAAATCTTCTCTTACCTTTTTTTCCCCCTCAGTAAATGCTATCAAAGAACTCCCTGGAGTAAAGAACTATGAAGTGGTTTATCCCAGAAGACTTCATCCACTACATAAAAGAGAGGTCAAGGAGCCAGAGCAACAGGTACAGCTTTTGGTTTACCAAAGAATCTTGAAAAAATATACATAAATATATTTACATATGATATATAGATAGATATACAACCATAACGTATATACATATTTATATATAGACATTTGCATTTGTTGTTAGACCTTATTTTCATTAATCTTCACAATAATCCAGTGTTTTATCATTAGCCCCATTTTGAAGATTAAGATTCTGACAGTAAATAAACTGCCCAAGGTCACACAGAAAATAAACTTTAATACTTTTATGATAATTTATAATTCTGTGTACTTCCAAAGAGATTTGATACAACTTATTTTATCTATTATCTATCTATCCATCATCTATGTATCTATGTACACACATACAAACAAAACCATAAATAATAAAACTGAGGTGGAAAATAAAATATTGTGGATGAAAATTAAGTTAGAATGAATTACTGTAATTAAACATGAAATTTACCTTTGTCTTTTCTGAAGAGAAAGGTATGAAAGTTTGTATAGTTCTTATTACTTAATGAAAAAACACATTCTCAGTCAAAAGATAAAAGCTAAAACACAATGATCATTCAACAGTTTTCTAAGTACCTGCACCCAGAAGTTTTTGCTGGGAGCTAGGAAGAATATAGATAAATGAGACATAAATAATAATTTGCAGAAATATTGTAAGATGCCACTCCCTGGGAGTACATACTTCCCCAGCGGATAAGATTCCTAACAGATGATTTCTTCTAAAGCAAATGTTTATAATAGCAGAACCCACAGTAGACATTGTTTATAAAAACAATTCTTTCTCAACAAAATGTTTCTGTTAAATTTAAATGGGACCTATATGCATTGCATTCCTCATCAGTATGGCTCCCTTAAATGCTTTCCAGCATTCTCTTAAAAATGCCAGATATCAGGACACCTGCGTGGCTCAGTCAGTTAAGCGTCTGCCTTCCGCTCAAGTCATGATCCCAGAGTCCTGGGATTGAGCTCCGTATCGGGCTCCTTGTTCAGCAGGGAGCCTGCGTCTCTCTTTCCTTCTGCCTGCACCTCCCCCTGCTTGTGCTCTCTCTCTCTCTGACAAATAAGTAAATAAAAAAATTTTTTTAAATGCCAGATACATTGGGGTGCCTGGGTGACTCGGCTCAGGTCATGATCCCAGGGTCCTGGGAACCAGCCCCACATCAGGATCCTGGCTCAGCGGGGAGCCTGCTTCTCCCTCTCCCACTGCCTCTCCCACTGCTCAAGCTCTCCCCTCTCTCTCTCTGTATCTCTGTGTCTCAGATGAATAAATAAATAAATAAATAAATAAATAATAAATAAATAAATAAATAAAATGCCAGATACATTTTGTCACTCATTATTTTGAGGGAAATTTGAATACACATCCAGTGTTTTTTATCGCAGTTATAAAGTGATTTCTTTATAAAACAAATTTAAGTTTTTGAACAATTTATTTTGATGAAAAACCATAGAGTAGTTACTGGTACCTAATAGATGATCATCTTAATTTTTGGAATAGTTGAGTAGATACATGCAGTTGATGCAATGTGTTTGCTATTTATTGCAAATACATCATTTATCTAGTCTACAACTCGATTAACTGGTTGCATGAACCTTATATTTTCGTGATCCAGAGTGAAAGGGTAAAGGATCTGAATTGAAAAGGCTTGTTTATATTCACATCTTAACTTTGTTAATTTTCTTTGTATAAATTTAGACAAAAATGAACTTCAAATTCATGTCTTTAAATTGAGATAATAATAGTAATGCTTATCTTATGTGGCTATTTTGAGAAAACTTGTCTGAAAAGCAGAGCTGGATGCAATCATTAACTCCCTGATCAAGATTATGTTATGACACTGTCCTATGTAACTTATGACTAACCATCATGGCTCTTTTGCTTGATGTTATGGTTTATTAAGCCATTTTGTCTTCTTTTTGCTTTTGACACAACCTCCTTTTTAGTCAGCTTTGGTATTCTCAAGGCCTTTCTTAATAATACACTTGTTTCCACCTCTCTGCACTTTTTTAAGGAGTTTTTCCCTACTTAACGTGTTCTCCTTATATGTAATGCCCAATCTACCTTATATTCTTTGTGAAGTCAACGTGGAATTGTCCATGCTTCAGAAATGGTCAGTATTACACCGTTTGGCTCTTGATTTTCTTTTAATATTGATTTTACTATAGTTATGGTGTGTGTGTGCGCGTGCATGTCTGTGCACGTGCATGTCTGTGAGAGTAAGTTTAATCTTCTCTTCTGGTTTAAAATAGCCCAGGTCAATTAAAAAAAATAATTTCCTTCTAGTGGGTACTTTCCAAATCAAGATGCATCTTTCCTCTCCTCACCCATAGTTCAGGACCCAGGTTGCACACAAATAGGGTAGATTTTTTATTAGCAGGCATTGCTCTCCACCACAGACTTCTACTTGGGACATAAAGTTATCACATCACCCAGTGCACCCTCTTTCATAAATACTTGTTTTCTTCCTTATTGTTTCCTTTCATCTATAATCTCTATGCCAGTGTTGGCTAAAACTTCCAGTCTAAAAGCAATAATCTTTTCTAAAACAATCTCCAAATAATATTTTAGGTGAAAATCCACTAAAAACCATTGCTGACAGGAAATAGAAATTGGAAAGCTCTTCTGGACAGAAGATTATATCTACTATCCTAATATTTTAATTCCATCTGGCCTTTCTTAAATCTAAATGATAAGTGGTACAATGATTCCCCATAACTTTTATTTTCAGCCCTTAGCCTTTTTTTTTCCCCAGCTCCTGCTATTCATCAACATGAAGTGAATTACAGCAGCCTCTCCTCTTCTAGACCTACAGTATAGGATATTTATACCCCGGAGTTTTTGACATCAGAGAGAACTCCAGTAACTAATCATTTAAGGGGAATGCGGACCATACCAACTGACCTTGGAGATGGCAAATCCCTGCACAATCCCCCTGACTTGAAGTCTCTAACTCACTGTTGTCCCTTGCTGAGCTCAGGTATTGTTCTGGCCAGGAGAGGGAGGAGAGAAGAAAAGCTTGGCCTTACGTGCAGCCCAGCAGAGGAAACAGTACTCAGTCATATTTGGTCTGCCGTATTTAGATCTCTTTAATAACAACATCGTGGCACTCCCCAGTGAAAAAACTCTGTTTTATAGAACAAAATCAGAATTCAGTACCCAATAGCATCTTCTTCAACATACAGTCCTCTGTATCTCTTTTGGTATATATAAATCTCAAAACTGTTCTCCTTTTCCACATGAGGTTTGCTTGAGGTGTTATTTTCTCATTCTGAACTCCTGAGACTTTATTTTCTTCCTGATGACTTCTCTCTGCTTTTGAGTACATATTTCTGTTGTTCTGTCCATATTCTGACCTCCAGTTAGCCGTGAGAAGACCTCCAGACCAAACAACTATCAGTTGGAGTCTTTGAGGTCTTTGGGTCTGTGGGCATACTATTCCTTCTTCTCAAATAACTTCCCCACCCTGCTTCACCTGGCTAATTCATATCTCAGCTTACATGTTACTTCCTCAAGAAAGCCTTTCCTGACCTTAAGATGTTAGACATCTTACATTGCACTCATATTTATATCCCTTGTCATACAACATAAATCACTTTTATTGTCTGTCTTTCCACATGATTATAAGCTTTCTGACAGTAGGTTTCAATTTTTCTTGCTTAGAGTTGAATTTCCAGAACTGAGTAGAGGCATGCATATAATAAACACTCAAATAATATTTGTAGAATGAATGGGTGGATGGGTGGATGGATGGATAGAAAGGTCCCAAATAATTTGTCTATTCAGCTGGCAGGGTTAAATCAAACTAACAAATCAGAAGAGACTGGAAGCAGACATTAGCGATGTAAACTATATAGACTACCATTAAAGAAAGCAAGCATTGTTTGCTAATTATTAAAAAGATGGACATAGCCAAATGAATATTTATGTGTGTTTATAATCACCAGTAAATGTTTGTGCATTTTTGCAGGAAAAATTTGAAACTGAATTGAAGTATAAAATGACAGTTAATGGGAAAATCGCAGTGCTTTACCTGAAAAAAAACAAGTAAGTGTTTTTACTTCTCATATTGTCCTTTTCTTCTGATGTTGCCCTTACCGACGGTAAGTCAGCATGTGGAAAATGTGTTAATTGAGGCTGTTTCTGCTTAAGGCTCTCGAAAACCTCTAATAAGTTTTTTCTTTCAACCGGCCCAAGGGGTTCAGTGAATACTTGTTCCTACTGAAGTGGTGAAAACACTTTGAGTAAAGTAACAGTTTACTAGTATTTGGATCCTTCTAAAAAATAACAGTTTACTAGTGTTTGTATCCTTGAGATACTAGCAGATATACATTTTATCAAATTCTGTGAAAAAGCAGATAGATTTTTAAATCTTCCCCTACATTATTGTAGTTTGTTATTCTAATACTGAAAGATTAGGTCTTAAAACAATTTGCAACCATTTCCATCAGGAAAAACAAAAAAGACATACATAATTAAATAAACTCTAGGACCAAAGGACAAGTCAGTGGTAAAACTGGAATTGGGCTCTCCTGATGCCCACACCAGTGCTCCTTCCATCCAGCTACACACTAATCTGCCCACTTTCTCATGCATTATATTGTTCTCTTGTTCCTTCATTCTCTGCATTCAGGTCAGCTACATTCAACATTTCCTTCAAGTTTCACTGTCTCAGCTCTCACTCAAATCTTGATGAGCTTATATGTCGACTATTTCAAAAGTAGTTTTCTCCCCTAATTTTGTGCTTTCAAGCTCTTCCATTCCCTAAACTATTCTATATAGTACAGCAAGATTTTTTCCTCAAATAGACTATTGCCTTTTGCAAAAAATCACAACGGCCTGGACTTTGGAAATGGAGTGCTAAAATGGAAATAGTACACGTGTGGACTTTAGGCAGACCTAGATATGATCCTTTGCCCCTGGAACTGTGTAATCTCATCTGAAAAATGAAGCAAGTCATATTTATCTTATCAGATTGCAGAAAGGATTAAATGAATGATCCATGTAAGGTGTCTAACTCAGTGGCTGGCATAGAGATGGCATTCAACATATAGCAATTACTTCCTTTTCTCCTTGCCCTGCCTCTTTAAAAAGTATATCCAGACGCCTATGTGCTGCCAGGTAATTGAAAGAATTCTGAGAAGTGCAATGAAAATGCCGGAAGGGCCCTAATTACCAAATGCAAGTCAATTCCCAATAAACTTTCCACTGCTACAATTGTTAGCAGTCACTGGGAACCAAAAAGGACTGGGTGAAAATGTAGTTATCTTAAAATGATGAGGAGAACTGCTCTTTCCAGTCATTTTTATCAACTCTACCCTTCTCAGTTCCATTTCTTCCTCAAATCTCCCCTCAGAGAAGTATCAAAGTCTGATGAGAAAGCAGACACCGTTCCACACTACTCAGGAATGTCAGAAACTCAGCTCTCTCAGTCTTAGCATTGTAAGCATCCTTTTTATGCTTGGATTCCTCTTGAGGGCTTAGGAGAAGGAGCTCAGGAGTTAAAACTTTCCTGCACATCCAGTGGAACCTTTCACTTTGATCACTGCACTTTTCAATTAACATGAGTGACCATGAATTTTTTTTTCTTTTTTTTTCTCCAGGGGTCTCCTTGCACCAGGTTATGTGGAAACACGTTATAATTCCACTGGAGAGGAGGTCACCACAAGCCCACAAATCATGGTAAAAGAATATCCTAGAATCATTGTCATTTGGGGTGTGACCCACATACCCAAAGGTAGTGTCATTGCCAGACAAGTAGTGAAAGTGAAAAAGCATTTACAACATTGCTGCTTTTCCCAGCAGTAGTGATATCTTTTTTTAAAATTTTTATTGTTATGTTAATCACCATACATTACATCATTAGTTTTTGATGTAGGGTTCCATGATTCATTGTTTGTGCATAATACCCAGTGCTCCACGCAGAACGTGCCCTATTTAATACCCATCACCAGGCTAACCCATCCCCACACCCCCCTCCTCTCTAGAACCCTCAGTTTGTCTTTCAGAGTCCATCATCTCTCATGGTTCATCTCCCCCTCCGATTTCCCCCCCTTCATTCTTCCGCTCCTGCTATCTTCTTTTTTTTTCTTAACATATATTGCATTATTTGTTTCACACGTACAGATCTCTGATTCAACAGTCTTGCACAATTCACAGCGCTCACCATAGCACATACCCTCCCCAATGTCTATCATCCAGCCACCCCATGCCTCCCACCCCCCACCACTCCAGCAACCCTCAGTTTGTTTCCTGAGATTAAGAATTCCTCATATCAGTGAGGTCATAAAATACATGTCTTTCTCTGATTGACTTATTTCACTCAGCATAACACCCTCCAGTTCCAACCACGTCCTTGCAAATGGCAAGATCTCATTCCTTTTGATGGCTGCATAATATTCCATTGTGTATATATACCACCTCTTCTTTATCCATTCATCTGTCCATGAACATCTTGGCTCTTTCCACAGTTTGGCTATTGTGGACATTGTTGCTATAAACATTGGGGTGCACGTACCCCTTCAGATCCCTACATTTGTATCTTTGGGGTAAATACCCAGGAGTACAATCGCTGGATCATATGGTGGCTCTATTTTCAACTGTTTGAGGAACCTCCATACTGTTTTCCAGAGTGGTTGCACCAGCTTGCATTCCCACCAACAGTGTAGGAGGGTTCCCCTTTCTCCACATCCCTGCCAACATCTGTCATTTCCTGACTTGTTAATTTTAGCCATTCTGACTGGTGTGAGGTGGTATCTCATTGAGGGTTTGATTTGGATTTCCCTGATGCCGAGCGATGTTGAGCACTTTTTTCATCTGTCTGTTGGCCATTTGGATGTCTTCTTTGGAAAAATGTCTGTTCATGTCTTCTGCCCATTTCTTGATTGGATTATTTGTTCTTTGGGTGTTGAGTTTGATAAGTTCTTTCTAGATTTTGGATACTAGCCCTTTATCTGATATGTCATTTGCAAATATCTTCTCCCATTCTGTCGGTTGTCTTTTGGTTTTGTGGACTGTTTTCTTTGCTGTGCAAAAGCTTTTTATGTTGATGAAATCCCAATAGTTCATTTTTGCCCTTGCTTCCCTTGCCTTTGGCGACGTTTCTAGGAAGAAGTTGCTGCGGCTGAGGTCGAAGAGGCCTGTGTTCTCCTTTAGGATTTTGATGGACTCCTGTCTCACATCTAGGTCTTTCAACCATTTGGAGTCTATTTTTGTGTGTGGTGTAAGGAAATGGTTCAGTTTCATTCTTCTGCATGTGGCTGTCCAATTTTCCCAACACCATTTGTTGAAGAGACTGTCTTTTTTCCATTGGACATTCTTTCCTGCTTTGTCAAAGATGAGTTGACCATAGAGTTGAGGATCCATTTTTGGGCTCTCTATTCTGTTCCATTGATCTATGTATCTGTTTTTGTGCCAGTACCATACTGTCTTGATGATGACAGCTTTGTAATAGAGCTGGAAGTCTGGAATTGTGATGCCTCGAGCTTTGCTTTTCTCTTTCCACGTTCCTCTGGCTATTCGGGGTCTTTTCTCATTCCATACAAATTTTAGGATTATTTGTTCCATTTCTTTGAAATAAGTGGATGGTATTTGGATGGGGATTGCATTGAATGTGTAGATTGCTCTAGGTAGCATTGACATCTTCACAATGTTGGTTCTCCCAATCCATGAGCATGGAAATTTTTTCCATTTCTCTGTGTCTTCCTCCATTTCTTTCATGAGTATTTTATAGTTTTCTGAGTACAGATCTTTTGCCTCTTTGGCAAGGTATTTATTTATTCCTAGGTATCTTATGGTTTGGGGTGCAATTGTAAATGGGATCTACTCCTTAATTTGTCTCTCTTCTTTCTTGTTGTTGGTATATAGGAATGCCACTGATTTCTGTGCATTGATTTTATATCCTGCCACTTTACTGAATTCTTGTATGAGTTCTAGCAGTTTTGGGGTGGAGTCTTTGGATTTTCCACATAAAGTATCATATCATCTGCAAAGAGTGAGAGTTTGACTTCCTCCTTGCCCATTTGGATGCCTTTGATTTCTTTTTGTTGTCTGATTGCTGTGGCTAGGACTTCGAATAGTATGTTGAATAGCAGTGGTGATAGTGGACATCCCTGCCGTGTTCCTGACCTTAGGGGAAAAGCTCTCAGCTTTTCCCCATTGAGAATGATATTCGCTGTAGGTTTTTCATAGATGGCTTATGATATTGATGTAGGTACCCTCTTATCCCTATACTCTGAAGAGTTTTGATCAAGAAAGGATGCTGCACTTTGTCAAATGCTTTCTCTGCATCTGTTGAGAGGATCATATGATTCTTGTTCTTTCTTTTGTTAATATATTGTATCACGTTGATTGATTTGTGGATGTTGAACAAACCTTGCAGCCCAGGGATAAATCCCACTTGGTCATGGTGAAGAATCCTTTTAATGCACTGTTGGATCCTATTGACTAGTATTTTGGTGAGAATTTGTGCATCCATGTTCATCAAGGATATTGGTCTGCAATTCTCCTTTTTAATGGGGTTTTGTCTGCTTTGGGGATCAAGGTAATGATCAAGGTAATGGTAACTCATAAAATGAGTTTGGATGTTTTCCTTCCATTTCTATTTTTTGGAACAGTTTCAGGAGAATAGGTATTAATTCTTCTTTAAATGTCTGATAGAATTCCCCTGGGAAGCCATCTGGCCCTGGGCTTTTGTTTGTTGGGAGAGTTTTGATGACTGCTTCAATTTCCTTAGTGGTTCTAAGTCTGTTCAGGTTTTCTATTTCTTCCTGGTTCAATTTTGGTAGTTGATACTTATCTAGGAATGCACCCATTTCTTCCAGGATATCTAATTTGCTGGCATATAGTTGCTCATATTATGTTCTTATAATTGTTTGTATTTCTTTGGTGTTGGTTGTGATCTCTCCTCTTTCATTCATGATTTTGTTGATTTGGGTCATTTCTCTTTTCTTTTTGATCAGTCTGGCCAGGGGTTTATCAATCTTGTTAATTCTTTCAAAGAACCAGCTCCTAGTTTTGTTGATCTGTTCTACTGTTCTTTTGGTTTCTATTTCATTGATTTCTGCTCTGACCTTTATTATTTATCTTCTCCTGCTGGGTTTAGGCTTTATTTGCTGTTTTTTCTCTAGCTCCTTTAGGTGTAGGATTAGGCTGTGTATTTGAGACCTTTCTTGTTTCTTGAGAGAGGCTTGTATTGCTATATACTTTCCTCTCAGGACTGCCTTTGCTGCATCCCAAAGATTTTGAACAGTTGTATTTTCATTTTCATTGGTTTCCATGAATTTTTTAAATTCTTCTTTAATTTCTTGGTTGACCCATTCATTCTTCAGCAGGATGCTCTTTAGCCTCCATGTATTTGAGTTCTTTCTGACTTTCCTCTTGTGACTGAGTTCTAGTTTCAAAGCCTTGTGGTCTGAAAATATGCAGGGAATAATCCCAATCTTTTGGTACCAGTTGAGACCTGATTTGTGACCTAGGATGTGATCTATTCAGGAGAATGTTCCATGGACACTCAAGAAGAATGTGTATCCTGTTACTTTGGGATGGAATGTTCTGAATGGATCTGTGAAGTCCATTTGGTCCAGTGTGTCATTTAAAGTCTTTATTTCCTTGTTAATCTTTTGCTTAGATGATCTGTCCATTTCAGTCAGGGGGGGTGTTAAAGTCCCCTACTATTATTGTATTGTTGTCAATGTGTTTCTTTGCTTTTGTTATTAATTGCCTTATATAATTGGCTGCTCCCATGATAGGGGCATAGATATTTACAATTGTTAGATCTTCTTGTTGGATAGACCCTTTAAGTAGGATATAGTGTCCTTCCTCATCTCTTATTACAGTCTTTGTTTTAAAATCTAGTTTTCTGATATAAGGATTGCCACCCCAGCTTTCTTTTGGTGTCCATTAGCATGGTAAATGGTTTTCCACACCCTCACTTTCAATCTAGCGTGTCTTTGGGTCTAAATTGAGACTTTTGCAGACAGCGTATCGCTGGGTCTTGTTTTTTAATCCAATCTGATAGCCTGTGTCTTTTGATTGGGGCATTTAGCCCATTTACATTCAGGGTAACTATTGAAAGATATGAATTTAGTGCCATTGTATTGCCTGTAAAGTGACTGTTACTGTATATTGTCTGTGTTCCTTTCTGGTCCATGCTACTTTTAGGCCCTCTCTTTCCTTAGAGGACCCCTTTCAATATTTCTTGTAGGGCTGGTTTCGTGTTTGCAAATTCCTTTCGTTTTTGTTTGTCCTGGAAGATTTTTATCTCTCCTTCTATTTTCAATGACAGCCTACCTGGATATAGTATTCTTGGCTGCATATTTTTCTCGTTTAGTGCTCTGAAGATATCATGCCAGTCCTTTCTGGCCTGCCAGGTGTCAGTGGATAGGTCTGTTGCCAATCTAATGTTTCTACCATTATAGATGAATCTCTCCTCCTGAGCTGCTTTCAGAATTTTCTCTTTGTCTCTGAGACTTTTACTATTAGATGTCGGGGTGTTGACCTATTTTTATTGATTATGAGAGGGGTGCTCTGTGCCTCCTGGATTTTGATGCCTGTTTCCTTCCCCACATTAGGGAAGTTCTCTGCTATAATTTTCTCCAATATCCCTTCTGCCCCTCTCTCTCTTTTTTCTTCTTCTGGGATCCCAATTATTCTAATGTTGTTTTGTCTTAATGTATTGCTTATCTCTCGAATTGTGCCCTCATGATCCAGTAGTTGTTTATCTCTCTTTTCTCAGCTTCCTTATTTTCCATCGTTTGGTCTTTATACTGCTGATTCTCTCTTCTGCCTCATTTATCCTAGCAGTTAGTGCCCCCATTAATAGCCTTTTTGATTTCAACTTGGTTAGATTTTAGTTCTTTTATTTCTCCAGAAAGGGTTTCTCTAATAACTTCCATGCTGTTTTCAAGCCCAGCTAGTATCTTTAAATGATTCTGAACTCTAGGTCCGACATCGCACTAATGTCCATATTGAGTATGTCCTTGGCAGACGGTTCTATCTCTTGTTCTTTTTGTTGAGGTGATTTTTTTCATCTTGTCATTTTGTCCAGAGGAGAATAGATGAATGAGAGAACAAAATGCTAACAGGTTAACGGTGTCCCCAGAAAATATACTCTAATCAAATCAGAAAAGACCTGAAACCAGGGGAAAAGAAAGGGAAAGAAAGAAAAAAGAAAGAGAAAAAAAAGAAATAGATAAAAACAAACAAAAACAGAACAAAACAAAACAAAAAAACCCAGAATATGATGAAATATGATAAGGCTGGTGCATTGATCAGTGCCACAGCCTAGATTTTGGGTGTATTTTAGTCTGTTAGAAGAAAGTGCCTCCTAAAATTTTAAAGAAAGACATATATGTACAAAATAAGGGTTGATACGATGAAGGGATGGAATATGACTGTAAAGATGAAAATTATAAAAAAATTTTTAAAAAGGAATTGATAAGAAGATGTTTGAAAAAAGAAAGAAGGGGATTAAAAAAAGGAAAGAAAGAAAGAGAAAAAAAAGGGGGGGAGAGAATGTGATCAGGCAGGAGACTAGAACAAAGCCATACACTAGAGATGTAGGGTATATTTTGATCTGTTAGAAGAAACCATATCTCAAAATTTTAGAGAGAGAACAACTTATATATATATATATATGCCAAAAATAAGGGTAACTACTATGAAGGGATAGAATGTGACTCTAAGAATGAAAAATAAAAATGTTTTTTTTAAAAAGGGATTGATAAGATGTTGGTTGAAATAGGGAAAAAGAAAAATTAAAAAAAAAGTTAAAAAAAATTAACTTTGAAAGTCTAATGAATCATGGTAAGAAAGCCATGAATTCTATGTGCAGCATTCCCCTAGCGCTGGAGTTCTGCTGTTCTCATTGATCGGTAAACTTGGTCTTGGCTGGCTGTTCCTGCTGATCTTCTGGGGGAGGGGCCTGTTGCCGTGGTTCCCAAATGTCTTTGCCGGAGGCGGAATTGCCCCGCCCTTGCCGGTCTGGGCTAAGTAATCTGCTCGGGTTTGCTCTCAGGAGCTTTTGTTCCCTGCAAGCTTTCTGTACAGTGTTGGAGGATGACAGTGAAAATGGCGGCCTTCCAATCTCCGCCCCGGAGGAGCCAAGAACTCGGGGCCCCGCTCCTCAGTGCGCCCCCAGAGAAAAATAGTCAGTCACTCCCGTCTCCCCAGCCTCTGGCCGCACTCCGTGCTCACCCGGCCTTTGACCGAGCGTTTCTATCTCTGGCACCTGACCCCGTGTGGAGTCTCCAAACCCAGCAGATCCCTGCGGTGCGCTCCCGCGCCACTCCTCCCGGGGGAGGAAGGGGAGTCTCCCCGGCTCTGACGCTTGTTGGGTCCCTGCCGGAGGAGCAGTGGCCTGACTGTCACCGATCACAGTTTATGGCAACCCCGAGCTGAGAGCCCGCGCCTCGGCTCCGTCTCTGCAGCCGGCTTCCCCGCTCTGATACCTGGGAGCTCTGCCGCACTCAGGCGCCCCCAGTCTTTCTGTGACCCCGAGGGTCCTGAGACCACACTGTCCCGCGAGGGTTCCATCCACCGCTTAGCCACTGGAGCGACATCCCTCAGGGGAACCGACTTCTAAAAGTTCCGATTTTGTGCTCCGCGGCTCTATCACTTGCCAGAAGCGGCCGACGGAGGCCCCCTCCCCCGCCGTCTATCCTCCCGAATATCGCCTCGGATTCACTTCTCTGCATGTCCTACCTTCCAGGAAGTGGTCACTTTTCTCTTCAGAGAGTTGTTCCTATTCTTCTCTTCGATCTCCTATTGAGTTCGTAGGTGTTCAGAATGGTTTGATCCCTATCCAGCTGAATTCCTGAGACCACAGGAAATCCAGGTCTCCTACTCCTCCACCATCTTGCTCCACCTTGCAGTAGTGATATCTTAATAGATCCTCTAATATTTGTACAGTTTGACAAGAACAAAGGCATTCCTTGACAACCATGGTAACCTCTTCCAACCTTCAGGAGCTCCCTATAACAGAGTGGGCAGGAGTTTCTCATTTTCATTAGAAGAGTGAAGAATTAAATACATCTTATGTTCTTAGTCAATGCCAATCACCTCTCTAGATCATATAGTGGCTCCAACTCAAGACTATTGCCTCAATGACAGAATTATAGGATTCTGTTTTCCTTAAATATTTTTTATTCTTGACTCTTATTTAGAAAATATGGCTGTGTGAAGTAGCGTGAGGAGTCTTTTGTCATTGCCATCTTTTTTGAGCTCCATTTTTCTATTGGATGGCCTTCAGGCATTCTCCTCATAGTGATGGGGCAGACATTTATGTGGGCCAATACCTCATCTATCTCAAAGCACAAAGGTATGCTTGATTCAAGTACATCCACATGGGAAAGTGCTAGGATTGGGCATTTTGCTCCAGATGGAGAAGAGGCTGTCATACTAACTCGGTCTGCTGAAACTCTTTGAATAAATCAAGAAATAACAACATTATCATGATAATCCATTCTTTGGAAAAAGCTTGTAGGTGTTAGAAAATAAAATGAGCAATCAGCCAAGGGAAAGAATGAACCTCTGATGTTTTGGGGGCTCCGATTTTAAACTTCTGTCTCTAAATTTGTTTCTTCCAGATGATGCATCTATCCCTGTTATCCTTTTTCTGCAATACCAATGTGCATTTAGTAAATGCTCTTTAAGCATTGGGTTAATTAACTAAATATTACAGATTTTAACCATAAAAAGCTTCTTTTTTTAAAGATTTTATTTATTTATTTGACAGAGAGGGACACAGCGAGAGAGGGAACACAAGCAGGAGGAGCGAGAGAGGGAGAAGCAGGCTCCCGCGGAGCAGGGAGCCCAATGTGGGGCTCGATCCCAGGACCCTGGGACCATGACCTGAGCCGAAGGCAGACGCTTAACGACTGAGCCACCCAGCCGCCCCAACCATAAAGAGCTTCTTAACCATTTTTTTTTTACATCTCTAAGTTGACTGTTGCTCAGCATAAAGTGATTTGAAAACATTAGGGATCTTGTTTCAAGCTTTCAAATTCAAATTTAGCAGTGGATCTTCGAAACATATACTTTCCTTTACAAAACCCCCTTTTTCATTTCTATAGGATGACTGTTATTACCAAGGACACATCATTAATGAAAAAGTTTCAGATGCTAGCATCAGCACATGTAGGGGTCTAAGGTAAGGCTTCATGAATGGTTTGTGTATACCTGTGGTATTGGCATGAGTGTGTGTGTTTTAAAAAACCTGATGAATCTCAAATAGAATGAAGTAGGGCGCCTGGGTGGCTCAGTTGGTTAAGCGACTGCCTTCGGCTCAGGTCATGATCCTGGAGTCCCGGGATCGAGTCCCGCATCGGGCTCCCTGCTCAGCGGGGAGTCAGCTTCTCCCTCTGACCCTCTTCCCTCTCGTGCTCTCTGTCTCTCATTCTCTCTCAAATAAATAAATAAAATCTTAAAAAAAAAATAGAATGAAGTATACTGTAGTTAAATATGAATCCTAAGGGTTCAAGGATTTTGAGATTTGAAGGAATCAGGGCTTCTCTTAATGGTGGTTTGTAAATTTACACATTTGAATTGCTTGCAGAGGTGTGTTTGTTTGTTTGTTTTCAAAATATAGGTTTTATGAGTCTGACTCTTTAGGGAATGGGAGCTCTTCACCTTTCCTCTTTATTCTAAACTCTCTCTTCAGTTTGTCCCCATATCAATGCGCATGACATTCTTTTCTTCTGTATATTAATGACTCCCGAGGCATCTCTCTACAATGAGATATTTCTTCTGATGCCCAGACCTGATTATCTAATTTTGTCTTCCATATATCCATATCTGGATAGATTAATGAAATCTCAATCGCAATAAACCCCTAATCAAACTAATGTTTTTCTCCCAAATCTGGTATTTTTCCAGTGTTCTTTATCTCAGTGAATGATATAATCAACCAACCACTTGCCCAATCCAGAAACCTAGGTTCCTTGATGATTTCTTGCCTCTCAGCTGCCCATTTTCAACACATTATCAAGCCCTATTGATTAGATATGCTAAATATTCACTGAGATTATTCACTACATTCTTTCTCTACTGCCACATCCTAGTCCAAACTACCATGATCCTTTATGCAGACCATTGCAACAAACTAGTTACTTATCTCCTCCCATCCACTCTTTTAAGATTTTGCAGCAGGGGGGAGGAGCTGCAGGCAGAGGGAGAAGCAAGCTCTCTGCTGAGCAAGGAGCCCGATGCGGGACTCATTCCCGGGACCCCGGGACCACGGGACCACGACCTGAGCCGAAGGCAGACACCCAACCGAGCCACCCAGGCACCCTCCTCCCATCCACTCTTGCCTTCTAGTTCTGTGTACACTTAATCCAGTCTCCTATTATATATCTTTATACTTTTTTGTCCTAGCAGTTATCTGTAATTTTGAATATCTCATATGTCATGTAATTATGTTATTTGTAGGTCAAATGTGACTATTTTATCCACGTCTGTCTTCCTCACTTGACTATAAACTCCATGAAAGGAGAAACCATGACTCTTTTTTCTTATTGTCTGCCTTTAATCCAAGGACTAATGAATAATGGGTGCTCCCTAAATATTGGTTAAATGAATCTTAGCTTGGGGCTTCAGCAGAGATAACTGAGAAGAAATTGGTAATATTTGTTTATCATGTGCTTTATATATTATGTCCTTCAACCTTTATAATCATTCTATTAGGTAGGTACTATTCTCATGTTATGGATGGAGAAACTGAGGCTGTGTGAGTTTAGGTAATTTTCCCATGGTATCACATCCAAAAAGTTATAGACTGAGAATCTTAACTCTTTTTTTTTTTAAGATTTTATTTATTTATTTGCTAGAGAGAGAGAGCGCGTGCGCCAGGGAGTGAGCAAAAGTACTAGCAGGGGGAGCTGCAGGCAGAGGGAGAAGCAGGCTCGCTGCTGAGTGAAGAGCCCGATGTGGGACTCAATCCCAGGGCCCTGGGATCATGACCTGAGCTGATTAACCACCCAGGTGTATCTAGAATCTTAACTCTTATTTATAAGCCTTCAAAGTCTTTATTTTCAGTGCACCTTTTGAGCAGACAAGGTATTAGATTGGAAGAACACTGAGTGAGAATCAGGAAATTTCCATTCTAATGTCAGCACTGACGTAAGTTAGCTATGTGACATTACAGCAGTCACTTCATCCCAACAGGTCCCATTTCCTTATAGAAAAAATAGGTTTAGGTCATCTCTAAGTGTATCTAGCTACAGTGTTGCACTATAGTCTACTGCCATGAGCTTGAAATTATGTGGAATTGGCAACGTTTTGGAGTCTATAAGTCTATATAGCACCCAAAAGCAGGAATATTTTTTAAGGAGCCTGGATTTTCATGTTTTTCAGGGGCTACTTCAGTCAGGGAGATCAAAAGTACTTCATTGAACCTTTAAGCCCCACAAATCAGGATGGACAGGAACATGCACTCTTCAGGTATGATCCTGATGAAAAGACTAACAGCACCTGTGGGATGGATGACATATTATGGGCACATGGATCTCAGCAGAGTGTGGCTCTACCTGCCACCGGTCTGGTGGTATGCATACTTTCCCTTTTATTTGCAGTGCTTTCATGTATTCTGTCCTGGCTCTGCTGCGCTCCAGTCTTAGTAGTTGCAATTAAAGGAAATTTTATAGTCTTTGTTGAAGTACTAGTACTATCGTAGGCTATAGAGACACTAGAACCTTGTTGTACATTGATGATTTATTTAATAAGTGTTTGTGGATTAACTATTATTAACAACAATGTGCCAGGGTTAAAAAAAAGTATAAATATAATAATGCTTGCCCTCTAGGAACAGGCAACGTTAACAATACTACAACAAACAACAAAGGTGTAAAGTATTATTACTTTGACATAAAATATCCTGCTGTCTTTATGAATGAATTCATTCAACAGTTTTCTTCCAGTCACGGAAGAAAAATGAATATGGTTTGTTGAAACCATAGGAGGTATCTAAAAAGTCATTGCCATAATCACGTTCATTTCCTTCAGGGGACACTTTATATCCAATCATCTCTTCAAATGTTCTCAGAATCCAAAGCACTGGACAGAACTGGTTTAAGCAAAAGAAAATCTCTTTTGGGTTCACTTTGCTGTGTGTTTAAATTCTTCCGGGGATATGATACCGGGAACCCAGAAGAACCACTCTTAGGGATGAAGGATAAAAGAATCAAGGATAATTTCTAGATTTGGGCCGGAGCAAATGATGGATGGTAGTACTGTTACCTGAGCTGGGGAGAATGAGGGAGAAGCAGGTTTTGTTTGAAGTTTGGGAATCAGTAGTTTTATTTTGACCATGTTAAATTTGTGGTATTAGACATTTGAATGGATGCATGGAATAGGTAGTTAATTATAGCAGTCTGGCCTTTAGAGGAGAGGCCAAGGCTGGAGATACACATTTGAAAGTAATTAGTGCAGAGTTCCTATTTAAACAAGGCATAACACAGGATGGGATTACCTAGGAAGAATGTGTAGATAAAGAATGGGACGTGGGGTTGAGCTTTTATGAGGGCCTTAATATAGAGAGGTCAAAAAGAGGAGGATGACAGTGAGTTACAAATCCTTATATGCTTAGGGCCCCACTTCTATCTGTAATCTACCTCCTTCTACTCCCTGCCTACAAAAAACCTCCCCCAATATATTCTGACAAACACAGATATCTTTTCTGTGCTTTCAACATGCCAATATCAATTCACTTCAGTCTTTTTGTTCATTTTTTTTTTCTCTGCTGGAATTATCTTCCAATTTATCTTCCCTCGCCTGCTTTCTCAATGAGGAGGCTGGGAGGGAAGTGTGTAGCTCATTGGACTACACCTAAAAGTCTACTTTCAGTAATGTGTTCTTTTAATGGAAGCTCATTTGCCTGTTTAAAAGACAACCACCTCAGGGGGAGGAGCAAAATGGCAGAGGAGGAGGAGATCTAAATTTCGTCTGGTCCCAGGAATTCAGCTAGATAGGGATCAAACCATTCTGAACACCTACGAACTCAACAGGAGATGGAAGAAAAGAATAGCGACAACTCTCTGAACAGGAAACCGACCACTTTCTGGAAGGTAGGACGTGTGGAGAAGTGAATCCGACGTGATATTCGGGAGGATAGATGGCAGGGGAGGGGGCCTCCATCAGCTACTACCAGCAAGTGACAGAGCAGCGGAACACAAAATCGGAACTTTTAAAAGTCTTCTCCTCTGAGGGACGTTGTTCCAGTGGCTAAGTGGGGGGTGGAATCCTCGCTGGGACAGTGTGGTCTCAGGAGCCTCGGAGTCACAGAAAGACCGGGGATGCCTGAGTGCGGCAGAGCTCCCAGCTATCGGAGCGGGAAAGCTGGCTGCAGAGACAGAGCCGAGGAGTGGGCTCTCAGCTCGGGGTTGCCATAAACCATGATCCACGGCACAGTTGGGCCACTGCTCCTCCAGCAGGGACTCAACAAGCGGCAGATCCAGGGAGATTCCCCTTCTTCCCCTGGGTGGAGCAACTTGATAGTGCACTGCAGGAACCTGCTGGGTTTGGAGACTCCAAACTGGGTCGTGTGCCAGAGATAGAAATGCTCAGTCACAGGCCAGGTGAGCAGGAGGGCGGCCAGAGACTGGGGAGATGGGAGTGATTGACTGCTATTCTCTGGGGCTCACTGAGGAGTGGGGCCCTGAGTTCTTGGCTCTTCTGGGGCAAAGATTGGGAGGCTGCCATTTTTGCTCTCATCCCCCAAAGCTGTGCGGAAAGCTTGCAGGCAACAAAAGCTCCTGAGAGCAAACCCAAGCATATTACTTAGCCCAGCCCCTGGCAAGGGCAGGGCAATTCTGCCCCCTGCAAAGATATTTGTGAGCTGCTGCGACAGGCGCCTCCCCCAGATCAGCAAGAACAGGCAGCCAAGACCAAGTTTACCCATCAATGAGAACGGCAGAACTCCAGTGCTAGGGGAATACTGCACATAGAATTCATGGCTTTTTCCCCATGATTCTTTAGTCTTTCAAAGTTAACTATTTTTTTAACTTTCTTTTTCTTTCTTTTTTTATTTGAATTTTTCTTTTTCCCTTTTTCAACCAACATCTTATTAATCCCTTTTTTAAAAATGTTTTTTATTTTTCATTTTTAAAGTCATATTCTATCCCTTCATAGTAGTTAAACATATCTTTGGTATATATATATATATATATATATATATATATATATATATATATATATACGTTGTTCTCTCTTTAAAATTTTGGGATACAGTTTCTTCTAACACAACTAAATATACCCTCAATCTCTAGTCTCCTGCCTTATCACATTCTCTCCCCCTTTTTTTTAAATCCGCTTCTTTCTGTTTTCAACAAAATTCTTATACTATCAATTCCTATTATAAAATCTTTTATAATTTTCATCTTTACAGTCATATTCTATCCTTTCATCATATTTACCCTTATTTTTCTACATGTATAAGTTTTTCTTTCTTTAAAATTTTGGGAGGCACTTTCTTCGAACAGACCAATATACGCCCAAAATCCAGTGTGTGGCACTGATCGATTCACCAGCCTAATCATATTTGATCATATTCTTTTTTTTATCTTTTCTTTTTCTTTTTCTTTTTTCTTTTTTCTTTCTTCTTTCTTTCCCTTTCTTTCCCCCCGGTTTCAGGTCTCTTCTGATTTGTTTAGTGTACATTTTTCTGGGGTCATTGTTAAACTGTTAGCATTTTGTTCTCTCATTGATCTATTCTCCTCTGGAAAAAAGACAGGACAGAAAAAATCACGTCAGAAAAAGAACAAGAGGCAGTACCGACTACTAGGGATCTAATCAATAGAGACATTAGTAAGATGTTGGAACTAGAGTTCAGAATGATGACTTAAAGATACTAGCTGGGCTTGAAAAAACCATGGAAGATATTAGAGATACCCTTTCTGGGGAAATAAAATAACTAAAATCTAACCAAGTGGAAATCAAAAAGGCTATTAATGAGGTGTAATCAAAAATTGAGGCTCTAACTGCTAGGATAAATGAGGCAGAAGAGAGAATCAGTGATATAGAAGACCAAATGATGGAAAATAAAGAAGCTGAGAAAAAGAGCTCAGATAAACTGAGATAAAGATCCAGAGATAAACAACTACTGGATCATGAAGGCAGAATTCGAAGATAAGTGATACCATAAGACAAAAAAATATTAAAATAATTGGGATCCCAGAAGAAGAAGAAAGAGAGAGAGGGGCAGAAGGTATATTGGAGCAAATTATAGCAGAGAACTTCCCTAATTTGGGGGAGGAAACAGGCATCAAATTCCACGAGGCACAGAGAAACCCCTCAAAATCAATAAAAATATGTGAACACCTTGACATCTAATAGTAAAACTCAAGAGTCTCAGAGACAAAGAGAAAATCCTGAAAGCAGTTCGAGACAAGAGATCTGTAACCTACAATGGTAGAAAGATTACATTGGCAGCAGACCTATCCACAGAGACGTGGCAGGCCAAAAGGACTGGCATGATATATTCAGAGCACTAAATGGGAAAAATATGCAGCCAAGAATACTATATCCAGCTAGGCTGTCATTGAAAATAGAAGGAGAGATAAAAACTTCTGGGACAAACAAAAACTAAAGGAATTTGCAAACACGAAACCGGCCCTACAAGAAATATTGAAAGGGGTCCTCTAAGCAAAGAGAGAGCCTAAAGGTAACATAGACCAGAAAGGAACACAGACAATAGACAGTAACAGTCACCTTACAAGCAAAACAGTGGCACTAAATTCATATCTTTCAATAGTTACCCTGAATGTAAATGGGCTAAATGCCCCAATCAAAAGACACAGGCTATCAGATTGGATTAAAAAACAAGACCCATCAATATGCTGTCTGCAAGAGTCTCATTTTAGACCCAAAGACACCCCAGATTGAAAGTGAGGGGGTGGAAAACCATTTTTCATGCTAATGGAAACCAAAAGAAAGCTGGAGTGGCAATCCTTATATCAGACAACTTAGATTTTAAACCAAAGACTATAATAGATGAGGAAGGACACTATATCCTACTTAAAGGGTCTATCCAACAAGAAGATCTAACAACTGTAAATATCTATGCCCCTAACATGGGAGCAGCCAATTATATAAGCCAATTAATAACAAAACCAAAGAAACACATTGACAACAATACAATAATAGGAGGGGACTTTAACACCCCCCTGACCGAAATGGACAGATCATCTAAGCAAAAGATTAACAAGGAAATAAAGACTTTAAATGACACACTGGACCAAATGGACTTCACAGATCTATTCAGAACATTCCATCCCAAAGTAACAGGATACACATTCTTCTTGAGTGTCCATGGAACATTCTCCTGAATAGATCACATCCTAGGTCACAAATCAGGTCTCAACTGGTACCAAAAGATTGGGATTATTCCCTGCATATTTTCAGACGACAATGCTTTGATAATAGAACTCAATCACAAGAGGAAAGTCAGAAAGAACTCAAATACATGGAGGCTAAAGAGCATCTTACTAAAGAATGAATGGGTCAACCAGGAAATTAAAGAAGAATTAAAAAAATTCATGGAAACAAATGAAAATGAATACACAACTGTTCAAAATCTTTAGGACAGCAAAGGCAGTCCCTAAGACGAAAGTATATAGCAATACAAGCCTTTCTCAAGAAACAAGAAACGTCTCAAATACACAACCTAACCCTACACCTAAAGGAGCTGGAGAAAGAACAGCAAATAAAGCCTAAAACCAGCAGGAGAAGAGAAATAATAAAGACCAGAGCAGAAATCAATGAAATAGAAACCAAAAGAACAGAGGAACAGATCAATAAAACTAGGAGCTTGTTCTTTGAAAGAATTAGTAAGATTGATAAACCCCTGGCCAGACATATCAAAAAGAAAAGAGAAAGGACCCGAATAAATAAAATCATGAATGAAAGAGGAGAGATCACAACCAACACCAAAGAAACATAAACAATTATAAGAACATATTATGAGCAACTATATGCCAGCAAATTAGATAATCTGGAAGAAATGGATGCATTACTTGAGATGTATAAACTACCAAAACTGGACCAGGATGAAATGGAAAACCTGAACAGACTTAGAACCACTAAAGAAATTGAAGCAGTAATCAAAATCTCCCAACTAACAAAAGCCCAGGGACCAATGCCTTCCCAGGGGAATTCTACCAAACATTTAAAGAAGAATTAATACCTATTCTTCTGAAACTGTTCTAAAAAATAGAAATGGAAGGAAAACTTCCAAACTCGTTTTATGAGGCCACCATTACCTTGATCCCAAAACCAGACAAGGCCCCATTCAAAAGGAAAATTGCTGACCAATATCCTTGATGAACATGGATGCACATATTCTCACCAAAATACTAGCCAGTAGGATCCAACAGTACATTAAAAGGATTCTTCACCATGACCAAGTGGGAGTTATCCCTGGGTTGCAAGTTTGGTTCAACATCTGCAAATCAATCAATGTGATGCAATACATTAATAAAAGAAAGAACAAGAAACATATGATCCTCTCCATAGATGCAGAAAAAGCATTTGACCCAGTACAGCATCCTTTCTTGATCAAAACTCTTCAGAGTATAGGCATAGAGGGTACATACCTCAATATCATAAAAGCCATCTATGAAAAGCCCACAGCGAATATCATTCTCAAAGGGGAAAAACTGAGAGCTTTCCCCTTAAGGTCAGGAACACATAAAGGATGTCCACTATCACCACTGCTATTAAACATAGTATTAGAAGTCCTAGCCACAGCAATCAGACAACAAAAAGAAATCAAAGGCATCCAAATCAGCAAAGAAGAAGTCAAACTCTCCTCTTTGCAGATGATATGATACTTTATGTGGAAAACCCAAAAGACTCCACCCCAAAACTGCTAGAACTCATAGACGAATTCAGTCAAGAGGCAAGATATAAAATCAATGCACAGAAATCAATGGCATTCCTATACACCAACAACAAGACAGAAGAAAGAGAAATGAAGGAGTCGATCCCATTTACAATTGCACCCAAAACCATAAGATACCTAGGAATAAATCTAACGAAAGAGGCAAAAGATCTGTACTCAGAAAACTATAAAATACTCATGAAAGAAATGGAGGAAGACACAAAGAAATGGAAAAGCATTCCATGCTCATGGATTGGAAGAAGAAATATTGTGAAGATGTCAATGCTACCTAGAGCAATCTACACATTCAAAGCAATCCTTATCAAAATACCATCCACCTTTTTCAAAGAAATGGAACAAATAATCCTAAAATTTGTATGGAATGAGAAAAGACCCCGAATAGCCAGAGGAATGTTGAAAAAGAAAAGTAAACCTGGTGACATCACAATTCCAGACTTCCAGCTCTATTACAAAGCTGTCATCATCAAGACAGTATGGTACTGGCACAAAAACAGACACATAGATCAATGGAACAGAATGGGGAGCCCAGAAATGGACCCTCAACTCTATGGTCAACTCATTTTGAAAAAGTAGGGAAGAATGTCCAATGGCAAAAAGACAGTCTCTTCAACAAATGGTGTTGGGAAAATTGGACAGCCACCTGCAGAAGAATGAAACTGGACCATTTCCTTACACTACACACAAAAATAGACTCCAAATGGTTGAAAGACCTAAATGTGAGACAGGACTCCATCAAAATCCTAGAGGAGAACACAGGCAGCAACCTCTTCGACCTCAGCCGCAGCAACTTCTTCCTAGAAACATCGCCAAAGGCAAGGGAAGCAAGGGCAAAAATGAACTATTGGGACTTCATCAAGATAAGAAGCTTTTGCACAGCAAAAGAAACAGTCCACAAAACCAAAAGACAACCGACAGAATGGGAGAAGATATTTGCAAATGACATATCAGATAAAGGGCTAGTATCCAAAATCTATAAAGAATTTATCAAACTCAACACCCAAGGAGCAAATGATCCAATCAAGAAATGGGCAGAAGACATGAACAGACATTTTTCCAAAAAAGACATCCCTATGGTCAACAGACTCATGAAAAAGTGCTCAACATCGCTTGGCATCAGGGAAATCCAAATCAAAACCTCAATGTGATGCCACCTCATGTCAGTCAGAATGGCTAAAATTAACAAGTCAGGAAATGACAGATGTTGGCTGAGATGTGGAGAAAGGGGAACCCTCCTACACTGTTGGTGGGAATGGAAGCTGGTGCAGCCACTCTGTAAAACAGTATGGAGGTTCCTCAAAAATTTGAAAATAGATCTACCATACGACCTAGCCTTTGCACTACTGGGTATTTACCCCAAAGATAACAAATGTAGGAATCTGAAGGGGTACGTGCACCCCAATGTCCACAATAGCCAAACTGTGGAAAGAGCCAAGATGTCCATGGACAGATGAATGGATAAAGAAGAAGTCGTATTTATATACAATGGAATATTATGCAGCCATGAAAAGGAATGAAATCTTGCCATTTGCAACGACTTGGATGGAACTGAAGGGTATTATGCTGAGCAAAATTAGTCAATCAGAGAAAGACATGTGTCATATGACCTCACTGATATGAGGAATTCTTAATCTCAGGATACAAAGTGAGTGTTTCTGGAGTGGTGGGGGGTGGGAGGGATGGGGTGGCTGGGTGATAGACACTGGGGAGGGTATGTGCTATGGTGAGCGCTGTGAATTGTGTAAGACTGATGAATCACAGACCTGTACCTCTGAAACAAATAATACATTATGTGCTAAAAAAAAAAAAAGAAGAAGAAAATAGCAGGAAGGGAAAAATGAAGCGGGGGAAATCAGAGAGGTAGATGAACCATGAGATACTAGGGACCTTGAGAAATAAACTGAGGGTTCTAGAGGGGAGGGGTTTGGGTGAATGGGTTAGCCTGGTGATGGGTATTAAAGAGGGCATGTACTGAATGGAGCACTGGGTGTTATACGCAAACAATGAATCATGGAACACTACATCAAAATCTAATGATGTAATGTATAGTGACTAATCATACATTACATAATAAGAAAAAAAAAAGGACAACCACCTCTGGGGCCCCTGGGTGGCTCACTCTGTTAAGCATCGGACTCTTAGTTTTGGCTGAGGTTATGATCTCAGGTTCATGTGTTCAAGCCCTGAGTTGGGCTCCATGCTCAGCATGGAGTCTGCTTGAGATTCTCTCTCTCCCTCTCTTTCTGACTGCCCCCACCACCACTCGTGCTCCCTTTCTCTTTCTCTCAAATAAATAAATAAAATGTTAAAAAAATACAAGTACTTCCAGAAATATAATAAACTTTGATAGTTTATTATTTAGTATGAATAATGTATCTGCTACTTTTCAATGGAACAAAGCACTATGAAATGTGTCTTTTGTTGTTGTTTGGTTTGGTTTGGTGGAATAAAAGGAAGCTTGGAATGTGGGAAAGAGATCCACCTCTGCCTGAGGAAAAGAGAGCCATGGTGAAGAGAGATAGGTGCCATGGGGGCTCTGGGCTTTGCACTGTTGCTAAGGAAGGGGGTGCTCACTGACAGAAGGATAAAAGGCTACTTATAGCCACCACCACCACCTCCAGCAACAACAACAACAAGAAAACACTAGGAGGATGATGAAGTCAGAGTTTCTCCATTTCAGGGCAGGATAGTGGAGAAAGCCCATTGTTCAAAAAATGTGAAAACTTTGGTTTTAGTTCCAGCACATGTGCAATCATTTAAATTCTGTCAAAATGGAGTCAGACTAGAATTTCACTCATGTCCCTTCTAGCTCTGATATTCTGAACCTCATCTATAGATAATTTTGCTTGGTTAGAGTTAAAATGGTAATGTTGTTTTCCCTTATTGCCAGATATCAACCAATCTTTTCTAAAATTACACATTTCAAATAAAAGAATGACTCTTGAGGAGAATGATGTTGTTTCAGTAATTTTCTTTTTTATATTTATTACAGAAATCCAAACACCAGAAGGGTCTGGAACATAAGAAATACATAGAATATTATTTGGTGCTGGATAATGGTGAGGTAATTATAACAAATAAATGTGTCTTTTAAAATCCCCTTCTACATGAATTTATTTTGGGAAATATAAAACATATGGATCAGTTTTGAAAAATCATGAATCTGAGCTATTCCTTTTTATGAATTGTTCTGATCCTAGGAAATTTGACATATAATTAGACTGATATGATTTTTCCTTCTCAGGAATGTGCACCTGATATGATATGCATAAAGTGAATTTTTTGCATTTTATCCTCTATTATTGTATCCAAACTTAGTTTCCAATTAAATTCCTTTGTCCTTTTTCTTTCATTAAGCAGTTAAATCACTGGTAAGTTAGAATTTATCCTCATCAGAGAGTGGTAAATGTACAAGACTGATGAATGGAATTTTCTGAAAAAAGCATTTTTTGGTAATATTCATTGTTTATATTATTTACAAGAATGCATTTTCAAATATTGGAAAACTAAGGTTCACATGTGTGATCTCAAAAGGGAAAGCTTTGCACTATGATAATATGATAAGTTAATTTCTTCAGGCCCTAAAGCTTGACCTCTCATTATACTACATTCATTTATCATTTATCATTCATATATATGAATAAGCTACTCCTTGCACCAGTTCTGCACAACTTGTGAAACCATGGCATTTAAATGAGAATATATTTGGAGTAATTCCTTAGAACTTTACACTGAGCTACTACTTTAGGGGTAAAACATCATCTCTACTCCAAAAGTACTTCAATTTAGCTAAAGAAATAAGGGAGCATTTTGCTTCTATCTTTTAACTGTTAACTTTTATAACTGATTATTAATTATAACCACTGATAAGCAAAATAAACTGAAGTTACCTTTTTATTTTTTTTACCTTCCAATTATATTCATTTCTGTCAGTACCCATATTTTGTCATGGTTGGTTTTTGTTTGTGTGTTTTGTTTTGTTTTTTTTTCCAGTTTAAAAAGTACAATCAAGATCCAGAGGAAATAAGAAAGAGGGTGTTTGAAATGGCCAATTATGTCAACATGGTATGGTATACTTCAAGTGCAATTTTAACAATTTGTGAGGCAGTGTCATTGGGTGTATCTATGAATGCTCATGAAGCAAGGAAAGAGAGACAATACTCCTAAGATTAATACTGCTGATTGGTTCTTGAAATTTTGCTACTTAATTGAATATTAATATTACATGATAGAGATGTTTCTTACCTACTTGCCACACAACTCTCAGGCTGATGAAGGTATAAGAAATGGTTTTGTTTGAATTGGTTGTTTTGTTTTGTTTTTCTAAAGCCTGGGGAGATAGCACTGACCAGCAAATCCCAACAGAAAGCCCATCTATGGGAGAACATGGGAAAACAAACAAAATCAGCCAAACTCTGGCACAGTACTATCTTTCAATACATCATTTCATTGAATCTTCAAAACAGCTCTGTGATATTCCTAGACCTAATTTATAGCTAAAGAATTAAATTCTGGGAAGCAAAGTAACTTGCCTAAAATCACAGTCAGGAAATGGTAGAGATAAGATTTGAACTTGGATTGGTTGGATTTCAAAGTCCATTTCAATTGGAACGATGTTGATTTCAAAATCCATTTCAATTGGAAAAATTAGATGATTTTGTCATCTAATTAACAAAATCTTTTAAAAATGATTTCTGTATCCCTTCTATTTAAATCTAATTGTTAGTGTCTTGTTAGTTGAACATACAGTTAGTCTGCCTACTTACATGAGTGAGTCACTTTGTGGTAGCCTGCAAGTCCTCTAAGGATAGAGAGAAAATGAAGGTGGATTTAATGACCAATATCATCCCTATCTCATCTTCTCACCACAAAGATCATTCTGACTCCTCTTAAAGAACCCCAAGAACTGGCCATATTTATTGAACATCTTTGTGACAGGAACTTTTCTAGGTGACAGAAATAAAGTGAGGAACAAAACTGACAAATATCCCTTCAAGGAGTTTACATTCTTGTTCAAGATGAACATAAACACACCAAATAAAGAGAATATAGGATGGTGATTATAAGTGGCCTAAAAAAATAAAGCAGCTTAAAAATAAAGAGATAGGTTCATCTTGGGTGCTGTGTTAAATAAGAAAGCTCAAGTCCAAAGTGTCCAAGTTGACATTTGAGTTAAGGAAAGGAACGGAGATAAGAGTCTGACTCTAGGGGAGGTTGTGCAAGGCAGAGTGAGGTTCTGAGGACAGAACCTAGATTGTCATATTTGAGGAACAGTGGGAAGGCCATTGTGGATGGCATGCAGTAAGCCGGGGCAAGGGTGGGAGCAAATGACATCTGACAGGTAGCAGTGGTCGGAATCTGCAGCTCCTGGTAGGCCTGTGTAAGGACTTTGTTATTCTTCACAAGCAAGGAAGACATTGGAGAGCCTGAGCTGAGGTGTAACATGTTCAGATGTGTATTCTTAAAACGTTATCTTGGCCATTATATTGGAAATAAACTGAAGGAAAGCAATTGGCAGAAGGTAGGGGAATTATTCCCTAACTCAGGGCAAGAAATGATGGTGGCTTGAGAAAAAGCAGTGGTATTGGATCTAATGAGAATAGCTGATCTCTGGATAGAGTACACAGGGTAGATGAGGTAGGTGAGAGATAAGTATAAGAAAAGGAAGAGAGTCAAGTGACATCAAGGATTTGAACCTGAGCAACTTTAAGGATGGGTAACATGGTGGGGGATAGTGACTCAGAGGAAAGATGAGGATTTCCATTTGGAACACATTTGCTTTGAGGTATCTTTTTGTATAAAGATTTCCAGGTGCACATCATTATGTTGTATACCTAAAACTAATATAATGTTATATGTCAATTATATCTCAACAAAAATATTATTGTTCTTAGTGGGGGTGGCAATGGCAGTGGATTGCTAATTTTTATTAAAAGTGTTCTATGACTATAATTTTTTCAAATGTGTACATGTTTCATTTATACATCTATATATTTTTATATTTAAGAAATGAAAAATTAGAGACTTTACATTTCAAAAATCAGAGAAATAATACTAGGAAATTTCCCTGAGATGAGGGGTAGACATGTCCATATTGACAATGCCCTCCACATGTCCAGCACCTAGTAACATGTGTCAGATTATATCATTGTGAACTTTTGGATCATTAAAGATTAAAGAGAAGATTCATGGATGCAAAAAAAAAAAAAAGATTTCCAGGTGAAAATGCTAGATATACAAGATTGCTTGGAGTTCAGGGGTTAGGTCTGGGTAGAGATATAAATCCATGTCTTTAACACATACAGATGGCATATGACATGGATCAGCAAACTGTAGCTTGTGGGACAGATTTGGCCTGCTGCCTTTTTAAAAGTAGTTTTAATGAAACATAGCTACACCCAAGAGTGCCACTGGTGGTGAGTAGTTACCACAGAGACCACGCAGCCTCAAAGTCTGAAGCATTTTCTGTGGACCTTTACAGAATAAGCTTACCAATCCTGGTATAAGAGAACCAAAGGAGTGGGCATAGATAAGTAGAAAAAAGACTGAGAACAGGTCCTTGAAGTTCTTCTTTGAGGAGAAATCAAAGTGCAGGAGAAAATGACAGAGACCAATAAAGAGTAGACAATGAGCTTTGAGAAAAATCAGGGGATATTGTTGTTCTGGAAGCTACTTGAAACAAAAATCTATCAAAGGAAGAAATGATCAATGATGTTAGATGCTTCTGAGGACTGAGGATTGGCCATTGGATTTAACAAAGTAGAAGTTATTAGTCACCTGATGCATGATGCAAGTTTCTGTAGAGTGTAAGAGTACAAGCATGATTAGAGTGAGTCCAGTGAGAATAGGAAGTAGAATTAGAGACAACAGATACAGAAAATTCTCTTCAGAAGTTTTGCTATAAATGGAAGCAGAGAAATGGAAATAAGTGAAAGGGAGAGGGGTCATAAAAATTGTCCCCCAACCATGATGGGTCATCCTTTTTATGCTGATGGGAATGATTCTGTGGAAGGCTAAGCATAGAATTGCAAGGACGATGGAAGAATTGCCAGAATAATCTCCTTGACCTGGGAAGAGGTCGGAAATCTAGTGCATGAGTGGAGAAGTTGGCCTTAGGCATACAGCATTCATTCATATAGTAAAGAAGGGGAGGTATATGTTGTTTGAAGTAAGCCAGTAGGCAGACAGTGGTGGGAGCTTGTGGATATTCTCTTCTGGTTGCTTCTATACTCTGAGTGAGTTTGGAAGCAGGGGCATCTGCTCAAAGTGAGGTTTTAATAGAAAGTGTCACAATTTCTAAAAGAGAAGAGTGAGCATGGAAAAAATGTGCAGAAGCCTCTGGGAGTAAATGGATTTTGGAAATGCAGCAGGTTTGCTGAGACTGGTAAAGACCACTTGAGGTTAGTAGTCATGGCTTCCAAGTGAAACCAGTCAGCATAGTGTGCTCTCTCCTTTGTTCTGGGGCATGGTGCATGAGAGTCATAGGGAGGAATTGTTTTAACCAGGATTGAAGTTTAGTCAGGTGGGTCAAATAAAGAAAGAACGGAAGAGGGAAGTTGAGGGAATCATCAAGGGGAGGGTTTTAATCTAGTTAGATTCTGACTTCTTTTGATGATAATTGCATTCCTCAATGCTTTTATTGTTTTCCAAACTACTTAAACAGTTCCTTCAGGTTTCTCAGCAAGAAGTTGCCCCATGAGAAAACCTGTCACTGTGCAGGTTTTTTCCCAGCGTTATTGCGATATAATTGGCATATAACATTGTGTGAATTTAAGGGGTCCAGTGTGTTGATTTGATATACTTACTTGCAAAATGATTTCTGCCATGTTAGCTAACACCTCCATTGCATCACATAGTTGCTGTTGCTTTTTTGTGGTGAGAACATTTAAAAATTATTCTCACCAATCTTAAAGTAATTAAGACAGTATTTTTACTGTCACTACCAAGCTATATATTAGATCCCCAGAACTCATTCATTTAATAACTGGAAGTTTATCTGACCAACACTGTGCAGTTTTGTGAACTATAGCAGCAATTTAAACTTTTGTTTTTAGAGTAAACATACTCTCTTATAAGATTAATTCATTATTTCTAAAGATTATCCTATGTGCATTATAGATTATTTGGTTCAGTCCAGTTTTAAGAATTAGAGGACCACTTACTTTATTGTGACTCACAGATGCAGGACTTTTTCATATAGCATGTTCCTTTCCCAGTGTCCAAACCAGTACTGGATCAACCTTGCTAATTCTGAAATGTTATTACTCTGAGAACATTGCAAAGCATTTGAATAAATACACTTAAGTTGAAGTCATAGTAATGAACTACTAACAGAAAATTATAATGTTTCTTGAGGTTGCAAGCAAGAGAAGTTTGTTTCAATAGGAACTTTTCTCCAAAAAAAAAAAAAGGAGTTTTCACAGTGAATTATCTAAGGGTGTCTGCCTTGCCTAAACAGGGATGCTAGCTAGCATCTGTGAAAAGAGGTAGTAACTTCCATTTCACAAGTATGTTTGGAAAGTTTTTACAGTGCTGCTATTAATAAGTTCAAAAATCTACAGTACATTGAAAATATTGAAAGATAATATCACCATTATGTAGTTCCTTTGACATGTATTCTCTTTGGACAGCTTTACAAAAAGCTCAATACTCATGTGGCCTTAGTTGGTGTGGAAATCTGGAATGATGAGGATAAAATAAAGATAACCCCAAATGCAAGCTTCACCTTGGAAAATTTTTCTAAATGGAGGGGAAGTGTCCTCCTCCGAAGAAAACATCATGATATCGCTCAGTTAATCACGTATGTATAAATTTTCCCTTTGTATGTTAAATGGTATTTAGCATAGAAACTTTCCAAAGCCTTGGCAAGGCAAGTGGTATCTCAGGGGATAGGGTAAGAGGAAGTGGCTTATGCAATGGGGTTGAAAATTTAAAAAAGTACTCATTTGAATATCATGGTGAATATGCTCTTACCTTTGTTACAAGTATTTCTTTTTCTTTCATTTTTAAAGAAAAGCTAACAGTTTAACAATGATTCATCAGAATTTTGTCTGTTTTGATTAGGTATACAGAAAGGAAAGATGGGTTTAGAAAATGGCAAGAGAAATTTCGATTCAATGTTTTAAAAGACCTGATTAGCTTTAAGCACTAGTCAGGACAAACTTCTAGGATTGAAAGAAAATTGCATATTATATTCTAATCCCAAACCTCTACCATCCTGCTGAAATGACTAATTAAAAAAAAAAACAGGAAGTAAATCTGGTGACTATAAATTAGATAAGACTGCTGAGCATGTGCCTCAAAAGAAATCAAGAAAATTCTGCTGGATAGTTTGCAGCTGGAATCAGATAGAAGGAAGCAGCAAGAAGTGACTTCAAATTATTCAAGTTTTACTTCCTAAGAAAACAGGAGTTATAGGAAATAAGAATTAATTAATATTCTGTGTAGTTATCTACCACACATAACATATCAGCCCACAACTTCCTGACTTAAAGTAAATCTTCTTAAGTGTCTGGTTCCTTGCCTGGTATGGCTGGAGCATGGGTGCTGGGTTGGTCATCTCTGCATAAACAGCTTTCATGTGGCTAACTAGGACTGCCTCCAGCATGGCAGTCTCAGGGTTCTGGAGATCTTGCAAGGTGACTAGTTTTCCCCCAGAAGAAGCATTCTAAGAGGACCAAAAGAAAGCTTCAAGACTTCCATGACTGAAGCTTAGAAATTGCTCAGTGTCTACTAGGTATTTATCCAAAGGATACAAAAATAATGATTCAGTGGGGCACCTGTACCCCAGTGTTTATAGCAGCAGTGTCCACAATAGCCAAAATATGGAAAGAGCCCAGATGTCCATTGACAGATGAATGGATAAAGAAGATGTGATATATATATATACACACACACACACACACACAATGGAATATTACTCAGCCATCGAAAAGAAAGAAATCTTGCCTTTTGCAACTATGTGGATGGAACTAAAGTGTATTATGCTAAGTGAAATAAGTCAGTCGAGAAAGACAAATACCATATGATTTCACTCATATGTGGAGTTTAAGAAACAAAATAGATGAACATAGGGGAAGGGAAACAGAAGTAAAATAAGATGAAAACAGAGAGGGAGGCAAACCATAAGAGACTATAGGGAACAAACTTAGGGTTGCTGGAGGGGAGGTAGATGGGGGGATGGGACAATTGGGTGATGGGCATTAAAGAGGGCACAAAACGGCAATCCAATATCAAGAGCAGATTTCCTGACTAGACTAGAATAAACAAGATAAAAGTACTAAAAAGATATGATGGAAGGAAATAACTGTCCTTTCACTTGTAAACTGAAAGTCATAGCCTTTAACTTACAAATTAACAAAAGGTATATATCTATACCTGGCATAACCAGGTAAGAACCTTGTGGTACAGCTATACCCCACCCACTGAAAACAGGAACCAAAATAGCTAACTCCATAATGGGAGAAGATTTTATTTATTATAAATAAGCTCGTAGTGAATATTAAACCCACACAAATGCAGACTTAAGTAATTTTATAATGTAATTTTTAAAGAGGATATAAATGCCATGAATCTTTAAAATATGTATAATGCAAAATACCATTTCAAAATAACAGATATCTGAACTTTCCAAAGGAAATGTAAAGTGGGAACAAGTTCTCTAATTTTCCTTATTTTGCATGGCAAAATTAATACTCTCCATTTTTGAGGATGATAACTGGGAAAATATAAGTTCGACTATTTATGTAAATACATCTACTAAAGGAATTTTTAAAATAATGCATTCTTTGCAAATTACTAAAGACAAACCAGGGCTAGGATCTTGAACAAATAGCAGAATAATAACAAAGGCAGCACATGAAATCCCACTACAAACTGAAAGAAAAACAAAATGAACAAAACTAAAATAAAATTATGAAAGACCAAACCAATTGTCTATGCAAATAAATGCAAGTGGTTCTGATTCCTTTTCAGTAACAAATATTTCAATAGCATAAGTGCTTCAGTAACACAAATATGTTCAGAATGGGCCCAAATTCCAAATCCCACTATAGCTAAAACAGTGCTAAAAGAGAACAAAGGTAAATGGATATAAAAATATATGAGAGAAAAATATAAATTAAAACAAAGCATGTGTGATAATACTAATATACAAATAAGATATGTATATATACATATATTATAATAAATAAATAATAAAATATATTTAATATTTTATATATATAATATTCAAAAGGTGATTATGTCCAGGTGCTTATATTTAGGTGCTATGACAACCATTGTATATAAAAAAAAGCCTAATTCAATTTCAAAAACTGAAGGAAATATTTAAGTTATTCACAATGTGAGTTTCTCTATTAACCGTTTAGAGTTCTGGATTGTCTATAGGACATATAGTTGAGAGTCATAAATTGTTATATCATTTTTTTTCTTTCTTGCAGAGCAACAAAACTTTCTGGAACAACCGTGGGCCTTGCTTTCATGTCTACAATGTGCTCTCCTTATCATTCTGTTGGCATAGTTCAGGTTTGTTTGAAGATAAATAGTTGGTTCTACAATTCAAGTGTGTCAAATGCTCTTTTTTCTGAATCATGTAGTTTTTTGTTGTTGTTATTGTTGTTGATATGGTAAATAACATGGATTGAATTTCAAACCTTGAAACAGTCTTGCATATCCAGTATAAACCCAGCATGGTCATAATGCATTATCTTTCTTATATCTTGCTGGATTCAACAAGCTAACATATCTTGAGGATTTCTATATTCTATATAATCATGAGGGATATTAGTCTGTAGTTGTCTTTTCCTGTTACCTGTTTTTCAAGTTTTGTTATTAGGGTAAATCTGGTCACATAAAATGATATATTCCCAACTCTTCCATTTTCTGGAATGTCTTAGCAGAATTGGCATTACTACTTCCTAAAATATTTGGTACAATTCATCAGTAAAACCATATGGGTCTGGCATTGTCCTTATGGAAAGGTTTTTAACTACAAATACAATTTCTTCCATAGATACAGGACTATTCAGGTTATTTATCTTTTCTTGAATAACCTTGGCCATTTGGATCTTTAAGGAAAGTGTCCATTTCATTTAAGTTGGCATAAATTTGTTGATGATATTCTTATAATATCCTTTTTTTTATATCTGTAGTGATGTCCTCTCTCATTCATGATATTAGTAATTTATGTCTTTTTCTCATGGTCAGTCTCACTAAGAGTTTATTAATTTTATTCATTTCTAAGAAACTGCTTTTGTTTTATTGATGCTCTGTGGTTTTCCTTCTTTCAGTTTCATTGATTTCTGCTCTTCTCTTGATTATTGAATTTCTTTTGCTTTCTCTGCACTTAATTTGTTCTTTTTTTTTTCCTATTACTTAAGGGAGAATTTTAGATCATTCATTTGAGACTTCTTCTTTTCAAATGTAAACATTTAAAGCATAAATTTCCTGCCATGCACTGCTTTAGCTGAACCCATCATATTTAGATATGTGTGTTTTCATTCAGTTAAAAATATTTTCTAATTTCTTTTTTGATCTCCTTTTTGATTCATGTATTATTTAGGAGTGTACTGTAATAATTTCCATTATGGTTTTTTTTTAGTTTCATGTTGTTATGATCTGCTTATTCATTTGCTAGGGCTGCCATAACAAAATACCCCAGAGTGCATGGCTTAAACAACAGAAATGTATTTTCTCAGAGTTTTGGAGGTTAAAAATCCAAGATCCAGGTGTTGGTAGGTTTGGTTTCTCCTGAGGTCTCCCCCGTTGGCTTGCAGATGGCCACCTTCTTGCTGTGTCCTCACATGGCTTTTCCTCTGTGCACACATCCCTTCCTCTTTAGCCCTGTTGTATTAGGGCCCCAGGATCATAGTCTCATTTAACTTTAATTATCTCCTCAGAAGCCCTATCTCCAAATACAGTCACATTGGTGGTTAAGGCTTCAACATATGAATTGGAATGTGTGTGTGGGTGGGCACAATTCAGTCCATAATAGTCTAGGAACATAATTAGTAGAATTTCGATATTTTAAAACTTTTTGAGGTTTGTTCTTGGTCAGTACCGCATATGCACTTGAAAAAGAATACCTTCTGCTGTTATTGGATGGAACATTCTGTAATTGTCAGTCATGTCAAGTTAACTTATAGTGTTGTTCAGTTCTTTTGAATCATTGATGTAGAGAGAGTAGTTAAGTATCCAAGTATAATTGTAGATTTGTCTGTCCTTTCAAATCTATAAATTTTCACTTCATGTATTTTGAAGCTCTGTTGTTAAACAAATACACAAATAGAGTTGTCATGTCTTTTTAGAGAATTAATCCATTTATTATTTCATGTTCCTCTTTTTTCCTGAAATATTCCTGTTATGAAGTCTACCTTGTCTGTTATCATTATAGTTACTCTGACATTTTGTGACTAAAGTTTGCTTGATACAACCTTTTCCTGACTTGTATTTTTAGCATATATTTTTCTCTGCATTTAAAGGTTTCTTGTAGACAGTATATACTTGGCTTTTACTTTTTATCTAATCTGACAATCTCTGTCTTTTATTTGGTGTATTTAAATCATTTATATTAATATAATTTTTGATATTGTTGAACTAAAATCTTACATTTTGCTAGATCTTTGCTATTCCTTCTATTCTATATTTTTCTACCCTCTTTAGGATTGAGGATTTTTGAAAATAATTTCATTTATTTTCATTATTAGCTTTTCATTTTTATCTCTCTTTATTTTTAATGGTTGTCTTTGTTTATTATATACCTCCGCTTGTCTGTTTTTACCTTGAAATACTCTTGTCCTCAGTGTGCCTGGGTGGTGCTGTCAGTTAAGCATCAGACACCTGGTTTCACCTCAGGCCGTGATCTAAGGGTTGTGAGATCGATCTCCACGTTGGGCTCCATGCTCAGCATGGAGTCTGCTTAAGACTCTCTCCCTCTGCCCCTCCTCCCTGCACACTCTCTCTCTCTAAAAAAATAAATAAAATCTTAAAAAAAAGAAGAAATATTCTTCAGCTGCTTCACAGGTAGTATAAGGATATTATAGGAGTATACCTCTAATTACTCCCTTCCATTTTTTGTGCTATTGTTATCATATGCTTAACTTTACATACATTAAAAATACACAACATATTGTTACTAATTTTTCTTAGTCTTTCTCAGTGCAATTTAAAATAAGAAAAAAATAATATTATGCTTACCTTATCTTTACCTACACTCACCTTTATCACATTCCCAACACTCTCCATTACTTTTCTTTAACACTCTCTGTTTCTTTTTTTTACCTTTTTTATTTTTTTAATTTTATTTTATTATGTTATGTTAATCACCATACATTACATCATTAGTTTTTGATGACTGTTCCATGATTCATTGTTTGCATATAACCCCAGTGCTCCATTTAATACATGCTCTGTTTAATACCCATCACCAGGCTAACACATTGCCCCACCTCTCTCCCCTTTAGAATCCTCAGTTTGTTTCTCAGAGTCCATAGTCTCTCATGCTACATCTCCCCATCAGGTTTCCCCCCTGTCATTTTTCCCTTCCTACTGTCTTTTTTTTTTTTAACATATAATGTATTATTGGTTTCAGAGGCACAGGTATGTGATTCATCAGTCTTACACAATTCACAGTGCTAACCATAGCACATACCCTCCCCAATGTCTATCACTCAGCCACCCCATCCCTCCCAACACAACCACTCCAGCAACCCTAAGTTTTTTTCCTGAGATTAAGAATTCCTCATATCAGTGAGGTCATATGATACATGTCTTTCTCTGATTGACTTACTTCGCTTAGCATAGTACCCTCTAGTTCCATCTATGTTGTTGCAAATGGCAAGATTTCCAGGTTTTTTTTCTAAAGGCTGCATAATATTCCATTGTATATATACCACATCTTATTTATCCATTCATCTGTTGATGGACATCGTGGCTCTTTCCATAGTTTGGCTGTTGTGGACATTGCTGCTATAAACATCGGGGTACACATACCCCTTTGGATCCCTACATTTGTATCTTTGGGGTAAATACCCAGTAGTGCAATGGCTAAGTTGTATGGTAGCTCTACTTTCAACTTTTTGAGGAACCTCCATACTGCTTTCCAGAGTGGCTGTACCAGCTTGCATTCCCACCAACAGTGTAGGAGAGTTCCCCTTTCTCCACATCCTTGCCAACATTTGTCATTTCCTGGCTTGTTAATTTTAGCCATTCTGACTGCTGTGAGGTGGCATCTCATTGATGTTTTGATTTGGATTTCCCTGATGCAGAGGGATGTTGAGCACTTTTTCATGTGTCTGATGTCCATTTGGATGTCTTCTTTGGAAAAATGTCTATTCATGTCATCTGCCCATTTCTTGATTGGATTATTTGTTCTTTGGGGGTTGAGTTTGATAAGTTCTTTATAGATTTTGGATACTAGCCCTTTAAGTGATATGTCACTTGCAAATATCTCCTCCCATTCTATCGGTTGTCTTTTGGTTTTGTTGACTGTTTTCTTTGCTGTGCAAAAGCTTTTTATCTTGATGAAGTCCCAATAGTTAATTTTTGCCATTGCTTCCCTTGCCTTTGGTAATGTTTCTAGGAAGAAGTTGCTGCAGCTGAAGTCGAAGAGGTTGCTGCCTTGGTTCTCCTTTAGGATTTTGATGGACTCCTGTCTCACATCTAGGTCTTTCAACCATTTTGAGTCTATTTTTGTGTGTGGTGTAAGGAAATGGTCCAGTTTCATTCTTCTGCATGTGGCTGTCCAATTTTCCCAACACCATTTGTTGAAGAGACTGTCTTTTTGCCATTGGACATTCTTCCCTGCTTTGTCGAACATGAGTTGACCATAGAGTTGAGGGTCCATTTCTGGGCTCTCTCTTCTGTTCCATTGATCTATGTGTCTGTTTTTGTGCAGGTACCATACTGACTTGATGATGACAGCTTTGTAATAGTGCTTCAAGTCCGGAAATGTGATGCCACTGGCCTTGCTTTTCTTTTTCAACATTCTTCTGGCTATGTGGGGTCTTTTCTGGTTCCATACAAATTTTAGGATTATTTGTTCCATTTCTTTGAAAAAAGTGGATGGTATTTCGATAGGGATTGCTTTGAATGTGTAGATTGCTCTAGGTAGCACGACATCTTCACAATATTTCTTCTTCCAATCCATGAGCATGGAACGTTTTTACATTTCTTTGTGTCTTCCTCAATTTCTTTCATGAGTATTCTATAGTTTTCTGAGTACAGATTCTTTGCCTCTTTGGTTAGATTTATTCCTAGGTATCTTATGGTTTTGGGTGCAGTTGTAAATGGGATCTACTCCTTAATTTCTTTCTTCTGTCTCGTTGTGGGTATATAGGAATGCCACTGATTTCTGTGCATTGATTTTATATCCTGCCACTTGACTGAATTCCTCTGTGAGTTCTAGCAGTTTTGGGGTGGAGCCTTTTGGGTTTTCCACATAAAGTATCATATCATCTGCAAACAGTGAGAGTTTCACTTCTTTGCTGATTTGGATGCCTTTTATTTCTCTTTGTTGTCTGATTGCTATGGCTAGGACTTCTAATACTATGTTGAATAGCAGTGGTGATAGTGGACATCCCTGCCTCATTCCTGACCTTAGAGGAAAAGCTCTCAGTTTTTTCCCCATTGAGAATGATATTTGCTGTGAGTTTTTCAGAGATGGCTTTTATGATATTGAGGTATGTACCTTCTATCCCCATACTCTGAAGAGTTTTGATCAAGAACGGATGCTGTATTTTGTCAGATGCTTTTTCTGCATCTATTGAGAGGATCATATGGTTCTTGTTCTTTCTTTTATTAATGTATTGTCTCACATTGATTGATTTGCAGATGTTGAACTAAACTTGCAGCCCAGGGGTAAATCCCACTTGGTCGTGGTGAATAGTCCTTTTATTCTACTGTTGGATCCTATTGGCTACTATTTTGGTGAGAATTTTTGCATCCATTTTCATCAGGGATAATTGTCTGTAAATCTCCTTTTTGATGAGGTTTTTATCTGATTTTGAGATCAAGGTAATGCTGGCCTCACAAAATGAGTTTGGAAGTTTTCCTTCCATTTCTATTTTTTGGAACAGTTTCAGAAGAATACATATTAATTCTTCTTTAAAAGTTTGGTAGAAATCACCTGGGAAGCCATGTGGCCCTGGGCTCTTGTTTGTTGGGAGATTTTTGATGACTGCTTCAATTTGCTTAGTGGTTGTAGGTCTGTTCAGGTTTTCTATTTCTTCCTGGTTCCGTTTTGGTAGTTGATACATCTCTAGGAATGCATCCATTTCTTCCAGATTATCTAATTTGCTGGCATATAGTTGCTCATAATATGTTCTTATAATTGTTTGTGTTTCTTTGGTGTTGGTTGTGATCTCTCCTCTTTCATTTATGATTTTATGTATTTAGGGCCTTTCTCCTTTCTTTTTGATAAGTCTGGCCAGGGGTTTATCAATCTTACTATTCTTTCAAAGAACCAGCTCCTAGTTTTATTGATCTGTTCCTCAGTTCTTTTGGTTTCTATTTCATTGATTTCTGCTCTGATCTTTATTATATCTCTTCTCCTGCTGGGTTTAGGCTTTATTTGCTGTTCTCCAGCTCCCTTAGGTCTAGGGTTAGGTTGTGTATTTGAGACCTTTCTTGTTTCTTGAGAAAGGTTTGTATTGCTATATACTTTCCTCTTAGGACTGCCTTTGCTGCATCCCAAAGATTTTGAACAGTTGTGTTTTCATTTTCATTGGTTTCCATGAATTTTTTTTTTAAAGATTTATTTATTTATTCGACAGAGAGAGACAGTGAGAGAGGGAACACAAGCAGGGGGAGTGGGAGAGGGAGAAGCAGGCTTCCCACTGAGTAGGGAGCCTGATGCGGGGCTTGATCCCAGGACCCTAGGATAACGACCTGAGCCGAAGGCAGACACTTAATGACTGAGCCACCCTGGCGCCCCTCCATGAATTTTTTAAATTCTTCTTTAATTTCCTGGTTGACCCATTCATTCTTTAGTAGGATGCTCTTTAGCCTCCATGTATTTGAATTCTTTCCAACTTTCCTCTTGTGATTGAGTTCTAGTTTCAAAGAATTGTGATCCAAAAATATTCAGGGAATGATCCCAGTCTTTTGGTACTGGTTGAGACCTGATCTGTGACCTGGGATGTGATCTATTCTGGAGAATGTTCCATGGGCACTAGAGAAGAATGTGCATTCTGTTGCTTTGGGATGGAATGTTCTGAATATGTCTGTGAAGTCCATTTGGTCCAGTGTGTCATTTAAAGTCTTTATTTCCTTGTTGATCTTCTGCTTACAGGACCTGTCCATTTCAGTGAGGGGGGTGTTAAAGTCCCCTACTATTATTGTATTGCTGTCGATGGTTTCTTTGCTTTTGTTATTAATTGCCTTATATAATTGGCTGCTCCCACATTAGGGGCATAGATATTTACAATTGTTAGATCTTCTTGTTGGATAGACCCTTTTAGTAGGATATAGTGTCCTTCCTCATCTCTTATTATAGTCTTTCTTTTAAAATCTAATTTGTCTGATATAAGGATTGCCACCCCAGCTTTCTTTTGGTGTCCATTAGCATGATAAATGGTTTTTCAACCCCTCACTTTCAATGTGGAAGTGTCTTTGGTTCTAAAATGAGTCTCTTGCAGACAGCATATCAATGGGTCTTATTTTTTTATCCATCCTGATAGCCTGTGTCTTTTGATTGGGGCATTGAGCCCATTTACATTCAGGGTAACTATTGAAAGGTATGAATTTAGTGCCACTGTATTGCCTGTAAGATGACTGTTACTGTATATTGTCTGTATTCCTTTCTGGGTCTATGCTGCTTTTAGGCTGTGTCTTTTCTTAGAGGACCCCTTTCAATATTTCTTGGCGCGCTGGTTTCGTGTTTGCAAATTCCTTTAGTTTTTGTTTGTCCTGGAAGCTTTTTATCTCTCCTTCTATTTTCAATGACAGCCTAGCTGGATATAGTATTCTTGGCTGCATATTTTTCTCGTTTAGTGCTCTGAAGGTATCATGCCAGTCCTTTCTGACATGCCAGGTCTCTGTGGATAGGTCTGTTGCCAATCTAATGTTTCTACCATTGTAGGTTACATATCTCTTCTCCCGAGCTGCTTTCAGGATTTTCTCTTTGTCTCTGAGACTCGTAAGTTTTACTATTAGATGTCGGGGTGTTGACCTATTATTATTGATTTTGAGAGGGGTTCTCTGTGCCTCCTGGATTTTGATGCCTGTTTCCTTCCTCACATTAGGGAAGTTCTCTGCTATAATTTGCTCCAATATACCTTCTGCTCCTCTCTCTCTTTCTTCTTCTTCTTCTGGGGTCCTAATTACTCTAATATTGTTTCATCTTATGGTATCACTTATCTCTCGAATTCTGCCCTCATGATCCAGTAGTTGTTTATCTCTTTTTCTCTCAGCTTCTTGATTTTCCATCGTTTGGTCTTCTATTTCACTAATTCTCTCCTCTGTCTCATTTATGCTAGTAGTTAGAGCCTCCATTTTTGATTGCACGTCATTAATAGCCTTTTTGATTTCGACTTGGTTAGATTTTAGTCTTTTATTTCTCCAGAAAGGGTTTCTCTAGTATCTTCCATGCTTTTTTCAAGCCCAGCTAGTATCTCTATAATCGTCATTCTGAACTCTCATTCCAACATCTTACTAATGTCCATATTGATTAGGTCCCTGGCAGTCGGTACTGCCTCTTTTTTTTTTTTTTTTGAGGTGATTTTTTTCCGTCTTGTCATTTTGTCCAGAGGAGAATAGATGAATGAGACAACAAAATGTTAACAGGGTAACAATGATCCCAGAAAAATATACACTAAGCAAATCGGAAGAGCCCTGAACCCGGGGGAAAAGAAAGGGAAAGAAAGAAAAAAAAAGAAAAAGATAAAGATAAAAAAAAAGAATGTGATCAAATATGATCAGGCTGGTGAATAGAGCAGTGCAACACACTAGATTTTGGCCGTATTTTGGTCTGTTAGAAGGAAGTGCCTCCCAAAATTTTAAAGACAGAAAAACTTATATATGTGCAAATAAGGGTAAATATGATGAAGGGATGGAATATGACTGTGATGAAAATTATAAAAGATTTTATAAAAGGAATTGATAGATAAGAAGTTGGTTGAAAAAAGAAAGAAGAGAAATTAAAAAAAAACGAAATAAAAGGGAGAGAATGTGATCAAGGAAGAGACTAGAACAAAGCCATACACTAGAGATTTATGGTATATTTCGGTCTGTTAGAAGCAACTGTATCCCAAAATTTTAAAGAGGGAACAACTTATATATAAACCAAAAATGAGGTTACCTACTATGAAGGGATAGAATAAGACTCTAAAAATGAAAAATAAAAAAGATTTTTAAAAAGGGATTGATAAGATGTTGGTTTAAAAAGGGAAAAAGAAATATTCAATAAAAAAAAGAAATTAAAAAAATTAACTTGAAAGACTAAAGAATCATGGTAAAAAAAAAAAATCATAAATTCTATGTGCAGTATTCCCCTAGTGCTGGAGTTCTGCCATTCTCATTGACTGGTAAACTTGGTCTTGGCTGGCTGTTCTTGCTGATCTTGCCTGTTGCTGTGGTTCCCAAATATCTTTGCTGGAGGTTGAATTGCCCTGCCCTTGCAGGTCTGGGCTAAGTAATCTGCTTGGGTTTGCTCTTGGGAGCTTTTGTTCCCTGCAAGCATCTGTACGGCTTTGGAGGATGAGAGTGAAAATGGCAGCCTCCCAATCTCTGCCCAGGAGGAGCTGAGAACTTGGGGCCCCACTCCTCAGTGAGCCCCCAGAGAAAAGCAGTCAATCTCTCCCATCTCCCCGGTCTCCGGCTGCACTCCATGCTCACCTGGCCTGTGACCATGCGTTTCTATCTCTGGGGCACGACCCCGTGTGGAGTCTCCAAACCCAGAAGATCCTTGCAGTGTGCTCCCGCGCCGCTCCTCCCAGGGGAGGAAGGGGAGTCTCCCCAGATCTGCCATTTGTTGGGTCCCTGCAGGAAGAGCAGTGGCCCGACTGTGCCGCAGATCACAGTTTATGGCAACCCCGAGCTGCAAGGCTGTGCCTTGGCTCTGTCTCCACAGCTGGTTTCCCCGCTCTGATACCTGAAAACCCTGCTGCACTCAGGCACCCCCAGTCTTTTTGTGACTCTGAGGGTCCTCAGACCACACTGTCCCGCGAGGGTTCCACTCCCTGCTTAGCCACTGGAGGGACGTCCCTCAGTGGAGCCAACTTCTAAAAGTTCTGATTTTGTGCTCCGCTGCTCTATCACTTGCCAGCAGCGGCTGTTTGAGGCTCCCTCCCCCACCGTCTATCCTCCCAAATATTGCCTCGGATTCACTTCTCCGCACATCCTACCTTCCAGAAAGTGGTCGCTTTTCTGTTCAGAGAGTTGTTGCTATTCTTTTCTTCAATCTCCTGTTGAGTTCGTAGGTGTTCAGAATGGTATGATCCCTATCTAGCTGAATTCCTGGGACCAGAGGAAAGTTAGGTCTCCTACTCCTCTGCCATCTTACTCCTTCTCAACACCCTCCATTTCTTTATATAGCTACAAGTTTCTACCTGGTATATATATTTTTTTTCTTCCAGAAAATTTGTAAAAAATATTTCCTGTAATACAGGTCTGCTGTCAATTAATTCTTTTAGTTGCTTCAGATAACTCTATCTCTCTTTTATTTTTGCATGTATTTTCACTGGTTTGTAATTCTGAGTTAATAATGTTTTACTTTCAGCACTTCTAATGATTTCACTTCACTGCTGGATTGCAGAGTTCCTGATGAGAAGAAGTCTGCTATAAACTTTATCTTTGTTGCTCTAAAATGTGTCTTTTTTTTTTTCTACTTCAAGATTTCCCCTTTCTTTTTAATTTTCTTCAGTTTGATTATAATTATGGTATAACTAAATGGGTTTTTTGGGAGAAATGGTTAATTTATCCCACTTAGTGTTCTTTGAACTTGGCCCGGGGCTTGTATCCGTAAAGAATTTTGGAAAATTCTGGGCCATTACTTCTTCAAGTATTTCTTCTATTTCATTCCGTCCCTTTTTTCTTCTAGGGATACCAATTACATGTATCTGTGACCATTTTATATTGCCCCTCAAAAGTTGTATGCTCTGTTCTGTTGTTTGTTTGTTTTCTTTTTTATTCTTTTTGCACTTTGTGTTTCCATTTGAGTAACTTTTGTTGAACTATTAAGACGAGTGATTATTTCCTCAGCTATTCCAAATCTATTGTTAAGCCTGTTGAAGACATCATTCATCTCTGTTACTGTCTTTTTCATTTCTAGCATTTCCATTTGAGTCTTTCTTATGGTGTCCAGCTCTGCTGAAATTTCTCATCCAAACTTGTGTGCTATTCATCTTTTCCACTGGAGCTTTTAACCTATTAATCATAGTTATTTTAAAGTATCGTCTTATAGTTCTAACATCTGTGTCAGATATGAATCTGGATCTGTTGATTGGCAGGGTATTGCTTTTCTTTCTTTTTTTCTTTTTTGTTTTCTTGGATGACCTATTATTTTTTCTTGAAAGTCAGACATCCTGTGAAAGACATTAGTCCAAGGTGTGTGTGTGTCTGTGTGTGTGTGTGTTGTGTGTGTGTGTGTGTGTGTGTGTGTGTGTATTTTGGCCTAGAAGTGATCAATTCTTTCCTTCTGCTAGGCCTCTTGCATGAGGATTTGAATCAATCTAGAAGTAATTGAGTTGGGTTTGGGATTTTGTTGTTGTTACTATGACTACTCTCAGTACATCACAGGCTTTAAATTCCTCTCCCATTATTTTGTGTTTAGGGTGAAGTCTCGTTTTCTAGATGGTTTTCCTTAGTGTGTGCTTCACGCTCATCTTTAGGTCTTTACTGGATTCCCCAGTTTCTTTATGCTGTTGGCTCTCCCCTCTCAGTAGGTTGTTGTTACTTGTTACTGGATGATCATTAGACTTCTGGTGGGAGGAAGGCATTCTCTTTGTTCTTATTAAGTCTCAGTCTGGTGTCCCTTAGTGTCTGGGGTAGGTCCTTATAGTGATCTTCCTCCACTGCCAAGTGGTACAGACCTCTAATGACAGAGCCCAGCATGTATTCCTGCCCTTCCTTCCCCCCGCTTCCAGGGGTAGAGGTTTGTGTGTGTGTGTGTTTCCCTTCCCATTCCTGTTTTAGAGTTGCTTTGAGACTTCACCAGTGCTCTAGATGACAGGATTTATTGCCCTTTCTCTCAGAAGCTTAAGCCCTTTAGCTAGGTTTAGGGCTAGGACTAGAGTAAGGCAAGGGAGACACTCATTCTACCCTGAGTCTGGTCATGTTTGTTCCATAGCAGAGATAGAGGAGAATGATCCTGGGAGGGTTTTATGACTTTTCAGCTGCTGTTCCCCTCCTCCAGGCCCATTCTATGGGGGAAGCTTTCTTAGAGCTTTCACTTGGTGAGGTCCATGTGGGGAAAAATCAGTAGGTAGGTGGGAATTCCCCTATTTCCGAAGCGCCCACATTTTGTATATTCACTTTTATTTAAATAATTTTTTATTGTTATGTTAATCACCATACATTACATCATTAGTTTTTGATGTAGTGTTCCATGATTCATTGTTTGTGCATAACACCCAGTGCTCCACGCAGAATGGGCCCTCTTTAATACCCATCACCAGGCTAACCCATCCCCCCACCCCCCTCCCCTCTAGAACCCTCAGTTTGTTTTTCAGAGTCCATCGTCTCTAATGGTTCGTCTCCCCCTCCAACATACTCCCCTTCACTCTTCCCCTATCTTCTTCTTTTTTTTTTCTTAACGTATATTGCATTATTTGTTGCAGAAGTACAGATCCGTGATTCATCAGTCTTGTACAATTCACAGTGCTCACCATAGCACATACACTCCCCAATGTCTATCACCCAGCCACCCCATCACTCCCACCCCCCACCACTCCAGCAACCCTCAGTTTGTTTCCTGAGATTAAGAATTCCTCATATCAGTGAGGTCATATGATACATGTCTTTCTCTGATTGACTTATTTCGCTCAGCATAACACCCTCCAGTTCCATCCACGTCGTTGCAAATGGCAAGATCTCCTTCCTTTTGATGGCTGCATAATATTCCATTGTGTATATATACCACTTCTTCTTTATCCATTCATCTGTCCATGGACATCTTGACTCTTTCCACAGTTTGGCTATTGTGGACATTGTTGCTATAAACATTGGGGTGCACGTACTCCTTCGGATCCCTACATTTGTATCTTTGTGGTAAATACCCAGTAGTGCAATTGCTGGATCGTATGGTAGCTCTATTTTCAACTGTTTGAGAAACCTCCATACTGTTTTCCAGAGTGGTTGCACCAGCTTGCATTCCCACCAACAGTGTAGGAGGGTTCCCCTTTCTCCGCATCCCCACCAACATCTGTCATTTCCTGACTTGTTAATTTTAGCCATTCTGACGGGTGTGAGGTGGTATCTCATTGAGGTTTTGATTTGGATTTCCCTGATGCCGAGCGATGTTGAGCACTTTTTCATCTGTCTGTTGGCCATTTGGATGTCTTCTTTGGAAAAATGTCTGTTCATGTCTTCTGCCCGTTTCTTGATTGGATTATTTGTTCTTTGGGTATTGAATTTGATAAGTTCTTTATAGATTTTGGATACTAGCCCTTTATCTGATATGTCATTTGCAAATATTTTCTCCCATTCTGTCAGTTGTCTTTTGGTTTTGTGGACTGTTTGCTGTGCAAAAGCTTTTTATCTTGATGAAATCCCAATAGTTCATTTTTGCCCGGGCTTCCCTTGCCTTTCACGATGTTTCTAGGAAGAAGTTGCTGCGGCTGAGGTCGAAGAGGTTGCTGCCTTGGTTCTCCTTTAGGATTTTGAGGTACTCCTGTCTCACGTTTAGCTCTTTCAACCATTTGGAGTCTATTTTTGTGTGTGGTGTAAGGAAATGGTCCAGTTTCATTCTTCTGCATGTGGCTGTCCAATTTTCCCAACACCATTTGTTGAAGAGACTGTCTTTTGCCATTGGACATTCTTTCCTGCTTTGTCAAAGATGAGTTGACCATAGAGTTGAGGGTCCATTTCTGGGCTCTCTCTTCTGTTCCATTGATCTATGTGTCTGTTTTTGTGCCAGTACCATACTGTCTTGATGATGACAGCTTTGGAATAGAGCTGGAAGTCCAGAATTGTGATGCCTCCAGCTTTGCTTTTCTTTTTCAATATTCCTCTGGCTGTTCAGGGTCTCTTCTGTTTTCATACAAATTTTAGGATTATTTGTTCCATTTCTTTGAAAAAGGTGGATGGTATTTTGATGGGGATTTCATTGAATGTGTAGATTGCCTAGGTAGCACTGACATCTTCACAATGTTTGTTCTTCCAATCCATGAGCATGGAAAGTTTTTCCATTTCTTTGTGTCTTCTTCAATTTCTTTCATGAGTATTTTATAGTTTTCTGAGTACAGATCCATTGCCTTTTTGGTTAAATTTATTCCTAGGTATCTTATGGTTTTGGGTGCAATTGTGAATGGGATCGACTCCTTGATTTGTCTCTCTTCTGTCTTGTTGTTGGTGTATAGGAATGCCACTGATTTCTGTGCATTGATTTTATAGCCTGCTACTTTACTGAATTCCTGTATGAGTTCTAGCAGTTTTGGACTGGAGCCTTTTGGGTTTTCCACATAAAGTATCATATCATCTGCAAAGAGTGAGAGTTTGACCTCCTCTTTGCCGATTTGGATGCATTTGATTTCTTTTTGTTGTCTGATTGCTGTGGCTAGGACTTCGAATACTGTTGAATAGCAGTGGTGAGAGTGGACATCCCTGCCGCGTTCCTGACCTTACGGGAAAAGCTCTCAGCTTTTCCCCATTGAGAATGATATTCACTGTAGGTTTTTCATAGATGGCTTTTATGATATTGAGGTATGTACCCTCTATCCCTATACTCTGAAGAGTTTTGATCAAGAAAGGATGCTGTACTTTGTCAAATGCTTTTTCTGCATCTATTGAGAGGATCATATGATACTTGTTCTTTCTTTTGTTAATGTATTGTATCACGTTGATTGATTTGCGGATGTTGAACTAGCCTTGCAGCCCAGGGATAAATCCCACTTGGTCGTGGTGAATAATCCTTTTAATGTACTGTTGGATCCTATTGGCTAGTATTTTGGTGAGAATTTTTGCATCCATGTTCATCAAGGATATTGGTCTGTAATTCTCCTTTTTGATGGGGTCTTTGTCTGGTTTTGGGATCAAGGTAATGCTGGCCTCATAAAATGAGTTCCAAAGTTTTCCTTCCATTTCTATTTTTTGGAACAGTTTCAGGGGAATAGGTATTAATTTTTCTTTAAAGGTCTGATAGAATTCCCCTGGGAAGCCATCTGGCCCTGGGCTTTTGTTTCTTGGGAGATTTTTGACGACTGCTTCAATTTCCTTAGTGGTTATAGGTCTATTCAGGTTTTCTATTTCTTCCTGGTTCAGTTTTGGTAGTTGATACATCTCTAGGAATGCACCCATTTCTTCCAGGTTATCTAATTTGCTGGCATAGAGTTGCTCATAATATGTTCTTATAATTGTTTGTATTTCTTTGGTGTTGGTTGTGATCTCTCCTCTTTCATTCACGATTTTGTTGATTTGGGTCCTTTCTCTTTTCTTTTTGATCAGCCTGGCCAGGGGTTTATCAATCTTGTTAATTCTTTCAAAGAACCAGCTCCTACTTTCGTTGATCTGTTCTACTGTTCTTTTGGTTTCTATTTCATTGATTTCTGCTCTGATCTTTATTATTTCTCTTCTCCTGCTGGGTTTAGGCTTTATTTGCTGTTCTTTCTCCAGCTCCTTTAGGTGAAGGGTTAGGTTGTGTATTTGAGACCTTTCTTGTTTCTTGAGAAAGGCTTGTATGGCTATATACTTTCCTCTCAGGACTGCCTTTGCTGTATCCCAAAGATTTTGGACAGATGTGTTTTCATTTTCATTGGTTTCCATGAATTTTTTTAATTCTTCTTTAATTTCCTGGTTGACCCATTCATTCTTTAGTAGGATGCTCTTTAGCGTCCATGTATTTGAGATCTTTCCGACTTTCCTCTTGTGATTGAGTTCTAGTTTCAAAGCATTGTGGTCTGAAAATATGCAGGGAATGATCCCAATCTTTTGGTACTGGTGAGACCTGATTTGTGACCTAGGATGTGATCAATTCTGAAGAATGTTCCATGGGCACTAGAGAAGAATGTGTATTCCGTTGCTTTGGGATGGAATGTTCTGAATATGTCTGTGAAGTCCATTTGGTCCAGTGTGTCATTTAAAGTCTTTATTTCCTTTTTGATCTTTTGCTTAGATGATCTGTCCATTTCAGTTAGGGGGGGTGTTAAAGTCCCCTACTATTATTGTATTGTTGTCAATGTGTTTCTTTGCTTTTGTTATTAATTGCCTTATATAATTGGCTGCTCCCACGTTAGGGGCATAGATATTTACAATTGTTAGATCTTCTTGTTGGATAGACCCTTTAAGTAGGATATAGTGTCCTTCTTCATCTCTTATTACAGTCTTTGTGTTAAAATCTAATTTGTCTGATATAAGGATTGCCACCCCAGCTTTCTTTTGGTGTCCATTAGCATGGTAAATGGTTTTCCACACCCTCACTTTCAATCTGGGGGTGTCTTTGGGTCTAAAATGAGTCTCTTGCAGAGAGCATATCGATGGGTCTTGTTTTTTAATCCAATCTGATAGCCTGTGTCTTTTGATTGGGGTATTGAGCCCATTTACATTCAGGGTAACTATTGAAAGGTATGAATTTAGTGCCATTGTATTGCCTGTAAGGTGACTGTTACTGTGTATTGTCTGTGTTCCTTTCTGATCTTTGCTGGTTTTAGGCTCTCTCTTTGCTTAGAGGACCTCTTTCAATATTTCTTGTAGGGCTGGTTTTGTGTTTGCAAATTCCTTTAGTTTTTGTTTGTCCTGGAAGCTTTTTATCTCTCCTTCTATTTTCAATGACAGCCTAGCTGGATATAGTATTCTTGGCTGCATATTTTTCTCGTTTAGTGCTCTGAAGATATCATGGCAGTCCTTTCTGGCCTGCCAGGTCTCTGTGGATAGGTCTGTTGCCAATCTAATGTTTCTACCATTGTAGGTTACATATCTCTTATGAGCTGCTTTCAGGATTTTCTCTTTGTCTCTGAGACTCGTAAGTTTTACTATTAGATGTCGGGGTGTTGACCTATTTTTATTGATTTTGAGAGGGGTGCTCTATGCCTCCTGGATTTTGATGCCTGTTTCCTTCCCCACATTTAGGAAGTTCTCTGCTATTATTTGCTCCAATATACCTTCTGCCCCCTCTCTCTTTCTTCTTCTTCCGGGATCCCAATTATTCTAATGTTGTTTCATCTTATCGTATTGCTTATCTCTCGAATTCTGCTCTCGTGATCCTGTAGTTGTTTATCTCTCTTTTTCTCAGTCTCTTTATTTTCCATCATTTGGTCTTCTATATTGCTGCTTCTCTCTTCTGCCTCATTTATCCTAGCAGTTAGTGCCCCCATTTTTGATTGCACCTCATTAATAGCCTTTCTGATTTCGACTTGGTTAGATTTTAGTTCTTTTATTTCTCCAGAAAGTGTTTCTCTAATAACTTCCACACTTTTTTCAAGCCCAGCTATTATCTTTAAATTCATGATTCTGAAATCTAGGTCCAACATCCTACTAACGTCAGTATTGAGTAGGTCCCTGGCAGACGGTACTACCTCTTGTTCTTTTTGCTGAGGTGATTTTTTTCATCTTGTCATTTTGTCCAGAGGAGAACAGATGAATGAGAGAACAGAATGCTAACAGATTAACAACGTCTCCAGGAAATATACTCCATACAAATCAGAAAAGACCTGAAACCAGGGGACAAGAAAGGGAAAGAAAGAATAGGAAAAAAAATGAAAAAGAAAATGATAAAAACAAACAAAAATAGAACAAAACAAAACAAAAAAACAAAATATGATCAAATATGATCAGGCTAGTGCATAGATCAGTGCCACACACTAGATTTTGGGCGTATTTTTGTCTGTTAGAAGAAAGTGCCTCCTAAAATTTTAAAGGAAGAAAGACTTATATATGTACAAAATAAGGGTTGATACAATGAAGGGATGGCAGATGACTGTAAAGATGAAAATTTAAAAGATTTTATAAAAGGACTTGATAAGATAAGAAGTTGTTTGAAAAAAGAAAGAAGATATAAAAAAAAAAAACAAAGAAAGGGAGAGAATGTGATCAGGCAGGAGACTAGAACAAAGCCATACACTAGTGATTTAGGGTATATTTTGATCTGTTAGAAGAAACTGTATCTCAAAATTTTAAAGAGAGAACAACTTATATATATATGCCAAAAATAAGGGTAACTACTATGAAGGGATAAAAATATGACTAAAAATGAAAAATAAAAAATGTTTCTTTTAAAAAAAGGGATAAGATGTTGTTTGAAAAAGGGAAAAAGAAAAATTCCAAAAAAAGTTAAAAAAATTAACTTTGAAAAACTAATGAATTATGGTAAAAAAGCCATGAATTCTTTGTGCAGTATTCCCCTAGCGCTGGAGTTCTCCCATTCTCCTTGGTCGGTAAACTTGGTCTTGGCTTGCTGGCTGTTCGTGTTGATCTTCTGGGGAAGGGGCCTGTTGCCGTGGTTCCCAAATGTCTTTGCTGGAGGCAGAATTGCCCCGCCCTTGTTGGTCCGGGCTAAGCAAGCTGCTCCGGTTTGCTCTCAGGAGCTTTTTTTCCCTGCAAGCTCTCAGTACAGCTTTGGAGGACCAGGGTGAAAATGGTGGCCTCCCAATCTCCCAGGAGGAGCTGAGAACTCGGGGCCCCGCTCCTCAGTGCGCCCCCAGAGAAAAGCAGTCACTCCCGTCTCCCCGGTCTCCGGCTGCACTCCGCGCTCACCCGGCCTGTGATGGCGCATTTTCTATGTCTGACACCCGACCCCGTGTGGATTTTCCAAACCCAGCAGATCCCTGCGGTGCCGCCACTCCTCTCGGGGGAGGAAGGGGAGTCTCCCCGGCTCTGCTGCTTGTTGGGTCCCTGCTGGAGGAGCAGTAGCCCAACTGGGTCGCGGATCACAGTTTATGGCAACCCCGAGCTGAGAGCCCGCGCCTTGGCTCTGTCTCTGCAGCCGGCTTCCCCGCTCCGATACCTGGGAGCTCTGCCGCACTCAGGCACCCCCGGTCTTTCTGTGACCCCGAGGGTTCTGAGACCCCACTGTCCCGGGAGGGTTCCACCCCCTGCTTAGCCACTGGAGCGACGTCCCTCAGCGGAGCCAACTTCTAAAAGTTCCAATTTTGTGCTCCGTGGCTCTATCACTTGCCAGAAGCAGCCGACAGAGGCCCCCTCCCTGCCTTCTATCCTCCCGAATATCGCCTTGGATTCACTTCTCCGCACGTCCTACCGTCCAGAAAGTGGTCGCTTTTCTGTTCAGAGTGTTGTTACTCTTCTTATCTTCGATCTCCTGTTGAGTTCGTAGGTGTTCAGAATGGTTTGATCCCTATTCAGCTGAATTCCTGAGACCAGATGAAATCCAGGTCTCCTATTCCTCCACCATCTTGCGCCACCCCTCTAGTTGCTCTTTTTTTTTTTTTTGTATGAGTTATTACTGGCATCTGGTAGTGTCTGTTATCACGGTAGTGTAAACAAATATTCATGCTCTGACTTTCCCCGTAGATGTAAGCCTACCTTTCCTTAGATTTCAGGTTTGTTTGTTGCCTTGTGACCTCAGCTCTGGATGAGTTCTATAAATTATGAATCTTATTATGTCCAGTGGTTCTCTCCCCAGTGGCTTCTGGCTTCTGTTCCTTAAAAGAGAAAGATTTGGATATGGCTTATGCTCTTTTCCTGCAGCAACAGCTACTTCACTCCTTCTGGCCCATTCCACAAGAGAAATTCTTTCTGTTTTACTACCTGGCTCCCAGTGTCTATCATGAGCTCCTAGAGAGGAGGTCTCTGGAGAAATGTCTGTAAGTGTGTGCAAAGCACCCTTGTTTCTGAGGTCCTGCAGATTCTATACTCTTGCACTGGCCCATACTAGGCCTTTAGCAATTAATTTAAGAATTTAAATGAATTACTTCCCCACTTGCAGGTACCTGGCATCTCCTTCTCTATGCTTTGCTGGAGATAAACCAGTTCTTATGTCCAATCTGTACTTGGGAGGGCCTGTCTCTTCTTAGTTTCCAGGATCTGTCAATGTCCTACAACCACAATTGACTGATAGATTCAAAGAAAATTATAATGAAGTTTATCTACCTAGTCCTTGTTTCTAGTGCAAGAATAATGTTCTTTCCAGCTTTCTACATCCTAGGTGGAAGTGTGAGATATATATATATATATATATATATATATATATGAGTCTGGTTTTGTGATAAGCTTCATAAGGTGAACAGAAGAAGTAAAATATATTTTTTCTTTTCTTTTTTAAAGATTTTATTTATTTATTTGAGAGAGAGAGAGAATGAGAAAGAGAGAGAGAGCACATGAGAGGGGAGAGGGTCAGGGGGAGAAGCAGACTCCCCACTGAACAGGGAGCCCGATGTGGGACTCGATCCCAGGACTTCAGGATCATGACCTGAGCTGAAGGCAGTCGCTCAACCAACTGAGCCACCCAGGCGCCCCAAATATATATTTTTTAAATTAAAAGAGCTTACCATAGAATTGGAAGAGAAATTAGACTACTTAAAGCAATACTTAATAATATATGATAATAGAATTGAAAACTGCAGTAGGAATCCAGAGTAGAGGATTATTAATGAAGATGAATATGGTCAGGAAATGTAGCTGTAAAATAAACTTCAAAGGGTGGGTAAGGTTTAGAGAGGGGGGAGAGAGAATGGAGTTCATTCCAAAGGAAAAAAAAATTAAGTTATGAAAATAATTGTTTAAACGAAGATACTATAAATTTAAGGAGTCTCACGTAAGGCAATTGTGGAAAGTCTAAACATATTTTCATTTTTCTTAATTTTTTTTGGTTTGTTTTTGTTCCCACTTGAGTAACTCCATCTTACTAAATAGCAAGGTTTACCAGATTCATCTTCACAGAATGATTGAATATCATGAATTGTAAGTATTAACTTCCTATCTTACACAGGTGTTCCTTGTTTACGAGTCTTGTACCATGCCCTATGGATCTCTTTATTTGGTTCTTTAGAATGAAGTTGATAAGGAAATCAGGTTTCTTTGGGTGGGTGTAACTGGCAGATTCCTGTCTCCCCACTGGGAAATTACAGCCTGCAGTGATTCTGTAGTGCTGTTTTATTGCTCCTGAAAAATCTGGAGCCCCCAGTCCAACACTTCTAATCAGAAATAATCTAGTAATCAAGTTGGCTACTAGCCAGATTTCATGCAATGGGGCAAGTCTAGAAGCGACTGATGTCTAGTCTTGGTGGTAACAGAATTGAAAAAGATACCAATGGTACTAAAGTCCTGGGTTAACAGACACTTTCAGATCCCCACTAGCTAAACATATCAAAACCCTTCAATCAAATTAGAAGGTATTAAAAGCCAGCCGGGGGGGGTGGGGGCTGGAGGTAGATCAGTTTAAAAAATTCTGATTCCTTATCATCGTTGAAGACATTTCACCACTATCTCTTATGGCAGGAAACCACAGAAACGTTTCTCATCATAAATATTCCCCATGTACAAGAATAAAGAGCAAGCAATGTGTCTGTGATGCACATTCAGTACCAAAGTTGTGTGTGTGAGAGAGAGAGAGAGAGAGAGGGGGAGAGATAGACAGACAGAGGCAGGAGAGGAAAGGAAGAGAGAAGGGGAGGGAGAGAAAGAGACATGGTGAGTAGTGAAAAAGCTGAAAGTAAAATCACTCATTCAGCCCCAGTTAGTAAAACTAATTATACCCTGAGTTATAATTTAGTTTGAAAACCAGAGGATCTATTTCCTTATTCTCGCCCTTAGGACCACAGTGACAACATGCTTAGAGTAGCAGGGACCATGGCCCATGAAATGGGCCATAACTTTGGAATGTTTCATGACTCCTATGTTTGCAAGTGCCCTTCTACAATATGTGTGATGGACAGAGCACTAAGGTGAGGCTCTCTGGGAAGATGCTTTCTGTCCCAGTTTTTGGTTCACTCTGGGCTTTATCTGTGCTATATCTTTCATGTCATCTTCAGCAACACACTCAAGCTTTTAAATATTAAATAGTATAATCATGAATGCCTATCTATACCAGACCACTTTATCCCTCATCTATATGCAATATTTTTCATTAACTAATACATCATTTAAACATATTGTGTCTTTGCTGTTGGCATGATTGACATTTTTAACTTCATCTTATCTACATAAGACCTGGTTTCAGAAAATCTTTAGTATTTATCAAATTTTCAATGAATTCAGATTGGGTGGGTTCTAAGAGAACATCCTTGCAGGAGCATAAAGAAATGATACATTCCTGCCTTGCCTAAGCAAAGTTTCCAGGGAATTTTATCTTTAAAAATCCCCAAATCCCTTTTTATGTATGTATTTCCTCTCTTCTATTTCCCTGTCCCAGCTCACTCAATCTAGGGTTAGTCTCCTAGGCCATTCCCCAAAATACTTGGTTCTGGTGGCTGCCAGTCACATACATTTGTTATCTCTCCCAGATACTACTGCATTTTTAAACCTCATCTTTAGTTGAGGTATGTGAAATGAAAAAATTCTCCCCAAAGTATTTCCTCTGAAGGAAAGTGAATTCTTAGACACATAAATAAGTATGACTACTAGCTGTAGGACTTCACAGCCAAAATGACCTAAGGCTGAATAAGATTATCTGGATAAGTCAGACGCATCTTTGTCTTTTTAAACAGCAGCCCGGATGCTACACTTTAAGATCTGACATATTTTTTCATTAAGCTGGAGGTGTTTGTGTCCATCTGGGGCTAATTCAGGTACACAAATGAGCTCATGATTTAGCAGTTGGACAGTGGATTGGGTTTAATCTTTTAGGGCAGGTTTTGGGTGTATTATCCCCAGTGTGTCATATTGCTCCCTTCATGCTCAGCGTGACTGTGTTCCATTTTCTTTCCTTATTGTCATAGCTTCTATATACCTACAGACTTCAGTTCCTGCAGCCGCATCAGCTATGACAAGTTCTTCGAAGATAAATTATCAAATTGTCTTTTCAACGCTCCCTTGCCCACAGATATCATATCCATCCCAATCTGCGGGAATCAGTTGGTAGAAATGGGAGAGGACTGTGATTGTGGGACTCCTGAGGTACCACCAAATACTTTCTAAAATGATCTAATTTGTTTTTCAATTGCTAAGAAGATAAACTATAAAATTGTATTATTACTCTGAAATTGTGCGTTTCTTATAATTTTGCATATGTTTATTTGTAGACATTTGTCAGGCCAGCCTTTCTAACAATGACTACTGCATTGCTTAGCAGACCTTCCTAATTTCCTTCTTGGTGTTCTTTCCCCATTTCCTGATTTTTAAGAACCACTCAACAACTGGGCTTTGTATCCTCCTCCCTCTCCTTCTGGCAGAAATAACTTCACTTTTCTTATGTGGCTACAACCTGCTGAGCCGTTACTTTAGGGTCAACACCACAATAACGCTCAGAGGGTGTAAATGGCTTGCCCAAGGTCACGGAGCTGGTAGAGGGAGAGGCCAAGATGAAGACTCAGGTGTTTGTTTTGGCAGTCCTGGGGACATCTTGCACTGAGATTTAGTTCTTCTCTTTGTGACTTAAGAGTTTGTACCATTAGGAGTCCTAGCCTGATCCCACCCTATTGACAAGGCAGCCAGGGTTCTGAATGGGATCTTTGTCTCCATTTTATCAACACTTAATATGAGTGACATGTCAAGGCTTCAAGGGGTCATCTCTTCAGTAATTTCAAAATACGACCACAAATGTATTCATTCTATGAGAAAGAGGAATTTTTCCAAGATGATGTTTATATTTGAAATAAGAGCAAGAGTTTTAACCCTAAAAAGTTGTAATTCTCTTAGGGAACCTAAACAGCTATAGGAGGAAGTTTCCAAAGTAGGAGCTTCCTCAAAGCCTCATGCAGTTGACTGATTTCTCAGAAACAAGGTGGGGAGAGCAAGACACAGCCTATTGCTTTATGCAGAGTTGAATTAAATGTCAAAATTGCATAAAGAACTATACTTCTAGATTTTTAGTACGTGTCCTAGAGATTAATTTTGCTGCTGGATAGGTACAAAATTGATGAGCTCAACTAATTATGTTTTTAACTATTTAGATAAATTTTATTTTATTTTATTTTATTTTCCTTGAATAACAGGTTTATTGCTCAGATAAACTTAAGAAATGTTACACATACTATTTGCCTCTGGAAAGTCACAGTGAGCCTTGTGTATTAAAGGCTCTGAAAAGTTCCGCAGTCAGCAGTTGTGCTTTTTAAATTTTTTTTCTTATTATGTTCAATTAACCAGCATATAGTAGTACATCATTAGTTTTTAATGTAGTTTTCAATGATTCATTAGTTGCGTATAAATTTTATTTTAAAAAAATATCCTTTTTCCTTTTGTTTTCTTTCATATTTTACCAAAAATAGATCATTTTCAGTACTACCCTGGGAGGCTGAGTGAACTAGAAGAGATACTCAAATTTAAAAAGATGTCAGTAGACTTCAGATATGTGACAAATCACCAGTGGCTCCAAAATCTGTTTTTCTAATGTTGAACTTTGTTCTATCTTTTATTTTCCTGAAAATTATTTTCAGACTATATCACAGTAGGATCTGTATGATAAAAAAATATATTATGAATTGTAGTGAAACAAGAGCAAAAAATTGAGACCCAATCTGGCATTTGCATTTGTTTCTGGTATTTCTCAGGAATGTACCAACATTTGCTGTGATGCTAAAACTTGTAAAATCAAAGCAAGTTTTCAATGTGCATTAGGAGAATGCTGTGAAAAATGCCAGGTAAGATTATTATTTTATTTTATTTTAATAATTATGATTACTGTTTATTTTTCTATATTAAAATCTCAGTGATTATGTTAAATAAAATAGCAAAGCACTAGTTTTCTGTCTATAAAATAATGCTGCCTACCATTTATATATGAGTGTTTATAAACATGGGCTATTTGATCCCCCAACATCCCTTTGAATTAGGTATTATTATCTCATTTTGCTCTTGAAGGAACAGAAGCTCAGAATAGAAAATGTGCAACATAATAGACCCACTGAATGGCAAACTCCAAATACGACCTGTTCCAAAACCAATGCTGGGGAACAATATCTGCCGCTGCATCTGATGCCACAGAGCCTTCTTGCACCAAATCTCATAACTGGTTGCATATTCCTTTAAAAATAGGTTCAGTGGAAAAGCTTTTGTTTTTCTCTTTCTTTTTTCTTTTTTTTTTAAATTTTATTATGTTAATCACCATACAGTACATCATTAGTTTTTGATGTAGTGTTCCATGATTCATTGTTTGTGTATAACACCCAGTGCTCCATGTAGAACATTCCCTCTTTAATACTCTCCACCAGGCTAACCCATCCTCCTACCCCCCTCCCCTCTAGAACCCTCTGTTTTTCAGAGTCCATCATCTCTCATGGTTCATCTCCCCCTCCAATTTCCGCCCCCTTCATTCTTCCCCTTCTGCTATCTTCTTTTTTTTTCTTTAAATATATAATGTATTATTTCATTCAGAGGTACAGATCTGTGATTCAACAGTCTTGCACAATTCACAGCGCTCACCATAGCACATACCCTCCCCCATGTCTATCACCCAGCCACCCCATCCCTCCCACCCCCCACCACTCCAGCAACCCTCAGTTTGTTTCCTGAGATTAAGAATTCCTCATATCAGTGAGGTCATATGATACATGACTTTCTCTGATTAACTTATTTCACTCAGCATAACACTTAAAGCTTTTGTTTTAAGTAATGTGGGGTCTCCCCTATCTTTAGACTTTGAAGTCACTTCAGGGTGAATTTCTTAGAAAACAGACATAAAGTAAGGATTCTGTGTCATTTTCTCTGTGGGGCGTATTGACTTGCCTTTCATGTTCAAGTTTAGGATTTTACCTTCTATTGTTGCAAGGAATTCTCTATTATGATTATTTGTTTATATGCCTGTTTCCTTAGTTAGACTGACTTCTGAGGGCAAGAGACTGATTCATCCTCAACTACCACAGAGTTTCATACATTTTTTTATTAAAGATTTTATTTATTTATTCATGAGAGACGGAGAGAGAGAGAGAGAGAGAGAGAGAAGCAGAGGGAGAAGCAGGCTCCCAAGGAGCAGGGAGCCTGATGCGGGACTCGATCCCAGGACCCCGGGATCATGACCTGAGCCGAAGGCAGACGCTTAACCATCTGAGCCACCCAGACGCCCCAGTTTCATACATTTTAAATGCTCAAGAACTGTTTGCAGAAGGAATGTGTAGATAGATGGCATACCAGGTTATAGGTAGTATTGGGGAATTTTTTTTTTTTTAATGTCAGAAGGAGAGGAAAGAAATAAAAGAGGCCAAAAGGAAGAAAGTTTGAGAACTTAAGTCGTATTCAACAAGTGTTGATTAAATGCTATTTGTTGGAAATTGTGGGAAATTAACAAAAAAAGTAGTTTTTGACTTCAAAGAACATGCTGTTTCTTTAGGGTAATGATATACATACCTGAAACAGATGAAAATATAGTGCATGATTAAATGCCCAGGTAGACATTATAAGGATATATGCCCTTTGTGTAATGCTTTCCACTTAAATTTTCACTTAAGTTCCATAATGACTCTGTAAAGGAAATATTAGATGGGGAAATGGATTTTCAGAGAGATTAGGTCCCTTTTCTAAGGCATACACCTAGCCCCTGGCAGAGCCAAGATTTAAACCCATATCTTCCAAATCCAAATTCAAGGCTCTTCCCACCATGTGTAGGAAGAAAAGGCAACAATGTGCCCTGAAGACGTCAGAGGAGGCTTCGTGGAAAATGAGGCTGTCACTAGTCTTAGAGTAAGGCGTAGATTTTAGATAAGTAGACAAAAAGAGAAAAACACTCCTAAATGAGGAGGCTGAGGGAAGGAATAAAGTTGGATCAGGAGGTATAAGCATGGCTCTGGTAAGAAAGCTTGTCTGGCTGGAGCAGCGGGGGTTGAATTTGGAAGGTCATGTATGATCTAATTAAATTTTGGATTCCATTCTGTCATCAATGTTAAGATACTGAAAGTTTTCTGATGATATAGGGAAACATGCTTGCTCACCTCAACTAGGGAAAGATATGCTTCCAGTACCCATACAGGCCTCTTCAGATCTGCATAAATGGCAGAAGTTGTCTAAGGTTTCTCTCAGGCAGTAAGAGCAAGATTTGCAGGAATAAATTGCAAGGAATTAATACATCAAATGCACATCCAGTTATTTCTCCCCCATAAGAAATCATTTCATAGGAAGAAGTGAATTGAAAAGAAACATTTGAGCATACAATAAAAGGAATTAAGGATTAGGAAACATGATGCCTGGGAAAGTCTCAGAGCACGCTGATCTGGTGCTTCCTTAATACAGAAGATTCACTTTGCCAATAAATCTCTAAAGTTGCAGGTGTAAATCTTGAAAATCCTGACAAAGATGCCTTTAACAAAGGAAAAAATAAATCCCTTCTTTGCATCTAAGATGAGGCTTGGTTTCCTTCTGCACTTTTCTCATTGATATTCTATAGTGCTTGCACCATAAATTCAGAAATATTGATTACTTAAAAACTCAGGCCATTGGCAGAAGTCAATAGAAGTGATATAATAGGAGATGTCTTTAGTTTATGCAGTGCAGATGTAAGCTACAATAGAATGATGCCTCTAACTACCTTGCCAAAAAAAGGCCAAAGGGAAAATATTATTTGCATTAATTTGAGATATTAGAGTAAGTCAGATAGAAAAAAGCCTTCTCTTCATTTTTCTTTCCCTGCAGTTTAAAAAGGGTGGTGCAGTGTGCAGACCAGCAAAAGATGAGTGTGACCTGCCAGAAATGTGTGATGGCAAATCTGGTATTTGCCCTGATAATAGATTCCGAGTCAATGGCTTTCCCTGCCAAAACGGAGAGGGCTACTGCTTGATGGGGATGTGCCCCACGCTGCAGGAGCAGTGCACCCACCTGTGGGGACCAGGTAGGAGGACAAGCCCCAGTGTTATGGGCATTCCTGCCTCTCTCTAGTCACATAAAAAGAAAAATCATGTTACCGTGTTATAACAGATGACAGTGTTTAATCATGGCCAAAGTAGTATTCTATCCCAACCTTCTTTCTTGGAAACTGCGCTACAGCTCCAAATCTTGGATGAGTGCATTTTAAGACATAAGGTCAATTTGGGGATTTCTAGATTCAACAAATAAAAATAAGGATGGACCAGTCAATTTGAATTTGAATTCCAGATTAACATTTTTTTTTTTTTTTTTAGTATCAGTATGTCTCATGAAATACTGGAGGTAAGCTTATACTAAGAAAACTTTATTTGAAATTCAAGTTTAACTGGGTAAAGCAGGAAAGGTTATCCAATGGGAAAAACTCTCTTCAACAAATGGTGTGGGGGAAATTGGACAGCAACATGCAGAAGAATGAAACTGGACCACTTTCTTACACCATACTCAAAAATAAATTCAGAATGGTTTAAAGACCTATGTGTGAGACTTGAAACCATAAAAATCCCAGAGGAAAACACAGGCAGTAACCTCTTTGACATCAGCCAGAGAAACTTCTTTCTAGACATATCTCCAGAGACAAGGGAAACAAATGCAAAAAATAAACTATTGGAGCTTCATCAAAATAAAAAGCTTCCACACAGTGAAGGAAACAATCAACAAAGCTAAAAGGCAACCTATGGAATGGGAGAAGATATTTACAAATGGCATATCTGATAAAGGGTTAGTATTCAAAATGCATAAAGAATTTATAAAACTTAACACCCCAAAAACAAATCATCTGGTTATAAAATGGGCAGAAGACATGAATAGACATTTTTCCAAAGAAAACATGCAAATGGCCAACAGACACATGAAGAGATGCTCAACATCACTCATCATCAAGGAAATGCAAATCAAAACTACAATGAGATACCTCCTCACACCTGTCAGAATGGCTAAAATCAACAACACAAGAAAGGACAAGTGCTGGCGAGGATGTAGAGAAAGGGGAACCCTCTTGCACTGTTGGTGGGAATGCAAACTGATGCAACCACTGTGGAGAAGAGTATGGAGATTCCTCAAAAAGTCACAAATAGAACAACCCTATGATCTAATAATTGCACTACTAGGTATTTACCCAAAGAATACAAAAATACTAATTCAAAGGGATACATGAATTCTGATGTTTATAGTGGCATTATCTACAATAGCTAAGATATGGAAGTAGCCCAGGTGTCCATCGACTGATGAATGGATAAAGAGGATGTGACATATTAATATGTATATATAAATAGATCTACATATATAAGTAAATATATATAAGTAAATATATGTAGATCTATTTATATAATATAAATAAATAGGGAGAGGAGTATTACTCAGCCATAAAAGAATGAATCTTGTCATTTGCAATGACATGGATGGAGATAGAGTGTATTATGCTAAGCAAAATAAGTCAGAGAAAGACCTACCACATGATTTCACTTATTTGTGGAATTTAAGAAACAAAACAAACAAAGCAGGAAAAAAAAGAGACAGGCAAGCCAAAAAACAGACTCTTAGCTATGGAGAACACACTGATGGTTACCAGGGGGCGTTGGTTGGGGGAGATGGGTGAGATAGGGGATGGGGATTAACGGGTACACTAGCTGTGATGAGCACTGGGTGTTGTATGGAAGTGTTGAATCGCTCTATTGTACACCTGAAACTAATATAACACTGTATGTTAACTACTGAAATTTAAATAAATAAATTTAACTGGATATCCGGTACTTTATCTGACAACCCTAATCAAGATCCTTCTCAGATAAGTACACCCTTAGAAGTCTCTGTGTGTGTCTGTGTGTGTGTGTGTGTCTCTGTGTATGTGTCTGTATGTGTGTTTGTGTGTGTGTCTCTGTGTATGTGTCTGTGTGTGTGTGTGTCTCTGTGTATATGTCCGTGTGTGTCTGTGTGTGTGTCCATGTGTGTCTGTGTGTGTGTCTCTGTGTGTGTGTCCGTGTGTGTGTGTCCGTGTGTGTCTCTGTATGTGTCTCTGTGTATGTCTGTGTGTGTGTTTTTGTGTGTGTGTCTGTGTATATGTCCATGTGTGTGTGTCCGTGTGTGTGTGTCCGTGTGTGTCCGTGTGTGTCCGTGTATGTCTCTGTGTGTGTGTCCGTGTATGTGTCCGTGTGTCTCTGTGTGTGTGTGTGTGTGTCTGTGTGTGTCCGTGTGTGTCCGTGTGTGTCTCTGTGTGTGTGTCCGTGTATGTGTCCGTGTGTCTCTGTGTGTGTGTGTGTCTGTGTATGTGTCCGTGTGTGAGTGTGTGTGTAGGGGTGGCAGGAGTGCTGGGAGATGGGCAGAGCATAAGGGAAGGGGGAGGGAAAAAAAAGGACTGTGGGAATGCAGATGAGCAATGTGGAAAAGTGAAATCTCTTAAATGCTTATTTTGCCCCAATACTAGAATTTTAGAAGCCATATTCTCTGATATACCACAAAAAATAAATTAAAAATAAAACTTAACAATCTCCAAAACTGTAAACTAAAACTTAAATTGTACTAAACAACCTTGATCAGAAAGGCAATATAAAAAAATATCAGTTCTTTGGACTTTCTGGATATGATGTCCATTGCGCACATTCCTTAAATGACTGAAGGGAATTTTTTACAGGGAAAATACATATTCCTAAAAATACTTGAAGATGGTTATCACATGCCAGGAACTTTTCATAATTCCTGAAAATATACATAAAACAAGATAAAGGAAAGCAACAAAAATCAGTCTTTCACAATATACCCAGTAAAAAGGAAACCTGAGAAATACAGGGATTAGAACTTAGAAAAATTCCTGAATTAAAATAAATTCTTTGTATCAGGCAAGGGTGGGCTGAGACACAATTTGAGGAGCATAGCTTAATACCATGGGTGCATGGGCAGGTGCACTGGCGTGCAGGAATCTGGCCTCAGCAACCCTCCCGCTTACAGGTAATGCAGACTCACATGCTAAGTTACAGGTGGAAACAAAGATGTTTGTGTGGGTTAAAGAGAGACTCTGTGCTTTCTTTTTTTTTTTTTTAAAGTTTTTATTTATTTATTTGACAGAGAGAGACATAGCGAGAGAGGGAACACAAGCAGGGGGAGTGGGAGAGGAGAAGCAGGCTCCCGCCTGAGCAGGGAGCCTGATGTGGGGCTCGATCCCAGGACCCTGGGATCATGACCTGAGCCGAAGGCAGACGCTTAACGACTGAGCCACCCAGGTGCCCCGAGACTCTGTGCTTTCTTGACTAACTTTGGTATATAGCAGAAACTAGGGAAAGAAAATCTTCTGCACAGAGTTGAAGCTCTGAGCATCCCCTTTATTATCTGGTGATAAATCACTGCAGTAAATACTATTACCTTCTCCTTTTGCCTGACCCTTCACTATCTGCCTCCCCTGCAAATCTCTAAATTTCCCAGTACCTAGACACTGTGTATTTTGTTCACAACTGTATTCCCAGTGTGTCCCAGCACATTGCCTGACTTTTGTAAATGTTCAAAATTATTGAATTAATGTTGAACATATTTATCTTTTATTGGAAGAGGAAAGATCTTTTAAATCACACATTTAAAGGTAGCCCATATAAAAGATCAGAGAACAGATTGGCCTAAATAAAATTCCAAATTTTGTAATTCCTAAGGGATCACAATTTATTTCAAATTAATCTTCAGAGTTTGAAAAGTCTTATATATAAGGAGGGAGATCACTCTCTCTGATATCAAGTCATTTCTATAAATCATTTGCAATTCCAAATATTGAAAATGCGACCAAGGCATTAACAGGCAATTTGTCATAAAGAAGTCCAAATGTCCAAAAACCATTAAAGTCATTCTAACTTACTAGCAAGAAGTATGAAGTACTGACACATTGATGTGTCAGGAAATGCCAATATAGTAAGAAATATGAATGAAAAGTTGATTCCTTCAACACTTGTCAAATTGGCAACACGTTGTTACAGTTAATCCTCAGTGTCAGTGAAGATGTGGCAAAACACCTGGTTTTATACAGTCTGGTAAGAGCATGAATTAGGACAGTCTTTCCAGGATGAATTGGAAAAATGTATGTACAACTTAAAAAGAAAATGTACTGCTTTCCCCAGCAAGTGTATTCCGGAATATTTTTTTCACAAGGGATTTTTCAGCCAGCACTTTTAAAATTAATAACGGATAATTGGGAAACATCTCAAAGTCCAAGAATAAGCCTCAGTCAAATAAGTTATATAGTATTTCTTCAGTGCAGCTTTTACAGCTATGAAACTGCTTAATATTTAGTGCCTGGGGAAAGCACAAGTATACTGTTATTTGGGAAGCAGCATGGTACCAGGTGTATGAATGATACTTTCTACAATATTAGCCGTAATAACTCTGAAGTTTGGGATTAGGAATATGCTTTTTCCTTATTATTCATGCCCAACTATTCAATATTTTCAGTGTAGATATTTTATTATAATAATGAGCCTATAAATGTTACTGAGATCAAATAATTAAGAAAATATGATAATAAAACTTATTTTATCATCTTGGACATTGAAACATGAAATTCATTTAAAATGATTCAGGTTTACAGATAAACCAAGAGGTTAAGGCACTTGGCCAAGGTCACACAGCTGCAACTTAGCTCCTGAGCTCTTAACCACTGTGTTCTATTGCTTATCTGATGAGGATCTAAGGAAGATCGCCTGAGAAATTAAATATGTGGTGCCTGCACAAAGCAGAAGTTTGACTAAGCATAGCAAGTAATTGTGACAGAGCAAGTATTAGCAGAAGAGCATCCCAATGTCTGCCTGCGAGATGTTAATATAAGGATTGTGGCTCTCCTAGCTAAGTCTTCATATTTAGATGGATTTTTTTAAATCTTCAGCAAATCAACCACATTTCCAAATATTTAGATGGCCATTATTCAAAATTTAAATATATGAAGGGTTATTTTATTGTATTTTTTAAAAGATTTTATTTATTTATTTAGAGAGAGAGTACGTGAGGGGGAGAGAGGCAGAGGGAGAGGGGAAGGATCTTAAACAGACTCCAAGCTGAGTGAGGAGCCTGTTCCGGGGCTCGATCTTACAACCCTGAGATCATGACCTGAACCAAAATCAAGAGTCCCATGTTTAACCAACTGAGCCACCCAGGCACCCCTAAAGGATTATTTTAATTTCTAGCCATGTTTCTCAATAACAAACTATTGCAGCCTATATTTCTGACAATGTCCAATGGGATTATGCCAGAATAGTATTTCTCATGCTATATATTTCATTAATTTTATATTTCATTAATCCTTTGTAGCATTGAGTATCTTATCTCTTTTCTTTTCTAATATGTCCCTACTCACCATGCCTGGTTTCAGGGACCAAGGTTGCAGACAAATCATGTTATAGCAGGAATGAAGGTGGGTCAAGGTATGGGTACTGTCGCAAAGTGGACGACACACGCATTCCCTGCAAAGCAAGGTGAGTGGCCTTGTTTGAACCTTCCCGCTCCTCAGACCAGAGAAATCATTCACTTTCAGACACATGTTCTGATTTATTCCAATTAAAGCAAAAGTTAATTTGGACATCATTCGTTTAGTCAGCATTCATGAACTATCATGTGCTGTGTTTTAGACTAGGCACTAAGTTAAAAGACGAATAAGAAATAAACTCTTTTTTCCAGTCCCTCATGGTGGGTGCTTTGGAGGACATCAAGTACAGTCATCGTGAAATTGAGTGACTGTGTGGATGGAACATGCAGCAGCAGTGAATGGGCCTGTATGGAAGTCTATACATGAATTTTTCAATATACGTTAGGCACTTTTCCATCTAGGTATTTTGTTATGATTCTAGGAGTAGAAATATTTATCTACTCAGAGGAATAACCAATACAATGCTTGTATAGTTTTGTTTAAGCTTGTCGTGGCATTACAGAAAGAAAAAAATACAGTAAGAGAAAAGATTGACAATTCGCCTGGAGAGCTTGTTTTACTTTTTGTATGGATATTCTGGAAAAAAAATTTCTAGAATATCATGAGCAATGGACTTGAGATTTTTGTATAAGATTTTTGTGGTTCTACAATTTTAAGGTGACCTTTAAAATTCAAATTATAATAGGTTAAACTTAGTGCCTTCTCCAAATTTCACACATACTAAGTAATGTATAACAAGAGACTGAACAAGATAAACATTTCTCAAAGTTTTTCTTTTAAACAGTGGTTTTTCCAGATGATAAGTATTACCAAACTATACTTTGGACGTAGTGTCATCCCTTGGAGAGTCTGAGCCTAAAGGATAATAATATTCCATGGCCTCTCCTTTCTAAGAAATCAGGGTAGATTCAAAAGGGAAAACAGTTATGTAAAAAGCAATGTGTGTGTTTTCTGGGAGCCAATATGTAGTTCGAGAGGTAGCGAGCGGGAAAGAGCGTAAGGTGGTTCCACTTCCTTCTGTTAGCATGCACACACATTGTCCTGAATGACTGTATGATCCCTGGATCATTTCTGCAACTAGAGGCACAAACATGTCATTCTTTCCACAGGTTGACCTCTTAGTCACTTCTGAATAGTCATTGGCTGTAGTGGAGAATAGACCTGAATAGTCATTGGCTGTAGTGGAGAGTAGACCTGAATGGTCATTGGCTGTAGTGGAGAGTAGACCTGAATGGTCATTGGCTGTAGTGGAGAGTAGACCTGAATGGTCATTGGCTGTAGTGGAGAGTAGACCTGAAAGTAGGCCTTCCTTATAAAGCTCTAAGTGACTCAAGAAAAACAGCTCTTCAGGTTTGGAAAGAATGTGTGCCTTTCTCCACTCCTCAGTCATATTTGCTAACCGCCACCAGAAACATCAGGAGAATCTGATTCTGTCCCTTGCAGAGTAGTTTTTCACAGCCCTCCTCTGAATTCAGCATAAAGCAACTGACTCCAATTTTATTGGCCCTGACTTTATTCACCTTGGCAGTAGTGAATGGCTTTACTGAGTACTGAGCTGTTTCATCTTTATTTGCAGGGAGACAGTTCTTTCAGTAACTCCACATGATGCCTTGGAGTGTCACCCAAGGCTCAGCCTTACGTAGACACAGCTATAGTTGGGAGAATTATTCTGCTGCAATTCATGAAAATAAAAAAGTAACTTTAGCTGAAACAAAATAGAAACTGTCTACGTGCCCTCCATGATATTAGAAGTCCATCCTCCTTATATCTGGAGCATGACCTTCATTCCCAGGTGTTTCTCTTGGCCTATCATGGCTTCTGCAGCTACAGCCATTGCATTCCAATAAGCCAAAAAGAGAAAAAAATGAGAAGTAGGACATACTCTTCATGTAACGCCCTCCTCAAGGATTTACACATAAGATTCTGCTTCCTTCCCATTGGCCAGAACTAGGCAATTGGCCAAAATTAGCTGCCTAGGAATCTGGGAAATGTGGGTTTTGTTTTTGAGCAATAATGTGCCTTGCTAGTGCTTTGTGGTTCTATTACTGAAGAATAAGGGGAAATTTGACATAAAGGGAGAACTAGGAGTCTCTACTATGGGGAGAAATATGATTAGTTAAATACTGATAGCCAGGGAGCTGATTTAGAACTGCATAGGACTATAATTTGGATTCTGGTATTTCAACTGCAACAAATTTGGCTTTTCCTCAGTGATGCCATGTGTGGAAAGTTGTTCTGTCAAGGTGGGTCAGATAATTTGCCCTGGAGAGGACATATAGTAACTTTCCTGACATGTAAAACATTTGATCCTGAAGACAACAGTCAAGAAATAGGCATGGTAGCCAATGGAACTAAGTGTGGAAACAAGAAGGTAAGTTGAAAATGTAGCCTTTAATCAAAATGTTCTTTTGTCTTGTTTTTTTGTTTTGTTTTGTTTGTTTGCTTCTCAAGGACTCTTTATGTTTCATGGGGCACAGTTTTCAAAACAATACTTAATGCCATTCAGTTATGCATGTGTGAATTCATCCCTCCAATACTATTTAATAAGTAACTATTATGTGCTTAGTACTAGGTTATTAAACCTTGGTAAGTTTTATTGTCCCCAAATCAGTAGGTTCTCGATAAATGATAGCCACCCTGATAATAATAAAGATAATAATAACAATACTATTTATTTTTACACAAATGATAGGTATTATAATATTGCAGATGATGTGATATTAACATGTTTTCCATAATATTTTTGTTTGGAGTGGGTGCCTTGTATCATGCACAAAGCTTAGCTCAGTGCTAAGTTATCAGTCTCAGGTATGGACTGAAGAGGTGGATTAAGGGAATGACCCATGAGGAATAAAGTGAAGTAAGGAACTATTCTTTAGAGGACTTTCCAAACTTTTTCAATAAAAATTATCTAGCTTCATCTTCTTATTTCCAAAAGAATGCTGTGATTTCCCTAATAAAAAGGTAAGTTTGATAACAATAATCATAGCTAGTAATAGAAGACTAAATTCCAAAGAGTCAGCAATTTGCAGAGCTGAAGCCTTTGGGTATTGATGTCAGCTTGATGTTTTTCACATCACTTTCAGATTTGCATTAATGCAGAATGTGTAGATATCGAAAGAGCCTACAAATCAACCAATTGCTCCTCCAAGTGCAAAGGACACGCTGTAAGTTTTGAAAATGTTTCCTCAAGCTTGCTGAATCTTTTGTAATTTTAGGTCAGTCTTGATGATGCTAAAGTAATGTTTCAGCATTAAGTGATTAAAATTATTAAGTTTGCCTTAATGCACAGTAGTTTGGTTCAATGAAAAAAATTTCTTCTAAGAACCTGGTATTGACATTCCTATGATGGATTCATACATTATGTAGACAGCTGAAAGGCTGCAGAGTTGGGGTTAGTTTCTGATGAATAGGGCCCTTGGGTTGGTGGTCAGCCTAGTGTGGCAACTAATAGGATCACTGCTTCTCTAGGTGTGTGACCATGAGCTCCAGTGTCAGTGTAAAGAAGGATGGGCCCCTCCTGATTGTGATGACTCCCCAGTGGTCTTCCGTAGGTAACATTACACGTCTAATCTGAAAAATTGCTCTTCTAAGCTTTTATCTCATATGACATAAGATTTCATTGCCACTTTTCTCTCCTCTTGGAATTCTTGTTCATTCCATAAATATTGAATCTACAATATTAATCTTCAAGGTCTCTAACAACTTTTTAGTCATATTTTCCACAATCTTTTGCTTTTACTATACATACAAAAAATTTCCTCAAATTTTATATGTGTAATCTTAATTTTAATTTCCTAAATGTTCTTGTTTTATGATTGTTCTATTTTTGTAGGAGCTTTGACTTAATGTATAGGTATAATATTCTCATAAAATTCTCTAAGAATATGGCTTGGATTATTTTTGTAGGTTCAATTCTGTTCTTTGAATCATCTCTATTTCTTTTGAGTTTGATTTGTTTTTCACCCTGTCTCTTATTGTGCTATTTTTCTTCAGGATATAGGACCCTTAGCTGAGGGTGGGATTAGGTTGACTTCAGTTAGCTTTCATCGGTTTTCTTTGCATGCTTGTGTGCTTGTTGTAACTACCCATACTTCTCCAGATGGGAGATCTGGCTGTGAGCTCTATCAGTAGATAGATAGGCCTCCATCCAGACCATCAGGGTGGGAAACAGCCAGGGTGCGGATCCTCACCTCCAGTCACCATGGTGAGGAGTACTTTGCCCAGAAGAGAGCTCCTCACTGCATTTACTTCTTGAGAGAACTGCTTTCCCTCAGCACTCTTTCCTTGATCCTCCCTCTGTGTCATCTACTGTGGGTATCTGCAGTTAGCCTCTGTTCTGCTCCTCAGGCCCTTGCATCCCCCATTGCTTCTAGAGAGCAGTTCTTGGGTCTTTGTCTTCACTCTTTTTCTTTATACAAAAGGGATGGGGATAGGGATGCAGATGGGGATGGACCTGAACAAACCATCTGTCTCAAGTTAAGATTCTCTGTGGGCTTCCCAAGAAAGAATAGCATCTACTTCTGATGTTTGGGTTATTTTTTAAAGATTTATTTTTATTTATTATTTTTTAGAGGAGGGGATGGGCAGGAGGAGAGGGAGAGCAAGAATCTCAAGCAGACTCCATGCTGAGTGAGGAGCCTGAGACAGGGCTTGATTTTACAACCCTGAGATCATGACCTGAGCTGAAATCAAGAGTCTGACACTTAACTGTCTGAACCACTCAGGCACCCCTGAGCTATTTTTTAAAAATGTGTTGGTGATGGGTATTAAGGAGGGCACGTACTGCATGGAGCACTTGGTGTTATGCACAAACAATGAATCATGGATCACTACATCAAAAACTAATGATGTATTATATGATGAGTAACATAATAAAATTAAATTAAGTTAAAAAAAATTGTTGGTTATTTGCTAAACTTCCCAAGAAAGAATAGCATTTAGTTCTGATGCTTGGACTATAATTTACTCTGTTTCTGTCTGCCTGAATCCCTTTACTTTCTTTCTGAAATTTCTAAAAGTTCTTTACTATTTTTCTAGTGCTCTATGATTTTATTACATATATGTTTAAATATTAAATATATTATTACATTTATATAGACATGCAAACACATGCACATATGCTACTTAGGATGTGTTATCTGGTATTTGGATATGGTAGGGGAATAGACGCATCAACATCAATCAACTACTTATTTAGAGAATTCTTTAATGGTTTAAACACTCACTAAAAATCCTTTTAAAATATGACTTCCCTCTTCTTGAACTGTATTTTGTTTAATCTCTTGATTTGCTAAATCACTTCCATTAGTCATTCCTTCTTTCTTCTTGCATGAAACTTTCTATGTTGCATTTATAAGGATTTATTTCCACTGCTAAATAGAAAACATGAATAAATTGGATTGGATTAGATCTTTTGACTCACAGTTTTAATTTCATGACTCTCTCAAGATGTAGATACTGATATTTAATGTTCAAAAACCAAGGCTACCCAGATTTTGCTTGTTGTTGTTGTGAAATAACCCTTTAAAAATCATTAGTTTATTTTCCCTTAAGTGTTTTTAGACTCTGAAACAAATAATGTTTAAAAAAAAAAAGAAGAAGAAGAGAGCAGGAAGGGAAAGATGAAGGGGGGGAATGGGAGGGGGAGACGAACCATGAGAGACGATGGACTCTGAGAAACAAACTGAGGGCTCTAGAGGGGAGGGGGGTGGGGGGATGGGTTAGCCTGGTGATGGGTATTAAAGAGGGCACATTCTGTGTGGAGCACTGGGTGTTATGCACAAACAATGAATCATGACACACTACATCAAAACTAATGATGTAATGTATGGTGATTAACATAGCATAATAATAAAAAAAAGAAAGCAACAACAACAACAACAAAAGAATTGCTACTATCTGAAAACTAATCATCATGCCATGCCTGGGTGTTGTTTTGTTTTACTTATTTTAATTGTTAGCGAGTGAGGTCTTTCAAACTGAGGATTTGATTCTTCAGTACAAGGAATGTTTCTGTTATTACAGATATTAAAATTGATTCTGTTCCACTTCTCTGGTTTCTAATTCAGAAATATAAATTATTTGTATCAAATATCTTGATTGTGTGGCTTTCTTGTTATCCTTTTTTGTCATTGTCTATCTCCTGTTATTTTGGGGAAAGTCCCTCAAAATTATTTTCTGTATCATAGAGTGAATTTTTGGCAATGTCAACACTCCTATTTATTAGTTATAATGACATTCTAAAATGGTCAGTGGCATTTTTGTGTTTCTTTAAACCTCTTTCATACCACTCTATTGTCTTCTCTTATTTTGTATCTTTTTTAACAATCTATTTTCATTTTAATGGGAGTACCAAGCAGATGCCACCTTAAATTTACTTTGATTCTTTATAATTTTTTTCTGAAAGCATATATTCTATATCTATTCTACTTCCACATATTATTTTAAACCTAATCTTTTCATATTTTTATGTTCTTTCCCCCTTAATTACTTATCCTCCAGTAAAGAAGAATCAATTCCAACACAAATTGTTAAAGTATTTCTTGAAAACTTTAAATCAAAGGACTAGTAATGGAAATATGCATTATGTGACATCAGATTTATATCTTAAGGGGATCAAGGAGGCAACTGGAGTGGTTCAGGATACAGATAGGGGATGTTTTTCTCTGAATCACTTGTTCTACTTGTTAAAGCCACTGTGTCAGGATTCAACTTCATCCATCAGGTTTTCTTTTTGTTTCCGGACACTGTGTTGGTGAGTTTGGTTCCATTTGTGGCACTACTTCTGACCCAACCATCGAGCAAAACCTCCACCAGACTGGGGAAAATGCAGTAAGGTGTCCCGTCACCAAAATGACAGACCGCAATGGCTGGTTTTCCTGAAATCCAGGCTTCTAATCAAAACTTGAATGAGAAAAATTACATTTCTATTTTCACTAAACTCTAACTAAAATTTAGAATTTTCTACAATTACAGGGATGTAAGGAAACAAACCACAGTGGTATTAGTTCTCATGACTGTGTCACCAATAGAAATTACACATTTTTACATCACATTGCCGTTGCTGCATAAATCCTTAAATGTCCTATATGTGTGTTTCTAGTTTGAAATTATAGTGGCTACTAAGCCACTGTCAGGTCTTATAATTTAGGGGTTAAAAAAGAAGTATATATGTAACCATATCATAAATTCCTTTATAATATTTTGACAACTGTATTCTGACATAATTGGCTTCCTTTTTAGTCCTATGCATTTTATTAATGAATTTAAAAGCATTCAGAGAAAGGGTTTATAGACCTTATCAGATTTCCAAAATGATCTGTGGCACATAAAAGGTTAAGACCCCTGCTCTCTAGTATGGCCATACATAACCACCGGCTTTCAAGCTTCCTTAATTAAAACAATTTTTTGTAAAATGTGTACAGAAAAACATATAAATAGATATATTACATGTATTGTTTGTATACATTTATAATATAGCATATATATATATATATAATACAAATTATAAAATGAGCATTCATACACTACAGTCTGGGCCAAGAAACAGAGCATTGCTAGCAGCCCAGGCATGTTAGCACTTGGCTTCATCCCTGTCCTAATGTCTTCTCTCTCTAAGGGTTAATCATTAATGTGTCTTTTATTATAAACATTTTGTTACTTTTCTTCATGGTCTTCCTTTCCAAATACACATTCCTAATCAGTAGGTTCTGTTTTTAACTATATATGTGTATGTGTGTGTGTGTGTGTATATATATATATATATATACACACACAATTATTGGTCCCCATAGTCTTCTTTTCTCTATATTATGTTTTTAAGAGCATCCATATTCTTATGGATGGAATTAGTTTATTTTTGCTATTGTGCATAATATCACAATTTTGTCATATATTGGTATAATATTGTGTATGTGTATATATATATATATATATATGACAGTTTCCTTTTTTTTTACTGCTTTTATGGATATTTCAGGACTATTTTGAGAAAAAGTTTCTATAAATATTGTCATTCAAGTCTAATTTAACTAGATCGTACCAAACTGTTTCCAGAGTGGCTGCACAATTTCACACTCCTAACAGCAGTGAATACAAGTTCCTATTGTTATACAACCTTTAAGCCATTTGACACTCGCAGATAGCAAATTTTATTCCTTCTGGTAGGTTAGTAGTGATAGCACATTGGGGTTTTAATTTGGTTTCTTTATTTTCTTAAAGATTTTATTTATTTATTTATCAGAGAGAGAGAGCGGGAGTGAGAGAGGGAGAGAGAGAGAGAGCACAAGCAGTGGGGAGCGGCAGGCAGAGGGAGAAGCAGGCTTCCCGTGGAGCAGGGAGCCTGATGTGGGACTCGATCCCAAGAGCCTGGGATCATGACCTGAGCCGAAGGCAGATGCTTAACCAACTGAGCCACCCAGGCGACCCTTAATTTGCTTTTTATAACTAATAATAATAATAACCAAAGAATCTTTCTTTATTTGCGGGCCAGTTGGATATTCTTTTCTGTGAAGTATTTGTTCAAGCCTTTTTGTCTGTATTTCTATTGAGTTGTCTCCCCTCACCCTTTTATTAACTTACATATGTTTTAATATATTTTTGATATAAGCTATTTTCAGTTATGTATGTTGAAAGAACTTCCCTCCTGTGTTTTCTCACTCTCTTTGTGATATCATGTGGTTAATGGAAGATTTTAATTTCAATGTAGTCAATTTTTTAATCATTCTCTTGATGGTTAGTTTTTTTTTTTTTCCTTTGTGTGTCCTTTTCTAAGGAAATATTCCCTACCCTGAAGTTATGAATATATATCTGTATATTGTCTTCTAAAAGCATTCTGGTACTGTCTTTTCAAATTTAGGTCTATAATCTGAAACTATTTTGTGTATGATACAAATGTTTAATTTCATTTTCATCCCAGATAGATGGCCAACTGTCACGTTATCATTCATCCTTCCCAAATGCAAGTGTTCACATATGTGTCTTTCTGGGATATCTATTCTTTTCTGGTGGTCCTACTTGACTGTCCTTTGTGCTAGTATGACACTTTTTTAAACTCTGTCTTTAGAATAATTTTGATATAGGCTGTCCTTTAACTTTGTTCTTCTTTAAGAATGATTTGGTTATTAGCTTTTTGCACTTTTACATATATTTTATAATCAGATTCTCAATTTATACACATAATTCTTGTTAGGATTTACATTTAACATAAACCACATCTATGATTTACTTGGGAGAATGAGTATATATAAAAAATATTGAATTCCTAGGGCACCTGGGTGGCTCAGTTAGTGAAGTTGTTGACTCTTGATTTCAGCTCAGGTCATGATCTCAGGGTCATGAGATGGAGGCCCGTGTTGGGCTCTGCACTCAGCAGAAAGTCTGCTTGAGATTCTCTCTCTCTCTCTCTCCCCTCCCCCTGCCCTCTCTCTCGCAAATAAATAAATAAATCTTTAAAAAAGTATTGATTTTCCTCTCTCTCTCTCTCTAACAAATACATAAAATCTTTTAAAAAATTAAAAAAAAGAAAGGGGGACACCTGGGTGGCCCAGTCGCTTAAGCATCTGCCTTTGGCTAGGGTCATGATCCTGGGGTCCTGGGACTGAGTCCCGCATCAGCTCCTTGCTCAGCGGGGATCCCACTCCTCTCTCTGTCTGCCACTCCACCTTCTTGTGCTCTCTCTCTCTCTCTAACAAGTAGATAAAATCTTAAATAAAATAAATAAAAAATGTTGATTTCCTAATCATTGACATGAACTATCTATTCATTTATTTAGTCTTTCTTAAAATTAGTTACCCCCCCCTTTTTTTTGGCAAAAATGTCTTAGTTGCTTTTAGGGGGAGAGTTGGTCAGAATTTCCCAAACCACTGTTACCAGAAACAGAAGAGCATACTTACTCTTCAATTATTTCCATGTTAAACTGCATACCTCCTTCCTATCATAATATTCCCCATCTGTCTTTTTTTTTTAAAGATTTTTATTTATTTATTCATGAGAGACAGAGAGAGAGAGAGAGAGAGGCAGAGGGAGAAGCAGGCTCCCAAGGAGGAGGGAGCCCGATGCGGGACTCGATCCCAGGACTCTGGGATCATGACCTGAGCCGAAGGCAGATGCTTAACCATCTGAGCCCCATCTGTCTTATACCTCAACTTTCTCTGCAGACCTTGTCCTTTCAAATAGGGGTGTTTGTTAAGTCCTGTCAATTTCCTCTTTATTTCTTCTGATACCATGTTGCTCTTCTGAAAATAGTTATAATTCTGAGGTTAGTGCCTGTATATTTTCTTTTTCATTCTGAATCTATCTATGCTATATTCAACTGAAATGCCTCAGAATTTTATTTTCTTTGGCTTTTTGGATAGGAATTGTTATGGAGGGGTGGTAAGTTTAGATATTGTTATTATCTTAGAATTCTACTTCTGACATATCTGCCTCTATCTGCATGTATGCATGTTCACACTTGGGAACTTTTCTTGCATTATACCAAAATTAATCTTATTATTGCCTGGCTGATCTCTAATGAGAAAGCAGTAGTTGTTCTCATTGCTCTTTAAATTTGTACCTCCTGGTCTCTAAAGTTTCAGATTATTATAAGAGAAATTAATATTTGACATAGCAAAAGATTGACGTTACACTCGTTACTTCAATGAGCAGTTAAAAGAGAAAATACCATATAGACCCAGGAAATTTGTTCAAATTGGTCTGCAACTCACAGGGTCACATAGTTTCTTTTCTGTCTGTAATAATTCCGAGATGGAGCAAACACCAGTAAAACGCTCACCTGTGCCTCTATCAATTCTCTTCTTCTCGTCTCCACTCCTCATTTGCTGCTGACAGGAATATGATCACAAGGCTTCCGTTTCTTTTTCTTTGTTTGATGCCAAGGCCAAATTTTAAAAATGTTTCACTCCTTTTCTTCCATCCTCCTCCCTTCCCATTCTCTTTAAACTCCCAGCCTAACACTTTCCAGTTGGTACAAACATCATCCCTTCTAAGGATTCTCAGTAGTATGATGCTTTACCTATTTCATATGCCATGTTTTATATGGATTTTCCCCCTACTTCCTCTATCTACATAATATTACAACACTCATGATCAAAATGCATTTTCATTTTACTGATTATGAGAGATTTTCCAGGGAATGCCTTCTTTGGAGGAAAGGGTAGAATGGAGTTTGTGATAAATGAAGAAATAAGGACTAGAGTGATGCATATTTGTGCATTTCTCATACCCTTAACAGGTCTGGGTTCTCTTTGTTGCAGACTTCTCCATTGTGGTTGGGGTGCTGTTCCCTGTGGCCATGATATCTGTGGTGGTTGCTATAGTAATCTGGCATGAAAGCACCAGAAGAAAGCAGAAGGAAGTCCAGAGGTAGCCTTCTATCTTACTTTGGGGACTTTTTGACCTCTAATTTATTTTAAATTCAAGGATATGACCCAAATTCTCAAATTTAAGTAGTTTACTACAAATACTCAGAAATAAGTACAGATACATTTCTCTTGGACCAGAGGCTGGGTATCAATTTTACTGGGAAATCCGTCACAGCAATACATGTATTGTTTTTATGTTGATTACTGTATTCATAATTAATAAAAAGTTATAACTCTTATTAGTAAAGATTTTACACCCATTATAAGAATACACTGTGTAACATTTATTGGTCATTATCTTTATGACAAGTGCTATGCTGAGTCTTTTTATAATTCATTATCTCTAATCTTCACAAGAATGTTGTGAAGTAGTAACTATTATTTCCATTTTATAGGTGAAAAGGTGTTTTATATTAGTCCTTAACTGTAGCAGTCTTGCAAAATCAGGCACTTCACACTTTTTCTTAAGTGGAAACCAAGGCTCAGAGGTTAACAAATATGTTCGAAGTCTTACCACCTCAGTTGTTGGAATCTTGATTTGCACCTACATTGGTTAATCTTTCAAACATGGTCTTGACACTACAGTTATCTTTCTAGCCTTTGTTAAAGACTAACTTATTCACATATAATGGGTTTCCTAAATATTGAATGAATAAAATAAATCATTAATTAAATGAGATAATTTAAATAAACGCTGATTCAACACCATCATTATTAGGAATCAAGGCCCTGTAGAGAATCTAGAAGAAATTTAGTGGTGGTGATTATGAATTCCAGGACAAGGAGTCCTTAAGAAAGTGCTAGAGAGCAGAAGAAAGCCCAGTCAATGACCAAAGATGACACAATGGGCAAAGAAAATTACCAAGCTTCTTTCAAGTGTCCTCATCATGGTGAAGGAAATGTTAAGTCCTTTTATATGATATGCTTTCATATACAGGCCACTTTCTACTACTGGCACCAGGCCTCGCAGACAGAGGAGGACCCCACTGATGGTGAAGGATATTCAGCCCCAAGAGGTGAACCATAGTTTATAGTGTGCTTGCCTTGGACGCCAGTTTGTGATTCTTTCATTTTCTTGTCCTGACCACCTACCTATCTGTCTTTCCTACTCAGCAGTATTTTACAAATCCAGTCCACTAGTTAGTATGTAGCTAGAATTTGGGGCTCTCTAACTACACATTCGGAAAATTCTCCTTTGCCTTTTTTTTTTAAGATTTTATTTATTTGAGGGGGGCGGAGCAAGATGGCGGAGGAGTAGGAGACCTAGATTTCGTCTGGTCTCAGGAATTCAGCTGAATAGGGATCAAACCATTCTGAACACCTACGAACTCAACAGGAGATCGAAGAGGAGAGCAGCAACAACTGTCTGAACAGAGAAGCGACCACTTACTGGAAGGTTGGACGAGCGGAGAAGTGAATCCGAGGCGATATTCGGGAGGATAGACGGCGGGGGAGGGGACCTCCGCCGGCCGCTTCTGGCAAGTGATAGAGCCGTGGAGCACAAAATCGGAACTGTTAGAAGTTGGCTTCGCTGAGGGACATCGCTGCAGTGGCTAAGCGGGGTGGAATCCTCCCGGGACAGTGTGGTCTCAGGACCCTTGGGGTCACAGAAAGACCGGGGGAGCCTGAGTGTGCCAGAGCTCCCAGGTATCGGAGCGGGGAAGCCGGCTGCAGAGACGGAGCTGAGGCACGGGCTCTCAGCTTGGGGTTGCCATAAACTGTGATCCGCGGCCCAGTCGGGCCACTGCTCCTGCAGCAGGGACCCAACAGGCGGCAGATCCGGGGAGACTCCCCTCTCTCCCCTGGGAGGAGTGGTGCGGGAGCGCACCACAGGGATCTGCTAGGTTTGGAGACTCCACACGGGATCGGGTGCCAGAGATAGGAACGCTCAGTCACAGGCCGGGTGAGCACGGAGAGCGGCTGGAGACCAGGGACAAGGGAGTGACTGCTTTTCTCTGGGGGCGCACTGAGGAGCGGGGCCCCGAGTTCTCAACTCCTCCGGGTGGAGATTGGGAGGCCACCATTTTTGCCCTGGTCCTCCAAGGCTGTACCGAGAGCTTGCAGGGAACAAAACTCCTGAGGTCAAACCCGAGCAGCTTGCTTAGCCCGGACCGACAAGAGCAGGGCAATTCAGCCTCCGGCAAAGACATTTGGAAACCACAGCAACAGGCCCCTCCCCCAGAAGATCAGCACGAACAGCCAGCAAGCCAAGACCAAGTTTACCGATCAAGGAGAACGGGAGAACTCCAGCGCTAGGGGAATACTGCACATAGAATTCATGGCTTTTTTTTACCATGATTCATTAGTTCATCAAAGTTAATTTTTGTTAACTGTTTTTTTTTTCTTTTTCACTTTTTCAACCAACATCTTATCAATCTCTTTTAAAAAAAAATTTTTTTTTATTTTTCATTTTTAGAGTCATATTTTATCCATTCATAGTAGTTACCCTTATTTTTGGCATATATATATAAGTTGTTCTTTCTTTAAAATTTTGAGATACAGTTTCTTCTAACAGATCAAAATATACCCTAAATCACTAGTGTATGGCTCTGTTCTAGTCTCCTCCTGATCACATTCTCTCCCTTTTTTCTTTTTTTTTAAAAATCTTCTTTCTTTTTTCAAACAACTTCTTATCTTATCAAGTCCTTTTATAAAATCTTTTATAATTTTCATCTTTACAGTCATCTTCTATCCCTTCATTGTATCAACCCTTATTTTGTACATATATGTCTTTCTTCCTTTAAAATTTTAGGAGGCACTTTTTTCTAACAGACCAAAATACGCCCAAAAGCTAGTGTGTGGCACTGATCTATGCACTAGCCTGATCATATTTGATCACATTCTGCTTTTTTTGTATTGTTCTGGTTTTGTTTTTATCTTTTTTTTTCTTTGTTTTTTCTCTTTCTTTTTCCTTTCTTTCCCTTTCTTTTCCCCTGGTTTCAGGTCTTTTCTGATTTGTATACAGTATATTTGCTGGGGACGTTGTAAACCTGTTAGCATTTTGTTCTCTCATTCATCTATTCTCCTCTGGACAAAATGACAAGACGAAAAAAATCACCTCAGCAAAAAGAACAAGAGGTAGTGCCGTCAGCCAGGGACCTACTCAATATGGACATTAGTACGATGTTGGACCTAGAGTTCAGAATCATGACTTTAAAGATACTAGCTGGGCTTGAAAAAAGCGTGGAAGTTATTAGAGAAACCCTTTCTGGAGAAATAAAAGAACTAAAATCTAACCAAGTCGAAATCAAAAAGGCTATTGATGAGGTGCAATCAAAAATGGGGGCACTAACGGCTAGGATAAATGAGGCAGAAGAGAGAATCAGTGATATAGAAGACCAAATGATGGAAAATAGAGAGGCTGAGAAAAAGAGGGAGAAACAACTACAGGATCATGAGGGCAGAATTCGAGAGATAAGGGATATGATAAGACGAAACAACATTAGAATAATTGGGATCCCAGAAGAAGAAGAAAGAGAGAGAGGGGCAGAAGGTATATTGGAGCAAATAATAGCAGAGAACTTCCCTAATGTGATGAAGGAAACAGGCATCAAAATCCAGGAGGCACAGAGAACCCCTCTCAAAATCAATAATAATAGGTCAACACCCTGACATCTAATAGTAAAACTTACGAGTCTCAGAGACAAAGAGAAATTCCTGAAAGCAGCTCGGGAGAAGAGAGATGTAACCTACAATGGTAAAAATATTAGATTGGCAACAGACCAATCCACAGAGACCTGGCAGGCCAGAAAGGACTGGCAAGATATCTTCAGAGCACTAAACGAGAAAAATATGCAGCCAAGAATACTATATCCAGCTAGGCTGTCATTGAAAATAGAAGGAGAGATAGAAAGCTTCCAGAACAAACAAAAACTAAAGGAATTTGCAAACACGAAACCAGCACACCAAGAAATATTGAAAGGGGTCGTCTAAGCAAAGAGAGAGCCTAAAAGCAGCAAAGATCAGAAAGGAACACAGGCAACATACAGTAACAGTCACCTTACAGGCAATACAATGGCACTAAATTCATATCTTTCAATAGTTACCCTGAATGTAAGTGGGCTAAATGCCCCAATCAAAAGACACAGGCTATCAGATTGGAATAAAAAACAAGACCCATCAATATGCTGTCTGCAAGAGACTCATTTTTGACCCAAAGACACCCCCAGATTGAAAGTGAGGGGGTGGAAAACCATTTACCATGCTAATGGACACCAAAAGAAAGCTGGGGTGGCAATCCTTATATCAGAAAACTAGATTTTAAAACAAAGACTGTAATAAGAGATGAGGAAGGACACTATATCCTACTTAAAGGGTCTATCCAACAAGAAGATCTAACAATTGTAAATATCTATGCCCCGAACATGGGAGCAGCCAATTATATAAGGCAATTAATAACAAAAGCAAAGAAACACATTGACAACAATACAGTAATAGTGGGGGATTTTAACACCCCCCTGACTGAAATGGACAGATTATCTAAGCAAAAGATCAACAAGGAACTAAAGACTTTAAATGACACACTGGACCAAATGGACTTCACAGATTTTTCAGAACATTCCATCCCAAAGCAACGGAATACACATTCTTCTCTAGTGCCCATGGAACATTCTCCAGAATAGATCACATCCTAGGTCACAAATGAGGTCTCAACCGGGACCAAAAGATTGGGATCATTCCCTGAATATTTTCAGACCACAATGCTTTGAAACTAGAACTCAATCACAAGAGGAAATTCGGAAAGAACTCAAATACATGGAGGCTAAAGAGCATCCTACTAAAGAATGAATGGGTCAACCAGGAAATTAAAGAAGAATTAAAAAAATTCATGGAAACCAATGAAAATGAAAACACACCTGTCCAAAATCTTTGGGATACAGCAAAGGCAGTCCTGAGAGAAAAGGATATAGCAATACAAGACTTTCTCAAGAAACAAGAAAGGTCTCAAATACACAACCTAACCCTTCACCTAAAGGAGCTGGAGAAAGAACAGCAAATAAAGCCTAAACCCAGCAGGAGAAGAGAAATAATAAAGATCAGAGCAGAAATCAATGAAATAGAAACCAAAAGAACAGTAGAACAGATCAACGAAACTAGGAGCTGGTTCTTTGAAAGAATTAACAAGATTGATAAACCCCTGGCCAGGCTGATCAAAAAGAAAAGAGAAAGGACCCAAATCAACAAAATCGTGAATGAAAGAGGAGAGATCACAACCAACACCAAAGACATACAAACAATTATAAGAACATATTATGAGCAACTCTATGCCAGCAAATTAGATAACCTGGAAGAAATGGGTGCATTCCTAGAGATGTATCAACTACCAAAACTGAACCAGGAAGAAATAGAAAACCTGAACAGACGTATAACCACTAAGGAAATTGAAGCAGTCATCAAAAATCTCCCAAGAAACAAAAGCCCAGGGCCAGATGGCTTCCCAGGGGAATTCTATCAGACATTTAAAGAAGAATTAATACCTATTCTCCTGAAACTGTTCCAAAAAATAGAAATGGAAGGAAAACTTCCAAATTCATTTTATGAGGCCACCATTACCTTGATCCCAAAACCAGACAAAGACCCCATCAAAAAGGAGAATTACAGACCAATATCCTTGATGAACATGGATGCAAAAATTCTCACCAAAATACTAGCCAATAGGATCCAACAGTACATTAAAAGGATTATTCACCACGACCAAGTGGGATTTATCCCTGGGCTGCAAGGCTGGTTCAACATCCACAAATCAATCAACGTGATACAATACATTAACAAAAGAAAGAACAAAAATCATATGATCCTCTCAATAGATGCAGAAAAAGCATTTGACAAAGTACAGCATCCTTTCTTGATCAAAACTCTTCAGAATATAGGGATAGAGGGTACATACCTCAATATCATAAAAGCCATCTACGAAAAACCTACAGCGAATATCATTCTCAATGGGGAAAAGCTGAGAGCTTTTCCCCTATGGTCAGGAACACGGCAGGGATGTCCACTCTCACCACTGCTATTCAACGTAGTATTAAAAGTCCTAGCCGCAGCAATCAGACAACAAAAAGAAATCAAAGGCATCCAAATCGGCAAAGAAGAAGTCAAACTCTCACTCTTTGCAGATGATATGATACTTTATGTGGAAAACCCAAAAGACTTCACCCCAAAACTGCTGGAACTCATACAGAATTCAGTCAAGTAGCAGGCTATAAAATCAATGCACAGAAATCAGTGGCATTCCTATACACCAACAACAAGACAGAAGAGAGACAAATCAAGGAGTCGATCCCATTCACAATTGCACCCAAAACTATAAGATACCTAGGAATAAATTTAACCAAAGAGGCAAAGGATCTGTACTCAGAAAACTATAAAATACTCAGGAAAGAAATTGAGGAAGACACAAAGAAATGGAAAAACGTTCCATGCTCATGGATTGGGAGAACCAACATTGTGAAGATGTCAATGCTACCTAGAGCAATCTACACATTCAATGCAATCCCCATCAAAATACCATCCACTTTTTTCAAAGAAATGGAACAAATAATCCTAAAATTTGTATGGAACCAGAAGAGACCCCGAATAGCCAGAGGAATATTGAAAAAGAAAAGCAAAGTTGGCAGCATCACAATTCCGGACTTCCAGCTCTATTACAAAGCTGTCATCATCAAGACAGTATGGTACTGGCACAAAAACAGACACATAGATCAATGGAACAGAAGAGAGAGCCCAGAAATGGACCCTCAACTCTATGGTCAACTAATCTTTGACAAAGCAGGAAAGAATGTCCAATGGCAAAAGACAGTCTCCTCAACAAATGGTGTTGGGAAAATTGGACAGCCACCTGCAGAAGAATGAAACTGGACCATTTCCTTACACCACACACAAAAATAGACTCCAAATGGTTGAAAGACCTAAACGTGAGACAGGAGTCCATCCAAATCCTAAAGGAGAACCACGGCAGCAACCTCTTCGACCTCAGCCGCAGCAACCTCTTCCTAGAAACATCACCAAAGGCAAGGGAAGCCAGGGCAAAAATGAACTATTGGGATTTCATCAAGATAAAAAGCTTTTGCACAGCAAAAGAAACAGTCCACAAAACCAAAAGACAACCGACAGAATGGGAGAAAATATTTGCAAATGACATATCAGATAAAGGGCTAGTATCCAAAATCTATAAAGAACTTATCAAACTCAACACCCAAAGAACAAATAATCCAATCAAGAAATGGGCAGAAGACATGAACAGACATTTTTCCAAAGAAGACATCCAAATGGTCAACAGGCACATGAAAAAGTGTTCAACATCGCTCGGCATCAGGGAAATCCAAATCAAAACCTCAATGAGATACCACCTCACACCCATCAGAATGGCTAAAATGAACAAGTCAGGGAACGACAGCTGTTGGCGGGGATGTGGAGAAAGGGGAACCCTCCTACACTGTTGGTGGGAATGAAAGCTGGTGCAACCCCTCTGGAAAACAGTATGGAGGTTCCTCAAAACAGTTAAAATTAGAGCTACCATTCGATCTAGCAATTGCACTACTGTGTATTTACCCCAAAGATACAAATGTAGGGACCCGAAGGGGTACGTGCACCCCAATGTTTATAGCAGCAATGTCCACAATAGCCAAACTCTGGAAAGAGCCAAGATGTCCATGGACAGATGAATGGATAAAGAAGAAGTGGTATATATACACAATGGAATATTATGCAGCCATCAAAAGGAATGAGATCTTGCCATTTGCAACGATGTGGATGGAACTGGAGGGTGTTATGCTTAGTGAGATAAGTCAATCAGAAAAAGACATGTATCATATGACCTCACTGATATGAGGAATTCTTAATCTCAGGAACAAACTGAGGGTTGCTGGAGTGGTCGGGGGTGGGAGGGATGGGGTGGCTGGGTGATAGACATTGGGGAGGGTATGTGCTACGGTGAGCGCTGTGAATTGTGTAAGACTGTTGAATCACAGATCTGTACTTCTGAAACAAATACCGCAACATATTTTAAGAAAAAAAAAGAAGATAGCAGGAGAGGAAGAATGAAGGGGAGTAAGTCAGAGGGGGAGATGAACCAGGAGAGATGATGGACTCTGAAGAACAAACTGAGGTTTCTAGAGGGGAGGAGGGTTTGGGGGATGGGTTAGCCTGGTGATGGGTATTAAAGAGGGCACGTTCTGCATGGAGCACTGGGTGTTACAAACAAACAATGAATCATGGAACACTACACCGAAACAAATGATGTAATATATGGTGATTAACATAACAATAAAAAATTTAAAAAAAAAGATTTTATTTATTTGAGAGAGAAAGAGTGAGAGAGAGAGAGAGAGAGGGAGAGAGCACAGCAGGGGGAGGGACAGAGGGAAAGCAGACTCCCCACTGAGCAGCGAGTCTGACATGGGGCTCGATCCCATTACCCTAGGATCATGGCCTGAGCTGAATACAGATGCTTAACCGACTGAGCCATCCAGGCCCCCCTCCTTTGCTTTTTTTTTTTTTTTAAGTGCAAAAGTGTCTTGCTAAAATGCAGAGGCTGCTTTGTTGAGATTCACAAATGCAAAGAAAATAAAGAGAACAAGGAGAGCAGAGTCCAGATGTCTCTCTCTTTCTCTCCCTCTCTCTCCCTCCCCTGACCCTCCTCCATCTCTCCTCCCCTCTCTGTCCCCCTCCCTCCCCCTTCTCTCTCTCTCTTCTTCCTTCTCTCTCTCCTTCTCTCTGACTCTAAGTTGATTCCTTTTTCCTTTTGCAAATGTCCCAATTAAGACAATAATATGTGTATTTGTATGACAATACATGTAATATGTATAACCCTTAAAGCCCTGGCTGTGTCCTGCAAGTTTAGAAGTTTTAGCAGAGATTGGCTAATGGTAATGTCATTGGAAATAATGTTTTTGATGGAAACATACCTATCTCTGACAGCTCTGGATACAGCAGAATGCAGCAGCTGGACCACTGTGATTGCCCATCCTATTTCTTGGTGTCATCGCAATTCTGATCTCCCATCTCTTGAAAGGACTGCTTATTTGGAAGTTGAATTTAGAAAACTGATCATTTCATTTAAAAATATTATTATTTTCTTTTTTTTTAGATGAGTCAGATGAAGCTCCATGCACCTGATCTGCCAGTAGAGAGCAATGAGCTTCCAGCTTCTGTTGTGAGTTAGCAACTTCTCTTAAATATCACTTCCAATCTAATCTCAAGGTAATACTAGTAAGAGACATAACCCACAATACCCAATTATTTCCTCAGAAGAATGTTAAAATCTTGGTGAATATTAATATAAAATACAGATTTTCCAGCAAAACTTTTTAAAATGCAAAATGTGAGAAGGTTGAACCTACCTATGTTTAACCCCTTAATCTGAATTACTGGGTCTGAAAAGCTGGTAACTTATTACAAGAAGAGTACCAAACTGCTTCATAGAGTGGCATTTTCATCATCTGTCTATTGGCACTGGCCTTATTTCTGAATTGTATATATATATGTATATATATATATATATATATATGCGCTTAAATAAAGACACTTGAGCTTACAGATTTAAACTATTTTCATGGGTAGTATCATGAGTTCTCCATTTCTGAAAATGATTTAAGCCTTTCCATTAAGCACATCTGTTTTCAAGGCCCCATCTTTGAATTAATTTTATTTTACCTTTTTATTAGCTAATTACAAAGCCAGATTTTCCACCACCACCGATTCCTACGTCTGTGTCATCTTCTTCTTTCCTTGTAAGTATCAGGTAGTCACTAATAATTTTTTAAATGTCTTTTGTGCCCCATGTGGATAGTGTCTCTAAATCTATGGATTCTTTCTCAGGATACATGCTCCCTAGGCCAACCTGAGATATTGTAGCACATGGGTTTATCTGAGAAAGCAAGGCCTACTTACTATCTATAAATCAATATGGGTATTAATTTTTTATTATTAAAAATATTTCTGTTACATAATCATCAAGAAATGATAAATAGTTTTTATTATTAAAAATAGTTCTGTTACAAATGGTAAGTAGTTTTGCTTTAGGAGGTAAACAGTCTCCTTTCTAGATGCTTATTTTGGAGAATATAAAATTTTATTATATATTTTACTTTTTAATTTAATATAGATAGAATAAGGCCTATATTAGCTACAGTTTTCTATAGAAGGTGGGGTATGAAAAACAGACCATATGTAGGCAAACCTGGAATAAAAGTTAGGCACTTAGGAAGTAAAAGGTAGAATTCATTCACTCAGTAATTCACGTAATTACTGAGCATGTTTCTTCATACTTGGTACTCTGTTGTGGGTAAATGAGAAAGAACTAAAATTAAAGTCATTTTTTCAAGAATGTTTACATTTTTAGTGTGAAAACTAGTCATATGTGTATAGAGCGCTTAATCCCTCACATATTTTTTTGTGCCAAGGTATGTGATACCTATGAAAAGAATGTGGTAAAGGGGAAAATGAATGTTAAAGTGGGAGAAAGATCCATTGGGTAAGTGGTTGAAATTTGAACTAGAGTGATGGGGCGGTAAGCGATGATTTAAATAAGGAAATAAATATGCCTAGGATTGGGAAAGAATAGCATTTCTAATGACCTACTATTATTTTTGTCTCTAATATAGCATAATGCCACAAAAGTACTTCCCTCTACTGTTTTTAAGGATAAAATAATGTCAACACCTAAGGTAAGAGATCCATAGGCAAACAACTATAATCTTGTCACACTCCCACTGTCAAGGAGAGAAGTTCTAACTGTGTCTTCCTAGAAGATGTTCACTAAGAACAGTAGCTGTATGATTATAGGGTGGGAGCGGAGATATGTCTTCCTTCCTAGTGTGGTCAAAACCAAGAGGAAGAAGATGGAAGGGTTTTAGCTAGAAAGTGATGATGATCCCAATATTCTTTATTTTCTCAGAAATATTCCCCAGGGAAGTGAGATAGAGAACATCTCCCATAGGATAATCCCCCAGTGTCTCATAACTCTTCTCTTGATCCCTCACCTTCTCCATATTACATCAATTAGTCAGATGGATATTTGGATCCCAGGGTGGTGTTTTTCCTCACATTCTTTTCCTGCCTTCCCATGTTTGCACTCCTTCACTGCGGTATATCAAATGATCTATAAAATAGGAAGTGTGACTACACAGAATTTATTTTAACTTCTTAATAGTTCAAAGTTATAGAATATCTAAGTTTTAGAATTAAATAGACCATTTAAGAACTTTGTCTTTTTCAGGGTTCCAATCCAAAAGTCTGAAGCATCGACTAAGCAAGGATGGGTGCAGTAATGATCTACTTGGAAGATTGGATAATCTGGATGGAAGAGAAATATACTTACTTCCTCCTTATTATTTGCTCTTGATACTCAAGATGTTAACATATCTTGATTCATCTTGTACTTTGAGGAGACTAAACAAAAATTTTCGAGAGAGACACTCTTGAGAATCTTTGTATGAATTTACAATTTCTATCTTCCATACTCATGGGAAAGAAAAGGACTCTAAACAAACAGCTGTGGATCTGAAATCTCTAATTAGGTGACTTTCTTAGACAACCCTCCTTTTCTTACTATGATGTTGACTAATATTTCCTCAAATATTTTGAACATCTTAATTTTCTCATTTAGTAAGAAACAATTTACCCTCTAATTAAAACAAACAAACGAAAATCCCCAGGAAATCACAGGAAACTGGGAGGGATGGAAGAAAACCCTATGTTCCTCATTAGATGACTAGCAGCATCTTGACTGTTTTAACCATAAACCCGTCAAATTAGAACGGTAAGAACAAAATTATATAAACAATCTCTGATTTATATAACTTTTTCCTACATTATCTTTTGCAATCCTTATTAGCTGTGTCATTTGAAATTTGCTACAAGTGAATAAAACTTTATTAATTAAAATTTTTTCACAGAAATTTGTACAATTCAGTTACTGGCAAGCTTAAAGTGAACTTCACTTTCTACGTGGAGAAAGTTTTAATTACATAAATTAATAGCATAAACCAGAGGTTGTCAACTGGTAGCTTGCCGGACATATCTGGACTACAGATTTAATTTATTTGGCCGGGATGATTTTGGTCATAAAGTATTTTAAAAATGTTTTGAATTTGTGGTCAGTATTTAAAAATTGGGAGATCTTGCATAAACATCCAGATTTCCAGCTTTGTAAAAGTAATCAAATGGTTTGGCAGCACTGGAATCACATTGCCGATAGCAACCATTAGCTTAGTTGACTGATGTTGGAATAAACATTGTTGGTTGCCTTCCAAACAACTTTCTTCCTTCTTGTTTTCAGAACACCAGTTTTATTCAGTTGTCCATATTTTAGAAAAAGGCAAACCTGATTCCATCTCCAGGTTAAATCTCTATCGTTTCAAATCAGTCATAATAATCTTATTTCCCTTACTAGTGATTGATTTGGTAAGTGTATGACTCCCCCCCTTTTCTTTGCCCATGAAACAAGAGAAGAGACATGTTGTGAAATTTTCACAAACGGTATTCTGTCCCTTCTTCTGGATGTTGGGATCTGGATAGCCTATCTGATAGTGTTGCAACCATGTTGTGATTATGACGTCAAGGTTGATATAATAAAACCTGGTCTCTTAAAGATGTCATTGAATTGGTAGATTAATAACTGCTGGAGTTACCCTAAACTTTGCTGGGATTTCCTATTATGCAATCAATAAAATTTCCTTATTGTTTAAGCCATTTCAAGTTGGATTTTCTTATTTGCTACACAAATCGTCCTAACTAATAAAGTTGCTGCTTCCATTATTAGGGTACATGCTTTCCATGTGTGCAATTAGGGCCACTTCATCATCACCACGATTTTTGTGTTTTTTTTTTTTATACTTGGCCTGCTTTGCCCATTTCCACCACGGACCTGGTCCCATACCCCTTCTTTTCCATGGGGAACTTTATCCGCAAGAAGTTCATTTCCCCTTTTAGTGTGAGTTTCTATATAAGCTCAATCCCCAGCATACCCAGAGTCCATCTGTCAAATCTCTCCTATTATAGCAGTCTTTCTTTCCACGTGGGAGTTTACTCAAGAACACATTAAAAACTATAGCTTTATCTTTGGGGTTAGGTTTCAGAAGACCTTGCCCTAACCAGAAATAAAACCCTATTTCCCACGAGGCCACAATCTCACTTATGACAAACCTGTAGATCTTTGCTCTATTGTTTGTTTTCTTTCTTTGTTTTTTGGTTTTTGTTTTAATTCCTGTCCCTGTCTCATTCTTAATATTGATAAAATGGAAATCTTTAACCTATGAATCTTCAACTGGCCACCACATGACCTGAGCTAGAAATAAAACTTATGCTATCAAGAAGAACCTTCCTGTAAATTTTGAAATGATGGCACTAGGTCTCTGATGTGGAGGCCTCAGAGCTCCTTATGAGGACAGACAACTGGAAGACAATGATGGAGAAATGATTCTCTTATCCTAAGACTTTGAACCCAAGCCCTGCAGAATTTCCTACTGAGCTGAACTGTAGAACAATTTAGACCGTTTAAAGCAAAGACTTTGATTTCACAGTCCTGTTTCCAAATTAGATCTGCCACTTACCAACTTTGAAGGAATTGCACAATATGACATTTAAAACCTCAGGTATACCTCCAAGCTTGCTTTTATAATTAGTTATTTTTACTTTCTCTGCTTTAAAATAATAGATTAAATTATGGTCTTTTTCAGGTATACCATATGGTTTCTCTAACTACTCCTTAGCACCTCACCAAGTTATTGCTTTTTATGATATTTGAAAATGCTTTTAACTTTGCATGAAATGACAAAGTTGTGCGAAGTATGAGTGAAAAAGAAAGCAAGTTTTAGCTGTAATTAGAAATTATGGAAAGGGTGGAGCTATACGATTTAAGCGAGTAATAATGACAGCTAAATTGTAAAGAATCAAGGGCCTCTGAGTGACAACTAGCAGGGAACTGAGCCTGTCAGCCCAACAACACTCAAAGGACTAATTCTGCTAACAAGCACTGAATGACCTGGGGAGCAGCTTCCAACCCGGTTGGACCTCGGTGGCTACCTCATGAGAGAAACTGAAGCAGAAAACTCAGCTAAGATTTGCCCAGATTCTACAAAAACAGAAACTATGAGAAAATAAATATGTGTTCTTTCAAGCTGCTATGGTTCGGAGAAATTTGTTATGCAGCAATAGATAACTACTACAAAGGAGTAGAGATCAAATGTTTCGAATATTCCAGACAGGTTTAGGTAGAATTAATCACTATCTTTAACAGGAATTTCACCATCTCAAAACTTTCTTTTTTTTTTTTCTTTCTTTCTCCTTTTTTTCCTTTCTTTCTCTTTTTATATTCTCTTTCATTTATCCTCTCTTTTTAAAAATTATCAGTTATCCTCTTAAGATTTCTGATATCCCATCTTCTCATATATCATGTTTTCTCTCACATCTGTTTGCCTGTTTTCTTGGTCTTTTTGAAGAATTCGTGAAGTTTATCTTTTAAACTTCTTATTTATCTTTTATACTGTGAATGCTCCTTTTTGCTAATTTTAAGGCATTTTATAATTATTCCTCATATTTGCTTAATAACAGTCTCTCCATTCTTATCTCCATTCAGTTTTATAAAGGCCTGCTAATGAACTATTTTGGCCTCTTGTTTCCAGAATTTTACTTTTAAAATTCAATTAGTGAAGCAATTTCTGTCTAAATTTTATTAGTGCTTCTCAAAGTAACTATTTTTCAAAAGTTCATCCTTCCTCAGCCACTTGAGTACTATGCTCCCCGTCTTTCACTGACATAATTATTTTCATAGGTGATGCATTGCTATTTTCCAGTTGGCTCACCCTCGTGTTTTAAAAGTTCTATCCTGAACTATAATATTCTTACATTTTATGTCTTTGATGAGAGAATCTATCTCTTCAGCTAAAGAATTTCAGTACAACTAGTATTCTGAGTGTAATTTGCAAGTAGCTGGGCCATGGGTAAATCTTGCATATTCTCCTCTGCCCAAGATTCTCTTTTATTTTGAGCTAAAACTGTCTACCAGGGCCACATCAGGAGTGGCAAACCTTGTTGTTGATACTGAGATCTACCTCATCAGGCCTTCCTGACTCATTATGGGAAGGCCTCCACCAACAAAACTTGCAACCATCTTGGCATATCTGCTCTTTAATTTGCCTTGTCTTTTCTGCTGCTTCCAGAAAAAGACCTTCCCTTGCCAATGACAACTTTAGACATTGCTTAGCAACTAGCCCCGGGCGGTCTGTTATGCTGCTCATCAGTAGTACAATATTACTATTATTATCATGCTAAGTAAGTAAGATTGCTATGGAATAACCTAAATCCCTAAGCAGAAGAAAATTATGGTATGTAATTTATTGTGAAGGCATCTTCTTGATAAAATTTAACTCTCATGCCTAGTGTTGAAATCCAAACTCTTTTTTTAATAAATTTAAAAAAATTATTGTGGTGAGAATGCTTGACATGAAATGTACCCTCCTAACAGATTTTTAAGTATACAATACAACATTGTTATCTATAAGCACAATGTTGTACAGCAGATCTCTAGAGTTTGTTTATCTTGCATAATTGAAATTTTATGTCCATTGATTAGCAACTCCCCACTTCTCCCTCCTAGGCCCTGGAAATCACAATTCTATGCTTTGTTTCTATGAGTTTGATTACTTTAGATACTTCATATAATTGGATTCATGCAATATTTGTCCTGCTGAGACTGGCTTATTTCATTTAGCATAATGTCTTCCAAGTTCACCCATGTTGTTATATATGACAGGATATTCTTCCTTCTTTAAGATTGAATAGTACTTCACTATATGTATATATCACATTTTTAAAAATTTATCATCCAGGGGTACCTGGATGACTCAGTTAGTTAAGCGTCTGACAATTGATTTTGTTTCAGGTCACCATCCCAAGTTCTTGAGATCAGCCCCATGTGGGGCTCCATGCTCAGTGGGGAGCTTGCTTGAAGAGTCTCTCCCTCTGCTCGCCTCCCCACAGGTTCACACTAACACACACACACATACTCTCTCTCTTTGTCTAAAATAAGTAAATAAATCTTTAAAAAAATCTGTCATCCACTAATGGACATTTACATTGTTTCTACATTTTTGGTATTGTGAATAGCTGCAATGTATATGGGATTACAGATAATTCTTGCAGATTCTGATTTCAATTATTTTGGATGAATACCCAGAAATGGAATTGCTGCGTCAGATGGTAATTCAATTTTTATTCTTTTGAGGAATTCCCATGCTGTTTTCCATAGTGGCTGTATCACTTTAAATTCCCACCAACAGCGCACAAGTGTTCCCTTCTCAACACCCTCCCTGAACTCTTGTTATCTCTGATCTTTTTTGATAATAACCATCCTAACAGGTGTGAAATGATATTTCAATGTGGTTTTGATTTGTGTTTCCCTGATGATTAGTGAAATTGAGCGCTTTTTCATATACCAACAGGTATAGGCATTTATATGTCCTTTTTGGAAAATATGTCTATTCAGGTCCTTTGCCTATTTTTAAAATCTGGTTGGGATGCCTGGGTGGCACAGTCAGTTAAGGGTCTGCCTTTGGGTCAGGTCATGATCCCAGGGTCCTGGGGTCGAGTCCCACATCAGGCTCTCTGCTCAGTGGAGATCCTGCTTCTCCCTCTGCCTGCCGCTCCCCCTTCTTGTGCTCTCTGCCTCTGTTTTCTTTCTCTCTCTGACAAATAAATCAAATCTTAAAAAAAAAAATCTGATTATTTGTGTGTGTGTGTGTGTTTTTGAAAATATACATAACAAAAACTACCATCTTAACCATTTTTAAGTTTAAAGTTCAGTGGCATTAAGTACATTCATAATGCTCTACAACCATCATTACTATCCATTTTCAGAACTTATCACCCTAACCAAAAACTTTGTCCCCGTTAAATATTTTCTCATTACTCCTTGCCCCAGCCCCTGATAACCTCTATTCTACCTTCTGTCCATATACATTTGCCTATTCTTGGTATTTGATGTAAGTGAGATCATACAATGTTTTTTTCTTTTATGTAATTGGCTTATTTCATATAGCAAGGTTCAAGGTTCAAAGTTCATCCATGTTGTAGAATGGACCAGAATTTCTCTCTTTTTAGGGTTGAATAGCCTATTATCATTTTATTATATTTATTTTCTGTTTGAAGCAGTTGGGGATAATTTCTGGGGCTCCACATACTCATTCACATTAAGATTGCTTTTATCTTGCTCATTTTCCTGACAAATAATGCTTTTGACACTTTGTTTTACTGTACTTCTTTGAGGGTGAACATATTTTTAAGTTGATAATTTTACTTACTCTATTCCTAGCATTTTAGAAGCTTGTTTTAAATCAGGATTATTTCTATCTTCGTCTTAGCAAGGAACCATATCTGAAGTTGCTTTCTTAGTCTTATCAACCCTCTGCATCAGTTCAGTGTTGAAATCCATGGTGTACAACCCTGATGGGGGGAAGTAACAAGGAAGTTCACGAATATATATAAGTGAAAAACATGGTGGTGACACTATGACTGTAGATAATGATCTCCTCCTGATGTCCTAGTAACTTCTGAGGCAAAATAGTCTCAGCCTCTGAACTGCAAAAATTATCACATTTCTCATAGCAAAGACTCCTGAATCACAGGCCAATTGTTGTGACTCAGCATGTGGCATTTTTCCCTTGTAAGTCAATGTGTGTCACCAATTTGGCTTTCTAAACTATGTGAAATAGCTCACAGAGATTTGTGTGTCTTTTGGGACATGTAACTATAATTGGAATGGAGTCTACAGAAGTCAATTCTAGGCAGGGACTCCTTTAGCTCTATTGCCAATGGTGGAGCCAAACAGATCCAGTAGAGAGCTGAAGTATCAGATGGGAAAATAGGGAAAGTCAAGAGAAAATTCAAAAAAATGTCCAGGAGAGAATAAGAAATTTTTTTTCCTAAAATAATGTTATATGAGGGAAGTAGAAAACATACAGGATAAAAACAGAGACAGACCCCTAACTCTACTAATAGCTGGCTTTTTAGACTTAGCAAATATTTTCAACTCTTTGGGAAATTTAAAAATTTCCCCATCCTTGAAATGGAATTAACAATTTGTGACTTACCAATTTCCAAAGATTTTTTAAGTAACATGTAAAGGCAGTATGAAAATATAAAACAAAAAAGAAAAGAGATATCCATTGTCTAAAAGGATGACTCTGTCCTTGGATTTGTCAGAGGTAAGGCCCTCTCTGTGTGGGCTACTGTTTCACACAGCTTTGAGCAGGATCTGAGAAAAATTACTAATTATTTGTACATATTTCATGATGAGACTGCATTTTTCTTGGTGTTTTATTCTTCCTCTGAAATGTGTCAGGGAGCAAGAATTCCTGTCCCCTTCAAGGGTCTAGCTGGACTAAGAATCAAATTGACATGAGGCAGATTAACATGAGAAAATCAAATTTAATAGCATATGTAAGGGGAATCCAACACACAGGGAAATTGCAAAGACAGTCAGGCAAAATGAGGTATAACTGTCAACCTGAAACAAGAAGGGGATCTGGGACTTCAGAGAAAAGGAACGCACTTCACAGGACATTAAGAAAAGAGCAGATGTTTGGTAATTAGATGTTTGCCCTGCCATACAGATGGGTCACTCAGATAAAATTTACCTCTGCTAATAACCCTGATTCTGGGAAAGAACCCCAATTTAAATTTTCCTGGGTAGTTAAGGGAGAAGCACAAGTTTCTCTTGAGCTTCATGGGGCTGTCAATTGCCTTCAGCATAGAATAAACTTCATGTTGAAGTGGCCCATTTTGGGGTGGCCTTCCCTCAGCCTCTACAAGTGCTTTCAGAATGTGTCTCCATTTCTATTCAGATTTCTCCTATTACATTAAGTCTAAATCTCAAGCAGGACTTCTGGATTGAATCAAACACTGTCTTCAAACTGAGGCTGCCTTGTGCAATGATCATGAATTGATGATTTGGGGAAATCAATATGCACTGAATCCACAATCTATTAGAAACTATGAAATTACAGCTGGTTGTCCATTTGATGATTTTTAAAATGAAAATATCATATGATAATAAAAGTTTACATTTGTAGCATGCAGTATGATTTATACAAGTATGTGTATATGTTGAATACATGACTTCACATTCACCTAATCCTTATAACAAATCCATGTAAAGAATCATTGTTCTCATTTAACAGATGAGAAACCAAGATAAAAATGAAAATAGGTGATTTTTCTCTACCTCACACAGCTAGTAAGGGTTGGAATAGGGATTCAAACCCAACTATTCTGAGTCCAAGTTTTTAATTCCTTCTACACAACCACACTGCTTGCAGCAAAACTATTTTGCACAAAAAGGCACATTTAATATTATAGTACGAGTATAGAAATTCCCTTTTATTTCGAGCTACAATTTATTTTTGTTTTTAGTTTACTGTTTATTTTTATAATAATTTATTTGAGTATAGTTGACAATTTCTTTTATAAAATGTTTCCAGTGAAAATTTATCTGATGTTTCAGTCAGATAAATAGGCCCCCTGACTGTCCACTCCTTCTGAAAATCACTTTGGATTTTTGTCCCCATTCTTGTGACTAGTGATCACCATAAAGCCTAGAAAATGGAAGTCCTCAAAAAGTCTTTGTTTAACAAAGGTTTTCTATCAAAATTCTGGATTTATGCATTGTACAGTCTACACTTACCTGGTTGTTTTCTTTTTTTCTTTAATTCAAACATTTACAAACCCCTTATTTACTATGTTGCCACTGGAAATGGAAAGATTAAACTCTTTCCCTGCTGTCCATGGACTCACAGCCTCCTTTTAAAGACTGACATCAATAAATACAGAAATAAAGTAATTGCTAAAATAGAGGTACGTTGCTAAAACACCAGCACAAGGGAACAAAGGAAATGCTTATCAAGGGAGGGCATGAGAAGTTTCTCAAGGAGATGCCATTTAAATCTTAAATTATAGGCGGTTTATCAAGACTATAAAGAAAAAGGGGACAAGGGCATTGCAGGGAGGGAATGAGGTTCAACAACAGAATGTGTGAAGCCATGATTCATCAGGTTTATCAAGGCTGAACTGAAGTAAAGCATTTTATTTATTTTTAATGATCCCCTTAGTATGTTTATATGTACCACCCTTCATTAAACATGCACACACTTGTGCGCATACACAAATTGAGGAGATTTAGAACATATAACAAAAGAAAAAGAAACAGTTAAGAACAGAAAACATGAAAGCAAGAAAGTTCTAGGAGTTGTAGTACCATGGATCAGACGATACCAGTGAGATATAAAAGTATAATAAGTAGGAGCTCCAAGTTTCATTCCAAACTACAAACAAGCAAAAATATAAACAAATGAGAAGTAAACAGGATTGATTCTAGATTTGTAATGTCCATAAAATAAAAACGCACATGCTATCAAGGATAATAAAACCACATAAACAGAGCAAAACCAACCAACCAAATAAATAAAAGTCAGTGGCTCAGATGGAGTATAGCTCTTCTGCCTCTGAGATCTTGAAAGAAGTTTTCATGATGGTATTGCTCTCAGATTAAATTTGGGAATGTGTCTCTGCCTTTTTCCTGGGTTCTCACGCTGCTAGGCCCTAGGTATTTCACATATACAGACTCTTGGCTCCTTGGCCTAATCCACACGCTGGTCACACCCAATAAGAAACAAACCCCAGCGGGGAACAATGCATAGGTTCAAATCAGGGCATCTGCCCAAACTTTTTGTTAGTAACTTTATCATGTGTCATGGTAATGGAGTAGTTATTTTTAAGTGAGCTGCATATCATGAATTGAGAAACCAAGTAATAGCTCCTTCTCAAGCTATGATCTCATATCAACATTGAACAAATAAAATAGGTATTTTCATCTGTTTTAACAGTACTTAAAGGATTTTTTTAAATGTATATCATAACATATTTGAATTTTCTACTGAGGGAATTTAAATCTGAAAGCAACAATGCTTTTACACTAAGTGACATTGCTTACATTTTATATCACTGCAGAGCCATTATTTATAAATGTTTCTATCTCAATTGATTATTTGAGAATCTGAATCTATTTTTTCTCAAATAGAATCATTCCTAGGCTCATTGAATTGATCTTTTATGTTCACTATGGTATATATAGAGTATCGTATTTGCTCTCTTACCCATATAATGATTTTATCTGTAATCAATTCTGCTCAGAGTAAAATAAACAACGAAGTTATATATAACATTTTTTTCATTTCCTAAAAATCAATAATGAGAGTGTTTTTATAATTTTTTTATTGAATTATAATTGACATGCAATATTAGTTTCAGGGGTACAACATAGTGATTCAAAATTTTTATACATTATGATACGATTACCTTGATAAGATCTAGTTACCAACTGTCACAATACAAAGTGCTTATTATTGACTATATTACCTATGCTATCAATCCCCATGATTTATTTATTTTATAAGTAGGAGTTTGTACCTCTTAGTCCCCTTTACCTATTTCACCCATCCCCCAACCTCCTCTCCCCTGTGGCAACTGACAGTTTGTTCTCTGTATCTATGAGTTTGTTTGTGTTTTGTTTTGTTTGTTCATTTGCTGTGTTTTTTAGATTCCACATATAAGTGAAATCATACAGTATTTGTCTTTGTCTGACTTACATCTCCTAGCATAAATCCTTCAGGTCATCCATGTTGACACAAATGGTTAGATTGCATTCTTCTTTTTTTTTAATGGCTGAGTAAGACTTATGTATACCACACCTTCTTTATCTATCCATCTATGGGTAAACATTTAGGTTGCTTTCATACCTTGGCAGTGGTAAAGAATGCTGTAATGAACATAGGGATACACATATCTTTTCAAATTTGATAAATATCCCAAAGTGGAATTGCTGTGTCGTAAGGTAGTTCTATTTTTAATTCTTTGAGGAACCTCCATACTGTTTCCACGGCAGCTGCCCCAGTTTGCACTACCAAAAACAGTGCACTATTCTCCACATCCTTGGAGACACTTGTTATTTCTTGTCTTTTTGATAATAGCCATTCTGACATCTGTGAGGTTTTGTCTCATTGTCATTTTGATTTGCATTTCCCTAAAATCTGTGATGTTTAGCATCTTTTCATGTGTCTGTTGGTTATCTGTATGTTTTTTTTGAGTAAATGTCTATTCAGGTCCTCTGCCCATTTTTTAATGAAGCAGTTTGTTTTCTGTTGAATTGTATGAATTCTTTAATTTTGGTTATTAACTCCTTAACATTATATCATTGGAAAATATCTTCTATTCAGTAAGTTGATAAAGATTTTCAAACAGTCGTTATACAGATGCAAAAACAAGCAATTATATTTTAAATTTTTTATTGTTATGTTAATCACCATACATTCCATGGTTCATTGTTTGTGCATAACACCCAGTGCTCCATGCAGAACGTGCCCTCTTTAATACCCATCACCAGGCTAACCCATCCCCCCAACCCCCTCCCCTCTAGAACCCTCAGTTTGTTTTTCAGAGTCCATCATCTCTCATGGTTCGTCTCCCCCTCTGATTCCCACTGCCCCTTCATTCTTCCCCTCCTGCTAGCTTCATCTTCTTTTTTTTTTCCTTAACATATATTGCATTATTTGTTTCAGAGGTACAGATCTGTGATTCAACAGTCTTGCACAATTCACAGTGCTCACCATAGCACATACCCTCCACAACGTCTATCACCCAGCCACCCCATCCCTCCCACCCCCTACCACTCCAGCAACCCTCAGTTTGTTTCCTGAGATTAAGAATTCCTCATATCAGTGAGGTCACATGATACATGTCTTTCTCTGATTGACTTATTTCGCTCAGCATAACACCCCCCAGTTCCATCCATGTCCTTGCAAATGGCAGGATCTCATTCCTTTTGATGGCTGCATAATATTCCATTATATATATATATATATATATATATGTGTGTGTGTGTGTGTGTGTGTGTATATATATATATCACTTCTTCTTTATCCATTCATCTGTCAATGGACATCGTGGCTCTTTCCAAGGTTTGGCTATTGTGGACATTGCTGATATAAACATCGGGGTGCATGCACCCTTTCAGATCCCTACATTTGTATCTTTGGGATAAATACCCAGTAGTGCAATTGCTGGATCGTAGGGTAGCTCTATTTTCAACTGTTTGAGGAACCTCCATACTGTTTTACAGAGGGGTTGCACCAGCTTGCATTCCCACCAATAGTGTATGAGGGTTCCCCTTTCTCTGCATCCATGTCAACATCTGTTGTTTCCTGGCTTGTTAATTTTTGCCATTCTGACTGGTGTGAGGTGGTATCTCATGGAGGTTTTGATTTGGATTTCCCTGATGCCGAGCGATATTGAGCACTTTTTCATGTGTCTGTTGGCCATTTGAATGTCTTCTTTGGAAAAAATGTCTGTTCATGTCTTCTGCCCAATTCTTGATTGGATTATTTGTTCTTTGGGTGTTGAGTTTGAGTTCTTTATAGATTTTGGATACTAGCCCTTTATCTGATATGTCATTTGCAAATATCTCCTCCCATTCTGTCCATTCACTTGGTTTTGTTGACTGTTTCTTTTGCTGTGCAAAAGCTTCTTATCTTGATGAAGTCCCAGTAGTTCATTTTTGTCCTTGCTTCCCTTGCCTTTGGTGATGTTTCTAGGAAGAAGTTGCTATGGCTGAGGTCGAAGAGGTTGCTGCCTGTGTTCTCCTTTAGGATTTTGATGGACTCCTGTCTCACGTTTAGGTCTTTCAATCATTTGGAGTCTATTTTTGTGTGTGGTGTAAGGAAATGGTCCAGTTTCATTCTTCTGCATGTGGCTGTCCAATTTTCCCAACACCATTTGTTGAAGAGACTGTCTTTTTGCCATTGAACATTCTTCCCTGCTTTGTCGAAGATGAGCTGACCATAGAGTTGAGGGTCCATTTCTGGGCTCTCTCTTCTGTTCCATTGATCTATGTGTCTGTTTTTGTGCCAGTACCATACTGTCTTGATGATGACAGCTTTGTAATAGAGCTGGAAGTCTGGAATTGTGATGTCGCCAGCTTTGCTTTTCTTTTTCAACATTCCTCTGGCTATTCGGGGTCTTTTCTGGTTCCATACAAATTTTAGGATTATTTGTTCCATTTCTTTGAAAAAAGTGGATGGTATTTTGATGGGGATTGCATTGAATGTGTAGATTGCTCTACGTAGCACTGACATCTTCACAATATTTGTTCTTCCAATCCATGAGCATGGAACGTTTTTCCATTTCTTTGTGTCTTCTCCAATTTCTTTCATGAGTATTTTATAGTTTTCTGAGTACAGATTCTTTGCCTCTTTGGTTAGATTTATTCCTAGGTATCTTATAGTTTTGGGTGCAGTTGTAAATGGGATCGACTCCTTCATTTCTCTTTCTCCTGTCTTCTTTTTGGTGTATAAGAATGCCACTGATTTCTGTGCATTGATTTTATATCCTGCCACTTGACTGAATACCTGTATGAGTTCTAGCAGTTTTGGGGTGGAGTCTTTTGGGTTTTCCACATAAAGTATCATATCATCTGCAAAGAGTGAGAGTTTGACTTCTTCTTTGCCAATTTGGATGCCTTTGATTTCTTTTTGTTGTCTGATTGCTGTGGCTAGGACTTCTAATACTATGTTAATAGCAGTGGTGATAATGGATATCCCTGCTATGTTCCTGACCTTAGGGGTAAGCTCTCAGTTTTTTCCCAATTGAGAATGATATTCGCTGTGGGTTTTTCAGAGATGGTTTTTATGATATTTAGGAATGTACGCTCTATGCCCATACTCTGAAGAGAGTTGATCAAGAAAGGATGCTGTACTTTGTCAAATGCATTTTCTGCATCTATTCAGAGGATCATATGGTTCTTGTTCGTTCTTTTTTAATGTATTGTATTGATTGATTTGTGGATGTTGAATCAGTCTTGCAGCCCAGGGATAAATCCCACCTGGTCCTGGTGAATAATCCTTTCAATGTACTGTTGGATCCTATAGGCTAGTATTTTGGTGAGAATTTTTGCATCCCTGTTCATCAAGGATGTTGGTCTATAATTCTCCTTTTTGATGGGGTCTTTGTCTCATTTTTGGGATCAAGGAAATGGTGGCCTCATAAAACGAGTTTGGAAGTTTTCCTTCCATTTCTAATTTTTGGAACGGTTTCAGAAGAATAGGTATTGATTCTTCTTTAAATGTTTGGTACAAGTCCCCTGGGAAGCCATCTGGCCCTGGGCTTTTGTTTTTGGGAGATTTTTGATGACTGCTTCAATTTCCTTAGTGGTTGTAGGTCTGTTCATGTTTTCTATTTCTTCCTGGTTCCGTTTTGGTAGTTGATACATCTCTAGGAATGCATCCATTTCTTCCAGATTATCGAATTTGCTGGCAAATATTTCCTCATAATATGTTCTTATAATTGTTTCTATTTCTTTAGTGTTGGTTGTGATCTCTCCTCTTTCATTCATGATTTTATTTATTTGGGTCATTTCTCTTTTCTTTTTGATAAGTCTGGCCAGGGGTTTATCAATCTCATTAATTCTTTCAAAGAACCTGTTCCTAGTTTCGTTGATCTGTTCTACTGTTCTTTTGGTTTCTATTTCATTGATTTCTGCTCTGATCTTTATTATTTCTCTTCTCCTGCTGGGTTTAGGCTTTATTTGCTGTTTTTTCTCTAGCTCCTTTAGGTGTAGGGTTAGGTTGTGTATTTGAGACCTTTCTTGTTTTTGAGAAAGGCTTGTATTGCTATATACTTTCTTCTCAGGACTGCCTTTGCTGCATCCCAAAGATTTTGAACAGTTGTGTTTTCATTTTCATTTCTTTCCATGAATTTTTTTAATTCTTCTTTAATTTCCTGGTTGACCCATTCATTCTTTAGTAGGATGCTCTTTAGCCTCCATGTATGTGAGTTCTTTCCGACTTTCCTCTTGTGATTGAGTTCTAGTTTGAAGGCATTGTGGTCTGAAACTATGCAGGGAATGATCCCAATCTTTTGGTACCGGTTGAGACCTGATTTGTGACCTAGGATGTGATCTATTCTGGAGAATGTTCCATGGGCACTAGAGAAGAATGTATATTCCGTTGCTTTGGGATGGAATGTTCTGAAAAATCTGTGAAGTCCATTTGGTCCAGTGTGTCATTTAAAGTCTTTATTTCCTTGTTGATCTTTTGCTTAGATGATCTGTCCATTTCAGTGAGGGGATGTTAAATTCCCCGCTATTATTGTATTGTTGTCAATGTGTTTCTTTGCTTTTGTTAGTAATTGGCTTATATAATTGGCTGCTCCCACGTTAGGGGCATAGATATTTACAATTGTTAGATCTTCTTGTTGGATAGACCCTTTAAGTAGGATATAGTGTCCTTCCTCATCTCTTATTATAGTCTTTGTTTTAAAATCTAATTTGTCTGATATAAGGATTGCCACCCCAGCTTTCTTTTGGTGTCCATTAGCATGGTAAATGGTTTTCCACCCCCTCACTTTCAATGTGGGGGCGTCTTTGGGTCTAAAATGAGTCTCTTGCAGAGAGCATATTGATGAGTCTTGTTTTTTTAGTCCAATCTGATAGTCTGTGTCTTTTGATTGGGGCATTTAGCCCATTTACATTCAGGGTAACTATTGAAAGATATAAATTTAGTGCCATTGTATTGCCTGTATGGTAACTGTTACTGTATATTGTATATTTATAATATAATAATAATATATATTGTATATTGCACCTCATTAATACCCTTCTTTATTTCCATTTAGTTAGATTTTAGTTCTTTTATTTCTCAAGAAAGTGTTTATCTAATATCTTCCATGCTTTTTACAAGCCCAGTTAGTATCTTTAAAATCATCATTCTGAACTCTAGTTCCAACATCTTACTAATGTACATATTGATTAGGTCCCTAGCAGTTGGTACTGCCTCTTGTTCTTTTTGTTGAGGTGATTTTTTCCCTCTTGTCATTTTGTCCAAGGGAGAATAGATGAATGAGAGAACAAAATGCTAACAGGGTAACAACGGCCCCAGAAAAATATACACTAAACAAATCAGGAGAGACCTGAAACCGGGGGAAAAGAATGGGAAAGAAAGAAAAAAGAAAAAGAAAGAAAAAGAAAAAGATAAAAACAAACAAACAAAAACAAAAACAAAAAAGACAGATTATGATCAAGTATGATCAGGCTGGTGCATAGATCAGTGCCATACACTAGATTTAGGGTGTATTTTGGTCTGTTAAAAGAAAGTGCCTCCTCAAATTTTAAAGAAAGTAAAACTTATATATGTACAAAAATAAGGGTAAACACGTTGAAGGGATGGAATATGACTGTAAAGATGAAAATTATAAAAGATTTTATAAAATGAATTGATAACATAAGAAGTTGGTTGAAAAAGAAAGAAGATTAAAAAAAGAGAGGAGAGTGTGATTAGGCGGGAGACTAGAATAAAGCCATACACTAGAGATTTAGGGTATAATTTGGTTTGTTAGAAGAAACTGTATCCCAAAATTTTAAAGAGAGAACAATTTACATATATATATACCAAAAATAAGGTTAACTACTATGAAGGGATAGAATATGACTCTAAAAATGTAAATAAAAAAGATTTTTTAAAAAAAGGGATTGATAAGATGTTTGTTGAAAAAGGGAAACAGAAAAATTCAAAAAAAAAGAAAAAGAAAGTTAAAAAAATTAACTTTGAAAGACTAAGGAATTATGGGAAAAAACCATGAATTCTATGTGCAGTATTCCCCTAGCTCTGGAATTCTGCTGTTCTCATTGATTGGTAAACTTGGTCTTGGCTGGCTGTTCTTGCTGATCTTCTGGAGGAGGGGCCTGTTGCCGTGGTTCCCAAGTGTCTTTGCTGGAGGCGGAATTGCCCCGCCCTTGCCCGGTCTGGGCTAAGTAATCTGCTCAGGTTTGCTCTCGGGAGCTTTTGTTCCCTGCAAGCTTTCGGTACAGCTTTGGAGGAGGAGAGTGAAAATGGCGGCCTCCCAATCTCCGCCCCAGAGGATCCTAGAACTTGGGGCCCCACTCCTCAGTGAGCCCCCAGAGAAAAGCTGTCAATGACTCCCATCTCCCCAGTCTCTGGCCGCCGTCCATGCTCATCCAGCCTGTGACCGAGTGTTTCTATCTCTGGCACCCTACTCGGTGTGGAGTCTCCAAACCCAGCAGATCCTTGCGGTGCACTCCTGCGCTGCTCCTCCTGGGGGAGGAAGGGGAGTCTCCCCAGATCTGCTGCTTGTTGGGTCCCTGCTGGAAGAGCAGTGGCCCGACTGTGCTGTGGATCACGGTTTATGGCAACCCCGAGCTGAGAGCCCACTCCTCTGCTCTGTCTCTATGGCCGGCTTCCCCGCTCTAATACCTGGGAGCTCTGCTGCACTCAGGCACCCCTGGTCCTTCTGTGACCCCAATGGTCCTCAGACTACACTGTCCCAGCGAGGGTTCCACCCTCCCCCAACCCCCGCTTAGCCACTGGAACAACGTCCCTCAGCAGAGACGACTTCTAAAATTTCCGATTTTGTGCTCCGCTGCTATCACTTGCCATCAGTGGCTGATGGAGGCCCCCTCCCCCACCGCCATCTATCCTCCCGAGTATCACCTCGGATTCATTTCTCCTCATGTCCTATCTTCCAGAAAGTGGTCGCTTTTCTGATCAGATAGTTGCTGCTATTCTTTCTTCGATCTCCTGTTGAGTTCATAGGTGTTCAGAATTGTTTGATCCCTATCTAGCTGAATTCCTGGGATCAGATGTAATTTAGGTCTCCTACTCTGCCATCTTGCTCCTCATAACAGCCTATTTTTACAACGCAGCTTTTATTCCATAAATAAGCCCGTAGCAGTAACCGTTTAAAAAAATTTTAAGAAAGGTCCCAAGAAACCAACTGTTCTAAATTGTTGATATTTTTATGTATTTTTATAATACAAACTTCAAAAGTTTTTTAGGGGTATAATATGCATATGCATATTCAGAAAAGTACACAAAATTTATAATGGTGCAGCTCAGTGAGTTTTCACAAGGCATATATCCCATATAATACCATCTCCATTAAGAAATGTAACACTGACATTACCCTGGAAGACTCAGTCATACATCTTTGGAGTCACTAAATGTCTTCCTTCCTAAGGGATATCTTATATGATATCTAAAAGAATAGCTGAGTTTTGCCTGTTTGGGAATGCATTTCAGTAGAATCATAGAGGCTTTTTTCAAAATATATTGGTGATATTTGTCCATGATTCTGCATGTGGCCGATGGTACACTTTCATTGCTGTCTAGTATTTTACTGAGTGGATATATCAAACTTTACCTTTTCTTTTGGTAGGCAGTTAAGTATCAAGGTAGATCACTTTCGTACAATTTGGGACTAAGTCAATCAGAAGCTAGTTTTCAATCTCTGTAAAGGCTGAAGTATTTTTTGTTTGCCTCTACTAACACAGTACATTCTTTCTCAGATCCCAACTAATGCTGAGGAGCTTATTAGACTCTTCTCCTTCTTGGGGGACACTTAATTCCAATTTTTGCTTTTATAGTACTTGTGAAACTACTGAAAACCCTACTCAGCTTCTTAATGTCTTAATTGAAACCTAAGAAATGCCAAGTGCCTGGAGGAGAATGTTGAGGGGAATGCCAAGTTCACCTCTGTGTACTACTTTTCTCTCTGGGATGCTGGACATCTACTCTAGTTCTTGTTGCCTCAGCTATTCTCAAATCCCTTTAATAGATCACATCTGGATAGATAGTTAATAGATAGATGATAGATGATAGAGGATAGATAGATGATAGATATGATGAAAATAGAACAGCATCTATTATATACATACATATGTATACATATGTATATAATATGTATATACTATTTGTATATATATATATACTATTTCCATGTATACATATATACATATATATCTACACAAATATAATACCCAACTCTATATTCTCCCTTTTTGCATTGTTCTACTTAACATTCAGAGTAATTTTCTCCACAATTCTATTCAATCTCACATCCCCAGAAAATTTGTACAAAGCCTGGAGCATAAACAATTCTAAATATTTGTTGAATAAATGGGCAAACTCTACTGAACCCTCTCTCACTCCTTTTGCTGATATATCTAGAAACCTTTGTTCACTGCAAGCTTACCCTACATCTTCAATCTCTTAACCATCCATAATACCTAAAATCTCACTTTCTATGAAATGACTTTTTTACCTTCCACCTATTTCAGGGATATGTTTCATATACTCCAGTATTTCATACATAAGTGGGAAAACTGTCCGTTCACCAAAGATGGTTTTAAAACTATTGCTTTTTTCACTTTTATTTCTTTTGAGTTCATTGTTGCTCAGGTATCACCTTCTAGTCTTACTCATCTTTGATATCTAATGACTTTTTATCAACAAACATACATTAAAGCTGTGTGGCATAGTTCTTCCTCAAACCCATTTTCCTTTTCTCTGGGTCTTATAGCTAGACAGTTGTCTCAGACTCCCTTACCACTACATGTGACCACGTGACTGAATTTGGCCAATGGAGTTCCAAGGATGTGATTTTATCATTTCCAGTTTGGCCCCATAAATGCTCCACTCTTTCTTTCTCCCTCTTCCAGCTGGATGTTGATTTCAATAGTAACACTGCAACTTACATGTGGAAAATGGCAGTCCCCCTTCATCTTGTGTCTATGAATGGCTGTGTGGAGCAGAGCCCTTTGCTGCTGATTGGATTTCAAATAAACTATATTATGTTTATAACCACTGAGATTTGAAATTGACACGTTACTACCCTTAGAGTTACCTTTGGTGATACACCAAGCTACTTCTCCATATTGATAAATTTTGCTATAATTCTAGAAATTTTAGGATTTTAAGAATGAAAAGTATACTAACATCATAGTTCTTGGACCTTACCATCAGACAGCATGTGGTAACAAACTTTACTTCCATTTCAGAAAACTAGAAAACCTAACGTATTCTCTAATGTGAAGCTCTTGTACATCTAATTATTTCTGTAATTTGTAATCTTAGTTATTTTGTCAATATTAACCAATTTTTTAACGTGTCTTTAGCTCTCCTTCCATTTTTCTCAGCAATTATTCCGAGTCCTCTCTTCTCATCTCAAACCTTCCTCTCATATTCTTAGAATAGTTTTTTTTTTCCCCTCTAGTTCATTAAGATATCACTAGTGGAGGACTGGTCTGATACATGCTCATCCACCGAAGCTGGAAGCATTCCTTGGTTGGTACCTAATTCCTATCCTCTCATATTCTTAGAATAGACTTCTTCTTTGAGGCAACTGAAGCCATCTTATATTTCTTCCACAAAAAATATTTGAATTACTTTAGTTCTCATACCAAGTCCTCTTCTACCTCAGTGACTTAGGGAGTGTATTGCAGACCCTGAAAATCATTTGAAGTAAGTCATTTAATCTCTTAATCTGTAACATGGGAATTGAAATCTTTGAACTGACTACTTAGATCTATTATGATGATAAAAATGGTAAATTATATAATAATCTTTACTTTTTAAGGGATTATTGCAATTCTTATTCATGATGCTGTATTTTCATTTCTAGTTAGATAGTGTTTAAACATGCATCCCCAATCATCAGATATGCTTTATTATGAAAAATTCCAGAATGTTAAGTTGTAAGTTTTACGGGAACAAAATTCTCTGTGGTCAGGATGTTGGTCATGATTTCTTAGTTTTATCATCATAAATTAAGCCCTATGTTTAGTAATTCCTTGGATATTGTATTCATAAGGGTACACATATGTCATTCCTCATTGCCTCCAGATGCAGCAAATAAACAATCTCTTCACTGTTATTTCCACAGTTTTAATTTACAGGCTGAAAGTCAACTATCTAATAAATATCATTCATAGCCCAATCAGATAGTTCAGTTTACAACTTCTTTCATGGTGTGTATGTTCAACGAACATGTTTGAACATCTATTATCTTCAAGGAGCTGTGCTTCTGAAGGATATCCTGAAGATATATCAGGAGATATATCTCCTCATTTTAGGAGATATAACTAAAATGCAATTCACATCAACTGACCAAATTAGAAGATGTCATCTATAAGATTCGTGCATTTGCGGGCACCTGGGTGGCTCAGTCGTTAAGCGCCTGCCTTCAGCTCAGGTCATGATCCCAGGGTCTTGGGATCGAGTCCCACATCGGGCTCCCTGCCTGGCAGGAAGCCTGTTTCTCCCTCTCCCACTCCCCCTGCTTGTGTTCCTGCTCTCGCTATCTCTGTCTCTTTCAAATAAATAAATAAAATCTTAAAAAAAAAAAAAGATTCATGCATTTGCTCCAGCTGCACCTTAGAACTCATTCCAGATTCCTCTATCTCCCTCGGTTGCTACAGCCAATCAGTTAACAAGACTGACAATTTTATTAGCTAAATATTTCTCAGATGTGTGCCTTCTTCTTAAGGTCTTTAGCATTTGTCTCTCCATAACTTGACCCTGCATATATCACAAGTTTTATGTCACATACCTATGACTTTTAATGTTATATCAAAGTCATGGAGAACATATTATACTTCTACAAACATATTATGATTTTCTACATTCCCTCGGCTATGCTCATGTAGTTTTGTCTCACCAGAATGCCCATTCTCTTGTTTTTCTCTTTTTTTTCCTTCCAAATCTTTATTTAAATTCTAGTTAGTTAACATATAGTGTAATATTGGTTTCAGGAGTAGAATTTAGTGATTCATCATTTACATATAACACCCAGTGCTCATGATAACAACTGCCCTCCTTAATACGCATCCCCCACCCCCCATCCACCTCCTTCCATCAACCCTCAGTTTGTTCTCTATCATTGAGTGTCTCTTGGCTTCCCTCTCTCTCCTCTTTTTTTCCCCTTCCCACACATTCATCTGTTTTCTTTCCTAAATTCCACATATGAGTGAAATCATATGGTATCTGTCTTTCTCTGACTGACTAATTTCGCTTAGCATAATACACTCTAGCTCCATCCACATTATTGCAAATCATAAGATTTCATTGTTTTTGATGGCTCAGTAATATTCCTCCGTATATCTATACCACTTCTTCTTTATCCATTCATCAACTGGACACCTGGGCTCTCTCCATAGTTTGACTATTGTTGATAATGCTGCTATAAACATTGGGGTGCATGTACCCCTTTAAATCTGTATTTTTGTATTATTTGGGTAAATACCTAGTGGTGTAATTGTTGGATCGTAGGGTAGTTCTATTTTTAACTTTTTGAGGAAACTCTGTACTGTTTTCCAGAGTGGCTGCACCAGTTTTCATTCAATCAACAGTGCAAGAGGGTTCCCCTTTCTCCGCACCCTTGCCAAAATTAGTTGTTTCCTGTGTTGTTAGTTTTAGTCATTCTGACAGGTGTGTCTTGGTATCTCATCATGGTTTTGATTTGTATTTCTCTGATGATGAGTGATGTTGAGCATCTTTTCATGTCTGTTAGCCATCTGGATCTCTTCTTTGGAAAAATGTCTATTCATGTCTTCTGTCCATTTCTTAACTAGATTATTTGTTTTTTTTGAGTGTTGAGTTTAAGTTCTTTATAGATAGTGAATATTAACCCTTCATCAGATATGTCATTTGCAAATATCTTCTCCCACTCTCTAGTCTGCCTTTTAGTTTTATTGATTGTTTCCTTTCCTGTGCAGAATCTTTTTATCTTAATTAAGTCCTAATAGTTCATTTTTGCTTTTGTTTCCCTTGCCTCCTGTGATGTGTCTAGTAAGAAGTTGCTATGGCCAAGGTCATAAAGGCTTCAGCCTGTGTTCTTTTCTAGGATTTTGATGGTTTCCTGTCTCACATTTAGGTCTTTCTTCCATTTTGAGTTTATTTTTGTGTACAGTGTAAGAAAGTGGTCCAGTTTCATTTTTCTGCATGTTGTTGTCCATTTTCCCCACCACCATTTGTTGAAGAGACTGTCTTTTTTCCATTGGATATTCCTTCTTGCTTTGTTGAAGATTAGTTGACCATATAATTGTAGGTCTATTTCTGGTTTTTCTATTCTGTTGCATTGATCTATGTGTCTGTTTTTGTGACATTACCATATTGTCTTGATGACTACAGCTTTGTAATATATCTTGAAGTCTGGAATCATGATGACTCCCACTTTGATTTTCTTTTTCAGGATTGCTTTGGCTATTTGGGGTCTTTTGTGGTTCCATAAAAATTTTAGGATTGTTTGTTCTAGCTCTGTGAAAAATGCTGTTGGTATTTTGATAGGGATTGCAGTAAATGTGTAGATTGCTTTGGTAGTATAGACATTTTAAAAATATTTTTTACCTCTTGGTTAGGTTTATTCCTAGGTATCTTATGGCTTTTGGTGCAATTGTAAATGGGATTGATTTCTTGATTTCTCTTTCTGCTGCTTCATTATTGGTGAATAGAAATGTAACAGATTTCCTTACACTGATTTTATATCCTGAAGCTTTGTTAAATTCATATATGGTTCTTAGTAATTTTTTGGTGGAGTCTTTTGGTATTTCTACGAAGAGTATCATGTCGTCTGCGAATAGAGAAAGTTTGACTTTTTCCTTGTCAATTTGAATGATGTTTATTTCTTTTTGTTGTCTGATTGCTGAGCCTAGGACTTCTGGTACTATGTTAAATAACAATGGGGATAGTGGATATCCCTATCTTGTTGCTCACCATAGGGGAAAGGTTCTCAGTTTTCCTCCATTGAGAACGATACTAGGTGTGGGTCTTTCATGTATGGTATTTATGATGTTGAAATATGTTCCATCTATCCCTACTTTGTTGAGGGTTTTTATCAAGAATGGATGCTGTATTTTGTCAAATGCTTTTTCTGCATCTATTGAGAGGACTATATGTTTTTTATCCTTTCTTTTATTAATGTGGTGTATCATGTTGATTGATTTGTGAATATTGAACCCACCCCTGCATCCCAGGAATAAATCCCACTTGATCATGGTGAATAATGCCTTTAATGTACTGTTGTATTTTATTTGCTAGTATCTTCTTGAGAATTTTTGCACCCATGTTCATCAGGGATAATGGCTTCTAATTCTCCTTTTTAGTGGGGTTTTTGTCTGTTTTGGAATAAGGTAATGCTGGCCTTAGAGAATGAGTTTGGTAGTTTTCCTTTCATTTCTAGTTTTTGGAACAGTTTGAGAAGAATAGGTATTAGCTCTTCTTTAAATGTCTGATAGAATTTCCCTGGGAAACCATCTGGCCCTGGACTTCTGTTTTTTGGGAGATTTTTGATTACTTTTTCAATTTCTTTGCTGATTATGGGTCTGTTCAAATTTTCTAAATTCTTCCTGTTTCAGTTTTGGTAGTTTGTATGTTTTTAGGAATTTATCCATTTCTTCCAGATTGCCCAGTTTGTTGACATATAATTTTTCATAATATTCTCTTATAATTGTTTGTATTTCTGTGGTGTTTGTTGTGATTGCTCTTCTTTCATTCATGATTTTACTTATTTGGGTCCTTTCTCTTTTCTTTTTGATAAGTCTGGTTAGGGGTTTACCAATTTTGTTAATTCTTTCAAAGAACCAATTCTTTGTTTCATTGATCTGTTCAACTGGTTCTTTTTTGTTTGTTTCTGTATCATTTATTTCTGCTCTAATCTTTATTATTTCCCTTCATTGCAGTCTTTAGGCTTTGTTTCCTGTTCCTTTTCTAGCTCCTTATGGTGTAAGATTAGGTTGTGTCTTTGAGACTTTTCTTGCTTCTTGAGGTAAGCCTGTATTGCAATATATATTCTTCTTAGGATAACCTTTGCTATATCCCAAAGATTTTGGACTGTTGTGTTTTCATTTTCATTTGCTTCCATGTAAATATTTATGCTCCCAAATTGGGAGCACACAAATATATAAATCATTTATAACAAGCATAAAAAAACACATTGATAATAATACAGTAAGAGTAGGGGATTTTAACACTCCACTTATAGCAATGGATAAATCATCTAAGCAGAAAAATCAACAAGGAAACAATGGCTTTGAATGACACACTAGACTGGATGGACTTAACAGATATATTCAGAACATTTCATCCTATATCTTTTCAATATCTATGTCCTCCCCCAAGTTAAGGAAGTTTTCTGGTATAATTTGTTCAAACCTTCTGCTCCTTTTTCTTTCTCTTCTTCTGGGATTCTTTTCATACGAATGTTATTATGCTTTATTGAGTTGTTGATTTCTCCAAGTCTACATTCGTGATCCAATACCTTTCTTTACCTCTTTTTTTCAGCTTCATTATTTTCCATAATTTTTTCTTCTATACTAACTGATTTGTTTCTTTGCTTCATCCATCCTCGTTGTCATTACACCCATTTGGCTTTGCATCTTGGTTGTAGCATTTTTATTTCAGCCTGACTAATTTTTGGTTCTTTTATCTCTGCAGTTCTTTTATCTCTGCACCTTCTCTAGTGTCTTCTATGCTTGTCTCAAGCCAAGCTAGTACCCTTATGATTATTGTTTTAAATAAACATCTTACTTGTATTTGCAGTGATTAAATCCCTGGCCATGACTTCTTCCTATTCTTTCTTTTTTTAAAATTTATTTTAATTTTTTAATTAACATATAATGTATTATTTGTTTCAGGGGTACGAATTCCCCATCTTGTCATTTTGTCTGGGTCACTGTTTTTTGGTGTGTGTGATTGTTAGGAAAGCCTGTTTTATTCCTGTTCCTGAGAAAAATGACTGTGTTAAAAAGAGGTCCAAAAGAAAACAAAACAAAAAACAATCAAAAAAGAAGCTAGATCCTAGGTGTGTTTTGGTCTGCTTGTTAAAAGAAGCTAGATCCAGAAAAATAAATAAAATAAATAAAATAAATTTCAAAAAATTAAAAAAATTGTTTTAAAAAGGAAGCTAGATCTTAAGTGTGTGTTGGTCTGTTCATTAAAAGAAGTTAGATTAAAAAAATAAATGGCGGGGGGGAAGCTAAATCCTATTTCCCCTAGAGTTGAAGGTTTACAGCACTCTATGACTTGGTGTGTGTGAAGAATTTGTGTTGGGATTTTGGGGGAGGGACAGGCTACTCTGAATCTCAGATGAACTTGCCCTAATGAAGATGTACCTGTAGGGCACGGGACGGGGAGGGGGCGGGGGGGTGTGGGGGCACCCACGAGGAGGTGCTGTAGGACTCCATGTAAACAGCTCTGGCCTCCACTGGGTGGTGCTGTTTTGCTCCCTGAAGTCAATCAGTGCTGATGGGGATGGAGAATGGTATTGCCCCACTCTTTCATCCCTAGAGCAGGGAGCTCATTCCCACCACTCTTCAGGAAGCCCTCTCAGAAGAGCAAACAATTACTCTCTTGTGTCCCAGGCTTCTGCTAGATCCCTGCCGTCACCCTGCCTGTGTCTGAGCTGTCCACCTGCCAAGCAGCATAGCAGTCTTGTGTTTTATCTCAGGCACAAGTGGCTGGGTTTCAAAACTCCAAATTTAGAGATCCACGCAGTCTGGACTGGTGCTGATCCTCTGGGGGAGGGTCTTGCTGCGCTGTTGCCAGTGCCTGTTTGTCCCAGAAATCGGTTGTACCACCATGCAGCAATTCATAGTTTATGGTAAAGTGCAGCTAAAAGCTGACATGAAGGTCTGCTGCCCTCAGGCGGTGTCTTTGTTCCTATGCTAGGGCACAGGACAGCATACTGGTGCTGCTGGTTCTTTTGCCTCTGAAGAGCCTGTGCCACCACTCTCAAATACTTCAAGCAGCTTCCCTGTGACCCAGGGGATCCTCAGACTACTCTGCCCACTCCTGTATCTCCACCCTTCTTCTCCACTGGTGTACCACCGATCCTGCCAAGTACAACCCTGGCCGTGGTGCAGACCTCCAAAACTTCAGACTCTGTGCTCTGAGTATTCAGGGATGCCTGGATATCATCTGACTCTTAATTTCAGCTCAGTTCATGATCTCAGGTTCATGGGATCAAGCCCCGCTTTGGGCTCCACTTTCAGTAGGGAGCCTGCTTGGGATTCTCTCCATCTCCTTATGCCCCTCCCCCTACTCACGTTCTCCCTCACTCTAAAATAAATAAATAAATCTTAAAAAACCAAAATAAAACAAAACAAACTTGTGGTATTCGGCCCCTCTCTCCCTTTCCCAGTCAATGGTTTTGGAAAAGTTTCTCTTGTGCAATTCCCTCTACGTGCTTTCACTCTCTCGCTGTCTCTTTCTTTCTTTCTCCCTCACTCTTTCCATGATCAAGGCTCCCCCCACTTCGTAGCACCTGCAGCTCTTTTCTCCCCCAAATCAACTCGCCACAGATCCTACCTTCCAGGATGTGGCATTTTTTTTCTACCTCTAGCTGTGCAATTTTGCTGTTTCCATCCTCCGATCGGTTTTTTGGGCGTTCAAAATGATCTAGCTGTGCTCAAGGGATGAGGCAAGCTTCAGGTCCCCTTACTCCACCATCTTAACCACTCCTCCCTATTTGTTTTTCAGCTAATATTACCTAGTTCTCTCCACCCACCAAATGATAGGCTTCTAAAATCTACCCCAACACAATGCACAAACTTCAACAGTCATGCATAGCATTTATACAAATTGTATCTGTTTGTAGATTTATCTTAATTAGACTTTGTTGCAGGAATACCTCAATAGTAAGGATAGTATCAGGGTCATATTGGAATGCCTAGAAATGTAGTATTAACTTAATATAAACTCAAACTTAACATGGTCTCCATAAATATTTATCTTGCAATACTGTTAGATAATTAATAAACAAAATGAAATTCCACTTAATAGAGTGAAAGTAGAATTTTAAACTGCAATAAGAGTTGCCAAAAGGTAATAAAACAGCTCCCAAATACTGAAAGACATCATCATTCTAAAACTGTATTTCCAGCTAAACTACCATTAAAGAATAAGGTAAAATAGTCTCAGCAAAAATGAAAAGAAAACATGAAAGTGCTTCTCTAAGAAAATTTTAATGACGTGTTTATCAAAGAACAGTTAACCCAGAACAACACAGGTTTAAACTGCACAGGTCCACTTACACCTGGATTTTTTTTTTGAGAAAAATATAATACAATACTGTAAATCTATTTTTTCTTCCTCATGATTTTCTTAACATTTTCTTTTCTTTGTTTTACTTTATTATAAGTATACAGTACATACTACCTATAACATACAAAATATGTGTTAATCAACTATGTTATCAGTAGGCTTCTGGTCAACAGTAGACTATTAGTAGTTAAGTTTTGGGGTGGTTAAAATTTATACCGAGATTTTCAACTGCACAGGGGGTCAGCACCCATAATCACCACATTTTTCAAGGGTCAACTATATGTTTCACTAGGAAATTTCTATTTTTAAAAAAGAACTGATGTTAAAAGAACCTGTGAGTAAAGAAGGTGGTATATATATGAGTGATTTCAATTAGCATCATCTGTATAAAACACACAACTAATGATAATGACTAATTTGGGCATGAGAATCATGATAGAACTAAAATACTTGACAACAACATGTAAGGTGGCAAGGAGTGGGTTATGGATAAGAGTTAAACTGTGCCAAGGCCTTGTATTATTTGATAGTAGAGATGTTAATTAAGATTATATTCTGTTACATTTTAATGACAACCACTATAGGTTGTATGTAGAATGTTGATCTTCTGGATCAGCAAAATAAGTATAAAATTACAAAGAAAACTTAAATGACTCAAAAGAATATAAAAGGATGGAAAACAGGCTAGCTAGACCTAGGGAAGTAACTATAAAATTTACAGTCACATCCTAGTAAGTCCCCAAATGTATCAGGAAAATTAGCCTCAGCAGTTAAAGAGCATAGATTTCTAGATTGGGAAAACTATAAAAGGAAATGCAATTTGGTGATAACTCTCTGAGAAGTTTCATGTCAATGTATATGAAGAATCTCACATCGATTTACCTTTTTTAATTAAATAATACCATTTCTAGTAACTAGTAATTTATCTACAAGAGGTAATTAGAAGTGGCAATTGAAGAAATATACACATACTGAGACACACATAAACACAGAAATGCTTCATGCTGTGCAAAAAAATAACAGTTTCCCAAAACCCTCTATACAATAAGAACTAAAGTTTATAAATTTTAATTTCCTTTTATTTCTTTTCTTTTATTAGTAAATAGAAAAGATATAAAAATGCCACAATGTTAATGGAAATCCTTTCCTGATGATGGGCCTTTAGGTAGCCAACTTTTTTTTCTTAAATATTCCCTTGATATTTATGACCATGAAAATTCATTATTTTTGTAATCAGAAAAATACTGTAATTTTTCTGCAGTGGTGTGCTTCAAATGTACTTCATATGCAGGATAATTAGGTTGAGGCTCATAGTGCCAGGAGAATCTACATTGTGCAATTCTTTATAGTCTTACATGTGTATGTGTCATGCATATGTGTGTATTACCTTGTACAAATTTTATAAGAAGCTTGAGGTAGGTGTTGTTATTATCTGTTTTTACAGATAAGGAGACTAAAGGTCAGGGAGATTACAATATGCAAGTTTGTAAGACTTTACCTAGTACTTGCTTTATAGATTCTGTGTTCTCTGTGCCAACTTCTCAAAATATGTATGGACTACTAATACCTTTTTTAAATTTGTAGATCAATTTCTATAAAGTTACTGAATGGCAATTGTGGTGGTTCAGTTTGGTGAGTATGCAAATATGTACACAGGCATCTCAGCCTCAGCTGATTCTTTCCCACCACTATGGGAACACCAGGGCCAAGCCGCTGTCCAGATATAAATTCCTTAACAAGCTGTAACCACAGACATAAACACCTCTCTTAAATGAGGAACATTCTCATGATCTTGACACTGCAATTTCTTGGCAATTTCCCAACACCATTAAGAAACATTCCCTAATCTCACAAAGAATGCTTGAGGTTTTTCTGTTTTGTTTTTTGTTTTATTTTGTTTTGTTTTTTATTTTTTGTAAAGAGAAGAAGGGGAAGATAAAACCGGACTGCTGGGGAAACCAGTTTCATGCTGTGTGGGACTTCTCAGCTATATGCAGTAGGCAACATGTCTTTGGCACTACTTTCTGTCCTCTGGCTCATCATTCAAACTCAAGGTAAGCACTAAAATATTGACATTTTATACAAAAGTCAAATTATTTAATGCATTTTTAAAGTACCCTTGAAAAAGTAACATTCTTATATGACCCAAAGATCACTACTGTTTGCATTTTGGTATATTTACTCAATTTACATAAACTCCATGCTCATAGTCAAGGTGTTGTGATTCGTATAATAATTTAGTTAGGATGTACCTGAAATTTTACTTCTCATTCAATAATTCTCCTAGATCTATAATTGTATTTTCTAAAACATACAGCCCAAATAACACCAGAGGATTAACTTCCAGATCAGAAATCAAGAATTTTCTCACCATCTCCAATGCTATCTTGAATAACATTGATATTTTATACTCCATAAAGAGACAATCATCTATCAAGACACAATTTGACCAAAAATTGTGCTAGGATGGATGACAAGGAAGACTTTTAAGTAAAATTAGCATTAGACATAATTACAGTATTAAGCAAAATTAAAACTTAATTGACCAACTGAACAGTTAAAGACTAAAATTTATTAAAATTTATTCTAACCTCAACCCCACAACTCTTTCCATTAACTGGATTCATATTCTCCATTGATTAAAAAAAACTCTTAGTAATATATTTATAAATTTCCTGTTTTCCGGTGTAATGAGTCCTTCTTGGGATAGCATCATAGCAGAACTCTGGGGTCTGACTAGGAGAAAATTTTTGCTTGATTATTTTCCTTCAGGTTCTCCACATCAGCCAGGTGTTAAACTGCTTCGTGTTCTCAAGGTCACCCTGTCTTTCAGTGGGAAATTGTCTCTAAGCATAGACATTTACCTTTGAAAATGGGAGCATTTAAAAATAAGACTGACCTTACATGAGTGATTGAAAAATTAAAAGAAAAGGTAGATAAAGTGCACCTATACCATCTTCCTAGACTAGTGCTGCATAATTTTATATATTTTATGTTATTCAATTTTTACATCAACCTCCATTTTAGATAAGTAAACTGATAGGAAAGCAAAATAACTTTTATAAGGTCATTTAGCTAGGACTTAAGACCACATCCTTTGGCTCTGATATCAGTTCTCTTCCTACTATATGCAAGCAAAATATAAAATTGTCTGTGTAATATTATACCAAGTGTATCAAGAAGGACATTTAGCCTACTTGCTATCTGATTTTCCTACTTGCTATCTGATGCTTTGAAATTGCTCCAGCAGGGGATAACACAAACTTTGTTTCCTATGAAATCTGAAGTCTTGAGGGTAAATGCTAATGAGAGGAAAAACAATGGTTTATTGTTACACTTAGAAATAAAAATAAAATAGTGGTTAATAGAGTCTTCTCTAATAATGAGGTATTAAATGCTTATGAAAAATTTGATTTTTGGAAGAGGTAGTCAGGGGTTGCACCACAAAGAGAAAAAGACATAGAAAGCAAAAACAGAGATCTCTGAGAACACTGAGAGAAAGATCCACAATTTTGAAGAGGACTACAGAGGAAGAGGGAACTGGACTACAAGGCAGAATCCTGGCTCTTATAAGCTTCCATGTACTGAGCAATCCTCTGAAGAATTATTTCATCATCTCCCTGTCTTTCCAGAATAAGTAGATAGAGCAAATAAAATTTCTTTGTTATCAAAGTTGATAAGGAGGAAGAAGGACGACCTTGCTTTTCTTAATACTTACTTTCTGGATGGGAATTCAGCCTTCCATGCCATTTCAACAAAGCCAACCAACCCAAACCAAAACAAAACCCAAGACCTTTAAATGTATTATATTAATATTTTCTCTTTTCTTCTCCAGCAATAGCCATAAAGCAAATACCTGAATTAGAGTTCTATGAAGTAGTTCGTCCTAAAAAACTACACATTTTACACAAAAGGGAGATACAGAACAACCAGACAGAGAATGGCAAAGAGGTAAGTAATGTGAATAATAGTGGGATTTCACAATCAGAGAGCCAATAAAGGGTCTTTTTAGTAATAGAGGTGATGCCTAACAGTTTACTTTTGAAGCCCATATCCACAGCTTCTCTTTGTCCAGAAAAGAACGTAGGATTCTCAGAATGCTTTTACATTTAAGCAGTAGGAAGAGAGTTAACTATTTCACTTGATCAGAAAAAATAAAGCTGCCTAGACATTTCTCTGTTTGGAGGCTAGGGAGAGAGCCCAGGAAGGGAAGCCATTTCTAGAAAGAAATGTTTCTTGCCAAGTTCACCAAACAGTACCCTCACCTCCTGCCCCACAGAATTGCCTTTTCCTTGACCATTTTGCTTATGATGGAGAATTCAACATTATCTCATTAATTAGCAAGATTTACAAACTTAAAAAAGATATTAACTCTTTGACTCTTACATTGTTGCAAGTACTTATAATTTTTACCTCAATTCTTAGTAGTTCTTAGTTGGTTTTCTTTAGTATATTTTGTTTGGTTTTTTTAAAGTAAGAAAAATATGTGCCTTATTATTAAGCCATTAGTGATCCATTAGGATACACAGGATAGTATACTGTACAGGAGGGCAAAAAATAAGTTCCTATCTTACATGGTAGAGTTAGTTTAATCTGTGAGTATTATTACTGCATTATTGTACTTTTTGGAAATCCATCTTAATGTACAATTTGTATTTTATTTTACTTATTTTAAATATATGAGAACTATTTTATATTACAGGGACTTGTAATTATTCTATATATATACTACATGTATTATTGTATTATAATCATTTTACATAGACTCAGAAATATAAATTGATATCAGTATATTATTAAATATTTTTTAGGAAAGATATGAACCTGAACTTCAGTATCAGATTACATTAAATGGAGAAGAAGTTGTTCTTCACCTGCAAAAAAGCAAGTAAGTTGTAGTTCCTGAAAGTCTAATCACTAGATTATATTAACAGAATATGGAAAAATAAACCTTCTTGAGACTCTATTTAATGTTATTTGAAGTAGAAGACATGAAACACGTTGAGTTTTAGATGTTACTAGATTGTGCTAATGTTAGCTAAGAGGGTTGTGGCTTTCTAAGGAAATTACATGCAAAGTATAAAGCAAAGAGAGCAACACAGATAAATATTTTTCTTCCTTAATACTTCTCCCAATTTACTGAAAATCTTTTCTACCCATATGAACTCAAATTTTTGACGTGGCTTCCCATTATTTTTATAAGAACGTAGGTAAGGGTCATTCAGGGCACAGAGCCTGGAGATAGATCCCTGGGGATGGGGCTCAACCAAATTGTACATCTGTTAGTAAACTTCTCCCTGATAACAATGGTCTTTTATGCACGTTAGTCTTTGATGCAAAGAATACCAAAATAACCCATTTGAGGATAGAGAATTTTCAGCTGAAAAGTATCTGGGGGCAATTCTTCCCTTGAATCTAATGGGCATAATTAATGCTTTGATTTGCTTCAGCAACAGAGTTCCAGTGTTGAAAAAGGATCAGTGAGTCAGAATGTCTGCTGTTTCTCAGTGTAGACATAATCATTCTTTTAGTGCTAAATATCATCCAGGAACATTAGCCCTTATTACCACCCTAAGTGTATCTTGCAACTTTTTGAACTTTGCAGACATCTCCTGCGGCCAGACTACACTGAAATATATTACTCACCCACAGGAGAGGAAATCACTACAAGCCCTCAGAACATGGTAGGTTCTGAATACTTTCTGGGATTCTTTCTGGGATCTGCCACTTATGTTGTAAAATGCATAGGTCCGAGGACAATTAAAAAAGAAATCAAAGGACTTGGAAACAAGGTGCTTGTCTGTGACCAATGAGCCAACAGATGAAAAGATGAAAAAATCATAGTCAGCTTTTTTTTAAAGGTAAGGATAGTAGGAGGCTTCCAAGTATTGCATTTGTAGAAGCAACCACAAGTCCACTTTCCTCTAAACCATCTTATCAAAAGGTTAGAAATATTCTGCCTGGTAGCTACTGAAACATCATACAGCTATTTACTATTTTTGAACAATATATGCATATATCCTGCGGTCAGAAATGGAATATTAATTATTTAATTAATATAATTTTATGTCTCATTAAACCACCATGCCATAAATAATGCCAAGGCCTAGATGTCAGACATAGAAAATCAATGCCTAAGACTGATTTTCCTGTAAGAACAGGAAGAGAATACAAAAAGACAATCATAGACTGTTACCAAGCTAAGTGAATTCCTCAGAGCCACTCTCCTTGGGCACCCCACACATGTGTGTCTCTATAAAAAGGCAAAACTTCTGTCACAAAATGGCTCTTTGTTCCCCTCTCACATAAAATCTCTGGTTTCATGGATATCTGGATTTTTGCTAACACTTAAATTAATTCATGCTCAAGTGTGAATGGCTGATGATATCTTAATTTGGTACCTTTTCCAAGTCCTCTACAAGAAAATGTTTATGATGACAAGGTTTCTTCCAAATCAAGAAAAACATAGATGGAATTTCAGACCCTAAAACAAGTCAGTTTATTTTGAACAAGAATTTATTCAATAGCTTTGTTGGATCATTCTATGTAAGTGACCCCCTACTTTGCTTATATGGAGCACCAACCATGTATGACTGTCTAGTTGTGAACAAATTTGCTGTGGTTTTGATGCTGGTAAAGGGATTCCACTAACACGCCAATTAAAATGACAAGTTGGACTAGCCCCATGAGGGGCTTAGGAGTGGTAGTGTGACTTCTTGAGAACCCTGGAATCTAGAAAAATGGGTACCTCATTTTATTGATATGTGATGCACAGTGTCTTAGGGACTCACACAGGGAAGCCAAATTCTCAAAAGAGGGTCTTCAAACCTGAGGGCTCTCTGGAAGTACTGTCGATCCCAGGGGGGCTGGCCACTTCTCAGATGCAGCAACTACTTTCACCAGAGACCACTTAAGTTCACACTCCTTGGACTTTTCTATCATGCAATTAATGCCGGAAAGACAATTCAGCCATCACAGATGGAATTTCCAGGGTCAGTAGTGGAACAGGTCATAAAATAAAGTTCTCACTGTTTTTGTTTCTGGGAACTGGTCTGGCTGCCACCACTATTTGAAGAACTTTCCTACGTATTCAAAATAACAGCTTTCACCACAACTGTGATATGTTTATTCTTATAGTTAAAAAAATATATTTCTTTTTTTCCATCTTTAGGAACATTGCTACTATAATGGACACATATTAAATGAAAAGGATTCTGTTGCCAGCATTAGTACTTGTAATGGGTTGAGGTGAGTCACTTGCAAAAATATTAAACATTAAGTACAATTCTATTACACAGAATTGAGTCTTCCTGGATGTCATGTCTTATTATCTTGGTGAAATCTTCTGCATAGATAAAATGCTTTTAAAATGAAGATTAAAGTATCACACTTGCAATCATTTTATAATTATGTTTAACATGATTTTTAACAGTGTATGTGTTCACACGCACATGCTCGTGTGTGATATTTCTGTTTACAAAAATAATTCTTGCCAATTCGGGAAAATTTAGAAAGTAAGAAAAAGTACAAATAAGAAAATAATTACCACAAAATTGTGCTTAGGAGTGACTGCTATCATTAACATTTTGTCATGTTTGCAGACTTTATGCATATAAACATGTATCTTTTACATGGTTGAAATATGAAATAAAATATATATAATTGTTCTTCTAACATGGTTCATGCCACGTGATATCATAAGCCTTTTCCCATATCATAAAATGCCTTCATAGACATAATTTTTAATGACTATCTATGCTGTATTTGTAGTCCTCTGTCATACTAATTCACTTTATATTTCTGAACTCATTTTCTTACTAAAAAGAAGAATTCTTTAAACTACTACTAGTTACAACCTGTTCCTCTGGCTGATTTGCTCATGATTCTTTCTCTCCTTTGGGGTTCTCAGCATCTAAACACTTCTTTACTCTGTCCTCCATGATATTCCTAGGACCTGCCAAGAAATGTTTGCTAAGTGTATAAATAAACTATGGACAAATATTTATTGAGCTTATGATATAAATTCTAAATTCTCTGGGATAGCTTCATCTTAGCAATTCTTGTTCAGAAATTTCTAGTAAATAATATAGACTTCATTTTACTATTGACAAGTACTGATTATAACTTAAATTAGCAAAAGTTAGCTAGAAAGCCTATGAATGAAAACTGTATGTGTGAGCTTATGATTTAGGTAGAGGTATACTCTGTTCTGGTCATTACTGTGACTCTGTGTGGCAGAGAATCTTGAAATATGAGTGCCTGTATCTCACAGGGGATACTTCACACATCATGACCAAAGATATATGATAAAGCCTCTGAAAAGCACAGACCAAGAAGAACATGCTGTCCTCACATATAACCAGGAGGAGATAGACCTGGCTAATCACACTTGTGGTGTAAGAAGTGTTGGCAGGAAACAAGGCCATATTCGAACTTCCAGGTCACTCAATATCCCAGAGGTAAGTGTAGATTTCCTATGTCATCGTTTCTTCCAATTATCTCAACAATGATATATGGTATACCATTGTGTTCAACAGTTACTGGCATAGGTAAAGCCTATAATTCACTTACTTATTCTTTAACTTAATTTCCCTCTGGAAAAAAATCTCATTGCACATTTTTCAATCTTTTAGGATAAAGATGATTATTAATGATGTTATTTTACTCTTTGTAAAGCAAGAAGACTTTCTTCAGGCTGAGAAGTACATTGATCTCTTGTTGGTGCTGGATAATGCCTTTGTGAGTATGAAATATGTATGCTTCTTGAGCAGTTAAGTCAATTTCTAAGTTTTCTTATCAAATGAGCAAAGGAAATAAGCTATCTTAGCTGAAAATGCACTCTGGCCACCTGATTGTCACATCTTTTCTACCTGCTTTGCTGCCAATAGTTCTCATTCGCTTTCCAACTCTTTAATACCCACCTGCTGCCAATATATTCAGATATTGGAAGTATACTTAATACCAGATAGCTATAAGAAATCAACCATAATGATGAAAAACAAAAAAAGAATGGGTTATTGAAATATTTTCAAAATTCTCACCCTGTTATGTAAATATAGAGTAGATACAAAACTGTATATATTTTACAAATTATATTTATATCCATAAAATACTATAATCTGTGATCTTAAATTAGCAAATATTGCTTTATAATCAAATTTTAATAATATTGAAATGGTTAGAAATATTGAAATTGTTAATTTGATATCTTCAACTTAAAATGAAAAACATTGAAATATATATGTTGCCTACTTTTTTTCTTACCTTTAAAAAGAATTTGTTGAAACACAGTGTTATATAAGTCAGACATGAATGAGTACACATTTACTTATGTTGAAGTGTGTAATTTTTCTTAAAATGTTAAATCCTGTACCACGTCAACTTTTTTTTAATTATGTTTGCATTTCATATTTTACAGTATAACATGTATAAAGGGAATCTGACTTTGATAAGAAGCTTTGTGTTTGATGTGATGAACCTACTCAACGTGGTAAGATATTTGTCCTGTAAACATGTATTTCCACAGAGAAACTTGGGGCTTCTCTATGGTTTCACCAAGTAAGGAGTTGGGAGGGTCACAGTGGCTTAATGTCAGGAGTTTTGGGAAATTTAGCAGGCAAGGATTAACATCAAGGTAAAATCACATGTACTATATAGCAAAGGCAACTTCTAGGATTTCTATTTTCAAAATGTGATACACTTATCCATCACTTATGGTGAACAAAAGATTTAAGACAATAAAGAAATCTCAAACATTTTCATGAAAAAAAATGCTCTTCCCACAGATTTATAATACCATAGATGTTCGAGTGGCATTGGTAGGTATGGAAATCTGGTCAGATGATGATAAGATCAAGGTGGTACCCAACACAGGTGACACCTTTCACAACTTTCTGAATTGGCATCGTTCTAACCTGGGGAAAATGAGGATACATGACCATGCACAGCTACTCAGGTGAGCAGATGCTGACCAGTGCCGGGTGTATGAAGGCAGAGTGGAGAATTATCCCAAAAGGTTCTTGGCAGAGATTTCTGTTCAATTGTATCTCCCCAGTCTGTTGTCAGAGAGGCTGAAGTTCTACCATTAGGAACTCACCTGTAAGAATGTGGAGACCCATGTCAGGTTTACTAAAATGGACTCCTGGAGGTGGTGATCATCTGTGATCATACAATGCTATGGAATAGCAGAGGCTTTTCTGCAGCCTAGTGAATATAAAAAGGGTGGAGCAACATGGGAAATCTGAAACATAACTGACAAAAGCTAATGGTTCCAAAGACTCAGCTTGTGACAACAGACCTGTAATTTTCACACAGTGGAAATGGCTTCAGCAATGGACGTGTAGGAATGGCAGCCTCGAATTCCTTGTGTTCCTCGGCTTCGGTTGCTGTTATTGAGGTTTGTAAGCTCATAGTGAGGCTCCCTGTGACTCTGTGTCCTTTATGAAGACCAGAATGGTGCCTTATACAGAGTTAACACAAAGAACATTTGCTGAGTCAGTAAATAAAAGTAGAGATGAACCTACTGGTAAATCGTTACACTGAAGATACCTTGGATTATAAAACAGAGTATCTCCTTACCTTGGCCCTCCCAGAAGTCCTCATTCCTTAGTTGGTATTAGGGAGTAAGAACCGGACGATTGGAACAGAAAGGGAACCCAGATGCCCTCTGTGGCCTGAGCCAACTTCAAATTAATTATCTTCAGTATCAACGGTCAGAGAGGTCAGAGAAGGTGCATTTTGATGTCATATGGCCGAGTACTGCCAATGTCAAGCATTATGACAATAGGTTTTGGAGGCCTTTGAATACATAGTATGGTACTTCTTAGGAAGAATGTAATTACCTTAATTTACTCATCATTCACCAAGAACTCCTCGTTAGCTCAGAAAATATTTATTGAGCATTGATTCAATGGTTGGATTCACAGGAGCCAGCCACTTCAAATGTTAATTCAACATTTTACAATAGCCAATGACAGGGAAAGGAGCTTAATGTCTCATTATTTTTCATCTGTCGAACTATTTTATCAAACTAGGAAATAACTGAATATAAGTAATAGATGTTTCTTTTTTTTTTTTTCCAGGCTAAGAAAAAGAATAATGTGGCTCTTGTAGGAGTGATGTCACATGAGTTGGGTCATGTCCTTGGTATGCCTGATGTTCCATATTATACCAAGTGTCCCTCAGGGAGTTGTGTGATGAATCAATATCTGAGGTGAGACCTTGTCACCCCTGAGAAAAAATACGTATTTCTTAAATCTTAAAGAATTCAGATGCAGTCTATATAGTGAATGGGTATTTTTTACCAAGGGCTGTGAATCCCATTAATTCACGCTATAGCCTCTTGATGCACAGGTTTGACCAGCTTATCAGGGCTAATTATTTAAGATTTCCAAATATGCCAAGTTAGAGATTATGAGTATGGTAACCATGTTATTTTAACTTAAAATAATTTTAACATTAAATAACATATTTTTTAATAATAGTCGAGACATGAAAACAACTTAAGTGTCCATCAATAAATGAATGGATTAAGAAAATGCTACACACACACACACAGTGGAATGAAATCTTGCCCTTCAGGTCAACATGGACGGACCTAGAGGGTATTATGCTAAGTGAAATAAATCAAACAGAAAGAGACAAATATCACATTATTTTACTTATAAATGCAATCTAAAACATAAAACTAATGAACAAACAGACAAAAACAGAAATATACCTATAAAAACAGAATAAACTGGTGGTTGACAGTGGGGTAGGGGTTGAGCAAAATAGATGAAGGGGATTAAGAGGTACAAACTTCTATTAAATAATAATATGTGTTCTAAAAATATGTATCTAATTAAGATGATGACAACATTCTTATATATCTTCATCACTAATCACTAAATCCATTTTTATGTTATTAATTAGCTTCTAATGCCAGTCACTTTGCAAGGACTTGGGATAGAAAAATAAAAAAGAATACCTTGCTCTTAAAATCCTCATGAATAGGAAGACAAATATATCCAAATATATCCTAAGTCTGCAATTATTTCCTTTCATTAATTCATTATTATTATCTCTTACCTCTCAGCCCTCAATGGTGATCACAAATGGTGAGGCTCATTCATCATTCCTGCCATTTAGGACAGTACTGGATCCACAGAGGAATTTAAATTCTTCCAGTTCTACAAGCTCAGTGTTTAGGGAAACAATTTTCCAACTAGCGTAGTATTTATGCTCTTTTGCCCTCCACATATAACATAGTGCAATCTTAAACAGATATTGAATTTGGAATTTCCATTGAACCAGGTGATATAGTTAGAGAAGTCAGATTCTCATGTTAATTTATCACTAGATTTCATGATTTCTCTTCTGGTTGCAGTTCAAAATTCCCAAAGGATTTCAGTACATCCTGCCGTTCACATTTTAAGAAATACATTTTATCTCAAAAACCAAAGTGCCTACTGCAAGCACCAATTCCTAAAAATATAATAACGAAACCAGTGTGTGGGAACCAACTTCTGGAATTAGGAGAAGACTGTGATTGTGGCTTTTCTAAGGTATGAAAATATCTGCAATTTAAAAAAATTTTAGAGAGTTATTGCAGCATGAGAATTATGCTGTTTTCTTTTTCTTTTCCTTCTTCAAGGAATGTTCTTTTGGAAATTTTTTCTAAAGACAAACATGGCATCATGGTAAAAAAAATAGGCTTGCACTTGCAGTTTTCTTCATTTTTTTAAAAGACTTTATTATTTATTTATTTATTTATTTATTTATTTATTTATTTATTTATTGCAAACTAGGGGAGAGGCAGAGAGGAGGGAAAGGGGAGAGAGAGAGAATCCTAAGCAGAATCCACACTGAGCACAGAGCCTTATGTGGGGCTCCATCTTGCAACCCTAAGATCATGACCTAAGCTGAAACCAAGAGTCAGATGCTCAACCTACTGAGCCACCCAGGTGTCCCACACTTGTGTTTTTAATACTGGTTTTCGACACATTTTGAAAGACATTTCAAAAGCCAGGATACACTTATGACATGATTGTATAAAGTTCAATGTAAAGAAGTAAATCGTTAACCATAACATATCACTTACAATCTTTCCTAGACATATTGGTCAGAAATTCTTAAATCATCTAAAGTCACAGTTGATCATTTGTTGAGCAAAAACACTTACAGATCTAGAAGCAAGGTCTCTCCATAGAGAAAGCTGGCCTTTCCTCACCAAGCCAGTGTATAAACCAGACAGTAAATGAAACAGAGAAGGAGAGAAAGAAAAATCACATAAACCTGTAGAAAATAGGTTATTAATATAAAACATCTAAGATAATTACTATAATTCTGCTAATCTTTATAAAAATCTGTCCCTGCAAAGTATCAATGTACTGTAAAGAATGTCTCTGATAAATATTTGCCAGCAATCCCACACTAGTTTCTAAGAGAACATTCTGAGGTCCTAGCAATCTTCTTTTACTTTTAAGACTGAAAAAAACGAGTTACTATTTGAAGAGATTTTTTTATGTGTCAATCTGCAAAATAAATTTTTATGTACACCATATCTCCTTTATTACACACAACAAACCTACAGAATGGGTTTTGTTATTATCCCAATTTAGAGAAGTAAAACTCTGAAAAGTTAAGTAACTAGTTCCAAAGATCCAAAGCCAGTAATGAATGAAGCCTGTGGTAACCCAAGATTCATTCATTACTTTAAGAGGCCGCATGACAATGGGGAGGGCATACATTCTCTCTATGCTTCAGTTATTTATTCAGACTTTTTAAACTGTTGAATTACATTAGAAGATTTCATAGTGTAACTTAATCATTTGTAAAGAGTATTACAAATATTCTTTTAGTTATAATGAAATATGAAATAATGCAAGTGATTTGGTGCTTTATAATGAGTTAGATATAAGTTTATCTCATTCCTCCTTGCTTGCATTCCCATATGGCTTCTTGGGTGAAAGGCATTTGAAGTTGTTCACAATCCGGGGTACTTCTGATTTCAGCAGTCCCAGGGCCTATAGTCAGTGCACACTGACAAAGAGAGACAGAGAGAGAGAGAAACACTGTGTGATGTGTAGGATCTAAAATTGTCTAAGTATATCAGCCAGCTCCTGTATTGCTTCCATTTTGTGTTGATTTTCTTCTTAAGGAGTTGAATAAAACTAGAGTTCAGGCTTATGAACAGCTGAATTTTATATAGCTGTTTTCCTACCTAAAAAGTAGTTTATAAACTTTATATAGTATCTTTTAGTGAATAATCCAATTTTCCATGATCTCATATGCTATTTTACTATTTTTATGTACACATTTAGGTCTATTTCTAGATCTTAAAAACAACCATTCTGCTGATCTACCTAGATATTATCACACACTTTTTTAATGACTTTAACCATGCAATGCATTTTAATATCTGCAGTGGCAAGTGTGTTCATTTCTTTTTTTTCTTTTTTTTATTATTATGTTATGTTAGTCACCATACATTACATCATTTTTTGATGTAGTGTTCCATGATTCATTGTTTGTGTATGACACCCAGTGCTCCATGCAGAACGTGCCCTCCTTAATACCCATCACCAGGCTAACCCATCCTCCCACCCCCCTCCCCTCTAGAACCCTCTGTTTTTCAAAGTCCATCATCTCTCATGGTTCATCTCCCCCTCTGATTCCCCCCCTTCATTCTTCCCCTCCTGCCATCTTCTTCTTTTTTTTTTTTAACATATAATGTATTATTTGTTTCAGAGGTACAGATCTGTGATTCAACAGTCTTAAGTGTGTTCATTTCTTGAGGTGGAATTTGCATCATCACTCTTCAGTGTTCATTCTCCCATATAGCTCTTGGTACTTACTTTTTGTCAGTTTGCTCACAAATACAATTGAGATTCTGATTGAAATGCATGAAATTCATATTTTTCTCCGAGGGCCACTGGGATTTTCACAATATGATTGTTTTATTGTTTTAAAGATTTTATTTATTTGAAAGAGAGAGAGACAGCAACAGAGATAGTGAGAGAAGCACAAGCGGGGTGAGGGGCAGAGGGAGAAGCAGACTCCCCACTGAGCAGGGAGCCTAATGTTGGGCTTGATCCCAGGACCCTGGGATCATGACCTGAGCCAAAGGCAGATGCTTAACCAACTGAGCCACCCAGGCACCCCACAATTTGATTGTTTTAAAAGACTAATTGTCTTTTGAGTTTCTCAGAAAAGTTAAATATAGTTTTTCACGTAGTTCTTGCATATGATGAAGCTTATTCTGAAGTATTTTCTATTTTTCTTTTTGCTATTAGTGTGTGTAGTGTTTACCTTTTTATATTAGGTTCTACTTTATTACTCCTTTTGGTGTTATTTTAGTATTACCTTAAAAATTGATCTTAGTGACTCATCCATTGTTTTTAGAGTTGATTCTCTATTTTTTCTAGGTCAAATATTTTATTACATAAAAAGAATGAAAATGTGATTTATACTTTCCATTATACTTTCATATCTTTTCTTTGTCTCATAGTATTTGTCAGAATTTTCATAAAAATATAGACTATAAATAATCCATGTCTTACTGTTTATTTTATTAGATATATTCTTGCTATTTATCAGCCAGATTTTCTTTCTTTATAGATTATCTTTACTTTCTAATCTTTGCCATCTATCACAATAATATTAGTTGTTTTCTACCCTCAGTCTCTTAATGTGATGGATGATATTACTTTATTCTGTATTGTGGAGACACCCTTGTATTTTTGGTGAAAAAAAAACACTGCATAGTTGTAATGGAAGAATTATTATATTAATAAACTGCTGTTTTGTTAATATTTTATTCAAGCTTTTGCATTTATATTCAAAAATGAGAATTATGTATGTACATGTATGCATGTGTGCCTGTGTATATATATGGATGCATGTGTATACATATGAATGCACATGTGCATGTATGTAGGTGTGTGTGCATGTGTATATGTATGGATGCATGTGTATACGTGTGAATGCACATGTGCATGTATGTAGGTGTGGATGCATGTGTACATGTGTGTGTGCCTGTGTATATGTATGGATGCATGTGTATACATATGAATGCACATGTGCATGTATGTGTGTATGCATGTGTATATGTGTGTGTGTGCCTGTGTATAGGATGAATGTGTACACATATGAATGCACATGTGCATGTATGTAGATGAGTGTGCATGTGTATATGTGTGCGTGTGTGCCTGTGTATATGTATGAATGCATGGGTATACATATGAATGCACATGTGCATGTATGTAGGTGTGTATGCATGTGTATATGTGTGCATGTGTACCTGTGTATATGTATGGATGCATGCATATACATGTGAATGCACATGTGCATGTATGTAGGTGGGTGTGCATGTGTATATGTATGGATGCATGTGTATGCATATGAATGCACATGTGCATGTATGCAGGTGTGTGTGCATGTGTATATGTGTAAGTGTGTGCATGTGTATGTGTGTGTGTATTCATTACCAGCTCTCATTATCAGAATTATGCAGGCTTAGTAAAATAAATTGAGAATTTTAAATTTTTTTCCCTACCTTGAAATAGTTTGAATAGCAGAGAAATATTCTCTTGAAGTTTTAAATTAATTTACATGTAATATCATCTAGGCCAAATTTATTTGTGGCAATTCTTTGATAAATCTATTTTTGTCCTTTTTAGAGGTAGTTTTCATTGCACTTAACATTATTTTCTATTTTTAAGTTTCCTTGGTCATTTCCTCTGGAATCTATATAGTGGAGTAATTTAGTTTAAAAACTGAAATTTTTTTGCTATCATGTACTAAAACTGCATGTACCTGGTCTATAGAAAAAATGCTGAACCCACTTTTCCATTGTGTGTCTTTTAAAGGAATGTTCCAATCCTTGCTGTGAGGCCATGACCTGTAAATTAAAATCTGAAGCTGATTGTAGAGGAGACACTCTGAACCATATCATGTAAGACCTTCTTTTCTCTCTTTTTGTTTCAAAATATTTTCTCACTTTTATTTCAGATTTGAGAAAGATGCATCACTGAGTTGTGCAATACACTAAAACACAATTTACTTCACATTTTTATTTTATTAATTTTTTGAAAATTTTTATTATTTATTTTTAAAATTTTTTTACTTCACATTTTTAAAATAGTTCAGTTTCAGAAAGGAAAAAAAAAGCCACCATACTGAACAAAAACAACTCAGGGTTGTATGTATACTAATATGCTAATGAGAAAAGTAACTACATGGTTATCTGTGAGATGTGAGATTAAGACTGCTTAAATCTATGCTAAAAACTGTATAAATTTCTATTAGGTTGTGATGAGTTTAATACAAACTAAGAGGAGAGAAAGAAAAGTTCATTTATAAAAAGCCCTCTGTTGAGCACATTTTACTCTTGATTAAGAGCTGATAATTGTAACTTACAAGGTAGTCAGAAAATCAATAACATTTAAGAACATATACTATATGATTCGATGGTTTTACTTCTTTTAAGGTGTTTCAATAAGCTATAATCCATGTATTACTTTTGTGTTTTATAGAATCATATATCAGTTGGGCTAGGGAACTCAACTGCTCTGACTGAATATGGTATTTATTTCAGTGAAAAATAGTCTCTGAACAACAAAAAATCATAAATGGGGAAAAAGTTGGGATAAAATATATGGAAAGTGTTATTACTCCCCACCCCTTTCCCCGAATCTTTTCTGGAATTGAACCTGCAGAGACATTATAAAGGGAATAATTGACACCATCAACGATCACTTCCTTAAGAAAGGGTTCTACAAAAACAATGAATCGTGGATCACTACATCAAAAACTAATGATGTATTGTATGGTGACAAACATAACATAATAAAATTAAAAAAAAAAAAAAAGAAAGAAAGGATCAGCCAGGTCCTAAGACCAGGAGCAGCATTCATTCCTTTCACAAGCCCCATTTGACATGGCCTGCTGAAACCCATTCAAACTGAAACCCATGTGTGATCCACTCTGCAGGGAATTCTGGAAATTTTGCTCATCTTATTTGGTCACAGAGACAAAAACGTAGCATCTAAAAAAATATCTGTTCAATCCCTCAGGGGCTTGGAATAATAAGTGGGCAAGTCTCATTACTGGGCAAGATTGGCAATCTAGTATTATGGAAAGGAAATTGGACTTGGACTCAGGAAACTTCAGTTCTTTTCTTAGTTCCACCCAAAACTAGCTGTGGGACTTCAAACCAAGTTATTTAATAAGTGTTCTCACCTACAAACTGGAGCTAGTGCTGTTGTCACTCAGTAGGGTTCTTAGTACTATTTAAATTTTATAAATGTTATCAATGTTATATAACATTTTATAATTTGTAACAACCATGGCTTACAATTTTTTTTCTTTTAATCAGACAATGAATCAAAAAATCTACTTCATTGAAATGCTACTTGCTAGGACAAGAATCAAGAAATCTGGAGTCTTGTACTTAGATATATTTTGCTTTTCACTGGCATTATACTTTTTACATTTTTATCAGTCCAGCCAACAGGTAAATGTACTCAGTGAAATTGCCTGTTTTCTAAAGCCTGATCCTTAATGTATTTTTAAGGATGGTGAAGGTTGTTGCCTAGCTTTGCTCTTTGGAGAATGAAAGAAATTAACCCTTGACCAAAACCCCTCAAATTATGCAAGCTCAAGTCAGAACTGTAAAATTACAAGTGGCTTATGTTTTTACCCCACTCTCATTTTACTAGTATAGCCCATGACAAAATAAGACCCCTTGAGTGAAGACTTTGGCAGAAGAAGGGAGAACAGAATTCATGTGTCATGTACTGATCCTCAGTATTCCACTTGCCTTGCTCTTCGAAGTGTGATAGTTGTCTTTCTGTATCACGTCAAAATTAATTAAACATAAACATTTTTCATTTTGTCATGTATAATCCTCTCACCATCACAGATGGTGTTAATTTTGAGAAGTCTTAATGCTCACAATTTAGCTCAACCATCAAGGAATGCTTCATTCATCTGTTGATTTAACATACCCCATAATGTCAATGAATAAAACCACAACTTTCTGAGGCTCTTGTGTGTGGTCATTTTCAAAAATAAGTATTTTGGAGTTTCGTTGTAGGTTTGCGTTAGGTGTTAAAGTCTCACATGATTAATTTGACTATTTTTCCTATGGTCCTCTAACCATATTGCCACACAAACCAGGCATCACAATATGGAGATGAATAAAGGGCACATCACCTTTTAATGCCCAAAATGAAAAGACTTGAGGCCAGTCACATAAGATGAGACTTCATCCTGAGGTTTCTTTCTTTAAATACTTTTTAACAATTGCTCAAAAAAATTACTCAAAATTCCATTGATGTTTATACTGGGAGAACAGAAACTAAGACATACTTCTAAAGATTGGGCTTTGAAAAGAACAACCTTCCAGAAAGCCCTGCTTATGGGTGTTGCCTCTCTCCCCCTTCACTGCCTCACTATTATTGCTGGGCTTGGCACTACCAAGGCTAAAGTTGAAGCTGCTTGTCCGATGTCACTGAGAGCCATGCTATAACCTGCAGGCTTGAACTGTCAATACTTTTACTGTCCACTGGTTGGATACAGACTTCCAGCCAATTCTTCCAGGGCAAAAAGTTTTCTTTTGGCGTATTTCCCTCCCCTACTTTATGCTCAGATAAAGGTTTCTTATACTAAAACTGTCTGACTTGCAAAAATTATAGACAGTGAGTATGTGAGTGTCGATTGTTAGATTTTCAGGAATATTATGAGCTGGTTATGAAACACAGCCATTACTTGAAACCATCCTGTATAAATTTATAATTAAATAAATTATATTAAATCTTATGGAGTTCTCAGAGGCTTCTCAGAGTTCTTCAGAGAAACAGAATATATATACATATATATAATGAGATATATGTATTTTATGTACTTAACCATGGGTATGTATATAGGTATTTTATTATATACATAATTTATTATATATCATATATGCATATACATATTTATAGAGAGATTGAGATTTATTATGAAGAGTTACTTATTACGAGGAATTTGCTCACACGATTATGAATTCTGAGAAGCCCCAGGATCTGCCATCTGCAGCTGGAAAACCGGAAGAGCTGGTGGTGTAATTTAGTCCAAGGGCAGAAAATGAGGTGGAATGCCCCAGCTCAAGTAGGCACGCAGGAAATAAAAAGAGCGAACTCCTCTTTCTTCTGCCCTTTGTTGTCCTCACTGCCTCAACAGACTGGATGACGTGCACCAACATGGAGAAGGGCAATCTGCTTTACTGAGCTCACAGATTTAAACATTAAGCTCATCCAGAAACACCCATACAGACACACCAGAAATAATGTTTAATCTGGGCACCTCAGGGTGCAAGCAAGTTGACACGATTAATCATCACAAAAGCAAAAGGCATACTCAAAACTTATGACTTCCTATTACACTACATTTTGACCTATGCTCTTCTGACTAGTTCTACCATAGCTGTGTGTTGCCAGTGCTATCCACACACACGGGGCATACATCAACCGTACACCTCAACTGCACGTTAAGTGATGTCACATTGGTAGCTTGAAATGGACTGTGGTGGGAAAATTATATTATAGAAATAAGCAAATATTATTAATTGTTTATTGATTTGCTTATGTCTATACTTAAGAAAGTGATAGAAAAAATTTATAATGCAGATTAAATTTTTAAAAAATGAGTTGTTATAGCAATTATGATGTGACTAGCATAAAATCCTGAGATACTACTCCTTCAGTATTTGAAAACTCTTGTCCAGTTCAACAAAGAATTTACATCTTTGACAAATAAGTAAAATTCATTGTCATTCATTCTTTGTTGTTTCAACTTCACTCATTTGCATAAACAAAGATATGAACTAATATTCATATCAGAACTACAATCACACATAACATGCAACCATAGTTTGGCCTCAGACATAAATTTCCACAGAAATCAGTGAAAGCATTCTGTGAAAATCTAGTGGCTGTATGGAATTTACAATAAAGAATATCACATATTTTATTATTTTAAAGTTATATGTCACACATCCTTTCTACCAGTAAAATTTACAATACACATATGTACTTATGTGCATACATGCGTTTGTTTTTCCAGAAAGTCAATTTTTAAAACTTTACCAGTATACCACTGACTAGAGCACATTAAATGTAAGGTTTTTAAGACATATACATGCAGCCATTTCTCCAAGGCATATCAGTGTAATCAGAATAAGATGGATTCTATTAGCCTAGAAATATGATCATGAATCTGTCTCCACACTCTTCTCCCCTACTGAGTAAGTGCAGGTATATAATCTGGTCTTTTTCTCTACCTTTTAGTGTTTTGTTTTGTTTTGTTTTGTTTTGTTTTGTTTTGTTTTACCTAAAAGATCCCTTGTGTCTTTCTGAAATTTGCCTTGATCAGGGCTACTCCAGCCTATCCAACATGGAATTATACCTATAAACTTCAAAGGAAAGCAGTCAGGATTCTGGTTCTTTTCCACCCTCAAAGAATGTTCTACCTCAGTTACTTGAGACAATATATAGATATATGGGCTGCAGAATGAGGAACAGAGGGCCCTTTCAAATTCTACTTAGTAACATCCAAGCTTCAAAAACTGGAGTATATCATGGGGAAGAGGGGCAACACCTAACTCAAGGGGCTTCAGGCTCTAAGTTTCAAGCCTTAGTTTAGTGAAAAAGACCTATTACATAATTTTCAATTTCTTAATGATTCTTCATTTATCATGGAAAGATGTGCATCTTCCAAAAAGGGGCCTAGAGATTTGGTAACAAATATAGCTGTGTATAACTGGCATATCACCAAAAACCAGTTTAAATGAAACTTTTTCCAAGGAATTTATCAGGTGAACTATTCAGAAACAACAACAACAACAACAACACAAAAGCATTGCTATAATAAAGATTTAAGTACTCTTTTTGGAAACCTCCAGATGGTTGACATGTTGGTAGACCAAACATCTGAATAGTTTCCTTTTGATGTTTGGCAATATGCATATAGTCTAACAGTAAAATGTGATGTGTTTTTATCATCTAGAAATTCTTTTAAAAGTATAATTCTGTTTCCAACCAAAGCAAAATCAAAAGACTACCATATATCTGCTCAGTGTTATAAGTTTTTCAAAGTATTTTTATATCTTTTACCTAGTTTCAGTCTTAATGAAAACATTAAGAGACAGGCATAACAAGTGTTATCTTACTGATCAAAATGATTTTCTGTGGATGGTGATGAGTGAAGAGACTCTGAAGTACAAAGATGGGAGAGTTTAAAGAGAGCTTGAGTACTCAAAATGATACTGCATGACAGATGAGGAAACAAAGAGAAACAAAACAAAAGACCTCTGTGAGGGAAGTTGTATAATATATATTTTTGGAGAGGAAGAGAGAAACAGGGCTGTGAGCACTTAAAAGGGGAAACTGAAATATTTTCAATTATTAAGGAGCCCATGTTTGAAAGAAGAAATATGGCTTAGAAGATAATTTTGTAGGGTCAGTTTTAAGAGAGTAAAAACCAAATGAGAGATGTCTTGAATAAACATGCTGTTGACATACTGGAATAGATCCTGGAAACATGCGGAACAAACATTGTGTTTTAAGGGAGGTATTTGCAAGTGGGCATTCTGGAATTATGTACTAGAAAATATCTCTGGACTGGACTTTCTTATGAGAGGTTTCTTTAGAACAAGAGTTTGAGGAAAGAGTAGGAGGGTGTCCATAGGCCTAACACCTTAACACCTAGCACTTACCTTAATACGTATCATATAGCGTGGTACCAACTAGACACAAAAACAGAGAGAGAGACACACACAGAGAGAGAGAGACAGAGAGAGACAGAGAGGAAAGGAAAGGAAAGGGAGAAAGAAAAGAAGAGAAAAGGAGATGGGGGAGTGAGGGAGAAAAAGTCATGAGAGAATGGGAAAGAGAGTTCACATAATGTCTGAGGAAAAGTTATGGCTCAAAAAGAAAAACTGTTTAAAAGGGCATTTACAAGTCCTTCAAACTCTGAAGCAATGTACCGAAAAAATATAAGAAACATGATTTTGACCTCTACTGAGAGTGGGGTAGAATTCTCAAAGAAGTAGTGTTAAAGATTCAATCATTCCTGAGAAGTGAGAAAGAACTAGAAATAAAGGAGGTAGAAAGAGACAGATAATGAGCAGTAGGCGAGAGAACACTGAGGAACCCTGAGGGAACATTGTCACCATCAACTCTGGACATGAGTATGACAAGAGGCCAGGTTTTCTCTTCTCCAGAGGTTTTTCTGCAGAATACCATATTTGGGGTCCATTAATGCCTCAGCATCCAACTCTCCCTCACATTATCACAGCAAGTAAAAACAAACAAACAAAAAGCCAACCTTGGGTAATGGCCAACTGTGTGGGGTCTGCTCTACCTCATCTCTTATGGCCTTCTTCAAAGAAGGTCTCAATTTTCCTGTCATGTTTTACCCAAGGGAGGGAGGAGGAGAGTGGCTTTCCCTCAGCCTTTTTTCATTATTTCTAGATCTATTCCCTCTTCTGTGTTGTTCACAGCCTCACCCAGTATACCTCTTGGTGCTCTCTAAACATTTTCGACACCCTTCCATCTGTGTCAGGGAATGAGAGATTGCCTTATGTTTCCACTTCCTTAACACTTGCATGCTAATGCTCTTTTTTTTCTTCTTCTTCTCCTTCTTCTTCTTCTTCTTCTTCTTTTTTTTTTTTTAGAGAGAGGGAGAGAGAGCACATGTGTGTGAGCAGGGTGATGGGGAGGGGCGGAGGGAGAGGGAGAGAGAGAATCTTAAGCAGGCTCCACACCTAGTGCAGAGCAGTGGGGCTTGATCTCACGACCCTGAGATCACAACCTGAGCTGAAATCAAGAGTCAGACACTTAAGTAACTGAGTCACCCGGGTGCCCCAACATGCTAATACTTCTTAAAAGCAACACAAATAATTGCTCAGACATTTATAACTTGATATACTTCAGACTTCCTTTAAGACCAGTGGGATGCATTGGGGTGCCTGGGTGTCTCAGTGCCTCTCCCCACCTCCCCCTGCACAGGTACTCCTTCTCTCTCTCAAAATAAATAAGTAAAATCTCAAAAAAAAAAAAAAAAAAGACCAGTGGGATGCAACTTCACCCCAGCCCTTGGAGCAAACCTTCAGCATGTCTTGAACACCTTGAATGCCATCAATTAGAAAAGACTTTTTTCTAAGTTTTGGAACTGGGACTTGCCTTCTATGACTATTTCTGCCTTATTTTCTTATACAATCCCATGTCTGCCCATTCTTGTGGTGGGATCTGCTTCCATGTACTGACTTTCTTCTAGGTATTTATCCCTTTCCCCTCTCTCGACTTTATAACCCAAATGGAATCCCATAATTTGCCATTTCAGTGCTTTCTTCCCTACTCTACTTCGTCCTTCCCAGTTTGGCTTCTGTCATGTTAATCACCCGTGACCTTGGTATCCTTACCTTCCATTTCTCAGATGGGCTGCAAGGTTCTGGTCAACTGGGCTACCACAAAGTCACATGAAACTCAGCAGGACTCTTATTGCTCTTCACCATTCCTTTTAACAATCTCACATTAACTCCTGACTTTTTCCCCTGAATTGACTGTGTTAACTCATCCTCCCTCCTTTTCAATTTAAGGACTGCTCTTCCCATAGAGCTGAACTGAAGTATAGGAAGGGAATTCCAGTCCCCAAATCTTCCTTCATGGGCATTTCAGGCCATCTCTGGGTCCACATTGGTCTCTGCCAGGATCCCTGACACCTGCGTCACTCACTCCTCTGCTGCCATTTGCTGTTTCAGAGAGGATGACTTCTCTTCATTTCCAATTCTACCGGTGTCCTCCTAATTTTCTGTCCACTCCTTTCTTGATTGTTTCCTTCTTGATTTCTTTATTGATTCCTTCTGCTCGAATGGCTTTAGCAATCAGCATCTTTCTTCACTATTCCTGGCCCCTTCTTCAGTTACTCCTCCCCCCTACCCTGTTCCATTCCTGTCCCCTCACCCATTCCTAACACCTTCACCACAAGCCTCCCCAGCTGCTTTTTTGTTTTCAGCTGCCCCTTGCATCGTCTCCATTCCTCCCCTCTCCTTGCCCTCAGAAAAGTCTTAATGAAAAACCAAAGTGAGGAACACTCTTAGCAGGCAACTGCTTTTCATGGAGAAGAGGAAGAATTCGGCAGAGAGCAGAGCCTTCCTTTCAGGTCTGGGGCCTCTATATCAAGGAAAGAAATTAAGTTGCTGTTAACTCTAATCTCCTTCCCAGAGAGAAGGAGATGTCTCAAGATGGTGGTCCTAAGACTACCTGAAGAGGATTTAAATGTGGCAGGAGGGACCAGGAGTCTTCCTTGAATACCTACATAGGAGGTGGCAACTCAGAGGGCTCCCTGAAGGTAAAGGAAGCAGAGAAGCAGTAGTGGCTAAGAGAACATTTTGCAATGCAAACATTTATGAGCATATTTGAGATATAGTAAACGTTTACTTTCACTGATTATATTTTACAAATTCTCAATAATTTTAAAATAAAATATTTATATTAATATTGGCACATTTATATAAAAATTACAAACCACTGGTATTGCCATTTTGTTCCCGTCTTGCAACAACCGTTTATGTACATCATGTCAGGGTCTCCCTGATCTAAAACTAATTTGGCCTCCATTCTGAATGCCTATTGAATGTCTTCTCCATTTCAGGTAACTTCTACAAAGAATAGTCTACCATCACTGCCTCATTTTCCCACCGCTTTGTCCTTCCATAGCTCTTTGCAATCATGTTTTTGACCCCACTGCACTACTGGATCACCTCTTTGTAAAACCACCAACAGCTTCCTCTTTGCCAGAAGCTACTGGCTTTCTCTGATCTCTTCCTTTTTGCAGCTGAATCTCCTCTTTGAAACTCTTCACTCTTATATCCCACGATGCTGTAATCCCATTTCTTCCTTCTTCCCTACCTTCGCTCTGAAAAGTACATAAAGTACCCTTTATTCTGTCTGCAGCTCCTCTGAGTTAAGAAGTTATCAGCTGTCAACCCGACCCAGTTGAGCCCTGTTGAACTTAGTGTGCGTGTGTGTGGACCTGCTCTCTGAGCTGCAGGCCACGGGGATTGTTCGGCCCTACCAGATATCACCCAGCTGTCTGGTTTTCATCTCAAATGCTACATCTAGGACTGGATTTACTGCTGTTCGGGAATGCGATCACACACTTAGTAATGGCCGCAGAAAATCTCATTGGGAGAACAGGGGTAAGAGAAGAGCAGAATGAAAAGAAATCCCATTCTCCTCAACAGTGGGATCAGAAAAGCTCCCTTCTAGGCAGACCCCCCTCTGTTGCAGGAGACTATAAAATCATTCTTCATCTTGACATTAAATATCAAAATATCAGAATATGAGGGAGTCATAGCTTATCAGCTTCACCCATCTCCAAAACCACCACCACCTGGTGATGGCCTAAAATTGACACCAGTTTCATTTCTGAAGTCACATAACCTGGATGTTGGTATCTTCATAGACAAATGACAATAATCAAGAACAGATAAACCCATAAGAAGGAGAGATTCCCCCCACACAAATCAATCTTGGGGGTAAAAGAAGAAGTACTGTTTCTTCAGGTAGAATTCAGTCCATGGAGTATAAGAAAACAGTGAGAAATCAGGGTAACATGAAGTAATAAGATTTCTGTGGACAGACAGGAAGAAGCTGAGAGGGAGAATCGGGTTTGAAAGATCAGTTCTGTTGAATCAAATTAGAATCGGGCTGTTAGATAAGCTTTATGGTGATACTTATAAACAACTGAATCTATCATACAGAAAAAATCCATAACTTCCCAAATATTCTAAGAGAGGCCCTGGCTCCTCCTGAGTCCTCCTGTCCTCCTGGACTGGGCTCACTCACTTTGCATCTGCTGATCCACCATGACAACTCCTAATGTAGTTACTCCTTCCCTGTGACAAACAAATCTTAAATAATGAAAACTAAAAGCTTCTTTCTTGGGTTTCCCTTAGCAGAGCTAACTAAAGTGCTTTCCCCCAAAACTGACTTTACTGTACACTTAATAATAGCAAGAAATAACTAGCAGTATAAATCCATCATATAGGATTTATGCAATGCAAACATATAAACACAAACATAAATACAGCCATCTTCCTAAAGTTCGGCTCTGCTCTTTCAATAAGCTCCAGCCCAAAGAACTGGTACATTTTTGTGTATTTTGCCCAGTTCCCTTAATCGTCTTATTTATTTTCGTGTAGAAGATTCCATTTTATTACCTATTAACCTTTATTGCTCAATTTCTGATTCCTGTTCATCCCTAAAAATCCCATTTGTGAACCATCTACAAGGCTCCTCCCCGTAGGTTTACAGGAAAGCCACTTACTTCCCTGCTGGAGACTCTTTTCCCGGAATGCTTCTGACTAGGAGCCCATTTAGCTGGTGACAGAAAGCATGAAGCAGATTCTCTCAGCCCAGCGTCCCTGCAGACCACCGAGCAGGGTGGCGGGCTTCTCCAAGGTCGGGCTGATCCCAGGCCCTTCTGGAGCAAGGACTTCTTGTCTTCTCGTCTTTGCATCTCAGTCTACTCTACTTTTCTCCCGCATTTGAGGGGCTGTGGCCGGTGAGCTGTTGTTGAGCAAAGTAGAGGATTCCAGGGTGGGGGCAGGCGGGCTTTAGTCGGAAGTTCTGAACCTTAGAGAGGGGCTCAGGCGGGGCCCCGCTTGTTTTGTGGACTCAGAGTGGACACAAACCTTTGTAGACAAAAATCTTGGGCTTTGGCGCCCTCCTGTGGACATAACGTGAACAGCAGCAGAGCCCTTTTCTGAATCTGTTCACCTCGAAAATCCTCAGGGCTAACACAACCCTCAGAGAAACCCAGAGATTATTTAGGGCCTGCTTCTGAACCAAGTCCAACCTGCAGCTTCTACCATCAGCCCAATCTGCATTTCCTTCAGGACATTTTAACAAAGTTGATCCTCTCGGGCTGAAAGCTGCATTCCTAGCCAAGCCTTATCCATTCGGTCTGATAGAACCATCAGCTCTCTTGTTAACTATTCAATCAGCAAGAAGTTGACCTCTGTGCTCACCGCAATGTCTTGGTTCTATTTTTGATTTGAAACTAAATCTGGGACTTAGAGTTTAGAATAACCCTCTTCTTTATTCATTGAAGATTTGACCAGTTTCCTACCTTAGCGGTCTTTTTTTAACGTTAATTTTCATGTGTGTGGTATCAGGTAAGATCTAATGCTCATTTTCACCATGTATAAATTTGTTCTAGCACCATTTGTTGGAAAAAGTGTCCTTTCCCCATTGAGCTATCTGGATGCAATTATAAAGGCAACTGTCAATGAGTATGTATGTGAGAGTCAATTTTTGGTCTCTGTTCTGTTCCTTTGATCTGTGTATCTGACCTGTGACCTTGCTAAACTTACTTACTAGTTCAGGTAGCTTTTTTCTCCTAATTTTATACTGCTTTTTCTTGTTGTATGTTGTCTACAGGACTGCAAATGCCAATGTTCTTCATCAACTTGTCACATTATCTAGACACCAATGGCCATTCCTAAATCAGTTGTGTAGCCAGTTCAGTGACTGCCAATTCTTATTTAGTCTGGGTCTGACATGTGTGTGCTGTTCCGTGTCCTGATCCCTTACTCTTTCCTAATCCTGCTATGTGATGACTTCACGGTCCCATACCCAATATCCTCTCGCCCAGAACCAGCCTGATATGATCATCACTCTCTCTTCCCCATTCTCCAAGCCAGTGGTATCATCTATATTTTGCTTAGGCAATAGCTTTTGCTCCATAATCCAGTTTAGAGACTGGATCTTTCAGCTTTTGCCCTGGAGAGGGTTATATCTCTATGAGAAGAAATATCCCATATTCATTGGTAATTGGTCATTTAAAAGATTTCTACTTTTTGCCTTATTTTATTATTGTCTTTGGATGCATAGAAGTGTAGGCTTGCAATGCAGCTTAGGACAATATTTCTTATCCTTGTGGAATAAATAGAAATAGAAAAGAAATATTATTTTCAAAGAGGATGTATCTATGTCTGGAATATGCCAGGATATTTTTCATAGCTCGGCTCCTGGAGGACATCTTTTCTGACACAGTACTCATCCATCTCTGTCTTACAAAGGAACATCCACCAACAAGGATGATAGTCTTAGCTAAAAGGAAGGACCCAGGATTGAGTGCAGAGATGTATTATATGAGAGGCTGAGGGCTAACTTACTTTTTAAAAAATACAAACAATAGTAAAAGCTTCTCTAAGAATGGAAGCAAAGGAAGATAAAAGCTTCTGCTGAACTGCGAGGTGAAATTTCTCATGGTCTGCTGCCATGGTTGAGATGGGTATTGCCCAAAGATGGTTAGCTGGTTTGTTCTCCTTGCATTTGTTGAGTGATGGGCCAAGTACCAAAGCAGCAGGCATTTGCTGTAGGTTCCTATCAGAGACAGCAGAGAGAGTTCCTTATTTCTCTCCTAACTGTGCCAAAAATGCAGATGAAAAGGAGAGTACTAGCTCCTGTGTGCCTCAGCAAATACCCAGTGACCACTACCATCCTTCACTACCCCAGGCGCCACTGGCTTCAAAATTCCCTACTGTTTTCTGGAGGCATCGGCCAGCAGGGGTATTGGCGCTCGGTTGTCATCCTCCAGAATTAGAATCTGTGCAAGGAAAACTGAACTGGGCAGATACTTGGGAAACTGGGAAGCAACGGCAAGGAGGTATGACTCACCTGCAAATAGCATGTGGGTCGTTACTATATTTCCCTGGTGCTAACGGTGACATTCTTTCACATTTTGACATTTATGAAGTTGAGATACTGCTTGTAGTGTACTTGGATATATGTTTCTACACACGTATGTGAACATGCATTTGATGAGGTAGCATTCCCTTTTTTCCCCCTTAATAACTATTATTAAATCACTGCTGTAGCTTACCAGCATGTGACTTGTCAATAGAGGAAATGTGCTCATTATCATGTCAATTCTAACATGCTAATGGTACTAACTGAATATTTTAAAGGCATATTTTAAGGTGATTAGTGCCTTTCTCTTTTGCATTAAAACTGACTGCTTCTCTTTTATTAGGCAATTGTGACACCTGCTGTCAGAAATAAAGAACTTACACTCCCGTTGCCAACTAGCCTTTCTGATGGATAAGAAATAAATATTGCTAGAAGATGAAAATTTCTAGGAGAAAATGGGCAAATAACGGTTGTTATTCTTGCATTTATTAAAGCTATAATTATTCCCGACCATTAAAATTATGGTTTTAAGCAGGTAGCATTTGTTTTGAAACATTGTAAGCAACCCAAGACCTATCTTTTTCCTTCCTCAATGCTTTCCTAAGGATTTGGTGCTGAGTGATTTAGTGACCACTAGATGGACAAATATTTGCAGATATCTACTTAGACTTTGACATGTAGGTAGCACTCCCAGATCCCAGGCCATCACTGACCTGCTTTCTACCACTAGAAATTAAATGTGTGTTTTCAAGTTTCAAGTAAAGGGAATCATACAGTATGTATTCTCTATGCTCAGTATCTTTCACTCAGCCTATTTGGAAAATTCATCTACTGTTCCAGTCATTATTAATACATAACTATACATTTCAAAATTTAGTGGAATAAAACGTGTTAGTATGTTCACTGACTGTGGGTCAGCATTTCAACAGGGCACAGTGGAGACAGCAAGGTTGGAGAGGGTCCTCTAAGGTTTGTTAAGACTTGTTTTGTGGCATGACATAATCAATCTTAGAGAATGCTCCATATGCACTTGAGAAGAATGTGCGTTCTGTTGCTTCTGGCTGAAATGTTCTGTATGTCCATCTGGTCTAATGTGTCATTTAAGGTCACAGTTTCTTTATTGATTTTCTGTCTGGATGATCTATCCATTGATGTAAGCGGGTATTTAAGTTCCCTACTGGTATTGTATTACTGTCATTTTCTCCCTTTAGGTCTGTTAATATTTGGTTTATATATTTAGGTGCTCCTATGGTGAGTACATAAATATTTACAAACATTATATGTTCTTTTTGGATTGACCTCTTTATCATTATGTAATGCCCTTCTTTATCTCTTATTATGGTCTTTGTTTTAAAGTCTATTTTGTCTGATGTAAGTATAGCTACCCCCGGTTCTGTTGGCTTTCATTTGCATGGCATATCTTTTCCTATCCCTTCATTTTCAGTCTTTAGGTGTCCTCACATATGAAGTGAGTCTCTTGTAGGCAGCGTAAAAATGGGTCTTGTTTTTTAACCTATTCAGGCACTCTCTGTTTTTTGATTGCAGAATTTAGTCCATTTACATTTAAAGTAATCATTGATAGGCATGTACCAGTAAATATAAATATCAATATCAATCAATGCTTGTTATGTGCCCTTCTCTCTCCAATCTAATCTATAATTCTATCTACACCAACTTACTTATTCTTATACCACATAGTTAAAATAATTTTTAAGGTAACTCATGATACATAATGTACAAAACAAAAATATAAATTTGAAGTAGACAAGAATAAAAAAATAAACCTTTGAATTTTTTAATATTCCGCTTTTTAATTTTATCCTCAATGTGAATAAGAGGCATTCTGGATCAGTGAGAGATTGTTTATTACTATTTCCAGAATAATAACTGTATTGCTTCCTTTGTTCCCACTCCTACCCTGAGACAACAGTGAGAGCCAGGTGGGAAAACATATTTGGGGAGCCAGACACTCCCTATGCAAGGGCCAGAGAAAAATGGATTTTTTTCTGCTAATATATAAGAGAAAGATTCAGCTGTCTTTCTCTCCACTCCAAAAAGAAGGGAGAAAATCCCTTGCTCCTTAGAAACAGAATAGAAAGCATCCTGGGTTCTCACTCTAATCTTTTGGAATGTAAATACATCACTCCAAAAGCCAGATATGCCCCCAGACTTTCAGGCTTTAATGGCCTTTAGGAATATATCCCAGGTCTCAGGCCTCATTTTCCCTTGAAATGTAAATTCATATCTATGGTGTAAATTAACTTCTCAAGACTTGTTCTTAAGCCAGAGTATGAAATTTCTACAAAAGTTATTCAGAAAACCACAGATCTGCAGAAACACAAAATAGTTACTCAATTCCTCAGAAATATAATGCTAAGGTCATAAAATGTATATTAACAAGAAACATAAAAGTTATGCTAGGTAAAGTCCTTGAAGCTGCCCTTTTTAGTAAACCCTAGAGATCTCAACTAGTTTCTGAGTTAATTGACTCTCTTTAGAGTCTCTTCTCTCCTATGCATGTACACACACACACACAAAATGAATAAGCAGAAAAAACCCATTATTTTTATTCCAAAAAAATGTGACTGTTGTTTTGTTTTTTACTTCCACTTGGGAAATTAAAATAGGCTTCACAGAATTAGAGACGCAAAATATTTTATTGTAAAATGGGGGAAAACTCATTAGGTTGACTTAAAATGTTATTTTAGTGATTTTATCCTTTCAGATTAAGTGCTTTTGCCCAGGGCATGTGGTTGAAGTCAGATTTCTTTATTAGGAACAGAGCATTTTAGAGCCAGGAGAGACTTTCAATATCTAACAACCCTAATGGATTCAGAGCTAATTTTAGAAATAGATATAGCTGGCACACATATTGATTTGCAGTATTGATGAGGTTTGTGTTTCTTCAGAAATATGTACTTCCAGTTATTTTTCCATTTTCCTATCACCCAAATGAGATTTCTAAAACCTTGAATCATAATTCTTGACAGGAGATTCATGGTTGAGATTTTGTTTTTCAGTTACTCATCTTTATTAGAATCAATGTGGTATCCTGAGAAGTATTGACTTTGTAGAAGATAAACTTGGTTTGGAATCCTTATTCTGCCGGTTACTACTTGTATGGAATTGGAGAGTGAAATTGGTTTAGTCATTTATGAAATCACTCTCTCTCTCTCTCTCTCTCACACACACACACACACACTCTCTCTCTCTCTCTCTCTCTCTCTCTCTCTCTCTTTTACAGATGAGGACACAGCTGTACACATATTAGAGGAAGTCTGTCTACATGTTGCAGTCTTTGGAAGTTTAATAAAGATGTATGAATTGCTTTAGTAGTGTGTATGAGCAGTAAGCATTCAACAGATGAAAGATGACATTAGTGTATAACAGTAATAAAAATTGCTTTCCTCTTTGTCCAATCTCAGATGGAATATCTAAGCATTGCTTATTTTCCATACTACCACTATCTTCCCCATCAACAAGAGGATCACTCAGGACACCCTTAGAAAGTTTCTTTAAGCACGTCTTTTGAGGACTACATTCTTCTGCATCACTTATACTGCCACAATCATTTATACATATTTGACAAAAAGTGGTGCCCCAGAGTCCATGGAAAGAATGCCTAGGAAATTTATTAGATATTCTAAGACATAAGCTTTTTTTCTAACAAAAAAGATATAGCATTAGCTGACCCAGTGGACAAAATAAATTGTTCCATGCTGGTTTCATCATGTTTTCTTTTTTCTTGTCTTTTCAATTTTTTCTCTATGTGTGCGCGCACATGTCTGTGTTCATATGTGCAGTACTCTAACTCTGGCTATTTGAGATGGCTTTTCTTCAGTTGTCCATTTAAGATCTTCTTAAGAGTTTTGGTCAGCAAAAGGCAATGCAGGGACCATCTAAGTAGAATAAATACTTTGAAACAAAACATATCTTTAGAAAAATGATTCCTCCTTCTCTCCCCTATGCCTGTAATAAAAATAAATGAGTTATGTAATAAAATAATGAGTTATAGTCATGCCTGCATAATTAGTAGAAAATGTATTTTAGAAGAAATAACCTGAAGCAAAGAATTTCATAGCTATATGTTTCTACTGGATATTTGTTCCAAGTTTAGTTTGCTTGGCATTACTTTTTCTCCTGGGGGTGGACCATTGCTCTTAGAAGTAACTGAGAGCAGATATTTTGATAAATCTCAAGTCCATGCTTAGTTTAAAATCCTTACTGGAGTTAACCTGAAGGATTATACTCTTGCCTGGCCATCAAACACATTTATCTTTCTCTTGCCTCTCTAGAGTAAGGTCCATACAGCACATAGCATCTGCTCTAGGATTAAAATACATACACATAGTCCCTAATTTTAATTGCATTGCTTTACCTGGTCATCTCTGATCTTCATTTAACCAACAAATAGAGTGACTACTATGTGTCAGACAATTTGCCAAGCACTGGAAATACAACAGTAGTCAAGCAGACAAAATTATTTTTAGGTGATAAAGTCAGGCAAGTAAACAGGGTTCAGAGAAGCAGGACCTTGTGAATCAGGATAAGACATTTAGCTTTTCTTTTCAGTTTGTCGAAAAGCCATTAGAAGGTTTTAAGCCATAAAATAAATTGACGTGGCTTATATTTTAAGAAAAGAAAATCATTTGGTTGCTGAATGCAAATGACGTCTTGAGAAGGGTTGAAGGGGCAGGAAGTCTAAATGCTTTTCTGACCCCCCATAAATAGAAACACTGCTCTCCTACCAGGATCCAGGATCATGCCATGTTTCCAAACATGGTCTCTTGAAACTGTTTATAGGTACAAATACTGGCTTGTTGCTCACTAGCTATGTGACCTTAACAGGGTTACATAAACATCTTATGTTACACAAACATTTCAATTTCATCCACAAAATGGGGATAACAATTTTACCTTCCACCAAGTGTTGATATTAGGATTAAATACTGATACATATAAAGCTGAAGCAGTTCCTAGCACACAAAAAACTTCAGTAAACAGCGGCTTCAAAAAAACTTTATTCATAAAATCCATTGACTACTCTCTGTTTTTGTTGTGTGGACTTTGGAATATCTTACCACAGTGACCACAATTCCCTTCCAGCTTGATTAGTCTCTTAAAATATTGAGCTACCCACTTGTTCTTGCCTGATCTGAGGTATCTCTCTTGGCTTGATAGATTGCCTGACTATATGATTAGTATGCACCAGTCATCACATTCTTCATCAAAGTCAGGGTTTTAAACTTCTTGATTCCACTGGGCCTTTGCAACTACCTCCCCCCCGCCCCAGTGTAAATCTACACTTATACTCTTCGTGTGTTTAACATCAGAGACATCTTATATAACTTTTGCTGCTATAGTATCTTTAGTGTCTGAGGGTCATGTTCTCATTTAAACCATACATATTCTCATGTCCATTTTATAATGGATTGTTTATATCATCAGCGTAGTTGCTGATTTTCACCATTTGTATCACTACCTTTCCCCTCTAGCCTCAAAAACAAGAATTCTAACTGCCTTATTGTGTTTGTGGTGTTGTAAAGTCTTAGTCTAGAAATATGTTAATATATAAGTCTTGGATTTCAGTGTAAGGGGAGGTATATGCAAGCGACCTAATACAGAGAGCTCTGGAGAAATGGGTTGAATTAAATCATCTAAGAATGAGCCTCCCAAGTGAGTTGCCAGAAGTTCAACCAGCCTCCTAATTTCACTGTTGTGACCCTCCAGTATAGCCAGGCTCCCTGTGGTGGTCCAAAATTATAATATTTTGTTCTTTCTTCACATCCTGAAAGTTTGGAGAATGTCTTTTGTGACTGGGGTTTTGTACGTTTGAATTTGAGGTTAGCTAGCGATTTTCTGATGAAATAAATTCACATTTGTTTTTACATCGAGTAATTGGCTATGATTTAAAATTCAATATAAGTCATAAAAACAAGTATTAACCTTTTCTTATATCACAACCACTGTACTGTGCATTTTATATGCATAATGCCATTTAATTCTATTATTTTTTCAACCTCCTATATAGAGTTAGTAGAGATTGAGAAGCAAATATAATCATTTCTATCAGAGATCCAGTGTCAAATAACACTCTTGCATTATGTCTATATGTCCCTGGCCTAAAATGTTTTTGCAAATGCTAGCCCAGGATCTCAGCAACATAAATACTGTTGAATATTTATCTTTTCAATGATTCAAAACTCTTCCAAACTTAAAAAAAAAAGAAAGAAAAAGAACACTGACATATAAAAACAATATTGCTTAAAACAGGAGTTGGTATACATTTTCTGTAAGGGTCTAAATTGCATATAAGTGTTTCATGGGCCATATGGTCTCTGATGCAAGAACTACTTAGCCATTGTAGTATGAAAGTAGCCATAGAAGATACATAAACAAATGGGTGTGGCTGTGTTCCAATAAAACTTTTCTTGTGAATCCTCCTTAACAATTAGGGATAAATGAGTATTATTCTTAAAAGAAGAAATTTTGATGAAAGAAAATTTTAAAACTCTTGAATTTTTATTTATTTCTAATCGGGGGCACAAACAGGCAGCAGGAACACCCACAAAGCACAGTAGAAAACAAAGGTTCCAAACACTTCACATGACTTGTGGTTGAAATTTAAAATTGAAAGGGAGTGTATTCCTTAATTTCAAACCTTGTGCAGATGCTGGTTACTTTGAGATATTAAAATGTTTTTCTGTGTGTGACTATCACTAATACAGGATTTCTCTGTGATACTCAGAAGTAAGAAGTAGGATGGCATAGTGGAAATCTCATGAATTAATGGTCTAAGATAATTGGGCTTACACAAACCTCCACTGGTCACTGGTTATCTCCGAGCAGGCAAATTTCTCTTTTGAGGCTCAGTTTTTTCACTTGTATAATGACTAAATAATAACTACCACATATTGTCAAAACTTAATGAGCAAGTCCCTGACAGAGTAAGCGCTCAGGGTATAAGTTTTACTTCATCACCAAGTAGTAGGGTTTATTTCAAGCCTGAATCAAGATTGTGTGTTCTGAGTTTAGGGACATCTGGATGCCAATATTTCCTCCCTTAACTTTCTCTTTGAAGACAACCTGGATGTGGGGAGTTTCTGGCACAGGTTTGAGGGCCATACTGAGCCTCTTCCTCATGATTAATGGAGTACTGCTGGTACAGGCACACAGTGATCAAGCTGTGCTGGAAGGTACAGTTGTGGGTGAAAACAATCACATTCATTCCTACTTTCAGGAGAAAGGCACGACAGTTGCCCAAGCTATTAGAAATATTAATGTAACCTCAACTCCTAGTATTTGATGGTGCCTGAATAGCTCTTTGTCACAGGTGAGTCTGGAGCTTTCAAGCAGCCTTGGATTAGCTATACAGAGACCCAGAGAAGCTTGATTTTCAGGAAAATAAGAGTTGTGGAATTTGTTTTCAGTCATAGTAAATCTATAATGTTTATCATCTATTCTATGAACTGAGTACAGCAATAAAGTTATGATAAATTAATAAACTTCTTTACTATTTACTGAGTCCCAACAATGTGCAAGGTCTGGAGTTGTTAGACCCTGTAGGGGACAAGTGCATATTGGCCATGGTCTCTGTCTTCAAAGGGCTTACACATATTTCAGAAGATAAAATGAAAATTTTACTAATAATTCCTGACTTTGCAAATGTTTGAGAGCATTAATAGTCAGAGGACAAGCAACGTCAGATATATCACTTTATTAAGATCTGGACAAACTTACTAAATACCTCAGGTTTCACTACATTTAGTCTAAAAATCAATTTGGGGAAAGAAACAAAACTCCCTCAAAGGTACTCACACACCTACCTACAGACTGTAAGGCAGAAGAGGTAGTGTTAGGAGTCAGGGAAAGAAAAGATCAGTGGTGGGTAGCAGAAGTATCATGAAGAATGTAGTACTAGATGTGTGGATTGAAGAAGGGTGGGCAGGGGATGGCCCTTCACCCCAGAGTGACTTACCATATTTGTCAAATCAGAGAAGAGTGGCCTGGAATGAAGATATGATTAAGCCACAAAGACTGATGAGTATACTGAGTTCTGTTCAATCAACCCTGAAAAAGATGGTTCAGTTGAACCTGTAGGAAGATGAAAGGAGAGCTCAGCAGGTGTGCTGAAAAAAGGAGCAGGGGCAGCAAGACCTGAGCAGGCCAACCAACCAAATGACCTATTAGCTAAAAGTAAAGTCCCTAGTTTTCTTTAGTTGGTGGTCTTAAAATATTTTGTAAAAAGTGTTTGGATGTGACAACTTAGGTCTTCTTACATTTGGCCATCCATGCTATTGAGAAATTCCCATCAGAAAGGCAGAAGGGGACAGAGTCTCAGTCATTCACTGGTACTACTCAGTTTCTTGAACAGAAAATATAAACTTTAAGGAAAATATCTTTAAGTAAAATTACTCTAAACACATTTATTGAGAGTCTACCCTGTGTGAGATACAATTCTAAACCTTGAAGATATAGCACTGAACAACAGCCAATATTTTCTGTATTGCATTCTAGTACAGTTAGATAGATGAAAATCAAATACATAATTAAGTCTTCACTGATCAGGTGCTTAGTCTTCAATGACCAAGTGGGAAGGCAGATAAGGAGAGCATAAATGTATTGTATTAAGGGTGTGTATTTAAAATAGAGCAAGTAAAGAGAGACTTGCTGAAAAGGTGTATTTGAGGAAAGAACAAACAGAAGTGAAGGATGGAGCCCTGAAATGACAACATGTTGTCATATTATTTCTGTGTAGAGCAAGAAGTGGGGAGTAGCTGAAAAAAGCCAGGGAGAAGAGTAAGGTCTGAGAGCAATAAGGCACCAGATCATGTAAGGACTTTAAGAGCATTTCAAGGAATTTAACTTCTACTCAGTTAGATGATAAACCACTGAAGGATTTTACACAGAGGAATGACATGCCATCGCTTCCATTTTAAAAAAGATTTCCAACTACTTTGGAAAATAGACTATGAGAGAGGCAAGGACAGAAAAGTGAACCCACTGATCAGGAGGTTGTGGCAGTCATCCGTGCAAGAGGGAGATGATTGTGGTTTTGCTCAGAGTGGTATCAGTGGAGCAGATGAGAAGAGGTTAGATCCTCACTACATGCTGAAGGAAGAGCCAACAGGATGTCCTGACAGATTGTATATGGAGTGTGAGAGAAAGAGAGGTGGCAAGGACAATACCATGATTGTCTTGAGTGGTTATATTGATCTATAGCATTATTTCCTGAGATGAGCAAGACATTTGGAGGAACAGTTTTGGGGATGCAGATCAAGAGTTTTGTTTTGGTATAAATTAAATTTTTGATGCCCACTAGATATCAAAATGAAGTGTCAAATAGATAACAGAAGCTAAGGAAATATTTCTGAAACATATAAATTTGCAATCAACAGCATAGCAAGAGTTTTTAAGACATGTGATTTGTTGAGACCTCCAAGGAAATAAATGTAGATAGAAAAGAGAGTAAGTTCAAAGAGTGAGCCCTAGGACTGTCCAATGTTTAAAGGTTCGGGTTGTGAGGAGAAATTAGTGCAGAAAGGCAAGAAGAAACAGCTATTTGAGGGAGAAAATGCAGGCTAGGAGTCAAGAAAGGAAAGTGTGTCAAGAAAGAAAGAAAAGAAGAAAGAAAGAAAGAAAGAAGAAGAAAGAAAGAAAGAAAGAAAGAAAGAAAGAAAGAAAGAAAGAAAGAAAGAAAGAAAGAAGAAAGAAAGTTCAAATAACAAACCAAACATGACCAAGAAGTGAAATTAAGACAAACTTGATGATTGAATTTAAAATCTGGAAGTCATTGGTGACATTGATGAGTAATTTCAGTAGAGTAGTGGGGACAAAAGAGATTGTCTTTTGTCCCTGATTGGAGTGGCTCAAAGAAAGAAGAACTAGGGAAAGTGATTGTAGATAATTCTTTGAGAACATTTTGTTGTATCAAAAAAAGTATTCAAGCTGTTGGATGGGCATGAGAGATCAAGAGACTTACTACAATTTGTTTAAAGATAAAGAACATTACAGTTTGTTGAGGAGTGAGGAGAAGGTGTGACATAGTCCTATAGGAATATGGGACTTATGAATAGAGTCATGAGTGCTGTCTTCTTGGTCTTGCCTATCCAACAGGAGAAAATCTAATTATATTGCATTTCATTTTATATCCTGTCACCATTTAGCTTTTAAGTTATGTTCTTTAAACCATTTTGACCTTGCTAAATTTAGTGCATTTCTTAAAGCTGTTATGAAACATAAGCTGAAGGTGAGAAATAATGTCAACCCCTCAATAAAATTGTTATATGTATTATGCACAATTCATTAATTATCTCAATCTATATAGCAACCCTATATAAAAAAATTCTCTCATTTTTAGTTTATCACGAAGAAACCAAAACTCTAGGAATAGTAAGTAACTTGTTCAATGACACTGGCTAAGGAATGTGATTATCAGAATAAAGGAGTGAAATGACTAAAAACTCTATTCACCCTGGGTCTGCCGTTCCCCAGGAATAACTTTGTCCCTTTGGGTGGCAGAGCTGGGTAATTTGTTATGATTTTTGTTGCATTTATCACATGATGTTTGCTATGCATGTTAATTGATAAATCTGCAATTAGAAATAAAAAATATGGTAGTGATAAAAAAATCTCAAATTTGTCATTATTCTGCCAAGTCAAAATTCCTACTTAAAATGAAGGTCTTAGAAAAGGAAAGAAAATTTAGTAAACATGGCAACAGCATTTTGATGATAAAAAAATCTTGGAGTTCAAACAATCTAACAATCTCAATTTATAAAATAGGTATGAGGGCCCAGAAAATAAGTGATTTGCCTAAGGTAGTGGAATTAGTCACACAAGAACATAGAGCTCCTGATTTTGAATCTACTGTTCTTTTTGATGCACTTAAAACACAATTAATGGGCTGAAATTAGCTTCTACAAAGAGAATTACAAGTTTCCTTTGATTAATGTGGTTTTGGAGTACTTGAAAATAATATTTCTTTTAAAGCCAGACAGAAAACGCTCATTTTTATTCCAGTATTTCTATGTGAAACTTCTCCCATTTCTATTAAAATTTAAATATTTTTCTTTATTCACCTTATTCTCTTCATTCACTTGGATTTGTCACCCCTTTTCTTCATGTTTCTCTTCACAAAGTTGGTACAAGACTAAACATCTGGGTGTACAGTGTGGGCTGCTTCTCATTTCTGATTTAGAATACATTCTACATCATCTGTCATCCTTCCTGGGACATCCACCACTGAATACACTCCTTTAAGTTTTTAAGAGGGTCTAGGGGATTGGTTTCCAGGTTGCTAGCTAGAAGGAGAGTGAGAAAAACATTGAGGAAAGAGAGACAGAGGAAGCTCAAGAGGGCAAGCCCGAAGAGTATCTGGATTGTCAAAAGTAGAAAGTGAGCAAGCTCTGCACAAAGCTGGGGGCCTCCAAGACTGTTTTGTACAAGAGCCGATCCTCGTGGTGATACCGAATGAACACAAGAATCTACAGCCTCAAAAACCTCTCATGGAAACCACAATGAGAGTAGATTAGAGAAACTCCTATGAGAGGTTGCTTCACTAATTTGTAGCAGAGAAATAAGAAGAGAACAGAACATTCTCATACATATCTAATCTTCTTTAAAATATGCTTTTGTCTGACATTTGGACTCCATGGAGTCCCTTTGATATTGAAATATGTTCCAGGGTTCATTGCTTTTTGAAAAAAAGTTTCATATACTTTAGCGATCATGTTAATTTAAACAGAAAACTCTGACTGGGGAGTGAGAATAATGTATAGACTAGTTATATCATAATATTGCACTATACTACGCTAGTCACTTGGTAGAGTTTGGAATTGAATATAACATTCTCCAAGTTTGAAAGATTGATTATGGTGTGATTATGAGAAAGAGTAAAGCTTATTTTTTCCTCTCAAAAAAAGGGACACCAGTATATGATAGAAAGAACATAGAGTCAGGCAGAAATTTTCTTTTAATTTCTGCTTTCCATTTATTGATTATGTAGCTTGAATAAATTACAAAAACTTTTCTTCTTCGAAAATGCTTGGTTGTTTCACCTGGCTTAACCATAGATAATGCTGTATCTGTAATATTTTAGATATGCTAGAAAGCTAGCCTAGATGTAACTAATGCACAAAGACAGCAGACAAGGGCCTCAAAACCTTTTCATTTACCATGACACTATAAAAAATTGAGATTGCACAATTGGTATTTTAAAAATGGTTTATTTCCCACAATTTTGACTGTAACTAAGGCAAGTTCAATATAGTTCCTGTCACCCAATTTAAAATGCTCTTTTCAACTGTCACAACGAATAAAGCTGGCAAATTCCATTTGATGTGTGGATGAGTATTTGTTTGGTTTGGTAATGGATCAAATACCCTGAGGACATTCATGAGTCTTCAATTCTCTCTTGCCATTGCCCTGAAAGAGTGACAGAAATTCTACCAGTAAATGATCATTTAGATTAAAGTTCTTTTGATTATGTTCGAAATTTCTGGAAATACATGAGCATGTAACCAGGCAATAATCGTGTTGTAAATTTATTTTTTGTATTCAACAAATTTATATTAAATGCAGTATCTATATGCAAGACAATGCTAGGTTTGTGGTACCAGAGTAAGCACAAACAGAATCTTTGCTGTCTGGATATTATAGTCTGTGAGAGGAAACAGATAATCAAATAATTGGACCAGTAAGTGTGTGATAAACTAACACAAGTTTTCAGAAAATAAAATAATAAAGTTTGGTATAAAGTTATCTGAGCTAGGGCTTTATTTTGGAAGGAAGAGAAAGGATCTTCTGCATAAAATTTCATTATTTTGAACAAAATGGTATATTCAAGGTTTCTGTTTCTTCTTGTGTCAATATTGACTTTTACATTTTTTCCAAAAACCAATATGTTAAATACAGGTTTCAAAATTATTGATGTATGGATATTAATGATATTCTTTTGTGGTATAAAAGATAACTATTATATCCTTTTTTCCTAATTCTATCAACTTGTTTTCTTTCATCTTTGTCAATTAAATTATTTTCAGTTTAGGGGCAGAGCAAGATGGCAGTGGAGTAGGAGACCTGGATTACGTCTGGTCTCAGGAATCAGCTAGATAGGGATCAAACCATTCTGAACACCTATGAACTCAACAGGAGATCGAAGAAAAGAATAGCAACAACTCTCTGACAGAAAAGCGACCACTTTCTGGAAGGTAGGATGTGCAGAGAAGTGAATCTGAGGAAATATTCGGGAGGATAGATGGAGGGGGTGGGGGCCTCCGTCCGCCACTTCTGGCAAGTGATAGAGCACAAAATAGGAACTGAAGTCAGTTCCGCTGAGGGACGTCGCTCCAGTGGCTACGCGGGGGGTGGTACCCTTGTGGGATAGTGTGGTCTCAGGACCCTCAGGGTCACAGGAAGACCGGGGGAGCCTGAGTGCAGCAGAGCTCCTGGGTATCAGAGTGGGGAAGCTGGCTGCAGAGACGGAGCCGAGGCGCAGGTGATCGCCTCGTGATCAGTGACACAGTCGGGCCACTGCTCCTCCAGCAGGGACCCAACAAGCGGCAGATCCAGGGAGACTCCCCTTCCTCCCCTGAGAGGAGTGGCACAAGAGTGCACCGCAGGGATCTGCTGGGTTTGGAGACTCCACACCGAGGAGGGTACCAGTGATAGAAATGCTTGGTCACAGGCGGGGTGAGACCGGGGAGACGGGAGTGAATGCTTTTCCCTGGGGGTGCACTGAGGAGCGGGGCCCTGAGTTTTCAGCTCCTCCAGGGTGGAGATTGGGAGGCCACCATTTTCACTCTCCTCCTCCAAAGCTGTACTGAAAGCTTACAGGGAACAAAAGCTCCCGAGAGCAAACCCGAGCAGATTACATAGCCTGGACTGGCAAGGGCGGGGCAATTCCACCTCCGGCAAAGACTTTTGGGAACAACAGCAACAGGCCCCTCCCCCAGAAGATCAGCAAGAACAGCCAGCAAGCCAAGACCAAGTTTACCGATCAATGAGAAAGGCAGAACTCCAGCACTACGGGAATACTGCACATAGCATTCATGGCTTTTTTTTACCATGATTCTTTAGGCTTTCAAAGTTAATTTTTTTAACTTTTTTTTTTAATTTTTCTTTTCCCCTCTTTCAACCAACATCTTATCAAACCCTTTAAAAAAAACATTTTTATTATTCATTTTTATAGTCATATTCTATCCCTTCATAGTAGTTACACTTTCTGGCATATATATATAAGTTGTTTTCTTTAAAATTTTGAGATACAATTTCTTCTAACAGATCAAAATACACCCTAAATCTCTCGTATATGGCTTTGTTCTAGTCTCCTGCCTGATCACATTTTCTCCCTCATTTTCTTTCTTTCTTTCTTTCTTTTTTAAAACTTCTTTCTTTTTTCAAACAACTTCTTATCAATTCCTTTATAAAATTTTTTATAATTTTCATTTTTACAGTCATACTCCATCCCTTCATCATATCAACCATTATTTTGTACATATATGTGTTCCTTTCTTTAAAATTTTGGGAGGCACTTTCATCTAACAGAACAAATACACCCAAAATCTAGTGTGTGGCACTGATCTATGCACCACCTGATCATATTTAATCATATTCTGTTTTTTTTGTTTTGTTTTGTTCTGTTTTTGTTTGTTTTTATCTTTATCTTTTTCTTTTATTTTTCTCGTTCTTTTTTCTTTCTTTCCCTTTCTTTTCCCCTGGTTTCAGGTCTTTTCTGATTTGTTTAGAGTATATTTTCTGGGGATGTTGATGCCCTGTTAGCATTTTGTTCTCTCATTCATCTGTTTTCATCTGGACAAAATGAGAAGACAGAAAAAAATCACCTCAACAAAAAGAACAAGAGGTAGTACCATCTGCCAGGGACCTACTCAATATAGACATGAGTATGATGTTGGGCCTAGAGTTCAGAATGATGATTTTAAAGATACAAGCTGGGCTTGAAAAAAGTATGGAAGTTATTAGAGAAACGCTTTCTGGGGAAATAAAAGAACTAAAATCTAACCAAGTCAAAATAAAAAAGGCTATTAATGAGGTGCAATAAAAAATAGGGGCACTAGCTGCTAGGATAAATGAGGCAGAAGAGAGAATCAGCAATATAGAAGACCAAATGATGGAAAATAAAGAAGCTGAGAAAAAGAGAGATAACTACTGGATCATGAGGGGAGAATTCGAGAGATAAGCGATACCATAAGACGAAACAACATTAGAATAATTGGGATCCCAAGAAGAAAAAAGAGAGAGAGGGGCACAAGGTATATTGGAGAAAATTATAAAAGAGAACTTCCCTAATGTGGGGAAGGAAACAGGCATCAAAATCCAGGAGGCACAAACAACCCCTCTCAAAATCAATAAAAATAGGTCAACAACTTGACATCTAATAGTAAAACTTAGGAGTCTCAGAGACAAAGAGAAAAACCTGAAAGCAGCTCAGGAGAAGAGATATGTAAGCTATAATGGTAGAAACATTAGATTGGCAACAGACCTATCCACAGAGACCTGGGAGGCCAGAAAGGACTGTATGATATATTCAGAGCACTAAATGAGAAAAATATGCAGCCAAGAATACTATATCCAGCTGGGCTGTCATTGAAAATAGAAGGAGAGGGGGCGGAGCAAGATGGCAGAGAAGTAGGAGACCTGGATTTCGTCTGGTCTCAGGAATTCAGCTGAACAGGGATCAAACCATTCTGAGCACCTACGAACTCAATGGGAGATCAAAGAGAAGAATAGCAACAACTCTCTGAACAGAAAAGCGACCACTTTCTGGAAGGTAGGACGTGTGGAGAAGTGAATCTGAGGCGATATTTGGGAGGATAGACGGCGGGGGAGGGGGCCTACATCAGCCACTTCTGGCAAGTGATGGAGCTGCGGAGCACAAAATCGGAACTTTTAGAAGTCAGCTCCACTGAGGGACGTTGCTCCAGTGGCTAAGCTGGGGGAGGCTAAGCTTGTGGGACAGTGTGGTCTCAGGACCCTCGGGGTCACAGAAAGACCAGGGGTGCCTGAGTGTGGTTGAGCTCCCAGGTATCGGAGCGCAGAAGCCAGCTGCAGAGATGGGGCCGAGGTGGGGCTCTCAGCTCGGGGTTGCCATAAACTGTGATCGGCGACACAGTCAGGCCACTGCTCCTCCAGCAGGGATGCGACAAGCAGCAGATCCGGAAGACTCCCCTTCCCACCCCGGAAGGAGTGGCGCGGGAGCGCACCGCAGGGATCTGCTGGGTTTGGAGACTCCACACGGAGGCGGGTGCCAGAGATAGAAATGCTCGGTCACAGGCCGGGTGAGCACAGAGTGCGGCTGGAGACCGGGGAGACGGGAGTGATTGCTTTTCTCTGGGACTCACTGAGGAGTGGGACCCCAAATTCTCGGCTCCTCCGGGACGGAGATTGGGAGGCGCCATTTTCACTCTCGTCCTCCAAAGCTGTACGGAAAGTTTTCAGGGAACAAAAGCTCCCGAGAGCAAACCCGAGCAGATTACTTAGCCCCGACCAACAAGGGCGGGGCAATTCTGCCTCCAGCAAAGACATTTGGGAACCACAGCAACAGGCCCCTCCCCCAGAAGACCGGCAAGAACAGCCAGTCAAGACCAAGTTTACCGATCAAGGAGAATGGGAGAACTCCAGTGCTAGGGGAATACTGCACAAAGAATTCATGGCTTTTTTACTATGATTCATTAGTTTTTCAAAGTTAATTTTTTAACTTTTTTTTTTGAATTTTTCTTTTTCCCTTTTTCAACCAATATCTTATCAATCCCTTTTTGGAAAAAAAATTATTTTTCATTTTTAGAGTCATATTCTATCACTTCGTAGTAGATACCCTTATTTTTGGCATATATATATAAGTTGTTCTCTCTTTAAAATTTTGAGATACAGTTTCTTCTAACAGATCAAAATATACCCTAAATCACCAGTGTATGGCTTTGTTCTACTCTCCTGCCTGATCACATTCAGTCCCTTTTTTTTCTTTTTTTTTAACCTTCTTTCTTTTTTCAAACAGCTTCTTATCTTATCAATTCCTTTTATAAAATCTTTTATAATTTTCATCTTTACACTCATATTCCATCCCTTCATTGTATCAACCCTTATTTTGTACATATATAAGTCTTTCTTTCTTTAAAATTTTAGGAGGCACTTTCTTCCAACAGACTAAAATACACCCAAAATCTAGTGCATGGCACTGATCTATACACTAACCTGATCATATTTGATCATATTCTGTTTTTTTGTTTTGTTTTATTTTGTTCTGTTTTGGTTTGTTTTTATCTTTTTCTTTTTTTTCCTCTTTCCTTATCTTTCTTCCCCGTTCTTTTCCCCTGGTTTCAGGTCTTTTCTGAATTGTTTAGAGTATATTTTCTGGGGATGTTGTTAACCTGTTAGCATTTTGTTCTCTCATTCATCTATTCTCCTCTGCACAAAATGACAAGACGAAAAAAAATCACCTCAGCAAAAAGAACAAGAGGTAATACCGTCTGCCAGGGACCTACTCAATACAGACATTAGTACGATGTTGGACCTAGAGTTCAGAATCATGATTTTAAAGATACTAGCTGGACGTGAAAAAAGCATGGAAGTTATTAGAGACACCCTTCCTGGAGAAATAAAAGAACTAAAATCTAACCAAATTGAAATAAAAAAGGCTATTAATGAGGTGCAATCAAAAATGGGGCACTAACTGCAAGGATAAATGAGGCAGAAGAGAGAATCAGCAATATAGAAGACCAAATGATGGAAAATAAAGAAGCTGAGAAAAAGAGAGATAAACAAGTACTGGATCACGAGGGCAGAATTCGAGAGATAAGCGATACAATAAGAAGAAACAACATTAGAATAATTGGGATCCCAGAAGAAGAAGAAAGAGAGAGAGGGGCAGAAGGTATATTGGAGCAAATTATAGCAGAGAACTTCCCTAATGTGAGGAAGGAAACAGGCATCAAAATCCAGGAGGCACATAGAACCCCTCTCAAAATCAATAAAATAGGTCAACACCCCGACATCTAATAGTAAAACTTATGAGACCCAGAGACAAAGAGAAAATCTTGAAAGCAGCTTGGGAGAAGAGATATGTAAGCTATAATGGTAGAAACATTAGATTGGCAGCAGACCTATCCACAGTGACCTGGCAGGCCAGAAAGGACTGGCATGATATATTCAGAGCACTAAAGAGAAAAATATGCAGCCAAGAATACTATATCCAGCTAGGCTGTCATTGAAAATTGAATGAGAGATAAAAAGCTTCCAGGAAAACAAAAATTAAAGGAATTTGCAAACACGAAGCCAGCCCTACAAGAAATATTGAAAGGGGTCCACTAAGCAAAGAGAGAGCCTAAAAGCAGCATAGACCAGAAAGGAATACAGACAATATACAGTACCAGTCACCTTACAGGCAATACAATGGCATTAAATTCATATCTTTCAATAGTTACCCTGAATGTAAATGGGCTAAATGCCCCAATCAAAAGACACAGGCTATCAGATTGGAGAAAAAAACAAGACCCATCTATATGCTGTCAGCAAGAGACTTATTTTAGACCCAAGGACACCCCAGATTGAAAGTGAGGGGGTGGAAAACCATTTACCATGCTAATGGACACCAAAAGAAAGCTGGGGTGGCAATCCTTATATCAGACAAACTAGATTTTAAACCAAAGACTGTAATAAGAGATGAGGAAGGACACTATATCTTACTTAAAGGGTCTATCCAACAAGAAGATTTAACAATTGTAAATATCTATGCCCCTAACATGGGAGCAGCCAATTATATAGGCCAATTAATAAAAAAGCAAAGAAAAACATTGACAACAATATAGTAATAGTGGGGGACTTTAACACCCCCCTGACTGAAATGGACAGATCATCTAAGCAAAAGGTCAACAAGGAAATAAAGACTTTAAATGACACACTGGACCAAATGGACTTCGCAGACATATTCAGAATATTCCATCCCAAAGAAACATAATACACATTCTTCTCTAGTGCCCATGGAACATTCTCCAGAATAGATCACATCCTAGGTCACAAATCAGGTTTCAACCACAACCAAAAGATTGGGATCATTCCCTGCATATTTTAAGAACATAATGCTTTGAAACTAGAACTCAATCATATGAGGAAAATCAGACAGAACACAAATACATGGAGGCTAAAGAGCATCCTACTAAAGAATGAATAGGTCAAAAAGGAAATTAAAGAAAAATTAAAAAAAATTCATGGAAACCAATGAAAATGAAAACACAACTGTTTAAAATCTTTGGGATGCAGGAAAGGCAGTCCTGAGAGGAAAGTATATAGCAATACAAGCCTTTCTCAAGAAACAAGAAAGGTCTCAAATACACGAACTAACCCTACACCTAAAGGAGCTAGAGAAAAAACAGCAAATAAAGCCTAAACCCAGCAGGAGAAGAGAAATAATAAAGATCAGAGCAGAAAACAATGAAATAGAAACCAAAAGAACAGTAGAATACATCAACGAAACTAGGAGCTGTTTCTTTGAAAGAATTAACAAGATTGATAAACCCCTGGCCAGACTTATCAAAAAGAAAAGAGAAAGGACCCAAATCAACAAAATCATGAATGAAAGAGGAGAGATCACAAGCAACACCAAAGACATACAAACAATTATAAGAACATATTGTGAGCAACTATATGCCAGCAAATTAGATAACCTGGAAGAAATGGGTGCATTCCTAGAGATATATCAACTACCAAAACTGAACCAGGAAGAAATAGAAAACCTGAACAGACCTAGAACCACTAAGGAAATTGAAGCAGTCATCAAAAATCTCCTAACAAACAAAAGCCCAGGGCCAGATGGCTTCCCAGGGGAATTCTACCAAACATTTAAGGAGAATTAATACCTATTCTTCTGAAACTGTTCCAAAAAATAGAAATGGAAGGAAAACTTCCAAACTCGTTTTATGAGGCCACCATTACCTTGATCCCAAAACCAGACAAAGACCCCATCAGAAAGGAGAATTACAGACAAATATCCTTGATGAACATGGATGCAAAAATTCTCACCAAAATACTAGCCAATAGGATCCAACAGTACATTAAAAGGATAATTCACCACAACCAAGTGGGATTTATCCCTAGGCTGCAAGGTTCGTTCAATATCCGCAAATCAATCAACGTGAAACAATACATTAACAAAAGAAAGAACAAGAATCAGATGATCCTCTCAATAGATGCAGAAAAAGCATTTGACAAAGTACAGCATCCTTTCTTGATCAACTCTCTTCAGAGTATAGGCATAGAGGGTACATACCTCAATATCATAAAAGCCATCACGAAAAGGTTACAGTGAACATCAGTCTCAACGGGAAAAAGCTGTGAGCTTTCCCCCTAAGGTCGGGAATGTGGCAGGGATGTCCACTCTCACAACTGCTATTCAACATAGTATTAGAAGTCTTAGCTATAGGAATCAGACAACAAAAAAAATCAAAGGCATCCAAATTGGCAAAGAAGAAGTCAAACTCTCATTCTTTGCAGATGATATGATACTTTATGTGGAAAACCCAAAAGACTCCACCCCAAAACTGCTAGAACTCATATAGGAATTCAGTAAGTGGCAGGATATAAAATCAATGCACAGAAATCAGTGGCGTTCCTATACACCAACAACAAGACAGAAGAGAGAGAAATGAAGGAGTCGATCCCATTTACAATTGCACCCAAAACCGTAAGATACCTAGGAATAAATCTACCAAAGAGGCAAAGGATCTGTACTCAGAAAACTATAAAATACTCATGAAAGACATTGAGGAAGACACAAAGAAATGGGAAAATGTTCCATGCTCTTGGATTGGAAGAACAAATATTGTGAAGATGTCAATGCTACCTAAAACAATGTACACATTCAATGCAATCCCCATCAAAATACCATCCACTGTTTTCAAAGAAATGGAACAAATAATCCTAAAATTTGTATGGAACCAGAAAAGACCCCGAATAGCCAGAGGAATATTGAAAAAGAAAAGCAAAGCTGGTGGCATCACGATTCTGGACTTCCAGCTCTATTACAAAGCTGTCATCATCAAGACAGTATGGTACTGGCACAAAAACAGACACATAGATCAATGGAACGGAATAGAGAGCCCAGAAATGGACCCTCAACTCTACGGTCAACTCCTCTTTGACAAAGCAGGAAAGAATGTCCAATGGCACAAAGACAGTCTCTTCAACAAATGGTGTTGGGAAAATTGGACAGCCACCTGCAGAAGAATGAAACTGGACCATTTCCTTGCACCACACACAAAAATAGACTCCAATTGGTTGAAAGACCTAAATGTGAGACAGGAGTCCATGAAAATCCTAAAGGAGAACACAGGCAGCAACCTGTCACCTCAGCCGCAGCAACTTCTTCCTAGAAACATCGCCAAAGGCAAGGGAAGCCAGGGCAAAAATGAACTATTGGGATTTCATCAAGATAAAAAGCTTTTGCACAGCAAAAGAAACAGTCCACAAAACCAAAAGACAACCGACAGAATGGGAGAAAATATTTGCAAATGACATATCAGTAAAGGGCTAGTATCCAAAATCTATAAAGAACTTATCAAACTCAACACCCGAAGAACAAATGATCCAATCAAGAAATACGCAGAAGACACGGACAGACTTTTTCCAAAGAAGACATCCAAATGGCCAACAGACCAATGAAAAAGTGTTCAACATTGCTCAGCATCAGGGAAATCCAAATCAAAACCTCGATGAGATACCACCTCACACCAGTCAGAATGGCTAAAATTAACAAGTCGGGAAACGACAGATATTGGCAGGGATGTGGAGAAAGGGGAATCCTCCTACGCTATTGGTGGGAATGCAAGCTCATGTAACCACTCTGGTAAACCGTATGGAGGTTCCTCAAACAGTTGAAAATAGAGCTACCATAGGATCCAGCAATTGCACTACTGGGTATTTACCCCAAGGATACAAATGTAGGGATCTAAAGGGGTACATGCGCCCTGATGTTTATAGCAGTAATGTCCACAATAGCCAAACTGTGGAAAGAGCCAAGATGTCCATCGACAGATGAATGGATAAAGAAGATGTGGTATATATATATATATATACAATGGAATATTATGCAGCCATCAAAAGGAATGAAATCTTGCCATTTGCAATGATGTGGATGGAACTGGAGGGTATTTTGCTGAGTGAAATAAGTCAATCAGAGAAAGACATGTATCATATGACCTCGCTGATATGAGGAATTCTTAATCTCAGGAAACAAACTGAGGGTTGCTGGAGTGGTGGGGGGAGGGTTGCTGGAGGGATGGGGTGGCTGGATGATAGACATTGGGGAGGGTGTGTGCTATGGTGAGTGCTGTGAATTGTGCAAGACTGTTGAATCACAGATTTGTACCTCTGAAACAAATAATGCAATATATGTTAAGGAAAAAAAAAGAAGAAGAAGATAGCAGGAGGGGAAGAATGAAGGGGGGAAATCAGAAATCGGATGAACCATGAGAGACAATGGACTCTGAAAAACAAACTGAGGGTTCTAGAGGGGAGCAGGGTGTGGGGATGGGTTAGTGTGGTGAGGGGTATTAAACAGGGCAGGTTCTGTGTGGAGCACTGGGTGTTATACACAAACAATGAATCATGGAACACTACATCAAAATCTAAAGATGTAATGTATGGTGATTAACATAACAATAAAAAATTTAAAGGAAAAAAATTATTTTCCATTTAAAAAAAAGAGAGAATCTTGTTTCAGAATGAAACTTTGTCTAGACTCTGGGTTTGGGGAAGGCTTTCCTGAGAGAGGTATCCTTGAACTGAAAACTGAAGACTGAGGAGTTGATATGGCTACAAAGATGAAAGAAGAGGACTCCAAGTGGAGAACCACATATATCCCGAGGCCCTTTGATGGGAGAAAGAATGGTGTGTTGGGGCAAAGAAAGGAAGCCAAAGACCTTGAAACTACGAGAAAAAAAGGAAGATGAAACGTGGATGAAACTGGCACAGAAAAAGTAATAAAAACAAAAATCAACACTTACATAGTTCTTAAAAAATCAAAATTCTCCCAGCTTTTACTATGCAACAGGCACTGCTTTTAGGTGACTTACATAAATTACCTCTTTTTTTCCTTACTACAAATGCTATGAGTTTAGTCTCGTTTTGGGAAATGAGAAAACTGAGGCACAGAGAGATCAGATATTGTCCAAGGTTTGCAAGTAGAAATTGCAAGTGCTGGGAACTGAGCCCAGGTGGTCTGGATTTGAATGTAAACCCTTATTTACTCTACTATAACCTCCTCATATTTAAAAGTTAAAATAATTATAGTTTAGTTTTATTAGGTGCTTACTATTACCAGACATTGTCCAACTTCTTAAATGTATTAATATATGCATTTAATAAAAATCATTTAGCAACTTATTGTTCTAGGCCCTGAAGATACAGCAGTGAATAGAACTGCCAAAAATCCTCATGGAGGATACATTTCAAGGAAGAGAGGCAGGCAGTTGAAATATAAATAAATATCTCACTTAGCATATTGCCAAGTGAAATAAGTCAATCAGAAAAGGACAATTATCATATGGTTTCACTCATATGTGGGATATAAGGAATAGTAATAGGGGAAAGGAGAGAAAACTGAATGAGAAGATATCAGAGAGGGAGACAAACCTGAGAGACTCTTAACTCCAGGAGACAAACTGAAGGTTGCAGATAGGAAGGTGGGTAGGAGGATGGGGTGACTGGGTGATGGGCATTAAGGAGGGCAAATGATGTGATGAGCACTGGGTGCTATACACAACTGATATATCATGAACACTATATCAAAACCTAATGATGTACTATATGTTGGCTAATTGAATTTAAATTAAAAAAAAGAAATATAAATAAATAAATAGCAGTCCAGATGACACCAAATGTAAGGCAACAGAGGGCAGCAGATGTACCAGGATGGAGGTGAGCATGTCTACTTTGCCTAGAGTTTTTGGAGAAGACCTCACTAACATGATGATATTTGAGTAGGGACCTGAAGGAAGAGAGGAAGAGAGACATGTGGCTGAAAGAAGGAACAAACAATAAGCAAAGCAGAATATGTTTGGCATGTTCAATAAAGAGCAAGGACACATGGTGACAGGATCTGAGTGGGTGACAGGAGAGTAGAAAGTATAAAGCCAGAGAGCATCAAGCTAGATCATATAGATCCTAGAGGCTATCACAGGTCTTCAGCTACTACTCTGAGATGGGAAGCCACTGGAAAGTTTACAGCAGAAGAATCACATGTGATGTGTATTAGTGAGATCATTCTGGCTGATGTGTAGACAATACACTGCAGACAGGGACTAAGAGAACACCAGTAAGGTCAATTAAGAGGCTATTTTAATAAACTAGGCTAGAGATGATAACATGTTGGATCAGCAAAGCAGCAGTAAATGTGGTTAGAGGTGGTCAGTTTCTTGATGTCTTCTAAAAATAGACAGCTGGATTTATTGATGGATAACATTCAAAATGGGGGAAAGAGAGGAATCAAAGATGACTTCTGGGTAACTGAAAAGATGGAGTTGTAATATCCTAAAATAGGAAAGACTGTGGAAATACCAGGTTTGAAGAGGAAGATCAGATATCTAGATTTGTCCTTGTGTTTGAGATATCTATTAAATATTCAAGTGAAGATGTTGAAAAGAGAGTTGTTTCTATGAGTCTGAAATTCAACGATGTTTGGATTAGATATATAAATTTGGCAGCCATCATGTCACAGATGATATTTAAACCCATGAGACTAGGTGAGAACTACTTTTTTAGTGACTATATATAGACACAAGTGCTAAGAGTTGAGCCCTGGGAATCTGGACTATTTAAACAATGGAAAGAGAAGAAGGATCCAACAAAAGCAACTAAGAAGAAGCACTGAATAAACACAGAGTTGATCCATGGTATACTATTGGATAAACTCTTCAAAAGGTAGAAGCGATTGTATCAAATGCTGCTAAAAGGTCAAGTTAGTAGGGATTGAGAATTGACCACTGGATTTAGCAAGAGCAAATGGGGAGAGAGGAACTGCAGACAATCTGTACACTCATCTTTCAAGAATCTGTGCTATTAAAAGAAGTCACTAATGGGATAGTAGCTGGGTGGAGGAGACAGTGATGTAAAAGGAGAGGTACTTCTTTAAAAGAGGGACATAAATGACAGCATGTTTGCAAATATACAAATCAGATGATGGAGTATCGAAAGAGAACAATTGCCAGAGTGATGACATTGGAGGGGGAAGAAGGAATGGAATCCAATATATTAATGGTGGCTACACCTTATAGGCATGGGCAGTCCATCCATAGAAACAGGAGAGAACTAGTCTGTATTGGCACACATCTTGGTAGTGTCGTAGATGTGATCATGGGAGAAGGTGAGATTTCTTTCTTCCAGTGCTTTCTCTGTTTTTCAATGAAGTAGAAAGCATGGTGATCAGCTAAGATTAAATAAAGGGAGATTTGAGGTTTGAGGAGAGGAAAGAAAATATGAAATAGTCAACTAAGAGAATTGGCGAGTAAATGAACTGTGGAAAGTAAGATTGCCTTTCAGCACAGATTCATTTAATACTCATACTATCCCGATGAGATACATGTTATTATGCCCAATGCCCATTTTATAGATCAGAAAATGGGAGTACAGAAATGTTTCATACTTTGCCGAACGCCACAGAGTTAAAAAGTAGCAGACAATTTACCTTTTGAGGTTTTAAAGCCAAGTGAATCTTAATCCCAACACCAATGACAAACTATTGAAGCATTTTCAACAGGCACATGACATGATCAGATTTGTATTTTGAAAAGATCACACTTGTTGGAGTGTAGCCAAAGGAGAGTCTATAGGAACTTGGACTAAGTAAGATGGAGGCAGAAAAGCCAGAGAAAAGAGGTCAGGGTATTTTTTAGAAGGTAAAATAACATACTTAGTGATGGGTTGATTATGAGGGATATCAATGATGACTACTGGATTTCAGACTTGCAATGTGGAATGGATATTGACATCATTAATGAAAGCAGAGAACAAGTTGTGCACCTTCTGAGTTTTCAGGGGCTTTGAGCCCTCCCAATGAAGATGTTGAGTAGAGAGTTGGCTGTAAAGATCTATAACTCCGGTGGCTAGAAGTATAAATGTGAGGCATAGTAGAGAGATGAAAATTAAACCATAACTGAAGATGAGATGGCTTTGGAACTAGCATACAGTTGGAGGAAAAGACAGTAGAGGATAATACCTTGAGGAACTACAAAATTTAAAAGTTGGATAAAAGAATATATGCCCACAAGTAGCCAGAGAGCTAGGAAAACGTTAGGAAGACTGTGTCAAGGGAGCTAAATAGAATATTTCAAGGGGGACGGTATGGTCAACAGTGCCAAATGTTATTCAGAGGGCAAGTAACATAAAGAATCAAAATATCCATTGGATATAGAAACTGTGAAATTATTGGCAAGATTAATCAGTTATATCAGCAGAATAATGAAGGCAGATGCCAGAGTACAATGTGTTAGAATGAGCTGGAGGGAAGAAAATTGCCACAAGAAGTAAAGATGAACTTTGTGAAAAGTTTAACTGAAAAGAGAATGAAAAATAAGGTGATGGCAGGGGTCTGTGGAATATAGGATTGAGGGTAGGATTTTTTGAAAGGGAAAGATTTGAATGTATTTAAATATCAAAAGAAAGCTTCTAGTTATCATAGATTTTTTTCAGTTTATGAGAATATTAGTGGGATAATCAATAATGTGAGGTAGGTGGGAAGACAGAATACCAAACACAGAGAAGAGATTGTATTGGCAAAGGGATATCTCTTCTAAAATAATAAGAGATCCCAGGCATATAGATAGGCTTATACAGGTTCTTTACACATTTGCCTATTAATATTTTATTTTTTGTATTGATTTGAAAGAGTTTTATATTATAAAGATATTACCTTTACCTTTTATTATATATGTTGCCTACATTTCTGGTGTTTGTCTTTTAATTTAAGTTTATATGTGATTTATGGCATAAATATGTTTTCATAAATAAGTTTGGATGAAGGTGGTCAAAAGGTGCAAATTTATAGTTCATAAGATAAAGATAAGATAAATGTGTACTAGGGATTGAAAATTAAGAGAGTAGATCCCAAGAGTTCTCATCACAAAGAAAAACATGATTTTCTTTTCCTTCTTTTTTTTTTGTATCTGTAGGAGATGATGGATTTTAATTAAACTTACTGTGATACAACTTAACAATATGAGTAAGTCAAGTCTTCATGCCACACACAGATGTACACAGCATGATATGTCAGTTAGGTCTCAATAAAAGTTTGGGGAGAAATCAAGTTATTTTCCCTATTCTCAGGACTGTGGGTTCTTTTATCAGGGTAGGGGTGGAGGGTGGAGATGGAATATGGATGAATATCTTGTGTTTTTATGGCTTTTTTGAAAGCCCATTATGTCCATGCCCCACATGGCATGGGCTTTTACTTAGATAGAAAAAAAAATAAGTTCTCAGTATTTCTATCTAGTTTTTATCAAATTTTCCTTTATAGTTTCTACACATGGCATTCTTCACATGCACTTTCTTCAACCAGTTTCTATAAACATTCTTCAATATTTTTTCTAAGACATACATGATTTTTTTCACTTTTGAATTTTTAGTACATTTAGAATTATATTTATATCAGGCATGAAGTAGGGATCTCTGCCCAGCCCACCTCCACCACAGCACGTCAATGGTGCTTTTAATTGGTACATGATGTCCGCCCTCCAGGTTTTAGCCTCAAGCAACTCACAAATGATGCAACACAAGCAAGGAACATTTCCTTGTGCTGGATCAAAATTGCCTATCTATCTGTTGGATTCTTTGACCCTGCTGTGGAAGCAAGGGCAGGGAGCCACACACATCTTTTCTCAAGCACCTGTGCCCCTTCTCCCACCAGAATCGTTCAGAATGTTTCCCAGGAGTTTGCTTTTCATGATCGTACTCATTTCTCAGATTAAAGGTATGTCTTAATCTTTTTATCAGGGTTTTCTTACTAGGCTATGAGGTAATGTTTCTTTGGTCACACAGTTTAAATGATAAATGATAAAAGACATTAAAACCCATTGATGATTTTGCTGAGGACATAGCATAGGACTTGGACTAGTTATGGCTAATATTGAGATTCTATGATTCTATGAAATACTTTAGCAGTCTTACTCTGATTTACAATGAGAAAGAAGGAGTGGACATTTCTGAGTATCTGCAGCACAGACACTGCGCTAGCCATTAGCCACTGTGTACATTAGCATGTGTATAATCTTATCTCCACTTTATAGATAGAGTAATTGAGAATAATGTCTACAGATGAGAGAGAATAGATACAGTATTTATGGCCATACTGCTAATAAACTGGTAAAATTTTGACTCAAATAATAGCAGATTCTAAAATCCTATGGTCTTTGTTCTATATCACTCTTCAGTGAGATAAGCAGGGCTCACCCCCAGACGACCACCACTTGTGAAGACTATTTAGCACTGATTCAAGAGTATCTAAATCCTTTCAACAAGGGAGAGCCTTGTATTTAGCTAGGAGAGTTAAGATTTCAAATACAAATGTACCTGGGAGATAAAATCAATAATTTACACTGAAACAATCCCTTCTAGTGCAGGTTTTGACAGGTGGCAGAATCCAGAGACAGGCATGAGGAGATTAAGATGATGAAGGTGGTAACTGCAGGACAAAGTAGAAAGATGGAAGAAGCTAAAAGACCTAATTTTTTTGGCCTGTTTTCCAATTTTGCTTACATTTTCCTAATTTGGAAATATCAGTCTCAGTTTCCTTACCTGTTACGTGGGGGTGCTACTTCATAATGATGTTGTACATGGCTGCTAATCATGGTTGTACATGAACTCTATGAGAATAATTGTTATCCAGTCACTGTGTGTGAATGTTAATGCCAGATGTATTTTCCCCCTTAAATGTTTCCTTTTAGACAAGGTAATCCTTGGAGTAGAAGGTCAAGAAGTGGTTTATCCTAAAAGGCTTCCTCTGATGCAGAAGCGAAATGTTTGGCACATCCATGATTATGACATACAGGTACAGGTTTTGATTTAATAAATATGATTTATTATTTTCACAAGATATGTAGAAAGCAATCTCTTGCTCCAATCAGAAGCAAACAAGAGAAGAGTCTTAAATTTTCTGAGAACTTTCACTCAGTTTACAGCATGCACTTGGGGTGGGGTGAGAGGGGGAGGTTGGGGAGGAAGCACCCTTTTGATAGATTAGGAAACAAGATGGAGTAAAATTAGAGAGTGCCATATAAAACTTTCCAGTTCATGTGAGGATTTTCACTAACAGCTTTCCAGGCTGATTTAAGGCAACCTCATTTGTTCTGAGCTGGTGCCTATGGAATATAATCTCTGAGCATTTTGCTTTCCCAGTGAGGTAATATGCAGGTTTACTTGCCTTACAGATTAAGCAGCAAAGTTGGACAACTTTCACAGGAACACATTTGGCCTGTTGCTTAGAATAGTGTTTATTCAGGTGTTAGAATGTAAACATTTACAATTTTATTTTCAAAAGAAACAAATACTTAAGCAGACAATATGTAAACATATAATAGGAAACAAGCTTCAAAATAAGGTAATTTTCAATTTCACTACTATAGAACACATTCAAGGACTGTTCTTAGATATTTATTACCAGGCACTTGCATTTTGGGTCTGAGCTTTCTAACTTGGTCCATGAGAATACTGATTGTCATTTGCCCCAGTACTCTTTGAGAGGGCAAATTTTTCCCAATACAACTACTTTTCTTCCCTCCACCATTAGGGGAGAGAGCCTTCCAGGCTCTCATTTTTAGGTTCCTCAGTCATAAGCAAGACACATTTCAACTTTCCAAATGATCCCACTTAACGTCTTTCCCATGGCTTAAGGTAATAAAAAAGCAACTCTTCATCTGCTGCCATTTGGAGATAATGTTTAACCATTTTTCTGTAATAATCTCCTTACAAATAATATTTTCTCTTGATCTCCAATTCCTTTATCCTTTATTCTTTCTTAAACTTTTTATTAATATAACGTTGTATATCAACTATACTTCAATTAAAAAAAAACTTTTATTGGTTGAAGTTCATTACTCATCTAAGATGGCAAAACCAGCCCTCTATCACCATTGTGCAAATCAAGACATCAGTTCCATTATGAATATACAAGATGAGCCTTGACTGGGGCAGGAAATATACAAGATGAATTTGGAGCATCTTATACCACCAGAAAGTAAGGAAATTCTCAAGCAAACAAACAACCCAAACTTACATTGATGGGAGTATGTCAAAAGAACAAAGGAGTCAAATGAAGGAGCTCCCAATAGCCAAAGAAGGGACAATTTGAGCAACAAAATTAATAATGTAGTTTAGGACTATAATAAAGTATAAATTAATATCTATGAACTCATACTGGTATAAATAAATAATTGAATAAATAAATAAATGGGGAGAATAGACAAATCTCCCATACATAAGAATTAAAAAATTGACATAGACCCTCCCTTTCCCAGAAGGTGGAGCATAACTCCCCACCCTTTAAGCACGGTCTGTGCATAGACCTTTCCAAAGAGTAGAATGTGGAAGAGTGTAACCTTACAGTGGAGAAAGGCTGACTAATGCTACCTCAGCCAGGTAACCAGTAATCATCATCAATAACAAGTCATGTTGATAGTATTTACTCTTAATATGATATGTTGAAAATGGCTTTATTTTGTTGTTTTCTCTCAAATCTCCACAATTCCAGGCTAGGAATGAGAAAAATATTGGAAAAAACTTAAGGAGCAACCTATAAAATACTTGATCAGTGCTCCTTAAAACTGTCAAGATTGTCAAAAAAGAAGGGAAGTCTGAGAAACTGTCATGGTGTAGAAGAGTCTAAGGAGGCATGACAACTAAATGTAATGTGGATGGGATCCTAAGACAGTGAAAGGACATTAGACAAAAACTAAGGAAATCTGGATGAGTGTATACTTTAATTGGTAATGTCAATCTTGGTTCATGAGTTGTGACAAGTACACCATAGTAATGTAAGATGTTAACAATATGGAACTCTGAGTTGTGAGGTACATGGGAACGCTCTATATTATCTTTCCAACTTTTCTCTAAATCTAAAATGATTCTAGATAAAAACAAATTTTAAAATTAAATAAAATTCTAAAATAAAACATAAAGTTAAAAACTCTGTATAAAAACAATATTAATGACAAGATTAACAAGAATGTTACATTTGACAATATTAACAATAGTGTCTGAATATTAGCTAATATGAAACCCATAATCACACATTCAAATTTTACAAAGTCCCATTATATGACTCTGTCATTCATACATGCCTGCATGTAAGTTCATCATGTTGTAAACGAGATTCAACCCTTCTTATGTGAGTAAACACCTAGGTTCTTGCCTGCCCACTGTGAATTATGTGTTTATAATGAAGTCCCAATTTTATGTTAAATTTGCACTCAACAAATGCCCTAATGCACAACTCACATTCAACAAACACAAAACTCTCCTTCAAAGTTGCCCTTCTTCAGAAGACCCTCCTTTCAATAGCATAGTTTAAACAAACCAGAAGCCTGAGGGAATTCTTTTTTTTTTTTTTTGAGAGAGAGAGAGAGAGAGAGAATCCTAAGCAGGCTCCATGCCTAGTGCAGAGCCAGACATGGGGCTCAATCTCACAACTCTAGATCATGACCTGAGCCAAAGTCAAGAGTGAAATGCTGAACCGACTGAGCCACCAAGGTGCCCCCTAAGGGAATTCTTTACTCTTTTCTGCCTCCTCCAACAAAAAAATCACTAAACTTTGTGCATTCTAATGTGTAAATATCCTTTGAAATTATCTGCTCTCCTTTTTCCCTGCTGCCACTCCCCTGCCCAAGTGACCTATATCCCATTAACAGTCTTTAAACGCTTTTTTAAAAAATATTTTATTTATTTATTTGAGAGAGAGAGAATGAGAGATAGAGAGCACAAGAGGGAAAAGGGTCAGAGGGAGAAGCAGACTCCCTGCCTAGCAGGGAGCCTGACGTGGGACTCAGTCCTGGGACTCCAGGATCATCACCTGAGCTGAAGGCAGTCGCCTAACCAACTGAGCCACCCAGGCGCCCCCTTTAAATGCTTTTCCTGCCTACAGTTGTGATTTTTGCTGATCCATTATCTGTAATAAGTAAGCCATCTAAAATACCATACTTCTGCATTTTTTGCCTAAACCTTTTTCTTCTCTTTGCTCTTAGGATAAGGTCCAAATCTTCTTAAGTGACTAACTAGTCTGTACATGATTTGGCTCCTTCCTACCTTTCATTTCTCATATTTATTCAACTTACACTTGATTCTCCAGCCACCTTGAACTTATCTAGGTTTCTCAAACATGTCGAGCTCCTTCCTACCTCAGGGCATTTGCATGCTCTGTTCTCTGCCCCTGATTCCTCCCTCACACAGTCACGGCATTTCTCCTATTATGATGCTTATAATACTCAATTACATTTGATTAATTTTCTTCTGTTGCCAAGCTGTGGTTTCCATAAGGGTGTGACCTGTATCTTGTGCACCATTGTATTTTCCATATTATCACTTTGCCTGAAATAACAGCTATTGAATACATGGGTTAACAATAAACTAAAGAAATGTGCTAGATGAATGACCAGTAACTGAATCCTTAAATTATAAATAATTCCTATAAATCACAAGGAAATAAAATACCACAAAAGAAAATATTTAAAGTACATAAGTTAGGAATTCACATACAAATATGTAAACAACCAACTAAACAGAAGAAAAATATCACTTCCAATGGTCATTAAAGAAAAGTTTGTCACAATAAGTTATCATTTCATTAATGTTAATATGAAAGGCAAGAAAATAAGAACCACTATAAATTTCTAGTGAAATTCTAACTTTGTGCTTCCTTTCTTCAGGGTTATCTTGCAGCACTTATAAAACATTTTTTTCCATGTTGCCAACAAAGAAATGGTGTCTAACTACAGTGAATGCCCCAAATCAAATTTCTGATCTGGATATAAGTTATATAAATTCACATTGTGATTTTCAGCCATAAAATACATACTATAAAGGAACATTTATTGGAATAAGAAAATGGTCATGGTCATGATTTATTTTTATGTGAGAAAGTAAACTATAAAACAATACACCCCAAACTGTTAAAAGATACATAAACAAAAGATCCGCAGGTGGGGTGCAGAATTGTAAGGACATACAGCTTGTTATCTCTGGATGAGGAGAGAATATATATATTTTCATTTCACTTTATTTTATAACTAGAAAAAAATACCCATCAAAAAATTTAATTAAAAAATAACTTACAAGCAAAACCCTCCATATATTGGCTTTCATAAATTCAGCCTAGTCCATATTTCTTATTTTGCCTGGCTGGACTGCTTGACTGCTGGGTAGACTGATAAAGTCTAATTTCCCCCTGCACCCATCCCACTCCCCACCCTAACACACACTAAATGAGCACACATTTAAGTTACATGATGGGTACTGTTTTGCAGGAAACATATGAAGAAGAATTGCTGTATGAACTAAAGCTAACTAGAAAAACCTTAATACTTCACCTTTTAAGATCAAGGTAAGTTCTATTATAATTCAATACCTTATAGATTTATTGGTCTGTAGTATTCCAGTTTTTGTAAAAACTGCCAATGAAGTGACTTCATCAAGTTATTGTTACCTATATATAGACTGAATTCCTACTCTTCTAATATAAGCCCGTCACATTTCAACATCTTAACAATTACAGACACTGCCCTTCAGGTCCTGAGTTACCGTCTATTTGGGGTACTTGGAGCCCTTTGAGCTTCATACACTCACTCTAAGAAGAGAGTTAATACATTACTTCTCTGTGAGTCAGTAGATCAAAGGAAATTTGAAAAACATGGTTTCTAGAGTGACTGCTAACTTACTCAAAATAGGTATCAAACCAAGTTCTGTTGGAGAATAAGAATGGGGAAGAATTTACCTCATCAAGCTACCTTGTGTCAGTTGAATAATTCTAATGCTTTTAATTTCTTCATTAGCTTTCTCCACAAACTCTGCATTGTTATTGCTGGATTTCCATTGTTTTCCTTTGGGCCATTCCTATGCACAATAGTCCTGCATCCCAGCCTTAAACATTAAAATCATAAAGAATTGTCAAATGCTAAGAAACATGGAAGGATAATCTATTGAACAATTGAGACTCTGACCTATTAGGTAAAAATAGCAACAAAAAATATAAAACAAACAAAGAAACAAACATTCTTTCTTCTACTCTGGAGTTACCTTTTGGACAAATGTACAGAAATATAATTAATCTAATAACATAATTATATTGATAACTTATTCAGACTCTGCATACATTCTTAGGATGGAGAAGGCTAACATCTATTGAACAATTTTTATGTGTCTTTCCTCAAAGTTCTCTCTTAATTCCCACGATATCCATACGAAGCCAATGTTGTTTTACTGAGGAAGAATCATAAGTTCACTGAAGTAAAAACTTGTCAGGATCACAATGCAGATGATGGTGCTGATTCTCTAAATCAGATCTGCCTGCTTTTGAAATTACCCCATGCTGCCTATGCCTCAAATAGGAATCTTATTATATTAGCTATCGTTTAATTCTGTTAATCAGCCTGGAGTGCTATATTTTAGAATTGTAGACATACAATGCAGTTTGATCTGATATTGATACCTCCGAAGGGCAACATTACCCTTGTCCCCTCAGCAACATGATGTAAGTGAATTTAGTGCATATCATCGAGTTTCCCAAATCTGGGAATATTATTTATTCAAACTGAAACTTGATCTCGTTAATTTAGATTTTTGTCTTGTTTCTGTAACCACTTCTTACCATACCCTGTGAGTTTCATTTTTATTCATCCAGGGGAAACAGTGATTGGGTCAACTTTGTTTTCACTATAGTAAATCCATTAATAGGTGAAAAGTTACATTTGTATGTATATATGAGGCAAAAGATACATTAATTTAGAATGTATTATACAACCAATCACTTTACCAAAAGTTCTATATATGCTATTTCAAGATAAGCACAGAAATAATTGTATTTTATTTACCTGTTGTATCTGTTTCACTTTTACCAACAGTTTATAATACAAAATATTTTTAATAATTTTTTATTGTTATGTTAATCACCATACATTACATCATTAGTTTTTGATGTAGTGTTCCATGATTCATTGTTTGTGCATAACACCCAGTGCTCCACGCAGAATGTGCCCTCTTTAATACCCATCACCAGGCTAACCCATCCCCCAACCCCCTCCCCTCTAGAACCCTCAGTTTGTTTTTCAGAGTCCATTGTCTCTAATGGTTCGTCTCCCCCTCTGACTTACTCTCCTTCATTCTTCCCCTCCTGCTATCTTCTTCTTCTTTTTTTTCCTTAACATATATTGCATTATTTGTTTCAGAAGTACAGATCTGTTATTCATCAGTCTTGTACAATTCACAGTGCTCACCATAGCACATACCCTCCGCAATGTCTATCACCCAGCCACCGCAACCCTCGCACCCCCCACCACTCCAGCAACCCTCAGTTTGTTTCCTGAGATTAAGAATTCCTCATATCAGTGAGGTCATATGATACATGTCTTTCTCTGATTGACTTATTTCGCTCAGCATAACACCCTCCAGTTCCATCCACGTCGTTGCAAATGGCAAGATCTCCTTCCTTTTGATGGCTGCATAATATTCCATTGTGTATATATACCACTTCTTTATCCATTCATCTGTCCATGGACATCTTGGCTCTTTCCACAAATTAGCTATTGTGGACATGCTGCTATAAACATTGGGGTGCACGTACCCCTTCAGATCCCTATATTTGTATCTTTGTGGTAAATACCCAGTAGTGCAATTGCTGGATCGTATGGTAGCTCTATTTTCAACTTTTTGAGGAACCTCTATACTGTTTTCCAGAGTGGTTGCACCAGCTTGCAGTCCCACCAACAGTGTATGAGGGTTCCCCTTTCTCGCATCCCCACCAACATCTGTCGTTTCCTGACTTGTTAATTTTAGCCATTCTGACTGGTGTGAGGTGGTATCTCATGAGGTTTTGATTTAGATTTCCCTGATGCCAAGTGATGTTGAACACTTTTTCATGTGTCTGTTGGACATTTGGATGTCTTCTTTGGAAAAATGTCTGTTCATGTCTTCTGCCCATTTCTTGATTGGATTATTTGTTCTTTGGGTGTTGAGTTTGATAAGTTCTTTATAGATTTTGGATACTAGCCCTTTATCTGATATGTCATTTGCAAATATTTTCTCCCATTCTGTCGGTTGTCTTTTGGTTTGGTGGACTGTTTCTTTTGCTGTGCAAAAGCTTTTTATCTTGATGAAATCCCAATAGTTCATTTTTGCCCTGGCTTCCCTTGCCTTTGGCGATGTTTCTAGGAAGAAGTTGCTGCGGCTGAGGTGACAGGTTGTTGCCTGTATTCTCCTTTAGGATTTTGATGGACTCCTGTCTCACGTTTAGGTCTTTCAACCATTTGGAGTCTATTTTTGTGTGTGGTGCAAGGAAATAGTCCAGTTTCATTCTTCTGCAGGTGGCTGTCCAATTTTCCCAACACCATTTGTTGAAGAGACTGTCTTTGTGCCATTGGACATTCTTTCCTGCTTTGTCAAAGAGGAGTTGACCATAGAGTTGAGGGTCCATTTCTGGGCTCTCTATTCGGTTCCATTGATCAATGTCTCTATTTTTGTGCCAGTACCATACTGTCTTGATGATGACAGCTTTGTAATAGAGCTGGAAGTCCAGAATTGTGATGCCACCGGCTTTGCTTTTCTTTTTCAATATTCCTCTGGCTATTCGGGGTCTCTTCTGGTTCCGTACAAATTTTAGGATTATTTGTTCCATTTCTTTGAAAAAAGTGGATGGTATTTTGATGGGGATTGCATTGAATGTGTAGATTGCTCTAGGTAGCACTGACATCTTCACAATGTTTGTTCTTCCAATCCATGAGCATGGAACGTTTTTCCATTTCTTTGTGTCTTCTTCAATTTCTTTCATGAGTATTTTATAGTTTCCTGAGTACAGATCCTTTGCCTCTTTGGTTAAATTTATTCCTAGGTATCTTATGGTTTTGGGTGCAATTGTAAATGGGATCGACTCCTTGATTTGTCTCTCTTCTGTCTTGTTGTTGGTGTATAGGAATGCCATTGATCTCTGTGCATTGATTTTATATCCTGCCATTTTACTGAATTCCTGTATGAGTTCTAGCAGTTTTGGGGTGGAGTCTTTTGGGTTTTCCACATACAGTATCATATCATCTGCAAAGAATGAGAGTTTGACTTCCTCTTTGCCGATTTGGATGCCTTTGATTTCTTTTTGTTGTCTGTTGCTATGGCTAGGACTTCTAATACTATGTTGAATAGCATTGGTGAGAGTGGACATCCCTGCCGCGTTCCTGACCTTAGGGGAAAAGCTCTCAGCTTTTCCCCATTGAGAATGATATTCGCTGTAGGTTTTTCGTAGATGGCTTTTACGATATTGAGGTATGTACCCTCTATGCCTATACTCTGAAGAGTTTTGATCAAGAAAGGATGCTGTACTTTGTCAAATGCTTTTTCTGCATCTATTGAGAGGATCACATGATTCTTGTTCTTTCTTCTGTTAATGTATTGTATCACATTGATTGATTGCGGATGTTGAACCAGCCTTGCAGCCCAGGGATAAAACCCACTTGGTCATGGTGAATAATCCTTTTAAGGTACTGTTGGATTCTATTGGCTAATATTTTGGTGAGAATTTTTGCATCCTTGTTCATCAAGGATATTGGTCTGTAATTCTCCTTTTTGATGGGGTCTTTGTCTGGTTTTGGGATCAAGGTAATGGTGGCCTCATAAAATGAGTTTGGAAGTTTTCCTTCCATTTTTATTTTTAGGAACAGTTTCAGGAGAATAGGTATTAATTCTTCTTTAAATGTCTGATAGAATTCCCCTGGGAAGCCATCTGGCCCTGGGCTTTTGTTTGTTCGGAGAGTTTTGATGACTGCTTCAATTTCCTTAGTCGTTATAGGTCTGTTCAGGTTTTCTATTTCTTCCTGGTTCAATTTTGGTAGTTGATACTTATCTAGGAATGCACCCATTTCTTCCAGGATATCTAATTTGCTGGCATAGAGTTGCTCATATTATGTTCTTATAATTGTTTGTATGTCTTTGGTGTTGGTTGTGATCTCTCCTCTTTCATTCATGATTTTGTTGATTTGGGTCATTTCTCTTTTCTTTTTGATCAGTCTGGCCAGGGGTTTATCAATCTTGTTAATTCTTTCAAAGAACGAGCTCCTAGTTTCGTTGATCTCTTCTACTGTTCTTTTGGTTTCTATTTCATTGATTTCTGCTCTGATCTTTATTATTTCTCTTCTCCTGCTGGGTTTAGGCTTTACTTGCTGTTTTTTCTCTAGCTCCTTTAGGTGTAGGGTTAGTTTGTGTATTTGAGACCTTTCTTGTTTCTTGAGAGAGGCTTGTATTGCTATATACTTTCCTCTCAGGGCTGCCTTTGCTGTATCCCAAAGATTTTAAACAGTTGTGTTTTCATTTTCATTGGTTTCCATGAATTTTTTTAATTCTTCTTTAATTTCCTGGTTGACCAATTCATTCTTTAGTAGGATGCTCTTTAGCCTCCATGTATTTGAGCTCTTTCCAACTTTCCTCTTGTGACTGAGTTCTAGTTTCAAAAGCATTGTGGTCTGAAAATATGCAGGGAATAATCCCAATCCTTTGGTACTGGTTGAGACCTGATTTGTGACCTAGGGTGTGATCAATTCTGGAGAATGTTCCATGGGCACTAGAGAAGAATGTGTGTTCCGTTGCTTTGGGATGGAATGTTCTGCATATGTCTGTAAAGTCCATTTGGTCGTGTTTCATTTAAAGTCTTTATTTCCTTGTTGACCTTTTGCTTAGATGATCTGTCCATTTCAGTCAGGGAGGTGTTAAAGTCCCCCACTATTATTGTATTGTTGTCAATGTGTGTCTTTGGTTTTGTTATTAATTGCCTTATATAATTGGCTGCTCCCACGTAAGGGGCATAGATATTTACAATTGTTAGATCTTCTTGTTGGATAGACCCTTTAAGTAGGATATAGTGTCCTTCCTCATCTCTTATCACAGTCTTTTTTTAAAATTTAATTTGTCTGATATAAGGATTGCCATCCCAGCTTTCTTTTGGTGTCCATTAGCATGGTAAATGGTTTTCCACCCCCTCACTTTCAATCTGGGGGTGTCTTTGGGTCTAAAATGAGTCTCTTGCTGACAGCATATCGATGGGTCTTGTTTTTTAATCCAATCTGATAGCCTGTGTCTTTTGATTAGGGCATTGAGCCCATTTACATTCTTGGTAACTATTGAAAGGTATGAATTTAGTGCCATTGTATTGCCTAGAAGGTTACTGTTACTGTATATTGTCTGTGTTCCTTTCTGGTCTATGTTGCTTTTAGGCTCTCTTTTTGCTTAGAGGACCTCTTTCAATATTTCTTGTAGGGCTGGTTTCGTGTTTGTAAATTCCTTTAGTTTTTGTTTGTCCTGGAAGCTTTTTATCTCTCCTTCTATTTTCAATGACAGCCTAGCTGGATATAGTATTTTTGGCTGCATATTTTTCTCGTTTAGTGCTCTGAAGATATCATGTCAGTCCTTTCTTGCCTGCCAGGTCTCTGTGGATAGGTCTGTTGCCAATCTAATGTTTCTACCATTGTAGTTTACATATCTCTTCTCCCGACCTGCTTTCAGGATATTCTCTTTGTCTCTGAGACTCGTAAGTTTTATTATTAGGTGTCAGGGTTTTGACCTATTTTTATTGATTTTGAGAGGGGTTCTATGTGCCTCCGGGATTTTGATGCCTGTTTCCTTCCCCACATTAGGGAAGTTCTCTGCTATTATTTGCTCCAATATACCTTCTGCCCCTCTTTCTCTTTCTTCTTCTTCTGGGATCCCAATTATTCTAATGTTGTTTCATCTTATGGTATCACTTATCTCTCGAATTCTGCTCTCATGATCCTGTAGTTGTTTATCTTTTTTTTTCTCAGCCTGTTTATTTTCCATCATTTGGTCTTCTATATTGCTGATTCTCTCTTCTGCCTCATTTATCCTAGCAGTTACTGCCCCCATTTTTGATTGCACCTCATCAATAGCCTTTTTGATTTCGACTTGGTTAGATTTTAGTTCTTTTATTTCTCCAGAAAGCGTTTCTCTAATAACTTCCATTCTTTTTTCAAGCCCAGCTAGTATCTTTAAAGTTGATTCTGAACTCTAGGTCTGACATCATACTAATGTCCATATTGAGTAAGTCCCTGGCAGACGGTACTACCTCTTGTTCTTTTTGCTGAGGTGATTTTTTTCATCTTGTCATTTTGTCCAGAGGAGAATAGATGAATGAGAGAACAGAATGCTAACAGGTTAACAACGTCTCCAGCAAATATAGTCTGTACAAATCAGAAAAGACCTGAAACCAGGGGACAAGAAAGGGAAAGAAAGAAGAAAGAGAAAAAAAAAAAGGAAAAAGAAAAAGATAAAAACAAACAAAAACAGAACAAAACAAACAAACAAAAAAACAGAATATGATCAAATATGATCAGGCTAGTGCATATATCAGTGCCACACACTAGATTTTGGGCATATTTTGGTCTGTTAGAAGAAAGTGTCTCCTAAAATTTTAAAGGAAGAAAGACTTATATATGTACAAAATAAGGGTTGATACAATGAAGGGATGAAAGATTACTGTAAAGATAAAATTATAAAAGATTTTATAAAAGGAATTGATAAGATAAGAAGTTTTTTTTAAAAAAAGAAAGAAGATTTAAAAAAAAAAAGAAAAAAAAAGGGAGAGAATGTGATCAGGCAGGAGACTAGAACAAAGCCATACACTAGTGATTTAGGGTATATTTTGATCTGTTAGAAGAAACTGTATCTCAAAATTTTAAAGAGAGAACAACTTATATATATATGCCAAAAATAAGGGTAACTACTATGAAGGGATAAAAATATGACTCTAAAAATGAAGAATAAAAAATGTTTTTTTTTTTTTAAAAGGGATTGATAAGATGTTGGTTGAAAAAGGGAAAAAGAAAAATAAAAAAAAACAGTTAAAAAAATTAACTTTGAAGAACTAATGAATTATGGTAAAAACGCCATGAATTCTATGTGCAGTATTCCCCTAGTGCTGGAATTCTCCCATTCTCCTTGATCGGTAAACTTGGTCTTGGCTTGCTGGCTGTTCTTGCTGATCTTCTGGGGGAGGGGTCTGTTGCCGTGGTTCCCAAATGTCTTTGCCGGAGGTGGAATTGCCCCGCCCTTGTGAGTCCGGGCTAAGCAAGCTGCTCGGGTTTGCTCTCAGGGGCTTTTGTTCCCTTCAAGCTCTCGGTACAGCTTTGGAGGACCAGGGTGAAAATGGTGGCCTCCCAATCTCCGCCTGGAGGAGCTGTGAACTTGGGGCCCCGCTCCTCAGTGTGCCCCAGAGAAAAGCAGTCACTCCCGTCTCCCCGGTCTCCGGCCACACTCCGTGCTCACCTGGCCTGTGACCGAGCGTTTTTATCTCTAGCACGCGACCCCGTGTGGATTCTCCAAACCCAGCAGATCCCTGTGGAGTGCTCCTGCACCGCTCCTCCCAGGGAAGGAAGGGGAATCTCCCCAGCTCTGCCGCTTGTTGGGTCCCTGCTGGAGGAGCAGTGGCCCGACTGGGCCGCAGATCACAGTTTATGGCAACCCCGAGCTGAGAGCCCGCACCTCGGCTCCGTCTCTGCAGCTGGCTTCCCCACTCTGACACCTGGGAGCTCTGCCGCACTCAGGCATCCCTGGTCTTTCTGTGACCCCAAGGGTCCTGAGACCACACTGTCCCGCGAGGGTTCACCCCTCCCCCCCTCCCCCCGCTTAGCCAGTGGAGCGGCATCCCTCAGTGGAGCCGACTTCTAAAAGTTCTGATTTTGTGCTCCGCGGCTCTATCACTTGCCAGAAGCGGCCCACGGAGAGCCCCTTCACCGCCGTCTATCCTCCCGAATATCATCTCAGATTCACTTCTCCGCATGTCCTACCTTACAGAAAGTGGTTGCTTTTCTGTTCAGAGTGTTGTTACTATTCTTATCTTCAATCTCCTGTTGAGTTCGTAGGTGTTCAGAATGGTTTGATCCCTATTCAGCTGAATTCCTGAGACCAAATGAAATCCAGGTCTCCTACTCCTCCGCCATCTTGCCTGCACTCCCTATAATACAAAATTTTATACATAGAGCCAAGTTGAATTTTATAGTGAATATTCATATACCCATTAATATACATATACACCCATAATCCCAACAAGATATACAAAGGTACTTAGACATATTTTTTGTCTATCCATCCATCCATCATGCTATTTTTATGCATTTCAAATTATATTGCAGACAGCATACTTTCCACACATACTTTAACAAGCTTATCGTTAGAATTTAATACTTATTTAGTTTTTTCTTCTCATGAAAATTTTTATACAATGAAATGGACACACCTTATATGAATGTTCATTGAATTTTGACAAATGCACACACCTGTGTTGCCCAAATTCTTATAAAAATGAACTATAAAATAACTCTCAGAAAATTTCCTTGTGTTTTTTCCTAATCAACTCCCTCAAAACCTACTCATAGAGGTTTTTACTCACCACAGATTACTTTTGTCTGTTCTGGAAGTTCTTTTTTTATTATTTTATTTTATTATGTTATGTTAGTCACCATACAGTACATCATTAGATTTTGATGTAGTGTTCTAGGATTCATTGTTTGCATAACACCCAGTGCTCCATGTAATACATGCTCTTGTTCTTATAAAGAGCTTTACACTGCATGTTGTGTAAGACTTCTTTAATTGAGCATTGCATTAACTAAACTCATCCATGTAGTTCCATGTATCAGAAGTTTGGTTCTTTTACTTTCTGAGTACTATTCCATTGTATAAATATACTACAGTTTTTTTATTTATTCTCCTGTGGATGGACAGCCTAAGGTGTTTCCAGGATTTGTTTATCATGAGTAAAGCTTAAATGAGCATTCTTGTATAGCTTTTTATAATATATGTTTTCATTTCTCCTTGGTGAACATCAAAGAGTGAAATTCCTGGGTCATAGGGTATATATACGTTTAGTTTTATAAAAAACTTCCATTTTCCAAAGCAGTTGCACAATTTTATATAACTACCATAATGTATGAGAATTCTAATTGCTCCATGTCCTTTTCATCATTGGGTATTCTCATCCCTTTTTAATTTTACTTATATGAGTGGATTTGTGGTAATATTTTATTTTAGATAAGTTTGCAGTCCCTATTGAAAACTTTTTCATATGATTATTGACCATTTATATATCTTCTGTAAAACATCTGTTTAAATATTTACTAATTTTTAATTGGGTTATTTGTCTTTTATCAAGTTGGAGAACATCTTTTTATATCTCGAAGACCAGCTCTTTGTCAAATATATTTCTTTATATATTTGTTTGTTATTTATTTTCTTTTTTTCTTTGTCAAATATGTTTCTTGTTAATGGTTTCTTCCAGTATGTGACATTTTCTTAATTGTGTATTTAAAGAGTAAAAATTTATAATTGGAAAACAATTTTAACTTATCAAATTTTTCCTTTGTGGTAATTGCTTTCTAGGAGCTGTCTTCTAAAGTCTTTATTGTTTTGGCTTTTAGTTTTGGTCTGTTATCATCTTGAATGTGTGTGTGTGTGTGTGTGTGTGTGTGTAATTTGCAGAAAGGTCAAGGTTCTCTTCTTTCCATATGCATAGCCCAAGCCCATTTTGTTGCATTGCCTTTCTTTGAATTGGATTGCTTTCACACCTTTGACCAAAATCAAATGACTATTTCTGGGCTCTCTGTTCTACCCTGTTCATCTATGTTTCAATCCTTAAACCAAGACCACATTATCTTGTTTACTGCAGCTTTACAGTAAGTCTTAGCCAGTTTGGGTAACCTCTCCAATTTTGTTCTTCTTTTTCAGAAATTAAAAAAAAATTCTTTCCATTTTTCTAAAATATAGAATCTGTTCATTAATTTTGTTTCTTTTTAAAAAGCCCTGGAATTTTGTTTGGGATTTTATTGAATGTGTACATCAATTTGGAGAGAATTGATATTAAAATTCTTCATGTTCCATCTCTATATTTATTTAGGTCTTCTCTAATTTCTACCAACAATGTTTTGTGATCTATAGTGTAGAGCTCTCATATGTCTTTTGTTAAATTTATTTCTGCATATTTAATGTTTGTGGACTCTTGTAAGCAGAATTGCTTTTCATTATTTTATTTTTCTATTAAGAGGGTTTCATCTATCAATTTATTGCTTGTTTTATAGATTACTTAGAGATTTTCCTCAGCAAATATTGACAATTTTAGTTCTTTCTTCCTAGTCATTATTCGTCCTGTTTCTATACTTTATTGCAATGACTAAGAACTCCAGTACAACTTGAACAGAAGTAGTGAGAGTTGGCAATCTTTCATTATTTCTGATTTTATGGGGAAAATATTCAAAATTGAAGGTTAATATGATATTGTCAGTAGAATTGTCATTGGTTTACTTTATTAGATTAAGATAGTTCCCTAAGAAATTTGCTGAAAGTGTTTTGTCTGCAACTATTGAAATGTCCATATGCTAATTTCACAAATTGATTTGTGAATGTCAAACCATCCTTGCACCCCTAGGAAAAAACTCTTTGCTGTATTCAGCTTACTAATATTTTGTTAAGGGTTTTTGAAACCATGTTAATGGTGGATATTATTCTGTATTTTTAGTTTTTTGTAATGTCTTTGTCAGATATTTATATCAGGATTATGTTGGCCTCACAAAATGAGTAGTCTCTCTTCCTACATTTTACAAAGGATATTATTTTTGGAATGTTTGATAGAATTCATAAATGAAAATTCTGTGCCTTAAGGATTTTTTTGTGTATGTGTGGGGCAGAGGTTTCATGATAACAAATTCAATTTTATTAATAAAGGCTAATTCAAAATTTCCTTCTTATTGTGTCAGTTTTAAATTGTAATTTAAAAAGAAAATGTATATTTCATTGAAATTGGCAAATTTTGGGCATACAGTGTTTCATAATATCCTCTTATTATTCTTTTAATGTCTGTATATCTTTAGAGATAATCCCTTTATAATTTCTTTTTTTTTTAAGATTTTATTTATTTATTTGAGAGAGAGAGAGGATGAGAGATAGAGAGCATGAGAGGCAAGAGGTTCAGAGAGAGAAGCAGACTCCCTGCTCAGCAGGAAGCCCGATGTGGGACTCGATCCCGGGACTCCAGGATCATGACCTGAGCCAAAGGCAGTCGATTAACCAACTGAGCCACCCAGGCGCCCCCCTTTATAATTTCTAATATTGGTAATTTGAATTCTCTCTCTTTTTGTCATGACCAATCTAAAGTAGTTAACCAATTTGTTGATCTTTTCAAGTAACTAAAATTTTACTTTATTATTGCTATTGTTTGTTTATTTCACTGATTTCTATTATTATATTTACTATTTTATTTATTCCACTTATTTAGTGTTTACTTTTCTCTTTTTATGGAAATGTTTCATCTTTTCTGTCATAATAATTTAAAGTATTTAAAGTTATGACATGGCGTGCGTGGGTGGCACAGTTCAATGACTCTTGGTTTCAGCTCAGGTCATGATCTCAGGGTCGTGAGATCAAGCCCCACATCAGGCTCTATGCTCAGTGTGGCATCTGCTTGAGATTCTCTCTCCTTCTCCCTCTGCCCCTCCTGCTCGTGCTCTCTCTCATTCTTTCTCTCTAAAATAAACAAATAAATAAATCTTAAAAAAAATAAAGCTATGACATTTCTTTCAAGCATTACTTTAGATGCATCTCAAAAATCTTGATATGTTATATTTTAATTACCATTTATTTCAAAATATTTTCTAATTTCTTTTGAGATTTCTTCTTTGATGCATGGATTATTGAAGATTGTGCTATTTAATTTCCAATATTTGGTGTGTTTTTTTTAAATCTTTCTGTCAAACTTTTTAAATTTAATTTTATTTTTGATAAAGAATATATTTTGTCTGACATCATTTGAAAAATGTATCACAATTTGTTTTATAGTCAAGCATATGTTCTAACTCATTAAACATACCATGTGCAATTGAAAAGAATATGTATTTTACAGTGTTGGTTGAAGTATTTTATAAAGAACAATTAGGAAAATGTGGTTGTTAGGAATATTTAGATCATTTTTACTTATTTTACTTGTCTATTTGTTCTGCCAACTGCTGAGAGAGGAGGGTCAAAATATTCAACAATGATTTTGAAATTGTTTTCTCCTTCCCATTCTTTTTTTCTCTTTTCCATTCTTTTAATATTTGCTTCATGTATTCTATAGCTTAACTATTACATTCATACACATTTATAATTATTTTTTATTTATGGGGAATTGATTCTTTTTTTTTCCCCAGGTTCTCAATAACTGTTGTTGTTTTTTTTAATTCTAGTATTGTTACTATACAGTATTATATTAGTTTCAGGTGAACAAAATAGTGATTCATCAATTCCATATATTACTTAGTGCTCATCAAATAAGAGTACTCTTAAACCCCCTCACCTATTTTATCCATTCCCCTACCCACTTCCCCTTTGGTAACCATCCATTTGTTCTTTATGGTTAAGAGTCTGTTTCTTGGGATGCCTGGGTGGCTCAGTCGGTTAAGCATCTGCCTTCTGCTCAGGTCATGATCTCAGGGTCCTTGGATCGAGGCCCATATCAGGCTCCCTGCTCAGTGGAGACCGTGCTTCTCCCTCTGCCTGCTGCCCCCCTGCTTGTGCTCTCTCTCTCTTTCTGACAAATAAATAAAATGCTTTAAAAAAAGTCTGTTTCTTTGTCTATTTTATTTTGTTCATTTGTTTTGTTTCTTAAATTCCACATGAGTGAAATCATATGATATTTGTCTTTCTCTGACTGACTTATTTCACTTAGTACTATTCCCCAGATCCATCCATGTTGTTGCAAATGGCAAGATTTCATTCTTTTTTATGGCTTAATATTCCATTGTATATATGTATACAATGGAATATATATATATATATATATATATACCACTTCTTTATTCATTCATCTATCAATAGACACTTGGGCTGCTTCCCTAATTTGACTATTGTAAATAATGCTGCAATAAACATAAGGGTGCATATATCCTCTTAAATTACTGTTCTTGTATTCTTTGAGTAAATACCTAGTAGTGCCATTACTGGATCATATGGTTTTTCTATGTAATTTTTTGAGAAATCTCCATACTATTTTCCACAGTGCACCTACCAACAGTGCATGAGGATTCCTATTTCTCCACATCCTTGCCAACACTTTTTCCTTTGTTTTTGATTTTAGTCATTTTGACAAGTGTGGGGTGGTATCTCATTGTGGTTTTGATTTGCATTTCCTTGATGATGAAGGATGTCGTGCATCTTTTCATGTGTCTGTTGGCCGTCTGTATGTCTTCTTTCAAGAAATGTCTGTTCATGTTTTCTGCCCATTTTTTAATTGGATTATTTATTCTGTTGGTGTTGAGTTATATAAGTTCTTTACAGATTTTAGATACTAACCTTTTATTAGATAATTCATTTGCAAATATATTCTCCCGTTCAGTAGATCGTCTTTTAGTTGTTTTTTAGATTATTTCCTTTGTTGTGTGGAAGCTTTTTATTTTGATGTAGTCTCAGTAATTTATTTTTGCTTTTGTTTCTTTTGCCTCAGAAGACATAACTAGAAAAATGTTACTATGGCAAATTTCAGAGAAATTACTGCCTGTGCTCTCTTCTAGGGTTTTTATGGTTTTAGATCTCACATTTAGATCCTTAATCCATCTTGAGTTTATTTTTGTGTATGGTGTAAGAAAGTGGTAGAGTTTCATTCTTTTGCATGTTGCTGTCCAGTTTTCCCAACCACCACTTGTTGAAGAGATTGTCTTTTTCCCATTGCATATTCTTGCCTCCTTTGTTGAAGATTAATTGACCATATAATTATGGGTTTATTTCTGGGCTTTATTCTGTTCCATTGATCTATGTGTCTTTTTTGTGCCAGTACCATGCTGTTTTGATTACTATAGCATTGTAGTATAACTTGAAATCTGGAATTATGATACCTTGAGCTTTACTGGTAAATTGATTCTTTTATCATTGTGTCACTATAAAAGATCCCTCTTGTCAGGAAGTGCATTTTACTTGATATCAATATAACTTATCCTAGCCTTCACGTGTTTGCATAATGTACTATTTTTCATCCATTTTCTATTTTTATTTAAATTCAATTAGCCAACATGTAGTACATTAGTTTCAGATGTAGTGTTCCATAATTGACCAGTTGCATATAATGCCCAGTGCTCATCACATCATGTGCTCTCCTTAATGCCCATCATGCAACTACCCCATCCCCCCACCCACCTCCCCTTTAGCAACTCTCAGTTTGTTTCCTATAGTTAAGAGTCTCTCATGGTTTTTCTCCCTCTTATGACTTCCTATTCAGTTTTCCTTCACTTCCCCTGTGATCCTCTGTACTGTTTCTTATATTCCACATATAAGTGAAACCATATGATAATTGTCTTTCTCTGATTGACTTATGTCACTCGGCATAATACCCTCCAGTTCCATCCATGTTGATGTAATTGGTAAGTATTCATCCTTTCTGATGGCTGAGTAATATTCCATTGTGTGTGTGTGTGTGTGTGTGTGTGTGTGTGTGTATATGTGTGTATGTGTGTGTGTATATGTATATACACACCACATCTTTTTTATCCATTCATTTGTCAATGAACATCTCGGCTCTTTCCACAGTTTGGCTATTGTGGACATTGCTGCTATCAATGTTGGGGTGTAGGTGCCCCTTCGGATCACTACATTTGTATCTTTGGGGCAAATACCTAGTAGTGCAATTCCTGGGTCATAGGGTAGCTTTACTTTTAACATCTTGAGGAACTCCCATACTGTTTTCCAGAGTGGCTGTACCAGCTTGCATTCCTACCAAGACTGTAAGAGGATAACCCTTTCTCCTCATCCTTGCCAACATTTGTCGTTTCCTGTCTTGTTACTATTAGCCATTCTGACTGGTGTATCTCATTGGGGTTTTGATTGGTATTTCCCCAATGCCAAGTGATGTGGAGCATTTTTTCATGTGTCTGCTGACCATTTGTTTGTTTTCTTTGGAGAAATGTCTGTTCATATCTTCTGCCCATTTCTTGACTGGATTATTTGTTTTTGGGTGTTGAGTTTGGTAAGTTCTTTATAGATCTTGGATACTAGCCCTTTAACTGATATGTCATTTGCAAATATCTTCTCCCATTCTGCAGGTCGCCTTTTAGTTTTGTTGACTTTTTCCTTTGCTGTGCAGAAATTTTTTATCTTGATGAAGTCCCAGTAGTTCATTTTTGCTTTCATTTCCCTTGCCTTTGGAGAAATGTCTAGCAAGAAGTTGCTGTGGCTGAGGTCAAAGAAGTTGCTGCCTGTATTCTCCTCTAGGATTTTGATGGATCCCTGTCTCACATTGAGGTGTTTCATCCATTTTGAGTTTATCTTTGTGCATGGTGTAAGGAAATGGTCCAGTTTCATCCTTTACAGGTGGCTGTTCACTTTTCCCACCACCATTTATTGAAGAGACTGTCCTCTTTCCATTGGGTATTCTTTCCTGCTTCATCGAAGATTAGTTGACCCTAGAGTTGAGGGTCCATTTCTGAGTTCTCTGTTCTGTTCCACTGATCTATGTGTCTGTTTTTGTGGCAGTACCATACTGTCTTGATGATTACAGCTTTGTAATAGAGCTTGAATTCCAGCATTGCAATACCACAAGCTTTGGTTTTCTTTTTCAAATTCCTCTGGCTATTCGGGGTCTTTTATTATTCCATACAAATTTTAGGGTTATTTGTTCCAGCTCTATGAAAAAAGTTGATGGTATTTTGATAGGGAGAGTACTGAATGTATAGATTGCTCTGGATAGCATAGATATTGTAACAATATTTATTCTTCCAGTCCATGAGCATGGAGTGTTTTTCCATTTCTTTGTGTCTTCCTCAATTTCTTTCCTAAGTGTTCTATAGTTTTTAGAGTACAGATCCTTTACCTTTTTGATTAGGTTTATTCCCAGTATCTTATGGTTTTGGGCACAATTGTGAATGGGATTGATTCCTTAATTTCTCTTTCTTCTGTCTCATTGTTAGTATATAGAAATGAAACTGATTTCTAGGCATTGATTTTATATCCTGCCACATTGCTGAATTGCTGTATGAGTTCTAGCAATTTTGGGGTGGAGTCTTTGGGTTTTCCACATAGAGTATCACATCATCCACAAAGAGTGAGAGTTTGACTTCTTTTTTGCCAATTTGAATGCCTTTTTTTTGTTGTTGTTGTCTGATTGCTGAGGCTAGGACTTCTAGTAGTATGTTGAACAATAGTGGTGAGAGTGGGCATCCCTGTCATGTTCCTCACCTTAGGGGAAAAGCTCTCAGTTTTTCCCCATTGAGAATGATATTCCTTGTGAGGTTTTCATAGATAGCTTTTATTGTATTGAGCTATGTTCCCTCTACATCTACATTGTGGAGAATTTTAATCAAGAAGGGATGCTGTATTTTGTCAAATGATTTTTCTGCATCAATTGAGAGGCTCATATGGTTCTTGTCCTTTCTTTTATTGATGTGATGTATCACATCGATTGATTTGTGAATGTCGACTACCCTTGCAGCCCAAGAATAAATCCCACTTGGTCATGGTGAGTAATCCTTTTAATGTACTGTTGGATACTATTGGCTAGTATCTTGGTGAGAATTTTGGCTTCCATGTTCATCAGGGATATTGGTCTGTAGTATTCCTTTTTGATGGGGTCTTTTCTGGTTTTGGGATCAAGGTAATGCTGGCCTCATATAATGAGTTTAGAACTTTTCTTTCCATTTCTATTTTTTGAAACAGCTTCAGAAGAATAGGTATTAATTTTTTTAATGTTTGGTAGAATTCCCCTGGGAAGCCATCTGGCCCTGAACTCTTGTTTGTTGGGAGATTTTTTATTACTGCTTCAATTTCCTTGCTTGGTTATGGGTCTGTTCATGTTTTCTATTTCTTCCTGTTTCAGTTTTGGTAGTTTTTAACTTTCCAGGCATGCATCCATTTCTTCCAGATTGCCTAATTTGTTGGCATATAGTTGCTCATAATATGTGCTTAAAATTGTTTGTATTTCCTTGATGTTGATCACGATCTCTCCTCTTTCCTTCATGATTTTATCAATTGGGTCCTTTCTTTTTTCTTTTTGATAAGTCTGGCTAGGGTTTTGTCTATCTTATTAATTCTTTCAAAGAACCAGCTTCTAGTTTTGTTGATCTGTTCTACTGTTCTTTTGGTTTCTATTTCATTGATTTCTGCTCTGATCTTTATTATTTCTCTTTTCCTGCTTGGTTTAGGCTTTATTTGCTGCTCTTTCTCAGCTCCTTTAGGTGTAAGATTAGCTTGTGTATTTGAAACTTTTCTAATTTTTTTTTAAGAAAGACTTGTATTGCTATGTACTTCCCTCTTAGGACCACCTTTGCTGTACCCCAAAGGTTTTGAACAGTTGTGTTTTCATTTTCACTTGTTTCCATGAATTTTTTTAAATTATTTTTTAATTTCCTGGTTGACCATTCATTCTTTAGTAGGATACTCTTTAACCTCCATGTGTTTAATTTCCTTCCAAATTTCCTCTTGTGATTGAGTTCTAGTATCAAAGCACTGTGGTCTGAAAATATGCAGGGAATGATCCCAATCTTTTGGTACCTGTTGAGACCTGATTTGTAACCCCTATTCATAATCTGAATAGATCAGTATGTGATCTATTCTAGAGAATGTTCCATGGGCACTCAAGAAGAATGTGTGTTCTTATCTTTAGGTGGAATGCTCTGTGAAGTTCATCTGGTCCAGTGTATCATTCAAAGCCCTTGTTTCCTTGTTGATCTTCTGCTTAGATGATCTGCCCATTGCTGTGAGTGGGGTGTTAAAGTGCCCTACTAGTATTGTATTATCACCAATGTGTTCCTTTAATTTTGTTATTAATTGGTTTATATAATTGGCTGCTCCCAAGTTAGAAACATAAATATTTATAATTGTTAAATCTTCTTGTTGGATACATCTTTAAGAATGATATATTGTCCCTCTTCATCCCTTACTATAGTCTTTGGTTTAGAATCTAATTTTTCTGATATGAGGATTCCTACCCCACCTTTCTTTTTTTGTCCATTAGCATGACAAATTGTTCTCTATCCCCTAACTTTCAATCTGGAGGTGTCTAAAATGAGTCTCTTATAGGCAGCATATGGATGGGTCTTGCTTTTTTATCCAATCTTATAACCTGTGTCTTTTGATTGGAGCATTTAGTCCATTTACATTCAGAGCAATTATTGAAAGATATGAATTTAGTGCCATTGTATTACCTGTAAAGTCCCTGTTTCTGTAGATTGTCTGTTTCTTTCTGGTCTATGTTACACTGGGGCTCTCTTTTCACTTACAGGAGCCCCTTTAATATTTCTTGCAGGGCTAGTTTAGTGATCATAATTTCTTTTAGTTTCTGTTTGTCCTGGAAGCTCTTTAGCTCTCCTTCCATTCTGAATGACCGCCTTGCTGGATAAAGTAGTCTTGGCTGCATGTTTTTCTCATTTAGTACACTGAATACATCATGCCAGCCCTTTCTGGCCTGCTGGGACTCTGCTATCAGTTCGTACCCCCGTTGGTTAAAAACCTCTTGTCTCAAGCTGCTTTCAGGATTTTCTCTTTATCTCTGAAATTTGCAAGCTTCACTATTATATGTTGGGATGTTGATCTATTTTTATTGAGGGGAGTTGATCTATTTGAGGGGGGTTCTCTCTAACTTTTGGACTTGAATGCCTGTTTCCTTCCCCAGATTAGGGAAGTTCTCAGCTATGATTTGGTCAAATATATCTTCTGTCCCTCTTTTCCCTCTTCTTCTGGGACCCCAATAATTCTTTTTTTTTATTATGTTATGTTAATCACCATACAGTACATCATTAGTTTTTGATGTAGTGTTCCATGATTCATTGTTTGCCTATAACACCCAGTGCTCCATGCAGAACATGCCCTCTTTAATACCCATCACCAAGCTAACCCATCCTCCACCTCCCTCCCCTCTAGAACCCTCAGTTTGTTTCTCAGAATCCATAGTCTCTCATGGTTTGTCTCCCTCTCCGATTTCCCTGACCCCAGTAATTCTAATATTGTTTCACTTTATGATATTGCTGATTTATTGAGCCTCCCTTCATGGTCCATTATTTGTTTTTCTCTTTTTCTCAGCTTCCTTCCTTTCCATGAACTTGTCTTCTATGTCACTGACTCTCTCTTCTGCCTCATTTACCCTCGCTGTTAGATCATCCAATTTAGACTGCAACTCAGTTAAAATATCTTTAATTTTGGGTCGATTAGACTTTATTTCTGCACTAAGAGATTTTCTAGTGTTTTTGTGCTTTTCTTCAAGCCCAGCTTGTAACTTTATAATCATTATCCTGAATTCCAGCTCTGACATTTTACTTATATCCATATCGATTAGATCTGTGGCAGAGTATAACCTCTGGTTCTTTCTTTTGTTGTGAATTCCTCCTTCTAGTCATTTTGCCCAGAGAATAATGAATGAATGAGAGACCTAAATCAAAAATATTAACCACAACCCAAGTGGAATACACACTAGACAAATCCAAAAAGGTCAGAAACCAAAAAAGAAAGGAAAAAGTAAAAAAGAAGAAAAGAAAATGAAAGAAAAAAAGGGGGGTAAGGAGATAATATAATCTTCCAGGTGGACAAAACAGGGTGATTCTCTTGGTCCTGGGTTTACTTTGGTCTGTTAGAAGACACTAAATCCCAAAATTGTAAAGAAAGCACAAAACTTATATGTTTACAAAAATAAAATTGAATACAGTGAAAGGAAGCCAAAAATGAAGAATATGTCTATAAAATGTAAATGTAAAAATGAAAGATAAAAAAAGACTTAAAAATAAGGCATTGATAAATAAGAAACTAGTTTAAAAGGAAAAAAAGAAAAAAAAAGGAAAATTTTAAACTGAAAGATAAACAAATCATGAGAAAAAAACCTCAAATTCTATATAATTTTCTCCCTTAGCACTGGAGTTTTTCAGTCCTGTGTGCTCCTTAAACTTGGTAGTCACCTGTTGCTCTAGCTGGTCTGGGGGAGGGGCCTGCTGTGTTGATTCTCAAGTGTCTTTGCCTTGGCAGAGTTGCACCACCCCTTGTTAGGGGGCTGGGCTCAGTGTAAGATGCTTCTGGTTGTTCTGCGTGGCTTTTGTTCCCTGAAGGCTTTCCCCACCTCTTTAGAGGATGAAAATAAAGATGGCCATGCCCAGTCTCCAGCCCTGGAGCTGAAAGATCACAGCACCCTCTCTTCAGTAAATCTTCAGGGATAAGCAGTTTTCACTTTTGTGTGTGCCAAACTCTGCAGATTCCTGCAGTGCATGCCTGAGCCAATCCTCCCCAGGAGAAGGTGGAGGGTTGCCATGTTTCTGTCCTTTGCAAGGCCCTGAGCAGACAGGGTCACCCAATAGTGCTCGGTTCATGTTTTATGGCAAAACAAGCTGAGAGTGCCCTCCCGAGCTCTGTTCTTATTTTTTTTTCTTTCTCTTCTTTAATTTCGGTAATTTCTATTGATCTATCATCAAGTTTATTACCTCTTCCTTTATCAATTCCATTCTTATTTTATTCCCACACAATGAAACTTTTTATTCATGGTATTTTCAATTATAGATTGTTTTATGTTTGCTTTTTAAAAAGTAATTTCCATTTCTTATGCTGACAGTTCACATCTTTTCATGCATTTCAAGCACATTTTCTTTTACTTTGTTGAGAATAGTTGTAATACCTGCTTCAAAACTTCATCTATAATTTCATCCTCTGGATTATCTTGAGGTAGATCTTCATTGACTGTCTTATTTCTTGACAATAATTTAAATTTTCCTGTTTCTTCATATGTCTAGTAAATTTAGATTGTGTACTGAACAATTTGAAAGAAATGTGGTAGGGACTTTAGATCCTTTTGTTCCTCTGGAGAGGTTTGATACTTTTACTTTATCAGGGAATTAACTTTGTTGAGCTCAAAATGCAAACTCTGTCTTTTGGGTGGCAGCTCAAATTTCAATTCAGTTATTTTATTTTTAGCACCACTTGTTTATTGAACCCATTAATATGTCAAATATGGTCTTAGGAACCAAAAAGACACAAGTAAAAAGGATATCAGTCCCTTTTTAAAAGTAGTTCACAGCTAGCCTCAAACATATACATGATAACATATTAGGGCAAGGCACATAAGAGCTGGTGGACCAAGCTGGGTCTATACTCTATGTATGGCCCTCGAGCTAAGAATAATTTTTAAAATTTAAAATATTTGGAATGAAAACAAAATAAAACAAAACTAAGCAAAGAACATGTAACAAAAATCATATGTGGCCCACATAGCCCAAAATGTTTATCATTTTGATGTTTACAGAAAGTTTGCTGACCTCTATAGTATAGAATAAAAATCTAGTGATCATGAAAATGGAGATTTTGGAAGTGTGAAATACACATATAGGAAGGAATTCAAAGTCCATCTGGTGTTCGGAAGTGTGTTTTGAACTGGTTTTTGAAGTTCTACAAGTTTATTATGTTGGGAGTGGGACCAAAAAGTGGCCAGGGATAATTCAAAGGCGTAAAAGAAATAATGTTAGGTTCAAGAACTTTACAAATAGTTTGTTATTTATCTATATATCTAATTCTGAGATATTTTGAACTCTGTGGGTTAGAACAACTATTACCCTCTAATTTTTTAAAATCCTTTAGTATGTTTCCTCCTACATCATCCAAGTAGTCAGTAAAATGTTGTCAGTCTTAGATCAAGAATACCATGACAAAACAACACTTTTTAAACTATACCTTTATGATTTTTCAGTTCTAAATAATTTATTATGGCTAGATGAGTCTTATTGTTTTTTTCATCATATATTATGTTTCAGTTTTTAATTTGCGTTAACCACTGGTGTCCATTCATCTTCCTGGTTAGAACTTAGATTGAAAGGATCCTACCAATGGCAAAAATATTATGCAATGATAAATGTGTTATGATTATGAAATGTGTATGTATTATGAGGTTTAAAATAACAGTAAGCATAACTTGTGGTTGTCAACTAACACAGCATAAGGATATTAGATCATATGAAAGTATGGAATTCCAAATGATATAATGTTCAATAAAATTTCTTAAAATTTATGTATCTTGATTTATAAAAGAAAATGAGGCTATGAATTTTCACTTCCAGAGAAATGGAGCAGGCATATTTTTCTCTATTCCTTCCACTAAGTATAACTAAAACTTCTGGGCATTACATATATTAAGCAAATATAAGAAAACTGACAGATGTGGATAGAAAGGTAGACCAGCTAGGGACTTTGTTACCCAAGGAATGACAGACACAATGGGGAGTTTCTTGAGTTGTCTTTTTGCTTCATATATCCCAGACTAGATACTAGAGAAATCAGCAACCTGGAAATGCCCATGAGCACGTACAATAAACAAAAAAACAACCAAACTAAAAACCTACAAAAATCACGTTCTATTTAGCCAAAGGGCTAAAAAAGAAAGAAGAAGCTTAGAAAGACAGGAAGTTTTTATACAATAACTCTTCTACTTTAGCACACACACAGAGAGAACAGTGTCCCTACTCCCATCCCAGCCAGAAAAGGCAGGATCAAGAGACTTAGCTTCCACCTTTGACAGGCTCCACAAATATATAAAACACACCCCAACCACCCTCTCCTCTCCTGTGTGTGTTATCAGAGATGGCTAAATGAGGAACCAAGACTTTCATCTTGGCCCAGGGGTAATGAAGACCCATTCTCCCCACTGTAGTGTGACTGAAGATTATTTGTGGAGCCTGGATACCATTCCCATCCAGCAAAATAAGGTATTTCTCACCTTTCCTGCTGGGTTAATGTGAGAAGAGGCCCAGTGGAGAATTAGCAAGAACACCCCTCACAGTGTCAATGGGAGCCACATGAAGAGCATGGATGAAATATCCCTCCCCTTCTTAATCAGGATGATTTCAGCAGGAGTGAAAAGACAGAATTTTGACCCTAACCAAGCAATAGCAAGGAACTCAGGTAGGACAAGTAGAGACCCTGGATTTCCATTCTTACTTGACAGTAATGAGGTGTCCCACAATAAAATGGTATCAGAAGAGATCTGTGAAAACACAAGATTTAAATAATATCTAGGGGGTTATAATATAATATCATAATACCCAAGTTTTAATTGAAAATAATTTGTCAAACCAAAAGTCAGATATATTTCAATCTAAAAGAGTAAAGAAAATTAGTAGCTGCCAACACCAAAATGAAACAGATGTTTGAATTATCTGACAAAATTTTAAAGCAGCCATCATAAAAGTACCTCAGTGAACAATTACAAACATGCTTGAAACAAATGAAAAGATAGAATGTCTCAGGACATGAATAGAAAATTTCAGAAAAAAAGAAAATACAAGATATAAGAATCTAAAGGAAATTTTAGAATTGGAAAATAAAATACATGGAAAAAATAAAACTCTCAATAGATGGACTTAAGATCAGAATGCAGAAGAGAGTAGAAATAATCAGTGCAAATAGAATAATAGAAATTACACAATCTGAACAACAAAGAAAATTTTCTGGAAAAAAAGACACTCTCGGGAATATGTGGGAATAAAATAAAAGATGTAAAATTGATGCCATTAGAGACCCAGAAGGAGAGGAGAGAGTATGGAGGTGAAAAAGTATTCGAATAAATATTTTAATACTGAAAATTTCCAAATTTGACAAGGAAAACACCAAACACCTAAAGAAGATGAACAATTCGAGAAGCTGAACAAATTCAAAACAGGATAAACTCAAACGATCCCATTCCAAGACTCACCATAGTTGATTTTATATATACATACATATATGTGATATATATTACCTAGAGCAACCACTAAGAAATCTATAGAGAGGTACACTGAAAAATGCTATAGATAAATCAAAATGGAATTTGAAAATATATTTAAGCAACACACAAGAAGGAAGGAAAAGAAAACTAAAACATGAGAAAGGAACAAAAAATAAAATAGCAGACTTAAGGCTTAATATATTAATAATTACTTTAAATCCAAATGATCTGAATACTCCAATTAAGAGAGAATGGCACAGTGGATGAAAAATGCTGTTTATACAATGTCTTCCAGAAAATAGAAGAGGGAACATTTCCCTTCTCATTCTATGAAGCCAACAATACTCTGACACCTAAACCAAAGATAGTATAAACAAAATTGAACTACAGACAAATATCCATTGTGAATGTAGATGCAAAACTTCTTAACAAAATGTTAGCAAATAGAATCAAACAATACACAGGAGTTATACATCATAAGCAAATTTTTTTTCAATACAAGACTTTCAATATTCTAAAATTAATCAATGTAATTTACCATATTTACAATGTAAAGAAAAAAGTCACATGATCATATTGATTGATGCAGTAAAAAACTTTTGATAAAATTCAACACTCATTTATGATTAAAAATTTTAGAAAATTGGGACCATAGGGGAATGTCCTTGACTTGATAAAGAGTATTTACAAAACCCTACAGCAAACATCATACTTACTGGTGAAAGACTGAATATTTTCCTCCTAAAATCTGGAATCAGGCAAATATGTGCATGCTCACCACAGCTATTCAACATTTTCGCAAAAGGTCTAGTTAGTGCAACTCAGGAAGAAAAGGAAATGAGAGGCATATAGATTGGAAAGGTAGAAGAAGAAAAAAGTCCTTATTTGCAGATGACACAATAGTGGTTTGCATAGAAAATTCTATGGAATCTAACAAACAAGCTAACAAATAAGCAAACAAACAAAAACACCTCCTAGAAGGAATATATGGGTTCAGCAAGGTCACAATATTTTAGCATAAAAAAATCAAATGTATTTCTATACTGTAACAATGAATATGTGGAAACTGAAGTTTAAAATACAGTACCACTTGCAATTGTTCAAAAAGAAATAAAAGGGGCAGTTACAAATCTGAGAAATATATACAAACCTTGTTCACTTGAAAACTACAAAATTCTGATGAAAATCATCAAAAAGATGTAAATAGGTGGGATCTTATTTTGTGTTAATGTACTAGAAGTAGAAGACTCAGTGTGTTAAAGATGCTGATTCTCCAGTTGATATACAGAGTTATCACAATTCCTATCAAAATTACTCTAAGATTTTTTTATAAATATAGACAAGATTATCCCAATATTTATAGGGAAAGACAAAGAAACTAGAGTAACAGAAAAAAAAAAAACAGGAGCACTCACTTCAAGACCTATTATGTAGATACAGAGTCATACTGTCAGGGGAATAGACACATAGATCAATGGAGTCAAATAGAAAACTCAGAAATAGCTCCACACAAGTAGAGCCAACTGATTTTTGTCAAAATTTGTAAAGCAAATCAATGAAGAAAGTATAGTCTCCTTACCAAATGGTGCTGAAACTATTGTATCTCCATAGCAAAAAAAAAAAAAAAAAAAGGAAGAAAGAAAAAAAGAAAGAAAGAGAAAAAACAAAGAAACAACCTCAACCTAAATCTCAAAGCTTATGCCAAATTTATACCAAAAATAACTCAAAATAGATCATGGGTGTCAACATAGAATGCAAAACTATAATACTTTTAGATAAAACAATATCTTTGGGATCTAGGGCTAAGGCAAAAAATTCTTAGGCTTGACACCAGATCATCTGACATGAATAATAAAAGATAAAGTTGATAAACTGAACTTCATTAAAATTGAAAGTGCTTACTCTACAAAAGTCATGTTATGAGGGTGAAAGACAAGCTGCAGATTGGAAGGAGACATTTGCAAACCACAACCAACAAGGGACACTAGTCTGGAAAATAAAGAGTTCTCAAAACTCAACCATAATAAAGCAAACAATTCAACTGGAAAATAGGCAAAAGATATGAAGATACATCTCACCAAAGAGAATATGCAGATGACAAGTAAGCACTTGAAAAGATGTATGGCATCATTAATCATTCAAGAAATGCCAATTAAACTGCAATGAAATATCATTTAATTTGATCAGAATGGCTAAAACTAAAAAAAAAATTACATCACCAAATGCTGGCAAGGGATATAAAGAAACTGGATCATTAATACATTGCTGATGGGACTGTAAAATGATATAGCACTCTAGAAAACAATTTGGCAATTTTTAAAAAACCAAACATGCAACCTCATTAGGTAAAGCAATTGTATTTCTAAGTATTATCTCAGAAAAATAAACTTACATTCACACAGAGAGCTATACACAAATATTTACAGCTTTAGTCATGATAGTCTTAAACTGGAAACAACTCAGATATCCTTCAACAAATGAACGGTTAAACAAACTGTAGTCCACCCATATCATGGAGTACTACTTTGCAATGAAATGGAAGAACTTGGGTGGATCACTAGGGCATTATGCTGAATGGAAAAAAAAAAAGCCAATCTCAAAAGATCATATACCATATAATTCCACTGATAAAACATTCTCAAAATGAAAAATTATAAATCTGGAAAACAGACTGGTTGTTCTGAATTGTCAGGGATTAAGGATGTTGAGGGGGCAGGGATTATAAAAAGATAGCATGAGGGAGATTATTCTGGTGGAATACTTCTGTATCTTGATTGTAGTGGTGTAATACAAATCTACACATATAAAATGACATGTAAATACATACACATGTGTTATACTAGTGTGTTTCTGGTTTTGTTATTGTACTATAATTATGTAAGATATAACTACTGGGGAAACTGAGTGAAGGGTACACAGACATCAGACTCCGTTATGCTATCTCTGTAACTACCTATGAGTCTATAATTTTTCAAAATAAAAGTTTAAAAATGTGATACTAGTATTTTGTATTCATGAATTGAAAACTGCAGGATCCTTTATTTTATAAGAAAATAACTTTTTTAAGTATAATTTTTGGGAAAAAAGGAAAGTGATGCCCTCTATGATTCAGTCCCTGAGCTAAAATGTACATCCCGGTTGCATGCTGAACACATAATCCTACCTATTGGGACTTAATGGGAATGAGACAAGTTACGTTCATGGAACATGGGCATGCAGGGAAATCTACCAGTTCTGCTCTAGTAGAGCAAATTTTTATTATTCTACCAGCTTTTTGAGGAAAGACAAATAAGAAGGCACAGGTGGTTATTTTTACTTCAGGTTAAATATTTCCTTGATTTTGTTTTATAAAAATCTGCTTTCAAATGCATATTTATGAGATAATTAAAGGAAGCCTCTTGGATAAACAGTTATGTAGACAGAATGATGTCAATTTTAATAATGAACATGTTCATGTATTTATAACTACATAAATGTCTGTTTGTTTTTCATGTTCATATAACGTAGTATATGTTTTACCTCTCAAAAGTGATTTTGAGCTCATTACATTCAGTCAAACCCAAGTAATGGTACTGATACTAGGGCTTTCTCTACTCTGTCACCATTTCATCTCTAATAGAGTTAATATTCCACTTTTCTTCTTTTGGACTCATGAATGTTAAAATGGAATGGTTGTTATCCACATGGGGTAAGTCAGATAGAACTAAGTGAATATTCCACTTTTCTTCTCGTGGACTCATGAATGTTAAAATGGAATGGTTGTTATCCACATGGGGTAAGTCGGATAGAACTAAGTGAACTTCAGAGCACAGAACAATGTCTTCTTACTGAGCAAGAAATAGACAACCTATTGGCTATTGCCAGGGATCTCACCAGATAGCAGGACTATAAACAAACTTCTTTTCCTTAGCAACTTACAATGTGCTCTTCAATGAAAAGTTGGCAGTGTTGGGGGAAATAACTTCATATCCATCCTCTTCCTGGTTCTAGGAACAGGTCTGGGGCACATTAGGAAGTCTTTGATGCTGGCCTACCTGCTTATGTGTTATCTCCATGTGCAGTTACATTCACTCCAGAGAACACAATCACCTTCCATCATCATATTTCTTCCATCCATCCCCTTCCACAAGGCTTTTCTCCTGGTCTACCCTGATAGTGGTGTAGCCTGGCTTCTCTTTTACTATTGTTGGTCTCTTATTTATGGGAAGACTACTGTGAGCTCTTCATTTTGATACTCTGGAAACATAAAGCTTAGCTCTTCTATTTCAAAAGCCTTGACTTTCAAGACTAATGTTCTAAGTTTCAAAAGTGTTTTTCAGGCTAAAATAAAATCTGATAATTTCCTCTTTTGTTCTTCTGTTCTGGTATAGCATCCATGTACAGGGGGAGTTGAGATATACAACCTTTTTTTTTATGTTATGTTAAATACCATACATTAAATTATTAGTTTTTGATGTAGTGTTCCATGATTCATTGTTTACATATAACATCCAGTGCTCCATGCAGAATGTGCCCTCTTTAATACCCATCACCAGGCTAACCCATCCCCCTACCCTCCTCCCCTCTAGAACCCTCAGGTTGTTTTTCAGAGTCCATAGTCTCCCATGGTTCCTCTCCCCCTCTGATTACACCCTTTCAATCTTCCCCTCCTACTATGTTCTTCTTCTTCTTCTTCTTCTTTTTTAACATATAATGTATTATTTGTTTCAGAGGTATAGGTCCATGATTCAACAGTGTTACACAATTCACAGCGCTCACCATAGCACATACCCTCCCCAATGTCTATCACGCAGCCACCCCATCCCTCCCACCCCCCACAACTCCAGCAACCCTCAGTTTGTTTCCTGAGATTAAGAATTCCTCATATCAGCAAGGTCATATGATACATGTCTTTCTCTGATTGACTTATTTCACTCAGCAAAATACCCTCCAGTTCCATCCATGTCATTGCAAATGGCAAGATCTCATTCCTTTTGATGGCTGCATAATATCCCATTGTATATATATGCCACTTCTTTATCCATTCATCTGTCGATGGACATCTTGGCTCTTTCCACAGTTTGGCTATTGTGGACATTGCTGCTATAAACATCACAGTGCACGTACCCCTTCGGATCCCTACATTTGTATCTTTGGAATAAATACACAGTAGTACAATTGCTGGATTGTAGGGTAGCTCTATTTTCAACTGTTTGAGGAACCTCCATACTGTTTTCCAGAGTGGTTGCACCAGCTTACATTCCCACCAACAGTGTAGGAGGGTTCCCCCTTCTCCTCATCCCCGCCAACATCTGTCGTTTCCTGACATGTTAATTTTAGCCATTCTGACTGGTGTGAGGTGGTATCTCATTGAGGTTTTGATTTGGATTTCCCTAATGCTGAGCGATGTTGAGCACTTTCTCATGTGTCTGTTGGCCATTTGGATGTCTTCTTTGGAAAAATGTCTGTTCATGTCTTCTGCCCATTTCCTGATTGGATCATTTGTTCTTTGGGTGTCGGGTTTAAAAAGTTCTTTATAGATTTTGGATACTAGCCCTTTATCTGATATGTCATTTGCAAATATCTTCTCCCATTCTGTCAGTTGTCTTTTGGTTTTGTTGACTGTTTCCTTTGCTGTGCAAATGCTTTTTATCTTGATGAAGTCCCAATAGTTCATTTTTGCCTTTCCTTCCCTTGCCTTTGGCGACATTTCTAGGAAGAAGTTGCTGAGGCTGAGATTGAAGAGGTTGCTGCCTGTGTTCTCCTTCAGGATATTGATGGACTCCTGTCTCACACTTAGGTCTTTCAACCATTTTGAGTCTATTTTTGTGTGTGGTGCAAGGAATTGGCCCAGTTTCATTCTTCTGCACGTGGCTGTCCAATTTTCCCAACACCATTTGTTGAAGAGACCGTCTTTTTGCCATTGGACATTCTTTCCTGCTCTGTCAAAGACTAGTTGACTGTAGAGTTGAGGGTCCATTTCTGGGCTCTCGATTCTGTTCCATTGATTGATATGTCTGTTTTTGTGCCAGTACCATACTGTCTTGATGATGACAGCTTTGTAATAGATCTGGAAGTCCGGAATTGTGATGCCGCCAGCTTTGCTTTTCTTTTTCAAGATTCCTCTGGCTATTCGGGGTCTCTTCTGGTTCCATACAAATTTTAGGATTATTTGTTCCATTTCTTTGAAAAAAGTGGATGGTATTTTGATGGGTGTTGCATTGAATGTGTAGATTGCTCTAGGTAGCATTGACATCTTCACAATATTTGTTCTTCCAATCCATGAGCATGGAACGTTTTTCCATTTCTTTGTGTCTTCCTCAATTTCTTTCATGAGTATTTTATAGTTTTCTGAGTACAGATTCTTTGCCTCTTTGGTTAGATTGATTCCTAGGTATCTTATGGTTTTGGGTGCAGTTGTAAATGATATTGACTCCTTAATTTCTCTTTCTTCTGTCTTGTTGTTGGTGTATAGGAATGCCACTGATTTCTGTGCATTGATTTTATATCCTGCCACTTTACTGAATTCCTGTATGAGTTCTAGCAGTTTTGGGGTGGAGTCTTTTGGGTTTTCCACATAAAGTATCATATCATCCGCAAAGAGTGAGAGTTTGATTTCTTCTTTGCTGATTTGGATGCCGTTTATTTATTTTTGTTCTCTGATTGCTGTGGCTAGGACTCCTAATACTATGTTGAATAGCAGGGGTGATAGTGGACATCCCTGCCATGTTCCTGACCTTATGCGGAAAGCTCTCATTTCTTCCCCATTGAAAATAATATTTGCTGTGTGTTTTTCATAGATGGCTTTTATGATATTGAGGTATGTGCCCTCTATCCCTATACTCTGAAGAGTTTTGATCAAGAAAGGATGCTGTACTTTGTCAAATGCTTTTTCTGCATCTATTGAGAGGATCATATCATTCTTGTTCTTTCTTTTATTAATGTATTGTATCACATTGATTGATTTGTGGATATCCTTGCAGCCCAGGGATAAATCCCACTTGGTCATGGTGAATAATCCTTTTTAATGTACTGTTGGATCCTATTGGCTAGTTTTTTGGTGAGAATTTTTCCATCCATGTTCATCAAGGATGTTGGTCTATAATTCTCCTTTTTGTTGGGGTCTTTGTCTGGTTTTGGGATCAAGGTAATGCTGGCCTCATAAAATGAGTTCGGAAGTTTTCCTTCCATTTCTAGTTTTTGGAACAGTTTCAGAAGAATAAGAATTAATTCTTCTTTAATTGTTTGGTGGAATTCTCCTGGGAAGCCATCTGGCCCTGGACTCTTGTTTTTTGGGAGATTTTTAATGACTGCTTCAATTTCTTTAGTTGTTATAGGTCTGTTCAGGTTTTCTATTTCTTCCTGGTTCAGTTTTGGTAGTTGATACATCTCTAGGAATGCATCCATTTCTTCCAGGTTATCTAATTTGCTGGCATATAGTTCCTCATAATATGTTCTTATAGTTGATTGTATTTCTTTGGTGTTGGATGATTTTATTTATTTGGGTCATTTCTCTTTTCTTTTTGATAAGTCTGGCCAGGGGTTTATCAATCTTATTAATTCTTTCAAAGAACCAGCTCCTAGTTTCATTGATCTGTTCTACTGTTCTTTTGGTTTCTATTTCATTGATTTCTGCTCTGATCTTTATTATTTCTCTTCTCCTGCTGGGTTTAGACTTTATTTGCTGTTCTTCCTCCAGCTCCTTTAGGTGTAAGGTTAGGTTGTGTACTTGAGACCTTTCTTGCTTTTTGAGAAAGGCTTGTATTGCTATTTACTTTCCTCTTAGGACTGCCTTTACTGCATCCCAAAGCTTTTGAACAGTTGTGTTTTCATTTTCATTGGTTTCCATGAATTTTTTAAATTCTTCTTTAATTTCCTTGTTGACTCATTCATTCTTTAGTAGGATGCTCTTTAGCCTCCATGAATTTGAGTTCTTTCCAACACTCTTCTTGTGATTGAGTTCTAGTTTCAAAGCCTTGTGGTCTGAAAATATGCAGGGAATGATCCCAGTTTTTGGTACTGGGTGAGACCTGATTTGTGACCTAGGATGTGATCTATTCTGGAAAATATCCGTGGGCACTAGAGAAGAATGCGTATTCTGTTGCTTTGGCGTTGAATGTTCTGAATATATCTGTGAAGTCCATTTGGTTCAGTGTGTCATTTAAAGTCTTTATTTCCTTGTTGATCTTTTGCTTACATGATCTGTCCATTTCAGTCAGGGGGGTGTTAAACTCCCCCACTATTATTGTATTGTTGTCATTTTGTTTCTTTGCTTTTGTTATTAATTGGTTTATATAATGGGCTGGTCCCATGTTAGGGGCATAGATATTTACAATTCTTAGATCTTCTTGTTGGATAGATCCTCTAAGTAGGATATAGTGTCCTTCCTCATCTCTTATTACAGTCTTTGATTTAAAATCTAATTTGTGTGATATAAGGATTGCCACCCCAGCTTTCTTTTGGTGTCCATTAGCATGGAAAATGGTTTTCCAACCCCTCACTTTCAATCTGGAGGTGTCTTTGCATCTAAAGTGAGTCACTTGCAGATAACATATCTATGGTCTTGTTTTTGTTTTGTTTTGTTTTTTAAGAGTCACCGTTCAAAATTTATTTGATATTTTAGTTGGTATGACACTTAGTTGGTTGCATTGTCTTTTTATATTATATGGCCATGTACACTATATTCTGACATACATGGTACACAAAGTAAGATCCTTTAGGACAGTTATGCGAAATACACGCAATATTGAATTTATACATTGGATCCCAGGATGTGACTGACTGGAAAAGATGGACTAGGCATGTCGGGTGTTGGGGGAAGGAACCCAAAGAGACAGAACACACAGTAAACACACATCTGGTGTGCAGAGCAACCACAGCTCTGGCAGTGGAGCCTCTGAGATGGTGGAGCTAACTTACGTTAACCAATTTAGGGCTACAAAGACAGGTATCATCCAGTATCAGGATACAGCTGCAGGGTTTGGTAAACCATTCCTATTTGGAACTTTAGGAAACTGACGTTTTTTCTTAGGCTATTTTAATATTACTTGAGTAACAGATCAGATAATAAGGACAATATACACAACCTCCAACTAAAATCCTGCTATACTCTAGACAGTGAAGTGGTACATTAGAAAACTTTAAAACTGCAGCTCCTTTTGGATCCCCCAAAGTGTATCTGCACTCTTCTTCAAACGGGCCTCCTCCTCAGGCGTCAGAATCACCTTCACAACATCTGAAATTTCATTCTGTCCCAAGATGCAAGGGACACTAAGGAAGACATCATCTTTAATTCCATAGAAACCCTTAATCATGGTGGAAATTGGATGCACCCGCCTAAGATTCTTCATTATACTTTCAGCCAGATTTGCCACAGACAGCCAAATGGCCCAGGAAGTGTAGCCTTTCAGTTTGATCACCTCATAGGCACTGTCAACCACCTGTTTGTGAACCTCTTTCCACTGATCCTTATCTGCATCAGTGCCTAAGTCAGGGTGCAGATTCTTCAGAGAGACACCAGCAACGTTCACTCCACTCCATACAGGCACACTGAAGTCTCCATGCTCCCCAAGGACCCACCCGTGACAGCTTAATGGGTGAACTCCCAGTCTTTCCCCCATTAGGTAACGGAACCAGGCTGAATCCAGATTGCAACCACTTCCAATAACACGGTTTTTGGGAAAGCCACTTATCTTCCAAGCCACATAGGTCAAGATATCCACTGGATTGGAAACGACAAGCAACTTGCAGTTTGGGCTATATTTTACGATATTAAGAATGATGAACTTAAAGATGTTCACGTTACACTGGACCAAATTAAGAGGGCTTTCTCCCTCTTGCTGACGTGCCCCAGCTGTGATAATAAATAGCTTGGAGTTTGCAGTCACATTATAATCTTTGCCAGAGACAATTTTTGGTGTTCTAAGGGAAAGGCTGCCATGCCGGACATCCATTATCTCTCCCTTCAGTTTGTCTTCCATGACATCAACAAGAGCAAGTTCATCGGCCAAGTCCTTCATTAAGATACTGATGGCACAAGCCATGCCAACAGCGCCAACCCCAACAACTGTAATCATATTCTGGGGGGTATGTTCTTCCTTAAGAAGATTCTGAATCAGCTGATCTTTGAGAGTTGCCATTTTGGACTTAGAACCAAAAGGAATCGGGAGTGCACGTCCGGCAGGTGGGCGTCAGTGGCGCGCAAGGTTGGATCCAGACTCGGCGGCAGCGGCTCCGACACTCCTATGGTCTTGTTTTTTTCATCCAATCTGATAGCCTGTGTCCTCTGATTGGGGCATTTAGCCCATTTATATTCAGGGTAACTATTGAAAGATATGAATTTAGTGCCATTGTATTGCCTGTAAAGTGACTGTTAGTGTATATTGTCTGTGTTCCTTTCTGGTCTATGTTACTTTTAGGCTCTCTCTTTGCCTAGAGGACCTCTTTCAATATTTCTTGCATGGCTGGTTTTGTGTTTGTAAATTCCTTTAGTTTTTGTTTGTCCTGGAAGCTTTTATTATTTTTCCTTCTATTTTCAATGACAGCCTAGCTGAATATAGTATTCTCGGCTGCATATTTTTCTCATTTAGTGCTCTGAAGATATCATGCCAGTCCTTTCTGGCCTGCCAGGTCTCTGTGGATAGGTCTGTTGCCAATCTAATGTTTCTAGCATCATAAGTTACAGATCTCTTCTCCTGAGCTGCTTTCAGGATTTTCTCTTTGTCTCTGAGACTCGTAAGTTTTACTATTAGATGTCGGGGTGTTGACCTATTTTTATTGATTTTGAGGGGGGTCCTCTGTGCCTTCTGGATTTTGATGCCTGTTTCCTTCCCCAAATTAGGGAAGTTCTCTGCTATAATTTGCTCCAATATACCTTCTGCCCCCCTCTCTCTCTTTCTTCTTCTGGGATCCCAATTATTCTAGTGTTGTTTTGTCTTATGGTATCACTTATCTCTCTAATTCTGCCCTCGTGATCCAGTACTTGTTTATTTCTCTTTTTCTCAGCTTCTTGATTTTCAATCATTTGGTCTTCTATATCACTAATTCTCTCTTCTGCCTCATTTATCCTAGCAGTTAGTGCCCCCATTTTCGATTGTACCTCGTTAATAGCCTTTTTGAGTTCGACTTGGTTAGATTTTAGTTCTTTAATTTCTCCAGAAAGGGTTTCTCTAATACTTTCTATGCTTTTTTCAAGCCCAGCTAGTATCTTTTAAATCATCATTCTGAACTCTAATTCAGACATCTTACTAATGTCCATATTGATTAGGTCCCTGGCAGTCGGTACTGCCTCTTGTTCTTTTTGTTGAGGTGATTTTTTTCCCGTCTTTTGTCCAGAGGAGAATAGATGAGTGTGAGAACAAAATGCTAACAGGGTAACAACGTCCCCAGAAAATATACACTAAACAAATCAGAGAAGACCTGAAACCAGGGGAAAAGAAAGGGAAAGAAAGAAAAAAGAAAAAGAAAAAGATAAAAACAAACAAAAACAAAAGAAGAAAAAAACAGAATATGATCAAATATGATCAGGCTGCTGCATAGATCAGTGCCACACACTAGATTTTGGGCGTATTTTGGTCTGTTAGAAGGAAGTGCCTCCCAAATTTTTAAAGAAAGAAAAACTTATATATGTACAAAAATAAGGGTTAATACAATAAAGGGATGGAATATGACTGTAAAGATGGAAATTATAAAAGATTTTATAAAAGGAATTGATAAGAAGCTGGTTGAAAAAAGAAAGAAGAGGATTTAAAAAAAAGGGAGAGGATGTGATCAGACAGGAGACTAGAACAAAGCCATTCACTAGAGATTTAGGGTATATTTTGGTCTGTTAGAAGAAACTATATCCCAAAATTTTAAGGAGAGAACAACTTATATATATATACCAAAAATAAGGGTAACTACTAAAGGGATAGAATATGACTCTAAAAATGAAAAATTAAAATGATTTAAAAAAAGGGATTGATAAGATGTTGGTTGAAAAAGGGAAACAGAAAAATTTTAAAAAAAAGAAAGTTAAAAAAATTAACTTTGAAAGACTAAAGATTCATGGGGAAAAAGCCATGAATTCTATGTGCAGAATCCCCTAGCGCTGGAGTTCTGCCATTCTCATTGATCGGTAAACGTGGTCTTGCCACGCTGTTCTTGCTGATATTCTGGGGGAGGGTCCTGTTGCCATGGTTCCCAAATGTCTTTGCTGGAGGTGGAATTACCCCACCCTTGCCGGGTCTGGGCTAAGTAATCTGCTCGGGTTTGCTCTCGGGAGCTTTTGTTCCCTGCAAGCTTTCTGTACAGCTTTGGAGGACGAGAGTGAAAATGGTGGCCTCCCACTCTCCGCCCCAGAGGAGCCGAGAACTCGAGGCCCCACTCCTCAGTGCGCCCCCAGAGAAAAGCAGTCAGTCACTCCCGTCTCCTCGGTCTCTGGCCACACTCTGTGCTCACCTGGCCTGTGACCGAGTGTTTCTCTCTCTGGCTCACGTCCCCATGTGGAGTCTCCAAACCCAGCCAATCTCTGCGGTGCGCTCTTGCACTGCTCCTCCCAGGGGAAGAAGGGGAGTCTCCCCGGATCTGCCGCTTGTTGGGTCCCTGCTGGAGGAGCCGTGGCCCGACTGTGCCATGGATCATGGCTTATGGCAACCCGGAGCTGAGAGCCCACTCCTCGGCTCCATCTTTGCAGCCGGCTTCCCCGCTCCAGTACCTGGGAGCTCTGCCGCACTCAGGCACCCCTGGTATTTCTGTGACCCTGAGGGTCCTAGACCACACTGTCCCACGAAGGTTCCACCTCCCTCTTAGCCACTGGAGCAACGTCCTCAGCAGAGCCCACTTCTAAAAGTTCCAATATTGTGCTTTGCTGCTCTATCACTTGCCAGAAGCGGCCGGCGGAAGCCCCCTCCCCCACCATCTATCCTCCTGGATATCGCCTTGGATTCACTTCTCCGCACGTCCTACCTTCCAGAAAGTGGTCGCTTTTCTGTTCAGAGAGTTGTTGCTATTCTTTTCTTCAATCTCCTGTTGAGTTCATAGGTGTTCAGAATGGTTTGATGCCTATCCAGTTGAATTCCTGGGATCAGACGAAATCCAGGTCTCCTACTCCTCTGCCAATTTGCTCCGAGATATACAATCTTAGTTCTCAGTCTGAGGATACCCATGGGTTTGATACAGGAGATGTGGGAGAGTACTGATTACTGATTACTCAGAATGCCATCCATTTACTTGTGTGGAGAAAAAAACTATAAAGAATTACATGAAAATATTAACAATGGTCGTCTATGGTGAGAGTTCAGGACAATTTCATTTGTACTTTTCCACGTTTTCAAAATTTACCATTATTAATACATATTGCTTTTATCCAAATATATGGCTGTTGGGTTAACATATGTTAAGATATATGTAGTGTATGTATATATGCCATATACGTCAAATATATTTTGTATCAATATATATTTATATATAATTCTTACTTAGTTAATGTTTTCTGTAGATTCTTCTCAAGTTGCTGCCTTGGCTAAAACTGCCAGAATCTTTTTCAGTCTCTTCTAGTGTTTACTAAACCATGATATCTGGGTAGAATATCTTTTCATGTGAGTGGGATTGGTTTTGCTTATGTGTTTTTAGCATGAGAGGAATTTGCTAAGATTTGAGAATAGCGTGGAGACTTCTCTCCCTCATAACTGGTTTTATCCATTAACTTTATAGAATGAGTAAATCTCACTACCTTTCTGCCATCTTTTCCAGGGAGTTCTTAGCCTCAAATTACAGTGAAACCTACTACTCCACAAGAGGAGAGGCCATCACCAGCTATCCTTCCACCATGGTATCTTATGGAATCTTCCTATTTCTCTTTTCTGTAATTTCCTCGTGATTTTGAAACCCAATCTAGCTTTATAAGAAGCTTCAGAAAATGTTATGTCAGAAATGAATCTTGCATTGAGTACTGTCACTGAATTATCCTAGAATAGAAAGCATGACCCTCCAAACTCTAAAGGAAGCTGATTACTGCCTAACAAGCAAATCAATGACTGTTAATGTATTTTTCTTTACTAAACTGATTTCTATGTACCCAAAAGGGTGTTAAGTCTGGAGGAAGGGCAAAGCAGTATACAAAAGCAGTATAAGACACCCTGATGAGACTGTCATCAAGCTAAACAGATAAAACCTAAAGACATTGAAACACTTTTAAAACCTACATCTAATTGACCTTTATGTGAGTCATAGTCCCTGGCCTGGGACTTCTGATGCACCAACATTGAGGTCTTTCCTATTTCCAAATGAATTTTTGCTCATTTATCATTAATATTATTCCAGTGGATACAGGTTCTACTTTTACAGTCATCCTTCCCTTTCCAGAATGTGCCCTCTGTAGCCTTCTAAACAAAGATGACATTGTTCTCTTTTATCAAAAGTATACTTTTTGAGGGTGCCTGGGTGGCTCAGTTGGTTAAGCAACTGCCTTTGGCTCAGGTCATGATCCTGGAATCCCAGGATCAAGTCCCGCATCAGGCTCCCCGCTCAGCGAGGAGCCTGCTTCTCCCTCTAACCCTCCCCCTTCTCATGTACTCTCTCTCTCTCTCATTCTCGCTCTCTCAAATAAATAAATCTTTTAAAAAAAGTTTACTTTCTGAAACTTATTTCCTTTATGTAAGGCATGAGTCAACTATGAAATGTAAGTCACCATGCAATCTTTGTAAAATAGAAATGGAAGAAAACTGAATAACGTTATTTTATGCGAGGGGTGGTTGTTGGCCTGTGAGGGTCTGAGGTCACATGGGATCGTGCCATACATAGGCAGGAGTTGAACGGATGGATATAACGGAAAAGGTGATTGATTACCTGACAGAACCACTGTAGGCAGTGCACCAAGTAGGGAGTGACAAGGATACCAACTTGACTGAAGCACAGCAGCAGGAGAGAAGGGCTTGAGGAGACCTGGTTGGAGAGTGAGACTTACTTTTAGCAATCATCAAAAACCTTGGCATGATTTCATAGGAAACTGGAGGAAAACTGTAATAACAACCCAAGTACGGTAGTTTGGTAGAAATTTTAGGATGGGTTAAAGGAGAAATATTTATAAGGAAAAAAGTCACATTTCTGAGGCTTGATTCATCAACTAAGAGCTGCTAAATTCGTGAGGGAAGAATCCATATACTGCTTCACAAAATGTAATCATGCAATTAAAAGGATTCTAAAGGAGTTTCAAAATTTTCCAAATGACAGGATGCAATGAATGAATACATGAATATGTGTATAATTTGTGACAATGAAATGCTGATGTATTGTGAACATAAAATATGTATAAGTTAATATTTATGTAATATTAATATGTGTACTTATATCAATTGCCTCTTCATCTATTTTAGGATCACTGTTTTTACCAAGGATCCATCATACATGAATTTGATTCTGCTGCCAGTATTAGCACATGTAATGGTCTGAGGTATTGCACAAGTATCTATTTTGTTTATAAGTTTGCTTAATGGATTTTCAGAGACATTTGCTTCTCATCTTTCTAACAACCCTATAAATAGAAAAATTAATGGGAAAAAGCTACTGTATATTTTCACCATGAATATCCATTCTAGCCCATTGTTATGTTCATTTTTGACAAAAAGATGTCTAATGCACAGCCCTAAGCAAGACAAGTTTTTCAGTATACAATCAAGGGATTCAGAGTTAGAAGACTGCTGGGAATCATCTAGCCTGTTCTCTCATGTTAGAGACACTGAAATCAGAGACTTGCCTCTAAGCATCCAATTTGCTGGTGATAGAATTCAATCCAAAAATCAGGCTTCCTGACTTCTAGTCCTGTGAATCACCACACAACATTTCACACATTTTTAATAATCAGGAGTTAGAGTCTTTAGAAATTAAAGTTAGAAGTAAAGCCTATTTCAGTTCTCTGTAGATCTTGGGCTAAAGAGTAAAGGAGGAAATGTGGGGTAAAAGGTAGAAGAACAAGAAACTTCCACCTTCATATATGTGTACTTTACTTGAGTAGATCCCAACATATTTAAGAATAAGAACACCTTTGGGCGCCTGGGTGGCTCAGTTGGTTAAGCGACTGCCTTCAGCTCAGGTCATGATCCTGGAGTCCCGGGATCGAGTCCCTCATCGGGCTCCCTGCTCAGCAGGGAGTCTGCTTCTCCCTCTGACCCTCTTCCCTCTTGTGCTCTCTATCTCTCATTCTCTCCCTCTCAAATAAATAAATAAAATCTTTAAAAAAAAGAATAAGAACACCTTTAATGATAAAATTTCTAGATAATAGTTATTTTACTATCATATATTTACTCTACAAGTAATGCATGATGGACATAAAAAATTCACAAAATGTTTGCTATAACTCTGAGACTTCAAAGTAGGGATTGACCTGTCAAGTTTCTGAAAATCTAGAGGAAAGTTGACGCTTAAAAAAGTTACCAATTCAAAGGTCACATGTCACTTCATCTTTTTATCACTCAGAATACCTGAGTACATGCTCATGAGGCCTTGGTCTTATAGTTCCCATTCTTAAATAGGCCAAGTCAATAAAATGGAACAGAAGAATAATTGTGAGAAATGTAGAGGTAAAATGGAATACATCTTGAACATACATCACATTCCCATTTTCTGTAGGGGATTCTTCAGGGTATATGACCAAAGGTACCTCATTGAACCAGTGAAATATTCAGATGAGGGACAACATTTGGTGTTCAGATATAATCCAAGGATACAGTATGCTGCCAATTATTCTTGTACAGAACTCAATTTTACCAGGACAAATGATTCAAAGGATGATATTAAAATCATGGAAGACCTCAAAATCGAAGTAAGTGCTTTATTTTTAAATCACCTTAATACCAGGAAAAATGTCTCTTATTTCCTTTTTTATTTCAAAACAGAGAGATGAGCCCAACTAATGAAGTGTATGTGCTACCTGAGTCTGACTCTTCATTGTTTGAAATCTAAAATGTCAAACATTTTTTACCATTTTTTTTTACCATTACCATGTTCATTCCCAGGGCACCTGGGTGGCTCAGTTGGTTAAGCAGCTGCCTTCAACTTGGGCCATGGTTCCAGAGTCCTGGAATGGAGCCCCGGATCAGGCTCCCTGCTCAGCAGGGAGTCTGCTTCTTCCTCTCCCTCTGTCCCTTCCCTTACTTGTGCTCATGCTCTCCCTCTCTCTCTAACAAATAAATAAAATCTTTAAAAAAAAAGAAAAAGAAAATGTTCATTCCGTATAGTAAATCTCAATTCGTCCCATCAATTTTAAGGAAAGGGAATATTTACAACCATACATACAGATTTATAGCATTAGGGCTTTAAGTGGTTGGAAAGAATGAAATTTGCAATGTCTTGAAAACTCTCCTAGGTAATGTCTTCCCTCATCTTCACTGCCATTTTTTTAGTTGGGGGAAGTTTATGATAAGTCAGGGTCTCCCCCTTTCATCAGTCCAAATATTCTAATTATTAATTATTAAAGATAAGTAAGTAATAGCAACTTCAATTTCTGGTGGGATGACTGCACAATGAGGGTCCTCTGTGTTTTAGGCTTTCCTGTACAACTAGGTCATATCACTTCAAATCCCCACTAGGTGTTAGCCTTTCAGATCCATGAGTGCCCATCTTCTTCACATATCCATGGTCTGGATTGTGTGGGAAACTTACTAGGTGCCTAACAGATGTTTTTGATTTACTCAATCAACTGATACATAATTACTTAGTTCACACACAGAATGACTTAGTTAAATCTTTGTACAATATGCCTCTGGTTTATACTCAGATAATATGCATGCACCTCAATGCATAACACTGAGAGCTGAAAACAGAATTTTCTGGAATTGGTGACTTATAAAATAAAAGATCTATAATATAAATGTATAACTTTTATACGTTTCCTTGGAATTGAGGCTACTGCAAAGTAAGAGATTGGGAGACAGGAAAGGAATAGGAGGAGTACAGTCAGTCCTATTAGCCAGTCATTCCTATGTTTTGTTCTTCACTATTGGTAAGTCTTTTTTATATGAGCTTATTTAGTAAGCATTTACTTTATAAGTGAAAAAAAACTAAACATTAAAAAATGTATTCATTATTCTTTATAACTCTTCTATTTATTTATTTAGAGTATAACACACAATGTTACATTAGTCTCAGGTATACATCATAGTGATTCAACATCTCCATACATCATGCTACACTCACCACAAGTGTAGCTACCATCTGTCACCATACAATGCTACTAAATACCGTTGACTATATTTCCTATGCTGTACCTTTTATTCCATGACTTATTTATTCCATAACTGGACGCCTGGGTCTCCCACTCCCCTTCACACATTTTGCCCATCCCTATACCCCCTCTTCCCTCTGGCAACCATCAGTTTGTTCTCTGTATTTATAGGTCTGATTCTGTTTTTTGTTTGTTTATTCATTCATTTTGAATTTTAGATTCCACATATGTGCGAAATCATATACTATTTGTCTTCCTCATTCTGACTTATTTCACTTAGCATAGTACCCTCTAGATCCAGTCATAATGTTGCAAATGGCAAGATTCCATCCTTTTATATGGCTGCATAATATTCGTGTGTGTGTGTGTGTGTGTGTGTGTACTACATTTTCTTTATCCTTTCATCTACTGATAGGTCCTTAGGTTGCTTCCTTATCTTGGCTATTGTAAATAATGTTGCAATAAATATAACTCTTATTTTACCTGAAAGACTAAACAAAGAAAGGAAGGATATTCAAATATTGAATATTGTTTCAGGTTTATTAAAATCTGATATACAGGGGCACATGTTTTAATAATATATTGGGTTTTATTTAGATAAATTCCTGGAATTATTAGTTATACTCCTGTACCTGACCTTCCCGTATCAATAATATTAACATTTCTTACCATGAAAATTTTAACTTAAAACATTAAAATGAGGAACATTAACCATACTTCATTAAATTTTTCATAAATTTCCAGAACGTCCATGAAGAAAAGTATGTTGAACTGTTCATTGTTGCTGATGATAATGTGGTAAGTTTTCAGAAGAACATTTGCTCTTCGTTTATGCTTATAAAACTATAGTTGTGATCCTAAAAAAGAGGGGAAAAATATATTAATAAGAAGTCCATTTGGGTTTAATGTTGTTTTTAGCTTCCCCAAACATGTTTATATGAGATGATAAGGTCCTTTGGCAGTATAGCAGACTAAGCCAAAATAGAATTCTCATCCCTATTATGAATATATGGAGATGATGAACAATGTATACAAAATTGAAAATATGCGCACAAACTATAGTTTAGCTCAGAAAAAAAAAAAAAACACAAGAAATCTCCAATTCCTAAAAATGAGAAGAGAACCTCTGTCAAAGTAGTAAGTAAAATTCAAAGGCTTGGTGACATGTAATATATAGAACATATTGCATAATGCCCAGAGCCATAAAGAGCTGCCCTGTCTCTGAAAAGAGAACTGGAGAATCTCTCTCCATTGAAACTGCAAAGAGAAAGGGAATGTTCTGTCTGTCTGTAACAATGGACAGGGAACATATTATACCTGAGAAAGGAGAAATCCTAAACTTGTGTCATGCAATGATGTGGAGCATGATATATTTTTCTTTAGATACAGAAATGCCAAGCAAAGCTTACAACATAAAAACTGAAAACTTGATAAACTGTTAAAGCTCAAGTCAAAAATGCCCTATAAAGACATTTTCATAATCCAAGATAAAACTAATCACATGAGGAAGAATCAACCAACAGTAATGGGAAGTAGAATAAGTTCTTCAAGAACTGAAAATTATCCACTCATATTTCAGATTATACACCTAACAATAAAGTAGGAAAAGATATGCAACAAGAAATAACAGAGTTACAGGGAGAGTAAGGTTCTTTTAGTTCCCCTCCAGTAGGAATGTTGGAGTTTTTCTCTCCAAAAGTGAGAATAAGATACATTTATTTTCACTGTCAATAAATTTTCTTTTGACAGATTAACTGAAAATTTTAGCCATCCTAATAAGACAAAATAAATGAGATCTATGTCAATTTAAAAGAAAGACACACACTGTTGCATTTTTTTAAAAAAGGAGAAACTTCAGTTGTCAATTTTTTTAAAAAGGTAATTGGTAAAATTTAGGCATCAGATAGGCTTACATTAACGTGTATGAGAACATGTTAACTAACTTTTAAAAGAGTGCTAAAATAAGCTTTCTTTATAATAGTTTATTAGAAAGAAGTAAGAATGATGTATTAAATTTAATATTTATCCCAGATACCAGGTAAAGGTTTGCTTGATATTATTTTAGGGGCATTAAACTGGACTTTTACATGCATAGCTCTCACATATGCCACCTTAATATTGTCTTTAAATATTTAAGGGGTGTTTTTTGAGAAGTTCTTATAGTAAATCATCTATTTTCACTTAACAAATAGTTAATGAGTGTCTAACATACTAGATTCTGAGTACTGGATATATATATTTATATTATATATACACGCATGCATACATGTATATGTTAGCTGAGTATAAAGGGCAACAGCAAGAACAATGTAGAGTTCGTGTATTCTGGTAAGATGGAATAGAAAACAAAAGCAACTTTGGGAAAATATTTCAAGGTACTGACATATTTTGAAGACAGTATGATGAATTTTAAGCAGCTAAGTAGAGTAAGGATATGGATGTATACACCCAGACATAACAAGTTGAAAGAATAAGCAGAACACAATTGTCTATATACTGGGAAAGACTAGCCATATAATAAAGACTTGTCAATGGAATGCAAAGACCACATACCCCTTTCTTTCCCATACCCCCATGGGTGGATATCACTGATTGTTAAAGTACCCTATCCCTGTGATCTCTAAGATAGGCTCAGGATCTTTCTCAACTGTGTATTTTAGGCAAGCACTACCAATTGGTCACCAAGAATCCTGGTGTGAAACTATATTTGCCATCCAGAATTTAGGGGGATAGTGGAAAAAAAGAAACCTCTGTACAATAAAACACTAGGAGTGATAGGGTATTAGCAACCAAAGTGATAAGAAATTTCTTAAAAGACAAAATGTTCAATATTAAAGGTGACCAGGAAGATGAGGAAAAAGTGTTCAGCAGATTGGATAACTAGGAGGACATTTATGTTCCTGTCAAGAAGAGTTTTAATGAAATAGAGGTGGTTAAACCATGATTAGTAGATTGAGGAATGAATGGGAAATGAGAAGTGAAGAGAGTCTAATGTTGTTATCTTTGAGGTATTTAGATATATGAGATAACATGAGAGCAATGGAGCAAGTAACTGGAGGATACTTGCAGGATTCAGAAAAGCCATGTTTCTTTTACTTTTTATTATGAAACAAGCTTGATCATTTGGCATTTATCCCTACAGGATACTTCTGTTATTTTTATAAGGTATATTTTATCAGGTCTAAATTGATCATGCTAAGAACCAAGGTCCTGATGGCACAAATGGAAAATCCATTTGTTAGAAGGGGAAAAAAGACAGAATAGGCTGGAGCAGGAAAGTCCACTTTGTCTTCTCAGCCTTTCTCTGGAGAGAAGGGGGAGCTACAATTTCCTGTCCTTCTCCATCACATCTCTGGCTTTAGGGTGGTCCTTGATTACATTCCTTAGTTTGTGACAACCATGAACATAGAAGGGCTGACAAAGTGTCTGCTTTTTTTGCAATATAATGGTTTCTGTGGAGCTTTAATAAGTTTTGTTTCATCAGCATGATAAATATGGACTCTAAAGAACACTTTTTAGTTCATTTACTAAATCAATGTACTGTAATATATTGTAATGTGAAAAGGGGATAAGGTTATGAAGAAAACCTTAAAGTAGTGCTAAGCTGAAGCATGTCCTTAGAAACTGCTATATCTAGTTATTTGATATCAAAAATATAATTCTGTATAATTTGCCCAGATTTTTAGCTGACCAGAAAGAATGCCAATAAGTTCCTCCCCCCCTTGAAATATCTCATAGTGAGTGAAGTATTTTGTTGAGTTTTTATTCATCTCCTATTATTAATGAATGTGATCTGATGTTTTATTTCCAGTATCAAAGGAATAATCATCCTCACACTAAACTGAGGAACAGAATTTGGGGAATGGTCAATTTTGTCAACATGGTAAGATCTAATACAGTTTAAATCAAGCTAAAAGTGCAAAATAGAAGAAACCTTTTAAGATAGATAGGTGTTGGATTTTGTGGTAATCTCAATATTGAGATAGCCCAAAATACAAAAATTCACCATGTGTATTATTTAGCCAAAATCCAATGAAAAATTCACACCAATAAATGAACCACAGCACTGAGGCTTTGGTTTTCTAAATAAATGACATTTAATATTTCAGGAGATTTCAAAGATTGGTTGCTAATCACAAAATTTATAAAGCACTGTATAAAGACTTGAATATGCACTGTGCATAAATCAAATCCACTAGTACATTTAAAATCACTGTTCCATAATTTAGCATTGTTGGAGAGCTTATTTCTGCTTCGCCCTCAACCTCAGGCCTTTATCAAAGCCAATGATCAATGGTCTCCACTCACATTCTTACCTCTTCTTCCGTAGTAATCTGTTCTTGTTTGTTACTCTGTGATTGCTAGCCTAGTTATGGGACCCAGAGTGTTTTGTTGCCCTGATCTATCCTGTCTTAGGAAAGCTCTGACATCCATGGGTCTTTGGGTAGATTATTCTCACTGTGTTCTTCCTTCATTGGTAGGAGACATTGAATGCTCTGGCCTTAGGACAGCTTCCTGCCTCTCCTCCAGGGGCAGAAGTTTTTTTGTTTTTTTGTTTTTTCCCTTTCTTTCAGCAACAATCAGTTTTCACTTGAGTTCTGGGAGCATAAAAAAAATGCCCCAGTCAACAATTGATATGTCACCCAGACAGATAACCAATAAACAGTGGTTTTGAACAACAGTATAGACCAAATGAAGCCAACAGGTATATACAGAATATTACATTCAAGAGCAACAGAATACACCATTTCTTCTCAAGAGCAGATGGAATATTTCATAGTATATTATATAGCAGGCCACAAAGCAAACCTCAACAAATTCAGAAAGATGGAAATGATATCAAGTACAATGACAGCAAGATTACTGGAAAATTTATAAATATGTGGAAATTAAAGAACACATTCCTGAACAACAAATGGATCAAAGAATAAATGAAAGGTAAAATCAAAAAAATATCTTGATACTAACAAAAATGGAAACAAAACATATCAAAACTTATGAGATGCAGCAAAAGCAGTTCCAGGAGGAGAGTTTATAGTTGTAAATGCATACATACATCAATTAAAAAGAAAATAGCAAATAAACAACTAACGTTATACCTTAAGGAACTACAAAAAGAAGAACAAACTAAGCCCATAGTTAGCACAAGGGAAGAAGTAATAATAAGATTAGAACAGAAAAAAAATATTGGCAGAAGCTTAGTGCTTTTGTGTCTCTGGAGAACAAGAGTCTGGTAGGTTTAAAGATGTTCCCAAAGCAACAGTTTTTCCTGTCCTTCAGGCCTATACCACAAAGGGAGTGTCTCTCTAGTCTCCCACTCTGTCCTGCATTGTTTAATGCACATCTAGAGGAGACTCATGGAGAAGATTCTGAGAGTAGGTGTGAAATTCCTTATGTCTGTGTCTTTCAGAAGGTCCTATACGCTCATTTTATCCCACACTTACCCTTTAGCAATTCCTTACAAATGTCTTGTGAATTCTTATGTCTTATATGGTGCTCAGCATCTCTTTTTATCATGCTCCGCCACTGGGAGATGCTCTAGTACCATCTCTCCCCACAGGAGGAACTCTTTCCTTAGATTTCAAGCTACTATTTGCCTTGTTACCTCAACTAACTAATGGTCTGATATATGACTTTAAATTCTCTGGCTTTTTCTTTTTGTCAGGGTAGAAGTGACATTCTTTCCAACTTTATACATCTTAGCCAGAAATAAAATTTCTCCGAATTTTAAATCTATGTCTATGGAAATTAAAAATCCTCCCCATATTATTCTAAAGGGTAGGAACAATGTGGAATGGAATGGTTATATCTCATAGTCATCTCCGTTTTCTCCTGTTTCTTTTTATTGACTGATTGGTTGATAAGGGTTTTTGTAAGTTTATTCATGACTTGGGTCTAATCCTATTTTTCCAATAATTCTTTCAGGTTTTGTAACCATCTTTTCTCCTATCAAGGTTTTTAGGCATTTTTTCCAGTTTTATTGAGAAATAATGGACATACACTGCTGTATAGTAGATGACATACAGCATAATGGTTTGATTTACATAAATTGTGAAATGATTACCACAGTAGGTTCAGCTAACATCTATCTTCTCAAATAGATACAACGAAAAGAAAAACCAGAAAGAATAAAGGAAAAAAAACTTCTTGCGTTGAGAACGCTGTGTCTACTCTTTTAAAAACTTTCCTATCCATGCGGCAGTGTTAGCGGCAGTCATACGTCTCTAGTACTTATTTATCTTATCACTGGAAGTTTGTACCTTTTCACCCCCTTCCTCCAATTTCCCCTCTCTCTACACCCCACCTGTGGTAACCACAAGTCTAATAACTTTTCCTATGAATTTTTTTTTTGTTTTTTAAAAATTCCATATGTAAGTGAGATCATATAGTGCTTGTCTTTCTCTGTCTGCCTTATTTCACTTAGGGTAATACCCTCTAGGGTAATCTATATTATCAAAAATGGTAGGATAGCCTTGATTTTTTATGGCCGAAAAATATTCCACTGTATGTATCTACTATAACTTCTTCCATTCATCCATTAATGGACACCTAGACTGTTTTCATGTTTTTAGTATGTAATAATGCTTATATAAACATAGGAGTGCAGATATCTTTTTGAATTAGTGCTTTTTGTTTCCTTTGATATGTTCCCAGAAGTGGAATTGCTGGATCATATAATAGTTATTTTTTAAATTTTTGAGGATCTTCCATACTGTTTTCCACATAGTGGCTATACCAGTTTACAATCCCACCAACAGTGCACAAACGTTCACTTTTCTCTACATCCATAGCAGCGTTTGTTGTCTCTTGTCTTTTTGATGATGGCCATTCTAACAAGCATGAGATGATATCTCATTGTGATTTTAATTCACATTATCCTAATGACTAGTGATGTTGAAAATCTTTTCATGCACTTGTTGGCCTTTCATGTATCTTTTTTGAAGAAATGTCTATTCAGTTACTTTGCCCATTTTTGAATTAGATATTTGTTTTTTTGAATTAAAGAGTTGTTTATGTGTGCCAGATAGCAACCCCTTATCAGATATATGGCTTGTAAATATATTTTCCCATTCCATAAGTTGTCTTTTCACTTTTTTACTGGTTTCTTTTGCTGTGCAGAAGCATTTTAGTTTGATGCAGTCCCACTGGACTGCTTCTTATTTTATTGCTTGTGCTTTAGGCATCATATCCAAACAATCATTACCAAGGCCCATGTCAAGGAGCTTTACTGCTATATTTTCTTCTAGGATTTTCATGGTAAAACTCAATTTAAGTCTTTAATCCATTTTGAGTTAATTTTTGTGAGTCGTATAAGTTAGGGGTCCAGTTTCATTCATTGTGAATACACAATTGACACAATGCCATTTATTGAAGAGACTATGCTTTCTATTGAGTATTCTTGAGTTCCTAGTCAAATATTAGTTGACTGTAAGGGGCACCTGGGTGGCTCAATCAGTTGAGCTTCTGACTCTTGGCTTCAGCTCAGGTCATGATTTCAGGGTCATGGGATTGAGCCCCACATGGGGCTCCACACTCAGCGGGGAGTCTACTTCCCCTCTCCTTCTCCCCTCCCCCCACTCACACACTCTCTCTCTCTCTCTAAAATAAATAAATGAATTTTTAAAAAATATTAGTTGACTGTATATGCTTGAGTTTATTTCTGGGCTCTGGATTCTGTTCCATTGAACTATTTGTCTCTTTATATGCCAGTACCATACTCTTTTGATGACTTTAGATTTATATAAGTATAACTTAAGATCAGGAAGTGTGATGCTCCTGCTTTCTTTGTCTTTATCAGGATTTCTTTGACTATTTGAGGTGTTTTGTGGTTCCATATAAGCTTTAGGAGTGCTTTTTCTACTTCTGTAAAAAATGTCATTAGAATCTTGATAAGGATTGCATTGAATATATAAATGGCTTTCAAAAAATAAAATAAATGGCTTTCAGTAGTATTGATATTTTAACAATATTAATTCTTCCAATCTATGAACACAGGACAGCTTTGCATTTATTTATGTCTTCTTTGATTTCTCTTATCAACTTATCATTTTTAGCATAGATATCTTTCACCTCCTTAGTTAAATTTATTCCTTAATATTTTATTGTTTTTGATGTTCATGTATATGGGATCAATCTCTTTATTTCTTTTTCAAAATTTTCTTTGTTATTGTATAGAAATGCATGTTTGCATGTTAATTTTACATCCTGTGACTTTACTGAATTCATTGATTAGATCTAACAATTGTTGGTTGTCTTTAGGATTTTCTATATTTAAAATCATGGCTGCAAATAGAGGCAATTTTACTGGTTCCTTACCAATTCTGATACCTTTAATTTCTTTTTCTTGTCTGATTGTTCTAGCTAGGAGTTCCAGTACTATGTGGAATAGGGAGGGGTGGTAACAGTGGACACTTGTGTTCTTTTTTTTCTTTTTCTTTTTTTTTTTTTTTAGAGAGAGAGAGATTGAATACATGCAAGCTGGGAAGTGGGCAGAGAGAGAGAGGAAGAGAATCTTAAGCAGGCTCGATGCCCAGTACAGAGCCCAACACAGGGCTTGATATCAACCCTGAGATCATGACCTGAGCCAAAATCAAGAGTTGGATGCCCCTGTTCTTAATCTTAGAGGAAAAGTTTTCAACCTTTCACCATGATGTTAGCTGTGGATTTGTCGTAACTGGCCTTAATTATGTTGAGATATGTTCTTTCTATGCCTAATTTGTTAAGAGTTTTTTTCATAACAAATGAAATGAATTTTGTCAATTTGAGATATGATTCTTATGATTCATTGCTTTCATTCTATTAATGTAATATGTCACATTCATTGGTTTGCTTATGCTGAATGAGCCTCACATCCCAGGGATAAATTCCACTAGATCATGTGAATGATTCTTTTAACCTGCTGCTGAAATCAGTTTGGTAGTATTTTATGGAGAATTTTTCATTTATACTCATCAAGGGTATTAGCCTGCAGTATTCTTTTCTACTAATATCATTTTCTGGCTTTGGTGTCAGGGTAATGCTGGCCTTGTAAAATGAGATTGGGAGTGTTTCCTCCTCTTTGAGTTTTTTGGAAAAGTTTGAGAATGATTGACATTAATTATTTAAATGTTTGGTATAATTCACCAGTAAAGCTATCTGGTCCTGGACTTTTCTTCATTAGGATATTGAGGATATTGTTGATCACTGATTCAATCTCCTTACTAGTAATTGGTTTATTCAGAGTTACTACTTGATTTGATCTTGGTAAGTAGTTTAATTCCAAGAATTTTTGCATTTCTTCTAGGCATCCAGGTTTTGTCATATAGGTGTTCGTAGCAGCCTCTTATCCTTTGAATTTCTGTGGTGTCCATTGTAATGCCTCTTTTTTCATTTATAATTTTGTTGATTTTAGTCCTTGATCTTTTTTCTTAGTCTTAGCTAGGGTGTGTCCATTTTCTTCATCTTTTTAAAGAACCAACTCTTAGTTTGGTTAATCTTTTCCAATGTTTTTCTGTTCTCTACTTCATGTATTTCTCCTATAATTTTTATTATTTCCTTTCTTTGGCTAAGTTTGGGCTCTGTTGTTGTTGTTGTAGATATAGTTCCTGAAGGTATAGAGTTAGGTTGTTCATCTAGGATCTTTCTTACTTCTTAATGTAGGCAATTATGATAACGAACTTTCTTTTCTCTTAGAACAGTTTTCCTGCATCCCATAAGTTCTTCATCCCAAAATGTTTTCATTTTCATTTGTCTTAAGGTCTTTTATTTCCCCTTTAATTTCTTCTTTGATCCATTGATTGTTCAAGAGAGTGTTGTTTAGTTTCCATGTGTTCATGAATTTTCCAGTTTTCCTCTTGTTATTGGTTTCTAGTTCCATGCCATTATTTTCAGAAAAGATACTTGGTATGATTTTTCATGATTTTTGAATTTGCTTACACTTGTTTTAAAAGCTAATATATGGCCTACTCTAAAAAAATATTCTATGTACATATAAGAATATGTATTCTGCTATTATTGGATACAATGTTCTGTATACATCTGTTAGGTCCTTTAGGACTAGGGTATTGTTCAGATGCACTGTTTACTTATTGATTCTCTGTCTGGATGATCTATCCATTGTCCAGTGTAGAGTATTAAGTTTTTTTTTTTTTAATTTTTCCTTTCGATTCTCTTAGTTTTTGCTTTGTATATTTAGGTTTTCCAATATTGGGCACATAAATATTTACAGCTATGTCTTCTTGATGTGTTGACTCTTTTATCATTATGTAATGGCCTTTGTCTCTTTTTACCATTTTTAGTTTAAAATCTACTTTGATATATGTATAATTACCTTTGCTTTTGGGGGAGGCTATCATTTGCTTGAAATGTCTTTTTCCATCCCTTCATTTTCAGTCTATGTGTGTCGTTAGGGCTAACGTGTCTTTTGTATGTTGTATATTGTTGGATTTTGCTTTTTTAATCCCTTCAGCCACCCTATGTCTTTTGATTGGAGAATTTAATTTGTCCATATTTAAAGTAATTATTGATAAGTAAAGACTTACTCTTGCCATTTTGTGAATTGTTTTCTGGTTACTTTGCAGATCCATTGTTCCCTATTTCTTATCCTACTGTTCGTTTTTGTATTTTGGTGTCTTTGGTATTGGTATGCTTTGGCTTCTTTATTGTATTCTTTCATCTAATTACCAGAAAATTTTCCCTTGAGGTTATCATGAGGTTTACATAAAATATCAAACTTATCAGATCCTAATTTAAACTGATAACAATTTAACTTTAATAAAATTCATATACTTTACACTTCTTTTTATCCTCCTTACCTTTTACATTATTGCTGTTACAATTTACATTTTTTAATATTTTGTAACTAATAACATTGTACCTATTGTATTTATGGGTTTTTTTGCTATGTTCATTTTTTTGACTTTTAAATTAGAGTTGTGAGTTATACACCATCATTACCAAATTGCAGAATCTAATGATGACTATATATTTACCATTTACTGAATTCATCTCATAACAGTGAGATTTATGTTATCATTTTGTGTTTTTTATGATATTAACAAGCATTTTTTACGTCTACTCAAAGAACTCCCTTTAACATTTCTTCTAAGACAGGTCTGGTGGTAATGAACTCCCTTCCTCAACTTTTGGTTGTTCAAGAGTCTTTATCTCTCCTTCATTTCTGAAGGACACCTTTACCAGCCATTGTATTCTTGGTTGACAGTTTCTTTGATACTACATTATCTCCTTGCCTTAAAATTTTCTGTTGAGAAATCTGTCCATAGTCATATGGGAGCTCCCTTATATGTAATACCTCTCTTTTTTCTGCTGCTCTTAAAATTCTTTCATCTTTGACTTTTGATGATTTAATTATAATGTATCTTAATGTAGCTCTATTTGGTTTAATCTATTTGTCTTTCAGGCTTCATGGATCTAGATGTCTATTTCTCTCCCCAGGTTCAGGAAGTTTTCAGCCATTATTGTTTTAAATATACTTTCTATCCCTTTCTTTTTCTCTTCTCCTTCTAGAATTCTCATGGAATCTCTATATTGTGTCTCATAATTCCAGTAGATTTTCTTCACTCTTTTTCATTCTTTTTTTCATTTTGCACCTTTCACTGGGTAATGTCTACTGTCTAATTCTTTCTTCCACATAGTCAAACTTCTCATTTTGTTCATGCATTATTTTCCTAATTTGATTTAGTTGTCTGTGTGTGTCTTCTTGTAGTCCACTAAACATTGTGTCCCTGACAGTTTATAGATCTCTGTTTCTTTATGGTCAGTCATTGGAGCTTTATCAGTTTCTTTTGGTGGAGTCAGATTTACCCAATTTTTCATGATCTTTGATTCCTTACATTGGTATCTGCACATTCAGGTAACAGGGAGCCTCTTCCAGATGTATAGATTTTCTTTGGCAGAGACAGTTCTTTATCAGTCAGCTCAGTTTGGCTTTCTGTGTGTGTTTGCAGATAATGTCTTTGGGAAGATTGGGCTTGCTACTATGGTCTATTTTTGGATGAGACAACTGTTTAAGCTCTGAGGATGGAGATGCAGGTTAAGAACAGTTGTACAGCCCTGCAGGCTTGGTTCCCCTGCTAAGTGAGGATGCAGGATGGACTCCTCAGTTGCCTGAATTTTTTGGTCAGGCTTACTAGATGGTTGGGACTGGGTATTATATTCAATAATAGATGGGACTATAAATTAGCTTCCCTGGACAAAGCCATGTGACTATACAGCTCATTGTTGGGGGGCCCAAGGCAGGCCATAATATGCATGGAGTTCCCTGATCAGACAAGGGCACCGGTTTTGTTCTACAGAGGAATTCAAGGGCTGTGCTCTCTGTCCAAGCGTCATTTGTATATAACGCTGTTGAATGGGCTCCACAGCTTCCCATGTGCTCTGGTTAGGCTGCCTGGTTAGGCAGACTGAAGACTATATTCAGTGATGAGCAGGATTATGAATTAGATTCCCTGCCCTCATGCAGTGGGAGAAGCAGCTCTAAAACTGGAATATATCTTTGTTGTCTTGACTTAAGCTGAACTGCCCCGCAAGGTCCCCAGCCAAGCAACACCACTGGCTTTGCTCTGCAGACTGTGGGCTATGTCTGCTTTTCTCTTGTGCCTTTCTTGAGTTTTCTGGGCTGCACAGTTTTCAGGTGTCTTACCAACCTTCAGTCAGATGGGACAAAAAGGCACTCTTCACAGGGGGTGGGGTATGTCTCATCTCCCTTGCCTGGGTGGCTACTCCAGGCAACTCTCAATTTCCTAAAAAAGCTCTCCAGTTAGAAGGTGCCAGAAGCTACCCTCAGCCTTGGCTAAAAATTAATCCTCCTGCCTGTGTGTAGCTCAGGAAGTCTTTACACCTGGTATTGGTTTCTCCCACTATCTGAGAGTAGATTATTCCTGTTAAATGTTTCATAGGCCAAAATAGCATAAAGCTAAGAAGCAATTACTATTAATTTATATGGGAATGTTTTTGAGCTAAAAAACAACTTCTCTTAGGCTTTTCTGGTACCTTAGGACACATCTTGCTAATCAATGCACAAAATAAATTGAGATAAAGCACTGATGCTCACAGACATATTTCAAAGCTATGGTGGCTTGATGCTGAGATTCTGAGTGTGGTCCCTGGAGAAAGAGCTCAGCAGTGCCACCTACCTGAGGTGTGTGCTGCCTCTACAATGGCTCACCACAAAACAAACTTTGAGCATTAGTTTTGCTTTTTGCCCTTTCTCATAAAAGTAAAAATCCCCTTCAGATTTCTTTTGTTCAGTGAAAACAGATTTTAATGTAGGTCTTTTGTGAAAGTAAAATAGCATAACATAAACTCAAAAATCAATTGGCTTTTTTCTGAGAGTAGTCAGCTCTATCCACCCATCTCTTGGCTCAAGCCATCATTGGTTCACACAGCTTTCAGGAATGTCACTAGCTCTTCTGGTCAGATGGAACCAGAAGACTCTCCCCATAGTGGGTGGGGCTGTGTCTCAGTTCTCTTGCCTGGGCTACTCTCAATTTCCCAGTCTTCAATCAGAAAGGGCCAGGAGCTACTCTTGGCTTTGTGTGGAATTAATCCCCCTGCCTGTGTGTAGCATGGAAGGGCTCATGCCTGGTACTGGCTTTGCTCTGAGGGTGATCTGCTTTGCTCCTCTGCCTCTCAGCTCAAGCTCCTCTTGTCCTGTTTCTTATATTTCGCAATTGTCTTTATCACTACCCTAACACTGATACAAATATAAGACTCAGTCTTTCTCTGGGTTCCCATCACCAAAGTAAACATAAATACAAAACTGGTGCATATTACTGAACTTTTACTAAAGATTTTCAGTTTAGATTGGGAAGTCATACTGATCCTTTATCCTCCACAGTGCCCATACTCATTATTTTACTTCATCCTCTCTCATTTATTTTCATAATGCCTTTAACCCCTTTATCTCAGAAATTTCACAGTTTTTTTCTCTACTATAAAGAGTGAATCAACTCTTCACAATCTCCCAAATAGGTATATCCAAACCCATCCAAGCATTCTATAGATGCAGCATGGTTTTATTTTATAGGCTATGTTCTCACTAGAAGAGAATGCCTTCATAAGATGACAAATGATAACTATTGTTTCCATTTGTACTTTCTCCAGTTTTATGAACCTAAAGCCTACCCATGAATTATAGAGCCTCCAATGAGACCAGGTTAAAAAAAAAATTCTTGTTCTGTGGGACCTGACTCATAAGGTTTATTCCACAATAAGGTCAGGGTCAAAAGGAATGGACATTACAGGCTCCAGTATGGATTTGAGATCATGATTTGACTAAAAGTCTAACTTCATGATTGTTTAAAGGAAGCCTAGTTCTCAGGCTTATGTCTCAAAAATCCTCGTATAATATTTGCTTCAACTCTGTCTTCTTTTGTGCTGGCATCAAAGTATCTACCAAGTTAGTGTTTACAAAAGCAAATGGGAATGAGGTAAAAAGGCTTATGAGCTATAGCTGTTGGTGCCTGTTTTGAACTATCTCCAAAAAGATTTCTCAGACAACAAAGTAGTTCCAAAAAATCAAACAAAATATGGCAGCTAAGCTGGTTTTTGGTTTTTGAAAACCATTATCAACATTCTATTCTGGCATAGAACCAACTAATGACTTAAATAGAGAAATAAATAAAGAACAGTCATCCCTCTGTGTGCCACTATTAGTAAATTCACATCTTCAGGTCAGTTATAATCTCAGAGCTTTACTAAATTATTTATGCTAGACACATCTTGAGTCCAGTGTCTGTAAGGTTTATCATATTCAAAGGTAATCAGGTCTTTTTTTTTTTTTTTTTGTTAAGTTTGTGGTTGGTCATGGCAATTCACCCAGTATTCTGGGCAATTTATACTACATTCTGTTTCAATATAACCATTTGTAAAATAAGGCCTACACTTTTTGTTTATGTACCTCACATGTTAAAATTACTTTATTTTATTGTAGAGGAATATAGTAATGATGAAGAATCCTTCTGTAACTTGACTCTATGAAAATTTATTTCTCCTTTGACAGATTTATAAAACCTTGGACATTCATGTGACATTGGTTGGCCTTGAAATGTGGACAAATGGAGATAAAATAGACATAGATTCAAATATAGAAAATACCTTATTGCATTTTTCAACTTGGCAAGAAATAATCCTGAAAAAAAGGAATAATTTTGATCATGTTCTATTACTCAGGTATGTAAGTGCTCTATTTTCCTGCATATTTTAGGTGGATTATAAAAAAGAAAAGAAAACAAAACAAATGAACAGCAACAAAATACTTTTTAAAACAGTTGACTTTTGCATAGTACACAGTGACAAAATGTTATGTCTAGCTATACATAAAATTTCCAAATGAAATTTTTAATAATCTTTCTTTCTAATATTGATTAATACTAGAAAGCAAACATATGATATATTTACATTTCTGGTCAGGGTTGAAAATGTCATCAGATAAGTAATGTACTTTTAGAATCAATTTACTTATCAGCATCCAGCCGTAACTCCCTTAATTCTTACATGCTATGCCATTCCAAAACTCCCCCAAAACCCACCTTTCTGGGAAAACACCTCATTCTCTGGAAATTTTCCCTCAACAAAGTATCTCTAGCCAATGAATAGCGCTTCAAGAGCATCTCCTCTACTATTCATAATGGTGGATAACTATTCTGCTGCAGCTTTAATATTCCTAAGTAAATGAAGTTTTGGATTTATCTACAATATTAGGTCATTCCTAAGAAAGCGGGGCCATTTTTTATCATTTTTGTGATTCAAAATAACTACCACACAACTCAGCCTATTAGGAAATGATAAATAATTGTGGAGCTGAACTGACTTTAACCTTGTGTTAACCATAGTCCTGTTATCCTAATTAAAGTATGAAAGCACAACTTTGGAGCAATGGAGTCTTTTAGCAGGTTTTCTGGTGCCCTTAAGGCTACTGTATAACAATGGTACCCACTTTACCTACTTCACCTTCCTATAATAGCAGTGTTTCTCCTAAGGTCTGCAAACACATCCTACAAATGTACTTCCTAACATTATCTAAATGTTCTTTCAATTTGAACTTGGAACTGTGAACCTTCCAAAGCCTATAGTTGGAGATCCGGTCCAGCTCTTTGGCAGATTGATGAGAGTGAACCACATCTCTAAAGTAATATCATTTCTGATTTTCATAACTGGGATGGCCCACAATTATCTCCAGGGGATTGTTGTACCTGACTTGGACTCAGATATTCATGCACTAGTAGGCACCAAAATTATAGAGGTTAAAGTAAAATATCACCATAACCTTCATTGTGCATAAGATTAGCCTCTTTGCCTATTTCTTGGACATTTTTTAAAATACTCAATAAATTAGTCTAGAAATATTACATGGCTATAAGCAAAAAACTTTTTACTTTCATGAATGTCTTTTATTCTGAGCAGTAGCTTCTCACAACAATAGTATGTCTGCAAATAAGGAAATGAGAAAAGTGCTCCTAAATATCAATTGGACATCATATTTGGGACTTCTTATGTGTTGACTTTCTTGTATGTCTTCTCATCTATATTCAGATAGCACTAGAAGTGGTAAGATAATATATATGGCATTTTCATGTTGTGATTTTTGTTTTTAAGTAACCATGAGCAAATTCAGAATCCAGATTGTGCTTGCTCTGATGTTTCATCCCCATAAGTGGTATTCTTCCAAGAGCTCCAGAGTCTAGGAAGACCAAAATTCTAAATTCCTCCAAGATACATAGCCAAACACTGAGACAAAAATGTAGGACATTTCAATAGTAAAGAAAGAAGTAGAGCATATCTTCCTTTTTTTCTTTTTTTTATTATTATGTTATGTTAATCACCATACATTACATCATTAGTTTTTGATGTAGTGTTCCATGATTCATTGTTTGTGTGTAACACCCAGTGCTCCATGCAGAACGTGCCCTCCTTAATACCCATCACCAGGCTAACCCATCCTCCCACCCTTCTCCCCTCTAGAACCTTCAGTTTGTTTTTCAAAGTTCATTGTCTCTCATGGTTCATCTTCCCTCCCCTCCGATTTCCCCTTCTTCATTCTTCCCCTCCTGCTATCTTTTTCTTCTTCTTTTTTTTTTTAACATATAATGTAATATTTGTTTCAGAGGTACAGGTCTGTGATTCGACAGTCTTGCACAGTTCACATTGGGAAGAGCATATCTTCTTGATTAAAAAAGTTGAAGACTGAAAGGGGTCATGTAACCTGACCGCGTTTCTCATATTTGAATCTTCTTAATATATTGCAAATGTGGTCTTCCAGCTGGATGAGGGAACAGAAAGAAGGGAAACTGAGGACAAAGCAGAAGCTGACACCCCACAACCTCCCCATGGGATATATGTGACATTCCTCAGGCACTCCTGGCTGCCCTAAAGGGAAAACAAATAGTTAACTTATAGAGATCACAATCTTAGAAGACAGGAGTCTCCCTCAGTTTACAAATGTCTTAGCAATCTACAAGAACAAAGCATTCCTATCCATCAATAACTTAACTTCCAGAAGGAAATGTAGATACAATTAAATGCCCTTATAACCTGCAGCCCATTGACAGATAATTGAAGCAGCCAGAGTGTAATGTTCCTCCAGGAAGTTCCCAACTATCTTAATGTTAATGCCTTATTAGAGGGGTAAACAACCTTAACTTGACAATGGCAAGACCGCCAGTATCTTGTGAGTCTGATTTAGCATATGAAAGTTCTTTCGGAAACCTCCTTTTTTCCTTACCTCCCCCAGCCCCATAGTATATAATCAGTCACCGCTCACAACCCCGGGGCAGCAGAACTTTCTGCCCACGGGTCCTGTCCCTGTGCTTTAATAAACCACCATTTTGCACCAAAGACATCTCAAGAATTCTTTCTTAATCCTTGGCTCTGGACTCCACCACATTGAAACTCATCTATATCCCAAGACCCCATCAAGCTCATGATCACTCTTTAAAGTGGTCCAACTCTTAAATGTTCTTGAAAACATGTCACGTCTGGATTTCCTTCATATACACATCTACATCTGTCTTTTTAGGTAATCCAGGAATAGTTCACACGACAACTCTTTTACATGTTTGATTATAGTTATCTAATCCTCTATGAGTTTCTATGGTTGATTAAAATTTTCTAAAAATTTTCACCATAGCTAATAAATTAATCATGATATTGAGTCTATTTACTTATGTTGTATTTCTCCCTCCAAACACTTTTTAACTTAAGTTTTTGGTCTTTTAAGTGGTTTTATCCAAAGCTGAGTGTAGAGTAAGCCATGTAAAATTAGACTCTCACCTTATTATTTTTTTGAAAGTACTTTTTTTAGGATTTCAACTTTAGATCTTACTGATATTTTCAATACCTCTAATATACCACAAATTTTAAATGAGCTTAATAACAAACTAAGATCATCCTCAATTCTAGAACTCCACCAAAAAAGGCACTTTTATGTGCAAACGCACTAGCATTGTGAGGATTCACTGTAATTCAATCTTTGTGTTAATTAAACCACTGCCTCAGACTGAAGAGTGTATTTGCATCTTGTTTATAGTGGGAAGTGGCTCTACACACATGCACAAGGAACTTCTTATTCAGAGGGTATATGCCGGCCTTATTATTCCTCCAGTGTTGTTAAGGTAGGCTGTGTTTTATTTGTTATATAACTTAATCACAAAGTTTGAATTTAATTTTTATAAATTTTCTGTGTCCTATTGAAAGGAACGAGGGGCACCTGGGTGGCTCAGTTGGTTCAGGATCCAACTCTTGATCTCAGCTCAGGTCTTGATCTCAGGGTTATGAGTTCAAGCCCCATGTTGGGCTCTGCTCTGGGGGTGGAGCCTAGAAAGAAAGAAAGAAAGAACAAAGAAAGAAAGAAAGAAAGAAAGAAAGAAAGAAAGAAAGAAAGAAAGAAAGAAAGAGAAAGAGGCCATGTATTGAATTCTGTCATATATTCCCACCAAGATATGTCATGATTAAACTGTATGTTTCCTTTATTATATAGGAAAATAAATGTTTTATAAAAACTACAGATGAACAATTAAGGTAAACCAGTGTTGTTCAGAACTTTAAAAATCATATACAAATTAACATACAGAGATTACAAAAGCTTTTTTGCATATTATATATAGTTATTTATAAGGACAGGTAAATTACACAAAACTTGATGGCTGAGTTAGCAAGGGAAGATAATTGTTCTTGTGCTGAAAATAGAGTGCATAAACCATTTAAAATATCATATCATACCTTGAAATTCATTTTCAGAAAAAGTAAGATGTTCAAAATGCTGACTTATCTATTTTATCTGGTATTTTTCCCAAGTCACTAAGCTTCTAGTAGATGCTGTCCAAGTAGTCTTATCTAAGTCTTATTAAGACCTTGGAGCATTTGCCTTCAGCTCAGGTCATGATCCCAGGGTCCTGGGATGGAGCTCTGCATCCTCTCCCTTCTCAGCAGGAAGCCAGCTTCTCCCTCTCCCACTCCCCTGCTTGTGTTCCCTCTCTTGCTCTCTCTCTCTCTGTCAAATAAATAAATAAAATCTTAAAAAAAAGGCCTTGAAATTAAAAACTTGTACATGATCTATTTATTACATGGTTCTTTTTATGATTATGCCTTTGATTATGGTATTTTAATAGCACAAATTTTGCATAGTAGAGTCCATATAATCTAATATAGGCTGTCACCACTCCAATTATGACATTACCGTCCATCCAGAACACATTTTAAACTTCAAATGAGTAAGATGAAATAATCAAATTAGGCGACTTTTACCTTTACAGTAACCTGATATCCCACCCCTTTTTGGAAATTAAGTTTTTTATACTTAATATAGAGATTAAAATGTGAAATAGAGCTACCACCAGAGGGAACAATCAACTCTGCCTTGGATTTCAAATCACTGAACTTCTGGTTTTCTTCATAGTAGAAATTTCCTCCTCATGATCACATACCACTGTTGTGCAGTGTGAGACTGTTCTCTGAAAAGATGAACCTCGCATATTTTTTATTTTTGCCACCTTTGAATATCTCGTATATAAAATGTTTATTGTATTGTGTAGGACATTAGTTTATAATTTTTAGCTATCTGTAAGAATGAGTTTATAGAAATCCAACAATGACTATTACTGTGCCACAAAAAAGAATTTCAAAATGTTAGTTAAGACACTCAAAAGGTCATTTGTCTAACCTCATTACAGAATTAAAGGAACTGAGGGCAGGACAGGGAGGTAACAAAGTTCATGGCCTCTCAAATAAGTACTAGTTAACCAGAAGCTAGAAACCAGGTCTCAACCAATAGTTCTAAACACTATGTCTTAGAGTGCATTATCTTATAGAAATTTCTAATGCACATCTTTTCTTGGCCTCAGGACCTTTTGCCTGACCTAAATGTAGTTGCAAGCAGAATTGCACATCAGCTGGGGCATAACCTTGGAATGAAGCATGATGATTACCCGTGTAGCTGTAATTTTGAGAAATGTGTGATGGATCGTGGTGGAAGGTAATATTCAAACAATGTAGAGAAGACATTTAAATATTTTGGGTGTGGCTCTTGGTTAGAACTCCATATTGTAAAGATATATTGTTATTATGTGAACATTTTCCTAATATATTCCATAAGGTCTATAACGAAACCAGCCATGATAGACTGTTGCCCTTTGGGGCTAAATCTCATCAGTTGGTAGTGTCTGTCCTAGTGACATGGTGAGAGAAATTCTAAAACTCCATCTGAACATATAGCAAAAATATACAATGATTAATTAGTAAATTATACTAAGGTGCCAAGGAGAGGAATACACTCTATGTGCCTTGTTTTATCATCTTCGCTATAAACTCTAATTTCCTCCTTCAACTCTTTACTCAAATGTCATTCTCAGCCAAGCTTTCCCCAGCCACCTGATCTAATTTTTCAATCCTCTCTCCTCATATACATACTATGGCATTATCCATCCCTTTCTTCTTTGTTTTTTTTTTCCATTCTTAGTATTAATCACTATCTAATATAGTCTATGCATTACCTACTTAAGCTTGCTTATTATTTTATTCTTCCAACAAAGTATAAACTTCATGAGGTCAGAAGGTTTTGTCTGCTTTCTTCACTGTTTTATCACACTGTCTAGAAAAGTCCGTTATATACTAAGTACTCTATAAATAGTTACAGAATGAATAAATGTCCTATATCCCCCCACCATGCTGTGAATCACCTGCAGCCAGCTCCTAAACTTTACACATTTTTGAACTCCTTCACAGAGAGTACATGGTGCATTTCATATAAGGAAAGCGTTTATAATGATATCAGTGCTTCTATATATTGATTAAATGAAGTAAAGTAGTGAAAGCACCCAAGTACAGTGACTGGCATAGAGTAAGAACTAAGTAACTGATATCTAATTTTATATCATTATCTACACAATTAGTAGTATTTTTCAGGGCCCCACCATTCCAAAGTAATGTTTTTAAGCCTCTAAAAGTCTATCTATCTCCATCATGTGTCAATAATGTCAAGGGAGTCAAAATAAAGACAGAAGGAGGTCTTTTTAATCTTTGAACTTTTCAGAAGGATAGTGCCTACCTAGGATGTGTAAGATATTACTAAATAAATCATTTGTTTCAACAATGTTTATAAAGAACTACTTTGTGCCAGGCATTGTACTAATTAGTACTTATTTAAAAAAAAATACAGTCCCTGCATTGAGAAGCTTGTAATCTTGCATAAATGATAAACAAATATATAGATTGTCAAGAGGAACAAATAAAAAATGATCTAGGAGCAGCAAGCATGTTCAGTCTAAACTGTGGGCTTCAGGAAGGACTTTCTGGATGATACATAGTCAGAGTATGTTCACAAGAATATCATGTGTTGGTTGTTTCAATAAGACATTTTCTATAATAAAAGCCCACTTGCTACTCTCCTATTAACAGTAAAGTAGGAGAAGTAAATGGACTTCTGGAGTTCATCATTTATATTTATTCTTTCTAAATCCTTCATTAAAGTTTCATAGCTATTCTACCACTATGCATTGATAAAATTAATCTTTATTTTTAACTCATTTGAACTCTAGCATTCCTGCACTAAAATTCAGTAAATGCAACAGAATTCAGTATCTGCAACACCTGAAGGATTATAATCCAACATGCATGTTCAATATTCCATTTTCTGATAAATTAAGTAATTACCCATATTGTGGAAACAAGAAGTTGGATGAAGGAGAAGAGTGTGATTGTGGCCCCATTCAGGTATTTGCAAATAATGTCTTTAAATTACAAAGTTTAGGGGCACCTGGGTGGTTCAGTTGGTTAAGCGACTGCCTTCAGCTCAGGTCATGATCCCGGAGTCCTGGGATAGAGTCCTGCATTGAGCTCCCAGCTCAGCAGAGAGCCTGCTTCTCCCTCTGACCCTCTCCCCTCTCATGCTGTTTCTCTCTCTCACTCACTCTCTAATAAATAAATAAATAAAATCTTTAAAAAAAATTAAAAAAATAAATTACAAAGTTTATACTCTACTAGAACCTAGGCAGGGAGTTAACCATTAATCAACCATGATATTCCTTATAAAGTTTTAAATAATGTGGTTTTTTTTGTCTCATTTCAAAACAAGTCATTGGTGTAGCCTCATTGCAAGGCATCTTACCAAGTCATGAATTATGTATAATGATCTTGCTGGAGACCCACCGTATCACATTTGCCTGGTTTGTATAGTAATTGGCTCTTCTTGTAAGAAAGGCCGGTAGGTGCTTTTAAGTCTGATCTCATGCACAGTAGGAATTTGTCCTCAGAGTTAGTCAGTTGAGCTTTACTCAGGGCCTATGAGGCTGGTCTCTATCCCAGCTGGACAGTTCATATTATTAGAAAACTCTGTCTTAATTGAGCAGAACCCTTTTACCCGTCCAAGTATTTATTGGAGCCTTGGTCTCAGGAACATTTAGAATATGCTTTTAAGACAAATTTTAATCTGCTTTCCTCCAACATAGAAGCTATTTCTGTTAAGAGCTTATCAAATAGGTATGAGTCCTAGACAATCAGTTCTTAAATTATCGTGTGTATATACATCACCTGGGGATGTTGTTAAAATGTGGATTCTGATTCTGTAGGCCTGAAGTGAGGCTGAGATCCTTATTCCCAGCAACCTGCAAGATTATGTTGATACTGCTGGTCTGAAGACCACATATGTAGTATGTACACTGTAGACACTACAAAATTCAAAACAAATCTAATAGTTAGTGAATCAGAGACTCCATGATCAGAGTGGGGACAGTGATATGTAAAGAGGTTGCAACACCTAGTTTTCAAATGTCTCAGATTAAATGTAAAGAGGATTTTTTTTTTTAAAGATTTTATTTATTTATTTGACAGAGAGAGAGAGACAGCAAGAGAGGGAACACAAGCAGGGGGAGTGAGAGAGGGAGAAGCAGGCTTCCTGTGGAGCAGGGAGCCCGATGTGGGGCTCGATACCAGGACCGATGGCCTGAGCCAAAGGCAGACACTTATGACTGAGCCACCCAGGCACCCTGTAAAGAGGCTCTTAACTTTGGAAATTGAGGCTTTTGCCTAGGCACATTCTTTAGAATGGTTCTACGGTTTCATTCTAACACAAGAAGTACCTTACATTACATTTTTCAGACAATTTCTTTTGCAATTTTAATTTTGTTCGAGCAGATAAGGCCTATGTGTCCATCCTGCTGTTATTATTTAATGATTCATTAAAACAACAACAAAGTTCAGCTTGAAATACTCAGCATCTTGAGGAAAATGTAAAATTAGATCTTCAGAAGTTCTATTATCTCATATTAAACCTTTAGTATAGAGAAGTAGCAGGACCCTTCCAAAGAATGGAAGTCATCAGGAAAATGGAATGTCAGAAACTTTGGACCTTGTAAGCTGCTGATGAAAATTCATTAGTGTGGAGTACTGAACAGCTAATTGGGAAGAAAACAAAATAGGGGCACCTGGGTGGCTTAGTCAGTTAAGCCTCCAACTCTTAATTTCGACTCAGATCATGAACTCAGGGTCCTGGGATCTAGCCCCGCATTGGGCTTGGTGCTGAGCAGGGAGTGTGCTTGAGATTCTCTCCCTCTCCCTCTGCCCCTCCCCCTGTTCATATGCGCAAGTGCTTTCTCTCTCTCTCTCTCAAATAAATCTTAAAAAAAAAAAAAGTAAAACTTCCAAAGACCAGTTACAAGCAGTCATCTTCATATATATGTCATAGCCAAGGATCATGCATTTGGATTTAACTCTGAAAGACAAGTACTGATAAATTACACAGAATAACTTATTAAACAAGACCTTAACTACAAACCACTTACTGATTTTTAATTTTTTATTATTGCCAGGAGTGCACTAATCCTTGCTGTGATGCAAACAAATGTGTCTTGAGGCCAGGATTTACTTGTGCAGAAGGAGAATGCTGTGAATCTTGTCAGGTAAGGACCTGTGCTAGAACTAGGTTCTCTGTTTTCAGTTTATTAAGTATACATAGGATGACAGAATTGGCTGTCCACTGAATGACCCTACACTACTAATCCCAGATTAGGGTTAGGCTTGCTTGTCCCCAATAAAGCCTCTTCTGGGTTGTTCTGACTTCTAAGCCCTGGGCAATGCTATGGCCTGGGGAGTGGAGAAGTAGGTATCACTTGGTCTTTTAGGAGTAGAGTTATATGATAAACATTATTCTTGTTTCTTTGTAAATCATTGCCAACATATTTAACCTCAGCTCGTGTGTGGTGGTGGTGGAAGGGGTAGCATTCCAACAGTGAACTAGAAGGGAAAAGGATTATACTGGAATTGGAAAGTGAGAGTGACTAGTACATGGAGATATATCCCTAGGAAAGGCAATCAGAAATCCAAATGACTTCTGTCCAAAGTTTTAATGACATTACTTTCAACACACTATATTGTGAACTCACAAAGGAAAGGAAGCATGTCTTATTCATTTTCAAATCTTTCTAGGACTCATTACAATTAAATGCATATTGGGTGGCTGAATAAACGAATATTTCCATGCACTGTCCTCCAGCAATGAGTCAGGGCATTTTTCCAATTCATTTGGAGTGATGTGATTTCTTGGGAGTGGAGATTCCTCATTATAGATAGGCAGGGATTCCCAGTAGTATGTGTGTGCCGGAGATGGTATGTACTGGAGCAAGATGAACAGAACTCTTGCTCATTTCTCCATTTTATGACCTTTCCAACTCTACCCAATGCTGTTCTAATACAGATTTTCAAAAACACCATTGTGTCATTCCTGAAATTACATAAAAGCCAACACATTTACAAATGATAATAATTCTCAGTGGAATGGAGAAGAAAGTGATGATCCAAACTTAAAATCTTTTTCTTTAAGATAAATTAAATGGGTCAACCTTCCTCCTACTTAAACTTAACCTACCTAAATGTATCCAAGATTTATTAGTCTTTTTTTCTTCAACAGATGAAAAAATCAGGGTCCATATGCAGACCAGCAAAAGATGAATGTGATTTTCCTGAGGTTTGTACTGGCTACTCTTCTGCATGTCCTAAGGACAAATTCCAAGTAAATGGATTTCCTTGCAAGAATGCAAAAGGCTACTGCTTCATGGGGAATTGTCCCACCCGGGATGATCAGTGCTCTCAATTCTTTGATAATGGTGAGAGACAATTACACTGAATGGCTGATAAACATAATAGCTATTATGTTATTATCCTGTAAAGATTTGGGGGCAAGATTGAAGATAATGCCATTTGTGGCATTCTTCCCAGATCTTACCTTGAATCTCTCTGGATATTACCTTAATATTAGTTGATATTACCTCTAATATTAATTAACTAGCTCAGTATGTAGGTTAAGGTATGTTTGTTATTTTTTTATATCCATACTCCTCCATAAAATATCTTCCTGATGCAATAAGAGAGCTTTAAAGGGATTTATTTATCCCATTCTGCCTTACCCCTACATGATACTGAAGTTCCAATTACATTAGAAAAATAAGATATTTTATGATTTATAACGTTCATGTTTTTATTATTTTACTCTAATCATTCCATTTTGAATCCTAGAGGTGAAAGACAGTTCTGATCTCTGCTATGAAATGAATAAAAAAGGAAATAGATTTGGATACTGCAAAAACAAGGAAAACAGAGTAATTCCTTGTGAAGAGAAGTAAGTAACATGTAAAGAAAAGCAAGTGCCTTCTAAGAATTTTTTTGCAAATTCAGAACTTCTCTTGTTCTGACAGCCGCTAACCTCTTTTTACTGAGGGGATTAGGAGGAGAGGGAGTGAGGGAACGTGCACACATCCCTGACTGTGTAACTGGCATTTACATACTATATTTATGAGTAGAAGGTCATGGGATATAAGGAGGAAAGATGGGAAAGAGTTAAAATTCTTAGGAAAGAAAGGGAGGAAGAGAAGTTACAAAAAAAATAGGACAGAGCAAACAGGAGGAGGAAAATAAAGTGGAAAAGGGGAAAAGAAGCCAAGAGAGGGAAACAAGTGAAGCCATAACAAGAAAAGAAGAGTAGAACTTCAAATTGGAAGGAAGGGGAGAAGTGGAAGTTAGATCTGATTTTAAAAAGTATTAGCTGTGTCATTCTTCCAGATTTGTTATACTCAGAAAGGCTTTTTTTTTTTTTCTGTGCCACAAAACAGGATTTGGACTGAAAACAACAACAGAAACCTTTGGTCAAAGGTTTCACCTATTCTAGGTGAAACTGGGCAGTCACTTAACTTCCTCTTACTTCCAGTTGTTGCCTAGTCTGTAAAATGGGTATTATAATAATATCAAACTCACAGGTTTGTTGTGAGAATTAACTGATGTGCTCTGTGCAAGAAAGAAATCTTCACATCTTGATGAAAGTTAGACTAACTCAAATTACTAATAGGAAATACCCTTCTGTAAACTTGAGCTAATACTGATTTGTGAGAATCACAGAACTATAAAGAAATACAATCATTTTACATCTTCACCTACTCATCACAGTTCCCAGCATCAGGACTTTGTCTAACCTTTCACCCTGCCTCTCTTGGTGCTTCTACAGCCCATTGATAAGCCTGGGTCTAGAGAAAAGTGGCCAGACCACTTCAATGCCAGCCTCATCTCTATAAATTTCTATTTCCTGGTCACAAGTCTGAAAATATTCTCCCTTTCCTTCAGAGATGTCAAATGCGGAAAGATACACTGCAGCAGAGGGCAGCATTCATCTCTTCCTGGAAAAGAAAAGATTAATCACCTTAAGAAGATTTCAAAGCAGAATATCACCAATGAGTGCAAAACTTTTATTTTATACCACAAGTCTAAAGATTTGGGCCTGGTTGCTCCTGGAACAAAATGTGGAGATGGAATGGTAAGATGAAAGCCCTTTGTTTTATTAAAACTTCTTGGTTCAGCCACTTCAAAACATTATTTTCTATAATTGGTTCCTGAGGGCATATATATGGGAAAGCAGAAACAAATGGGCAACTTTTTTTTAATTGAGCAAAGTGATAATAACACTGTAATAAATATTCATTTTGCCTAATCTCTGTTATACAAAATGATATGTGAATGTGATAAGTGTGCTTAATTAGTATCTTACAGTAGACAGCTAGTGAAATTGTAGACATAATTTTTTAAATTAATTTGACTATGAAGTAGCCATATTTTCTTCAATTATTTTATTCATTCAGCCATATTTATTGGGCACATACTCTGGTGCCAGTAGCCATACTGGACACAAATGATGAAAATATGAGTGTACATGAGAATTTCATAAATTAAATTATATGTATTACAATCTAACACAAGTGCTTTCATAGTGGTGTAATTAATGAACATTTGAGTCCAAAGGAAGAAGTGATTGCCTTCACTTGGAGAACATGAATGGCATATTATGATGCCATTAAATGAGTGACATTTCAGCTTTGACATGATGAACATTTTTCAATTCAGACAAAATGAGAAAAGACTTTTTAAAAAGAAATACCTACGTCATACGCAAAGGTATAAAATGAATGGCACAGTCAGGTAACTGACAATTTCAGTGTGACTGGAGCTTTGGGTAAAATGTCAGAAAATGAAGTTGAGCAGCTAGAATAAGGCCAGATCAGAAGAGGTTTATCATTCCAGGATGAAAACTTTAGAATGTGTACTAAAAAAAACAGCCAACTCATCAAGGTTTATAAACACAAGAATATATGGAAAACATAATACTTTTTAAAAATCAGTTATTTTGAAATAATATAGTTTCTGTCTGTGATATATGTCCTCTCCTCTCATACCACCACCCACAAACATTACAGTTTCATTCATATAATGTGATAGAGAAATGAATTGAAAAACAAAATTCAGAATGTAAAAAAGGGAATTAGAATTTAATAATTTAATGGAGACTTATATTTCAGATCTCTATACTTAACTATTAGTTTCCCATTAAAAAAACTGAATATCAAAATGATGAAGAATCTACATTTGTGAAATTTTAAGTATGTGTATCAATCACATATTAGAAAGTTCAAGTACTTTCAATGATAGTGTGTATGTGGTATCAGACTAAAGAAAACACCAAACAATTTTCTATTCACTCCAGGTAAGAAAAATCATCCAGGAATACTAAGCAGAAGTATGACTTACCCTTCATAGAACCCCATAATGAGTGGCAGTGATTGACCAAAGGAATTTATAGGGAAGCAGTTGTTACTGAATCTTGATCTTATAAGCATGTTTGACCATATGCCACCACATAAAGTGCCTATTTTTTCAAGAGAAGTCTTAATATAGAAGTATACCAATCACAATGGTGCCAGTTATTGGGTCAATTCATAATGAGGGAATTCATGAATAACAAATGCCAGTTTATAGACGTATCACAAAGATACTAGTTATAGGCTTTTCATCTCATTTTACATTGAGAGACTATTTTTAGATATGATTAAATTAAAATGAGTAAAAACATTCTAGTTTCTCATAATAGTTTTTCTTTCTGGGTAAAATTTGATTTGGCATAGAAAATGAGGGCAAACATATCCCATTGCCCTTGGATGCCTTTTTCCTTAGTAATATAGATAAGAAAAATAAAACAAAAGGAAAACAGTGAGAATAGATGAAAAGGGAAGGATAATAGAGTGGAAAGGAAGAAGAGTAGAGGAGAGAGGGGAAGGAAAGAATAATACTAATTAGTCTTCTCTGGCACAAAAGAATTGCTGCAAACCTGTCTCTGTAGTTTTCTCTTTATTAAACATATAAAAATGGCAAAACCAAAATAAGAAACATTTCAATGTTTCCTTTAGTTGAGCCTGAAGTATGCGAAAAGAGATTTACATGGGCTTTAGCAGCATTTTCCAGTGTTTATTTGATCATGTATATATGAAAATCCATTCTATAAGGATAAGCAAAGAAGACAAATAGCAGCAGACAAAAGAATTCAACAGTGTGAACAATGGAGATTAATCTGAGGACTCACAGATGTTAGTCCCCTATGAAACAGATACACATTAAAAAAGAGAGAAATCCTTTAGAAATAAAGTTAAATTTATATTTTAATCAGATTTAAAGGAATATTAAATCTATAAAAATGGTATTATTTGAAAACAACAAGCACTGCTTTCAAATTACAAAATAAATCATAATTACTGATTTATATGTAATTTGAGCAGTAAACCATGAAATGTAGTAAGCCACAAAAAATAGTACATTAGAAACTAAACCTCTTAACACTCAAGAATGAGATAAAGGAACTCTAAAGAAGAAAATGAATAAAAACAGGAAAAATAGTTCTAAGAAACCTGATATAGTTTTAATAGGAATCCTAGATAAAGAGACCATAATATAGGTAAAAGTGTAATTAAAGATATAATAATAAAAAAATGTCCCTGAGCTGAAGAATGTATAAAATAAAAACTCATTTAGTACCAGGAAAAATTCATAGGAAGAAGTGAGCATTTAGACTAACCTTCACAGCATGAAGTCAACAATAAAGAAAATGTTCTATAAGCACAAAAGAAGGCAAGTATCATTTTTCAACAACAACAAAAAAAAACTATCAGGTTATCATTATATTTATCTTCAAAAAGAAATGCCAGAAAATAATGCAACAAAATCTATGGAGCTTTGGAGAATGGAAGTATTAGGACCCTAAAACCATACATACAGCCAAATTATTATTCAGATAGTAAAGCAATAGAAGGACATCCTCACATTATGATGAAAAAAACTATGGTAAATTAGACAGCATTTTTTTCTGAAAAGAAAAATAGTCAAGGAAGTACTCTAGCCAACTGGGAAATGAATTAAACTAAAAAGTTAAATGAGAAGAAAGAACATTAAGGAAAGAGTTGCAAGCAAGAAAATCTATACTAATTTTGAGTAAATTCTAGTTATTTATTATTCATGTGTTTAAGAGCTTAAAAAATATATTGAATAGTGAATAATAACAATCTTTACAAATTTCAATTTTCTCAAATACATGAATTAAGAAGAAGAAAAAAGAATAAAAAGTGTGACAAATGTCTTATCTTATGTAAGGAAGAGTTAATGCTTATTTAGTTTTGAAAACGATAAAATGATTTATATTTAAATATATTAATGTAAACTGAATCCATGTTTAGAAAACAAAACATAGCTTTTAAATAATTGCAGAAAAAAGTAATAAAGATAAAAAGATAAGCTAAAATGTCTAACATTTAAAATCATATAATAAGATGAAAGTAGTAAAATTAAGCATATCACTTATCACAATAAATATAAATGGATTAAAATTTCCCTATCTAAAACGTTAAAGTAATTTTTGAATTGGTGGCCAGAAAGAATTTTCAGGGAATTGCATCAGCAAGATGGTGGAATAGGAAGTGTCCCAGTAATATCTCCCCACAGCAACAATAATTTGGCAGCCAGTCATGGAAAAAGTACCTTTGTAGGAACTTTGAAATCCAGGTAGGATCTTGCAAAACCATGATGGAATCCAAGACCAGAGGTCCATTTTGAGAACAGACCCATGCCTAGGTGACAGGCTTATTGACCATAGTCCTGGATACAGATCCATAAATACCCATATCTCCTGCTGCTTGACTACAGCCTCATTTGGCTTTGGTACCACCACCAACAACATCGGCCTAGGCACTCTTGGAAGACACATCCATCCATACCCCTGGAGGCAGACCTGCAGATCTTGGTCCAACCACAGATCCTGAAATGGCCCTGTAAATTCATTCCATTCCTTCCTATCCCAAGTGAAGTTCTAGACTATCCTCCTGCCCACAGGATTTCCGGGAAACATGCCTGGTCCATGCACCCAGAGGCACCTTGCTCAATGACCCAACAGAAGCCAAGAATCCAATAAGAGATACAACCACCCATGCACCTAGAAGAAGGCCAGCCATCTGACTCAGGTGCTGTGGTAGACCCTTGTCACATTGCCAGTCCACTTGATCAAGGTCACAGAGGCACTCCTGTCCACCCAGATACTATGCAGAATCCACATCTACCCAAGCCCTTAGTCACAGAGCAGTAAACTGCAAATCTTACTACAGACCAGATGGCAGCCACATAACCTGGCTCTAGTCTCACTCAACTGCAATCCCGGAAGCAATCCCATCAGCCCAGGGATCCAACAAGAGGTTTTTACCTGACAAAACCAATCTGTAAAACCTGGAAAATATGTCTGCTCCTTGAAATGCACAGACACCAATGCAACAGTACATGAATCACAAAGATTCAGGCAAACATAATACCATCTGAAGAAAACTCATAAAGCTCTAGCAACTGATCCTGAAGAAATGGATATCTAAGATTTGCTTGACAAAGAATTTAAAGTAATCATTTTAAAGAAGCTCAAAAGGATGCAAGGGACCACAGATAGATGACTAAATGAAATCAGGAAAGCAATGCATGAACAACATAAGTTTAACAAAGAAATAGAAACCATAAAAAAAGAACCAAACAAAAATTCTGGAGCTGAAAAGTACATTATAGAAATGAAAAAGTCAATGGAAAACTTCAACAGCAGACTGGATCATTCAAAAGAAAAAAAGTCAGCAAACTTGAAGATAAGTCATTTGAAATTAGAAAGTTGGAGGAACAAAAGAAAAAAGAATAAAAACTAGTGAAGAAAGCATATGGAACCTATATGACACCAATGACAAAAAATGAATATATGCATTATGTGAGTCCCAGAAGAAGAAAGAGAAAGAGAGAAAGGGGAATAAAGATTATTTTTTAAAATAATGGCTGAAAATTTGCCAAATATTTGGAAGGATATCAACATTCAGATTCTGAAAGTTCAAAAAACTCCAAGTGAGACCAATCCAAAGATTATCCAGAGATACATTATAACCAAATTGTCAAAAGTCAAAGACAGAAAGAGAATTTTGAAAACAAGAGAAAAGTAACTCATCATATAAAAGGGAATGACCATAAAACTATCAATAAATTTCTCAGCAGAAGTCTCACAGGCCAAGAGAGAGTAGGATGATATATCCAAAGTACTAAACAAAACAAAATAAAACAAAAAACAAAATAAATAAACAAAAAACAAAACAAAGAAAACCTCTGCCAACCCATAGTGCTGTATCCAGCAAAGCTATGCTTCAGAAATGAAAAAGAATTAAAGCCATTCTCAAGCAAAAACTGAAGGAGTGCAACACCACTAGACCTGCCTTACAAGTAGTGTTAAACGGAACTCTTCAAGTTGAAACAGAGGATGCTAAGTAACAACATGAAAACATTTGTAGTATAATTTTCATTGGTAAAGGTAAATATACAGTCAAATTCAGAATGTTTTTAATACTGTGAAGGTAGTCTATAAGTGTATTTTAACTCTAACATAAAAGTTAAAAGACAAGAATATTAAAAATAACTATAGCTACAATAATTTGATACTGGGTACACAATATAAAGAGATGTAAAGTGTGATATTAACAGCATGAAATATGGAAGGAGGGGAAGTAAAAGTATAGTAACCACAATGATTAAAAAAAAAAACGCTAGTAGATACGCAAAAGATAAAGAGAAAAAACATCAAAGCATATCACTGCAAAAAATCAACAAAGCACAAAGGAAGACAGGAGAAGAGAAAGGAAGGAACAAAGAAGCTATAAAACAGTCAGAAAACAATTAACAATGAAAATAGTAAGTTCTTCACTATCAATAATTACATTAAGTCTAGATTTATCTCTCCAAAAGACACAGATTGTTGGGTTAAAAAACAACAACCAGGATCCAACAATATATGACCTACAAAACACTCATGTGATGTTTAAGGACATAGGCTTAAAGTGAAAGGATGAAAAAATATTACATGCAAAAGGCAACAAAAAGAGAATAGTGTGGCCATATTTATATCAGACAAAATACATTTTCAATCATAATCTGTCACAAGAAACAAAGATGATCACTATGTGATGATAATGGGGTCAATTCATCAAGAGGATGTAACAGTTTTAAGTATGCATAATATGCACCGAACATTGGAGGACCTAAAGATATAAAGCAAATATACACTAAACAGAAAGGAGAAATACAATAATAGTATGGTACTTTAATACCCCACTTTCAACAATGGATAAGTTATTTACACAGGAAATCAAAAAGAATACAATAGGCTTGAATAACTCTATAGACCAAATGGACCTAACAGATATATACAGAATATTCCATCCAGCAGCCAGAGAATACACACTTTTCTCAAGTAAACTTGGAATATTCTCTGAGATAGATCATATGCTGGGCTACAAAACAAGTCTCAACACATTTAAGAAGACTGAAATAATATCAAATATCTTTTCTGACCATAATAGGAAACTAGAACTCAATAACAGGAGAAAATTTGGAAAATTCACAAATATTTGGAAATTGAACAATACACTCCTGAAAAAAAATGAGTAAAGAAGAAATTAAAAGGGCAGCCAAAAGATACCTGATACAAAGGAAAATGGAAACACAACATAGCAAACTTATGAAATGCAGCAAAACCAGTTCAAAGAGGGAAGTATATAGCGATAAAGCCTATCTTAAGAAAAAAGAAAAATTTCAAATAAGCAACCTAATGTTATACTTCAAGGAACTAGAAAAAGAAGAAAAAAACTAAGTCCAAAGTTAGCAGAAGTAAGGAAATAACAAAGATTTTTTAAAGCAGAAATAAGTGAAACAAGAAAGACAATAGAAGAGATTAAAAACTTGTTTTGGTTTTTAGAAGGTAAAGAGAATTGACAAACCTTTAAGTAGACTGACCAAGAACAAAGGGAGAGGATTCAAATAATGAGATTATAAATGATAAAGGAGACATTACAACTGATATCACAGAAATACAAAGGATCATAAGAGAATACTATGAATAATTATACAAGTTGAATATTTAAAAGAAATGGATAAATTCTGAGAAATATATAATGTACCAAGACTAAATGATGAAGAAATAGAACATCTGAACAAATAGGAGATCAAAACAATAATTAATAATCTCCCAACAAAGAAAAGCCCAGAACTGGATGTTTTTGTATGTGACAACAAAAGCACAGGCAAAAACGTAAAAATAAATAAGTGAGACTATATCAAAGTAAAAGATTTCTTCAGCAAAGGCCACAATCAAGAAAATGAAAAAGTAATCAATGGAATGGGAAAAAATATTTGCAAGCCACATATCTGATAAAGGGTTAATAGATAAAAATAATAAGTAACTCATGCAACCAATAGCAAAAAAACAAAAACAAAAATAGTCCAATTAAAAAAAATGAGCTAAGGACCTGAATGGTTATTTTTTCCCAAAGAAGATATACGAATGACCAACAAGCAAATGAAAAGGAGTTCAACATCATTAATATTCAAGGGAATGCAAATCAAAGCCGCTATGAGATATCACCCCACACCTGTTAGGATGGTTATTATCAAAAAGACAACAAATAAAAACTGTTGGTGAGGATGTGGAAAAAAAGGTACCCTCGTGCACTGTTGGTGGGAATGTAAATTGGTATAGCCATTATAGAAACAGTATGGTGGTTCCTCAAAAAATTAAAGATAGAACTCCCTATGATCCTGGAATCTCACTTTTGGGCACATAATCTAAAAAAGTTGAAATCGGGATCTTGAAGAGTTATCTGCACTCCCATGTTCATTGCACCATTATTTACAATAGCCAAGATATGGAAACAATCTAAATGTCCTTTGACAGGTAAATAGATAATGAAAATGTAATATATATATATATATAAAATATCACAACAATATATAATATATAATAACAGAATATATATAATGGAATATTATTTAGCTTTTAAAAAAAGAAGGAAATTCTGTCAGTTACAACAATGTGGATGAACTTGAAGGACATTTCATGTATACTAAGCAAAATAAACCAGTCACAAAAAGACAAATATTGTATGATCTCACTTATATGTGGAGGCTAAAAAAAAGCAGAGAGTAGAATGATGGTTGCCAGGTGGGGGAAACGGGGAGATGTTGGTGAAAAAGTACAAACTTTATGTCATGAGTAAATTCTGAAGGTCTAATGTAGATCTTGGTGGCTAGAGTTAATACTGTATTTTAAGTGTTCCCAGTACAAAAAAAGTAACTAAGGTGATGGATGTGTTCATTAGGTTGTTTGTGGTAATCATTTCACAATGTATAAGTATACTAGTCATCATGATATGTACTTTAAATATACACAATTTTTATTTGTCTATTATACCTCTATAGAGTTGGAAAAGCATTTCTTTGTATATGCTTTTTAAAAGAAATGGATAAAAATAAAAATAACAGGTAAAAATTAAATAAATGGGTGAAGATAAGCCACGTAATAATTATAAGCAACAAATACAAGAATTTGGTTATAAAATGTACAAAAAATAACAAACAAAATTTAAAAGAAAGCTAATAAGCATAAATAAGATTAATTGATATTGACAATAACAAAATGCCTAATCGGCAACTGTGATGTAGCAAGCATAGATCCTTATCAAATCAAAATAAAACTTGATAGAAATAATAAAAGAAATTGTACCTATGATTACAGAATCTTTGATAAATTAACATTTGAAAAATTAGTAAAGATATAGACATTTTAATAATGGGTTTATATAAAACAATATTTGAATGTACCCTATATTCATTGCAGATATCTCTCAAACATTTATGGAGGATTTCTTCTTCTACAGAAGATTCTACATGTGTTTTTTTACAGTAGAAAAAATCATGTAAATTCTAAAAGCAAGTTATTAATTCATATGGGTAACTTCATTTCCAGGTGTGCAGCAATGGTGAATGTGTGAAACTTGAAAAGTTCTACAATTCAACCAATTGCTCTTCTCAATGCAATGAAAATGCTGTAAGATTTGACTCCTTTTTAAATTAATGTTTTGCCAGTCATTTATTTACATAGGACTTCATTCCTGAGTGTGATGTGTGTGTGTGTGTGTGTGTGTGTGTGTGTGTGTCTGTGTGTGTGGTGATTTTTAAATCAAATATACATTTGGGATCCATTTTTTCATGTATCATCCATAAAATTGATCTAAAGATCCAAACCAGTATTACACATAGATATTTTCAGTATTGCAAGTGTATATTTTATCATTGGACTGATAATCTAGAAACCCAGTAATTTATGCACATATGAAGTTTAAGCCTGATGTTTAAAGTTGGATCTATCATAATGTCACTTATAGTTTAATTATACCAATGTCAACATTAACCTAAAGCTTTTGACAAATCAACAAAAACTTATAAATACACATATTTATAATTTTTGTGTGTATATATGTATCTATATATATCTAAATATCTATATAAAATATATCTAAGTATATAATATAAGATATAATATAATATATATCCAAATACTAGCAGTACCTAGTAGTTTGCCTTTGTGGATAACATCTCTCCTTAACCCAGTTAATCAGTAACATATAGATAGTTTTATATGTATCAGGTACTCTTTCAAGTACCTTACATATATATTAAATTTTACAAGCTTCACAACAGCCTTAAAAGGTGGGTACTACTCCTATACCCACTTTTATAGATGGAGAATAAATCACATAATGTTATGTAAAAGGAAAAGCTGAGATTTAAGTACAGAAAGAATGCATATTCTTAATCATGACACAACGCTCTTTGATGAACTAAACATGGTGCCACCACTTTTTCTCATGTTAATATCATTTCATTACTACTAAGCCTAGCTAGATCTGGCTATGATATGTCTAACTCTAGCAGAGGGCTATTCCTTTAATAAGATTGATGCCATCTAGAAAGATAAGTCAAGCCATCTTGTTTATCTGGTTTTGAATTTGTTAGGCTCATTCTCTTGTCCAAAGGCCATCTTCAGAAGTGGTTGCTTGTAATTTTGTTTGCTTTTTTTTTCAAAGGTTGATTCTGATACACAGTTTAATCAGTAGAAGTATGTGTGTGTGTGTGTGTGTGCGTGTCTGTGTGTGTGATGTAGAACTAAGCAAAGTGAGGTGTAAAACACACACATAATCTGATAAAATTATATGACTGATTGCTCTTCCAGGTGGATGGCCATGAACTTGAGTGCCAGTGTGAGGAAGAACAGGAACATGTGGACTGGGGAGAAAACTTCAATGTTACCAGTGAGCATCCTAGACTATAATATCTTGCATATATCCAAAGCCTAGACAATGAGAAAGCTTTTTGCCTTATTTTTGAAACCTAATTTGTATATGTTGTGTTTCTGTGTTGATTTGCATGGTATTTTAATTATTTCGCATATTAAAATACCCAAATTTGAATTTACAACAATTGTCTTTTAGAATCAATATATCTTCTTCTAGTTAAATTTGGATTAGATCTTCTAAGAACCCATAACACAACAAGGCCTTTTCTATAGTCAGTTAATAACTGACAGTCAAAACATTTCCTGCTGATTGTGGTTTTTAAACATAATGGAGTCTTGGGTGGATTGTCAATGGCTAATATGGATGATAATTTCTCTAATGTCTTGGTCTTTTACTTTATATTTTTTTAAAAAATTGGAGGAAGGGGGAATTAAAATCCTTTAAGGAAGGGAAAAGCTGGATTGCAACAGCTCAGTTAATATGCCACTGTCCTAAAATTGATGTCCTGGCTAAAGCTTATGTTTTTTAATGTTGCAGATATATCCATCCTGGTTGTTGTGCTTGTCCTGGTTATTATTGGTGTTGGGGTAGTCGTATTATTAATTCATTACCAGAAATGTATTAAGTTGAAGCAAATTCAGAGGTATGTATTTTCTATGTGTTGAAATGGGACCATTACTGAGAATATATAAGCTTTATCACCACTGATGATACTCCTTGGGGGAGAAGTATAACCCCTTACTGAGGACAAAGTAAGAGTAACTGTAAATCGAGCTTTTACATATTTATGTTCTCTTCTCCAAATGCTTATCCCAGTGGTTCCCAAACTTCTTTACACACTGGAATCATAGGGATTTTTTTAAAAGAATGCTAATTTTAGTTCCTACCTCAGATTTAATTGTTACAGGGTGTAACTTGAGTATCAATCTTTTAGAAATCTCCTAGATGATTAAATATTAACCACAGAGTTATCTAATTGCTTATGTCAATATTCAATTTCCTTCTTGACAGCCCACCTAGAGATACGCTGGGAGTGGAGAATAAAGGATACTTTGGTGATGAGCGGCAGGCAAGAACTGAGCCAATTTTACCTGATATTCATCCCCTCCATGTAAGAAAATGCCATTTGCAATAGTTAATTAATTGATTTAAAAAGAAGTTGCACATGTTTTTGAAGTGGAACTAGGCCTAATCTAAGTGACATGGGAGAAGCAAAAGAACAGTTTAACATAATTCCACACCAATGAAGGCTTCAATCTACCTGTGGGCAAGGAAAAGATGGCAGGACACAAGCAAACCAAGACTCTATTTTAGAGCAGCATATATTAGTTAAATAAAATATTGATTTGTGCACTATTGGAAAAATTTACAAACATAAACTATATTTTGGGACATAAAACAAGTCTTTTTTAAAAGAATTTATTTATTTATTTGAGAGAGAGCATGACCAGCAGGGAGGAGGGGCAGAAGGAGAGGGAGGAGCAGACTCCCCGCTGAGCAGGGAGCCCAACACGGGGACTCAATCCCAGGACACTGAGATCATGACCTGAGCTGAAGGCAGATGCTTGACTGACTGAGCAACCCAGGCACCCTGGGACAGAAAACAAGTCTTAACACAATTAAAAAAATTGTAGTTATACAAAATATGTTCTCAAAATAAAATTTTATTAAAAATCAGTAACAGAAAAATATTGGGAAAATCCCCAATTGAAAATTAGATAACAAATTCTAAAAAACACTTGGGTCAAATAAAAACTCAAAAGGGAGAATAGAAAATAAACTAAAGGAAAATGAAACAAAACATACCAAAATTTGTGGGAAGTAATGAAATCAATAATTAAAGGAAAGTTTATAGCACTAAAGTCTTATGTTAGAAAAGAAGAAAGGTATCAGATTGATGATATCAGCTTTTATTTTTAAGAAACCAAAAAATTTAAAAAAAAAGAAAAAGAAAAGCAAATAAAGCTCCATGCAAGTAGAGGACAGGAAAATAATAAGTACTGGGCACCAATGAAATTGAAATCAAAACAAAACAAAAATCACGTAAGAAAAAAAATGAAAGCAAAATTGTTCTCTAGAAATTAATAAATCTTACAAATTTCCATTCAGACTGAGCAGAAAAACATAAAAGAGTCAGCATGACTATCAGGAATCATAAAGGTGACATTACAGGAGAGTATACCCTTATCAAATTGACAATATTTTGAATATGGAGATTAATTTGGAAAATTACAATTTTAATATATTTGACAGTGTAATTAGTGAACTTTTTGAAAGTTGCAAATCATCAAAGCTTTTTCATGAAAAAATAGATAAACTGAATAGCTCTGTATGTAACAGAGAAAACTAAATTTGTAGTAAAAACCTTTCCACAAAAAAAATGGTGAATTCTATCAAACATATAATGATGAAATAATACCAATTCTACATAAACTTTTCCAAAAAATGGGAGAGAATCAACATTTCCCAACTGCTTTTATAAGGAAAGTATTTTTCAGTTATACACCTAGAGAAAAACATTACAACAAAGAAAACTATTTGCCAATACTTCTAATAAATATGTGTATAAATATTAAATTTTAGCTAATTGAATTTCACAATGCATAAAACGGATAATGCATTGTGACCAGATGAGGTTTATCCTAGGAAGGTAACGTAAAGTTAACATTAAGGACTCAATCAAGCTAATCCACTGTATTATTTTACCAAAAGTAAAATCATATGATCATCTCAACAGATGCAGGAAAAGTATTTGAAAAAATATCTAATATATATTCCTGATAAAACTCAGTAAACTAGGAACATAAGGAAACTTTCTGAACCTGATGAAAGTATCTACCAAGAAACCTAGAGCTAATATCATATTTGTGGTTAAAAAACTGAATACTTTTCCTAAATATCAGGAACAAAGCAATGATGTCCACTGCCACCACTTCAATTAACCATTTTACATGAGATTATAGCCATACAATAAGGAAAAAAAAATAGAAAGAAAAAAGTAAACTGTTTTGATTTGCTGAAGACACAATCATCTATCAAAAATCCTATAGTAAATAAAAGTGAATTTCGTAAGATTTTAGGATACAAATTCATATGCAAAAACTTATTGTGTTTCCATATATAAACAATGAGCAATCCAAAAAACAAATGAAACCACAAAATAACATTTACAGCAGCATCAAAAATATGAAATACCTAGAGATAAAGCTGACAAAATATGTAGATAGAAAACTATAAAATATTGATGAGAAAAATTTTAAAAGACCAAAATAAATGGAGGAAATACACTGTTGGGTCAGTTCTCTGCAAATGCATCTGTAAATTCAAAACAATACTAATCAAAGGATTGGCAAGAGTTTTTGTAAAACAAATAAATAAATTTAACAAGGCTATAAGAACAATAAATGAAAATTAATTATATTTCCATATACTAGTAACAAATAATGTGGAAATAAAATCAAAAATAAAATTTGAAATAGCACCAAAAATGTGAAATATTTAAGGATACTTCTGACAAAATATGAACCAGAACTATATATGGAAAATGGCAATATGCTGCTGAGAAAAATTTTAAAAGACCTAAATAAAAAGGAGTATATAGATTCACATGTATATTAATATATTGATTGATTGCCAGTTGATTTGCTAATTGATTCCTTACAAAGGTGCAAAGGCAATTCAGTGGAGAAAGAACAGTCTTTTCACAAATGGTGATGGAACAACTGGATATCCATATGTACAAAGACTAACCATGATCCATTCCTCAAACCAATAACAAAATTAACTCCAACTGCAATATACACAGAAATATATGTATTTTTTCCTAGTAAAAATTTAAATTAAAAAAATGTACAAACTAAATTATAGTGTTGAGAGGTAAATATTTGGGGGGTAAACATACAATGACATGCAAGAGTGAGTTCATTATTTTAAGTAAGGAATGTGGCTAATTTGAGGGATGGCAATAGTGATAGGAAACTTGAAATGGCAAATTTTTATTTCTTAACCAAGGCAGTGATTTCAAGGATATTTACCTTAAATAGTTCATTAAGCCATGAACCTGTTTTGTGTGTGTGTTTTATCTGTATTATATTTTCCTGTGAAATGATTAAAAATAAAGGACAACAATACCAATTACTAGTGGGGATATGGACAATGAAAACTCTCATACACAATTAAGAGTTTAAACAGTACAACTATGGGGGAAACTGGTACTATTAAAACTGATTGTACATATACCCTATGACACAGCAGTTCCTGTCATATGAATACACCCAACAGAAATCCATACATGTATATGGGAAAACATTTAGAATTATGTTGCAGTAGCATTATTTGCAAAAAGTGAAAACAATAAAAATGTCTATATACAAAATGAACAAAATCCTATATACTCATACAATGGAACATTACAGAGAAAGTGTGATAAATGAACTACTGATATCTACCACATGAATAAATCTCACAAACACACTGTTAAGATGTCAAATCCAAAAACACACTGTATGACTCAATTTTTATCAAGTTCAAGAACTGGCAAAGCTAATCTATGGTATTAGAAGACAGGGTAGTGATTACCGCAGGGGAAGAGAGAATCTTCCAAGAAGGAGATAAAGTTTTATTTTTTGATTCTGGGCAACTTTGAGCAACTTTCGTTGTGAAAATCCATCCTCTACACTTGTACTTGTGCATTTCTTTGTGTATATTTTACACTAAAGGAAAAGTTGATTGAAATCACAGCTTTAGCAATATATGAAGACCTAAGAGAAAAACCAATAATCTTGCAGAAGTCCGTACAATTAGTGGCTTGTTTACTACCTTTAACAACAGCTATGATTTCTAGTGCATTCAGCTCATTGAAAAAAACTGTAAGTGTCCAAATTAAGAAGGTACAAAGTCATTCCCTTAAAAAAAATTAACCATTGAAGAAAGCATAATTGATAAGACAATACTGATGAAATTACCCAATAGGACTGTCTTGAAGGAGGGAATATAAGCCTTAAATTCAGAGGCTAAGTATTAGCTGACCATTATTAGATGCAAATGCAAATGAAAATATGATAATGTTAGTATTTTTAAGTTAGGATTTTTTTTTGGTTAGTGGTGGCCTGGTAACACAGCTCCAAAGGTTTTGAATGCTTTGCTCCAACTCTACGTGTCACATAAGCCCTGTGTTTCTTACTTCACAATATTGCAGAACATGCTCCCACTCGACCCCCAGAAATACATATATGCTTTTACTGAACTTCACTCGAGTATTTAAGGATGGTTAATCTTTCTCTGGTTATATGATGGTTTATTATTTTTTATTATGCCATTGATGACCCCAAGATGATAAAGCAAGTCTTAATTGTCCACTGGAATGGATGGAAAATATTGTACAATAATTTTTAAGCTTAACACTTAGATTTGTTGATATGAACAACATGATGCGAATATCAATCTTGTATATTTGCCTTGAGGTTTAAATAAGAAACTATGTAAAGGTACTTATCACAGTGTTTGCTAAATATTAGCACTTAATATGTATTAACATGCTTCATGAATTAATATGAAAAACAGTTGCACTCCTGGAAATGAGAGTCCGGTGAAAAGTGGCCTGAGTATGGGATCAATGATGAATATTCACAGAAGTCAACCAGAGGTTCACATAGAGACCTTGGGGCATATTTGTTTCATTTCCAGAATGCAAGTTCCTTAATAATAATTTTAGTTAAATGAGGGAAAGTAAAAGAGGAACTTAACAAATATTTGTTAGATATATAAATAAATTAAATTCACTATTAATGGTATATGTGCCATAATATGTTATAAACACAGGTTGTATAGGAGAGTTTGTGGCACCAAATCTCACATTTAAGCTTTCTGTATTATTTGTTATAAAGTCATATAAATAACAGTGATTTAGCTGATGCTTGTTTGACACATTAGTTACCCATCAAAGGCCAGTTTTCAGCAGAATTGTGGTTTGGGAAGGGTCTTTTGATGTCCTTTCCCTGTTACATTAATGATGCTTAGGTATCTTTTTCCTCTGGCACCCAGAACCTCTCCTAGGTAGGTCCTGTTTCCACTGGATCATGCTTTCTAGTTGTATTAATGTCCACTGGGGGTTAACAGAAAATACTTTAAAGAGGACAACCTCATCCAGGCATATCTGTAAGTTCTGGAGGTCCTCAAAGACCTTCAAGGTCCAAAAAGGTTGTAGCTGGTTATGGAATTTCAGACATTCGGACAATTCGATTAAGATTTGGAAGCTGAAAGACTTGCCTTGTACAATTTCCTCATAACTCATAAAGAAACTCCCATTCTTCTCGAATTAAGTTTGTTTTATAAGTTCTTAGACTCCTTCATTATAAGAGAATAACCTAGGGAAGAATATTTTTCCCATGTGTTTTAGTATTTGTACATTACTGGGTTGTATTCCAGAGAGAGCTAGAAAATTTATACTGTGCACTTAGGAAATAGTCATACTTGCTTGAATACTAATTGCAGGTTAATAGTATCTCTTTTCACTAGCAAAGAACTGCAGAGTCCTTGGAGAGGCTTCCAACCAGTTTTTCAAGTCCACACTACATCACACTGGTATGGTCCCTTATCTCCTTTCTGTTGGTTGTACTAATTTGTGGCCATTTCAATAATAATTTTGGTGCCATTTAATCATTTGCTGGTTCCTTGAATACGTCCAATAATATAACATAGCTCTCTGATTTGAGGCAGAAATAAGACAGGTCCCATTTATAGCAGGGCTAGGATTAGTTTGAGAAGAGCATGAGAAGTTATGCTTGGTCATGCACAGTCAGATAGTACCTTTAGGTAAAATATTGACATTGTGTTCATCATGAACTCTTGGGAATTAGTTTTGATTTTTTAAAACAATGCATTAACACATTATTTATCACAATTCCTGAGTTTGTTTGTGCCCCTCAAATGGTGCTTTCGAGATGAATGCCTCACTAACTCTACCCTACCCCCAACCCTCAGGGGTCAAAACCCACTGATGGCTTCCAATGGGGCTTTATCAGCCTGAGGGCTTTCCACTGACTGAGGTGTATTCCCTGATCAATATTAATGAAAGAGAAACACATTAGTCAAATTAGCATGCAAATGCCTTAGAGACTAAGTCAAAAAAAAAAAAAAAAAAGAGTTATTACAGGAACTCTAGGATCTCCTGAACTGCTTAGAGTCTCTATTTCTGCATCTGTATTTTCAAGGTCCATAGTAGAGCTGGGCACTGAAATCACCAAGATTCTCAACTATGTATTTTTTTTAAATCAACAATTCTCATTATGCTTTCTTTATTTATGGCGAAAAGGGTGTGATTAAGATAGCTTTCAGTCTGTGGTTCCAAAGAATTGTCCCATCACACAAAAGGATCTCAGAGTATGCCCTACAGTTGGAGTGGAGATGAATAAGCATTTCTCCCCAATCTCCACTCAACCAGTACAGTCCATTTTTATACATTGTTTTTACTGGGATTTCAACAGATATGTTTTCTCAATGAAAGCCCTAGTGCTTGAAAAATGTTTGGAAATCTCTTACTAAATACACTGTTGGAGGATCCACCACAAAGTTTACAAGGAAAAATGGTTTCTGATAAGACTTCACTGGCCAGAACCATCCCCCATCCTCTCCCATAGCAATTTACAAACTTTCTTAGATTTTTCATGGATCAAGAAGAGATGGTCTGCATGTGTATGTCTTCATGTGTATTTGTCTATGCATGATATGTGGTACAGTTCCTGACACAACAAAGTTTATTTATTACAGAAACCTGCAAATAAAGATCCAAGAGGAATCGCTGATCCAGATCCAAGTGCCAAAATGGTAGGTTCCTGTGACAGATGGTACCACCCCCCCACTTTTTAATTTTTCAAATGTTAGCATTCTTTGTGTTCTTTACCTACTCATTGATTACATAGGGACACGCTCTGTACTTATCAGAAGAATAGGATGGTTGGAATTGTTTTCTGTTATATGCTAACATTTCTAACAGATAATTCAACAGTGCGTGTTTTAGCTCCAGAGTTTCTGACCTGACTGCAGGAGCAAGCTAGAATTTGATAGTGTCAGAGTCTTAACACATGTTAGACATAATAAAAACAAGGCTTTTCTTGTCAAGAAAACAACTTTTCTTGCCCAGGGTATACGCACTTATGGTTTTCATGAAGGATTCTAAAGGACGTAATAGCACTGGTAATTAAAGAGAAGGTACATTCTTCATGAACAGTTATTTCATGATGGTTTCATCAAAGTTTCACTTACCCAGTCAATAACTAACTATATCTGAGGGATGATTTCACTCTTGAATTGCTATGGCTATGTTAGAAAATTTATCAAAAAATTGTGATTTTTGTCAAAGGGAGACAAAATGAGCATTGTTTGGCTACGTTTCAGAGTTCATTCATCCATTCATTGATTTCTGTTGAGTTCTACAATGTACTGGGTTAATGTGAAGTTTCCTCCCACAAAACATTCTTCCTCCCACAAAACTTTCTCTGTTGGGATGGGGAAGGAAGGACATTTCTAATGGTCCTTCCTACTCATAATGATGGACCTGTCTCATACTGAAGAGCAGAGAGAGATGCTCCTTAGTGCAAGCAAACTCTTTGACTTCCTGTAATGAAAAACAAAATGATTTTCTTTTGATAGCTTGTTCATTTTATAATGATTGTTTAATTAGCCATGTCTAAGGAGATTGGAAAAATGTGAGTAAATGTAGTACAACAGAATCCAGAAAAGTTACTGTAATTAGCAGATAAAATTGGGTAACTGAAACATAATATGCTTAATAGACTTTAGAGAAAATAACTTCTTTTTAACCATCTGTTTCTATTTAGAGCTTGAAATTGGATATCCAAAATGGCTGTGCAAGGCTAGGTTGAGAATTCTGGAAGAAAGATCTTCACAACCTTCCCTAGACATTTGCTACACAAACCTCTGGCAGTTTTTCAAAAGTTCTTTATCAAGACAGAAAATGTTAACAAGAAACAACTTCTTTCTATAATATTTACCTATAGAATTTACAACCTCTAGTGTAGACAGATGCTACAAAAAAAATCTTAAAGTTTTTCCAATGTTTTTTAACCTAATACAAAAATAGTCTCCTTGCTCTAGTGTTTTCCTAAAAAAATGTCAATCTAGTTACTTTAAAAAGACTCAAAACCTTGAGGATATTAAATTATACCTCCAAGTCTAAGAAGCAAAACATTGCTTATAAAAGGTTATTTCTTTGGGAGCATAAAACTACTTACCTTAATTGGAATCTGACATGATTACCACTAATTCTGGTTTAAAAGAAATTCTCTCCTGCAGAAATATCAAGAAAGTCAGTGCAGGAAGTCATCTGATTCCACTAAATAATTAAAAGGTAGATGGCTGTCTGGCTTATGTCCTGTCAGTGAAGGAGGCAGAATAGTCATCTTAACTTCAGAGTAGTTCTTAAAATTGTCATGGCAGCAAAGGAAGACATGAAGTGCTCCTGGTTAAATTCCTGGACTCTAATTATAAACTCGGAAATTTCTAAACTCTTAAATTTCTAGAATTCCTTATGAACCTGACAGAAGTCAGGGAGTTATAAGAATTTCAGAAAATTAACTCCATCAGAGAAGAAATACTCACAATTCCTGTGAAGTGCTTGTGAGATCTTTATAATACACAGATTTGAGCACTTACTGTGTAATTTCTGTGCCATCTCTACCCCTCCCTGATGATGGTGTATGGGGCTTGCCCAGGAATGATTTCAGCTGTTTCTTATAAAAATGTTTCCCAACATGTTCTCTTGTGTTCTTTATTTTCTTTTTGTTACCTGTTAAAGCTATATGCAATTGTTTTTTTCATTTACTGAAATGAAGGTTTCAAGTGTGAAATGAGAATTTTCTGATTCAATAAATAAAGGCTGCAAATCAAGGAAGAAAGCTGGTTGTTCTTGATGAAACTCTTATTGCTATTGTGACTAGTTGATGGGAGGACAGAGTGAGATCGGCAAAGGACAGCGGGGACTCAGCACTTTATACCTAGCGAGCATTTATTTATTTATTTGAATGAGAGAGTGTGTGTGCAAGAACAGTGAGGGTTAGAGAAAGAGGGAGAGAGAGAGTCTCAAGCAGGCTCGAAGCCCAGCATGGAGCCTGACTCGGGGCTCAATCTCACGACCCTGAGATCATGACCTGAGCCAAAATCAAGAGTTGGACGCTTAACAGACTGAGCCACCCAGGCGCCCCTAGTGAGCTTTTAATAAACATTTGTTGTTCTAATTAAAGCCATCTGTTTAAGAAAGAATATTGGTGATTGCATACTGAAAGCCGAAGAAGCTAATTTAAATGTTTTATGCAAATTTGTGAAAAAAGGAATTCTGTGTCACATATTCTGGCCTCATGAAAGCAAATAATAGTCCTCCAATGTCCCAAATGAAGGAACAGTCACATATTTGTATTTACTTGAACAATACATATGTTGATGAACAATATATACTTTGGTGATATGTTCTTCCCCCTAAAAAAGGATCACCTTCTTGATTCATTATTTTTCTTATTGTTCTCATATTTCTTCCAAAAGACTCACTATCCCCTTTGCCTTGGGTTCCACATTCAGCCAACTACTAATTTCTGGTGATTTGATTTTTTTTTTCAAGTTTCTTCTCTCTCTCCAATTATGTCTGGTACTACCTGAGTCCTCCGGCTTCATTGCTTCCTGCCTAGATAATCACTCTGGATTTCCAATCTTCTCCCCCGTTCTTCAGATAATCCCAGAAACCTTCTGACAGTTAAGCTCCTTTTTTATTTTGGGAAATATTCTCCATGCTTGCCCCTATTACTTATCTGAGCCCCTAGAGACTTGACCTACACTTCTTTCAGATGCTAGTACTATGTGTTCTATTTCTTAGGGATCTTCTCCTTCCAATACCGTCTGCAGATTAGGAAGCATCTTCATGGTTTCTCCCTACAAGTGGTCCCTTGTAGGTCCAATGCCATCCCTGGTTATGGAGCCAATTATGATTTCGTAGCCCTAGTATTTCTGGCTCTTGTCACCCCTGAGAGTTTGAGTCCTTTCCCTTGAATGAACAGTTGCCGACATAACTCGTGTTGAGAATGGACGGACCCACTGGACCTACAGTCTAAGGACCTCTGTCTTCCTCCTCAGTGCTGTGAGCTTCTTGCTGCCCCACCCCATACACAGACAGAGAACCCTTCCTGATGCTGGAACTTGCCTCAGTTAAGACTGGGCTTGTTACAGCTCGGGAAGTTATGCTTGAGGGTAGTAAGTTATTCTCTGCATCTGGGTCACTCTACCCTCTGCCCTGGACAGAGGTGGTTTTATCCAGAAGCTAACGAAGCTTGAGTTTCAGGGGCATGTACTGCCCCTTTTAAGACCTTTTATCTAATTTTGTATTAACATTTTTTTAATGATAGTGGGCTGGTTTGGGTTGGGAAACAAGACCTCAGATGATTTATCAGCAATAGTGACTATACCTAAAGGGCAATTAGGACAAAGATTCCCCTGGGCTGGGCTGGGATGGTGGTCCCAGCAAGGGCAAGGAGAGGACCAGCCAGAAACGGGGGAATGAGAGCACATGGCAGGTGTGAGGAGCTCTCCACAAACCCCTGGCTAAGTGGAGAAAGGCTGGCGAGGCGGTGAGTCCCCAGAGAGCACCACTGAGAGGAAAATCCAAATCCAAGAGAGGAGTGAAAATGGACTGAACTTTGGCTATGTTCTCCAACCCATTCACAGATCATGACTGAGGGCCCAAGCTTTACAGGTTCACAGAATTTGAGCAAGACCTCTGTCCAAATCACTGACCACTGAGTGAGGCATACCCAGCGCAAACCATAGAAAAACAGTATAAAATACAAAAATAAGAATTAAAACCTGAGCAGAGATATTAGCAGCTGTACATCACTGGGGGCGGAGGGTGGACAATAGATTCTGCAGTTTAAGTTTGGACAAGTCCTTTTAAACACTCAGAAAAATCGGAATTCATACTTATTGCAATATATTAACTAAATACTGTGCGAAGGAATCTCAAGTATATGTTTACGTCAGTTCTGCCAGGAATGCAGCAATGGCGATCCAAAACCAAACCAAACCTAACCAGCATTCCCCATACAGCATCCATTATTCTAAATATCAACCAGGCCAGCTCAACCACGTTGCCTTTTTCTTAAGGCATCTGTGCTGCCAAATGATTATAGAATTTAAAAATGCGATTGAGATGTGCTAAAATTGGGAAGTCATATTCTTAAAAAAAATAAATAAATAAAATACTGTGATGACTTCCCTATCCGGGAGCAAATGTGTGGCGGGGCAGTCAGCGCCCAACCACCCATCGATGAAGTTCCTAGAACGACCACTAGGTGGCCACAGAGCAAACTAAATCTCCTGTGAGCTGGAAACTGACTCAAGGATTTCACACACTAGACTAGCAAAATTCTGACTTGAAATAAACTTACTAAGAAGTTTGTTAAACTCTGTTCTTGGTTATTAAAGACGTAACTCTGAGAGAGTTTTGCCAGATGCCACTTTTTTTCCTCGCCAGGGTTTTGGGTTGAGGTGGAAAAACAGAGACAGAGCCTCTGAACAAAGGGAAGCTGGGCTACAGCCTGAAAAGTTGGAATGGGGATTTTAAATTGGGAAGATAAATCCTCTCAGTTCTGAAGTCCAGTCGTCTTAAAGTTAACATTTCAATAGCCCCTAAAAACCCAATCTTCTGAAAACTACTGTGGGGGTCTACTTTGGTTTTCATTTTTTAATTTTATATGATCTGTTCATTTATTGATTTAGTTTTTCAAAGGCCAGCAAATTAGCTGCTGCTGCCTTGGAAGGGAGAAGAGCTCCCCCTTTCCCCAGGGGTAAGTAATGGATAGTAAATGTCAGGAAGAGCTGCAGCCCGTGAGACTTATATGACTTTGTGGTGGGCCATTCATGACAATTGATGTTCCCCTACTAATCACCACGCAGCGGTGAGAAATATTGATTAGACTCCTGAGCTTATTGGAAGCTTCCTGATCACTTTCTAGCAGAAGCTCAGGCTTTTAGGAAACTCAAGAGCCATTATGTAGGGAAGTGGCTGTCTCCTGGCCTTGACAGAATCCATTAATATCTTTCTCCAGGAAAAGCTGTAATTGTGAGCTATCTGTAATGGATATTGATTGCTAAGAAAAGAAGATACATATAATCTTAAATCTCAGGGGTCTCCAGGAACAAAAGATATGGAAAGGAGGCCTTCATAGGATCCTAGGAGTGCTAGCTGGAAAGAAACAGTACCAGAGCTGTCTTAGAGCTTAGGTAAGTCCATTCAAAGGCCAGTGCTTCTTGCTCAAGTCTATCAGTGATTTACTGCAAGGAGAGCAGTAAAGCATTTACTGAGTACACACTATTTGTCAGGCATTATTCTAAGCACTTCATATGTATTAATTTTTTTTCTGACTTAAAATAACCCTATGAGCTAACTAGTAGTATCGTCATTTTACACTTTGAGAAAATCGGGGTCAAAAGTAAAAAATTTGCCAAAAGAGAGAGAGCTGAAGAAATAGCATAGCCAGGATAAACCCAGGAATTCTATCTCCAGAGAGTATGCTTTCAATCTCTACCATGTTGTTTGGTGTAAGTATAATTTTGAGAGGGGAAAAAGCACAGGCCCCTCCAACATTCACAGTGTGTAAAGGAAATTAATATATCTCGCTCCCATTCACATTTTCCATCCATAAACTTCCCAACCTTTGCAGCCACGGCAACAACGATGCATGAATTTATACAGCAAGGGAAGCCAGGCAGCAGGCACCTCCCCGTTTAGCAGACCCTGGCTGCAATGCCGTTGTCTGTGGTAGAACTGTATTTGGGGATGCACCCGAGACTTTAGCACCTTTCATCATTCTCCTGGCCACTCCCAAGGAGGTGCTTGTGATACTGGAATGTTTTCTGTGTTTTGCTACTTCAGCTTCTGGAAGATTCTTCTCAACCAAGGTAATGTTTTGGTTCAGTTTAGCATGCCCAGGAAAGATTCTGTTGCTGCCTCCAGTGTCTGTACGCAGGAAATAAAACCGACAGAATGATTGACTCTCGGCAGCAGCGGGTGGATCAGGGGATGGCAAGAGTCAAGGAAGAGGCAGAGCCCTCTTGATGAAGCCTTCTTTCTTGCTTTAATAAAATGAAGACTGCACCAGACGAGTGGTCACCTTTAACACGTAGGGAAAGAGAGAGTATCTATCCAGACCTTTACACGTTTCTCATCTGATGCCCACTGCAAAGCTCTGTGTACTTTTCACAGAAAAGTAATACTTTTTTATTTTACAGACAAGGAAACTAAGGATAAGAGGTGCTCAGACACACAGCTGTAGATGGTGAAAGAGAAATCTGAACGGAGCCTCAGACCAAAGCCACAGATGGTCTGAACTCACTCCAGTTTCAAAACTGATCTATCACACACCATGGTGACCGCGACGCCACAGGTGGCCGCTGAATGAATGACCTAGGAGTTTATTCCTGGGAAAGACAACTTTGATCTAGAAAAGGGGCTGGCTGACAAAATGCAGTGGGCAGGCCTGGGTTTTTGTCATAAAAAGCAAGGTATCAATTTCATTTTTCTATCTTCTTCAGGTTTTCAAAATGACGATTACAGGGGGAAAAATGTTCAAAGGTCTACTGTTGTTCCAACAAAGAGGATTCACTGGACAGAAAAATACAAAGGCTTTTAGATAAATTCTCTGGCATTTAAAGTCATTCCCATCCCATATTTAAACTATTCCTTTCTCTCATATTATCAACATCAGCCTCTGGATATAAGAGTAGATGTTCATTACCCAGTGATGATGAAATTTAAATACAAAAAAACAAAACAAAACAGAAAACTGAAGTTCTGGCTCAGGGGCATGCCTCTTCAGGTCTACCAGGGAAAGTAGCTGGATATTAATTTGATCTTAGAAATGTGTCTGATGCTCTCTCTGAAGAAGGACACAGTTTAATATATCATTATCTACTGCGGTCATTAGGCTGGTGGAGGGAAGGAAGAAATAATCTCCCAAATAGCACATTGAGCGAATTTGATACCTCAATATCGAGGCACTGCCAACCAATTCAGAAAAGAAAGAAATCAATCCATTCCATCTTGTTCATGCTACTTGGTAGTTTAATAGGTTTCTATGCTGAAAATAGCACCAGCTGGACACTGTGCCATTCAATATGCCACCTTCAGAAATGAATAATCAGACACAAGCCCAATCCAGTGCCATACGGCTCCCTGAGTTCACTTGCAATTTCAAGTGAGAGAACACTCAGGAAGAAGCATGATAAAATGGTAGATCCGCACAACATCATTTCCAGCCAAAGCTATAGCCTTCACTAGCACCCCTCAGTGACTCTTCCTTTTTTTTTTTTTTTAAGATTTTATTTATTTATTTGACAGAGAGAGACACAGCAAGAGAGGGAACACAAGCAGGGGGAGTGGGAGAGAGAGAAGCAGGCTCCCAGCCGAGCAGGGAGCCTGACGCGGGCCTCGATCCCAGGACCCTGGGATCATGACCTGAGCCGAAGGCAGACACTCAACCGACTGAGCCACCCAAGCGCCCTCAGTGATTCTTCTAAAAGCAAACAAACAAAAGCTAGAAACAGAGACCAGTAGTTCTTGTAGATTTCAGAGGGAAAGAAATGATATAAAAATAACAAAATAAGTAACAAATATGGATTGATACAGTGTAGGCTCTGCTTGTTTAATTATTCATTTACTCCATCCCTCAACATGTACTCAAGGCACATTTGCTATATTTGAGATACTGTTCTACACACAGGAAGATATATGATGTAGAAAGCTCTGCCCTAAGAAGCCCAAGCCTCCTGGGAAAGCACACAGGCTTCTAAATGGATGGTCCTAAAATAACATGATGAAGGCACAGAGGAGGAAGGCGGAGGATGGGACTGACAGGGGAAAGGGCGAGGAGGTGTGTACTATTTGGTAGAATGGAGAATCCTTCAGAAAAGCAAACGTTTATCAAGAACTTAACAAACGTATAGGATTGCCAAGCAGAGAATTAGCGTTCCAGGGAGAAGGAGCAAGTCTGTGCACACCAGAGTTTGATGAGTCCGTTCGTAGTGAGTAATGGCTAGAACTACAAGGTGTACAGCAACGCATGAGGTGAGGGGAGGTTGAAGGTAGGCTGTGTGGGGTAGACCGTGCTGTGTTTATCTTAAAGGCAGTGGAAACTATTTCGGGGATTTAAATGAGAGAGACATGATCAAACTTGTATTTGAGCAGGAAAAAGACAGTCATAATTATGAAAGGTGAATTAAAGAGAAACTAGGGGGCTGTCCAGATTAGAAAATACCAAACTTCAGAGAAACCAGGGATGGTAGAAACAGAGAAGAGACTAGCTTCACATAGCTTCTTTCTTACTGAGTGAAGGACCAGGGCTGAAGTAGATGGAAAAGTTGATATTGGCTGGTCAGGTTCTGTTTCATGTAGATGAAGCTCCGTTGGTTCCTTCACCCAGAAAGAATGTAAAGAGAACCAGGCCACCCTGGGGGTGATAATGAGTTAAGTTTGAGGCATTATACTGACTCTTATGTAAATAAATATAGAGAATTAATATGATAAGAACAAACTGGGAAGAATTACTCAGAAAAGTTTTCCTTTAAAAAAAAAAAACCATTTGGGAATGCCTGGTGGCTCAGTCAGTTGAATGTCTGACTCTTGATTTCAGCTCAGGTCATGATCTCAGAGTCCTGGAATGGAGCCCTGCGTTGGGCTCCACGCTCAGCAGGGAGTCGCCTTGAGGATTTCTCCCCCTCTGCCCCTCCCCACTCACATGCACGCACGCACCGCGCGCTCTTTCTCTCAAATAAATAAGTCTTTAAAGAAAAAAAGAAGTGATTTAAAACTACCTATTCAATTTACTCAACTATTGCTCTAGAAGCTGACTGACTATAGCGGAATCCAGTATCAGGAACACAGGGTAGATATAAAATAGGTTCATCAAACAGTGGTTTAGATTTAAAAGAAATGTTACATTTTTTAAGTCATGTAAAGAAAGCACAATGAAGTTAGGTAACTAGTGGAAAACAATAAAGATGTCAGTAATTCTGGGAGTAGTAGCTGTTCATGCAGCACCTGGTCCCCGTCCATCCTCAGACGCATTTCTGCATCAGAGTTCTCCCCCAAACTCCACAGATTCTGTGACTCTCTCTGCTGAGCTCAAGACACAACTTATTCTGAGCCCCAATAAAAGCCCTTCAAGGGAGAAAAGGCAAGGGAGAAGAAGCATTCTCCTTGTAAGATTCTGTAAACCATTTCTATTCAACAAAATCATCCTTTGTCTTGAAACAATGCAAACATTTAATACTTTTGTATATTCTATGTTTCCCCTTAAATCTTTAGATATATGAGATATAGTATCTGTTGCAATGACCTTGTCTGGTCCTTCAAAATCTGTGTCCATTCTGGTTTGGTTTTGATTGAGTTTCCTACTCATAAGGGTCATGTTCTCCTACCTCTTTAATACCTGGTCTTTGTTGATTAGATGCCATCCACTGTGAATGCCACCCTTATTGGTACTGGATTTTTTTTTTTTTTTTTGTATTCCTATACATATTCTTGAACTTTGTTCTGAAAAGCTGTTAATTATTTGGAGACAATTTTCAGGTCTTGATTTTAAGATTGTTATGCAAACCCAGAGCAGTGTTTAGTCTAGGGCTTCTGATTCCTCACTCCTGAGAAATGCCGAGTACTGTACCAGATACCTCGTGAATTATGAGGTATCTGATGGGGCTAGCGGGAGCAGACACTATTCCCAACCTTGTAAGTGTACAATGTAATTTTCCCTTTGATTTGTGGTATGGGCTGAATCATGTCCACACAAAGATCTTGTACTCCAGGCCTCCAGAATTGCAAAGAAATAAATTTCTGTTGTTTTTCACAATACGTGTTATTGTGGTTCAAGGAAAGTAATACAGATTTTGATGTGAGGAAGTGGGGCCCTGCTGTAACAAAAACCTAAAAATGCGGAAGTAACTTTGGAACTGGACAATGTGGAGAGGCTGAGAGTCTTGAGATGCATGTTAGAAGAAGCATAGATTGTCTTTGAGAGACTATTGGCAGAAATATGACTGGTAAAGACTATTCTGGTGAAGGCTGAGAAAGAAGAGGAGAGCTGTGGAGAAAGTTTCTATTGGGAACACAGATATCATCACCAACAGGATGTTGTTAGAAGTACGAACGTTAAAGGTGCTGCTGGTGATGTCTCAGAGGGAAATGATGAACATGTGATTGGAAACTGGATGAAAGGCAGTTCTTACTATAAAGTTGTAGAACTTGGCTGAATTGTGTCATAGTGCTTTATGGAGGTAGGATTTGCAAGTAACGAACTTGGTTATTTAGCTACACAAAGTGTTGAAGGAGCCACCTGGCTTCTCCTTGCTGTTTATAGTAAAATGCAAGAAGAGAGAGAGAGAAATTAAAGAAGAAATTGTTAAGCATTAGGGAACCAGAATTTGAAGATTTGGAAAATTCTGAGCCCATCCATGTTGCAAAACTAAGAAAGAATATTCCAGAGAGAACACCAAGAACATGACTACACAATAATTTGCTAAAAGATTAGTGATGTGTATGGAATATTATGCAGCCATCAAAAGGAATGCGATCTTGCCATTTGCAACGATGTGGATGGAACTGGAGGGTGTTATGCTGAGTGAAATAAGTCAATCAGAGAAAGACACGTATCATATGACCTCACTGATATGAGGAATTCTTAATCTCAGGAAACAAACTGAGTGTTGCTGGAGTGGTGGGGGGTGAGAGGGATGGGGTGGCTGGGTGATAGACTTTGGGTAGGGTATGTGCTATGATGAGCACTGTGAATTGTGCAAGACTGTTGAATCACAGATCTGTACTTCTGAAACAAATAATGCAACATATGTTAAGAAAAAAGAAAAAGAAGAAGATAGCAAGAGGGGAAGAATGAAGGGGAGTAAGTTGGACGGGGAGACGAACCATGAGAGACGATAGACTCTGAAAAACAAACTGAGGTTCTAAAGGGGAGGGGGTGGGGGGATGGGTTAACCTGGTGATGGGTATTAAAGAGGGCACGTTCTGCGTGGAGCACTGGGTGTTATGCACAAACAATGAATCATGGAACACTACATCAAAAACTAATGATGCAATATATGGTGATTAACATAACAATAAAAATTAAAAAAAAAAAAGATTAGTGATGTGTGACTTATGGATCCAACCAGCCATCTCAGCAGAAGCCAGGAATAGGCATGGGTTATACCTTCAGAAACACTGAATGGGACAGAGATGGGATGAAATGAAGGAAGGCTGTTGGACTTCTGAGATTCTACAGGATGGGCTATCCTGGATGCTACACGCTATCCTTCTAGAAAATGGAAGAATGACCCTGAAGGTGGTTAAAAAGTTGGCAGGGATAGTCATTTCACCAAGGGCCAGAAGGCCAAGGCTTGAGGCCTCGGTCAGGGTCACTATCCACAGTCAAAGGAATGGGGCCACCACACTTGGACTGGTGGTTCTATGAGGCAGGGCTACTAACCAGGTGCGCCGAGAAGATGGAGCATGGAGCGAGAAAGGATAATTCCTGAAACTTAAAATCATATGGAATTTTCTCTGCTAGGTTTCAGACTTGCTTGGAACCCATCATCCTTTTCTTTTTTCTAATTTCTCCCTTTTAGAGTTGGAATGTCTATCCTATGCCTGTCCCACCATTGTATTTGAGAAGCAGTTAACTTCTCTGGTTGCACAGATTCACAGCTGGAGAGGAATTTTGTCTCAGGATGAATCATACCTTGAGTTTCACCCATGCCAGATTTAGAAGATTTTTAGATGAAATTTTGAATGTAGAGTATATAAGGGAATGAGTTAAGACATTTGGGGCTTTTGGGATGGAGTGAATGTATTCTGTATGAAAGAAGAACATGAATTTGAGGGGGTTGGGCAGAGGGTGAAGTGTTATAGGCTGAATCTCCTGAAAATTAATATATTGAAGCCCTAATCTATAGTGCCACAGAATTTGACTGTATTCAGAGATAAGCCTTCTAAAGTAGCGATTAAGTGAAAATGAAGTCATTAGGGTGGGTTCTAATCCAATATAACAGGAAAAGAGGAGATGAGGACACTGATAGGCACAGAAGGAAGACCATGTGAAGAAATCAGGAGAAGGTGGTCATCTGCAAGAGAAGGAGAGAGGCCTCAGAGGAAACTAACTCTGATGACACCTTAATCTTGGGCTTCCAGCCTCCAGACCTGTGAGAAAATAAATTTCTGTTTTTCAAGCCACTCAATGTGTGGTATTTGGGACAGCAGCCCAGCAAGCTAATACAACCTTAGGTAGTATCCTGTCATATATGTGCTGCCCAGTGCCCTGTTAGACACCCTAGGGAAACTTTAGATCAGCAGAGTTCCATTTCTGTGCAGCCCTCTCCCCACCCCTGGTACTTTCTCCTATGCAGTAGCCCTACCATCATTTCATCTCCTCAGCTCTGCCAGGCTCCCCTTCCTTTTTTTTTTTTTTTTTAAGATTTTCTTTATTTACTTGAGAGAAAGAAAGAGCACAGGCCAGAGAGGGGAGAGGCAAAGGGAGAAGCAGACTCCCCACTGTGCAAGGAACCCAGCGCAGGACTTGATCACAGGACCCTGGGATCATGACCTGAGCTGAAGGAAGATGCTTAACCAACTGAGCCACCCAGGTGCCCCTGGGCTCCCTTTCCTTTGTGGTGCTGCCTGGAAATTCTCAAGGCATTGAGCCTGGAAACCATGTAGTTTGGCGGTTTTGCTTCCAGTTTCTCAACCATACTTCATTGTTTGCCACCTTGTGTCTTGAAAACTATTGTTTCATACATTTTATGCTTTATGTTTTAGTGGATGTTATAGGTGGGAGGGTGAATCTGACCAGTTTGCTCCAGTTAATCCTTGGTTGGATATAAGAGAAGAATGAAGTAGAACTGCAACTTCTCTTTCTGGCAATATAGTGAACTAGAACCCTAAAGAAATGTACCTGGAGCAGAATACCAAAAACGTTTTGGAAAACTTTATTTTTTTCATCATTCATTGCTGCACTGATAAGAAAGCAAAGGAAATTTTGAATCCAGGAACAATGAGAAATGTGAATTCAGAGATGTAAGCTAGATAAAAGCCACTTTAATGACAAACTCAATTTTTATCTCACAGTCAGGGTCCAATGAACAGGATGTGACATTTTAGAAAATTACAAAGCAGAGTTGGAATTACGTCATCAGGAGCAAGAATCAGTTGAAAAATAACAGCAGATTAAAATATCCAAATATAATTGATGTTGGAAATAAGAGATTCAAAATATAAAATAGGCACATGTATTTAAAGAGTTAAAAGACCAGAAAACAAGAAACAAAATAAGAAATAAGAAACAAAAATAACCTGTAGATTTAAATATATACATAAAGTAATTAAAATTAAAACTTCAATGGTTGTGTTCAGCAGCATATTGGATATAACCAAAGAGAGAATTAGTGAGCTTTATGACAATTGTAAAGAAATTATCCAGAATGCAGCATAATGAGATAGGATTGAGGGAAAAAATGAAAGAATAGTTTGAGGACATAGAAGGAAGTGAAAAGATTTAACCTCTATCTAGCTATAGTCCCAAAGTAGACAACTGAGAAAACAGAGGGACATTACTCATAAAATTATGGCTAAATATTTTCCAGTAGAAGGAGATGGGAAGGAAAAAAAGGGGGGGATCAAAACTAGAGTATGTGACAGCCCAGATGTAAAGTACCTGTCTTAGAACTTGGAGTGAAGTTTCAAATCATCAGGTGTAAAGGGAAGAACTCAAAACCTCCAGAGGGAAAATACAGGCTATCAAGAAAGACGGAACAATCAAGGAGGCATTATACTTCTCAGTGCAGTACAGGAGGTTAGGAGAAAAAAATGATCAAGATCTTCATACGTTGAGGGAAAATGTTTTTCAAACCTAGAAGTCTAAACTCAGCTAAACTTAATAATCAAGATGAACATAGAATAGACATTTTCACAATACAAGTTACCCAAATTTTCCCTGTTGTTCACTTACAGGAAGGTAGCAGAGGATGAGCTTCAGAATTTTAAAGAGTAAAGGAATAAAGGAGACAAAAGGTTTGGTAAACAGATGAGTCAACATAGTGGAAAAGCAAAAGGAGTTTCCCAGAGGTGGGTGAAGGGAAGTCTGCTGTGCTAGGGAGCCCTGGGGAGCAGCTCTCAGATCCCAGCAAGATCACAAACAGCTCCAGAAGAGATGTCTCCAAGAGGAAATCAACAAAAGAGGACCTGGTTGAGAACAAGTGTTTTTATCATTCTGAGATGTGGTTTCTGGTTCTTCTGGAGCAGTGGTTCTCAACGAGGGTGATTTTTTCTTCCTTGGTAGACTTTGACAATGACTGGAGACATTTTTGGTTGTTGCAATGAGATGGGGGTGCTGCTGGTATCAAGTAGGATGAGGCCAGTGATGCGGCTGAACATCCTACAATGCACAGGACAGCCTCCTGCCCTTCACTATCCCATCAAAGAATTCTAAGACGAAAATGTCAGTAGTTCCAAGGTCAAAAACACCCTGTCCTGGAAAGTTTAGGACAAAAATTGTAGAGGAGTCTATTTTAATTCCATGGGGGGAAAAAAAGGACAAAGAAAGAAATATAATCACATATACTATACTGGTCAAATATGAGCAATATTTAAAACAGTTGTGTTATAACTATTTTGGACTAATTAGGAAACACAAGTGGTGAGAGAAAGCTGGTAAAAGAGATCTGAATCTTTATCTCTCTTAGCTGGAAGACAGTAGATAATTCCTAAAACCAACATATGTACAAATGGAAGTATAAGTAACTTATTCAGAAACAGGGAGGTAGCTGAGAGTGGAAATAGCCTACAGAATTGAATGTTTAGTAAGTAGTAAATGGAAACCAACATTGGAAAGTATGGGGCAGAGGCTCCTGTCTTTCATTATAAATCTTTAAATATTATTTGATATTTGGAACCATGTTTTAATGAAAAAAAAATTTTAAAGCAGGTACAGCAACCATCCATCATGAGATTCAGTAATCTAATCAAGAAATTAAGAGTTCTGGTTCATATAAATGAGTAAGCTACTGAGACAATTTTGGTGAAAATTTAATATCTTTATTTTCTGATGGACATGCCAAGAGATGCATTTTTTCTGACCTTCACTGTAATTTTTCCCCATTATTTCAAATTGGTTTCCCCTAGTGGAGAGCTCAGGCAGGCAGGCTGAAGCAGTGTGTTCCAGGGTTGATTCAGTAAGCAGCAAGACGGTCCCATCATCATCCTAACATGGTGCCAGAAGGACAATGTAAAATTGCAACTGGGGGACAAAATTGAGGCTGCTCCAAAGAGAGATGGGCAAAGCAGGTCCTCCACCTTATAATAGAGGAAGCATCGAGAGCCCACCTATTGAAATCAACTGGAATTGAAGAGTGCAGTAATTTGGGGAGAATTGGCTGGAATGAGGGAAATAAGAGGTGGTCTAGAAAAATTCCAGAGATGGGAGTCCTTCTCCCACCTCTAAGCTCGTATGAATTCTCCATATGTCGAGATTTGGGAGTTCCTCCATTAAAGGGGCTAGGATGTAAAAGAACATCAGATGATCAGATGAAGGGAGGACTCAAAAATTAAACAAATACACATACACACACACGTAAATAATTCTCATTTTTTCCCAAAGATTTATTTATTTATTTATTTATTTATTTATTTATTTATTTATTTGAGAGAGAGAGCATGTGCGTGAGTGGGGGTGGCAGAGAACCTTCAAGCAGACTCCTTGCCGAGCACAGAGCCAGACACAGGGCCCCATCTCACAATCCGTGGTATCGTGAGATCATGACCTGAGCCGAAACCAAGAGTCAGACGCTTAACCAACTGAGCCACCCAGGCAGCCACAGCCTCTGTGAGCCACTCAAATCAATGAAACAGATGAGATTACCAGTCTGCAAGTGATCAAGATAAAACCCTTCTTTGCTGCTGTGCAAAATCAGCATCATTGTATGACAGCATCACTGGAAATCTGACTGACTTGAGCAGCATCCTGTTTTCAACTAAGAAGTTCAGCACTGAGGGCTTGCTTCCTCTGGGTAATGGGCTTGCTATCTCTTTGCTTTCAGGAGCACTGTTAATATAGAACTGTTTATAATCAAGGCTTTAATAATAACATGAGGCTTTTTAAAAGCGATTTACTATTTTAATTAGATGTGGTCATGATTAAAATCTTCTGCATTACTTCACAATATTTTGAAGATGACAGTGCAATTTTCCTCTTATCACTAAGAATAATTTGTATTAGTGGATTCAGAGAATATATGCCACGTATAAGACAAGTTGTGATGGTTTTTAGAAGAGAAATAGCTGTATCACATGGAAAATTTTTAATTCCAATAAGCTAATGATGTTAATATTTGCATTCATTGGTTAAAACCCTTCCCTTTTTCACACTCAAATTTCTTCTATGTATATGTTAAGTATATAATTTTTCCCTTGGTTAGTAGAGGTACAAAGTTGCTCCTCAGGGCAGTTGCATTTTGGCAAGATATTAGAAATAGAAGAAATAACAAGTTTTGTTTTAGTTAGTTTATTTTTTATAAAGCCAATGATAGCCAAGGAAATTTCAGTATTTCTAATGGTAACCAGAATATGGTTGGAAAGGCCAAGACAGGGTCAGCAATGCATTTTGGTGCTGGGTGGACTAGGGTGGGTTTGGGAAGTGGGAGCATATTTGATAGGAAGCACAGAAAATAATTTAAATCATCCTGGTCCTCAAGGCACTTATGCCAGCTTGAGAATTAAGATTAATATGTAAAGAAAAAATCCCATATTAAGTGGCAAGCACTAACCTTAAATAGATTAGCAGCACAGAGTGAACTACCCCGAGTGTGAGCATTTAGGGGTTTGGACCTGAAGGACCTTGAGAAAGACTATCTTTCAGGCTCTAAACATTAATCATTATGGGGGTGCCTGGGTGGCTCAGTCAGTTGAGCATCTGGCTCTTGATCTCAGTTCAGGTCATCATCTTTGGGCTCCTTGCTCAGTGGTGGTCTGCTTGCGATTCTCTCCCTCTTCTGCTGTCCCTCTCCCTCCAACCTCGCTCTAAAATAAATAAATGAATCTTTAAAAAGAAACACATTATTATGGGGAAGAGGACATAAAGGAGGCAAGGCGACTATTAAATTTCTCTTTATTATTTTGCATAATTTCCTAGTTAAAACTGTTGGAGATTAGGGGCGCCTGGATGGCTCAGTTGTTAAGCGTCTGCCTTTGGCTCAGGTCATGATCCCTGGGTCCTGGGATAGAGCCCTGCATCGGGCTCCCTGCTCAGCAGGAAGCCTGCTTCTCCCTCTCCCTCTCCCCCTGCTTGTGTTCCCTCTTTCTCTGTGTCTCCCTCTGTCAAATAAATAAATAAAATCTTTAAAAAAAACTGATGGAGATTACTTTTTGTAATTTAAAAAGAAATAATGTGTTTTTTAGATAGAAAAAGGAGTGATGCCTGTATTGCCTCCTCCATTCTCAGCATAGTGAATGGCTGTCTGAGTTCCTAGAACAGCCAGAACCAGAGCAAATTATCATCTCCCATAACAAAGGCATCACATCCTCATTTTCTGCTAACACAGAACATAGATCAGTGCATTTTCAGCCCCACTGCCCACCTTTCTCCTAAGCAGACAGCTACTGAGTTCTGCCCCGCATGTTCCTAGAGAAGAAGTGCTTAGGATGAAGATACTTGGTCACTGTTTACTTAAATGTGGCTTCTGTAATGAATACCATGAGAGAGAAATCCTAGTTAAAAAAACAGATAAACAAAAAACCTTGGAAGGACACTAAGTAGACTAAACAGGGAGGTTTTTATATCCAGTTGATGTGAAATGTTTGGCCTATCTTGTTTTCTCAGTTTTTCATTATTTGATTTTCAATGAGAATAGCCAATTCCCCTGCCATACCAATAAACTACATAGCACAGTCATTCGTAGAATACAGTAGTTGACCTGATTTATTCATACAGCAAAGCATTGACTCTAGCTTTGGATGATATTTCTCTTTAATTAATTTTCCATAGAAAGTACCAAAATCATTCTCATCTACTAAGCCCCATTCATGATATTCTAACATCCTTTGTTCTTACCAGCCACAATCTATACCAGATACAGAAAATGTAATAGCTTTTCTTCCCCTGTTAAGTGTATGAACACTTGGGAATGGAGATATGCAGGAAGCAGCTTATAGCAACTCATTTGCATCTTTATGCATCATTCACCAGAAAGATTTTGGTTAAGATAGCCAAAACCAGTCAGTTGCTTTTATCTATCTATCTATCTATCTATCTATCTATCTATCTATCTATCTATCATCTATCTCTATCATCACCTGATTTTATTAAAGTCTCACTTTCAAAGGCTGTTAAACCATCAGCAAATATATAATTGGGACCTGCTCTGTGCCCAGCCCTTAAAGATAGTATTAAATATATATGATAAATGTGGGGAAAGATAGTTCTTACCCTTCTATTTAGATTGTGAAAATATCTACCAATAAGTATTACAAAACTGTATGTCATTCAAACCTGGATGATAGGGCACAGAATAGGAAGTGTTATATAACCCAAATATCCCAAGTCTCTCCATACTGTGACTTCAGTTAGAGGCAGAAGGTGAAGTCACCCTGACTGCGGACTCTGCAGAAACACCTCCTGATTGGACTTCTGGGTTCTGACACCTAGTAGTGGTATATTCTTGGGTATGAACGGATACCTCTGTGCTCCCCGTAAGTTTCCCTTGAAGATATTATCCTCACCTCAGAAATGTCCTCCAGTTACTTCTAGGGGGTCCCACAGGGGTTTTTCACATGAGGTCAACAAACCACAGGGTTTGGCCACACGCGTTTGCTTGCTCAGGTGCATGCTTGCTCGTGTCTGCTATCTCATCCCTGTTACCTGCACTGTCCACACCTCTTTTCTAGGTCCACACAATCAGGGTGCTTGTGCTGCGTGCTCTCCATGTGCCCCTTCAATTCACTCTCTACCCCTGCCTTCCTTTCGGGTTTGTCCGACTGGAGACAGCAGGCAAGAATTTAGGGAGAAAGGAGTGCAGCAGTCCTTTTGTTTCCCCAAGCCTTCTTTCTACTTTGGACTGTGGGGTGGGAGTTGCTGTGCTCCTCTACTAAAGTATAGCCCTCTCCTACAGCAATGTCTCCCCTCAGACTAAGGGTGGTGAGGGCTAGCCACTCTTGATAGTCTTGGGACATTTCACCACCCTTTTTCAGCCTCCTGAAATGCTAATCACACCTTTTTACAATACAGCAATTTCTCCTCCTGCTACTCCTTTCATCAACACTCACCAATTACCCCACATATGACTTCTGTGATCTGCACGGACCCTGACAGCTACCGTGTTATAATTCTGCTTAGTTTCATGCAGAAGTAGGGAGCATATTCATCCTCCCCACCCTCCTTTTTCCAGTGCAGTTACATGGGCCCTAAAGCAGATCAGCTTGTACCCAGATAAGTCAAACAGTTACACCACATGTCATGAAACCCAGTTCCCCACAATCTTAGAAAACAAGCAGGGAGAGAGAGAATGAGGAAAGAGAAGAAAGAAAGAAAGAAAGGAAAGAAAGAAAGAAAGAAAGAAAGAAAGAAAGAAAGAAAGAAAGAAAGAAAGAAAGAAAGAAAGGAAGGAAGGAAGGAAGGAAGGAAGGAAGGAAGGAAGGAAGGAAGGAAGGAAGAAAGAAAGAAAGAAAGAAAGAAAGGAAGGAAGGAAGGAAGGAAGGAAGGAAGGAAGGAAGGAAGGAAGGAAGGAAGGAAGGAAGAAAGAAAGAAAGAAAGAAAGAAAGAAAGAAAGAAAGAAAGAAAGAAAGAAAGAAAGAAAGAAAGGAAGGAAAAGAAAAAAGAAAAGAAAAGAAGGAAAGGAAAGAAAGAAGGAAGGAAGGAAGAAATTCCCTCCATCTTTCTCATTAGGCCCTACTCCTATTCACAACACCCCTTCTAGGCATAAAATATGGATACAAAGACACATGGCTAGACCCAGAATAAGAAGGGAAGGCTTGGCTTAGAGGGCACTAATTTATCCAAGCAGAACATTCTCAGTTCCAATCATAAAAATGTGTGTGTTTGCAGGAGGTGGAGGGTATGGAGGTAGGGGAAGAACCTCAGAATTACAAAGGTTGGACTGATCAGAAAAGTTTTTATGAACAAGGTGAGACCAATTTGACCTTGACAGAGGAAAAAAATGGGGATATATTAAGGAGCTTAGAGTACATTTCAGAGAAAGGTAACATTTACATAAGAGTAACAAGGTACAATATTAATAGTTTGTGCTGGGGAGCAAGGCAAGATGGGGTTGAATGAGTGGATGAAGCCACTTAACAGAAGACCTAGGTAGAAATAGTTAAATTAGATGTAGCCAGCAATAGGAAACATTGAGATTATAAGCTAAACATGGCTAGACCACGGGAGAAATTCTGATTTAGCAATTTCAATCTATTTAACTGGATTTTGGAGCTGTGATGGTGCTAACCTCAGAATGACCATAATAGACCTCCAGGAAGATGTGGAAACCAGTAGAAGCCAAGCTAATTTTCCAGTAGGGCTCATGAGGAAATACTGAAATCTTTAGTTAAGGGATCTTACAGAGAGTTATGGTGCTTTTTTAAATCTTTGTTCAGCAGAGAGATGACAGATAAATAGGCCTTTAACATAATTCTGAACTTGAAAACTGCAAAGCTGTCAAAGTGTCCAGAAACTCATGCAGAAGCAGTTGCTACACAAGAAAATTCCTTTAATTTCCATTTCTTGAAAAATGAGTCCATAATAATTCTTCAGGCCCATGCTACATCTATTACGACACATTGCTTGATTTGCAGTCTAGAAGAACCGCTAATGTAGAAAAGGGCAAAAAGATGGAAATGACCAGAATTGGCTGCAAACAAAGTCCATTTGGCACAGACTCCAATAAGATCACAGGTCATAAAATGTTCCAAACTTTTTGGTCATCTAAATGGTCTGTGTATGACTTTTTTCTTTTTATCTTATAGAAATACAAAATTAGTGGAGGGGAAAATTAATATATGTTTGAACATTTAAGAGGGACCAAACTCTGTGCTATATGCTTTGCATTTCCTCATTTAATAACGTTTTTGTTAGGCCCAGGTGTGTTAGGTGGTTTGTTCAGGATCACACAGCAAAAGGTTTTAAAGTAGGATGCTCCATCTTCAACAATCATATGCTACTCACCTGGCATAAGTGTGCAGAAATAGTCTGAATGTGTATATATGTTCAACCAGATAGATCTGAGTTTTCTTCCAAGAATTTTCAACAGGTGTGCTACAGAGCTAAGCTCCTGCCTGCTTGCAATCAGTCCTATATCTCTCTGATCTAAATCAAGCCTCTAATTAAAGGAGATCCACCCCTATTTCTTTCCTGACACTTTCATGTGGTTTCCTTATTTATTTAGTGTTCCTTCATTTGTGTATGTTTGAAAGAAAATAAGATTTGATGTCATTTATTCACTTATATTTTTATATATTTTAGCATCTCCTATATGCAAGGTGTTAACAAGAACTAAAAGAAAAATAAAATTGCAATCCTTTACTCAAGGAGTTTTTAAAAAGGTAGGGAATGGACAATTATGTTGTGACCTCTACCTCTAATACTGTATGTATGTTGAATATTGTATATTGAAAGTAACCCTGGAAAATGTATCATGTTGAAGTGATAAATTTTATGTTGTGAAGGATTTGAATGCCAGGTGTAAAGTGCTTGAAATTTACCTGAGCACCGGGGAGTCATTTTAGAGTTTTTAGTATCCCTTAAATTTGTGTCGTTTCCAAATACAATTGTGGGATTATCAAAAATTCCAATATATACATGTAGAATAAAAATATTGAATTTAGAACTGGAATATGCTTTTAAAATCACCTTGTTCCATGCAGTCAATTGTCAAGGAGGATGTTCAAGTTCAGGGAGGTAAAAATTACTTACCTGCAACTGAGAGGGTCTGTGTCGGACTTCTTTCTAAATTTAAATCTATTAGTAGATTGTCATTGAACTAAATGTCCATTTATTTAACTCACAAATCTGCATTTCACAGGATCTTTGTGACCACTGATTCATTATCATATTGACAGAGTAAACAGCTGAGTACCCATGCTATGTTCCGTGCATAATGAGAAAAGCAATAGCAGGGCCCTGCCCCTGAAGAACTTTGTTAACGTGGAGGAGGCTGAAATGCCAAGGAAGGCATTTGCTGATGCATTTGGATTCACAGGATGTTGGGAGAGGACAAAAATGTATTGCGGTATCTTAATATCCAACGGGCTTTTCAAAATACATGGATATTTCATAAAAATATTCCACGTGAAATGCCTATTAAATACAGATGACTTTGTTGTAAAATCCTCAAGGTCTAGAACAACTCTGAATGAAAGGGCCAGGCAACATTCCCATCTGGAAGAAAGTTGTGTGTGCTTTACTCCTCAGGGATAGAGCCCCCTGCTTTGCCAACAGCCAGCACTCCAGGGACTGCCTAAGCTAAACTTGCATGCAGGAAATGACAGAGCCCGGTTTCTTGTCCACTCTGAAAGCTCTCAGAGCTCTTCTTTAGCAGCTGGCTTATTTGCTGAGCTGCAGAAAATCTCTCTTTCATGAAGGAATTTCATTTCACAAATTCGACGAGTGGTTCAAGGCTATCAAGGTCATTGGGCCATTTCCTTCATTTTTTCAGGAGAGGAAAGTGACACCCCCGAAGCCTCAGTGATGTGCTTGCTAGCTAGCAAGCAGATGCAACCAGATCCCTGGGCACTTGGGGCTTGTCCAGCATTGCGTCCACTACACCATGTTTCTTTGACATCTTCTCCAATGTAATTTTTCAGTTATGAATGAACTTACAATAATCCATTATGGAGCAGTGTCAAGAAGAGTTTCATCTATTCAACACTATTCTGGGGCCACATGGATTTTTATTCCAAGCATAATAGCTAGGATGAGAAAGAATGGCATTCACAGGGTTTCCTCTTCCTTTGTGACAACTTTGCTGGGATGCATCTCTTGTTAGCCTGTGTCTTATACTGAGCCCTGCCCACTCTAATGATTTAGCATTTAAAACTTAAGGAAAAATACATGGAAATGCTGCTAGACACTTTGCCTATGTTATTTCATTCAGCCCTCACAAATCTCTGAAGGGTGTGTGTGTGTGTGTGTGTGTGTGTGTGCGTGTGTGTGTGATTCTTTATTATGTAGATTAGAAAACTGACCTCTGAAAGATAATCTGTCCAGGTCTTATACTTGGTAAATGGCAAAGCTGAAAATAAATTCTGATCCTTCTGAATCCAAATCCATACTCTTTATACTGCACCAATTTACTCATAGAATGCATCAACTCTGCTCCTAAATTAAACAGAAACAATTCCTTGCTTTCATGCCAGGTGATCATATGTGTATAGTTCTGGGTTTAGGATGAACAGAACTGTGCTTAAATTTATATAGTATTTTGCATCTCTCAAATGTTTCGCCTCCTTTTTTATTGTTTGGTGGATGAAGAAAATCTTTATAAGCAATTTTTGCAAGTCATAGTGGTTTAAAAAAAAAAAAAAAAGGCAAGGTGTAGGGCCCTGAGCAGTGATGGCCCCACCTCAGAGGGGGAAGGATTACAATGTTTAAAGTTTCCTGGGGTTTTGTCAATGTCTTAGGTTCATTAGCCTGTCAGTCTCAAGTATAAAATTGATACAGAATTTCCAAGGCATTGAGAACTAGTCTCTAAAATACCAGGTCTCTCTGCTAAAAAGCAAAATGAAAAATGTTACAAACATAGATCTGGGAGTCACAGGACCTAATGTTTGTGATTTGTGGAAGTCTCATTACTGCCACTGAAATCTCAGTGATTCTATGCAACCTAATGGCCATCAGCCTTAAGCCACCTAACATTGTAAAATGTAATAAAAATCCACTGGGGTGGGAAAGCAGGAGAAGGTGTTGCTGTGTTACAACCGTTCTATACAAGAGTCAGCACACCGGCTGCTTTCACAGCCTTTCCCTTTGGCTGTCTTGATTATGCTGTGTGAATTTACTCACTACAGCATAGATGCTAGTCTGGTTTATAACTGCAGGTTTTTTTATTTTATTTTTTATCTTATTTTATTATTTTTTAAAGATTTTATTTATTTATTTGACAGAGAGAGAGAGCAGGGAGAGTGTCAAGCAGAGGGAGAGAGAGAAGCAGACTCCCCGCTGAGCAGGGAGCCTGATGGGGCTTCTGGTTAGCAACACCAATTCTCCAGAGACACTAGTCTCTTCGTTCCCAGAATTCAATACTTGCTAGTGGTATATTTGAGCAACACTGAGGTGCTGCATGGGTGAACTAAGATGTGGGAGTTTGTCTTCTCAGCTCCCTCCAGCTATAGAAATAGATAGACTGCAAAAGTCTACTTAGATCAGGAGCAGAAAACAAAACAAGAAATGGAATAGTGATAAAAGACTTCCACCAGCAGGTTGGAAAAAGTTGCAGAACAAATTCTTCTATGAAACACTGTGGCTAAAATCTACTGGATTACAACTAAAGTCTAAACCAGGGGCTTAAAAAAATCTGAATTAGCCCCTAGTTGAGCACTGACTTTCTGAGCAATCTTAGAATCAAAATCTGAACTTGGGTACCTTTCCATAACTGTAATTTGGGGCATATATCTCTACATCCTACTAACAACTTGTCTTGCTTATATTTCTCACTTATAGAACACAGTTCAGTGTCATAGACGATAGTAAAGTTAGGTTTATTGGATAAATTAGAATTTGATCTACTTACTGCCTGTGGCACTCAGACATCAAGAGGCAGGATATATGGTGGTTAAGTGTATAGATTGGGCTAGAAAGCCTGTGTCTGAACCTTAACTATACCACTTACACATGTTAACCTGGTCCAGTGTCATTGTCTGTCTGTGCCTCATTTTCCTCAAATGTAAATGTAAAAGTAGTACCCATCCCATAAGGTTATTCTAATAATTGAGTTATATATATAAAGCAATTAAGACAGAGCCTGCCCATAGAAGACATTAGTATATGTCAGCAAATACTATGTTAAAAATAGTTTCATGAACTGTATGATTCCCTATTTTCACTCTCTTCCACAATATTCTATTAAATATATTTATGAATACTGAAATGCCAGTGAAGAGCAGGGAAAACTGAAGGCAAAGATTAATAATCAAAGAGCAGGAATAAATATTTGACACATCCCCAGATCCCCCAGGTTGCTCTCATGTCCCAGAGTACAAACAAATCAAAGTATTTTAAGGAAGCTCTTTCATAAGACACAAGACATTATTCATTAATTCAGAAATTTGAAAATGAAAGGCATCTTCTCCCAACTGTGAAGAGGACTAGAGGGCAGGTGTGCTACCTAATTCCCTTGTTTAAATTCATATTGCAGTTTGCATTCTTTTTTGACTAGAATACCCTGATCATAAGATGTTTATTATAAGCTCTGTTTTTGAGGATATTAATTTGCTGGTACTTCCTCCCAGTGCATACCCACTGCAATTAATTTGCTCGCACTTGCTCCTCGTGCACACTCATTAGAGTCCCGCTGGGGAAGCTCTATTGCTGATTCCATATCTTACATATAACTTAGAGGTTTACCTGTCTTAATTTCACATTCCACTGAGGAAAGAAAATTGTTTCCAAAGGAATAGGCAATAAAATTCCTAATTTTGTCTTTAAAACAGGTAATCTGCTTAGAATTAGACCTCCTTGAATACATAGGGTTGGAACACTTTCCAATATTATGATTATGAGCCCATTCCTGCTCTAGCCATCAGGCTTTGCTATAGCTCTTAGCTTATCAGGTGAAGACTCAGCTCTGAACCAAATTAGACAAAACCGAAGAAGTCTAGAAGGAAACTGGCTGCTTCCCTTAGATGGGATCAAGAACTGGTCTTACTTGACCAAGACCATGGACTGTTATATAGGTAGTTATTCACATTCAATTGTCAACTGAGCGGCACTTTTGCACTAACCTCAACCATCAGTTTCCAGCCCTTGGCGTGGGCTTCTGTCTCTATTTCCTGATTGGCAATTCCAGTTCCTGACGGCATTGGAAATTGCAGGTGAAGCCCAACCGAATGGGATGGGACTCTGACAATACAATTTAAGCCTCATTGGTATTTAGTCTGGGGACTGCAACTGTCTTCTCTACTGCATTTGTTGGTTTCTATTTTGTTTACACTGAATAGACCACCTGCAAGCATATTGATTTTGTTTGACTAGGTGTATATCCATTATCTAGAAGTTCTCCTTATTTGCACCATCCACGAGAGCAAACTCCTTTGTGTATAAATGACAGCTCAGATCAAGAAATAATTAATGTTGCTTGTGGATAATCTCATTTTAATGCTGTTTATGGATAATCTCATTAAGGTTTATTTATGTTCTCAAAGATTAGGACTACACTTGGGTTTGTTAGTTCTGACCTAGCCTATGTCTACTTACTCTGCAACTCCCTCACTGAGAAGCAAAAGATGCTTTATCATACCCCATAGCAGGGCCTCTTGTAGCCATGAGTCATTAAAAATTAGAATTTTTACACACACACACACACACACAAATTAGAATTATACATGCACACACACACACATATAGGTACAGGTGTAGATGTACGTATACACATCTACATTTCTGAGTTACTAGGAGATATTTTCTCATATATTCATATGCTCAATCCACTTCTAAGCCATTTGTTCACTTACTCAATCAGTGAGAATTATTTGAGCAACTACAATATGCCAAGCACTGGAAAACAGGGGAAGAATAAAAGATTAAGGAGACATGGTCCTATACAAGAAGAAAAGGAAATTTTGAATAATTTAATGTGTCTTAAAATATCAAAGCTATAGTTTATAAAAATGTAAAAGTTCCCACAAAGTCCTAGGTCCAACTGCCAAACCAATGAATTCTACCACATGTTTAAGTAATTAACTGTTTTAATTCTACACTAATTCTTCCAGTGAGTAGCAAGATGAAGACTTTCCCCCATTTTATTTTATGAAATGAGAAGGGCCGTGATGCCAAAACCAGAAAAAGAACATTCCAAATGGAAAATTATAGGTCAGTCAAGAATATGGCTGAAAAAGTCAAAAGCAAAATAGGTTCAAGTAAAATTAATTCAGGTATAAAGAGGATAATACATCACAATCAAGTTGAATTTGTTCCAGAGAGAAAAGGTTGGTTTTACATTAAAATTTAATCAATATAAATCACCATACTAACAGACTAAAGGAGAAAAATTATATAACCATCTTGATATATACAGAACGTCATTGGATAAAATGTAACATCTATCTGTGACAAAAATTCTTAGCAACGTAGTAATAGAAGGATGCTTACTTAAAGCCTCTTTAAAGCAGCTAAAAACACCTACCACAAAATTTAAACCTAATGGTTAAAAATATGAAGCTTTACCTCTGCAATGAGAAATGAAACAAGGATCCATCCTACACAACATTGTCTCAGATGTCTTAGCTGCTACATTAAGGCTTGTAAAAGGAAAAGAAGCATGAAGATGGAGAAGAGGCAGTAATTTTCACTGATAATGTGACTTTTCATTGTTGAAAAAACAACAAAAGCCACAGATTGTTACAAATTTAAGTTAATTTAATAAAGCCACAAGATGCAAATATAAACTGCATCTCATTATACTAACAATAACTTTTGGGAAATGAAAATTAAAAAGAAAACATACCATTTACCATACCACCAAAAATTGCATAATTAAGACATCTAACAAAAATGTGTAAAACCTTCTACACAGAAAACTATACAACATTTTTGGAGGAAATGCTAAAAGGTCTGATGAATGAAGAGATACATCATGTTTATGCTTTTGAAGACTCAATATTTTAAAGATCTGCATTCTTTCTAAACTGATCTAGAGATTTGCTATAACACAAAATGCTTGAATGTGTGTGTGTGTGTGTGTGTGTGTGTGTGTGTAAAATAGCAAGCTGATTTAAAAAATTATTTTTCACCTGGAAATGTAAAGAGCTGGAAATGGCCCAGATAAACTTGAAAAGACCACAATGAGAGAACTTACACTTCAGAATATTAAGAATTTTGTTAATCTACAGTAATTAAGATGGTGTTAGCAGACATTAAGTTTTTTATGAAGATACAATAATTAAGATAACCTATAAATATGGAGGGATAGGAAAAAAGAGTAATACAAACAGAGGGTTCACAAGCAGAGTCACACATACACTGACATATGCTAGGGCAGTGGGAAAATGGTAGTCTTTCATTAAACACTGCTGGACCCTTTGATATCCATCTGGGGAAAGGTGAATATTGACCCTTATCTCACTCCATATACAGAAATCAACTGCAGGTGATTTGTAGACCTAATTTTGAAATAATAGGAAAAAATAGTGCATAGAAATCTCTTTACAGTACTGAGGTAGAGAAAGATGTCTTACGCACACACACAAAAAAACCATTAATGATAATGGAAAAGATAGAGGAATGGAATAAAATTAGCAATTTCTAGTTGTCAAAACACACCATTAAGTACATCAAAACACAAGCCACAGCATAGGAGAAGATGTGTGCAAAATATAAAATTTATGAGTGTTTGCATCATAAATATACAAAAGACTTCTATTTATGAATAAGTATAAAACAGATAAGTCAATAGAATATTAGGCTAGAATGCTAAACAGGCATTCACAAATGAGATAACCACATTACCAAAGGACAACAAACATACACAAAGGTGTTCAACTTCATTTCTTCTTCATCAGAGAAATACAAATTGAAACCACAAGGAAATACCACTTACTCTCCAGAATGACTAATATTAAAAGGCTGATAAAATGCTGGCAAAAAGGTAGAGCAGAACTCTCATATATACTCCTGGTGAGATTGCAAATTGGTATAACCACTCTGCAAAACTCTTTGGCAGCATGCTAAAGATGTAACCGTGTGTGTGTGTGTGTGTGTGTGTGTGTGTGTGTGTGTGTGCATGCATGCTTATTTTAAGATGCAGAAATAACACTCCCAGGTTTTTGCCCATGCATACACACATCTGAAGACCATGCACAAGAATGTCAAGAATGTGCAAGAATAGCAGGCACAAGAATGTCTTTTTAATTTCAAGTCATTGAACAACATACTGTATTAATTGTGGTGTATCTATACAATAGACTACTACACGGGAATGAAAAACTATGATTTACAGCTACATACAATATTATAAATCAATTTTCAGGCATAATTTTGAGTAAAAAAAGCCAAACATAAGAGAACATATACTATATGGTGTCTTTATATAAAGGGCAAAAACAGAGAAAACTAGCAGGAATAGTGGTTAACTCTGGGGAGAAGAGGAAGACCAAGGGCACACGCAGGTGTCTTTTGGGATACAGATCATGTTCTCTTACAATTGCTCTGTGAAAATACATTTTCACTTTTCTGAATGTATACTATATTGTAATTAGGTATTATTAAAACATAAAAACATGGTCCCTGCAATTAAGGTCCCTGCTACTTAATGTGGAGACTATAGATTTATAAATACTACATGATCTTTCTCTTGCCCACTTATCCACCTTCATTCTAGTAATATTTTCCCATGGGCAGAATATGCCAGAATCTATAGTTGTAGCCTCAACCTTGCTACCTTCCAGTCTACCAGACTCCATACAATGTGATCACTTGAGCACTTCCTCACCTCATCCCACAATACCATTCTCTGTGCCTTTAAAATCACTTGAGTCCATTCTCTCCTCCTGGCCCTGACCATTCTCATTTGGCTTGACACCTTCGCGCCTTTTCCTGGACAACTGCTGCAGCCACCTCATTGGTCTTTACAAAGGCATTTTATACCTATTGCAAATCTTCTTCAAGACCATACATATAATGGTGCCACTCTTTTGCTTAAAAAACTCTCTCTTAATTGCCTGCTGAATGAAATCAATGTCCCTGAACTGTATGGTCTCACTATGCATATTTTGCTTCCTTTGCTCATAATAATCCTTCTGCCAAGAATGTCTTTCCTAAACATTTTCAGATACCTAAGTCTATGTGTCCTATAGTGTCCAATTCAAACACCACTTCTTCCATGATTTTTTTTTTCTATTTCCTTCCTGATGGAACTCTTCCCTCCTTTCAAAGACCATCACTTTACTTTTATATCCCTTTCATGCATCTATCAATTTTCATCTTATATCAAGGGCCTAATTTACATCAAAATATTAAATGTATAATCAAAGAATGAGTTTATTTTTTAAAGATTTTATTTATTTATTTATTTATTTATTTATTATTTATTTATTTGACAGTGAGAGAGAGAGCACACAAGCAGGGGGCATGGCAGGCAGAGGCAGAGGGAGAAGCAGACTTCCCGCTGAGCAGGGAGCCTGATGTGAGACTTGATGCCAGGATCCTGGGATCATGACCTGAGCTGAAGGCAGAGGCTTAACCAACTGAGCCACCCCAGTGCCCCTAAAGAATGAGTTTAAATCCCATCTTTGCATTTACCAGCTGAGTGACTTGGCGCAAGTCCTTTAATTTGAGCCTCAATTTTCTCTTTTGTTCAAATATGGAAGAAGCATAAGATTTTCTAGGACTCATGGCAATATAAAACTCATCATAAAAAAAAGCCTTCCAGGTCTCGAGGGAGCTTTGAGAGACAAACAAAAGACTCTGCTGGGTGACCTCTAACACCACTTCAAGTTTCATGTTTTAAAGATATTTATACACAACTTGTCCACCTGTGCCGGACAACAAGCTCCTGGAAAATGGAGCTTGTGATTTACTCATGTTTACTCCTTTAGCATAAGGACAGTGTCTGACATGCTATGCTTGCTCAGGAAATATTTGTTCTGTAAGTAAATCATGCAAAAGAACCATATATTGACAGAGTGGTCTCTTACATAGAGGTCGGTGAGTAAGGAATTTGAGAATAACCAAAGATGCTGTAATCAATGATAAAATCAGGATTTAAACCCAAGTGGCACGGCTTAGAGGCTAAGACAATAATACCTTGATTGTTCATCTGATCACAGATAAAATGGCGAATGGAATTCTGCTTATCATGTAGTTCAAGCACATCATTTTATGGGTGAGCTCTCCCCAGTGCTGAAATGCTTTTCCCACTTAATATGGTGAGAAAACTATAGCTAGAAGGAAGGTTTCCTCTCTTCTCTAGAGACCTCTTCAGTGTGTCACATTGTGTACCTCAGGAAGCTCTGTTGCTAGGCAACCATGAGCTCTTTCAACCACTTAAGTTTAAAAGCATTTTATAAAATTTTTCTGCTTGACATATTTGAATGATGGTGGGGTTTACCAGCAAAAAAAAAAAAAAAAAAGGCTGAAAAAGGCCAGTGGTAAGCTTGGGGCAGCTAACCCAATCCATTTCTCCAACTGGAAAATGGGACTGTCCTGCCTACTGGGAATAATGAGCAGGATAATGGCATTATGGCATCAAGGAAGTAGAGCCCACACAAGCCCTGGGAATGATGATTGAAACTCTCACATGTCTTTCAAGAGCAGTGGATATTAATCTCAGTATGTCTTTTTACAATACCGATTTTACACAAAATTACATTTTTTGATTGTTTGCTTTAACAGGTTTTTCACTTGGGAACTTCTGCATTTAATCTGATTTTTATAGTAACTTAAAGTAGTGTAGAGGCTTTTCTCTCTCACCTGATCTGTCACGTCTCCCTGAAAAAACTGGCCCTTGGGTTCTTTCTGGTCAGCTGCTGAACTCTGCTTCTCTTGGTTTCTTCAGCTGCTTGACTGAAGTTGCAAATGGGAACGGAAGCTTACTTCTATAACTGGATTCAACATTGATACTCGCATTTCTCTGCAATGCACCACAAGTCTTTTCCAAGCAGAGCTAGCCCTAATCCTGGTAATGCTTTCATACCTGTATTTCTTAAGGTATGATATATTTCAGTTTTGCAATATGGAGCACATATTTAAGAGGGTGCAGTCTGTTTTCTTCAAAGGCCTGATATGATCAGCAGATTGTATCTGATTGCTCTCCTGACAACTCTTTTGTCTCATAAGCAAATGTCAGATACAGTTTACCTCACTAAAAACTGACAGTTATTGTTTTTTTTTAAGATCTTAATCTAATCCTACAATTAATTCACCTGTTAAATTACAGGTGATACATGAGCTGTGATTATTGTTGTACTTAAAAATATTTGAATGTTGCCAAGTGCCATACACATTTTATTGAGAGTAATTATTAAATCATTTGTAATAAAACATGTTAGAACTACAAGTTATAATCATTTGTTTTAATGTAGTACTTTTCAGGATATAAAATCCTTGATTTTGATGTTTATAATGCCATGTGAGGTGGCCATCACTGTGTGAAGGTCAGCATTGCTCCAATTTTTATGCAGATGCGGGACTGAGACTCAGAGAGGTAACCTGACTTCCCAAAAGCATTCCATGAAAAAGCCAGGACCTGAACCCAAGACTTGTCATCTCAAAGTCCACTACTCTGCTACCAATAACTCTCTTTGTCAACTGTCCAGAAATCACGCTTATTGAGCTATTTATCCCACCTTGTACTTGGTAGAAAGAAATAATAATTCTAATTATCCGATACTAATGCCAAAAGTAGCTAACACTTTTGGAACAGGTGTTCCCTGACCATCTCCTATCTACTGATGAGAAAAGTCAGGCACAGATAAGTTAAGGAACTTGCTAAATATCACACACTTGAGAAGGGAAGTGAAGACTCAAACCTAGGCCTGCTGATGACTCCGGAACATCCCTGCATTTGATGTAACGAGTCTAAGACAGATAGATATCTATCTAGAAGTGAGGTACAGAGGTACAACTCCAAACTCGCAGCTTCATTTGGGGACCAATCTTGTGATTCCCAAGTTCATTACCACAGTATTAACTCACTGCAAGTTTCAAGCAAAGAACTTCTGGGTCTGTGCAGGAAGCAGCATTGGAAGCTATCAAGACCATGCAACTAAAGAACATGCGACGTGGGGCACCTGAGTGGCCCAGTCAGTTAAGCGTCTGCCCTCGGTTTGGGTTGTGATCCCAGGGTCCTGGGACCAAGTCCTGCATCGGGGTCCCTGCTCCACGGGAAGCCTGCGTCTCCCTCTGCCTGCTATTCCCCCTGCTTGTGCTCGCTCTCTCTCTCTCTCTCTCTCTCTCTCTTTGAAAAATAAATAAATAAATCTTAAAAAAAAAAAAAAAAAAAGAATATGCAATGCAAGGCCTGAGAACAGAGCTGCAGATGGTGGGAGAGCAGAGAGAGGAGTCTTCCACCAAGCTGTTGATCCGGACACTTGTCACCCACCCTGCTCTAACTTATTCCTACAGCCTTTGCTTTTCTAGGGACGATTTAAATAAAACATGGTAAGTAGGATGATCATACATCCGGGTGTGCCCAGGTCACTGGTGTGTTATGTCTGTTGTCCCAGGGTCGTTATTAACAGTACCACTTTTCACTCTCAAATCTTCCCCATCTGGTAGTAGAATATGTGGTAAGGAACTCGGAGTTTGTGAATTACCAAAATCTGTGACTTAGTGGAAAACACTATATATTTGTTATAAAATTGACTTGAGTGTGGTCTGTTACCAGCTGTTTTAGTTTGCTTGAATTATGGAAGTCATTTTGGGGTCATATCTTTCATTTGCAAAATAAGGATACCAAAATAAAATCCTGCACATTTATGAAGAGGATTAAGTGATATAAAAGCCTTGACTCTCGGTAAAAGTTTGTTCCCACTCTTTGCTTCTAGTATCACTTATTTAATTTGTTTTAAATTTGAGTACAGTTAACATGCAATGTTACATTAGTTTTAGTTGTACAGCTTAGTGATTTGACAAGTTTCTACCTTATGCTGTGCTCATCACAAGGGTAGCTACCATCTGTCCCATTATATCACTATTACAACATCACTGACTATATTCCTTATGCTTGCCTTTTAGTCCTGTGACTTACTCATTCCTTAACTGGAGGTCTGTATCTCCCTCTCTAGTATCACTTATTTGATATTGAACTGTGTGCTGACAGTTATACCCTTCCATATATGCTGCTTCTCTTCCAAATTAGAAAAGTCCCTTAGTGGTCATGATCAGACGTAAAATCACTGGATGTCCCGAGCACTCAGTGTGCTTCCTTGTACTTGCTCTTTGTGTAATACATATTTGTTGATAGTAGATTTGTCTATTATTTGATCTTACTGAAATACTTAAGCACCCACAAAACACAATAGTATCATCCATGTTAATGCACAGTGGTAACTTGGGGTACACATGCCAGAGCCCTGCTGGAAGTAACTGACCTTGCTACAGAGGTCAGCCTAAGACATGGCCAGGCAGCTCCAAGCACAGTGAAATAGGGAAACGGGCCTCAATGATGAGTTTCAGAGTGATCAGTGTTGAAGAATAGACTCAGAAAGAGAGCACAAAGTGTGGGGACATCAAAGAGGAAGGAAATCCTGATTGCACAATTCTTGGCCATCAGGTAAACTATTGTTACAATTCTAGGAAATTTCCTCTTTGAGCAGAATTCAAGATCGAGCCCCTAGAGGAGATAGGAGTTATCCTTCTAGTAACACTAGTTACACTTGTAGTAATGTCTTGTTAAAGATCTATCATCTCAATAGACTGTAAACTCCATGAAGGAAGGAGGATCTCCTCTTGTTCCTGCTCTGATCCAGTACCTACCTGGCACATTGCAGTTCTTCAATAAATATCTGTTGCAAAAATAAATGAATTAACAACTATACAGAACAATAGGATCCTAATCATGGAGACTAGGTAGGATATAAGAAAAAAGAAGAAAATACTTCTGGAGGGAGCTAATGCATCAGGCAGAGAAATATCTAAAATGGAAATCAAGTTGGGGTCCTATGGGCCAGACTGAAATTCTGGCTGTGGTGTGGACTCACTTCCACTTACAAGATCCAAGGTGAACCTGGCAGAAAAAGAGACTCCATGGGACCCCTGAAATGTGGGCTGGAACATAGACTTAATCTCAAGTCGAACCAGAGTGGCCCCAGTTCTTGTTAGAGCTGGCTCAGGGAACAGAAGTCTGGGGGCACCTGGGTGGCTCACTTGGTTAAGCGACTGTCTTCAGCTCAGGTCAAGATCCTGCCAGGGTCCAGGGATCAAGCCCTGCACTGGGCTCCCTTCTCCTTGGGGAGCCTGCTTCTCCCTCTCCCTCTGCCTGCCGCTCCCCCTGCTTGTGTTCTCTCTGTCAAATAAATAAATAAAATCTTAAAAACAAAAACAAGTCTGGCTGCCAGGGGGTCAAGCACTAAAGAGTCACCAGACTTTAGGGTATTTGTCCTTGCATTAGGTCATTTTAAAAAGACACCCCTGGCAATCTCTGGAAAGTCTACATATTGGCTTCATTCTTTATTGTAATTTGATGGAAAGCAGAGTATTGATTTTTAAAATAAAAGCAAGAAATACTTGGAAAGATTTTGATCACTTCCATTAACTTTATTAAGACTATAACAAATTAGCCATCTATTAAAGCTAGAACAATTGTGTAGAGAAGAAAGAGTCCTGCATTAACTTTGTTTTGGTCCCTGGTCTGCCTCTCACTAGGCAAATGCTGTATGTTACTTAACTATACTTCTAAAGTTTCTCTGTTCTAGCCCATTATTTTATTTATCTCTTTGTTTATAATGTAAGTGGTTCTACTTAGAAAAGACATTCGCCTTTCCTTCGAGGTGAATTAGGTTTCAGGAAATTTCCAAATTATTCAATATGCATTTGGATCTGTTAACATTTTCTTCATTTTCTGTTTGAATATCTTTTCCTGTAAACAGTATAAGGCAGCATTTAAGGATAATTCAGGCTCAGCTGTGAATCATGTTGGGATAAGTGCAGTATGCAGTAAAGCCGAGACATGGTCAGATCAAAACCAGTGGAACTAACTCTAGTATATTTAACTCTGCATCCTAGCACTTAGGCCAGGGTGAAATAGAGTTAATGTTCTCAGAAAATGGATGGAAGAATGGAAGGAAAAATGAAAAGTGAATGAATTATCTGATCTTGAAGGATGCATTTGCTAACTGGTTGCCCAGAAATCCAATGTAATGCTCAAGAAGATCATGACAAATAGTTCTGATTAATGATAACACAGAATCTAGGTCACACCTATGACTTATGACATAGTTCCCATAGTCTGAGATGATAACAAACTCAGTCTAAAGGAAAGGCACGTGTCAACAACAATGTCTAGGTCCTAATAAAGTGAACTACACCTGAGGTCAAGACCCTCGTCTTATCATGAAGCTGAGGAGTTGAGAAGGAAGACAAGATACAGCCATTTGGAACAAAGAGTTCTACATTTCAGAGGTAAAGCTGAAGGCTGTACCCCCATGACATTCAGATGCTCAAGGTTCATCAGAGTTGAAGCACACCAGTCACAGCAAATGTCATTCAAAATCCATTAATTCACAAGTCAGATGCCACCAATGTATTTCTTTCTGTCTTAATGGGGATTGGCTAGAGACTTAGAAGGAAGTTAAGCTACAAGTTAGGAGCTTCAGCATCTCATAGCCGAGCAGGAATGAGTAAAGTAGGAAGTGATCCCAGAAAGCTCCTGCTAAGTACAAAATTTTCTTTCTCACCACCCAGAAAGAATAAATCTCACCCAGAGTAAAGGAGAGTTGGTTAAGAAGATGGAAATGTGGGTGGATCTATGCACCTTCTTTTAATTCCTACAACTATTTTGTGAACTAGGCTCCATTTCTCCCAGTTTTACAGATAAGGAAGCTGAAGCTCGTGGTATTTAAATAGCTTTTCCAAAATTACAATACAGAAAGTGATGGAGCTGGGTGTCAAATCTGGATCTTTTCTAAGCTCATTATACCTTCAGCACCCTTAAGACTGAGCAAATAGGTCTGTGAACTTAAAAGAAGAAGAAGAAGAAGAAGAAGAAGAAGAAGAAGAAGAAGAAGAAGAAGAAGAAGAAGAAGAAGAAGAAGAAGAAGAAGAAGAAGATCCAGGCCTTCTTTTCTGGAGTGAAATGTCTTCATTCTGTTAACTTATTAAGATGTATGGTCATTTTTGGATTCTTACTCTCAAGTTCTGACTCAAATCACCACCATATTAACCAATCTTTAGATATGTATTGTGCTAGGATCTGAGGGAGGTGTAAAACACTACAACTCCTAAATCTTGACCTCATAGAATTTACAATCTAATTGACAACATAAATAATTATTAGGTAAGAATATATTAGGTCCTAGTACAGAACTGTCATGGAACAGGACAGAAGAACAAATGTGAGGGGTCAGACTAACTAGAACTGCTTTAAATAGAAGAAATGAGATTTTACTTTGCCTGAAGGATCCATGAGATTAAGAAGAGAGGTGATGGGGAAGGTATTCCTGTAAGAAGAAGAACAAGTGTGTGCTCGTGAGAAACTATATGAATCCTCTATCCCTTGATCCCTTCAACGCTTTTCCCATCCCTTAGCTGCGCTCATCATTTTCTTCCACATACTTATATTTCTACTCCCCTCTCCAGCACTTAAATCCAACACTAACTTCCAATTTGACAAAGACAAATGGGTGAGGCGGTCCATGGAAATATTGGATATTTCAGAAGCCACACCACATACAGCAGAGTCAGTTTATGGTTCTTTTTGATTTTTTCTTTTTTCAAGGACTGATATTTTTCTAGCATGCAAATAGGGATATTATGATTCAGCAAAAAAAAAATTACAATTTCTTTTTTTAAATCAAATTGACCGTTAGTATAGTTATACACTTTGAATGGAAATAAGCAGCATTTGCTTCTTTAACCATATTTTATATCCCGCAGGATGTCTTTAGTATAAGAGTTAGCTCCAACACTGCACTATGTTGGAGTTATAAACACAAGGGTTAAAGTATTGGAAACTATTCTAAAGCTACTTGGAAAGTGAAGAGCCAATGAAATACTCTTTTGATGAGGTAATGCTATTTGCTTCAGCTTCATTGGTTGAATCTAAAATTCCTGTTTCCAGGAGTTGGAGGACAAGTTTCTCTGCAACCAGAAAGAACTGGATTGTCTCCAGTTGCTTATGTAAGATGTTTTATGATCACTCAATAAAGCAGGTCCCTCCTCAACTTGCCAATAGCCTCCTCTGACTTATTTCCCAACAACACTCATACATAAAGTAGACTGCAGGAGTTGCTGCTGGTTCCAAAAGAAAACCTACATAAGAGATTAATAAATACAGAGTTAAATGCTCAGTGGCAGTCTGTGTACTATAGTGTAAAGAATACTGCGCTAGAAGTTTAGATAGTTCATCCTGGCTCTGGTGCAATCACCTTTGCAACTTTGTGCTGCTACTTACTACTTCTAGAATTTAGTTTCTTCTTCTTCTTTTTAACTTTTGGATTTCTAACCAGCCATGATAATTGTGGTAGTCCAACCTATTTCATAGAATTTTTGCGTGCAAAGGCATCTGATGAAATACTGTATGTGCGAAGTTCTGAAAGATGTCGATGTGTAACTCAACCTCCAAAGTTGCCTATTATCTTAAGAAAGACAACATTGACGAGTTCTTCTTTTTAAGGCAATGTCAGCACCCTTTATAAGCAAGCACAGAAAGCCCCTTGGCTAGAAGTAGTACTATGTTGAAGAAGAAGTACTATGTCTCAGACTGCTCTTCAACATATGTTGAAGAATCTCAGGGGTTATGAAAACAGTCTGTGCTTTAATGCTAGGGAGAAAGACAGAGGTTTCTTTGGGCACAGTTCTATCCAAGCCAAACTGCCGTAAGGCTTAATTAATTAGAATATTGTTCTTATCTTTGTGAAATATAGACAGATCGTCATGACATTGGGAGATGTAATTTCCCTCTCCAAACCCACCAGGCTTTGAAGAAATCAGCCCACTTTCTGTTGCAAAGTTGAACCATCCAGGCATACAACCCACTCCATAGACACTCCTACAGCTTTCAGTCCCTTGCTATCTTGGAAAGAAAAAAATGCAATACATTCCTTTTCTAGGAGATAGTGCTAATTATAGGTAGCACATTTAAAGGCAAAACTCTTGATATCCTTACGACCCAATTCCCACCTTCCAAAATCATCACTGCTGCCATCTTAGTTAATGGTAATCTCATTCTTTGTGTGCTCAGACAAAACACCAAGGAGTCATCCTTGTTTCCTTTCTTTTTTCTTTCCACTCAGTCATGAATCTATCAACAAACCCTATAGGCCAACCTTCAAAATATGTCAACACCTCAGCCTTCTTTTACTGCTTCTTTTGCTACAACTCCAGTCGAAATTGCTGTCATCTTCCCCCAAATCATAACAAGAAACTCTTAACTACTCACCCTGCTCATACCTTTGCCCTCATACAACATATTGTCCACACACAACCCGAAGAATTCTTTTAAAAGAGTAAGTCAGCTATGTCATTCCGCTCCAAACTCTCCAGTGGTCGCATCTCAATGAAAATAAAATCTAGAAGCTTTACAATGAGCTGGACCCACCACCACCTGTCTACCGACCTCTTCTTTTACTATTGCCTCCTTATGCTATTTGAATACATTCAACCCTTCCACTTCACCTTGCACTGGGAGGTTCTTCTGTATGGGATTCCCCTCCAACCAACCATTTCTCTCTCTCACTCACTCACACTCTCTCTCTGTCTCTCTTTCTCTCAGTGTGTGTGTCTTTCTCCAGATTTTTCCCCTATGATTACCTTTTGAGAAGCCTTCTCAGACTGCTCCATATAAAATAGCATCTGCTATACAAACCATATCTCTTTTAAATGCTGTATTTTTCTCCACAATTCTTATCATTATCTGGTAGACTTTATATTTTATTATTTATTGTCTGTCATTCTCTTGCACTATAAAATAAACTCCTGAGGACAAGAACCTTGTTTGAATTTGTCTCCTATATTCTCAGCATCTAGCCATAGGTGTTAAAAAAATATTTAACCAGTATCTGTGAATCTCTTTTAGTATCTGCTTTGAGGTGGGCATGAAGTATTTTAATATTTAAAGAAAACCAAAGTGTAATTATGAAGTGTTAAGATTGATTCTAAAAATATTGTAATTTATATGTTCCCAGAAGAGACTTCTGGCATTCAATCAGTGTCAAAATCATTAGAATAAGTATACAGTTGCTTAAGGACATTATGTCTGTTAGGGAAATAAGAGAAAGCAGCCTATAATGAATGCTTACAATTACTTGGACATGGGTGATTTTCTTTCTTTAGCATTTGTATCTCATTTAGAGAATCCCAATGGTCAATAATCATTTAGATGTACTTATTCTTCTGTATTCTTTATAAAACCAGTCCTTCACATGTTTAAGTGTGAACACATATATGTGCTAATGAGATAATTAAAAATGTTATCTATCATCCTAAATATGGACAAATTCTGACCTATGAGTTAGTTACTCTCTGGACATAAGTTCAACGTCACGTAGGCTGAGAAGAACATATTTAATTAAACTCAGTTATGTAGGAAAAAAAATGGTCTGGAAGGATCAGCATACCTCTCAGATCCTCATTTATGTGCAGAGGGTAGCATCCTCATAAAGGTCAACATGACATATGTTAAAGAAAAAGAAGACTTTGTTCTCAGAACTGTTGCAATAGGTGCCCAGACTATGGGCAATAAGGGAGAGAGCTCAGGCTCAATTCTGAATACAAAAAGACAGTTAGAGACTTACAACCCAAGAGCAGAGTGAGCGGGTCAAGGGATGACAAAGTACTAAGAGGAGACATAAAGGGTAGTGAGACTTTTGCTAAACTGACTTAATAGGGTTCCTGTCGAAGGCAGGCCAAGGGCTTATACATCAAATGTCAGGGAAAAGGAATTTGATCAGATACCGTGGGTGATCAAATATCAAGGGTAGAGAGATTATTGCTAAAGCTACCTAGCAGGATTCTTGCTAAAACTGAAGTAGGCAGGCCAAGGACAAGGCCCAAGGACAAGTGCTAGTGGGGAAAAAAAAAAAGGCAAGGGGACAGTCAGAGGAACCTGGCTAAAGTTGGGTCAAGGGGAGAATTTTTGTTATATAAAAGGTCACCTTAAGAACCCATCTGAAGTCCCTTCGTCCACAAATATCAAGAGTTCAGTAAGAATCACCCATTATTTAATTTGACAAGATGCATCCACTGACCTCGCTGTAGGCACTGTGCTAAATATGGAGGAAATCAATTTGAATATGACTCCATCCTGACTTGGGAGTTTCTACTCTAATGGGAGACCAAGGTGTTAAGTTAATAATTACAATGTAAAACAACAAATGCTCTCATAAAGTGATAAAAAACGTGCTATGGAACACAGGGGTAGAGAGGGAATTCATGCTAAGCAAGAGAGAAAAGAGCAGGAGTTAAGTAGGGCTTCTTAGAGGAAGATTTTTTTGGTTTGGTCTTAGAAGGAAGAGTAAGCATTTACCAGTTTAAAAAAAAAGAGAAAAATCAGGGAAGGTCTTTCAAGGCAAAAGCAACAACACTTAAACAGGTACAGAAACAGAACATCAATTGTGATGGCTCCCTGAGAAACAGCACAAGGTTGGACCCAGCCCTGGCAGTCTGGAGGGGTATGGAAATACACGAGACCAGTAGTCACCTAGAGCCAAATTGTGAAGGACATTGTACTTTAATATTTAATACTCCGTGTACTTGGGCTTGACCTTTGAGCGAGGGGGAGGAATGAGAATCAGATTTGTAGTTTAGAAAAATCTCTGTGGCACAGGTAGAAGAGTACAGATTGGAATTGGAACAGACCAAATGCAAATCAATTAATTTGGTTGTTTCCAGAGTTGAGGAGAAAAAAAAATGATGAAGATCTCAAGGTGGGCTAATGGGTCTGGAAAGGAAATGACAGCTTTTAGAGGAGACAGAGTTCCATTAGGAATGCAATGTTAATTACAAGGAAAAGGTAGGACTTCATAGTGACTCCTAGATTTCTGGCTCTGGTGTTTGTGAAGATAGCAGTGGTATTAACAAATATAAGGAGCACAAAAAGAAATAGCAGGAGTTTTGTGGGATATAGTGAGATTTCCTTTGACTGTGTTGAACTTCAGCTGCTTGAGGGCCTTTCATATCTAGACGTCCAGTACGCAGATTTGTGTGTGGGTCTGCAGCACAGGACGAGGGAGAAGTTGAGGCAGGAATTGCAGATCACTGTAGCAGAAATGGGCGTTGAACACTGGAGAAGGAATGGGTTTGTAGGAAGAGCACCATATGGGGCAATCAAAAACTGTCACCCTGGATGCACTAATGTTTAAGAAACAACATTGTGCGTCCAATAAAAAAAAAACAAACAAGGTTTATATTATATAATCCCAGCTTTTCTTATGTGCATTATGTTAATGAGAAAAGCCTTAAGTTGAGAACACATTGATAGGTTTGGACAAGCAAATTTGGGATATGCAAATTTGCTGAATTACTCTGGCAAATTGAAAGAAGAATTGAAATTCTTGAGAGAAAAATAAGGAGAAAGAGAACAAAAAAAGAAAGGCTAGATGCTTAGTGAGATCAGAGACATCCTGGCAGGAAAATTAGGAGAGAAACATGCCGTAAAGATATTTGAACTTCTATGCTCAGCTTTAAATTCCTGTTCTCAAATAACTTCAGTAAGTCCACAGTTCACTAATGTCTTTATGCCTGTGGATTCAGTGGTATGGGAGGCAGGGGTCAGGGAGCAGGGAGAGAAGGGGTGGTTAGTTCTCAAAGATCTATTGATTTCCACTTTGCCTACTTAGTGCAATTAAAAGACAATGTACAAGATAGAGGAGGCCATAGGAAATTAGACCGTAAGAACTGACCAAAAAAAACTGTGTGGAGGGCTCCCTGCTTCCCACAGAGACAGAAAGTTTCCAGGTGACCTTTGTGTCACACACTATAGACATACATAAATGATGCATATGAATGAAATGTATTTTAATGGATTTAGCTAGCTGGCTATGTGATCTTAGGCAAGTTGCTAATATTTACCCATATATCAACTCATTTATATATGTCCCCTATATTCATATATTAAATTCAAATTTAAAATGATAGCATTATTGGATGCTTAGCTTGAACCATTATATTTGTCTATATATTTAACCGCCTTTCTACATTCATTACTATGAATATATGCAAAATGTTGCTTCATCGTACATCCCAAAATAATATAAGAATAGTATATGCACTCTTTTTAAAGCTACATATCAATCTCTGATTTTAGAAAATGACAATTTTAATTTTATGAAGGTTTTGTGATTAGGCAAATCATGCAAAACAGATTAAAAGAAGCTTAAAAACATTTCCATGATACCAAAGGTAAAGCAGAAAGGCTTTTCTATAAAATACAAAAGTCAGTACAAAAAAGCAGACCTTATGTGCATTCTGCAGGCAGCCTGGTGTCAAGTTTTCATGTTGCCCTATGAGAGCCCTTATTCATGCTGCAGATACTGCAGAGATGTGGGTGTGGTTTCTAATACAGAAGCAGACTCTCTATGAATATTCATAGACACACTCTGGCTAAAACCCTCTAATGGTTTTCTCAGAACAGTTAAAATAGCAACAGTAAATTTTGAGCTTACCAGATACAAATAGTTAAGGAAGGATGCTGACTTCTTTGAAAAATGAAAACACAGCACCTCAATCCAAAGCCTTGTTGACCACAGAGCAAGTCCTCTGATCAGCCTCCTCTGAGTTATGGGGGCATGTGACTTGAAATGAATTGGTAAGAAACAAGAAGCACAATTCAGACAGCTACAGAATAATGGAATCACATTCTTTCTTAAAATAGTGTCTGTAATTGGATATTTCTAGATCCCCAGGAAGAGTTCCAAAACTGAGAGAGCCTCAAACTTAATTTACATAGTATTTATTTTGACCTAAACATGTAATTTTTTTTCCTAATCATGAGCTGATCTTTGTACAAATTGGGACAAATACAAAGCTGTATAAAGAAAGACAAAATGCTTTAAATCCCCAAGTCAAAATTATAAATACTGTTAATACAATAGACTATTATTTATTTGTCATAGATAAGTTCCGACATGCAAATTTATCTACCTAACCATCTGTCTACTTTATCTAATGTATACACACAAGAACATAGACACAATATTTTTATAACTCTTTTTTTCTTTAAATTTTTTAATTGTTATGTTAATCACCATACATTACATCATTAGTTTTTGATGTAGTGTTCCATGATTCATTGTTTGTGCATAACACCCAGTGCTTCATGCAGAACGTGCCCTCTTTAATACCCATCACCAGGCTAACCCATCCCCCCACTCCCTCCCCTCTAGAACCCTTAGTTTGTTTTTCAGAATCCATTGTCTCTCATGGTTCATCTCCCCCTCCGATTTCCCCCCCTTCATGGTTCCCTGCCTGCTATCTTCTTCTTCTTTTTTTTCTTAACATATTTAGAGCAGTTTTAGATTCATAGCAAAATTGAGAGAAAGGTAAAGAGATTTCCTTTATATGCCCTGCTCTCACTCATGTATAGCTTCCCCCATTTTCCACATTCCACAACACAGTGCACATTTGTTAAAATTGATGAACCTTTCTTGATATATCATAGCCACCCAAAGTTCAGAGTTTACATTGGGGTTCATTCTTGGTGTTCTACATTCTATGGGTTTGGATAACTGCTTAATGAATGACATGCATCCGTCATTATGGTATCATACAGAGTATTTTCACTGACCTAAGAAAATCTGTGGTTTATCTATTCGTTCCTCTCCCCTCCCACCCCCTGACAACATTGATCTTTTTACATCTACATAGTTGCACTTTGTCCTGAATGCCGTAGAGTTGGAATCATACCATATGCAGCCTTTACAGACTGGCTTGTTTGACTTAGTAATATGCATCTAAGTTTACTCCACATCTTTTCAGCCTTGACACCCAATTTCTTTTTAGTATTGAATAATATTCCATTGTCTGGATTGTTCACTTATCCATTTACCTACTGAAGAACATCTTGGTTGCCACCAAGTTTTGGCAATTGTGAATAAAGCTGCTATAAACATCTGTGTGTAGGTTTTGTGTGGACATAAGTTTCAAATTCTTGGGTAAATACCAAGGAGTGTGATTCGCTGGATCATATGGTGAGAGTATGTTTAGTTTTGCAAGAAACGACCAGACTGTTTTATAGAATGGCTGTACCATTTTGCATCCCCACCAACAATGAATAAGAGTTCCTGTTGCTCCACATCCTCACCAGCATTTGGTGTTGTCAGCATTCCAGATTTTGGCTATTCTAGTAGATGTGTAATGGTATCTCATTGTTGTTTTAATCTGCATTTCCCTAATAAGATATGACATGGAGCATCTCATATGTACATTTTCCCTCTGTACATTCTCTTATTTTTTTTATTTTTTATTTATTTATTTGAGAGAGAGAATGAGAGATAGAGAGCATGAGAGGGAAGAGGGTCAGAGGGAGAAGCAGACTCCCCGCCAAGCGGGGAGCCCGATGTGGGACTCGATCCTGGGACTCCAGGATCATGACCTGAGCCGAAGGCAGAGGCTTAACCAACTGAGCCACCCAGGCGCCCCCTCTGTACATCCTCTTTTGTGAGGTGTCTGTTGAGATCTTTGGCCAATTTTTAAACTAGGTTGTTTTCTTATTGTTTAAAGAGTTCTTTGTAAATTTTGGATAATAGCCCTTTATCAGATGTGTTTTTTGCAAATATTTCTTCCTAGTCTGTGACTTTTCTTATTGTTCTGACCTCATCTTTGCCATGGAAGTTTTTAATTTTAACGAAGTCCAGCTTATTAATTATTTCTCATATGATTGTGCCTTTGGCGTTGTACCTAAAAAATCAGCACATACCCGAGGCCATCTAGGTTTTCTCTTATGTTATATTCTAGGAGTTTTGTAGTTTTACATTTTACAGTTAGATTTGTGTTCCATTTTAAGTTAATTGTTCTTGCACTTTTATAACCATCTTTATTACATGTGTCTTTAAGCACTTCTCTATGTGCCTTACAGAATGGCTATCACATCCCTTCCCTGACACTTACTTTGAATAAATTTTTGTTAAGAATATAAGTTCTGTGTCTAGATTCATTCTTTTATAGGTGGATGTACAGTTGTTCCGTTACCATTTGCAGAACACTCTTTGTCCCGTTTTACTACCTATGCTCCTTTTTCAAAGATAGGTTGTGTATATTTATGCGGGTTTATTTCTAGGCTCTCTATTTCACTCCATTGATCTATTTGTTTATTCGTTTGCCTATATCACACTGTCTTGATTAGTGGAGGTTTATAGGAAGTCTTGAAGTCAGGTAGTATCAGTCTTCCAACTTTGTTCTTCTCTTTCAATATTGGGTTAGCGATCCTGGCACAATATTTTTAAATGTATATATTTAAAAACATTAGTATCTTACTATATACTGTTATTTCTTTTCATGATATACCAAGATCATTTTACCATATCCTTAGGCAAGATCTCAAAATTCCACATTATCAATATAATATCATATATTTAAACAAACTTTAATCATTGGATATTAAATAGTTTCCAATTTTTGCCATTGTAAAACATAAAAACATAATGAACACTCTTGCACATAAGTCTTTGTGACCATCTCTGATGATTTCCTATGGATAAAATGCTTGATTAGAATTAGCCAGGAGAACTTTCATAAACTTTTGGAAAATTTATTAGAATTTTTGGTCATAAATGGATGTTTATTTCCCCACATACTCACTGCCATTAACAATGATGATGATTATGATCATGGCCATGATAGCAAAAAACTTTAATCTGCATTTTCTGATTACTAAGGAAGGCAGACATAGTTGTTTTTTTGTTTGTTTGTTTGTTGTTTATGATTATTTCCTCCCTTTTCCTTTCTTCCCTTCTTCTTTTTCTTTTTCTATATTCTGGTAATGGTCATATTATATACTTGGCCTTTTAATAGTGCTAAAGCCAGTTTTTATAAGATTTAGTTTAACAAAATTTGGGGGTCTGTATTCTTTTTTTTAAAGATTTTATTTATTTATTTGAGAGAGAGAGAATGAGAGATAGAGAACACGAGAGGGAACAGGGTCAGAGGGAGAAGCAGACTCCCCGCTGAGCAGGGAGCCCAACATGGGACTCGATCCCAGGACTCCAGGATCATGACCTGAGCCAAAGGCAGTCGCTTAACCAACTGAGCCACTCAGGCGCTCCTGGGGTCTGTATTCTTAAATAAGTCTCTCTCGGTCTCTTTAGCCTTCCTTCCCACCCTCCTTATCATTAAAAGATATAGGTTCTAGGAATATGCAAATTTTGTTAAATGAATTGGAAAACTTTTCATCTTTTTTTCTTATAATTGACAATCTTTTTTATGGACATTCAATCTTCTTGGAAGTACAAAGTAAAAGTGGACTTAGAATTATTAGTTGGGACTACAGCACTTTTCAGATATATTTTTTAAATCCCATTTCTGCCATTTCCATGGTCAATTCATATCGTTTATTTTTTCTTAAGCCAGTTGAAGTCAAAATTATCTGAGACAATTGGGCATTCCTTCTTTCAAGATTTCAAAGGAAATAAATTTTATTGTCAGAGAATTCTACATGTTAGACTATTTATTAAAAATTCCTTTTTGTTTCATTAGTTATATATATTTTTTATTCATAACTTTGTAGATTTTTTTCAATCTCTTTTTAAATTCTAAAAGTGTAATCTAGTTAATTAGTCTTTCCAAAAGACCTGTACTTCATTTCCTGGGTAGTTGTCATTTCCTTAATTTATAAATAGTCTTCTTTTTTCCATTAAAAATTTTTGCTCCAGACTCCTTTCTCTGTTAGCTGATGTTGTGTATACATCATTTGTATATTGTGCATACATGTTGTGCATACGTAGTATTTTATATTAGTATTTTGTAAATTATTTTTGGTCTAAAATATTCCATCATTTTACTGATAATAATTTTATCTCACATTATTTTAGAAAAGTATACTGGATAACAGAGCTGCTCTTTGCTTTTGTTATCCAATCTATAAGGGTAATCAGAGTATTGATCTTGATTAAATGTTTTACCATCACTAGTGTTTGGTCCTTTTTTTTTCCCATTTGTTTCTCCTCTTTGTTCTTTGAGCTAAGGTTTCTTATTCGTCTTTGCTTTTCTCTAATATTTGGAGAACTTATGTCCATTTTTACATTTTATGTGTGGTTAGCTCTAAGTTTTTAAAATGCTACTAGAAATTTATGTCTTTAATAAGTAATGTGAGGACCAGGAAAAGTTTAACTGTCTTCTATGAAAAGGAGAATAAATTATTTTCTATTTCCTATACTTCTCTGTTTGTGTTGCTGTTTTCTTGGTTTTTGGACCTACTGCATTTGCTGGTTGCTTGCTGGCCTTCTCCTTGCTACTAGATTAGAGTTTCCCAAGCTTACCTCATGGTAGCAATCACTTTGGGCTTGGGCAACAAACCTGGGTTTCTTGGTTCCATCTGTACTTACTGAATCATACTATCCAGAAGTGGGTCTGGGAATTACTATTTTCAAAACGTACTCAAGTGGTGCTTTTGAGTTATTTTTTTAAAGGAGATATGAGCTTACTTTCAATGTTTTTACTTAATGGATCTTTCTCTCTGCAAACTGCAATTTTATTCAATTCAAAAGTCTTTCCTAGTTATCTATTATTACTGCTACATTTGTTTTTCTTTTCATTCTTTGGTATGTATGCTAATCATCTGTAGATTGAATCCTCAGTGTTTGTATCAAAACTTTCACGTTTTAGCCATTTTGAATGTTTTCACTTTTAACCATGAAGTTTTCATCCACCATGGCCACATATAAGTGATTAGAATTTCTGTCTCATGATTTGTTCTCCTGAATCTGATGATTTTAATTCATAACTAACTTCTTTATTCTTTTTGATTTGCTTACACTTTTTTTTAGAATTTATTGAGATGTGTTTATTTAGCTTTATTTTATGTCTTCTTTTCAATAATCAGTTGTTCTCAAACATATTCTTTTTTTAAAGATTTATTTATTTTTGAGAGAGAGAGAGAAAGAACAAGCTGGGGGAGGGGCAAAGGGAGAAGCAGACTCTCCATTGAGCAGGGAGCCCGATGTAGGACTCAATCCCAGGACCCTGGGATCATGACCTGAGCCAAAGGAGATGCTTAACTGCCTGAACCACCAAGGCGCCCCTCAAAAATATATTCTTTTTTTAAAGGCACCGAATTATTGCAGAATCATTCAACTTTGGGGTTGTGTTTGTTTCGATTTGTTTGGGTTTTGTTTGCTTACCCCCAGATGAATAGAGCTCTATCCAAATGTGTTTGTCTATAAGAGGATGGGTAAGAACTCCTTGGTTCAGTTTACCTAGGTGCTACTTAACTCCTATTCTTTAATTTAGGGACTTCCTGTGCAGTGTTTCTCAAACTTTAACATGGTTATGAATCAATAGGGACCTTGTTAAAAGGCAGATTATAATTCAGTGGAGTAGGTGGAGTCTGAGATTCTGCATTTTTAATGAGCTCTCACAATGCTGCTATTGCTGACCTATTGTCTCCACTTTGAATAGCAGGGTCCTAGTAATCTGCTTTTTAGTGCTTTGAATCTATAGATGTGAAATGAAGTCAACTGACATGGTTCCAGTCTTCTGCAAAACCTTCCATTAACTCTAACTTTTGCTCCTCCAAAAAGAGGAAGAGATATAAGATATATTAAGGTCCTATCTATGTTTTTGGTGGGTGACCAGAAAAACTTCTATTATCCTCCGTCTTTCCATTTATAGGCACTATATGAACAAAGTGACCACATGGCAGCCAGCTTTCAAACAAACCTGATTTGTGTTAGTTAATAAGGGCAAGTAGTGTGTCCACTGTTAAACCTGTGACCCACCTTTGCCACTAGCTTTGATGGCTCCAGGTAAGAGACTGATGGTGAGTTTCTACTGTGGGCTCTATGTATTGCCTGCAACAGGATATTTTCAGGTGTGAATATTGCAAGTTAGATTTGTCTTCTTTTAAACTCTGTCCCTTTTGTGCTCTATATTGTAGATTGCTTAATTTTTATGGACTATGGATGACTCCTATCTCTGACTAAAGTATTGATGATGATTCTTTTTTCATTATATTTCATTGATCATTTAGGTACCGTGAAAGGAGGTAGAAAAAAGAGAAGAAAGTTTTTATTTTCAACACACAAATAACCCTATAGATTTTATGGTTACAAAAAATTTCTTTATTACAGTATTTTCAGACAGTACATAAATGTATCATGATGAAAAGGAACTACAGTTTCCCCTAATCTGGCCACAAAGAAATATCCACTAATAAAATTTTGGTCTATAGATATCTAGAATTATTTTCTAAACACACACAATATAGATATTTTATCTGAAAAGGATATTATCTATGTTTAGTGAACTTTTTATAGCTAATAATTTCTTATCAATTTTATGCCAACAAGTATACCTTTACAGTATCATCTTAAATAACAGCATAATATTTCATTGCATGGATGTAGTATAATTTAAATGATACCCTATTGGAGGTATTTAGTTTTTTATTTTGAATTTTTCACTTTATAAACAATGCTGTGATGAACAATTTTGTACAATTGACCTAACATGATTTAACAAATATTAACAAACTTCCCTCTAAAAAACTGTACTAATTTTGAATCCTGACAACAGTGATAAGATTGCTATGTTGACTATTGGCAATTCTTTTAAACACTGATCATCTGAGAGACAAAAGCCAAAGTTCTTTCTGTTTTCCTTTATGTTTTTATTAGATAGTTGAACATACTAATTTTCTTTTTGAATTTTTTAAAGTTGTTGTTTTTTTTTTAAGTAATCATTATACCCAAGATGAGTCTTGAACTCATAACCCTGAGATCAAAAATCACATACTCTTACCAACTGAGCCAGCCAGGTGCCCCTATTTGAATTTATTTTTATTTTTATTTTAAAGAATTTATTTTTAAGTAATCTCTACGCTCAATGTGGGGCTCAAACTCATAACCCTGAGATCAAGAGTCACACACTCTACTGACTGAGCCAGTCAGGTGCCCTGAATTTCTTAACTTACCTACTCAAAACTTCTATGCATTGTTCATTTATTTAAAAAATAAAGGGTAGAGCCTGCTACATTCTAAGAGCTTACAACATATAACACGTTTCTAAGACAAACACTGTTTTAAGAACTTACAACATATAACACATTTACTGTACCATTGAAATTCTTCATCTGTAAAAGATTTCATATGTCAAGGATATTGAATCTTTCCCTATCATATAATTTGAGAATGATTTCTCCAGTTTATGGGTTTTTTTTTATTTTTTTATTGTTATGTTAATCACCATATATTACATAATTTGTTTTGGTGTAGTGTTCCATGATTCATTGTTTGCTCATAACACCCAGTGCTCCATGCAGAACGTGCCCTCCTCAATACCCATCACCAGGCTAACCCATCCCCCCACCCTCCTCCCCTCCAGAAACCTCAGTTTGTTTTTCAGAGTCCATCATCTCTCCTGGTTCGTCTCCCCCTCTGACTTACTCCCCTTCATTCTTCCTCTCCTGCTATCTTCTTCTTTTTCTTTTTTCTTAAAATATGTTGCGTTATTTGTTTCAAAAGTACAGATCTGTGATTCAACAGTCTTACACAATTCACAGCGCTCACCGTAGCACATATCTTCCCCAATGTCCATCACCCAGCCACCCCATCCCTCCCACCCCCGACCACTCCAGCAACCCTCACTTTGTTCCTGAGATTAAGAATTCCTCATATCAGTGAGGTCATATGATACATGTCTTTCTCTGATTGACTTATTTCACTCAGCATAACACCCTCCAGTTCCATCCACGTCATTGCAAATGGCAAGATCTCATTCCTTTTGATGGCTGCATAATATTCCATTGTGTATATATACCACTTCTTCTTTATCCATTCATCTGTCGATGGACATCTTGGCTCTTTCCACCGTCTGGCTATTGTGGACATTGCTGCTATAAACATTGGGGTGCACGTACCCCTTCGGGTCCCTACATTTGTATCTTCGGGGTAAATACCCAGTAGTGCAATTGCTGGATCGAATGGTAGCTCTAATTTCAACTGTTTGAGGAACCTCCATACTGTTTTCCAGAGGGGTTGCACCAGCTTGCATTCCCACCAACAGTATAGGAGGGTTCCCCTTTCTCCACATCCCCGCCAACATCTGTCGTTCCCTGACTTGTTAATTTTAGCCATTCTGACGGGTGTGAGGTGGTATCACATTGAGGTTTTAATTTGGATTTCCCTGATGCCGAGCGATGTTGAGCACTTTTTCATGTGCCTGTTGGCCATTTGGATGTCTTCTTTGGAAAAATGTCTGTTCATGTCTTCTGCCCATTTCTTGATTGGATTATTTGTTCTTTGGGTGTTGAGTTTGATAAGTTCTTTATAGATTTTGGATACTAGCCCTTTATCTGATATGTCATTTGCAAATATTTTCTCCCATTCTGTCAGTTGTCTTTTCGTTTTGTGGACTGTTTCTTTTGCTGTGCAAAAGCTTTTTATCTTGATGAAATCCCAATAGTTCATTTTTGCCCTGGCTTCCTGTACCTTTGGTGATGTTTCTAGGAAGAAGTTGCTGTGGCTGAGGTCAAAGAGGTTGCTACCTGTGTTCTCCTTTAGGATTTGGATGGACTCCTGTCTCACGTTTAGGTCTTTCAACCATTTGGAGTCTATTTTTGTGTGTGGTGTAAGGAAATGGTCCAGTTTCATTCTTCTGCATGTGGCTGTCCAATTTTCCCAACACCATTTGTTGAAGAGACTGTCTTTTTTCCATTGGACATTCTTTCCTGCTTTGTCAAAGATAAGTTGACCATAGAGTTGAGGGTCCATTTCTGGGCTCTCGATTCTGTTCCATTGATCGATGTGTCTGTTTTTGTGCCAGTACCATACTGTCTTGATGATGACAGCTTTGTAATAGAGCTGGAAGTCCGGAATTGTGATGTCGCCAGCTTTGCTTTTCTTTTTCAATATTCCTCTGGCTATACAGGGTCTCTTCTGGTTCCATACAAATTTTAGGATTATTTGTTCCATTTCTTTGAAAAAAGGGGATGGTATTTTGATGGGGATTGCATTGAATGTGTAGATTGCTCTAGGTAGCATTGACATCTTCACAATGTTTGTTCTTCCAATCCATGAGCATGGAACGTTTTTCCATTTCTTTGTGTCTTCTTCAATTTCTTTCCTGAGTATTTTATAGTTTTCTGAGTACAGATCCTTTGCCTCTTTGGTTAAATTTATTCCTAGGTATCTTATGGTTTTGGGTGCAATTGTAAATGGGATCGACTCCTTGATTTGTCTCTCTTCTGTCTTGTTGTTGGTGTATAGGAATGCCACTGATTTCTGTGCATTGATTTTATAGTCTGCTACTTGACTGAATTCCTGTATGAGTTCTAGCAGTTTTGGGGTGGAGTCTTTTGGGTTTTCCACATATAGTATTATATCATCTGCAAAGAGTGAGAGTTTGACTTCCTCTTTGCCGATTTGGATGCCTTTGATTTCTTTTTGTTGTCTGATTGCTGTGGCTAGGACTTCGAATACTATGTTGAATAGCAGTGGTGAGAGTGGACATCCCTGCCGCGTTCCTAACCTTAGGGGAAAAGCTCTCAGCTTTTCCCCATTGAGAATGATATTCGCTGTAGGTTTCTCATAGATGGCTTTTATGATATTGAGGTATGTACCCTCTACCCCTATACTCTGAAGAGTTTTGATCAAGAAAGGATGCTGTATTTTGTCAAATGCTTTTTCTGCATCTATTGAGAGGATCATATGATTCTTGTTCTTTCTTTTGTTAATGTATTGTATCACGTTGATTGATTTGCGGATGTTGAACCAGCCTTGCAGCCCAGGGATAAATCCCACTTGGTCGTGGTGAATAATCCTTTTAATGTACTGTCGGATCCTATTGGCTAGTATTTTGGTGAGAATTTTTGCATCTATGTCCATCAAGGATATTGGTCTGTAATTCTCCTTTTTGATGGGATCTTTGTCTGGTTTTGGGATCAAGGTAATGGTGGCCTCATAAAATGAATTTGGAAGTTTTCCTTCCATTTCTATTTTTTGGAACAGTTTCAGGAGAATAGGTATTAATTCTTCTTCAAATGTCTGATAGAATTCCTCTGGGAAGCCATCTGGCCCTGGGCTTTTATTTGTTGGGAGATTTTTGATGACTGCTTCAATTTCCTTAGTGGTTATAGGTCTGTTCAGGTTTTCTATTTCTTCCTGGTTCAGTTTTGGTAGTTGATACATCTCTAGGAATGCACCCATTTCTTCCAGGTTATCTAATTTGCTGGCATAGAGTTGCTCATAATAGGTTCTTATAATTGTTTGTATTTCTTTGGTGTTGCTTGTGATCTCTCCTCTTTCATTCATGATTTTGTTGATTTGGGTCCTTTCTCTTTTCTTTTTGATCAGTCTGGCCAGGGGTTTATCAATCTTGTTAATTCTTTCAAAGAACCAGCTCCTAGTTTCGTTGCTCTGTTCTACTGTTCTTTTGGTTTCTATTTCATTGATTTCTGCTCTGATCTTTATTATTTCTCTTCTCCTGCTGGGTTTAGGTTTTATTTGCTGTTCTTTCTCCAGCTCCTTTAGGTGTAGGGTTAGATTGTGTATTTGAGACCTTTCTTGTTTCTTGAGAAAGGCTTGTATTGCTATATACTTTCCTCTCAGGACTGCCTTTGCTGTATCCCAAAAATTTTGGACAGTTGTGTTTTCATTTTCATTGGTTTCCATGAATTTTTTTAATTCGTCTTTAATTTCCTGGTTGACCCATTCATTCTTTAGTAGGATGCTCTTTAGCCTCCATGTCTTTGAGTTCTTTCCGACTTTCGTCTTGTGATTGAGTTCTAGTTTCAAAGCATTGTGGTCTGAAAATATGCAGGGAATGATCTCAATCTTTTGGTACCGGTTGAGACCTGAGTTGTGACCACGGATGTGATCAATTCTGGAGAATGTTCCATGGGCCCTAGAGAAGAATGTGTATTCCGTTGCTTTGGGATGGAATGTTCTGAATATGTCTGTGAAGTCCATTTGGTCCAGTGTGTCATTTAAAGTCTTTATTTCCTTGTTGATCTTTTGCTTAGATGATCTGTCCATTTCAGTCAGCGGGGTGTTAAAGTCCCCCACTATTATTGTATTGTTGTCAATGTGTTTCTTTGGTTTTGTTATTAATTGCCTTATAGAATTGGCTGCTGCCATGTTCGGGGCATAGATATTTACAATTGTTAGATCTTCTTGTTGGATAGACCCTTTAAGTAGGATATAGTGTCCTTCCTCATCTCTTATTACAGTCTTTGTTTTAAAATCTAGTTTGTCTGATATAAGGATTGCCACCCCAGCTTTCTTTTGGTGTCCATTAGCATGGTAAATGGTTTTCCACCCCCTCACTTTCAATCTGGGGGTGTTTTTGGGTCTAAAATGAGTCTTTCGCAGACAGCATATGGATGGGTCTTGTTTTTTAATCCAATCTGATAGCCTGTGTCTTTTGATTGGGGCATTGAGCCCATTTACATTCAGGGTAAGTATTGAAAGGTATGAATTTAGTGCCATTGTATTGCCTGTAAGGTGACTGTTACAGTATGTTGTCTGTGTTCCTTTCTGATCTTTGCTGCTTTTAGGCTCTCTCTTTGCTTAGAGGACCCCTTTCAATATTTCTTGGAGGGCTGGTTTCGTGTTTGCAAATTCCTTTAGTTGTTGTTTGTTCTGGAAGCTTTTTATCTCTCCTTCTATTTTCAATGACAGCCGAGCTGGATATAGTATTCTTGGCTGCATATTTTTCTCATTTAGTGCTCTGAAGATATCTTGCCACTCCTTTCTGGCCTACCAGGTCTCTGTGGATAGGTCTGTTGCCAATCTAATATTTTTACCATTGTAGGTTGCATATCTCTTCTCCCGAGCTGCTTTCAGGATTTTCTCTTTGTCTCTGAGACTCGTAAGTTTTACTATTAGATGTCAGGGTGTTGACCTATTTTTATTGATTTTGAGAGGGGTTCTCTGTGCCTCCTGGATTTTGATGCCTGTTTCCTTCCTCACATTAGGGAAGTTCTCTGCTATTATTTGCTCCAATATACCTTCTGCCCCTCTCTCTCTTTCTTCTTCTTCTGGGATCCCAATTATTCTAATGTTGTTTCATCTTATCGAATCACTTATCTCTCGAATTCTGCCCTCGTGATCCTGTAGTTGTTTCTCCCTCTTTTTCTCAGCCTCTTTACTTTCCATCATTTGGTCTTCTATATCACTGATTCTCTCTTCTGCCTCATGTATCCTAGCAGTTAGTGCCCCCATTTTTGATTGCACCTCATCAATAGGCTTTTTGATTTCGACTTGGTTAGATTTTAGTTCTTTTATTTCTCCAGAAAGTGTTTCTCTAATAACTTCCACGCTTTTTTCAAGCCCAGCTAGTATCTTTAAAGTCATGATTCTGAACGCTAGGTCTGACATCGTACTAATGTCCGTATTGAGTAGGTCCCTGGCAGACGGTACTACCTCTTGTTCTTTTTGCTGAGGTGATTTTTACGTATTGTCATTTTGTCCAGAGGAGAATAGATGAATGAGAGAACAAAATGCTAACAGGTTTACAACCTCCCCAGCAAATATACTGTATACAAATCAGAAAAGACCTGAAACCAGGGGAAAAGAAAGGGAAAGAAAGAAAAAAGAAAGAGAAAAAAAAAGAAAAAAAAAGATAAAAACAAAAACAGAACAATACAAAAAAAGCAGAATGTGATCAAATATGATCAGGCTAGTGCATAGATCAGTGCCACACACTAGATTTGAGGTGTATTTTGGTCTGTTAGAAAAAAATGCCTCCTAAAATTTTAAAGGAAGAAAGACATATATGTACAAAATAAGGGTTGATACAATGAAGGGATAGAAGATGACTGTAAAGATGAAAATTATAAAAGATTTTATAAAAGAACTTGATAAGATAAGAAGTTGTTTGAAAAAAGAAAGAAGATTTAAAAAAAAAAGGAAAAAGGGAGAGAATGTGATCAGGCAGGAGACTAGAACAGAACCATACACTAGTGATTTAGGGTATATTTTTATCTGTTAGAAGAAACTGTATCTCAAAATTTTAAAGAGAGAACAGCTTATATATATATGCCAAAAATAAGGGTAACTACTATGAATGGATAAAATATGACTCTAAAAATGAAAAATAAAAAATGTTTTTTTTTAAAAAAAGAGATTGATAAGATGTTGATTGAAAAAGGGAAAAAGAAAAAGAAAAAAAAACAGTTAACAAAAATTAACTTTGATGAACTAATGAATCATGGTAAAAAAAATCCATGAATTTTATGTGCAGTATTCCCCTAGCGCTGGAGTTCTCCCGTTCTCCTTGATCGGTAAACTTGGTCTTGGCTTGCTGGCTGTTCGTGCTGATCTTCTGGGGGAGGGGCCTGTTGCTTGGGTTTCCAAATGTCTTTGCCGGAGGCTGAATTGCCCCGCACTTGTCGGTCCGGGCTAAGCAAGCTGCTCGGGTTTGATCTCAGGAGCTTTTGTTCCCTGCAAGCTCTCCGTACAGCCTTGGAGGACCAGGGCAAAAATGGTGGCCTCCCAATATCCACCCGGAGGAGCTGAGAACTCGGGGCCCCGCTCCTCAGTGCGCCCCCAGAGAAAAGCAGTCACTCCCTTGTCCCTGGTCTCTGGCCCCACTCCATGCTCACCCGGCCTGTGACCGAGCGTTTGTATCTCTGGCACCCAACCCCGTGTGGAGTCTCCAAACCCAGCAGATCCCTGCGGTGCACTCCCACGCCGCTCCTCCCCGGGAAGGAAGGGGAGTCTCCCCGGATCTGCTGCCTTTTGGGTCCCTGCTGCAGGAGCAGTGGCCCGACTGGGCCGCGGATCACAGTTTATGGCAACCCCGAGCTGAGAGCCCGCGCCTCAGCTCCGTCTCTGCAGCCGGCTTCCCCGCTCCGATACCTGGGAGCTCTGGCACACTCAGGCTCCCCCGGTCTTTCTGTGACCCCAAGGGTCCTGAGACCACACTGTCCCGCGAGGGTTCCACCCCCCGCTTAGCCACTGGAGCGACGTCCCTCAGTGGAGCCGACTTCTAAAAGGTCCGATTTTGTGCTCCACGGCTCTAGCACTTGCCAGAAGCGGCCGGCGGAGGCCCCTCCCCCGCCGTCTATCCTCCCGAATATCGCCTCGGATTCACTTTTCCGCACGTCCTACCTTCCAGTAAGTGGTCGCTTCTCTGTTCAGAGAGTTGTTGCTACTCTCCTCTTTGATCTCCTGTTGAGTTCGTAGGTGTTCAGAATGGTTTGATCCCTATTCAGCTGAATTCCTGAGACCAGACGAAATCTAGGTCTCCTACTCCTCCGCCATCTTGCTCCGCCCCCTCCAGTTTATGGTTTTTCATTTCATTTATCATTTATTTGCTAAAATGGTGATTATATTTTTCCGTGTGGTCAAAACTACCATTTTTCTGCAGCGCTTTTCCCATAGTATTACTCTAAGGAATTATAATAGTCACTTAATATTTGCTGCTATTTAATCATTAGGTTTTCAAGTACATTTTTAATCAATCTTGGATTTAAGTTGAGAATGAGGAAACTAACTTTATTTTGTTGAAATGCCTAACCATATACCCAAATATAATTTATTGATCAATCAGTTCTTTACTTAATGATTTGGAAGGCCATCCCAAAATGTACCTGCACAAGAGATGTCTACAATCACAGTGTTTCCCAAAATGAATTGTACATTATACTTACACACCCTTCAGAGATGAGAAAAACATACTTAAGACTACAGATGAACAGTTATATCTTCTTCAGTAATTTAGATTATTTAGTAGCATCAATGTAATAATCTCAGTTCTCTAGAATACAGCCAAGAAACTGCTGGAGGAAAAGAGGCCTCTAAGCATCTACTTTCCAAAAAACAAAAAGCATGCATTAAATCTCAGCCTCTCACTTAGAACCTACATATTCTTGGTGACCTAGATTATAGAGTTCCTGATTCACTAAGATTAGAAAGTAGGAAGGGCATTGAATGTAGAAGTTGTATAGAGAGTGGTAAGAAAAGATTCTAAACTCTGATAATAATGAGAAAGGGAGATGTAGGGCAAAATACAGGCAGAAGAAATAAAGAATGCACTAGTCTAACTGGCAAATGATTTTACTCACTTCAAAATGTAAAAATTGGTTTTCATGGCATTCATGATGAGACATAAGTAAACAGCAAGTTTTTACATGGTATTCAGTTTAAAGTGACAGAAAATCAAATAATTCACCTCTTGATAACTGACTTAAAATGCATATAAATGCTAAAGCTTTAGTATTCTAACATGTGCTTTTGTAGAGCACATTTGGAAGTGCTAGAACTAAGAGATTTTTCTATTGTTTGAGGTAGATGCAATTTTACTGCTAATCAATGAAAGGTTAATTCAGTGGTTCTCAAACCTTGCATACTCCAAAGGATTGGCCTTTAGCAGCTTTGGCAAAATAATCTCTAAGCCCCTGTAAAAGTCTTCCTAATAAGAGTATCTTTGTATACCTGGGAACTTGAGAAAAGTCAGACTTATGCTAACAATGTGATTTATGATGAATATTTTTTTATTCTCTTGGGTTCCTTGGCCACACTGTATCAATTTGACCTCTGGACAGGGGCAAGAGGGCTAAAGGCTGAACAGTTAAGGTCAGTCATGCAGGCATGCTATGTCTAAGTGACTGACCTCTCACAAGAACCCTGGACTCCAAAAACACAGGTGAACTTCCCCATTGTAAATACTTCCAACGTATTGTCCCATACCATTGCTAGAGGAATTAAGTGCAGTCCAATGACTCCACTGGTAGAGCACAATTGGAAACTTACGCCTGGTTTCTCCTGGACACTGCCCTATGTACTTTTTCCCTGTGATCATTTTAATCTGTACCATTCATTTGGTAATAAACCACGAGTATGACTTTACTGAGTTCTGTGATTCCTTCTAGCAAATCATTCAACCTGAAGGTATTCATGGGATCCCTGACACAATTATTGAGAACATTAAAAACCTTTAATAAATGCTTGCTGAGTGCTTTTAGGGTTACTTAAACTTAAGTTTGGAAAAGGCTACCAAGGATGTCTGAGGAATAGTTAGAGGAATACCTTGAATTCTGGATTTCACATCTATTACTCTATACTTAGAGTGGAAGCTGAATGCCAAAATTATTATACCCAAGAAACAGACCCCATCCAACTGTGGATTGACCCAGAAAAATTCAGAGAGGCCCATCAGGGAAGTGAGGGTATAGCTTTGAGCAACATATTTGGGTTTATACCTACTACTTCTTATCTCTGTTGAAGTGGGCAAGTTCATTTCTGTGCCTCTGTCTCTCACCGGTAAGATGGAGATAAGAGTAGGTTGGTTGAATATTGGTTTAATACATATAAATAGCTTAAAACAGTATATAACTGAGAGCTCAACAAATGTTAGGTATTATTATCATGACTATATTGTTTTGTGGCTAAAATTCCAAGGAACCTATTACAGAATTGAAGGTGAAATTATTTAGCTCGTTTAGGAAAGAGAAGTTCCTCAGTGACTAGCAAAGATAGCCTGGTCTTGTAGAACATTTAAATAGACATCAAAATAAAATTTCTAAATAAATATATAAAAATTTGTAGAAAAGTTAAAAAAGTAACTCTCAGCAATAATAAAATGAAGAGATAAAAATCTTGACCTCACAAGCCTTATCTATTTGTCTTTCTTTTCAATGTTGACATTCAAGATTTGTCCTTATATATGCATATTGTGTTAAAAAGAGACAAGGCCAAAATGAAGTCACTGTGCTAAGCCCACAGACTTAATCTAATTGAAGTCTCAACCCTCCCCAGGAATGTTATCCTAACTACTCAGTCGAGAATTTTCTGGTCAGCACCAATGAGGTAATCTGCCCACATAGGCCCTTTGCATTCCCTAAAGGAAGATGAGGTAATCCCCTAATAGACCCATTTGCCCCCCAAAGGAAGGTGACCTCATCTAAAACAATCCTTTTTTTCATTTATGACTTCCTTATTCTGTCTTTTTTTGGGGGGTGGGGGTGGTAGAAGCAGAGGGAGAGAGAGAGAATCTTAAGCAGTCTCCATGCCCAATGTGGAGCTCCACATGGGGTTCAGTCTCACAACCCTGAAGTCATGACCTGAACTGAAATCAAGAGTTGGATGCTTAACCAACTGAGCCACACAGGCACCAGCTTTGTTCTGCCTTTAAAAACTACCCCTTTCTGTACTCCTTTGGACCTGTCTCTTTGCTAGATAGGATGCTGCCCAATTCATGAATTGTTCAATAAAGCCAATCAGATCTTAAAAATTTACTGGGTTGAATTTTTGTTATTTATCATGTGGCTTCTTTCCCCTATAAAATTATTCCCATTGGCTATATTGCCAGGGGGTAAGATTACTGTTGTAAGGGCTATTAAAGTTTTTATGATTGTACTATTTATAGCCATATGGTTTTATAACAAGTTACAGACCACAGTTCAGTGCCAGCCAAGCAGAATGCACAGCAGTTAAGCTTTACAGTCCTGGAATCATTTGATTTGGGTTCACCAACCACCTCTGCCACCTATAAGTTCTGTGACATGGTGCTTGTCACCTAAGTTCCTGGGCATTACTTACCTCCTCTGTAGAATTCCAGTGATGAAAATATTAAGATCATTTGGATATTGGGAGGATTAAAATGAGAAAATGCATAGAAACAACCCCAGTAGCAGATACTCCAAAAGTCTCTTATTTTTGTTAATATTTGTTTTCATTCTATACTGTACTAAGCGTAGAGATACAAGGATTTAACAAATATTTAGATATGATTAAATGTAGGTACATAAGAATGAAAATAAAAATAAATGTGTGTCAAATTGCTTATAGTTCAGTAAGGAGACTGACATAGATAATGATATAAAATGGCAGAGACAGAAGGACCTTATCCTGCCCAGTGGAGACTACAGAGGTGACAACTAAGTTGGGGAAGAGCATTCCAGGTAGAGGGCAAAATCAATCATAGTTTGTGCAGTTTGTGTGAAGGTGTGATGAGCATATTTAGGCCCACTGAAGATGAAAGTTTCTAGTGGTTGGAAACTAAGCTGTGAATGGAGACGAGGAGGGTCAGAATGGACACTCAGGTACTAGAACTGAATATATTTCCCCATGAGCTCATCAGCATTTTCTCAATTGCTTTCTTAAAGGGGGAGAGTGTGCAGGCATTTGGAGTCTCTGTCATTAGCTCTTGCTTCCCCCTTAGACTGTGCAGTCTATTCCTTCAGAAGCTAAAGCAAATTACCCTTGTTGGCAGATGGCTGAGACTACTGCGGCTAAGGCTGTCTGCCATGCCTGCATTTCCAATGAGATCCTTCTGATTTATTTCATCTGCAGTAATTAAACTTGCCTTTCTTTGCAGCAATGACTTAGAAATGTCAGGTGCTCTGGGCCCCATGGAAGATATTGTCACTGTTGGGTTACCCAGGGACAACTTCAGGTGCATCTTAACCCCTGCTGTGGCCATTTCAAATTTTCACCTGCCAGCTATGGGAAAGAGCTCCTCAGCTACAACAGCGAGGTACAGCTTACATTCATCCATTAGATTCAAAACCGGATCATACTCTCATCCCTGTCTTTGTATCCAGACAGAATGATCACTCCATTTTAGGGTGTGCTCATCAATGTCTGTTCCCCAGAGGACTAACAGGGGAGCAGGGCTCCATCAGGCTGGAGAAAAGAACCATATTGGAATATCTTACACACCCAAAGGATGCTTTAAACCAAAAAAGTAAAAAACACACACAAAAGGAAGGCAATAATGCCAGAATTCTGCTTAAGAAATCCACAGACTTGTAAGCTAAGATAATGCTTTGTCTCATTGAAGACTGCAGACACACAGGAATGGTGCAGAAAGACAAAGGAAGCCAAACACAAGCAGTATGGCCAGGCTTTGCACAACGTTGCTGGAGCAGATCATCCTTCAGATAAAACTCAAAGGAATTAGCCAGGTGTGGTATTGTGGTTTAAAATAGGAAATGTACATTTGGTCTTTGTCGTCTTGTCCCCAGAACAAAGTTTCTAAGAACCCTTGGAATTTCCTATAATGAGAACGAGAGAGAGATAAAGCTGCCTTTTGTCATGTTAAATGAGGTTGCTTTTGGAAAGCACCTAAGGATGGGAGTTGGTTGTCAGCAGTCAACCATGTGTAATTAGAGGGTTGGAACTGAAGTTCCAACCCCTGACCTCTGGAGAGGAGAGAGGGTCTTAATCAATCACCAATGACCAATAATTTAATGAATCATGCCTATGTAATGAGGCTCAATAAAAACACCCGAGAGGACAAGGTTTGGAGTGTGATGCACCCTAACTCCACAGAGACAGAAACTCCTGCCCACGGAAGCCTCCTAGACCTAGGCCTACGCAGATTTTCATCTGGCTGTCACCTTTAATATCCTTTCTAATAAAGTGGTAATCTAGTGAGGAAGCTGATTTCCTGTGAGTTCTGTGAGCCATTCTAGCACATTAGCTGAACCAAAAGAGAAGGTCATAGAAACCCCTGATTTATAGTCAGTCGCTCAGAAGCATGGGTAACAAGTTGGACTAGTGATTGGCATCTGAAGTGGGACAGTCTCCTGGGACTGAGCCCTTAACCTGTGGAATCTGATGCTTCCTCCAGGAGGGATATGTCAAGATTGAGTTAAATTTGTGGGACACCTCGTCAGTGTCCTCAGGGAATTGAGTTAATTGCTTGGTGTGTTAAAGAAAAAACACACATTGGAATTAGTGTCAGAATCGTCCCAGGTAAACAGGCTACTGGGAAATGGGTAGGGGAGAATGAAAGGCACCTTGACATGGCAACTGGTAAGGTTCAGTGAGACTGCAGGGACAGTATGTGGTGGAGGTGGCAGGATATAAGAATAATAATCATAAAGCCAGTGTTCTGTTCACTTATTCCAAGCTAGGCACTGAGTTGAGCCTTATGTCCTTTAATCCTCATCAGGGCCTCAAGAGGTGGGAACTTCATTTTCCCAGTTTTGCAAAGGAGGGAACCGAGGTGCAGAGATTACAATGGGTTGGCCAAACTCATTCAGTTCAGTAACTGGGCAAAGGCCAAGCAATGAAGGGTCTTACATTACAAACCAGACTTTGAATTTCCCACCTGAAATCAATGAAGAAATGTGGATGGATTTTAACTAAAAGAGTGGCATGATCACATCTGTATTTTGTAAAGATAGACCTGGAGCTGGGGGTGGAGGAGGAACGGGGGACCACACTCAGAGGAAAGCAATCTAGGATCAATTAGAAAGGTTTAGCCAATATCGGGGGTAAATATTGAGACACAAAATGGGCAGCCGGTGAGAAACTCCATCTTACAGATGCAAACAAAGCACAGTGGACCATTATAGGCAATTCAAGAGTTAAAGCAATGAACCAAAGCAGATATTAAAAATGTCTTATTATTTTATATTCCCCCAAGGATGATGGGGATCTGCACAATTATACAGGATTTATACCATGGTAAATATTTACTTGACAATCTGGAAAATCTGATTAGTGATTAATAGACCAAATTATTTTAAACGCATGGACCACAGTCATTAAAAAAAAGAAAATTGCCTCTCTTGTTGCATTATATTTTAATTCTAAGCAGGAAGATTTATTTAGCAGCCTTTGTGACAAAGCTTATAAACAACAGTTTGAAAAATGGGACAATGTAAACAGAATATCGTTCTGACACTGCATGAGTCAGCCTCTACAAAATAGGACAAATTTCTACAGCTCTGGAACAACAGCTTCTACAGATGAAGGCCTCATCTGTATCTTCACCTCCTGTCTCATGCTTTTATGAGAAAATAAAAGTGACAAACACACAGCTATGGGGAGTTCAGTTTTAAAACACATTTGGTTAGCAGCCCCAGATAGTTTCCCTCTCTCTCTCTCTCATATAGGTCCATGAAAACTGGTCAAGGGCAATTTACACTAGTCATGGCTTTCCGTCTGAAAGGAAAATGAAAGCAGTGGCTACTTCCAATTTTCCAGAGAGAGCAGGACCAGAGAAGTGTCAGAACTTGAACTCAGATCGCGTGACTCCAGAGTACCTTTCCCCATCATAATATGAGCAACATTGTCAGGATTCAGGGCATGAAATAGAATGATGCAGTATTTTACAGAAAGGCTACTAAAAAGTTCCTGCTAAGTCCTCTTTTTTGTTATTTGTTTTTTTTATTGTAATCTGTTATTGCTTGTGTTGAATTTTCATAAATCATGTTCAGATGAAAGCTTCCTATTTGAAAGGCTTGATAACTTTTTGAGAAATGTAAAACAAACCTTCTTAGAATGGGAAGTGATCAAAGCTCATGTAGCTTGTCTTGGCATATTTCCTAAATCTATAAAGAAGCAAGAAGTCATGAGGTTATAATATATATAAGAAGGACATCATACAGTTTTCTGAGAAATTTGTGGGTTATTTTTAAACATAGCATGTACACCAAAATGTGCACAGTTTTTTAAGTGTATAAGCTGATGTATTTTTTTGTTTGTTTCTTTTATTATTTATTTATTTATTTTTTAAAGATTTTATTTATTTATTTGACAGAGAGAGAGAGAGACATAGCAAGAGAGGGAACACAAGAAGGGGGAGCAGGAGAGGGAGAAGCAGGCTTCCCGCGGAGCAGGGTGCCCGATGCGGGGCTCGATCCCAGGACCCTGAGATCATGACCCAAGCCAAAGGCAGACGCTCAATGACTGAGCCACCCAGGCGCCCCTAAGCTGGTGTATTTTTACAATGTTTCCTTCCATGTAACTAGTGACCAGTTCAAGAATCAGAACTTGGCCAGCATTCCAGCAAAGCTAACTTGTGCCCACTTCTAGTCACTACTTGCTTCCGAACAATGATGTTATTGGACTGAACATTTGGGTCCTCTCAAAATTCATATACTGTAGCCCTCACCTCCAATGTGATGGTATTTGGAGAGGGCCTTTGGGATGTAATTGGGTTTCAATGAGATGGTGAGGGTGGGACCCTCACGATCAGTGTCCTTAGAAGAAGAGACACCAGAGACCTTGTTCTCTCTCCCCATACATGCATAAAGAAGAGATCACGTGAACACACAGTGAAATGGTGGCCACCTACAAACCATGAGAAGAACCTTCAAATGAGACCCATTTTAATGATACCTCGATCTTGGACCTCCAAGTCTCCAGAACAGAATACATTGCTGTTATTTAAGCCACCCAATTTACAGTATTTGTTATGACAGCCTGAGCAGACTAAGACAAATAGTAAGCATTGTTCTGACTTCGAACAGCACAGATTACTTTCCCTTGGTTCTGAATTTTATATAACTACAATTACACTGCATGCATTCTTTGTTTGGCTTCTTTACCTCAGTGTAATGAGAAATTCATCCATATTTACTAGAATAAAGAAACGTTTTTTTCTATTTCCAATTTGCTGAGATTTTTTTTTTCTTCTTTACCACGAATGGTGTTGAATTTTCTCAAATGTTTTTCTGCATCTAGGAAAAAGAGAATATGATTTTTCCCCACTGTCCTCACTCCCCACTTTCTTGCTCCTGTGAGAATTACATTGATTGATTCTCAGATATTAGCTTACTCTTACATTTCTGGAGTAATATTAGCTTAGCCAAGATGTATTATCTTTTATATATATTTTGCTGGACTTACTGAGCTAAAATTTTGTTCAAAATTCCCTTTGCTTAGCAAGTTTTGGGATCAAGGTTATATTGGCCTCATATAAAGAACAGTTTTCCCTTTGTTTCTATTCCTTGAAAGAATTTTGTAAGGTTTGTGCTCCTTTTTTTCCTTAAATATTTGGGAAAAAAATATTGGTGAAGTTATGTAAGTATGTTTTTGGGTTTTCTTGCCGTGGTTATTTTTGTTTTGTGTATGTGCAAATTATTTAGCAACAGATTTAATTCTTTACTAAATACTATGCTAGAGATTTTTTTTGTTTCAGTTTCAGTTTTTTCTTTTTTTTAATTTTACTTATTTATTATTTGTTTATTTATTTCAGAAAAAGAGAGAGAGAGAACAAGCTGGGGGAGGGGCAGAGAGAGAGGGAGAGAGAAATCTCAAGCAGACTCCACACTGAGCAGAGACCAACATGGGGCTCAATCTCACAACCCTGAGATCATGACCTGAGTTGAAATCAAGAGTCAGACACTTAACTGACTGAACCACCCAGGCACCCTGAGTAAGTTTTTTCATAAGGAACTGACCTACTTTGTCCAAACTGTCAAATTTTTTAGCAAAAAATTATCCCTAATATTTTCTTGTCACTTTTATGTGTGTAGGATATGTGGCGATGTTCATTTTCCTTTGGGTAATTTTTCTTTCCTCTCCCTTCCTTCCCTCCTTTCTTCTTTTCTTCTTTCCTTCTTTCTTCCTTCCTTTTTGTTCATCAGTCTTTCTAGGTTTTAATCAATGATAATTTTTTTTTAAAATGAGAGAGAGAGAGAGCATGCGTGGAGAGAGGGACAGAGGGAGAGAATCTTCAAGCAGACTCCCCACTGAGCGTGGAGTCTGAGGTGTGGCTCCATCTCACAGCCCTGAGATCATGACCTGAGCTGACACTATGAGTTGGGTGCTTAACCGACTGAACCACCCAGGTGCCCGATCAATGATAATTTTTTAAAAGAACCAACTGTCATCTTTGTTGCTTCTCTCTATTGAACTCTCAAGTATATTTTATTACTATCCACCATTTACTATTTTATTCCATTTTATTTAATTTAGTTTTGCTGGTGTTTTTGGCTAGCTTCTTTCTTTGTCAGTATCTGCTGTAAAACTGAACATATACCTCTGAGTTCTACTTTAGCTGAGGCCTGTGAAAGGGAGGCAGACCACAAGAGACTCTTAAGGATAGAGAAGAAACTGAGTGTTGTTGGAGGGGAGGTGTGTGTGGGATGGGCTGAATGGGTGATGGGAGTAAGGAGGGCACGTGTTATGATGACCACTGGGTGTTGTATGTAAGTGATGAATCACTGAATTCCACTCCTGAAACCAACCAATATTGTACTGTATGTTAACTAACTAGAATATAAATAAAAAATTTAAAAAAAAAAGAAAAAAGAAAGAAAAAGGAAAAACTGTAGCTTTGCTGTAACTCAGTTCAAAATACTCTCCAATTTCAGTTGTAATTTCTTCTTTGTCTCACACATTCCTTGGGAGAGCATTCCTGAACTTCCAAAAGTTGAAGATTTTCAAATTATCTTTTTTATTTATATCTGGCTTAATTTCACTGAGGATCAGACATCATACTGTCAATGATATTAGTCCTTTGAGATCTATTAAAGCTTTCTTCATGGTCCAGCATTTGATTATTTTAGTAAATGCTTTGTGCACACTGGAAAGTAATGGGAAGTCTACTGTTATTGGTTGGGATAGTCTATATAGGTCAGTCAGACAGTGTATTTATTGTGTTGTTCAGACCTTCTATATCCTGATTAGGTTGTAATTGTTCCATAAGCTATAGAGAGGGGCTTGCTAAGGTTTTCATCTAGTACTTTGGATTTGTCTATTTTGCCTTTAAATTATGTTAATTTTTGTTTTGCTTTACATGTTAGAAAGATATGTGATTGGGGCATACAGATTAAACATTTTTATATCTTTCTGACAGATTTCCCCCTTTATTGTTATAATATGTACCTCTATTTTTAGCAATATTTACCTTACAGTCTATTTTTTTCATAGTAACAAAACTACGACAGTTTTTTTTACTAAATATTTGCATGGAATATGGTTGTCTAATTCATTCATTACCTTTACGTTTTATGAATTTAAATATAAGTGTTTTTTAATGTTTAATTTAATTATTATTTAGTTGTGCTTATATTGACCACTTTGTTTTCTATTTGACACGTTTTCTTTTTTTTAATTTTTATGCTTTTTATTCTTCAAATGTGATTTTTATTATTCACTTTCACCCTATTTACTTATTCATTGTTCACTGCTTTTATTACTTTTAGTGGTTACTCCATACACTGTAGCAGGCATTCCTGAATTAGTATAATAGATCATAAATATTACTTTTATCATTTCCCAATAATGCTAGAACTTACAACACTTTAACTCCATTTATCCCTCATGCCTTTCAGGTTATTTTTTGTCACACATTTCAATTCTACATATATTTTTAAATCCATAAGACATTACAGATAGTCTTTTCTGCAGTCAATATGTCTTCACATTTATCCACATATTTACTCTTTCTGGTGATTTTTATTCTTTTATGCACTTCCCTGACTTCACTGGAATCAGTAATTCTTCCTATAGAACTCTTTCATAGTTTTTAAAAATATAGGCTGGCTGGTAATGAATCAACTCAGTTTTATTCCAAATATGCTTTTATTTTTACCTTCATCTTTGAAGGATGTATCTGCTGGATACAGAATTCTATGTTAGTGGTTACTTGTGTGTCAGCACTTTGAAGGTATCATTAGGTTTTCTTCGGGCTTCCACCAGTTCTGTAGAAAAGTGAGCTGTCAGTTGATTCTGTAAAGGTAATATGCCTCTTTTTCTCTACCTTCTTTTAAGATTTTCTTTTTCTCTTTGGTTTTCTGCAATTTGACCATGATGTGCCTAGATATTTCTAAATTTATGTTTATTAATCTGGCTTTGCTTGAGCTCTCTGAAACCATGGGCTGTTCTCTTTCATCACTTTAGGAAAATGTTAAGCTGTCATCTCTTTTAAAAATGGGCCTAATTGCTATTTTCTTTCCTCTCCCTCTTGACTCCCAGTTACATATATGTTACACTGTTTGAGCATAACCTGTGTGTCTCTTAATCTCTATTCTGTTTTTATAAACTTGTTTTTCTCTCTGTGCTGTATTTTGGATATTTTCTATTGACTGTTCTTCCCATTCACTGTTCTTCCCATTCACTGTTCTGTCTGTGAACAGACAATTTGCTGTTAAAATCACTAATTCAGAGATTATATATTTTAGTTCAGTAATATTCATTTGATTTCCTTGGAGTATAAATTCTAGTTCCATGTTAAATTCTGCATGCTGAAACAAATAATACATTATATGTTAAAAAAAAAAAGATAGTAGGAAGGGAAAAATAAAGGGGGGGGAATCGGAGGGGGAGACAAACCATGAGAGACTATGGACTCTGAGAAACAAACTGAGGGTTCTAGAGGGGAGGGGGGTGGGGGGATGGGTTAGCCTGGTGATCGGTATTAAAGAGGGCACATTCTGCGTGGAGCACTGGGTGTTATGCACAAACAATGAATCATGGAACACTACATCAAAAACTAATGATGTAATGTATGGTGATTAACATAACATAATAAAATAAAATTTAAAAAAAATTCTGCATGCTTTCTATTTTTCCTTTTTTTCCTCTATTTTCTTGCACATCCTAATCAAATTCATTTTTAAGAACTTGTCTGCCAACTCTGATATCTGGGCAACTTGCCAGTGAGCTTCTAGTGTCTATGCTGTGTTTTAGGGTATGGTCCCATGAGTCTCTCTCTTTACATGCCTAGTCATTTTTTAATAAATGACACCTATTGGGGAAAAAATTATAGGTGCTTTGAATTGTTTTATATTCAGGTTAGGAGGGTTCCCCTTTTTTTGCCAAATGGTTGGGAGACTGATCACTTTAATCCAGTCAAGACTGCTCCATGCCCACACTATGTGGCAGTTATGTTAAGACTGTCAACTTTTTTGTACTGGTTCCTAGGGTGGAGGTATGGTCTTGCAGGGCTTCCAGCTGAGGTCATTGTGAGTCTCTGTATTTTCAGAAATGAAAAACCACAGGAATTTCTGCTCTGATTTTGAGTTTTCAGCCTAGGTCTTTAGCTTTCCATCCCACACAACATCACAGTTTGACAATAATCTTGAGGAGGAGATCAGCTGTATTTAAAGTCCCTCAAGTTTCCAATTTTATCACTCCAGTTCTGAGTAAGTGACAAAAGCTCTGCTGGTGTCTCTGTCTACAGCAATGGCGCTCTTAGATGGTAGCTGTTCCCAGATCTGCAAGTGCCTCCAGGAAAAAAGAGACTGGAACTCTGTAGCCATGTCATTTTGCCGTTGTTTGGGGTTTTCATTTCTCATCTCTTACTTTTAGGTTTCCTGTCTCTGGTAAGTATTTATTTTCTAAGTAGCAGGAGGCTGTGGAAAATTCCACTTAGCTTTTCTGAGATTGGGGCTTAGTTCTTCAGTCTCTTATCCTATGCAGATTTAGAGTTCAGGAAATGTATTAAAGGGGGAATTGGCCATAGTTTGAGGACATTCCCATCTCTAAGTCTGTCACTCAAACCCTTCATGACTGCTGCAATCACCACTGCTTATTCTGCACCCAAGAAGTAGGGCAAGCCTGGGTTGAGTCCAGACTCTCAGCCTGTGCCCAGAATCAGATAATGTCCACAGGGAGAGCTGAAAGCCTGATTTCACTTTTTTATCTATCTATATCTATCTATCATCTATTTATTTAAAGATTTATTTATTTGAGAGAGAGAGTGTGGGGGAAGGGGTAGAAGGAGAGGGAGAGAATCTCAAAGAGACTCCCTGCTGAGCCCGGAGCCCAACTCACCGGGTTTAGTCTCAGGACACTGAGATCATGACCTGAACCGAAATCAAGAGTTGGGCCTTCAACCAGCTGAGCCATCCAGGCGCCCCACCTTTTTATTTAAAAGTTTTCTTCTCCCTACTCTGTAGTCCTCATAGTTTTATGGTTCTTTGACACTTGTTATTAAATATTTAAAAATTATATTTTATCTGACCTTTCTAGTTGGTTTCAGTAGGAGTGTTGGTGTTCTATGAAATTCTCCATTCTACCCCAAAGCAGAAGTCCTGACTTGGTTTTTTTAATAAATAAAATAAATATCATTCTTCATCTTTTTCTTTCTACGTGGGAGTTGCTTTCAGACCGTCTGAATACATATCCAGTGGCTTTTACTCAGAGTTTCTTGGCACATAAATGAAAACTGACAAAATAATTTTATTTCAAAGGAAAGGAAAATCCATACACCATAATTTATTTCTTTTCCAAAAATTGCTGGTTGGTTTTAATCTACAACCTAAAGTAAGAGAAGCCATCAAAACCAGTTTTTCTATAAATGCCAGCTTTTAGAAAACATGATATCTATATTTATGATTTCTGAATAGGAATTTCTTTACGCAAAAGTTTTATGAAAGAGCATTGTCTAATTATTCATCCATGGATCGGTAAAATCAGGCTACGCATTCATGCCTTTTCTGTCTCCTGTCCTCCCTTCAGTGACATTGGTTGCAGATTAACTGCCCTTGTGCCACACCTCTACTCCAAACATTTAAACATGCCCTTTTCCCTCAGTGTTGTTCATAAGGAGTCTTGATAGTTTTGTGTTTCATAATGTAATTTTAGTTGGAAAACATACTTGTGGAAGGATTTGAGTCTTTAAAAATATACAGGCATTTGATATCAGCATTTGCTTGGTATTGTGCAATCAAGAAGTTCTGATACCTCTTTGCTTCTGTAGGACAGTAACAGTGGCAATATTAGTATAGCATTTTCTGCTTGCTAATATCACATTTACATCTCAATAAGCATGCAACAAAGTTATTATTCTCTCCATCTGAAAACTGAGAAAGCAAAATCTGAGAGATTGATTGATTCCCCCAAGTAAGATCTCTAGAAGTGAGCTGAACTGGGGCTGAAATCCCAGTCTTTTGATTATAAAATCCATGCTCCATCCCTTTACTTTATTGTTTTAGCTAGCATAGCGAGTATTGAGCTAGGAACTGGGAAAACATGACCATATCAGGTCCTGCCCAGATGTCTACACAGTCCATGGGAAGACATAGACGAATGACCCACAACTGTCACACAGTATAATAAATATCGTACTATGCAGATGATGGCATGGGGACATACAAACTTGCATTGAAATAAAAAAGAACAGATCAGTAAAGGCTTATCTGAGAAATGACGCTTGTGCTGGGTTTTCAAGGTGCAAAGACTGGGTGAAGAATAAGGAAAGAACGTGTTTCAGAGGCAACAGTAAGTGGAAAGACACAGAGGTGTAAATCAGAAATGTTCTAATATTCTAAATACAATATTTCACTTGGGGAATGGTTCAGAAGGTAATGATTAACCTATAGTCTATTAAAGATTCTTAGAGTTAGGATTGTTCCCCAGAGTCTGCCTAGCCAATCTACTTATTAAGCAGCCACACAGCACCTTCATGATAGCAGCCAAGTGGGCATCAGTCCATAAAAGAAACCTTTACAACTTCTCTAATATTTTCCATTTGCTAACAACACTTCTTTTATTTCTGAACTATTTCAAGAAATGAGTTTCAGAGCTCATATATTACCTTGGGTAAGATGTTCCCTAAATCATCACAGACAAGTGAGAGCACAAAGAATCACATACCAATGTTTCAGTTTGTTAAACGCATCAAAACTTTTACCAACTATTTCTGAAAAAGTCACTGCAATCTTTGAGGACATCAATTTCTCTCCACTTAGAACAGGTCATCATAAATTTTCAGCTAAATATGTGTTATATTCAATGGAACAAAATGTACAAGCTTTTATTTTGTCTTCTTGTACTTTCATTTGATGACAGTTTCCTAATCTGAAAAAAAAAGGTAAATAAAATAATATAATTGTCGTTTCTATCTTACAGATCCAAGTGTAAATCGAAATAGTTTTTCAGTCATAAGAATTGTTAAGCTTTTGTAAAAATGTGTACTTCTCAAAGATGTCCCACAGTTTATTTTATTCTTACATTTTATGACAGATCCTGAGCCACAGGCAGACACTGTGTCTGCCTGGCACTTGGTCACAAGTGCTGAACCATAATTAAAGTCAGTTTCTAATCCAGTGATTTTCCCATTACCCTATGCTGCCTGACTCCCTCTCTTCCTCTCTCTCTCTTTTCCTTTTACTGACTATACTCCAAAATCTTATTATACTTTGTAAATTCCACAGTGAAAGAGGTGTTACCTTCCCTGGAGTTTATGCTGTTGATTAGGGTTCCTGAATTCCAAATGACAAATGACTTTGACTTTAGGGAGCTCTCTCTTTGTGTCAATTACTGAATATTCCCTTTCTGAATCTTAGCTTCATTTCTTATCCCTGACACAGAAGTAGGACCTGACCTACTTTCTAAATTTATATTACATTGCACTTTGCCCTCACTTCCAACAACCCAATTTGTCTCACTGCTTTGAAGAAAAGAAAAATGATGTGAACATATTTCTTGGTGAATTTTTAAGTTAAACTCTTAGCAAGTCCACCAGTTCAAGATAAGACATGTGAAACCACTAAAAAGATAGCAAGAGAAAAAAAAGTTACAACTTATCATAGTTTGTCACTTAACTGAAAGGTTAAATATATCGAAATAGACCATAATCCTCATAAGCAAGTTTGAGGAGTCACATTCTAATGAATTATTTTTATCTCCTAGTGAAGATATTACAAGATAGAAATCAGGATTAAACAAACAAACAAACAAACCTAGAGGCTCAATCTGGAAGAATTTAAAGACAAAGAAAGGGGGAAAGAATCTTATAAAAAAATATAATTTCCAGATCTGAAGTAATGAGCTTCCAGATTAAAAAAAAAAAAAAAAAACCAGTGAGTTACTAGTTACTACACTACACATGAAGAAAATTCTGAAAGTTTCCAAGAATAAGAAAATCACATGCAGAATATATTGGATTAGAATGTTTTCAGACTTCTAACTAACTATTGTTTCACACGGACAAACGGCATAATCTTATTTATGATTTTATAAAATGGCTCTGGATGCTGATAAAGAATGCATCAAAGGGAATGAAAGCAGGGAGGCCAGTTAGGAGGCTCTCACAGCCATCCAACCAATATGATGAGGAGGAGGAAGGAGAGTTGCCATAGATCTGAGATAGACTCAAAGGAATGTGAAAGTAAGGAATTTTAGGGAAGGGGACTTACCAGTTGCCAAAATCCATAGATCCTCCTTCTATAGCATCACTGCAACAAGAAGTGGTCCACAGACTCTATCTGCAGGCACACAGTGGTCTGGAGTTTTGGAATTCTTCTCATGACACCAAGTAACCTTTACTTTTCTATCCCTACATCGCATACATATACTCTTTTGGCTAAGCATATCTTTATCGCAGGGTGGCTTTCCACCCAGTTCCCTTTCCCTTTCCACATAACCCAACAGAATAAGGAAAGAGAAATTACAAAAGTTCGTGCTCTAAACAATAGTTCACAGTCTTGCCCTTAACCTGAATTCTAAATGACATGGCCATGTAACTAATATTATAAGAGTATAAATCCATTCCGGGGTAGACAGTGGTATGATCATATTCCTTAGGTGTTTGGAGGGAGAATTTGCTGTTAGAGTGGCCATGGAGGTGGGGACTTGGACAGGGCATTTGAAGTATGGCTGTTTTGTTGGTGATGAGTACATGAGAGGCATTGCAGAGAGCACAACATAAATAATAGGGAAGACCTGATTTTCATATTTGGTATGCAGAGAGTAGAAGACCCTGGCTGGAGTACCATCCATACCAAATAAGAACACTTGAGTAGTGCACTTCAGTCACAATTTGGGCATCTAGCCCCAGGATCCTAGTGCAGTTGCTCTTCCCACAGCTAGCCCTGGCTCTGATTGTATTAACATGACTGACCCAGAAATCATTTGGCACCCCCAATTTTTGAACACTCAATATACTTTATATTCTCTTTTTATGGTAAGATGGAGTTGATGCACTCAGATCTCCCTTCAAAGGAATCTGCTATCTGAAGTATAGTTGACTGACAACCTCCAGGTGCCACACTTCGAGATACATCTTCTTGTTCACACCAGGACACACTTTGCCTAGGCTGCTCCCAGCCAATAACTGAGCACAGCAAAGATACTTGAACTTGATACTTATTTTTGCATATTGGAATGGCCAAAACTTCTCAGAACTGCACTGGGGTCTGAGTCTCCTCCTTCCCACTTCATTTGCACAGGTATATGATCAGCATCACAGTTGCAAAGTTGCCTCTGCCTTCACAGGCATTTCCTGTGAATCTCTTGTATACCCAATTCCATCTTGCCATCTCCTTCTCAGAGGACTAAATTGATATACCTAAACATGTCTCCTTAAGAATTAAGATCAACAATTTTTCCTATCAGAGTCATTGGAGTATAAAAATCAGGGAACACTATTCTGAGATGAAAGAATCAAAGATTCCTTTTAAGTTTAATTAAGTTTCTGTTCCAAGGTTGAAGGGGATTTTAAAGGTCATCGATTCAACCCCGTATCCTGATGTGTGATTACTGAAGTAGACTGGTTACAAAAAAGGTCTCATTCTCCACCCCTCCCCATATCTACATCTTTTGCAGTGTAACTTTACGCATCCTCCAATCAGGAGCTGAAGACTATTCATTCCCTACCTTGTGTACCTAGACTGGCCTCACAACTTGCTTTGGACAATAGAATGTGATGGATGGACACTGAGCCAGTTCCAAGCTCAGACCCTAAGGAACCTCGTATCCTTCTACTTTTTCTCTTGATCCTCTGCCTCCACAAGAGAACAAGGTTAGGGTCATCTGCTAAAGAATGAGAGACCACATGAGACAGAGTTACGTCAGTCTAGTTGCCCAGCAAAGGTCTCAGAACTGTGAGAAATCTCAACCAGAATGAATATGGCTGCCTAGCTGATCTACAGCTGACCATAATGAGGGAGAGCCTCCCTGACCCTAGACAAACTATCAACCTGACCTGTGGACTCAGCAGCAATAATAAACAATTTTTAAGCAATGAGTTTTGGGATGGTTTATTACGCAACATCATCATGACAAAGATAATTGATACATGCATCTTCTAAGAGCACCTTTTTAAGCGAGCACCCACCCAAATTCTGCTTGGATTATATCAGTGACAGGGAGTTAAATAATTGATCAGAATTTGATAAGATTTAATTTCTTCTTGTTTCTTAAGGTAAAAATAAAATCAGCTGATGTGGCTATTTATCAGTGTACTTTAATAAATACTCAGTGACACTGATACTCTACTTCCCCTCTCCTACTGTTGTTTTCCTGTTTATTCTATTGCAGAACATTTCCAGTTAAGATATTAGGACTGATTTTTTTCTTGATTCCATTATATTTTTAGTCCACCTATATTTTTAGTACAATTAGAGAATTTGATCGATGCATTTGGAACATATTTTATTGCATGTGTTCCTCAGTATCAAGGACTATTTTTGAAGCATGGGGATTTCTTATTGGTGAATTTGGTTACTTTTAGGGGATCCATATTTCAATTGTAGAAATGACTATATGTTGTATCTAAGGCTTTGTGTGTATCAATTAGGAAAGCATTGCAGCTACAATCAACAGAAAACCTAATTACCATGACTTCAACAAATGAGAACTTTTATCCCGCCTCATAATGTGAAAATTCTGGAGTCACTGGAACTGGATTCGTGGCTCAACAGTATCAGTCCCAGGATGTCTGGGATTCTTGTGAACCCAAGATAACTATCTCAGCTTCAAGTATTTTATCAGGGCAGGAAGAAGAGGTGGAAAGATAATACCAGAGTTATTTGCTGGTTTTTTTCTTTAATTAAAAATAAGTCCCCAGAAGATTTTGTTTTGTGCAACTGACTAGGATTGTACCACGTGGTCACCACGGTCCAGGAACACAATAAACACACACACAAAAAAGCAGTTAGGTTTTTCATCCTCTGTGGAGCAGCAAGGGAGACAGGAGGTTAGGAATAGCAATTGGGTTAGCCAACAACAATGTTTGTTGTTGTATATGCAATAAAACAAAAAGTAAAATTGGGGAAATAGATAAGGCATGTTGACTAATACAGGATATACACATTCAACACGTACTTGGACATTTTTGAAAAACGTAAGTATTCTAAGACTTTCCCAGGACACTTAAAATTGCTTGAAATAATGGTGGGGGTTATCTATATTGTGGATGAGGAACTTTACACAGGGAATACACCGAATCAGACCAGAGATCCAGAATATTCATTCGAAATAGTCCCATGCATTTCAGTCTGTTCAAACTGAGCTTATATCCCCAACCCCTGCCCCAACTCACCCTCTCCTCCTCTTCCTTACCCCTCCGTCTATCAATCCTCAAGTGCAAGCAACTCTGTCTCCCAAATACAACTCAAACCACTTTTCCTCTCCAATCTTACTGATTTCATTGTGGGGCCCTGATTACCCTCCTGCATTACTACAATAGGGACCTTACTACTCCTTGCCTCTGGCATTTTTGGTAAGAATCAATACACAACAATCCTGTTGGGGTCATATTCCCAAATTCGAACTGAATATTTTACACTAGCTTTCTTAAAAATCCTTTTCCTTAAAGATAAAAAGCAAGTATCCTTTTGGCAAAACTTAAAAGGACCCCCCCCCTTTTTTAAGCCCTCTTTTGATCCAGTCTTCCTGATGGTCCTCTCCTAACTCATTGGCCTTACCTAGTGCACCCTTTGCCACCTAGTGGCTGGAATCCCCTAGATGCCACAAACATATTGGACACTTTCTTCTCCATGTTTTCTTGCCTGTTGTTTTACTAGAAATGGCGTTAGGGTCCATTACTCAGAAGACCTATCCCTTTTGTGTCTTTTAACTCTCATCTCCATGGTACCCTCACCTGTGAGGTCTTTTATGTGCTTCTCTAATGAGCTCGCAAAGCAACTGTGTTCTTATCACCTACTTATCACTATTTCACACTTACTTATTATAATTATGTGTATCTCTTTGGCCTTTTAAAATTCATGCCCATCTAAGTTTGTCAGGCAACTGAATGAAATGCTGCGGTGTTACCTACGTATTTGCACTGCTCTGTCCTTTACTCTGACACAAAAGTCAGGAGCAGACTAAGAACTATAACCTAACAAAGGCTGTGAGTCCCTGAGCAGCAGTAAGTCCTTGTGTTTTTACTTGCTTCCCTGTCCAACATTTAATACAGTTCCCAATACTCTGTGGGTGTATTTGTTACATTCTTGAAAGGAGAAAGAGGGAGTAATTTGTAGCAAGATCCTCCCTCCTCCATGAGCAGAAACTACACTCTCTTGAGACTGCTTTCCAAATTCAAGTGTTAATTTCCAAGGCTGCTCCTTACATCATACAAGTGTAGTAAATCATTTACCTTAATGTGGGTGCTGGATCTCTGAGGGAAATTTGACAGGCCCATGAGTAAGAAAACAGGGGTTCATTAGGTCATGAATAACCAAATGGAACAGCAAGTAACAGCTGCTTGACTTGTTCCATTTTTCCACAGATTTTTCCTGATCCCAGATTTCTCAACTTTTTCAAATTATTCCCTACCCCTTCTTTCTATATTTAGTTTAATCTTTACTTTCTTTAGATTATATAAATACATAGCAAACACTTTCATCTTCAGTAGTGTAGAAATAATCTTCAGCCTAATACACCCATATTTGCAGACAGAACAATTAAAAAAATGGCAATTTAGCTTTCTATCCTCATGCATTAAATTTCTTGAACTCTAAATATAGATTCTTAGGAATCTATATTTGGGGAGAACCATCATGAGAGCTCAGATGAAGAATTTTCCTGTCAGTAACTTCATGGAAAGGGTCTGAAGGAACTGAATGCTGTTTTAAGGACTACCAGCATCCCTTAAAGACCAAAGCAGCAACACTTAAGATTGAGATATCGACCAAGCACTGATGATCCAGAAAGCTCTTGATAAAAGGAAATGTAAGTTAGTTTTTTGCTGAATCAGATCACCTGAGAGTACGTTACATAAATTGCAAAACCAGTAAGCGAACAAAAAATATAGATATATTTGATACCTGTCCTATTTAATGGATTTTATATTTTATTTTAGGAAGACAAGATAAATTGTAGTTTGCCTTTTAAGCAAAAATCACCACTGTGTGAATAGTGTTGTTCATCATGCAAGTACTGGGATAACCCAAATCCCTTACAAGTCCCTTGGGCCCAATCTCGAGGAGCCATTCCTCTGGACCTGCTTGGATTCTCTCACACACAGCCTCTCTTCCAACTCCCCAGGTGGGTTCCAAGTAAGACCACACTCTTAATTTCAGACACCCAATCTGGAGCCCAGGCTTCTTGAGGGTTAAAAATTAGTGCTTGATTCAGAGGCTGAGGAAATAGAAGATGTTCACCCATTCAGACACCACTGACAAATTCTGTAGCCTTAGATAAATCACTTAGCTTATTAGAGCTGCAAATTCTTCATCTGTAACAGAAGGTTGGACTAGAAAATATCACTTCATGTGTGTATGCCATTAAACAATCTGCAAATCCCTTCAAGTGTTTTCTAACTTGGATTTTTTTTTTAAGATTTTTTTATTTATTTGACAGAGAGAGACACAGCGAGAGAGGGAACACAATCAGGGGGAGTGGGAGAGGGAGAAACAGGCTTCCCGCCGAGCAGGGAGCCCGATGTGGGGTTCAATCCCAGGACCCTGGGATCATGACCTGAGCCGAAGGCAGACGCTTAATGACTGAGCTACCCAGGCACCCAACTAACTTGGTTTTTAACAAAAACTTGATGTGAAAGGCTGGGCAGGGTTGAAAGTACTATCTTAGCTTAATGATAAGGGCTAATGGGAAACTATGTTTCTACATTTACAGGGAGTTACTAGTTGGCTTGAGCAAATAGCAACACTCAGGAATAGGTCTTTGGGCTTCACTTTCTGCTCTTTTTTCAGCATGATAGACTTCTTTACAAAGTTCTCTCCAGTCCTCACAGTTTTTTATTTTAATTCTTAATGCAGTATGGCTGAAGCCCAGCTATCCTATCTTATGAGATTAAATATATTGTATCTCTTCAATTCCACCAAGTGGTTGAGCTCCTATGTACTAGGCTCTGTGTTAGATGCTGAGGAGGACAAAGCTGAATAAGTTTGTTTCATTTTCACTGTATAATGCCATTTTATACACCTACCAAATTAAATGAATATAATTTTTTTTCTCTGAACAATGCAGCCTATCCTAGGTATTTTCATCCTCGTTTAACCGTAAAAAACAAAAACAAACAAACCAAAAAACAACCAAACAACAAAAAACCAAAACAGGCTCAGGGGAGAGGCATAAAGAAAGACTCAGGGCCAAAAATATTTAGAAGAGAAGTTTACTTGCAAACAGTGGAAAGGAAATAAGATTTTTGAAGGACTAGCTGCCTAAATAAATAAATACATTCAATAAGTATTTAAAGGAAAGAACACACACACACTCAATTACCAAAGTTACCATGTTTGTGTTAGTCTTTTCATGGTACACAAACAGAAATTGTCATCATATTCACAAATTCAAAATTCGAATATCAGCATGGTCAGACTCAAAGATAAAATTGCTTTTGTTAGAGAATCAGAATTTTGCCATGTAAACTTTCAATTAATTGTTGTAGTCCAAAGTGGCTAACTCTTGTTGAACTTGGATTAAGTAATTAACGGCGGGAAGCCTGTTTCTCCCTCTCCCACTCCCCCTGATTGTGGTCCCTCTCTCGCTGTGTCTCTTTCTGTTCAGTCATCTTCTGAACAGAAATAGGTTTGGAAATTCTCACTTGGTTTCTTGGTTTAGTCTAAAAGGTATGTCCATGATGTTGATGTAAACTCTACCCATGAAAATATTTCCTGCAGTATTAATGGTCAGGACAATGTAATATGTTCTTTATTGAATTTTATTAAAATCCTCCCTCACCAAATTACATTTGGATCTTTAGCTCATATTAGAACCCTTTAGGTAAATGTAACCTAAAAGCAAAAACAAACTGTGGAAGACAAAACTAAATGGCTCTAATTGGTTAATTAAAGATAATATATTTGTGTCATTTTCAGCAGCTAAGTTTGTGGTACTTTGTTATAGCAGTGATAGAAAACTATTATATAGCACAAGCACTTTGAAAAACACTTTGGTATTTTCTTTAAAAGTTACATAAACCTACCACATGATTCTTCCATTCCACTCATAGGTATTGACTCAAAAGAAATGAAAGCACACATCTATACAAAGACTATTTGAAATAGCAAAAAAAAAAAAAAGGAAATAAACAACCAAAATGTGTATCAACAAATGAATACATAAACAAATCTGGTATACCCATATGCTGGAATGTTACCTAACAATTTAAAAGAATAAACAATTGATCTATGTAACAGGATGGATAAATCTCAGAACAATTATGCTACATGAAAGAAAGCCAGAAGAAAAAGGAATATATACTATATGATTTCATTCAGATAAATTCTAGAAAATACAAACCAATCTCAACAACAGATTAGCAGTGGTGATAAGAGAGGTGGCATGGGCAGAGGTGGGTGAGGAAATACAAGTATGAAGAAACTTGTGCAGGTGATGGATATGTTCACTGTATTGATTGTGGCGGTGGTTTTGCAGGTATATAAATATGTCAAAATTTATTAAATTGTATTCTTTAATCTGTGTCAATTATATCTCAACAGAGCCGTTAGAAAATAAATGCAAAATATCATGGTTACCAGGTTTATGCTAATATGTTCATAAATAGAAAAACAAACATCATTTTTCACATGTTTATCATATTCCTAAAGGTCATGACCCAGCTTAAGAGATCAACAGCAAAAATCCAGAATAACATGTTAGAAAGTTCAAGATTCTGGGAAATAGTCAAAGTTTTATATTTAGGGTACTAGAATCACAGAATCAGACAGGATGATCCTATTAATTTTGATTTATCTTAAGGCACAGTATTTTGTTTGGCTATGGAATAAGAAATGCTTTTGAAGAGGGGCTTCTTGAGGGCCAAACAACTTGCCAAAAGTCATCCATCATCTTGCAAAAGTGGAAATTGAAACTTAACCTGTTTAATTCCGAAGGCTTCTCCCTTACTTCCTATTGCCTCAATGTCCCCTGCCTGGTTTGTCTGTGACTCTAAAATTGAAGGGCAAAGTTACCCCATAATTTTAAATTAGACTTTAAAGAAATAGGAACTTGCTAAATTGCTTTATTCAAGTTGCTCTATATTCTCTTTCCACGCCTGCCACTCTGTTTTTCTCGTGATAAATCTTGCTTTTTCTTTCCCAACACCAGGATATTTCTAAAGATGAACCCACAGAAACTACTATCCTATGACTACTGAGAGTTTTGCATTCCTCCTGGAACCTTCATAGGCTGAGCACTGCTGTAGTTCTCTGACTTCTCTGGTCTTTCTTTCATTTCCCAGCTTTTCTTTAATATGGAAATGGACTTTTCTTCTTCCTATCCTTTGAACATTCCCCATGCAGAGGTTGAGGGCCAAGTTTCAATACATTCAAAAAGATTGATACTTATTTTGTTTAACCTGTAAGACCAAAGAGATGTTCCCTTTGTTATCCACTAACACTAGTTTATTAAAATGAAGCTCAGGGCGCCTGGGTGGCTCAGTTGTTAAGCGTCTGCCTTCGGCTCAGGTCATGGTCCCAGGGTCCTGGGATCGAGCCCCGCATTGGGCTCCCTGCTCAGTGGGAAGCCTGCTTCTCCCTCTCCCTCTCCCACTCCCCCTGCTTGTGTTCCCTCTCTCACTGTCTCTCTCTCTCTGTCAAATAAATAAATAAAATCTTTAAAGAAAATAAATAAATAAATAAATAAATAAATAAATAAAATGGAGCTCAAACACATTAACATAATATATTAACATAACATTAAGATAACTATTATTAATTGAGAATGTCCTACATCTTTGTCTTATAAGCTTATTCTATATCTGTGTGTTATCTGATATAATCTTCAAATCTCCTTGAATAGATATCATTATCCTCATTTTATAAGAGAAGAAAATATGGTCCAGAGAGGTAATTTACAAAATTGTCTGCAAAGAAATTTGCCAATGGCTCAGCTATTAAGTATTGGAACCAAAATTCAACCTCTTTAATGTCTAGCTCCAAGGACAGGATCTCCTTTACGCTGCATAACCTCCGCACAGAGATATCCTTATGACCATTATGCAACCAGAATCAGAAGTTGATACTGACCAAATGTGAATATTATACCAGTCTCTGAGGCAAAAGTGTCAGTGTCATGTTTGTTTTTTATCCCTACCTTATCTCTACATTATTCCATCTGATTTCAAGTTCTTTTTGTATCTGGGCCCATCTCTCCTTTGAATTATAAGAATGACCCAAAGAAGGGGTTTCCTGTGTTACCAGGATCAACAAAGCTATTAGTGAAATAGCACTTTTAAACACCCAATCACTCTTTTTTTATTATTATTATGTTATGTTAATCACCATACATTATATCATTAGTTTTTGATGTAGTGTTCCATGATTCATTTTTGCGTATAACACCCAGTGCTTCATGCAGAATGTGCCCTCTTTAATACCCATCACCAGGCTAACCCATCCCCCCACCCGCTTCCCCTCTAGAACCCTCAGTTTGTTTCTCAGAGTCCACAGTCACTCATGGTTTGTATCCCCCTCCAATTTCCCCACCTTCATTCTTCCCCTCCTGCTACTTCTTCTTCTTCTTCTTCGTCTTCTTCTTCTTTTAGCATATAATTTATTATTTGTTTCAGAGGTACAGGTCTGTGATTCATCAGTCTTACACAATTCACAGCGCTCACCATAGCACATACCCTCCCCAATGTCCATCATCCAGCCACCCCATCCCTCCCACCCCACACCACTCCAGCAACCCTCAGTTTGTTTCCTGAGATTAAGAATTCCTTATATCAGCGAGGTCATATGATACATGTCTTTCTCTGATTGACTTATTTTGCTCAGCATAATACCCTCCACTTCCATCCATGTCGTTGCAAATGGCAAGATTTCATTCCTTTTGATGGCTGCGTAATATTCCATTGTATATATATATACCACTTCTTCTTTATCCATTCATCTGTCGATGGACATCTTGGCTCTTTCCACAGTTTGGCTATTGTGGACATTGTTGCTATAAACATCACGGTGCACATACCCCTTCGGATCCCTACATTTGTATCTTTGGGGTAAATACCCAGTAGTGCAATTGCTGGGTCATATGGTAGCTCTAGTTTCAACTGTTTGAGGAACCTCCACACTGTTTTCCAGAGTGGCTGCACCAGCTTGCATTCCCACCAACAGTGTAGGAGGTTCCCCTATCTCCACATCCCTGCCAACATCTGTTGTTTCCTGACTTGTTAATTTTAGCCATTCTGACTGGTGTGAGGTGGTATCGCATTGAGGTTTTGATTTGGGTTTCCCTGATGCCGAGCGATGTTGAGCACTTTTTCATGTGTCTGTTGGCCCTTCAGATGTCTTCTTTGGAAAAATGCCTGTTCATGTCTTCTGCCCATTTCTTGATTGGATCATTTGTTCTTTGGGTGTTGAATTTAAGAAGTTCTTTATAGATTTTGGTATGAGCCCTTTATCTGATATGTCATTTGCAAATATCTTCTCCCATTCTGTGGGTTGTCTTTTGGTTTTGTGGACTGTTTCTTTTGCTGTGCAGAAGCTTTTTATCTTGATGAAGTCCCAATAGTTCATTTTTGCCCTTGCTTCCCTTGCCGTTGGCGATGTTTCTAGGAAGAAGTTGCTGCAGCTGAGATCGAAGAGGTTGCTGCCTGTGTTCTCCTTTAGGATGTTGATGGACTCCTGTCTCACATTTAGGTCTTTCAACAATACAAAACAAAAACAGAATATGATCAAATATGATCAAGCTGGTGCATAGATCAGTGCCACACACTAGATTTTGGGCGTATTTTGGTCTGTTAGAAGAAAGTGCATCCCAAAATTTTAAAGAAAGAAAAACTTATGTATGTACAAAAATAAGGGTTAATACAATGAAGGGATGGAATATGACTGTAAAGATGAAAATTATAAAAGATTTTTAAAAGGATTTGATAAGATAAGAAGTTGGAAGAAAGAAAGAAGAGGATTAAAAAAAAAAAGGCAGAGAATGTGATCAGGCAGGAGACTAGAACAAAGCCATACACTAGAGATTTATGGTATATTTTGATCTGTTAGAAGAAAATGTATCACAAAATTTTAAAGAGAGAAGAACTTATATATATGTGTACCAAAACTAAGGTTAACTACTATGACGGGATAGAATATGACTCTAAAAATGAAAAATAAAAAAGATTTTTTAAAAAAGGGATTAAGATGTTGTTGAAAAAGGGAAAAAGAAAAATAAAAAAAAGTTAAAAAAACCACTTAACTTTGAAAGACTAAAGAATCTTTAGGAGGGAAAAGGCATGAATTGTATGTCCTGTATTCCCCTAGTCCTGAAGTTCTGCCGTTCTCATTGATCGGTAAACTTGGTCTTGGCTGGCTCTTCTTGCTGATCTTCTGGGGGAGGGGTCTGTTTCTGTGATTCCCAAATGTCTTTGCCAGAGGTGGAATTGCCCTGCCCTTGCCGGTCCGGGCTAAGTAATCTGCTCGGGTTTGCTCTTGGGAGCTTTTGTTCCCTGCAAGCTTTCTGTACAGCATTGGAGGAGGAGAGTGAAAATGGCAGCCTCCCAATCTCTGCCCCAGAGGAGCTGAGAACTCGGCCCCCACTCCTTAGTGTGCCCCCAGAGAAAAGCAGTCAATCACTCCCATCTCCCCGGTCTCAGGCCTCACTCCGTGCTCACCCAGCCTGTGACCCAGCGTTTTTATCTCTGGCCACCTGACCCCGTTTGGAGTCTCCAAACCCAGCAGATCCCTGCGGTGCGCTCCTGTGCCGCTCCTCCCATGGGAGGACAGGGGTCTCCCCGGATCTGCCACTTGTTGGGTCCCTGCTGGAAGAGCAGTGGCCCAACTGTGCCGTGGTTCACGGTTTATGGCAACCCCGAGCTGAGAGCCCACTCCCCAGCTCCGTCTCTGCAGCCGGCTTCCCTGCTCTGATACCTGGGAGCTCTGCCACACTCAGTCACCCCCGGTCTTTCTGTGACCCCGAGGATCCTGAGACCACACTGTCCCAGCGAGGGTTCCACCCCCCGCTTAGCCACTGGAGCGACCTCCCTCACTGGAGCCAACTTCTTAAGTTCCGATTTTGTGCTCTGCTGCTCTATCACTTGCTAGGAGTGGCCGATGGAGACCCCCTCCCCCGCTGTCTATCTTCCCGAATATCGCCTCGGATTCACTTCTCCACAAGTCCTACCTTTCAGAAAGTGGTCGTTTTTCTGTTCAGGGAGTTGCTGCTATTGTTTTCTTTGATCTCCTCTTGAGTTCATAGGTGTTCAGAATGATTTGATCCCTATCTAGCTGAATTCCAGGGACCAGACGAAATCCAGGTTTCCTACTCCTCTGCCATCTTGCTCCTCCCCCTCCCAATCACTCTTTACTACAACCACATCCCTATAGGCTTTGAGCAGAAATTTAGGGCATAAGATAGGAAATTGACTGACAAGGAAGGACTCCATTTTGGGATTTTTTTTCCACAAACGACTAATATTAGTTTTTACAGAAAAAATAGTGATCCAGAACCTTTCTTCCTTTGGGATGAGATTCTTAAAACATCCTTTGAAGAGGGGCGCCTGGGTGGCTCAGTCGTTAAGCGTCTGCCCTCGGCTCAGGTCATGATCCCAGGGTTCCGGGATCGAGCCCCGCATCGGGCTCCCTGCTCAGCAGGGGAGTCTGCTTCTCCCTCTCTCTCTCTACCTGCTGCTCTCCCTGCTTGTGCTCTCTCTCTCTCTCTGTGTCAAATAAATAAATAAAATCTTTAAAAAAAATCCTTTGAAGATATTTCTGAGCAAGGGGTGGAGCATGGCTATGTTCTACTCCATCTGCTATAGCACAAATCTATATGTCAGGTTAGACAGTATCATGACTTCAGTAGGTCTTAGTCATGCCCAACCTCAAACCCCTATTCAGCTTCCTTCTATTTAAACTCAAAGTCCATAAACTTCTCATTTCAGCTGTCACAGGTGGAGATCTCAGAGTTTTCAATGCTATCCTTATAACAGAGAAAGCTAGACATTCTAAAAAGCAATTACTTTTTTGGATATGTCAGAGAACTGAAGAAATAGGGCAAACCACTAATCCCCAATCAGGAGGAAAAAAAAGAGTATTCAGACCCAGATGCAGCAGCTGAGATTTTCTTACCAGATGAGAAGAAACTGGAGCCATTAACTGGCAGGAAATTCACAATTTTGATGAATTATTGGAAGCTGAGTTTAAACTAGCATGAAAATGAGAAATTACTGGGGCCACAATCTTAATGGGGCCACACTTTCCTGGACTTTTCCTCCAAGAACCCCACAAGGAGTGTGGATCTTAGAAAGAACTACTTTAAATGTAAATGGATTAAATTATCCAATCAAAGACATAATGACTGAATGGATTAAAAAAATAAGACCCAGCTACATGCTACCTACAAGAGACCCACCATTGATTTAAGAATACACATAAGCTAAAAGTGAAGGGATAGAAAAAGATAGTCGATGCAAATGGAAATCAGAAGAGAGAAAGAATAGCTATACTTATGTCAGAAAAAATAGACTTTAAGTCGGACACTGTAACAAAAGACAAAGAAGGTCATTATATAATGACAAAGGGGTCAATTCATAAAAAGATATAGAATTTGTAAATATACGTGTACCTAACATTAAAGCACCTAAATATACAAAGCAAATATTAACTGACCAGAAGGGAGGAAGAAAGAGCAATACAATAATAGCAGAGGACTTCATACCCCACTTTCAACAATGAATAAACCACCCAAACAGAAGATAAATTAAAAACAAAAACAAAAACAAAAACAAAAAACATTGGACTGGATCTCACTTTAGCCTTAATGGAACTAACAGATCTATACAGGATATTCCATCCAACAACAGCAGGATAGACATTCTTCTCAAGCTCACTTGAACATTCTCTAGGATAAATCATATATTAGGCTACAAAACATGTCTTAGCAAATTTAAGAAAATTGAGATTATATCAAGTATCCTTTCAAACTACAATGGTATGAAACTGGAAATCAATAACAAGAGGAAAGCAAAATATATGGAAATTAAATGATGTACTCCTATACAACTAATAGGTGTAAGAAAAAATAAAAAAGAAAATAAAAAATATCCTTTTGAACCACCCAATACCAACCAATGTAGAATTACTGTTTTAGACAGCCTATTATATAAATTATTTCTCTGAAGATATTTTATCACAGAGCTCAAGCAGGAGTATCCATGCAGGGTATCCCATTACAGACTACAGTTGGCCCTTGAACAGCATGAGGGTTAAGGGCATTGAACCCCCATGCAGTTGGAAAGCCATGCATAACTTTTTACTCCCCCAAAACTTAATTATTGATAGGCTACAAAGTCAATTGAATGGAAGGAAGACTTACCAATAACATACAAGGTCAATTAATGCATATTTTATATATGTATTAAATACTGTATTCTTATAGTAAAGTAAGCTAGAGAAAAGAAAACATTATTATGAAAATCATAACAAAGAGAAAATATATTTATGGTACTATTTTCTGTATTTGCCAAAAAATATTTGCATATAAAGTCAAGGGTCAACTGTAATCTCAGCTAGTCAGTTGACTTCACTTGGTCTTAAGTTCTCTTACTTGTATAAAGAGATGATATGAGTGATTATGAGCATTATTGTGGAAAAATATATACTTACATATTTTATAAATATATACTAAGTATCTATTTATGGCAGGCACATAATAAGGGCTCAATAAATATTGGCAATTATTAGAACTATAGAGCATATTTTTCTATGGAAGCTTTTGGTTGGGATGTATAAGAAGTACTACCAACGGGGAAAGGATAAATTCAAAATTTAAAAATTAAAAAGCTTGACCATTTTTCAACTTTACTAGCCAGCCAGGGTTGAAATATTGGCTAACAGCAAATAAAAAAATATTCTGACTTCTCAAGATTTTCTTCAATCAGAAGGACTCAGGACAACTACATTTTTAACAGTGTGGTGCCCAAGGCAAACGGACGCTTCTGCCATAGATCAATGTCAATGTCAATATCAGTATCAATACCAATGCATAATTGGGTAAATTAATCACTTCTTAACCTTTGGATCCAAGCATTAATGAAAGATTTCAAGAAACCACTTATTCCTGATTACTTTAGTAGATCTACCATGGCACTGAAGCATGAAAACAGTTTTTGTAGTGATCTGTATTCTTTTCATTTTCCAAATTGTTGTTTTCCTTCTTCACATTCAACATAAGTTTACCTAATAAGCTCATTGATTTGTGCCTCTTATGTATCACCATGTGCCTGCTTTTAAGAGGAACGGAGAAGATTTGCAAAGTCAATTAAGTGATGATCTACCAAATTTGTTGGCACCAGGCGAGGCATGGACCCAGAACTGACATATTGCAAAACTTCAGCATGAATCACATTGTACTATATATATGTATATGGAGTACAATGTAAATGCTTAAACCCTCCCCCAGTAAAGGCCACACATGGATGACTACCATAACAAATCAGTGATGGGAAAAAAAATGTGGTTCTTGTCCCATTCTGCAAAAGAAAAACTGAAATAAAAGATGTTCAAAATATATATCAGAAAATCAGTGAATATAGCATTCCATTTTAAAAATTCTTTTGATTGAATGTGTGGTTTTGAAAGTTTCAAAATGTCCCCATAATTAAGATATATCATGTCAATTTTGTAAAAGTTAAGTAGTACTCTGTAATTTCCAACTATTCTGGGAAAGATACTTTATTTGGCTTAAGAAATGTGTTACTGTGAAATTCTCAATAATTCTGGATTGGAACAATTTCTCTTCTTCTCTAGTATTCTAATCCCATGTCATTCACCCCTCCCCAATTTCTCAATAAAGCTTTCTCTGGTCTTTCTAGGCCAACCCTTTATAAACTTATAAAACTTCACTGGTATTATTATTTAATTTTCGAAGTACTACATTAAACTTTCATGCCCTTATGGAGACTTTACTGCAGACCAAGATTCTTGGTCAATTCTTGGCCAAAAAAAGAATTGCAATGCACTTGCTGCCTTCAAGGACTTCACAGAATATTGATGGACAGATGGTATATGATAAGTAGAAAAATTAAAATATACATTGCATATGCTATAACTGAGGAATGACAAGATACTGAAGAAATCCAGAAAACTCAGCTGTCAGTTCTGTCTGAGGTAGTTGGCAGAGAGGAGAAGGGGAATTCATAGAGTAGATGGCATTTTTGGAGTTGGGTCTTAAGAGACAAAATAATATAGCATGATACTTAGTGAAAAGTGGGAAGGATGTGCCAAGTAAGAAGTAATTTGACTCAATTTGTATTTTGAATCACTAATAATTTCCACTTCTACATGTGATTTTATATATATGCTTGCTTGTTGTTAATTTCAAATTTAGAGAACCAATACCATCTTAGTTATAATTTTATACAAAAAAGTTCCTAAGACACCTTGGCCTTCCAAGATTACTCTGAAGTACCTTGCCTCTAGACAGACACAGAGCGAGCTATGAGACAAATCAAATTTAAGAAGCCCCCAGGCTCTGAATAGAACGCTGAAGTAAATAAAGATGTTATCATCCATATTGATAGATAGGAAAACTGAGGCACCAAATGACCTGGCTAGACATGATTATCTTCCTAATAAAACTCAATTCAAATATCTGTATCTGTAATAACTCAATCATGGAAACACTTCCATTATAAGACATTTCTGTTAAAGAAAAGGTGCTGAGTGAGTGCAGGGTGTATGTACCACCTACTTTCCTGTCTGCTCTGTTGGTAACTTGTAAAATCAGGCAAAGGGGCCATGGCAGAACAAAATCACTTCCATTTTTCAGCCATTAGATGACAAAGCTCAACTTCACCACTTGGTAAAAAATAAGTTTCATAAATTTACACTAGGAAATAAAGAAGTTTAAAAAATAAAATTCACATAATGTCTGGAGCTGTCCCATCCATAGGGTGTCAAGAGACATAAAATTAACTGCATCCACTGATAGCATTGATTTAAAAAAGAGTTCAGTTTCCAAGTGAACCATGGATTTATTCTCTCCAGATTTTCCTTTTGAAAATATGCTAACAGGAAAATGGTAGGATGCCAGAAGTGATGATTTACACATTTTGCATTAGCAATTATATATTTGGCATTAACTCTATCAGAAAAAAAATTCATTTAGGTTTGGTTTAATGCCTTTGATATTGATGACCTATGAAATTACATTGAAAAATCAATGTGTTAAAGTATGTTGGTGACTGTCAGGGAAATTGAGAAGCCATTATCATTTACAATCATTTTACATTCTAAATTTGAAATCCATTGTTCCAATATGTCTATGGTTTAGAGAATGACTTTTTTCTATGAATCTTTGAATAAGAACCCCTCCCCCACTTTTGTTTTTTGTTTTTTATGGAAGGCTAATGTGGACAAAGTTGTTAGATTTGGATCTATAAGAAAATTATTTTCTTTTTTTTTTTAGAAGTGCATGGTCATTGGAGAAATTACTAATATTCAAGATATGTAAATATCTTTGCTAAAATTTGTAGAAATGGTCCCTGACCTTAAGTGAACAGCGTGTAATATTGTTTGAGCTTTTTAGTATCTCTCCTTGGAATAGAGCTTGAACCAGAAGATTTTGGTTGCCTGATAAGGAGTATAAGCTCAATGAATACTGTCTATAGAATAGTGCATCCCTGAGTGACCTGTCTATACACAATGGTGATGAGTTTCCTAAAAGACAGAGAGATCATAGAACAAGTTGGAGGATTATTGGGTGCTAATTTCTTATGAGTTCTTGAACTGTAGGGGAATTTGGTCTGAGGTTTACCTTCCTTGTAACTTAGTTAGGGAGGATGTGATAGAAGAGCCCTAAAGTCTTCACCTAGCTCAACTGTCCCAACTATCTCCCCCAAATATTATGCATGACCATATTGACATAGGCCAGTTAGTCATCTACCCCTGTTTCAGGTCAGGCCATTTATATTACTCAGCTTAGGCTGCCATAACAAAGTACTAGAGACTAACTGCCTTAAAAAACAGAACTTTATTTTCTCTCAGTTCTGGAGGCTGGATCAAGGTACTGACAAGATCAGTTTCTTCTGAAGCCTCTCTCCATGGCTTGTAGATGGTCATGTTCTCCTGTGTTCACATGGTCTTCCCTCTGGATATATCTGTGGCCAAATTAGGACACCATTCTTACTGAATTAGGGCCCTCAAATGACTGGATTTTAACTTAATTACTTCTTTGAAGACTCTGTCTCTAAAATATAGCCAAATTCAGACATACTGGCAGTTTAGGAATTCAACATATAATTTTTTGGGGGAGGGCAGATATAATTTATTCCATAACACTACCGTTAGTGGAAGTGTGTAGGAAACATTTTGTAGTTAAGAGGTATGAGGACTGTTCTCTCTCTCTCTTTTTCTCTCCCCCTCTTGCTACCCTCACTCTCCCTGTCCTGTGCTTTCACTCACTGAAGGCAGGCTGGAAGAGTTTCTGTTTACCTCAATAATACCTCAGTGGTGACAGGTTTTCTTTCTCTTCATCCATGCCAGCGCCTGTGAAGAGTAGCAGCTTCTTGTTCACACTGTGTGCCTGGCATCTAAATGGCGACTCTCTTTACCATCATGGCACTCTAGGGTTCTCAATCAGCCCTTGAGGTTCAGGGGCTTCTATAGAGACAGGGTTCATTTCCTTTCCTATACACTTTGCCACCAGGACACATTCTCTAGCCCTCTCATTGATCTGTTCCTCTGCTCCAATGATTAGTCACTTGATGGGATGAGGAGGTGGCCGATGAGCACTGCCTCCAGCCTAGAAATCTCCACCATTCTAATTAGCCTTGTGTCCTGGGTAAACTGGCGATATAGACTTGTGTCCTTTTACCAGTGATTATCTCCTCAAGTTTCTTAAAATATGTTTTGGTAGCAGCAGGGTGAGTCTACAGGTCCCCGGCCTCAGAAGACAGCTGAGGAAAGAGATGCCATATTTTCTCACATTTTCCCCCAAAGTTTATGTGAGCTCTGTGCAGGGTGGAGGAGACGAGGGCAGGGATGCCTTTTTTCCAAATGAGGGGAAGAGCAGAAAAAGTTATCTTAATGTTTAACAAACATTTTCTGTCTTCTAAGATGTTCTTTCTCCTTTCTAGCTTCAAACTGCGAAAATCTAGTGGGAGAAATCAGAAATTTAAGCCTCAAAATAAGGCAGCCCAAAGATAAAAGAGTAATCATGGAAGCTCAGAGAACATAAAAGCTTCACCGGAGACTTAATATGTAAATGTTTTCCAGGCAACCTGCCTCGGTTTACCTTATTTATACAAGTAATATATATCTATCTATCTATATATATACATACATATATATAATTTATTTATTTAAAAGATTTTTTTTTTATTTATTTGACAGAGAGAGAGAGCCAGAAAGCACAAGTGGGGGGAACAGCAGAACTAGCAGGAGAAGCAGGCTCCTCTCTGAGCAGGGAGCCCAGTGCAGGGCTGGATCCCAGGACCCTGCGGTTATGACCTGAGCTAAAAGCAAACACTTAACCAGCTGAGCCACTCAGGTGCCCCAAATAATAAATATTTTTAAACAAAACCTGCGAGTCATTTAGTATCTTGAGATCCTTAGAGAAAAACAGATGGTAAATGAGAATGGAAATATTTCCCTTTATGTGCTCCCTTCCTGCTCCTTGGCAATTCAGTAAACTCACATATTTTGATAACGCAAGGAGAAGCAATATCACACGATGAAAACACAGTGCAGCAAGAAACTCCCCAGCAAAAGACTGGGATTCTATACTACATCAAAAACTAATGATATAATGTACAGTGATTAACATAACATAATAAAATAAATAAATAAACATTCAAAAAAAGAAAAAGACTGGGATTCTAGAACTGTCCTTGATACGAACAATCTATAACTTGGGGCAAGTCATTTCACCTTTAATGTTTCTATTTCAACATCTATAAAATGGTAGATTGGATGAAATAACCTCTAAGATCCCTACTTCTATTAAAGCAGTAAGAGAAGAGATACTGCAGAGTAATGGAAGGACTCTGGATTAAAGTTCTACTACCAAAATTGTGATTTTTAAATGTAAGCTTGACCTCTGTATTGCAAAAGCGACACTGTGCTTTATAAATAAACACACTTTTACCATGTAATCCTTGTGAATTGAGTACAAATAACCTAGAAATGGCAAAATAATTTCCTTGTGTTGGCTCTTTGTTTTATACACAATGATGGAAAATATGTTTGTAAAGATGATGCTGAAAATAAGGGCAGTCATGATTTCACAGTTTGCATCACCCAAATGGTGCAAATTACCTTGCCATTTGTTGGTTAACCATCTCTAAGTAATGGTTTGCACTGTGCTGGTCTCAATCCACTAGTGAGTTGTGGGTCTCAGTAATTATGTTTTAGATAGAAGAGACCAAAATGGAAAGGAAAATACTAGTGTATGTTACAAACAGTAAAAATAAGTATTATTCTGTGAAACTCCATATATATATATATACACGTACACATGTATCATGTACTTATACATACATATATAACATATATATCGTGTGTGTATGCATGTATAAAAATACTGGGTCATATTGTAAAATTTATTTTTTACTCTAGATCAAGGTGAAAAAAAAGATGAAAGCCACTGTTATAGGGCAACTCAAGTCTTTTCCAATCCCACTCCCACCCTGCCCCTGTGGGGCAAGAAGAGTTCAGAAATTGTGCAGCTTTCTGGATAAAAGTGGAACATGTAATAGGTATGAAACATTCATGTTCTAAAATACTCTAACTTCCTTGAAACACCATTTCTTGACTCCTGTATTTGTGTTCTTTCTTGGAGGCTCTGTTAGAATCTTTTTATTTGAATAACTTAAAGGTTCTAACAATACAATTGGTGTAGTAGAGAGAATGGCCATGACGTCTCTTGCCTTGTTGGGGGAAAAGTACTGTCCAGTGTCTCTTAGGGAGTCAGGGATGGAGGGTAAAGAGCAGAGAACCTACTCAGACCAATTACTGATAACTTCTCATGGGCATGGGAGCAGGTGGGGCTTGGAGAAGTGAAAGATGGAGCAGCTTAGAGAATTAAACTAGAGAGAGAGAAAGATGTCATGCTAAGGAATTTGGACATGATGCTACAGGAAATGGGGACAAACAGGTGGGGGGTCACAAGAGAGGCCACTGGACGTTTTAAGTCAGGAAATGCAGGAACATATGTGCATTTAAAAAAGCACTCTGGAGGCAATGTAAAGACCCAGAGACAATGGAGATCATTCCTTTAACTCAGACAAGAGAATGAAAGTAATGAAAATGTGGACTATCCTAATACCAGCACATAGGATGGAGAGGGGGATGGGGTATATTCAAGTTCTTTTTAAGAGATAGAGGATTTGATTCCATATCTCTAATCTATTTTTCTTACTTTCACATTTTACTGTATACTCAAAACATCTAAAACAAAAATAATTTTTCCAGAAAAATATCTTTTCCCTGCCCGACTTGATTCATCACTAGTAGGAGCATCATCTGGTCACTCAGAGGCAAAAAATTAATGGTAATCTTCTTGAGTCCACAGTGTCCTTTGCCTTTTCTTCATCAGTTGCCAAGAAACTCAAAGCCATTTTTTACTTATTCTTTCCAAGCAGGCTTCTCTTCTGTTCAAACCATCATTAACCACTGGAAACTACTGAAATAACTTCTCACCTGGTTTTCTTACCTCTTTTCTTTCTTCTCTCTCTCTTTATTCTCTGCTTTCAAACTAATCTTTTTATGACACTATTTTTTTCCTTTACCTCCCTAGTTACATAGAATTGTAATGGGTTCCAGTGGCCAAGAGAATAAAGTTCAAAAACCATTGCAGTTGTTTCCTACCTTATCACTCCTACTTCATTTTCCAAACTCTCTTTAACAAATAATCCCACTTTTCACTCATCAAACAAATAATATGAATGCTTATGTCCCAAGTACTATTTAAGTTGTAGTTTAGAGCCATGGTAAGAAAAAAAAAAAAACTATGTTAAAAATAATTGTTTTTTTTTTTCAAAGCGTGGTAAGAAGCCATCAGAGGTTTTGTTTGTTTTTAGTTTTATTTAATTGTATTTTTAAATAGGGACTGACATGATCTACTTCTGCTCTGACTCTTTAAAGGGTCACTCTGGACACTGTGGAGAGTGGATTCTCAGGAAGCTGCAAAGAAGTAGGGCAGCTACTATATGATTTGGGAGAAATTATTGTACTTGGACTAAGATGACTGGTGGAGACTGAGAAAAGTCAGTATATTCTGGGTATCTTAGGAGTAGAACTTACAGGACCTGGCTCATGGACTACACATAGGAAACATGGAAAGATATGATTCAGTAGGGACTTTGGAGTCAGCAGTAATCATCTGACCCTGAGCAAACTTTAACTTTTCTGAGACTAAATTTCTCTATTTAATAAGTACAACAAGATTTGCTTAGACCATATGAAATTGCCCATTTTGACTATTAGTAATTTACAGAAACCATATTTATATGGTTCAATCTAATACCAAACTCACAGAATTATTGTAAGGATTGATAAAGTATACAAAGAAGCCAACTTAATATTGTATTTAGTAGATGTTAGTTTCCTTCTCTCCTTCTTTACCCTTCCTTCCACTTTAGGATCCAAATTAAAATATTTTTATTGTAGTCACCTTGGTTTAACTAGTACACATTGATCTCTTTATCTTCAGAACTATAATTAAAGAAACAGATTGCTTGAGTTTAACAAGCCTCCATTTCTGCCTTGTTTGCAAAAGAGTCCAGACAGGCTAAAGGCTTACACAGTGTTACGTGGTAAATTAATCACAGACTCAGGCCAAAATATGATTTTCTGAACTCTAGATTTTATCATATTGATATTACTTTGCTATATATCTATTCGGGTGTCTGTTTTCTCTCTCCAACTAGATTATAAATTCTTTGAGGGCAAGGCAGGTATCCAATTGTTTGGAATCCAATATTATCATGCATTTAGTGAACATTCAGTAAATATTTTCTGATTTAATTCAAGCTGGGTATCATATATAATGTATACTAATGAAAGAGAGAGAAGAACACCTGGAAAAGAACAAAAAGTTGCTTGTCAAATTCATGCATGTTGTAACTCTAAAACAGTAGAAGAAATAAAGGAATTATCAGAATAAAATTGGGTCAGTTAGGGAAAGTATCCTACAGAGAAAGGTCTTACTAGGGCTACCAATTGTAGTAGTTTTCTTGAGGCCTAGGGCAATGTGTTACTAAAAATATTTCAGAAGCAGAGAGTTGCACATATTGAATCAGAAGCAATTGTAAGCAGTCATTCCAATTTGTACCAGGCATCTTTTAGAGCAGTTGGAATCTGAAATTACCTGTCCAATTATTTACCGCAAGGCTTACTCCACATCATGGCATTGAAGAGATCTCATATTTTAGTCATGCTTAATTTGTCTGCACATAACAGTAATTTTTATCAGAGCTGCCTATATTTTTACACACAAGCAGTTCAACCAATTTGACCAAAATGTCTAATCATCTTTTTAATAAAAGAACAAATAATATTGCATTTGTTTTAGCAATTTTATTCACCACAAAGGCACTAATACAACATTAATCTACTTAGAGGAAAATGAAGGTTAGCATGAATATGGAGTTAGATGTAAATTAGTCACATCACTATGATCACATCATATTTCTTCCTGACTCACAAAAACAAGTAGCAAATATCTCATTACTTCACTGATACTAGAAGCGCTATCCATCACCTATGTGGCATAATTAACCAAGGCTAAACAACTGAAAATGTCTCGACTGAGAGACACATCAAGGTGCCATCCACAGGAAGCCTGTTTTCTGGACTATGTAACATCTTACCAGATTTTACTGAATGGTTTTATGATAAATGACAATGGTCAACTGCAATGATAAAATAATCAGTCTAGTTTTATTAAGATTTGATCACTTCCACATGCACGTATGAAATAAATATATGGAACACAGATTTTTTCAACAGTTTTTGTAAATGTAGGATGTTCCAAGGTTAGGGTGACCATCTCTACAGTTTACCTAGGACTGAGTGGGTTCCCGGAGTATGGGACTTTCAGTTTGAAAACCAGGAAAGTGGGGCACCTGGGCAACTCAGTCAGTTAAGCATCTGCCTTAGGCTCAGGTCATGGAGTCCCCGGATCCAGTACCTCATGGGACTCCTTGCTCAGCAGGGAGCCTGCTTCTCCCTCTGCATGCTGCTCCCCCTGCTTGTGTGCTCTCTCTCTCTCTCAATCTCTCTGACTGAATAAATAAAATCTTTAAAACCAGCAAAGTCCTGAGTAAACCAAAATGAGTTGGTCACCCTACCCAAAATATTTCAAGATACTCTCTGAAAATTCTTGAATATTCAATTAATTGAAAAGTTTAAATGAAGATATTCCTCACAAATCTTTGTTGGGCAAGAGTAGTTTAGATGGAAGTAGGTAGTATGAAAAGAGCCTGAAAGCTATGTGAGTAGTAATTCCCAAATGAATGGGAATTAGGAATTGAGCAATTTAACTGAATTTGATGGCTATGTGAAGACTGTCCACTTAGTTCTGTGCTCTGGGTCAGAGGTTGCAGGTTTAAAGATGATCAAAGATCAACCCCTGAACAGGAATAATCAACAAAATGTAGCATGTCTTTCAGAAGCAGATATGTTTTTATAATAATTTCAATAATTGTCAACGTGCCAAAATGTAACACTAGAGGAAAGTACAAAATTCCAAATGCTGAAGGTGGCTCTGACCAGCAATAATTGTTGCTGTGCAGATATAAAACATAAAGGTGGTTCCATATACAATTAAAACATGTACAGTGTTTAAAGAAATACTACAAAAGCATTTTTAATAAGACTAACCGGTTGAGGGGAGCCTGGGTGGCTCAGTTGGTTAAGTGTCTGCCTTCGTTTCAGGTCCTGGGATTGAGCCCCACATTAACCTCCTTGCTCAACGAGGACTCTGCTTCTCCCTCTCCCTCTACCGCTCCCCCCACTTGTGTACTCCCTCTCTCACTCTCTTTCTCAAATAAATAAATTAATTAATTAAATAAAACTAATTGGTTGAGAGCATCCCTTTTTGATTATAGGCGTGTTTTTGCTCTCCCAGATAAACTTACCAATTGCCTTTGAGATAGCTTTTATTCATTTATTTTTCTTTTTGCGGAGTGGTTTTCCAGTTCTCATAAAATTGTTGACTCTCTGAGAATCAGCTGCTATGTCATAGATTATAGGAAAATACCACACTTACAATTAAACAGATTCCATCTGGGGTCACATTCTCTTTTCTTATTTAGGTACTCCCTTGCTGTCATGACTCATCCTTTTTTTTAATGCTTTGATTATTTTTTCCCAACAGAAAAAATAAGTTGTTGTCAAGGCCATGTTACAGCTAAGGCTTTTAAAAACATGAGCTGTGGTAATAATAAATATTTTGTAAGCAGGAACTTGTTAGGTCTTTTTCTGATGATTTATATTTGAGGAAGATTAAGATGGAATGAGGTCCTGGTTGAGCTTCCCATATTAGACCACAGTAAGATCTGTGGGGGGCTGACCTGGCTATAGGGAGGCTCAAAATGGACAAAAGTCACTGAACTATATTGTCTCTCAGACAATAATTAGCATCAAGGTTTCCAAAGCAGCTAGCAGAGCAAACTCTAGAGAATCCAGAAGTAAATAAACTCTACTTATACCCTTTAGAGATTCCCTGAGATATACATTTCCCAATTAAGATATTTATTTAGTACAACTTGAGATTATATATCTATATATATTTTAAAGAAGAGGGCTGTAAAAGAGAAGAAAACAATGTTTGGAGAAAAAAATGGGATAGGGAAAGATTTGTTTATTCTTTTTTTTTTCTTTAAACACTGAATAGACTTGATCAGACAGAGGTTCTAGAATAAAAGTAGGTGCTGAAAATAAATTTTCAGAGAGGGAAATTATTAAATTGATGCCCCTGAATCAGCTGAAAAAGAAAGAATCTGGAGTTCAGGAATGTTGCAAACAATAAAGAAGGAGAAGATAGGTAAGTATGAACCTAGATGTTATAAAGTTAAGAACCTTCCCATCTAATGACTTTCATATCTTATTCTAAAAGTAAAGCAAATAGGAGGCTTGAGAATAGGAAAGAATGATGAAATAGCTTCTTAGAAAATTGGAAATGAAGGCAGACTTGGAAAGCATGAGTAATTGCTAAGCAATGGGGAGGCATTTGAAGTTGTAGACCATGATTTCCTAAAGGCACCAATTAGCATGTTTCAGGGCTGAACAATCCCAAACATATGGACTGGCAGAGTAATTCTCAGTTTGGGCTTTGTTAAATGAATACAACAGAAGAAGAACAAGACAAATGAGTTGGGGATTTTTGCTATAAACATATTTTCAGTGATGGGCCATGAGTTCTAAGTTGAATAGAGTGTAATATAAAGAGAAAGGGACTAATCGGTAAAGAAGATAAGGTCTAGAAACCAGAGAAATAAATATTACAGAAAAAAAACTAGTAAACATTCCTAAGTAAAGTAACCTAATTAGATATTATAATACTTAAGCCAAATGTTGGATTTAAGATTTTAAGTTAAGGGGGCACCTGAGTGGCTCAGTTGCTTAAACATCTGCCTTTGGCTCAGGTCATGATCTCAGGGTCCTGGGATTGAGCCCTGCTTTGGGCTCCCTACTCAGTGGGGAGTCTGCTTCTCCCTCTGTCTCTGTCCCTTCCCCCTGCTCCTGTTCTTTCTCTCTCTAATAAATAAATCAAATCTTAAAAAAAAAAGATTTTAAGTTGAATCAGTAAAGGATATAATCAGGATGCTGGATAACTAAGTGGAGTAGTCAATGTAGAAGGAACTAAGAATCTCTAATAAGGAAGGATATAGGAAGAAGACTAGAAGTTTGGTACCTATAACAAATTTTTTAGCCAGAAGAGGTATTCAGGACGTCAGTGATAGTCATGAGTATGAGTACAAATTAGAAGAACCAACATGAATAAGGCTCAAAGTTCAGATTAGCAGGAATAGATAAAATTATAATAAAATTTAATTACAATGGAATGGGGTGAAGTTTAATTGCAGGAAGCAGAATGGATAATTTGAGGAGAAAAATGTGACTTGGGCAAGAAAAGAGAACACAGAGCAATATGTGAAATTAAAGATAGGATGGATAATGGAGGACTTTTGTTTGCTTAGTGACCGAAAACTACTAAAACACTAGGTTTCCAAGGCAAGTATTCTCAGGAGTCTTATTTGGATAGACTGTGCTCTTGAAGGAAAGTTGTCCTAAGGTTAAGATTTTATTACTGCGTTTGACATCCATTCCCATCTGCTTCTGTGTTCATGCTTGTTTCACGGGAAGCCCAAACACTATCTCTCTGAGTCCCTAGGACCTTGGACTCTCAATGGGAACTAGGTCCCAATAATGAGATGCACTTCAGGAAGTTTGGAAGGCAGAGGGGAACCAGAGACCACATACATGCATCTGTGGTGGGGGATAACAATTTCCCATAGACAGCGATGTTTGTAAAGTGTTGGGTCACACATTCTCCTGCCCAGTCACACTCTACTAGCAGTGGTTGTGGCAGGAATGGTGGTAGCATCAACAGTTTTCTGATATTTGGATCTACACATTCAGTAATATCCCCTTATTTCTGCTTCTTCTGCCCTTCAAATGATTTTGTATGTATCCAGTTCCCTGTATTAAAGCCAATCTGTTTGAAAAAACTAAAGTGATTTCTATACCCTATAACCATGACTGAAGGTCAGCAAGAATAGTCATCTCCAAAGGTCCTCGTGATGTATTCAAAACTGAACACATCTTCTTGAAAGAGAAGGCTACCCCTTCTTCATAAAGAGTCCACTTGAACTTTAATTGTGGTCTAAATGGTCTTTTGGCCCAATTAAAGAAATGTCATAATTCCTAAGACTCTTATACAAGTTAGAAATAGCAGCCCCTTCTGGCGGATAGGAACATGAAGGCAGTAGAGAGAACCCAAGATGTAGTGTGGAATCAGAGCCTTCCTTATACACAATCCTAGACCCAAGATAGGCAATTAATTAGTTCCCAGGACAGACATGGTATTTTTTTTTTACCTTTATCAGTTCAACATTTTTAACTTTTGATTTTGAAAATTTGTAGATTCATAAAAGGTTGCAAAAAAAAAATGTATAAGGAGACCCTGTGCACACTTCCCCAGCCAAAATTAACTTCTAACACAACTATAGTATAATATCAAAATCCAGACATTGGTAGAATCCATAGAGTTTATTCATATGTCACCAGTTATACATGAATTCATTTGTGTGTTTGTATGCGTGTGTGTGTATCCTCACAACTTTATCACATAGATGCCTTCTTAACAACCACCAAAATCAAGATACTCAACTGTACCCTCACTCCAAGATTTCTGTGTGTTTCCCCTTTAAAGCCAATCCTATCTCCTCTCTCATCCCTAGCTCCTGGCAACCACTAATCTGTTCTCCATCTTTATAATTATGTTATCTCACAAATGTTACACACATGAAACATGTAGGAAGATGTATCCTTTTGAAACAGTCTCTTCTTAATGAAAAAAGCCGTCTTTCTGAAAATAAAAAAAAGCAATAATGCTTTGCATATTTTGTAGTGAAGTATATAGCATTGTATAAAGGGGATGATATTTAAAACAGCAATTCCAGTGTAAAAACATCCTGAATATAAAGTGTTTGTCATTTTTAAAATATGTCTTTAAGTTCAGAAATGACTTTCAAGTAACACAGCAGTGTCTAAAACAAAGGACTATTGAAATTATTTTTGAAAGAAGATAATTCCTGTGGTATGTGGCCTCATTTCCTATAGTAAACAACTGCACAGATCCAACTAGAGACTTATAAATTTGCTACCTCTTGTTTTCAATATTCGTACTTTCAGGCAAATGAGCTTTGTTACTAATACAACCTTAACATTTATGAACCTTGACAGTGCTTATTTTGGAAGACAATATATTCCACCCACCTTGCTTTTAAAAATTGGAGGAAACTCAACAGAATTCAGCAAACTTTTATTCATGTGGGAAAAGTTGAAATTAAAATAGAAACCCTGAGGAGAATACCTATAACACTGTTTGATTACGAGAGTACCAGAGTGAATTAAATTATTAGCAGGAACATATGAAGACCAGAGCCTCATTTTAAAAACTCTTTCTCTCCTGCTGGAACCCTGTATCTTGGGACAGATCACAAACTCCACGGCTACTCCAACTCAGGATCCTAGGAACCATCTGAGCCACTAAATAATAAATATTTGAACAATTTTTCCCCCAGACAAGTGAGCTCATGTACACAAAGGAATTTTGTACCACTTTCAGATAGGTAGGACAACTTGGAATATGTAAGTGATATGATGAAATATTGTGAATCTTCAAGTGTTTTTATGGTATGTAATAAAAAGAAGAATTTTAGAATTATTACATAAAACCTAGGAAAAATATCCAATACAAATGAAGAAGGTCTAAGAACCCTTTTCTTCTGTGCCAAGAGTTTATATTAGCTTTTTAGGGTTGCCAAAACAAAGCACCACAAATTGAGTGGCTTAGATAGCAGAGATTTATTGTTTCATAGTTCTGGAGTCCGGAAGTCTAAGATCGAGCTCCCAGCTCAATAGCTTTGAGGGGAGATTCTGTTCCGGACCTCTCTCCTTGGCTTGTGGATAGCCATTTTTCTGCTTATGTGGCATTCTGCCTGTGTGCATGCTGTGCCCAAATTTCCCCCTTTCATAAGGACACCGATGGTATTGGCCCACTCTACTCCAATATAACCTCATCTTAACTAATTAAATCTAAAAAAATGTTATTTCCAAATAAGTTCGTATTCTGAGCTACTGGACACATGGACAGGGGGATGGGGATAAAATTCAACTCATAACAGGTTTCATATTATTTGATGAAAATAGTCTTCCCTTGTACTTTACCCCAACTTTTTTTCTGGCAGGAATTGGTACCTGCAGAGGAAATCATGATTGAGCACAACTGTAATAAGCTTCTGGTCATCCTCCTCTGTGAGTGGAGACAAGTCACCTTGGACCACATTTTGATTTTCAGGGAAGAGTCACTTGTGAAGCTCTTTCTAAAAGTTTTATTACTGTGCAGTAAGCTGACAGTTATTGCCTTGAGGATAAAATGTGATAGGGCCTTCACTGATTAGTCTGACAAAAACAACTTCTTTCCATAACCTTGTAAGTGGACCTTGCCTGCAGAGAAATATTGGCAAAATTATGGCAGAGCATCCTATAAGGAAAGGGATTGAGAACCCAGTTCCTTTGTTTTGTGGAGTCTCTAATGGACTAAGTCTCCCCACTGAGGCTCATCAGCACTGAAAGTACCGGTAGTCCTCCAGAAGATCTTTCAGTAAAGGTAGGAGTAGTTTGAACCAGAGAACTGGTTTAACAATGTAGGAAGTTACTGGGAAAAAGGTTCATTCAGGTATATTGTAAGTCCATGTCAAACCTCTGTGTCTTGTCACAGAGACCTGGCAGTGCCTGTGAGTATACTCCAAAGAGCAGAAGTCTTAGGAGACCAAAAGTAGAGTGATTGTTGTCATGCATAAAATGGAAGACATTGTCCTTGCTAAAAGGTCACCGATTCCTGTCCAGGGAGCTGGGCTAGCAAGACAATTGTCACAGTATTGGATAGGAATTTCCTGAAGAGCACAACTGAGATCAAAATAATGGCAGATGGAATCCAAGGCCCACCATTCACTTTTCACCCAGTGTTTGCAAGTAGGAGTGGTCCCTTTGGCAATAGTAAGTCTGCTACATTTCTAGGAAAATCTGAGAAAAAGATGCCCAGGTCTGCAGTGAGTGGTAGGTTTCCTGGAACAGATCCTGGATATCACACTAATTCTCATAGGTCATGTGAATAATGTAGCTATTTTCAAACATGTGATTTTTTATATGCAGCATATGAGCGCTGATTTTATTATTGTTCCTGATATTTCCCTCCTTATAGGAGGATTATACTTCCCTACCATTTTGATATCAGGTTTGACCATATCACTCACTTTGGCCATTGAAATATGAGTAATGTGCACCACTTCAGGTAGAAGCTTCAAGAGTTATCTTCTGGCTCTGCCATTTTTTCCTTGCCTTTTGCCACAATACAAGAATTGTTCCAGAGAGAAGCTGTTTTTTCATCCTGGTCCCAGAATGAAGACAGAACAGAGCTACATCAGAAACAATTCTTAATGAACAGGAATGTGAATGAGAATTACAATTTTGTTGTTCAAAGCCAATAAGATTTTGGGAGCAGTTTGTTACACAGTTTAACTTACCTGGACCAAAATAGGAGATCTTATCAGTTACAATCCCTTTGCTCATTTGATAAAAGGAATTTGAACAAACTCTAGGATTATCACTAATTTTCTGGAAGATAGACTTTCGGTGCTTAATATTCTAAGTATTAGTGGGAGCTTCTGGTGGCAAATGGCAGAAACCCATATAAAAGTGGCTTCAAGTGTTTTTTAAAGGGTTTATTGGTTTACATACTAAAAAGTCCAGAATTGGTGGTATTCTGGATGTCCCTAGATGTCTTCAGGACTTTGTAGTTTACTCTCTATTCCCTGGTTCTGCTTTTTGTTTTCATTGGTCCCTTCTCCACCCATTTTTTCCTCATACCAGCAAGATGACTTACATCATATGTTCTCAGCAAGAATATCATCTTTAGTTCTGACTAGTCAGGGTTCAAACTCTCATTGAATATTTAATTTTAATTTCTCTATTTCATGTATTCTCTCTTCTAAGACCACAGGGAACTCACTGGTTCCAGGCTATTTAATTTATGGGCTGGGGTGAGGCAGGGCCTGCTATATTTGATTAAATATGAATTAGGACCACAATCTGAGTGTGGCACAGGCTGAAGATGCTTATTTCTTGCAGGAACCTCTAATTTTTCCCAACCACAGCAAACTTCTTCACCTTTTCTGCAGGCCAGGGGGAGAAATTCGTCGCGTTCCCATTTATCTTATGATAGGGTAGAATTAAGTATTCTAAACTTTACACAGATGACTCAATATCAGCTCCCCAAGTACACAGAGCCTGAAGCCTGGATACCACCCTCTGCATGGATGCCAGAACCTCATGCCCTAAACATTAAAGTCCAGATCAAGTTCATATATCCACGTGCATCCGTCAGCCATGATTCTTGGTTATTGCTCTTAGAGATTATTCCTCATAACTGACTCTTTTTTTAAGATTTTATTTGTTTAGGGGCACCTGGGTGGCTCAGTCAGTTAAGCATCTGCCTTTGCCTCAGGTCATGATCCCAGGGGCCTGGGATGGAGTCCCATGTCAGGTTCCCTTAGGGACCCTGCTTCTCCCTCTCCCTCTGCTACCCCCCCCTTGCTTGTACTCTCTCTCTCTCTGTCAAATAAACAACAACAACAAAAATGCTTAGATTTTATTTGTTTATTTGACAGAGAGAGAGAGAGAGGAGCAGAGGGAGAGGGAGAGAGAGAATCTCAAGCAGACTTTGCACTGAGCACAGAGCCTGAGGCCGGGCTCGATCGCACAACTCTGAGATCATGACCTGAGCCACCCAGGTGCCCCCATCATGGCTGGCTTTTAGAGTTTTCTTTCTCTTTTTTAATGGCTATGCACCAAAATTTATTATATTTTATCTAGTGATCATATATGCTTGATTCAGAAAAGATGTTTTCCACATTAGCTCAGTATACCAGGCTTTTAGTGACTCCTTTATTCATTTGCAACTTCCAGTAATCTTTGGTCCATGTAAAATTAGATACACTATTTTGTTCATCTCAGAATTTAGCACTGAGTTGAGCATAGAGTAAGCACTCAATACATATTTCTCAAATGAAGAGAGGCAGTAGAACATAGGTTTAAAATTTTGCTTGAAACCAGGTTGCCTGAGTTCAAATCCTGCTCTAACACTTAGTAATACAAGCTATGTGTTGGCATAACTTTTAACCTCTCTGTGCTGCAGTTTCCTCCTGAGTAAGTAGAATAATAATGACATACCTGCCTCATGAGGTTGTTGTAGAGATTAAATGAGTTAATATCTATGAAGAAATTAGATGCCTGGCATGTAATAAGTGCTAATGGAATGTTAACTCTTATTCTTTGTATTTTCACTATTAATAACAAATTCATTTAGCAGTAGGTAAACCTTTGAATATTATATAATACAAACAGTTATCTCCTCTTCTTATGTATATAGCTGGCAGGAAGTCAAATCTTCTTGAAGAATGTTGCTGGAAAAAAATAGCCCAGAACTGAGATCTGGTGTTTGTAAATCAAGTGTGATAAATTATAGCAAAATCAGCAAGTTATTACAGGCTCAGAGCTGTTCTCTCACCCAGCAATCAAGTGACCATCTGGGGTCAGGTGGGTGGGGACTGGAGCCCACAAAACAAAAAGAAGGTCCTAGTGTCATAAAAACACCCCAGAAAAAATATTTAAAGAAACTCATATTTCCTACTAAGTACAGAGTTCCTCTTAAGGAGTAATCTATTTGTATCAGAATGGAGAATTCCAAAATGTCTCCAGGGAGTACATTGGTAGAATCATCTTTCTAGATTGGAAAAAGAAAAAAAAAAGACATACAACTAGAAACACTGATTTGGAAAAATTGCTTTAGTCCTAAGAACTGCCAAACATTTAAGTTCAATAAATTCAAGAATTGCCCTCTTCCAGCTTAGAAATAGTCATGCTCTTGCAATATACAAAACTCACAGTTGGGGGAGTCCTTCTGCTGAATCTTACTGATTTAGATGCACCAGTGTTGGAATCATATCTCAAAATAGAAAGAGAAAACCAGGCAGTGACAATTTATGAATCAACAGCAGTGATGCTATTTCTACTCCCAATACCGAATGTATAAAATGTTTCCATTGCATATAAATGTTTTGGCCTTGGTTGTTTTCAAAACTATTTTTAACTGATATATTTAGCAAAATAATGTGTGATCATCTTCCCTACATCTTGACCGGGCACCTGAAACTGAACTATCCTCTCTGATAAACTGAAGGCATGGGAGAACAGCAGGGTCTCTATTTGCTCTTTTAACAGGCAGGCTAATCGCATAGAAACAATCAAAATGTTCACAAAATGAATTTAGTCTGTGTCTTTCTCACTTTCGGAGAGCAAAGGGTAGAATGGATTTACTTCAAACTATCATCGAGGCTTTAAGTTTTTTTTTTTGTTAAAGATGCGGGGGTGGCAGGATCAGTGAATAAATAAATATATACAATATCATCTTCTATTAGATTCAGACAGCTTCATTTAGGACAATATTGACATAATAATTACTTGTGCTTGCAGAAAATGATCATGTAGATAATATGCTTTTTTATAAGTCCTTAATGGAAAGAAATCTACATGACTTTATCTGGGATATATATTTAATAGCTCATCCAATTTAAACATATTAACACATCTGTAGATGCTATCTGCTATCTAAAAAGGATGATATAACAAAATGCAGGGTTAGGATACCTTGGCAGTATTGATGTTTTTATTATTAACTATAGAGAAGTTTATTGGTATAATAATAATATGTAATTTAATATGATTTAATATATTAATAAATAATATGTAGTTTACTGGTATATAATAATATAATAATGAATCAAGCATAAGTTAAAAATGTTTTATTTTATTTTATTTTTTATTCAAATTCAATTAGCCAACATACAGTTCATCATTAGTGTCAGATGTGGTGTTCAATAATTTATCAGGGCAATTACACTACTAGGTATTTACCCCAAAGATACAGACATAGTGATCCAAAGGGGAACCTGCACCCCAATGTTCATAAAAATATGTTTTAAAGAAATATCATTGAGCAAATAGTTTGAGTAATACCCAAAGTTGTGTTTTCCTGTTAGAATATACAACTTGAGAAACAAAATTTCTAGAAATAAATTTAAGCATTTTGGCTTACAACTTACATTAGAATTTGACGAGGTGTTTGATAAAGCTTTTCATTTTACTGAAATTAGAAATGGGTTCATGAATAGTTTTGGTGATGTTCTATAAACACATGTATGTAGCTGTATGCATTTAGCCATTGTTTCTTTTTCTTTCTTTTCTTTTCTTTTCTTTTTTTTAGCCATCGATTCTTGAATGCTTCTGCACAAACCCTCTACTGCTGAGCTTAAGCTTCACCACTGTGCATCCTTCCACTGTATGATCTGCAAAGTGCTTGCTCGGCTCCCCACTAACTAATGTGCAGGCAGCTTCTGATGCCTAGCGCTACAAGGGGTGGACTTTATATCCAGCCTGACCTTTGGCAGGAGATAATAATAACCCAAAAGCTCTCCTTTAATTTTAAACACGTGAACAAATAATAATTAACAACAAAGTGTTTTTTTTCCTATGTTCCACTATAAATGTTGCCTTTTCGCCTGACCTTTAACAAAGTAGGGCACCCTGTGATGACTTACCACTTCATAATCCCTTAAGCTTAGACTTCCAAACACATGAAACAGTAGATGTGTATGCTCTGTTCAGGAACGGGCGAGACGTTAGTGAACATGAGGCATGTTCTTAGGAAAAGTGGCAGGAAATGTTGATAAGAGGCCACAAAGACAAGTTGTAGTTAGATCGTAAAGAATACTGTAGGTGGGCTAAGGAATTTGGCCTTTATAGTATCTGTAAGTGGTCCCGGATTGAAGGATTTTATGCATTTATAATGAGCACTCTAATAGCAGGGTAGTCTGTGGGCATAATACACCTTTAGAGGACTTTTTGCAATAATCCAGGTGTGGGTTGATGAAGGTCTGTGCTGAAGCAATGGCCATGGAAAAATGGAGAACGGAATGAGCCAAAAAATAATAGGCAGGTGAAAGTAACAGTATTTGGTTTTGGATTGGGACACTGGAAGAGAGCGCATGCCAGGAAGTCAGGCAGATGTGGGTAGAAACACTGGTTTCACCACTTACTGCCTAAGACTACTTGGACATAACACTCAAACTCTGTGGTTCAATTTCCTCATTGGTAAGGTAGAGAAAACAAAAATAAATAGCTAGTAAGCTTGTTATGAAGACAAAAATTAATACATACAAAGCATGTAGCGCTCTGCCAAGTACAAAGTAAAAAGTCCATAAATTTAACTTCATGTAGGATGGGTAAACACTTAAGAAAGTCTGAATTTTCTGACTGGGTGTTGCATCAGGATGCCACAGAGGCGATGAATACACTGTACTTGGTGAGAATCCATGATTCAATGAGTGGAAGAAAATATAATTCCTATGACACAGATAAAAAATATTTTACAGAACACAGATTTTTTTTTATTACATTTAGTATTAATGACTTTCAGCAGAATCTCTGGTTGCTGATCTTGTCCTGGGTGACCTGTCCTGCCTCTTTGATTAATTGATCCTTCTAGAATTCTAAGAGACAGCATTTAACTCTGTAGCTTTTTAGGCAACCCCTTATTTCAAAACTGGCTGATGATTTTAGGCTTAGTTTCCAGCCTCAGGTCATGCCCTTGTCAGGGCACCCCAGCTGCTCCACACCAGGAGGCACTTGGTTCTCCATTAAATGCTCCTGTGAAGCCCTAGTAACCATGGTGATAATCCTCAGAAGGCACAGCCCCATCACCATCGTGACCTTTTGACCATCCATAGTGAAAACCACAATACCTTCCTCTTTGAATGTTTTAAAATATACACTCATGTGGTCTGCTTTCAGTCAAGGGAAAATACCACTTGCTCATGCTGACAGCTGCCTCAGATCCATCAAAGCAAGATGCCAATGATAAAATGCTGTTCTAACATAATTTGGGACAAAATGCAATCACTTTTTTTTTAAGATTTTATTTATTAATTTGACAGAGAGAGAGAGCGCGTGAGAGCAGGAACACAAGCAGGGGGAGTGGGAGAGAGAGAATCAGGCCTCCCGCTGAGCAGGGAGCCTGATGTGGGACTCGATCCTGGGACCCTGGGATCATGACCTGAGCTGAAGGCAGATGCTTAACGACTGAGCCACCCAGGCGCCCTGCAATCAGTCTTTTATCACTAAAGGGCAGCCAGCATTTTTCAATCCTACTATTCTGGGGCCTGCGACGTTTGCTTACTGCTTTAAAAGACTTTTTTTGTATGAAAAAAAAAAATGTTCAGTGTTTCTCCAAGAGAAATATTAGAAGCAAAGAGTGTTATAATTAAAATGAAACCTAATCAATCTTCTAGCTCTCTGCCTAATTCTAAATAAAAGGGAACTGAAGTACAAAAATAAGACAGAATGACTTGCCCCAAACAGCAAGCCTCTGAGTGACCATGCTGAGACTTTAAAGTTCTCTCTGGATTTCTCGACAGGCCTTTTTTCTACTGCGTTCTGCTCCTTACTGGGTAGCAGAACAGTGGTGAAGCTGATTATGCTGTTACAATGAGGTTTTTTCTATTTTAAAGATCAACAACAACAGAATAGCACCACTGTAAGTGGGAAGAACAATCTTTGAAGTCAGGCAACTGAGCTCAAAGCCAGCTTCCGCCACTGTGCGCCAGTTTACAATCTTTCATGTTTTCAGTTTCCTCATTTACAAAGGGCAACAAGTTATCTGCTTACAGGGCCAGTGTGAGAATTAATTAAAACCATCCATATAAAATGCCTGGCATTAAGGCAAGTTCATTTCTCTTTCTTACTGTGGGGGTGGGGAGAGAGGAAGAGGGAGAGAGACTTATTTCAAATTTAATGAAGTGATAGCATGGCTATATTAAATAAAAAATTAACATTAGATTATATGAGGTTTCTTGGGTTATTAACAGGGTTTCCCTGCAAAAAGTTATTTAACTTTCCTGAAGTAGTGGAAATTTGGGGAATGGAAAAGTTTATTATTCTGTTTTTTAATTATATGGATATATTAAATCTTACAACTGGAAACTATATTTTCCCCCATGTGGCAAATATCTGTGAAATAAACTTTAGTCTCCCTGTATCCAAATAGAGGTGCCAAATATTCCACAGTTTTATTCATTATTAACCACGCAAAGTCTTTCAACATGCACTTTGCACCCCTTCTTTTGAGAAGCAACTTTAGTTTTATTCATAAGCCCCATGCATAAGGGTTAAGTAAGAAAGGCTATTTTAATAAATATCAAATTACAGTATCATCCTTCTCCACTGGGCTAGCAGAGTGCTATGGTGTATTATTTGAACCAGGGTTCTTAGGAGCTTCTGGTTATGAATCTTTGGTCCGGCGAGATTATGGATTGTTCAAATTCTCCTCTGTGCATTGCATAATGTCTCGGGAGACGAATGGTCCGGGGGTGTATGCAGTCCAGCTGACACTGTCCGTGGTCAGGAGTGGACCACAATGCAGGCTTGGGAAATATCAGAATGGCTTTTGCACAAAACCTCTGTCAAGCAGCCTGAAAATCAGAGGCACTCTTTTAATGCTTTATCTTCAAATAAATAAATTGTATAAATCATCCTTATAAAATGTCTTAAAAAGTATTTTGAGTATGGTAGAGATAAAACAATTGAAGGCTGAGAATCAAGAGTCCTAGATCCTGAGCCCAGTTCTGCCACATTTGACTTCGAAAGTCATATGACCTTTGGGTATCTCGTTTTCATCACCAACAAAATGAGATTAACACTGCTTGTGCTCCCTCACAGGACTGTTGAAAGACCCAAAGACCAGAAATATACTTTGAAAAGCATAAGAAAAAAATGCAAATACAAGGTAATGTGAATTTTAGAACTTCCAAGGTCACTCTTTTATAGACCTTTTTTTTTCTTTTTACATGTTTGGAAAAAGAAAGTGCCTTTTTAAGCAGTGTGATCTGAAACATTACATCTTTTAAGGAGAATCAAAACAATAGAGTAACTTTTTTCTCCTATCAGTGGACACTAATGTTTTTTGACTTTCAGACCCAGCTGAGTCAAATGGGGTATATCAACTCTATGATTAACTTCAAAGTAGAAGTCAAATGTTTGCTACAATTTTTTCCTATATGAAAATGGCTGGAAGGTGACCGCTCCTGGTCTACGTAGGCACCTATCCCCAGATCCCACGGAGAATGACATTATTAACAACTCCCTGGGACAGAATTCTAAAATAAACAGGCTGGGTTCAATGTGACACTATGAGGTTGGCCACTTTCATACTGAGCCCTTACTTAGTACTTCCTCTTATGTCTGTTTCCTCCCAAAGCTGTGGATTCCTTGGGAGCAGAGAAAGTATCTTATTCATCTTATTATCCGTCCTTCTTTTATAAGATAGTGTTGTGTGAATTGTTGATACAAATGATAGTCTGTTAAATAAATAATTACCATTTCTATGTGTGTAGCTGTTTTGCTAACTAGTACTTATTGAACACATACAATGTCCTTGGTCACTATGTTACAGACAAGTCTTAATTTCTAAGGGGATGTTATAAACAAAGCTTAGAACATGGTAAGCCCTTAGTAAGTGCTAACTGTGATTGAGTTAATGATCATTATTCCTTTTTTTTAGCCATAGAAATGTTTTATTATTATTATTCCTCTTTAACGGATGAGGAAACTAAGTTTCAGAAATGTGAAGTTGACCATAAAGCAAAGACTTGCACAGATCTATCTGATGGCAGACCTTGTACTTAGCCATTTTACTCTACTGCTTCTCCATACGAGAGGTGAGTGTGATACTGAAATGCTGCCCCAGACAAAAGTGCCATGTTTGTCTCTTATTACAAAATTACCTATCCGTCTCTATGATTTGACAATCCCTTGAAAGAGTCTGTGAACAGTTTGGTCAACTCATTGTATGTCTCCTTACTCAGATCCCATTTCAGAGTGTTGTCTCCTTATTGTACCTTGCTCATTCTGGCCTTCATCACATGTGCATTGCTCACAGGCTGACTTTCTGTGTTAGTAACTTATGATGCTTACCAATGTACATGCTATGATATTTTTTTGTTCAGGTGAACAGTCTCAGCTTTGTGTTATTTTATGAAATATTATCGTTTGATTTTATTCTTTATAAAACCAATACTCTATTATAAAGAACTTAGTAATACAGAGAAGCAACAAGGAGAAAAAAAGACTCATCCATAATCACACTATTTACTGATGTCCACTATTTATTTTTTTTAAGATTTTATTTATTTATTTCAGACAGAGAGAGAGGGAAATAGAGAACACAAACAGGGGGAAGGGGCAAAGGGAGAGGGAGAAGCAGACTCCCTGCTGAGCAGGGAGCCTGACGTGGGGCTCGATCCCAGGACCCTGGGATCATGACCTGAGCCAAAGGCAGACGCCTAACTGACTGAGCCACCCAGGTGCCCCTGCTGTCCATAATTTAGTAGATGTCCTTTCCTATGTATGATATGTATGTGTATGCTTGTATAAATAGTGAGTGTGTGTATATACATAACCATACACACATGGTATCATACCACACAAACAATACCCATTAGGTGAATTCTGTTTTCTAAGTTAATAATATATCTTGAGCTTCTTTCCATTACATAAAATAGTCTTTCAAATTATCTGTTTACATAGTAATACCTCATATAAACATATCACATGTTATTTAAACAATCCTCTACAATTAAGTACTTTATTTTCTATTGTAAACACAAAGTTGCAAGCCTTATCATGTAGGTGAATATTTATTCACATCATTACTGATTTCCTTTAAATTACTTCTAGATCTTTGTCATCTCCAAATTTGTAGTTTTACACAGAGGAGAGTTTGTTTTAATCTGTAGTAAACTGTCTACAGGAAGGTCATATAGCTAACGCACAGAGTGGCTTGGATCCTAATTTTCATTATATATGACTTAAAATTCTCTACAAGTTCCATTGTACCATATGGTCCCCTATCACAGCATACTAATCTATGTACAAGCCACATACCCAAAATGCATGAGGGAATTTTAAAAAGAGAAATAGGAATGCTTATCCCAGGGAAATTGTAATTTTGATGGTGTGGTCATATTTTGGAATCATCCTTGCATTTAAATTTTTAATCTGCAAAATGCTAGAGGGAGCTGGACACACAGTTTCTAAGTTCCAGAGGTCTAACCATGAAGTATATTGGCCATTCTAATGAGCTCGGCAATTTTAAGGGGAAGAAAATGCATTTATTGATTTGGCTCAGCTGTCTCGATTTGGGAGCTGTCCCAGTAATCTCATTACTATGGTATGTATGCTTTTATTCCCTCAGCATCAGAATTAAGTCTATATATAGAAGCAGCAGCTGCATTCTCAGCAAGACCTCAAGGTATCAAATGCACCCAGGAGCTCTCAACTACTCATTTTCATTAACACAAGGCACTAATGACAAATATCTTTTTCTTTACCTGAACGTTATTTCAAGCCCATGGATTTTTTTTTTTTTTTTTTTTGCGCCTTTATATATCTTTGTCTAAATTAATGCACAACTTTTGTGATTTCCAGATTCGGGCCTTAAACTCTTAGATTTTGGCAGAGATTGGGATATATTTAAGCAAAACTTCTTTTTAATCTGACTCATGAAATTACCATATTGGACCTTAGAATATTTCAGGAATTTAATACAAAGAAAAATGCAATAACTAAAGAGAGACATTGTTTACTTTAATTCATGTTCTTTTCATCACACAAAACATTTTTAAATAATTATACATTTTTTTCTCACCAAGAGAACCTCTCTTCAGTGCTATTCCTTTACATTTTCCTCTCTTCTGCATGGAAAAATATGCTTATATACAGAAAGTCTGTCTTGCTAGAGTCTCCAATTCACCATCACTTGCCATATGCAGTGCATAAATTTATAATGTGTTAAGCTTCAAGAACAGCTGACGACAAATTTCAGCTTTCCGACCTAGGTTTAATTCCACCTAGACTCTCTGTCCCCTTATATTAGCTCTGTGTGCTGTGAAATGCTTTTATGACTAATCAAGTATCTTCTGCTGCAAAGATTTTAAGGGCTCTTAGGGAAAATGAAAACCTGTATTAATAAGAACTTGTGAAGTGCGAATGAATTTTGTTTGTCTGAATGCCACTTTTTTTCTCCCTTATCTTTGAAAGGTCATGGGCTTTCAAACAGAGGTTTTCCCTATGACAAATTCTATGACATTCAAGTGAAATGTTGGGTTATAAAGTTACCTTCTTAAACAGTAAGATTAGTCCTTGATTATTACCGAATGAGCTCTAGTATCTCAAGCAGAGACTATGTTCATCTTATTTCCATTTGCTGGAGGCAAGATGTAGTGTATTTCATCTCTTGCCACTAAAAAATTATGTAATTTTAAAGGAGGAAGAGGATGTTTCAACAACCTCATTTTATAGATAAAACAAAGGGAAGTTAATGCCACTCAACCAGATAATGACAGAGCTGCAGCTAAAGTGTGGGTCTCCCAAGTACCTTTCAAAATAACACACAGAAAGACACATTTGATCTTCTTAAATGCTGAAGCATAAGTAGAAAGCCCACTTGCCTATTTAAATTACCACGGAGTCTAAAAGAAAGAAAAGAAGTTTGGAAAGATCATATTCAGAAGCCTAACAAAGAAAGTGTTTTGTTTATTTGATTAAAAAATCTCTCACTAAGTAATGTGTCAAATCAAATCAAAACTGGGTACTACTAATCCAAATTAAGATAAAATGAATCCATCTGAGAGTAGCAGGATAATGAAGTAAATTATGACAGAAAAGAAAAGATCCAAAATGATTCCAAACAATAAATCATCATTAACTTGAGAGTTTGAAATAAATGATGGACATGGTGAACAGCTCATTAATCATCTAAAAATATTTTTTTTTAAATGAGAGATTAGGGCACTTCCTAGAATGATGGCTTCTTGAATAAAAACATCTCAGCCACTTTCTTACTTAAAATTTACTGAAATGACCAGAGACATATAAAGTTGGGAGAAAATAGTTTCCGTCCCTGGAAACTAAAATATAATGCTGTCCATATCTCGTAAAACATGAAGTCACATTCTGCTACAAATAGGAATATACTGAGTGGTAATAGTAAGAACCAACTCACGACCCCTCTCCTCTGGAACACAAGACAATTCCAAATGTACTAACAAAAGATATGTGAGGAGAACACTGCTAACAAATCCCAATTTGCAAGGGCAGAGGTAAGATATTGATGTATAGCAAAGCATTCTGAACCAACTGTGCTAGAAAACCCTAGAGAGAGTTTTGCTATGGCACCTGTGAAAATGAAGCCTCTGTCACAGCTCTACTATTTCTTCTCCATGCGACCCCTGTTAGTTAACTACTCTTTCTGTGACTTTCATTTCCTCAAAAGTAAATCAATGATACTTTTCTCATAGGTTTGTGGAAAGGGGGAGATGAAGCAATACGTGCAAAGCTTTAATCATGGTGATTAGCTGAAAACAAGCACTTAATATGTGGCAGCCACTATTACTATTAGCATTACCATCATAATCATGACCATCATAATCATGATCCTCCCCACCTCAAGAGGCACGGACCTTCCCTTTTTATAGCAGTGCAACGAAAAAAGCTGGGCACGTTCTCTATGTGGAAACAGGACAAACAGAAAATTAGCACCAGAAAGCTTGTTCCTGGTGGTAGATTTATGCAATAAAATGGCATGGAGACCAAGTTCCCTATGCTATAACTGTACCTCAGGCCCCTCACCATTTTTCTCAGAATGTTGAGATCAAAGAGCTGGTGATATAAATATGTATCAACCAGCCCTTCAACTTAAAATCTGAAAAAAAGGATTCTAAAAGCACTCAAGTAAGGAGGCTATTTTAGAACATACTTCCAGAAGAGAATTCTCATCCTATCTAAATGTCGAAGAACAAAAGTACAAAATCAATATGGAAGCTTTGGTAGGCCGAAGAAGGCACCCCCCCACCCACCCTGCCAAGATGTCCACACCCTAATCCTCAGGACTTTTGAATATGTTGTCTTATATGATAAAAGGGAACTTGCAGGTGTGATTTAATTAAGAATCTTCAGATGGGGGAAATTATGCCAGTGAGCTCAATGAAATCACAAGGGTCCTTTTAAGAGGGAGGCAAGACCATCAGTTAAGTCAGAGTAAGAGATATGACAATGGAAGAAAGAAGTTAGAATGGTGTACAGAGAGGGTCACCAACCAAGGAATGCAAGCAGCCTCTAGAAGCTGGAAAAGGCAAGGAAACAGATTTTTTCTGAATTCCAGAACTGTCAGATAAAAAGTTTGTGTTGTTTTTAAGCTACAAATTTTGTGTTAATTTGTTAAAACACCAATAGGAAACTAAAAAAGTCTTTGACATTATTCTTCAAGAAAAGGCTAAGTTATAATGTATCCCTTTAAAAACATATAAGAAGAACATTCTTGGAAAAAGGATTAATGCAAAAAAAAATGGAAAAAAATCCTCTCTGCAGTATAAACAAAATTCAAAAATACTTGGAAAATATGCAGAAATAAATATAAAACTGTAAGGGGAAAATGGAAGGAAGGGATCAACAGAAATAAGAAGAAAAATGAAAGTAATCACCATGATCTGAATGTTTGTGCCCCCCTCCACTTATATACTGAAATCCTAACCCCCAAAGGTTATGGTATTAATAGGTGGGGGCTTTGTGACATGCTTAAGTCATGAGGGTGGAATTTTCATGGATGAGATTAGTACCTTTTAAAAGAGACTTCAGAGAGTTTCCTTAGCCCCTTCAGATACTTAAGAATACAATGAGAAGTCTGAAATTCAGAAGAGGGACTTCACCTGATCCTGGGCTTTCATCCTCCAGTACCATGAAAGATAAATGTTTGTTGTTCATAAGCCACTATGGTATTTTGCTATAGCAGCCCAAACAGACTAAGAGTAATTGATATCTTTTCTTATTTTTAAAGATTTTATATTTAAGTGATCTCTATATCCAATATGGGGTAATTGATAATTGCAAAGCAGAACTTAAAATGATAATAGGAACAGTTAAGTGCAGGAGGGACACTGCAGAAAAGAGATCAGTTATATATAAGATAAACACAAGCAATGATCTCATGATGCAAAAAAAAAATGAAAATGCTAGATTATAGAGATAATAGAGATCTACAGATAAATCTGTAGATTTATCTAATTATCTATTATCTAAAGATAATAGAGATCTACAACACATGCTATCCTTCCTAAAGAAAAGGGTGTATCAAAGAAAAGTAACAAGAAAAAACACAACAGGAGTATGTGTTTTGAGCAAATTCTTGGTTGCTTTCAATTAAGATAATATGATTAAAGAATGTTAGACAAAATACTTTTTTTTAAAAGATCACCACTATAATTAAGCAATCCAGCTTCGCTTCACTAATTGTGTGACAGCATGGAATTATATGCTTCTTGATGAGAACCAATATAAAGAACATAATAATATCTAAGAATAATTCTTAGAAAAAATGTTGAGCCTGAATCTAATCAAGCCTTTGGACCTAACTTCCAGTTTATCTGGGAATATATGGGAAAGAAAAACAAGATAAATAATACCACAATCAGATTGATGCAGAATATAGACCATTCTACAATGCAACAGATCTCATCACTTCAAAATAAATGCCATTAAATTAAAATGAGAACTATTTCAGAATACAAGGCCATAAGATCGACTGTAATTTATAAATCCTATATTTGGTTGGAAAAATATAACAATAGAAGTTATTTTTGGAACAACTAGAAAACTTTGAAGATCTCCATTTTAAATGTACAAAATATTAATTTTCTTAAAAATATGCATGCAGATGCTCTAGGTGCTAAAGTCTGCAACTTCTTTGAAATAGTTCAGCATATATGCACATATACATACATGTTTGCAAATAGGTATGACAAATATTAATGTAATTATTTCTGAGAAGTGAGTTTATCAACATTCATTGTATTATTCTTTATCTTATATATTTAGGAATGAGTAAAAAGCACTGGAAAGAGTAAATGTAAATAAATACCAAATTCACAAAAATAATAGAATAATGCCTTTTGAGTTTGAAGTACATCTAACTAAAATGTACGGCATTATATGCAATGACGTGGATGGAACTGGAGGGTATTATGCTGAGCAAAATAAGTCAATCAGAGAAGGACATGTATCATATGACCTCACTGATATGAGGAATTCTTAATCTCAGGAAACAAACTGAGGGTTGCTGGAGTGCTGGGGGGTGGGAGGGATGGGGTGGCTGGGTGATAGACACTGGGGAAGGTATGTGCTATGGTGAGCGCTGTGAATTGTGTAAGACTGTTGAACCACAGACCCGTACCTCTGAAACAAATAATACATTATATGTTAAAATAAAAAAAGAAGAAGATAGCAGGAAGGGAAAAATGAAGGGGGGGAAATCAGAGGGGGAGATGAACCATGAGAGATTATGGACTCTGAGAAACAAACTGAGGGTTCTAGAAGGGATGGGGGTGGGGGGATGGGTTAGCCTGGTGATGGGTATTTAAGAGGGCACGTACTTAATGGAGCACTGGGTGTTATATGCAAACAAGGAATCATGGAACACTACATCAAAAATTAATGATGTAATGTATGGTAATTAACATAACATAATAAAATTAAAATAAAATAAAATGTATGGCATTAATAACATAGCGGTCAATGCAATTAAAGTGTTCTGTACATCTTAGCACTTTTAGAGAAGTGTTAAAAGTAAGAATTTGCGGGGCGGAGCAAGGTGGCGGAGGAGTAGGAGACCTGGATTTCGTCTGGTCTCAGGAATTCAGCTGAATAGGGATCAAACCATTCTGAACACCTACGAACTCAACAGCAGATCGAAGAGGAGAGTAGCAACAACTCTCTGAACAGAGAAGCGACCACTTACTGGAAGGTAGGACGTGCGGAGAAGTGAATCCGAGGCGATATTCGGGAGGATAGACGGCGGGGGAGGGGGCCTCCGTCGGTCGCTTCTGGCAAGTGATAGAGCCGCAGAGCACAAAATTGGAACTTTTAGAAGTTGGTTCCGCTGAGAGACATCACTCCAGTGGCTAAGCAGGAGGTGGAAACCTCGCGGGACAGTGTGGACTCAGGACCCTCGGGGTCACAGAAAGACCGGGGGTACCTGAGTGCAGCAGAGCTCCCAGGTATCGAAGCGGGGAAGCCGGGTGCAGAGACAGAGCCGAGGTGTGGGCTCTCAGCTCGGGGTGGCCATAAACTGTGATCCGTGGCCCAGTTGGGTCACTGCACCTCCAGCAGGGACCCCACAAGCAGCAGAGCTGGGGAGACTCCCCTTCCTCCCCTGGGAGGAGCGGTGCGGGAGTGCACCACAGGGATCTGCTGGGTTTGGAGATTCTACACGGGGTCGGGTGCCAGAGATAGAAACGCTCGGTCACAGGCCGGGTGAGCACGGAGTGCGGCCGGAGACGGGAGAGACGGGAGTGATTGACTGCTTTTCTCTGGAGGCACACTGAAGAGCGGGGCCCCGAGTTCTCAGCTACTCCAGGCAGAGAGTGGGAGGCCACCATATTCCCCTGGTCCTCCAAACCTGTACCGAGAGCTTGCAGGGAACAAAAGCTCCTGAGAACAAACCCGAGCAGCTTAATTAGCCCGGACCGACAAGGGCGGGGCAATTCCGCCTCCGGCAAAGACATTTGGGAACCACGGCAACAGGCCCCTCCCCCAGAAGATCAGCACAAACAGCCAGCAAGCCAAGAACAAGTTTACCGATCAAGGAGAACTGGAGAACTCCAGCGTTAGGGAAATACTGCACATAGAATTCATGGCTTTTTTACCATAATTCATTAGTTTTTAAAGTTAATTTTTTAACTGTTTTTGGGGGGTTTTTTGAATTTTTCTTTTTCCCTTTTTCAACCAACATCTTATCAATCCCTTTTATAAAAAAACATTTTTATTTTTCATTTTTAGAGTCATATTTATCCCTTCATAGTAGTTACCCTTATTTTTGGAATATATACATATAAGTTCTTCTCTCTTTAAAATTTTGAGATACAGTTTCTTCTAACAGATCAAAATATACCCTAAATCACTAGTGTATGGCTTTGTTCTAGTCTCCTGCCTGATCACAGTCTCTCCCATTTTTTTTCTTTTCTTTTTTTTAATCTTCTTTCTTCTTTCAAACAACTTCTTATCTTACCAATTCCGTTTATAAAACCTTTTATAATTTTCGTCTTTACAGTCATCATCCATCCCTTCATTGTATCAACCCTTATTTGTACATATATAAGTCTTTCTTCCTTTAAAATTTTAGGAGGCACTTTCTTCTAACAGACCAAATACACCCAAAATCTAGTGTGTGGCACTGATCTATGCACTAGCCTGATCATATTTGATCATATTCTGTTTTTTTTGTTTTGTTTTGTTCTGTTTTTGTTTGTTTTTATCTTTTTCTTTTTTTTCTCTCTCTTTCTTTTTTCTTTCTTTCCCTTTCTTTTCCCCTGGTTTCAGGTCTTTTCTGATTTCTATAGAGTATATTTGCTGGGGACGTTGTTAACCTGTTAGCATTTTGTTCTCTCATTCATCTAGTCTCCTCTGGACAAAATGGCAAGACGAAAAAAATCACCTCAGCAAAAAGAACAAGAGGTAGTACCGTCTGCCAGGGACCTACTCAATACGGACATTAGTACGATGTCAGACCTAGCGTTCAGAATCATGATTTTAAAGATACTAGCTGGGCTTGAAAAAAGCGTGGAAGTTATTAGAGAAACCCTTTCTGGAGAAATAAAAGAACTAAAATCTAACCAAGTCAAAATCAAAAAGGCTATTGATGAGGTGCAATCAAAAAAGGGAGCACTAACGGCTAGGATAAATGAGGCAGAAGAGAGAATCAGCGATATAGAAGACCAAATAATGGAAAATAAAGAGGCTGAGAAAAAGAGAGATAAACAACTACAGGATCACGAGGGCAGAATTCGAGAGATAAGCAATACGATAAGACGAAACAACATTAGAATAATTGGGATCCCAGAAGAAGAAAGAGAGAGAGGGGCAGAAGGTATATTGGAGCAAATTATAGCAGAGAACTTCCCTAATGTGGGGAAGGAAACAAGCATCAACATCCAGGAGGCACAGAAACCCCTCTCAAAATCAATAAAAATAGGTCAACACACCGACACCTAATAGTAAAACTTATGAGTCTCAGAGACAAAGAGAAAATCCTGAAAGCAGCTCGGGAGAAGAGATATGTAACCTACAATGGTAGAAACATTAGATTGGCAACAGACCTATCCACAGAGACCTGGCAGGCCAGAAAGGAATGGCATGATATCTTCAGACCACTAAACGAGAAAAATATGCAGCCAAGAATACTATATCCAGCTAGGCTGTCATTGAAAATAGAAGGAGAGATAAAAAGCTTCCAGGACAAACAAAAACTAAAGAAATTTGCAAACACAAAACCAGCCCTAAAAGAAATATTGAAAGGGGTCCTCTAAGCAAAGAGAGAGCCTAAAGGCAGCACAGATCAGAAAGGAACACAGACAATATACAGTAACAGTCACCTTACAGGCAATACAATGGCACTAAATTCATATCTTTCAATAGTTACCCTGAATGTAAATGGGCTAAATGCCCCAATCAAAAGACACAGGCTATCAGATTGAAGTAAAAAACAAGACCCATCCATATGCTGTCTGCAAGAGACTCATTTTAGACCCAAAGACACCCCCAGATTGAAAGTGAGGGGGTGGAAAACTATTTACCATGCTAATGGACACCAAAAGAAAGCTGGGGTGGCAATTCTTATATCAGAGAAATTAGATTTTAAAACAAAGACTGTAATAAGAGATGAGGAAGGACACTATATCTTATGTAAAGAGTCTATCCAACAAGAAGATCTAACAATTGTAAATATCTATGCCCCGAACATGGGAGAAGCCAATTATATAAGGCAATTAATAACAAAAGCAAAGAAACACATTGACAACAATACAATAATAGTGGGGGACTTTAACACCCCCCTCACTGAACTGGACAGATCATCTAAGCAAAAGATCAACAAGGAAATAAAGACTTTAAATGAAACACTGGACCAAATGACTTCACAGACATATTCAGAACATTCCATCCCAAAGCAACGGAATACACGTTCCAATCTTACACAATTCACAGCGCTCACCATAGCACAAAAGACAACCAGCAGAATGGGAGAAGATATTTGTAAATGTCAGATAAAGGACTAGTATCCAAAATCTATAAAGAACTTCTTAAACTCAACACCCAAAGAACAAATAATTCAATCAAGAAATGGGCAGAAGACATGAACAGACATTTTTCCAAAGAAGACATCCAAATGGCCAACAGACACATGAAAAAGTGCTCAACATCCCTCGGCATCAGGGAAATCCAAATCAAAACCTCAATGAGATACCACCTCAGACCCGTCAGAATGGCTAGAATTAACAAGTCAGGAAACGACAGATGTTGGCGGGGATGTGGAGAAAGGGGAACCCTCCTACACTGTTGGTGGGAATGCAAGCTGGTGCAACTACTCTGGAAAACAGTATGGAGGTTCCTCAAACAGTTGAAAATAGAGCTACCATACGATCTAGCAATTGCACTACTGGGCATTTACCCCAAAGATACAAATGTAGGGATCCGAAGGGGTATGTGCACCCCAATGTTTATAGCAGCAATGTCCACAATAGCCAAACTGTGGAAAGAGCCAAGATGTCCATCGACAGATGAATGGATAAAGAAGAAGTGGTATATATACACAATGGAATATTATGCAGCCATCAAAAGGAATGAGATCTTGCCATCTGCAACGGCATGGATGGAACTGGAGGGTGTTATGCTGAGTGAAATAAGTCAATCAGAGAAAGACATGTATGATATGACCTCGCTGATATGAGGCATTTTTAACCGCAGGAAACAAACTGAGGGTTGCTGGAGTGGTGGGGGGTGGGAGGGATGGGGTGGCTGGGTGATGGACATTGGGGAGGGTATGCGCTATGGTGAGCGCTGTGAATTGTGCAAGACTGTTGAATCACAGATCTGTACTTCTGAAACAAATAATGCAATATATGTTAAGAAAAAAAAAGAAGAAGAAGATAGCAGGAGGGGAAAAATGAAGGGGAGTAAGTCGGAGGGGGAGACGAACCATGAGAGATGATGGACTCTGAAAAACAAACTGAGGTTCCTAGAGGGGACGGGGGTGGGGGGATGGGTTAGCCTGGTGATGGGTATTAAAGAGGGCACGTTCTGTGTGGAGTACTGGGTGTTATGCACAAACAATGAATCATGGAACACTACATCAAAAACTAATGATGTAATGTATGGTGATTAACATAACAATAAAAAAATTTTAAAAAGTAAGAATTTGCATGGATGATAAGCCATAAATCATGTTGTCTTCTTTAAGGTAGTCCCTGATAAAATAAAGAAATAAGTACATGTTAATAAAAGGAAACAGAATATTTAAAAAGTTGCTTAATTTCCCCCCAAAATATCCCCAAAATTAGAAAAATAAACATAATGTTAAATAGAAGGGTAAAACAGAAAATAAAAAGTAGATGGAAGATAAAATCCAACTACATCAATAATTATGCTAAATGTAAGTGGACTAAATACTCCAAGTGAAAGATTCAGATTAACAAAACAGATCAAACAACAATACAATATAAAAACAACACAAGTAATTCTATTCTCTTTAAAAGAGAATATTTCAAAGCTTTAAAGACAAAGAAAAGTGAAAACAAATGGGTATATCCATTTCTATTATATATAGTAATTATAAACTTATATACAGAATTTGTATGTTATACATTGTTATATATTAACAGGTTGATATATATGTATATAAATAAAAAAGGAGTTATTTTACCTGCACAAATATCAGATGATGTAGACTTTAAGGAAAAAAGATTAATTCAAAGAAAGAAGGATATTTTGTAATGATAAAAAATCAAACTACCAAAAGATATCACAGTTTAAATTTTTTTTAAAGATTTTATTTATTTATTTGAGAGAGAGAGAATGAGAGATAGAGAGCATGAGAGGGAAGAGGGCCAGAGGGAGAAGCAGACTCCCCACCGAGCAGGGAGCCCGGTGTGGGACTCGATCCTGGGACTCCAGGATCATGACCTGAGCTGAAGGCAGTTGCTTAACCAACTGAGCCACCCAGGCGTCTGACACAGTTTAAATTTCTATGCACCATATAACTTACCTTCAAAATACATAAAGCAAAAATTGAAATAAATGGAAAAGAGACAAATCCACAATCATAGTAGCAGAACTCGCTTAATAATGATAGAAAAGACAAAACCCAGTACGCAGTAAGTATATTTAAATCTAAACAACAAAGTTAAAAATGAACTAATTGACATATATCAAACATTATACCAGATAACTTAAAAATTTATATATATTTTGGAAGCAGATATAGCATTGAAAAAATGTTGAGCCATTAAAAAAAATGTTAGCAAAGAATCCCTTTAAAAAGTAAAGAGCAGTTACCTGGCACAACTGGCTAATACACCAATTAACCAACAGGGCCATCATCTTGAATTCTCATACCACCTCCCAGACCAAAAAGAGTTAATTGTCCCTAGCTCCAAGCCAAGCTCATTTATTTTATCAGTGAATTCTCTGTATACCCTTTGAAAGGAAGATGTTAGTTACATTGAATCTGGAGTAGGTAAAGACAAGAGAAAAGTGTTATTGCTGATAACCTTTTCTATTTATCCACATGTTAACTTGAAATCTTACACCCTAGTAGTCAAGACTATGACCAGAATATAAAAGCACAATTCACAAGCTTATTATTCTACTATTGATAACAATACTTCATTAAAAATGAAAAATTTGGGGCCCCTGGGTGGCTCAGTCAGTTAAGGGTCTGCCTTCAGCTCAGGTCTTTATTTTGGGGTCCTGGGATCAAGCCCTGCATTGGGCTTCCTGCTCAGTTGGGAGTCTGCTTTTCCCTCTGCCCCTCCCCCCTGTTTATGCTGTCTCTCCTCTTTCTCTCTCAAATAAATAAATAAAATCTTGAATAAAAAAAAAGTTTAGGGCAAATAGGAAACCAGATAAGATATTAGAATAACAGTGGAAAATTGGGACTTTCCCAGAAATACTAGGACATATGGTCACACCAATCTTGGCTCAATCTAAAAAAAAAAAAAAAAAGTGGGATTTCTTTCTCAGCTTGCTTATTTACTAATAGACTAGGTGGGATTTGTTGATTGTCTTTCTCACTGTTCTCTTGCCATAGGCTAACTGGACAAATTCTCTTTTCTGTTTAAAAGCTGGAGGGCAGAATGACAAGCAAAACCCTCAGCTGACTTTCTCTTCTTATTCTTGTTTCTTGGTTCTCATTATTTTAAGTTGGGGTGGTATATATATGTAAAGTTAAATTCTTAAATACATCATTAGTAGAGTGCATTTGCGACTTACTTGTGGGAACTATAACTTCTGAGATGCTATCAGCCTTGATTGCCATCCTAAATGCAAGTTGCATTCTAGGCGTCCCAAATAAATATATTTATTTAAAGAGGAAAGGACAAAAATAACCTAGATGCTCGAGATGTAGCACCCATATTGCAGAGGGGCCATTTTCTAGCAGGAATAGACCTTGAGTGTTTAAGTGTGTCTGACAGGGGGCAGAGAAGGAATACAGAGAAGGGGAAGTGTTTTTATAAGAAATTTTAATGTTCTTTCTTTTGCATGAATATTTTCATTATCTTAGTTTAGTTTGCTCCCAGTTAATTCCTTACAGATCCTGGTAGGTTACCTGTCAGTCTTAAGTTTATATTCTTCTGGGGTTTCATACATTGCCTTCATACGTATTTAGTGGGAAATTGGAGAAGATTCACCAGAGGCTTATAGCCAGATTCCATTTTAAATTAGTAGTCTCTAAATCAATGATTTTTAATCAGAGGACATGAGTAATATGCAGTTGAGTTGATTAGAACTCATTAAAATACAATTTTATTAAATATGGTGTTTCTGTTTTACTCTGTATCTTTCATCATATTATCACAGGCCATCAGGTATGCTAGGAAATCATTCTTGCTACCAGAATTAAGACTGACACTACTTAACTACAATTCCCCTGCACAGGGGTGTACAATTATTTTGGTACCTCCCTTTATGGTTCCCCTTCTACCCCAAGAGATAAAACTTTGTATTTCTCAGTATATTTGATTAATTGCAAAAAAATATATAGAATTTTAAATTGCTGATTTAAGCAAAGGCTTTGGGAAATATAATTCAAAGCAGTTTTACTATTTCCAGTTACACTGTTTCCAGATAGAAAACAGAGGTAGAGTTGGTTCTTTCTTTATTTTTCCATTTCTTCTGAGAATTTTTTTCATCAACATGAGCCTTATCAACACTGAAGTCCCATTTGAATGATATGGATCACACAGACTCATGTATATATTGACTCTGGTTAGGAAAACCTACACCAATTTAATAAAAATATAGACTTTTTTACACTCTTTATATTAACCATTTCTATCTTATGATTCCATCCATGTACAGAATTACTCAAATATGCTTCTTCTGTGTTATAAAATGTAAATCATAAGCTGTCCCTCTGATTTTGAATACATTACTGGGCACATGACATTTTCTGTTCTCTTGTGTGCTAGAATATGTAAAATTCTGATTTATAGGTGAGAGATTAGCTGATAGTTATCTTTTCTCATTTATTCACCCATTCCATTTTCTCAAAAACCCTTTCAAGATACATTCAATTCATTTACCCTCTGAAGGGTAATGTGAAGTACTTTAATCTAATAGAAGGAGGGAAAATGCAAAAGAGAAATAACAGAGGGTTACATTTTGATTTTATCCCAAAAGATTGTGGAAAGAAACTCTTACTTGGATCCAATTTTTTATCAGTTAAAGAAACAAATACATTTGTAATATTGGAATCATCACCAACCAGTAAAGAGTTCTTTCATATGTTTGTCTAATAGATGAAAATATTTGACACTGTTTTTTTTTACACATTCCACTATTTGACCCACATTTGTTAAGTACTTAATATATGTTAACAATGTGTGCTGTAAATCCACATATATGTTGTCTCATTTTTGCTTATAATCTCTATGTAAAGAAGGAATTTTACTTCTCCATTTAACTGGGGGAGAAACTGACACTCAGAAACCTTCAATAACTTACAGTGTCACTTAGCTATTGAATGACAGAGCTAGAATCCATTCTTCCAAAGGAAGCCTGCAGCTATTAATGTCATAAGCCCATGAATTCCTATCAAGTTATCAAATAACAAGTTAACAACACAGAAGAAGCAGATTTGAATAATTCTGTACATTGGTGGAGTCATAAGATAGAAATGATTAATATAGAGAGTGTAAAAAAGTCTATATTTTTATTAAATTGGTGTAGGTCTTACTAACCAGAGTCAATATATACATGAGCCTGTGTATTCCACAGATCTGTTGACTTGATAGGAATTTGTAGAAGATGTCTACAGCTAGCATCAGACTTAATGGTGAGAAATTAGAAGCTCTCCCATTAAGATCAGGAACAAGGCAAGGAAACCTACCTGAAAAGGACCAATTCCTTGAAAGACACAAGCTGAAAAAAATCACCCAAGAAGAAGTAGACAACTTAAATAGGTATATGTGTATTAAAGAAATTGAAACAATAATTAATAATTCCCCAAAACAGAAAGTACCAGGCCCGGATGGGTTCCCTGGTAAATTCTATCAAACATTTACAAAGAAATTATATCAATTCTCTATAATTTCTTTCAAAGGACAGAAGCAGAGGGTATACTTTCTAACTTGTTCTATGAGGCCAGGATTACCCTAATACCAAAACAAGACAAAGATATTAAAAGAAAAGTAATCTATAGACCAATAACTCTCGTGAACATAGATGCAAAAATCCTCAACACAATCTCAGCAAATTGAATCAAACAATGCATAAAAAGAATTCTACACCATAATCAAGTGGGCTGTATGCAAGCCTGGTTCAATATTTGAAAATCAGTTAACATATTCCATCACTTCAACAGGCCAAAAGAGAAAAATAACATGATCGTAACAAAGATGCAAAAACAGGATTTGACAAAATTCAATACCCATTCATTATAAAACTCTCAGTAAAGTAGGAGTAGAAGAAAACTTTCTCAATTTGATAAAGAATATCTACCAAAAAAAAAAAAAACCCTACAGCTAACATCATATTAATAGTGGGAAACTTAAAGCCTTTCCACTAAAATCAGGTACAAGTCAATGATATCCCCTTTCACCACTGCTTTTCATCAACGTATTGGAAGTTACAGCTAATAAAAATAAGATAACAAAAGGAAATAAAAGGTATACAGATTGGTTAGGAAGAAATAAAACTATCTTTGTTTGCAGATGACATGATTGTCTATGTAGAAAATCCAAAAGAATCAACAATAACAACAAAATCGCTGGAACTAATAAGCAATTATAACAAGGTTGCAGGATACAAGATTAACATACAAAATTCAATTGATTTCCTATTTACAGGCAATGAACAAATGAAACTTGAAATTAGAAACACAGTGCCATTTATTTTAGCAACAAAAAATAAATACTTAGGTATAGATCTAAGAAAATATGCATAAGTCATATAAGGAAAACTGCAAAACTCTGATGAATGAAGTCAAAGGAGAACTAAACAAATGGAAAGATATTCTGTGTTCATGAATAAGAAGACTCAATATTGTCAAGATGTCAATTCTTCCCCAATTGAACCAATTGAACCTATAGGTTCAGTGTAATCCCAATCAAAACCCCAGCAAGTTATTTTGAGGATATTGACAAACTGATTCTGATATTTGTATGAAGAGGCAAAAGACTCTGAATGCTATATTGAAGAAGAAAGGTGAAAAACTAATGCTACGTGACTGCAAGACTTGCTATAAATCTACAGTAATCAAGAGTATGGTATTAGTGAGAGAATAGACAAATCAATGAAACAGAAGAGTCCAGAAATAGACCCACATAAATATACTCAGCTGATCATTCACAAAGGATCAAAGGCAATACAATAGAGCAAGGATGATCTTTTTAACAAATGGTTCTAGAACAACTGGACATCCATATGTAAAAAAAAAGTAATAATAATAATCTAAACATAGCCTTTAACATCGTTCACAAAAATTAACTCAAAATGGATTATAGAGCTAAATGTAAAACACAAAATTATAAAACTCTTAGAAGATAACAAGAGAAAATCTACATGATCTTGGATATGACAATAACTCTACTTACAAAACTAAAGCACAATCCGTGAAAGAAATATGACCAATAACCTCATTAAAATTAAAAATTTCTGCTCTCTGAAAGACAATGTCAAAAGAATGAGAAGATAAAGGCAGGTGGCTCAGTCGTTAAGCATCTGCCTTCAGCTCAGGTCATGATCCCAGGGTCCTGGGATCCAGCCCCGCATCGGGCTCTCTGCTCTGCTGGAACTCTGCTTCTCCCTCTCCCACTCCCCCTGCTTGTGTACCCTCTCTCGCTGTGTCTCTCTCTGTCAAATAAATAAATAAAATCTCAAAAAAAAAAAAAGAATGAGAAGATAAGTCACAGAGAAAATATTTGCAAAAAACATGTCTGATAAAGGACTGTTATCTAAAGTATACAAAGAACCTTTAAAGCCCAACAATAAGAAGACCAATAACCCAAAGTTGGGCAAACCACCTTAATAGATACGTCACTAAACTAGATATTTGGGTGGAAAATAAGCATATAAAAAGATGCTCCATATTATATGTCATCAGGGGAAATGGAAATTAAAATAAAAATGAGATACCACTACACACCTATTAGATGGACAAAATCCCAAACACTGACAGCACTAAATGCTAGCAAGGATGTGGAGTTCCAAGGAACTTTTATTCATTGATGGTGGGAATGTAAATTGTTATAGCTACTCTGGAAGACAGTTTGGCAGTTTCTTACAAAATTAAACATACTCATACCATATGACCCAGCAAATCACACTCCTTGGTGCATCTCCAAAGAAGCTGAAATCATATCCACACAAAAATTTGCACAAAGATGTTTATAGCAGCTTTATTTGTAATTGCCAAGATCTTGGATGCAGCCAAGATGTCCTTCAAGAGATGAGTGGATGGATGAACTGTGGTATATCCAGACAATGGAATACTATTCAGTTTTAAAAATAAATGAACTATCAATCAGGAAAGGCACAGAGGAAGTTAATTGCATATTACTAAATGAAAGAAACCAATCTGAAATGGCTATGTACTGTATGATTTCAACTATATGACATTCTGGGAAAGGCAAAACTATGGAGACAAAAAAGGTTCATTGGTTGCCAGGGGTTTGAGGGTGGAGGACAGATGACTAGATGGAGCACAATACCAACTTGGGAGATTATGATATGTCGATATGGGGAAACCCTATGCATTTGTAGAAGCAGGGGTATATGAGAAATCTCTGTACCTTCTACTGTAAACCTTTAACTGCTCTAAAAAAATCTTAAAAAAAAAAAGGAGCCAAGCCCTATCAAGCTACATAGGATTAAAACATGATAAATAAGAGGGATGTTTAGGTGGACAAGCTGAAAAGAATTCTTCTGAGATCAAATTTATAAAATGTTAGAGTGAGAAATTAAAATTATCATTAAATATAAAAAAATAAAGATTTTCAAGTCTTCTGTGAACCCCTACTGTTCTATGCCTACCTAGATAATCCGTTTCTCCCCCTGTAAATTTTATAATTATAGGCTTCATTGTTGCAATGTTAGTCCTCACAGTTGGCTTTTCTTTTTGTAATGCAAAAGCCTGATTTGAGCTTTGATTTTCCAGGCATCCACTTTAAGGAAAGCTCTCTCAAATAAACACATTGCCAGCCACATGATTAGAGGAAAGGTCAGGCCACCCCCACCCTTAAGGTTCCTCTGTTTTAGAGATCTTGTTTGATTTCTCTAACAGACCTTTTGGGTCACTGTTTTTTTTTTTTTGTTTTTTGTTTTTTGTTTTCTTTTCCTGTGTTTTAAATTCCCACTCTTATGTTTTAAATTCACCAATAAAAAGTGATGAAATCCTAGTTTCCCACCTTTGACTCAATAAAGCAGAACCTTAGTTCTGTGCACTCTCATTCTCTTACCCTCTACCTGTGACCTTGCTATGTGATGCCACGTGTTTTTTAATTTCCAGGTCCTATAAGTAAAAACCTTTATTTTTTTCAAAGTTTCTTGATGGTTATTGCTGAAGAATATCTTGTGATCATAAAAAGAACCACAAGGGCAGGTCAAACCAGGCACACAACAGTTGAACAGTAATTTTTTTTTCTACATTATCAATTCTACTTAAATTGTTTTATTTTTTTCTGTTTTTAGCAATTTTCATGGATCCATGCAAGTGACTGAATTCAAAAGTCATGAGTTTTGCCATGGCTTCTTTTCTCCAGTGATCCTTTGTTTTTAAAACTTGCATATGTTTTTTGTTTGTTTGTTTGTTTGTTTTTGGTGAAAACCCTGGAAGAGTTTATTTCCCATATTGGTATTTTTTTTATTTTATTATGTTATGTTGATCACCATACATTACATCATTAGTTTTTGATGTAGTGTTCCATGATTCTTTGTTTGCATATAACACACATTGCTCCATTCAGTACGTGCCCTCTTTAATACCTATCACCAGGCTAACCCATACTCCCACCTCCCTCCCCTCTAGAACCCTGTTTATTTCTCAGAGTCCATAGTCTCTCATGGTTCGTCTCCCCCTCCGATTTCCCCCGCTTCATTCTTCCCTTCCTGCTATCCTCTTCTTTTTTTTTAACATATAATGTATTATTTGTTTCAGAGGTGCAGGTCTGTGATTCAAGTCTTACATAATTCACAGTGTTCACCATAGCACACACCCTCCCCAATGTCTATCACCCAGCCACCCCATCCCTCCCACCCCCCACCACTCCAGCAACCCTCAGTTTGTTTCCTGAGATTAAGAATTCCTCATATCAGTGAGATCATATGATACATGTCTTTCTCTGATTGACTTGTTTCGCTCAGCATAATACCCTCCAGTTCCATCCACGTCGTTGCAAATGGCAAGATTTCATTCCTTTCTGATGGCTGCATAATATTCCATTGTGTGTGTGTGTGTGTGTGTGTGTGTGTGTGTGTGTGTGTGTGTATCACTTCTTTATCCATCTGTCGATGGACATCTTGGCTCTTTCCATAGTTTGGCTATTGTGGACATTGCTGCTATAAACATTGGGGTGCACGTACCCCTTCAGATCCCTACATTTGTATCTTTGGGGTAAATACCCAGTAGTGCAATTGCTGGATCATATGGTAGCTCTATTTTCAACTTTTTGAGGAACCTCCATACTGTTTTCCAGAGTGGCTGCACCAGCTTGCATTCTCACCAACAGTGTAGGAGGGTCCATATGCTTTTATAAAGATATATTCTCTGACTTGTATGAAATAGGATTTTATAGACCTCTAGCAGGGGGAATCTAACTTAGGGGGCTTATGACCTGGAAGGAAGGAGGTATTTGATTTGAGGTAAATTTGAGCAGACCTAGCTACATGTCAGCACCCAACTAACAACCAGCACCCAGGAGCCAATGGTTGAAAATGGAATATTGTGAACTTAAGTCCTCCAATGAGGATCAAACCCACAACCTTGCCCTCACCTCTTCCCTGTATTAATAGAGCTCACCCATCATCAGTGTTCAAGAGACTAGTTCCACAGTAGCCTCAGCATTATGTTAAGGCTATTTTATCTGTGAATTGGGTAGAACCAATAAGTGCATATTCAATGAAGAATAAAAGTTCATTTTAATATTATCTATTTAATTATTCATCACCTACCCCCAAAGTATCCAATTCTCCCCTAAATGCTATAACTGAAAGTGTAATGGCTCCAAAAATGTGAGTCAGGATCTTTATTACTTCACTTTATATACATTATCTTACATAATCCTTATAATTAGTCTCTGAGGTTGATATATTTTTCTTTTTACTGATCAAGACACAAAGGCTCAGACAGATTAAGGAATTTCCCTAAATTAATGTGGCAAGAAAGTGGTCAAACTAGAATTTATACACCGCTCTAGCTTGCTCTAGAGCCTTGCTCCTGTGTCATGCTTTGTCAATGAATTTGATCGCAATCAGACATGGAAGAAACCTTAGACTTAATCTAGTCTATTCTGAGGCCCAAAGAAATGGAGTGATTTTTCCAGTGACTCAAATCCAATGTACTAATGCCAAGCCCTGTGATCTTTCTACTACAATATGCAAGGGTTATTTATTGCTGTAATATAAAGCTCTAGGAAGAATAAACGGTTGTCCCAGGCCCCATTTTTCCTTGGCTGGAATGACCATGGCCTTCTGATGGATGCCTTATTCTTTCTTTAAAATCCAGGTAGTTGTTGGGGCACCTGGGTGGCTCAACGGGTTAAGTGTCTACCTTCGGCTGGGGTTGTGATCTCAAGGTCCTGGGATCAAACCTCGTGCCAGGCTCTCTGCTCTGCAGGGAGTCTGCTTCTCCCTCTCACTCTCCCTGTGTGCTCTCCCTCTTTCAAATAAATAAATAAAATCTTAAAACAAAATCCAGGTAGTTGTCATCTCCTTTGGAAAGCTGTTCTTGATACTTCAGGATACTGTTACTCTCTTCTTCCTACATACATCTATTATTGCCTTATCATGTCATCCAAATCATATCATAACTTATAAATCACAAGCCTTTATCTCTTTTAAGATTGAGTCTCTTGAGAGCAATCAGCATGTCATTTATCTCTATAACTTGTATAAAAAATAGGTATAAAAATAGTGTATAAAAAAGGCATATAGCAAGCAATAAATATTTCTGGAATTGAATTTTCTAAATTTCCATTTTCTTGAAAAAATTATGATTAATATAGGCTTCTAAGTTTTATCTAAATGCAATCAAATAGAACTTTAAAGAAATCATATTATCCATTGTTTTAGTCAAGTATTTATTAAAACAGATAACTTTCCATGTCTATTTGAGCCACTGAAACCTAAATATAGAATTATTCTCAATAAAAATGCAATTTTTCTTCAAATTATTTTTTATAAGACCCACCAATATTTCAAATTCCTTAGAAGGAGACATCCCTTTGCAGTCTTACACACTGTTCCTAGTAGTGCACACATTATTATGAATGTGCTTCTAGGCCAAAAATGCTCAGTCTACCCCAGGTACAGAGGTTCTCCTTCTGCATTATTGTCTGTCCATGTAGGTTTCTATTCCTCCTAATGCAGTGACAAGATCTATATTCAGAAAACTTTGTTTCAAGTTCCAAATCTTCCATTTACTTCCTAAATGAATATGTATAAATCCATAACATTTGAGCCCAGCAAAATGGGAATAAGAATATCTGCTCAGCCTACTTCCTGGCAAAATAGTGCAAATCAACTGGGTAATGCTTATAAAAGTGCTTGGTCAGCACCTGGATTAGTCCTAGTTCTTATTATTTGTTCAGATTTTGCTCATCTGCATGGCATCTACTATCCTAATATCACCTTCTGTCTTTTTTGCTACTAATAAAAATATAAATATAAGTGAAATCTCATTTCATCCCAAACTTTAGAAGAAAGTTGCAAAATATTTACTTTTTTATAAGATTTTATCCAAATTAATGATATGGATAGAAATTGTTCTCCATGCTGTTGAATCACAGATCTGTACCTCTGAAACAAATAATGCAATATATGTTAAGAAAAAAAAAAGAAGAAGATAGCAGGAGGGTAAGAATGAAGGGGGGAAAATCGGAGGGGGAGATGAACCATGAGAGATGATGGACTCTGAAAAACAAACTGAGGGTTCTAGAGGGGAGGGGGGTGGGGGATGGGTTAGCCTGGTGACGGGTATTAAAGAGGGCACGTTCTGCATGGAGCAGTGGGTGTTATGCACAAACAATGAATCATGGAACACTACATCAAAAACTAATGATGTAATGTATGGCGATTAACATAACAATAACAAATTTTTTAAAAAAGAAAGAAATTGTTCTCCATGGACAGACATTAAATGAAACAATAAGCTTTATAGTGGTTAAGTTATAAAGTAAAAATAAGTAGTTTGAGTTGGTAGAGTCCTCTTCCAGGGTCTTCAGTTTGCATCTGGGTTATGTTATTTTGGCAAGTGTTACTGAAGCTCATTATTTTCTGATGAGAGTGTTTAGCTTGGAGGAAGTCAATGAGCATGGATGGGAAAGTGTTCTTTAATATCAGGACAAAGAAAATGTGGAGACCAGCAGCATTACTAGTGTTCCCCTGTTCATCCTTTCCTACCTACAACACAATCAGCAGAAAGATCTTTTAATAGACACCTTACAAAGACTAGCAAGGACAGAGCAAGCAACTCTGCACTGTTGTTCCTTACAGAAAGTTATTGTCTCTAGATCAGTGAAGCACTCTTTCCACAGGCAGTCACAAGCACAGATAATGTCACCTTATAGTATCAAAGACTTCCTTGAAATTATATTATATTTAATGTAATTAATATCATTAATATGAGATGTAATCTTTACATGTTATTAATATTGAAATAGAAATGACTTGGATGTTTATTGTAGATTTTTTTCTAAGGCATTTAAAACACAGAGCTTTCAAAACTCATTCAGTTTTTCAAATTGCACCCTGCATTTATGAAATCCCTCCAGGTTATGAAGATTGAATTTTAGACCTCCCATTAGAGAAAATCCAAAACAAATAAATAAAGCAGCACACAAGTTTCATGTGCAACTGTAATTTTAAAAGACTATGCATTTCTCCTGAATGTCAACCAAATAGGAATTGCATTAGAAAAGTCTTCAGCTACAATTCCCCAACCATAGACTTGGGAACATACTGGTAAGTTCATCTTTATTATGACATTTTGATATAGCTTACCCATAGTTAAATGGTCCAGAGCGACCAGAGAATTAATTCTGTATTTCCATGTCACATTCACCCACTTTTTCTCCTGCTCACCCCCTGCTTGAGAACTGTCTATCTTTCCCCAGGTCTCTTAAACAAGTTTTGTTTTTTTTTGTTTTTTGTTTTGTTTTGTTGTTTTTTAACGGAGAAAATAAGATTGAGATAGAATTCATCCAACCAATGAAGCTAATTAAAATTTAAATTCAATTAATTAACAGTGTATTACTAGTTTCAGAGGTAGAGTTCAGTGATTAATCAGTTGCATATAAAGCCCAATGCTCATTATATCAAGTATCCTCCCTAATGCCCTTCACCGGGTTACCCCATCCTCCTAAAAAACCTCCCCTCCAGAAATCCTCAGTTTGTTTCATATAGTTAAGAGTCTCTTATGGTTTGTCTCCCTTTCTGCTTTTGTCTTATTTTCTTTTTCCCTCCCTTCCCCTATGATCCTTGGTCTTGTTTCTTAAAATCGAAGCTAATATTCCTTCAACCACTGATTACTAATGGGATCTTATAAAATGTCAAAGGGCATTTATGAAATGAAATGAAAATAAGAACAACAGTAACGAGTAGTACAGTTTAGTGAAAGTGTATATACTCATATACTATTATAATTTAAAATTTTAATTTAATAAAAGGCTTTGTTAGAAGGAACAAAATTATTATGGACACCAATGTTTGGAAATATTTGAAATGCCATGGTGAAACCCTGTGGTTAGCAAGAGAAAGATGAGGAACTTACCTAGAGAAAAAAGATGAGAAAGAAGAGGACCAAGTTTCACTTGCCTATTTGAGCCCACCTGAGGGATATAAAGAAGAACAGAGTTGAAGCTCAAGTAAGAAGGGCAAAGAACTGTGCACATGTTACTCCTAGAAACCCAGTGACAGGGTTACCTGGTCAATTAAAGGATATTATAATTAAACATGTAGATGAGAGGCAGAAAGAGAAAGAGAGATGGATGGTTGGATGGATGGATGGATGGATGATAGATACATACATACATTCATACATGATAGATAAATGAAGTAAAAACAGCAATTAATTATGAAGTACCATAGAGTTTTTCAAGTCTACTTAGTTCTATTTTAGGTCAAAGACTATTGAGTGACTTTCACAGTAAATAATAAAGTGTATGTCCTGTTGGGATGGAGTTTGTGAAATTGTTACAACTACCTTGGTTGCATACCTTTCCTGTCATGTGGCTATCTCCAAGTACAGCCAACCTTATCAAAGAGGAACAGTAAAAATGGAACTTTATTTCTCTTATTATCAACTAATGTTTACTGAGAGCATACTAGTAGATGCTATCATGTACACTGTTTCATTTCATCTTCACAACAGCCTTGTGAGGCAGGGGTTATTATCTCTGTCCAATACTTAATGAATGAGTAAACAGCTCAGGCATGGTAAATAATTCACTCCAAGAAAGTGTTACAACTTCAATTTGAACCAAACCTTATGTGTCTTTTCAGCAGCACACACTGACCATTTTTTTATTCATTTAACTGGCATTATTAAATTAGGTGTTGTAGAGAAAGTGATAAGGACATAGTTATTTGCACGGGGTTTAGAGTCAATCAAGGATAAAATTCTAGCTTTGCCATTTAGAAGCTGTTTAGCCTTGGGGAAGTTACTTATCTTCTCTAAGCATTAATTGCCTCATCTATAAAATGAGGATTCAAAATACACCTATTTCAGAGGACTGTTTTGATAATTAAAGAAGATATCACAATACAAAATACTTAGTTCAGTGTCTAGGTCATAGTATGCATTCAGGAAACGGTAGATGCTCTAATCGTGATAAATATGCCATGGCCTCTGCCCTCAAAGACTGCAGATTTAAGGAGGGAAGATTACATATGCACCAAGGGACTGTCATACCTAATTGAAAATGACATTGTTGAGAGGAAAGAGTGATAAATTCAGTCTAGGGAGATCATGGGTATCAGTGTGGAGGAGGACACATTTTATTAGGGCCTTGAGGAATTGCCTTATGCAGATGCAGTGACAGGACATCCCAAGGAGAGGCATGAACAAAGCTGGAGGCAGAAAAATAAACAAAGAGAACTGAGGTTGATTTAAACATATGCTCTGTATAGGAGTAAATAGGAGACAGGACTAGGAAAGTATACCAGAGACTTGAATGTACCACTAAAGAATTTATTCTTTAGTAAAGGATAATATAGAACCTCTGAAGATTTTGAAAAGAGGAGTCACAGGAATGTGATTTGAACTAGGTAAGTAAGATATAAACGTAGAAAAAAATGAAAAGGAAAAATAAGAATCTGTCTTTAACTGTAAAGAGAACGTATGGAAATCAAAATGTGCAATCATGGTGCTTGAGCAGAATGGGAGGGTGACACCGAGAAAGGCGCTGTCTCTGAGATAACAGACACATACAGTGGACAGGCACTGGTAAACTAATGGGGCAGATGGGACAAGGGAGAGGAAAGGAAACAAATGACAGAAATTCCAAGTGAGTGGAGAGGACAGTAGAGACACTAAAAAGAGAGAGCAACTGGAAAGACCAGTTTTGCAGAGCAGGAGATGAGCCCTCTTGTGGACACACTGCGTTTGAAACCACAGAGTTGCCAAGAGAGAGCTTGTGAGACGGTAGCTCAGGAAAGACTTTAAATCATGTTGACTGATTTGAATCAACACAAGGCTACAAAGTGAGGTATGCTTCGCAGAATGAAATTGCCGAGGTAGAGAGAGAAAAGAATTGGGGCAGGGGGAGGAAGAGTCACAGAAACGACATGTGAGAAATCAGAATGTTAAAGCATCACAAAACCAAGTGAGAGGAAGTTATAAGTAAAATGGAGCATTATCAGTGCAAAATGGTACAGTGCTGTTAATGATAACAACTAATAAAAGATCAACATTAACATTGGAAAATAAAAATTCATTGGTGCATTCTCTTGGGAAAATACTTCGATGTTTCTCGTCATGTTAAACAGACAGACCCTATGAACAAGCAATCCCACCCGTAGGCATTTACTTAGAGAAGAAACATATGTCCACACAAAGACTTATACACAGATTATCATAACAGCATTATTCATGATAGGCAAAGATGGAAACACCCCAAAGGTCCGTCAATTGATGAATGTATAAACAAAATGTGGTATATCCATATAATGGCATGTTATCTGGCAACAAAAGGAATAAAATACTGATACATGCTACAATAAGAATGAACTTTGAAAACATTATGATAAATGAGAGAAGCCAATCACAAAAGACCAAATATTGCAGGATTCCATTTATATGAAATGTTCAGAATAGGCAAATCCACAGAAATAGAAAGTAGATTAGTATTTGCCTAGAGATAGGGGAGATTGAACAAAATGGGGCATGACTGCTAATGGATACGAGGTTATTTTGGGTGATGGGTAATTAAAACATCCTAAAATATATTGTTGTGATGACTGGACAGCTTTGTAGATTTTTAAGTATTTGTATGATGAGCATATCATATCTATTTTCTCTTTTAATCCTAGAAATAACACTCTGATGTAGGTATGAATATCTACATTTTACAGAGGAGAAAACCAAAATTCCAAGAGATTAATGAATTTCTCAAGTTCATGTGCCATCAATAAATACTAGAACCTGTGTTTAAACCAAAATCTGTCTAGTTCCAAAGGTTTAGCCAGGTCAATACAATGACTTTAAAACCACAGAAAGTTTTGACAAGCAGAACTGATGTCAGTTGTAGAGGATTAAAGTGCAAAGATATATACACGAAAGACTATAGGGGTGTCAATTGGTTCAGTAATCCAAAGGCATGCCAGCAGAGGACAGAAGATTTGAGTGCTCAAGGGGAAAGAAAGCTTTAATGCTACTTTAACTTTTTGGTAAAAAAAAAAATGCAAAACCACAGGAGACTTTGCAAAAAGGAAATAAAATCACCAAAGCTCTACTTTGTCCGGAAAACAGTCTGTAAAAGAGATGACCTGTTGAGCAATAACCATGAATATCCATACAGAACACACACCCCCAAACTGAAATCCTTTGTGGTAATTTGAAGCAGATTGAGCAATCTGCCTAGAAAGGTTGACTATGGGTAACAAGAGGGGAAGTTTGGAAGGTATTTGGCATGAAATAATTATGTTGAACATTATATCAAGTGAAACTGCGATAAGAAGATGCTAAGAAATATTTATAAAATTCTGTTGGATGCACTCTGTCTTGTGCTGTTTATCTGTATTGGACTAATAAGAGCTAACATATTCTCTGTCACACATGTATGTTTTTTTCTCTACAAGTGAGAAGTACATGAACATTTTTGGTAGAAGTGCATGTTTGGTAGAAATATGTGAACATTTTTCTTTTAATAGTCCCATAGACACTTTATACATCCATCCCCAACTGTAGACCCATTAAGCACATGTTCCTCATTCATTTTCAGACCAATAGTCATAACCCATTCTTTAACAAACACTTTCCAAACCAGGCACTGTGCTGGGCCCTGGGCACAAAAAGAAAAAATAACAAAGTTTAGGGGCGCCTGGGTGGTTTAGTCAGTTGGGCATCTGCCTTCAGCTCAGGTCATGATCCTGGAGTCCTGGGATGGAGCCCCGAGTTGGGCTCCCTGCTCAGCAGGAAGTCTGCTTCTCCGTCTGCCCCTCCCCTGCTTCTGCTCTCTCTCTGTCTCTCTCAAATAAAATCTTAAAAAAAAAAAAGAAAACTGAAAAGGTTACACAGCACGCCAGGGGATGTCCACATGTAAACAAAGCATGATAATACATTGTACAATGGATCTATAATAGACGCATATAAAAATCATTATTTCATATCCATCAGTATCTCACTATAACCATTTCAAGTAATAAGAAAATTTAATGTAAGTAGTTGGAAGAGGCAGAATCTGAGAAGCTACAGAGTGGACAGTGAGATGACATAGAAATTATCCCACAGCAGATAGCCTCTACCAGGCAGAGACTGGAGGAAGAGAAAAGACATAGTTGTAGTGGGTTGAATGCTGGCCCCTAAAAATATATGTCCACATCATGATCCTTAGGTCCAGTGGATATTACCTTATTTAGAAAAAGGGTCTTACAGACGTAATTAAATTAAGGATCTTGAGATGAGATTATCCTGGATTGCTCAGGTGGACCCCAAATCCAATACAGTTGCTCTTATAAATCACAAGAGAGTAGAAGATGCATAGAGAGATGAGGAGAGGCCATGTGAAGACAGAGGCAGAGATGGGAGTGATGTTGCCACACAAGCCAGGGAGCCCCTGGAACCACCAGAAGCTGGAGGAGACATGGAAGGAGTCTCTCCTAGAGCTGTTCAAGGGAGCACATCCCTGCTGACACCTGAATTTCAGACTTCTGTCCACCAGGAGAGAATACATTTCCATTGTTTTAAGTGTGTAGTTTGTAGTCAGTTATTACAGTAGCCCCAGAAAACCAATACCACGGTGTTACCAGAGCTGGAGTTCTCCCCCACGGAGCATGTCGAAAGGGAGCTGGAATTTCAGAGGGAATATAACCACTGCTAGAAAAGCCACTCAGTGCAGAGAGAAGGGGCAGACCTCAGCTTCTATCCTCCTAGCCCCCATCTCCTGCTAGTTCCTCTCCTTGGCTGACACCAGCCTTAAGTCAGCCGACACAGGAGCCTGGGGAATGCAGGCTGGAAAGGCCACCCTCCCCCCACCAATAAGGGCAGAACCAGGAAGGATGAAGAATATGTCTGAGGGCCACAGGCTCAGGGACAGCATACTATGGGAACACACTGGCTACGTTAAGCTGGATAAATCAGGATATTTTCACAGAGAAGTTGACATTTACTTTTTATCTAGATTCATGAGTAGAAAATCATCAGGCAGTGAAGGCAAGGCCTCTCAATGGGTGAAAAAAACATGTGCAAAGTCAAGTTCAGAAGCCTGTGCAGCCTTCCTTTCTGCCACTTCTGTGCTTCTGATCTCCCACATAGAAAACAAATATGGGCTGGGTATAATCACGAGGGGCAGGCACCCAGTAGTTGGTCTGGGGTCTAATCTGAAGATTTAGCCATTTTATGTTCAAGACAGAGAGGGTGCAGGAAATCCCTCTGGGAACTCAAGGCTTAAGCTGCACTCTCCAAATCAGTTTTAAGAGCTGTGTTTTTAAGCGTTTTTAAGAGTTTCAGGAGTTGAGGAACACCTGGGTGGCTCAGTCAGTTAAGCAACCAATTCTTGATTTTGTCTCAGTTCATGATCTCAGGGTCCTAAGATCGAGCCCAGGGTCAGTCACCTTCCTGGGCATGGAGCCTGCTTAAGATTCTCTCTCTCTCTCTCTTCCTCTGTCCTTCCCCCACCTCTCTCTCTCTCACCCTCTCTCTCTCTCTAAAAAAAAAAAAAAAGTTTCAAGAGTGGGGCAAGCTCTGTGTTAAGGCTGTTAGGTAGTAGCCAATCCATGATAGAGGAGTATAATGATTCCCATTTGGTTTTTCACCTCGTGTGTATAATATATTTATACCTTGTGTATAAGGAATCCTAGTATGGGTCAACCCTCTACCTAGTCCCCAAAAGAGAGATTAAGTTTTAGTTCATTTAATCTATTCATATATAAGAGTTCATTATACAGTTGAAGCATGCTCCAGAAATTCAAAAGAAACATCTGGGCATGAGAGAGGTTTGGAAATCATCATATAATAATTTCAAACCTGGTATTGGATGAGATCATCTGGGTGGACGGTGGATGAGGATTGAGTCCATGTTCTAGGCAGCCTTCCAATGTCGGGTGTATTGTCATTGTTCTTGGAGTATTCTAGCACTGTTCCTCAGCCACCTACAGCTATGTGGGCTCTCTCACCTTACCCTAGACTGAGCAGAAGTTATCAATAGAAGCTTAGCTTTAAGACATTAGACAACCCTTCACTGCAATACCTATTCTCTAGGTATTGAAATGGATTGGTCAGAAAATAACACTGCAAAGCCATCACAGCTAAGGAACATTATTTTTAATCCATCAATTCCACTTGGATTTCAAGAAGAGAGTTGATGGGAAAAGGTGCCATGATGTCACTTGATTTACACCTCCTGCAAATATAACTGTTTTTAAAGGCTCCACTTTTTTGTTTCTTGCTCACTTTATCCTTTCGATCCTTGCTCACACAAAAATACAGTGATATTTTATTTTTGCTCCCTTCTTAAGTGACCTTGAAAGGCTAAAGAAGATGTTACAGTATGGTTTCTTTTCTTGGTCTTGGTAAAAGAGAATGAAAACCTGGCTTGTCAAGTAAACGGGCATCAGATGGTAACAAATGAATGCAGTCTGTATCCAGGCAAAGGCAGGCGGTGCTACAGTGTTGAACATCAGTGAGTGATGCACTGCAGATAAAATGCAAATCAACCTGTCTTCTGGGCCGCAAGCCCAGGCAAGAAAGAAACCTTGCTCTTTACTGGAAGCACACCGTCCTTCTTGTCCACATTTCCCAAATGCCTGTCATTTCTTCAAGATAATATCTAATAAAGGACTAGCCTCAGTGAAGAAAACACCATCCTAGGGAGGGGGACTTTGACCTTTCAAAGTTGTTATCAAATTACATTTTTTTTTAAGATTTTATTTATTTATTTGACAGAGAGACAGAGACAGCGAGAGAGGGAACACAAGCAGGGGCAGTGGGAGAGGGAGAAGCAGGCTTCCCATGGAGCAGGAAGCCTGATGTGGGGCTCGATCCCGGGATCATGGCCTGAGCCAAAGGCAGACGCTTACCGACTGAGCCACCCAGATGCTTCAAATTACATTTTCTAAAGACAGAATCATCTCCAAGGATTTAGATGTGATGGGAATTTTTTTAAAGATTGTATTTATTTATTTGAGAGAGGTGGGGGGGAGCACAGAGGCAGAGTGAAAGGGAGAAGCAGAATCCCTGTTGAGCAGAGAACCCAGCATGGTGATTCCAGGACCCCAAGATCATGACCTGAGCTAGATGCAGACAGATGCTTAACACACTGAGCCACCCAGGTGCTCCTGTGATGGGAATTTTTGTTCCTTCACTGATTCATTTCAAAAGATGTTTCTAAAGCATCCCAAGTAAATCTGACTCAGAACATTTATGTCTGTTTTCTGGCATTTGGAATATTGATTGTAGCTTTAAAATCTGTAATTCTGTAATAACTAAGATCTTAAAGACAGAAGCAATTTTAGAGAGCATTTAGTCTAACAGCATAATCCATGCCTAGCAGGAAATTTCCTTTGTAATATTCCAGCAGGAAATTTCCTTTGCAATATTTTTGGACAATTCTGCTTTAACTGTCTGGGAACAGGAAACCCACCAACTATCAAGACAGCTCAACTCTGATTCAAAGTTCTAATTGACAGAAAGTTCCTCCTGATAGAAAGTCAAAGTGTACGTCACATAACTTCCCTGCCCCCACTGCCACTCCATTGAATCCCACCTGCTCTTCTCCAGGGTAGCTTTCATATATTACAAAAATGCTTCTGATTTTCCAGAAGCACTACATCCATACCAGCACGTGTATCACGAAGGATGCGCCATGCCATGAAATTGACCAAGATCGTGTCTGCCCTACAATATCGCACTTGTGCAGTAAGTGTTAATGTCCCTTTAAGAATAGTCTCTGAAATTTTAGAACTTTACAATTTGAAGGGACTTTTACACACTGTCTTAATTATGTATCTCCACAAAGTGAGGAGGAGGGTGTTATAGTCTACACTTCTCAGTTGAAGATATTTGTTCACTCAATACATGCCAAGCACTATTCTAGGTATTCAAACTGACACTGGGAGAACAGGACATCTGCTCCAGTTCATACATCTTCTAAGGGGGGGGATTCAGGACTCCACATGCAGGTCTTCATATATTAAATCCTACAGACTTTCTACCACATCACTTACCCTGTCTCTGCAAAGACAGAAGAAGACAGGGCTCACTGGTCCTGGGCAGTGTGGGGTTTAGTGAGAGACAAACACTCCATTTGTTGATACAAAGCATCCAGTCAGCTTTTTAGAGGTCCACTCTTAAATAGAAATTGACAGTCAATAATTACCACATATTTGAGGAAAAACTCTCTATAAAAGAGAAAAAAAAAGAAAACTAACACAGAAAGCAACAGGAAGGACACAGAGATAGTACCTGGGTGGGGGGAAATTTTTAAAATCTATAGTGATACCATCAAAGAGATAAAAGACATATCTATAAAGCAAAAACAAGCTGCTTAAAAAAATTAAAAAAAAACTAGTAAGAGAACAGCCAAAAAGAGATGTTAATAATTAAGAATGAAAAAATAATAGAAAAAGTAAACTTGAAGAAATCTTTCAGAAAGTAGGACCTAAATATAATGAGTTGGAAAACAGAGAAAGAAGGAAATTGGGCAATCTTTTCAGAATGCCCAACACACATGTAACAGGAGTCCCAGAAAAACAGGGCATAGAAATTTGAAGATAAGAAATTATCCATGAGATAACTTGAGAAAGTTTCTCAGAATTGTAGGATGTGAGTTTCCATTTTGGAAGAGCCCACTTCATGCTCAGCACAATGGAAAACAGACCTAGGCTGGCACCCCTTAAAATTCCAGAACACTAGGGATTAGGAAAATGTTCTAAAACTTCCAGAGAGAAAACTGTATCTTACAAAGGATCAAGAATCAGATGGTGGTAAATTACCCAATAACAGCACTGGAGGTCAAAAGACCATGGAACAAGGCTTTCAAAAATAAATTATTCTCAAGATAGATTTTATTAAGTGCACATTAAATCAGGTATGAAGGATATTACAGATACTCAAACAAATACAATCAAACAAAAATTTTGAAAGGTACAAGAACGAGAATGTAGAGGACACAACTTGGCAGCTGTGTGTGACAGTCAAAAAGAGGAGCCAGTCCTAAAACTACCCTTGTCTTGATGAGCATGAGTAATATATGGAACTGCTGAATCACTATATTGTACACTGGAAACTAATACAACACTGTATGTTTAAAAAAAAAAAAAGAGCTAGTCCACATTGGAGCATGTCAAAACCCTCTGGGGTATTTATTTTTGAAGAAGATGGTATTGAAAATTGCCTCATGAATCTGAACATATTAAAAGATTTACACCATTAAGAGAGAGTTCAAGTATAAATTAATGATATCTATAAATTAGTTATAGGTATAAAAAAGCTAATCAAATGGGAAAAGGATAATAGTTAACTTCAGGGAGAACAAAAAAACGTTGGTGAGAAAAAGAAAGCAACTGCAGTATACATACAGAACTCAGCTCTGTGAAGATAAAATGTTTATCTCACCCAATGGCTCCTAAAGTGTGGTCCATAAGCCAGTCAAATAGCATCATCATCACTTGGAGAACTGAAATACAATTTCTCTGGATCCTCCCTTACTGAACTAGAAAAGGGTGGGACCAAGAAATCTGTATTTTAACAAGGTATTAAGGTGATTTCTGCATGATAAAGTTTGAGAAACACTGACCAAACCAAAATTAAAACGCCTCTACTAGAGAGGGTAATGAGGCTGTTTGCATGTGTGTAATGCGGATGGTCAAAGAAGTTCAGTTACTAATGCTCTACCCAAGCATTAATAAAACCAAGAAATGAAATCTAAGCATGATATTTAGAGATATAGAAGCAGAGATGGCTGAGGGAGCAGGGGAATGCTGCTGTGAGCTTTACCTATAAACCCAGAAGGACAACTGGGTCCTAAAACAGACATATTTCAAATGGTAAAAATAAAAACTAAATTTTAAGAAGAGCAGTGACTTGCTCAATCTGATCAACCTGATGTTCTTGGGGCCACCGAAATTAACAATGTTTTCTCTTTATAAATTATAAAAACAACACCTGAAATCTTGCCATTTGCAGCAAAATGGATGAAACTTAAGGGACCAAAAAAGCAAACTCGCAGATACAGAGAAGAGATTGGTGGTTGCAAGAGGCAGCGGGTAGGAGTTGGAAGAAATGGGTAAACTGGTTTTTTTTTTTTTAGTTTAAATAAAGTGAGTAATAAAAAAGAAATATCTTGATTAAAGATATTAAGGAGGTTTAAATTATTTTCATGCATTTTCACTAAATTATTTTCAGAATTACTCATATATATTAAACCATGGATCAAAAAATATTCCAAAATATTCAAAATTCAATTAAAAATTAGTATTACTTTGCTACCCCAACATTTGGAGAAAAGCATGGCACCATACCTTTTGTTTTTGAGCATGGTATGATGTGCTTTATTATATATACATACATATAGGATTAAATGAGATTAAAGAGATTACACATATTCGTGTGTGTGTGTGTGTAAATCTCATAAACAATCTTTAAAAAGTGGTTATCTCCAGTTTAGAGATGGGGGAGTCCTGGCACAGAAAAGTATTGAAATTATTTAACATCACACAGCTGGTGGATGTGCTTTCCATGACACTCCCCCCCCCCCCCCCCCCGTTAAACTAGATTTAAATTGCAATTATGTTTATTTCCACTAGTCAGATTGTGCAGCATCTGCAGACAATTACAAAAGGCAGAGGACTCAATCTTTCTGCTTTGATGTAAGGAGCTCAGTAAATTAAAAGGAACAAGTGGCTCTGTAATTTTCTATGTGCTCTTTAACAAACAAAATAATCTATTAATCACCAAAATGCCACAGACTGTTTACAAGCCAGTGGGGATATCTTCTTTTGCTAAAAAAAAGAAAAGAAAAGAAATAAATCAGACCCATCTGGACAGATGGAGTGAGTGAGGGAAAATCTAATTCTTTACCCTTATTTACCTTCTTAGAATTCTGTTCCAGGTTCCTTCAGGCAGTAGGAACACAGCCCTCCAGGGCGCACCTGATTTCCTGTCCTGTTTGGATACTGACTTGACCGGAAATAGTGCAGCGAGGTCGGGACCCAGCCCGCCTGCACGAACTGACTGAGCAGCAAAGCCAAGGAGATTGTGTAGACTCTCAAGCTGGGTTTCTCTCTCTTTTTTAAAGTCAGCATCACTTGAAGCCCTTGTACCCTACTCATACTCAATCCTCACTCTGGACCTCAATGCAAATGCCATGTTTTCCGCAAGACAAGCAGCCGCTCCCTGACTTCCGAGGCAATCAGACATCCCTAGCATGGACAGCTTCCCAGCCTCTGCTCCTGAGCCATGCTCTCAGGCCCAGAGTCCCCTTAGCTGCTTCCGCTTGAGGTAGCCCTGCTCTGAGGGCAGTATTTTCTTTTGTCCAGGGCCCTAGACTCCCAAGCGGACTTATTTCAACTGTGTGTCCTCCCTGGAACGCTTGCACTCAAAGAACTGCGGGGCAGACAGACTTAATTTCACAGATGAGCAGGCCCTGAACTAAGCTCAGCAACCATGCAAAATGATCACTAATGATGATGTAACGGATTTTGGAGTGAGATTGACTTGTTTTGGAGCAGCTGAAAAGGATGTTTTCTCTTCATGGTCTGGGTAGAGAATGGTTCTTTCTATTGCCATGAGAGAGAAATTGCAGAATCCCAAGAGGCAAACTTGCTACAATGATTCACTGTCCCTTTATTTCTTTGTGAAAGCAGTGTCAAACATTATCCAAATCATTTCCAACTCTTCTCCCATCTTCTGCATGAAGGAAAGATCCAGGCATTTCCCCAGTGGCCCAGGCTTCCTATCGTGCTCGGATCACTAGGTGACAGGGCAGACAGCTGACCCTGCTGGCCTGATTGGCATCCATTCTAACAGGGGATAAGGCACACAAGGAGGACAGGAGTCAATATTCTAACCCCTTCTATGACTTCCCTCATCAGAGAAATATGTCTTCCCAACAGGAAGAATCTTTCTGTTCTTTTTTAAACTTTTTTTTATTGTGAAATATAAAATGCAGCATACATACAGAAATATTTATAAAATATAAATGTGGTCTAATAAATTTTTATAAACATTCCTAAAATGATCTCCAAGGACAGAGCAAACAAATAAACCAAAAACCCCATTTTGCATCCTAAAAGCATTCAACATACTGTTCTTAATCAAAACTCTCAGCTGTACCTGAAATAACCCTGATCTGACTTTTATGGTCACCATTATTTTTTGCTCTTGTTATAGTTTTAATACCTAGTGTGAGCCTCCAAATAATGTAGTTCAGTTTTGGTTATTTTTCACCTTTCTGTAAATTAAATTATACAGTATGTATCTTTGGTCTAGCTTCTTTTGCTCATTGTTATGTTTTTGAGATATTCCCATGTGCTTATCTAATGAATGTACAGCACACATTCACTCATGTTCATTGATGTATAGTGTTCCCTTATATAAAATATTAAATTGGGGGGGATGAGCAAGATGGCAAAGGAGTAGGAGACCTAAATTTCATCTGGTCCCAGGAATTCAGCTGGATAGGGATCAAACCATTCTGAACACCTATGAACTCAACAGGAGATCAAAGAAAAGAATAGCAACAACTCTGAACAGAAAAGCGACCACGTTCTGGAAGGTAGGACGTGCCGAGAAGTGAATCCGAGGCGATATTCGGGAGGATAGATGGCGGGGAGGGGGCCTCTGTCAGCTGCTACCGGGCAAGTGATAGAGCACAGGAACACAAAATAAGAATTTCGTAGAAGTCAGCTCTGCTGAGGGATGTAGCTCCAGTGGCTAAGCGGGGGGTGGAACCCTCGCTGGGTCAGTGTGGTCTTGGGATCCTCGGGGTCACAGAAAGACCGGGGGTGCCTGAGTGCAGCAGAACTCCCAGGTGTCCAAGTGGGGAAGCTGGTTGCAGAGACGGAGCCGAGGCGCGGGCTCTCAGCTCGGGGTTGCCATAAACCGTGATCCACGGGACAGTCGGGCCACTGCTCTTCCAGCAGGGACCCAGCAAGCAGCAGATCTGGGGAGACTCCCCTTCCTTCCCCTGGAGAAGAGGCATGGGAGCGCTCTGCAGGGATCTGCTGGGTTTGGAGACTCCACACCGAGTCGGGTGCCAGAGATAGAAGCGCTCAGTCACAGGCTGGGTGAGCACGGAGTGTGTCCGGAGACTGGGGAGATGGGAGGGATTGACTGCTTTTCTCTGGGGGCTCAGTGAATAGTGGGGCCCTGAGCTCTCAGTTCCTTGGGGGCAGAGATTGGGAGGCCGCCATTTTCACTCTCATACTCCAAAGCTGTGCGGAAAGCTTGCATGGAACAAAAGCTCCCGAGAGCAAACCCGAGCAGATTACTTAGCCAGGACCCGGCAAGGGCAGGACAATTCTGCATCGGGCAAAGACATTTGAGGACCACGGCAACAGGCCTCGCCCCCAAAATATCAGCAAGAACATCCAGCCAAGACCAAGTTTACCAAGATCAATGAGAACTGCAAAACTCCATTGCTAGGGGAATACTGCACATAGAATTCATGGCCTTTTCCCCATAATTCTTTAATCTTTCAAAGTTGATTCTTTTAATTTTCTTTTTCTTTTTTTGAATTTTTCTTTTTCCCTTTTTCAACCAACATCTTATCAATCCCTTTTTAAAAAATCTTTTTTATTTTTCATTTTTAGAGTCATATTATATCCCTTCATAGTAGTTGACCTTAATTTTGGTATATATATATAAGTTGTTGTCTCTTTAAAATTTTGGGATATAGTTGCTTCTAAAAGACCAAAATATACCCTAAATCTCCAGTGTATAGCTTTGTTCTAGTCTCCTACTTGATCACATTTTCTCCCTTTTATTTCTTTCCTTTTTCAACCAACTTCTTATTAATTCCTTTTAAAAATATTTTATAATTTTCATCTTTACAGTCATATTCCATTCCTTCATCATATTTACCTTTATTGTTGTACATATATAATATTTTATTTCTTTAAAACATTGGGAGGAACTTTCTTTAACAGACTAAAATATGCCCCAAATCTAGTGTGTGGCACTGATCTATGCACCAGCCTGATCATATTTGAACATATTCTTTTTTTTAAATCTTTCTCTTTTTCTTTTTTTTCTTTTTTCTTTCTTTCCTTTTCTTTTCCCCTGGTTTCAGGTCTCTTCTGATTTGTTAGTGTATATTTTTCTGGGGTCGTTGTTACGCTGTTAGCATTTTGTTGTCTCATTCATCTATTGTCCTTGGGACAAAATGACAAGATGGAAAAAATCACATCAAAAAAAAGAACAAAAGGCAGTACCAATGGCCAGGGACCTACTCAATACGGACATTAGTAAGGTGTCAGAACTAGAGTTGAGAATGACAATTATAAAGATACTAGCTGGGCTTGAAAAAAGCATGGAAGATATTAAAGAAACCCTTTCTGGAGATATAAATGAACTAAAATCTAACCAAGTCAAAATCAAAAAGGCTATTAATGAGGTGCAATCAAATATGGAGGCTCTAACTGCTAGGATAAATGAGGCAGAGAGAGAACTAGTGATATAGAAGACCAAATGATGGAAAATAAAGAAGCTGAGAAAGAGAGAGACAAACAACTACTAGATCACAAGGGCAGAATTCGAGAGATAGGTGATACCATAAGACAAAACAAAATTACAATAATTGGGATCACAGAAGAAGAAGAGAGAGAGGGGCAGAATGTATACTGGAGCAAATTATAGCAGAGAACTTCCCCAATTTGGGGAAGTAAACAGGAATCAAAATCCAGGAGGCACAGACAACCCCCCTCAAAATCAATAAAAATAGGTCAACATGCCAACATCTAATAGTAAAACTTACAAGTCTCAGAGACAAAGAGAAAATCCTGAAAGCAGCTTGGGACAAGAGATCTTAACCTACAATGGTAGAAACATTAGATTGGCAACAGACCTATCCACAGACACCTGGCATGATATATTCAGAGCACTAAATGAGAAAAACATGCAACCAAGAATACTATATCCAGTTAGGCTGTCACTGAAAATAGAAGGAGAGATAAAAAGCTGCCAGGACAAACAAAAACTAAAAGAATTTGCAAACACGAACCAGCCCTACAAGACATATTGAAAGGGGTCCTCTAAGCAAAGAGAGAGCCTAAAAGTAACATAAACCAGAAAGGAACACAGACAATATACAGTAACAGTCACCTTACGGACAATACAATGGCACTAAATTCATCTATCAAGTGTTATCCTCAATGTAAATGGGCTAAATGCCCCAATCAAAAGCCACAGGGTAGCAGATTGGATAAAAATACAGGACCCATCAATATACTGTCTGCAAGAGACTCATTTTAGACCCAAAGACACGTCCAGATTGAAAGTGAGAGGGTGGAAAACCATTTACCATGCTAATGGACACCAAAAGAAAGCTGAGGTGGCAATCCTTACATCAAACAAATTAGATTTTAAACCAAAGACTATAATAAGAGATGAGGAAACACACTATATCATACTTAAAGAGTCTATCAAACAAGATCTAACAATTGTAAATATCTGTACCCCTAACATGCGAGCAGCCAATTATATAAGGCAATTAACAACAAAAGCAAAGAAACACATCAACAACAATACATTAATAGTAGGGGACGTTAACACGCCCCTCACTGAACTGGACAGATCATCTAAGCAAAAGATCAACAAGGAAATAAAGACTTTAAATGACACACTGGACCAAATGGACTTCACAGATATATTTAGAACATTCCATCCCAAAGCAACAGAATACACATTCGTCTCTAGTGCACATGGGACATTCTCCAGAATAGATCACATCCTAGGTCACAAATCAGGTCTCAACCAGTACCAAAAGATTAAGATCATTCCATGCATATTTTCAGACCACAATGCTTTGAAACTAGAACTCACTCACAAGAGGAAAATCAGAAAGAACTCAAATACATGGAGGCTAAAGACCATCCTATTAAAGAATGAATTGGTCAACCAGGAAATTAAAGAAGAATTTAAAAAAATCCATGGAAACCAATGAAAATGAAAACACAACTGTTCCAAATCTTTGGGATGCAGCAAAGAGTGTCCTAAGAGGAAAGCATATTGCAATATGAGACTATCTCAAGAAACAAGAAAGGTCTCAAATATACAACCTCACCCTACACCTTAAGGAGCTGGAGAAAGAACAGCAAATAAAGCCTAAACCCAGCAGGAGAAGAGAAATCATAAAAAACAGAGCAGAAATCAATGAAATAGGAACCAAAAGAACAGTAGAACAGATCAACGAAACTAGGAGCTGGTTCTTTGAAAGAATTAACAAGATTGATAAACCCCTGGCCAGACTTATCAAAAAGAAAAGAGAAATGACCCAAATAAATAAAATCATGAATGAAAAAGGAGAGCTTACAACCAACACCAAAGAAATACAAATTATAAGAACATCTTATGAGCAACTATATGCCAGCAAATTAGATAATGTGGAAGAAATGGATGCATTACTAGAGATCTATTAACTACCAAAACTGAACCAGGAAGAAATAGAAATCCTGAACAGACCTATAACCACTAAGGAAATTGAAGCAGTCATCAAGAATCTCCCAAGAAACAAAAGCCCAGGGCCAGATGGCTTCCCGGGGGAATTCTACCAAACATTTAAGAAGAATTAATTAATAAAGAAGAATTAATACCTATTCTTCTGAAACTGTTCCAAAAACTAGAAATGGAAGGAAAACTTTCAAACTCATTTTATGAGGCCACCAGTACTTTGATCCCCAAAACAGACAAAGACCCCATCAAAAGGAGAATTACAAACCAATATCCTTGATGAACATGGACACAGAAATTCTCACCAAAATACTAGCCAATAGGATCCAACAGTACATTAAAAGGATTATTCACCATGACCAAGTGGGATTTATCCCTGGGCTGCAAGGTTGGTTCAAAATCCACAAATCAATCAACGTGATACAATACATTAATAAAAGAAAGAACAAAATCCATATGATCCTCTAAATAGATGCAGAAAAAGCATTTGACAAAGTACAGCATCCCTTCTTGATCAAAACTCTTCAGAGTATAGGCCAGATGGCAGAGGAGTAGGAGACCTGGATTTCCTGTGGTCTCAGGAATTCAGCTGAATAAGGATCAAACCATTCTGAACACCTACGAACTCAACAGGAGATCGAAGAAGAGAGTAGCAATAACTCTCTGAACAGAGAAGCAACCACTTACTGGAAGGTGGGACGTGCGGAGAAGTGAATCTGAGGCGATATTCGGGAGGAGAGACAGCGGGGGAGGGGGCCTCCATCGGCCGCTTCTGGCAAGTGATAGAGCCGCGGAGCACAAAAACAGAACTTTTAGAAGCCGGCTCCGCTGAGGGACGTGGCTCCAGTGGCTAAGCAGGGGGTGGAACCCTCGTGGGACAGTGTGGTCTCAGGACCCTTGGGGTCACAGAAAGACCGGGGATGCCTGAGTGCAGCAGAGCTCCCAGGTGTAAAAGCGGGGAAGCCAGCTGCAGGGACGGAGCGTAGGCGCGGGCTCTCACCTCGGGGTCGCCATAAACTGTGATCTGCGGCCCAATCGGGCCACTGCTCCTCCAGCAGGGACCCAACAAGCAGCAGAGCTGGGGAGACTCCCCTTCCTCCTCGGGGAGGAGCGGCGCGGGAGCGCACTGCAGGGATCTGCTGGGTTTGGAGCCTCCACACAGGTTCGGGTGACAGAGATAGAAACACTGGGTCACAGGCTGGGTGAGCATGCAGTGCGGCTGGAGACCAAGGAGACAGGAGTGACTGCTTTTCTCTGGGGGCGCACTGAGGAGCGGGGCCCCGAGTTCTCAGCTCCTCCGGGTGGAGATTGGGAGGCCACCATTTTCACCCTGGTCCTCCAAAGCTGTACCAGAGCTTGCAGGAAACAAAAGCTCCTGAGAGCAAACCTGAGCAGTCCGCTTAGCCCGGACCCACAAGGGTGGGGCAATTCCGCCTCCGGCAAAGACATTTGGGAACCATGGCAACAGGCCCCTCCCCCAGAAGATCTGCACGAACAGCCAGCAAGCCAAGACCAAGTTTACCGATCAAGGAGAACGGGAGAATTCCAGTGCTAGGGGAATACTGAACATAGAATTCATGGCTTTTTTTTACCATGATTCATTAGTTTTTCAAAGTTAATTTTCTTAACTGTTTTTTTTTAATTTTTCTTTTTTCCTTTTTCAACCAACATCTTATCAATCCCTTTTTTAAAAAAACATTTTTTATTTTTCATTTTTAGAGTCATATTTTATCCCTTCATAGTAGTTATTCTTATTTTTGGCATAAATATATAAGTTGTTCTCTCTTTAAAATTTTGAGATACAATTTCTTCTAACAGATAAAAATATACCCTAAATCACTAGTGTATGGCTTTGTTCTAGTCTCCTGCCTGATCACATTCTCTCCCTTTTTTCTTTTTTTTTTTAAATCTTCTTTCTTTTTTCAAACAATTTCTTATCTTATTAATTCCTTTTATAAAATCTTTTATAAGTTTCATCTTTACAGTCATCTTCCATCCCTTCATTGTATCAACCCTTATTTTGTACATTCATAAGTCTCTCTTCCTTTAAAATTTTAGGAGGCACTTTTTTCTAACAGACCAAAATACGCCCAAAATCTAGTGTGTGGCACTGATCTATGCACTAGCCTGATCATATTTGATCATATTCTCCTTTTTTTGTATTGTTCTGTTTTTGTTTTTACCTTTTTCTTTTCTTTCTTTCTTTTCTCTTTCTTTTTTCTTTCTTTCCCTTTCTTTTCCCCTGGTTTCAGGTCTTTTCTGATGTGTATAGAGTATATTTGCTGGGGATGTTGTTAACCTGTTAGCATTTTGTTCTCTCATTCATCTAATCTCCTCTGGACAAAATGACAAGATGAAAAAAATCACCTCAGCAAAAAGAACAAGAGGTAGTAACGTCAGCCAGGGACCTACTCAATACGGACATTAGTACGATGTCGGACCTAGAGTTCAGAATCATAACTTTAAAGATACTAGCTGGGCTTGAAAAAAGCGTGGAGGTTATTAGAGAAACCCTTTCTGGAGAAATAAAAGAACTAAAATCTAACCAAGTCGAAATCAAAAAGGCTATTAATGAGGTGCAATCAAAAATGGGGGCACTAATGGCTAGGATAAATGAGGCAGAAGAGAGAAGCAGCGATATAGAAGACCAAATGATGGAAAATAAAGAGGCTGAGAAAAAGAGAAATAAACAACTACAGGATCACGAGGGCAGAATTCGAGAGATAAGCGATACGATAAGACAAAACAACATTAGAATAATTGGGATCCCAGAAGAAGAAGAAACAGAGAGAGGGGCAGAAGGTATATTGGAGCAAATAATAGCAGAGAACTTCCCTAATGTGAGGAAGGAAACAGGCATCAAAATCCAGGAGGCACAGAAAACCCCTCTCAAAATCAATAATAATAGGTCAACACCCCGACATCTAATAGTAAAACTTACGAGTCTCAGAGACAAAGAGAAAATCCTGAAAGCAGCTCGGGAGAAGAGATATGTGAACTACAACGGTAGAAACATTATATTGGCAACATACCTATCCACAGAGAGCTGGCAGGCCAGAAAGGACTGGCATGATATCCTCAGAGCACTAAACGAGAAAAATATACAGCCAAGAATACTATATCCAGGTAGGCTCTCATTCAAAATTGAAAGAGATAAAAAGCTTCCAGGACAAACAACTAAAGGAACTTGCAAACACGAAACCAGCCCTACAGGAAATATTGAAAGGGGTCCTCTAAGCAAAGAGAGAGCCTAAAAGCAGCACAGATCAGAAAGGAACACAGACAATATACAGTAACAGTCACCTTACAGGCAATACAATGGCACTAAATTCATACCTTTCAATACTTACCCTGAATATAAATGGGCTAAATGCCCCAATCAAAGGACACAGAGTGGCAGATTGGATTTATATAACAAGACCCATCAATATGCTGTCTGCAAGAGACTCATTTTAGACCCAAAGACACCCCCAGATTGAAAGTGAGGGGGTGGAAATCTATTTACCATGCTAATGGACACCAAAAGAAAGCTGGGGTGGCAATTCTTATATCGGACAAATTAGATTTTAAAAGAAAGACTGTAATAGGAGATGAAGAAGGACACTATATCTTACGTAAAGGGTCTATCCAACAAGAAGATCTAATAATTGTAAATATCTATGCCCCTAACATGGGAGCAGCCAATTATATAAGGCAATTAATAACAAAAGCAGAGAAACACATTGACAACAGTACAATAATAGTGGGGAACTTTAACACCCCCCTGACTAAAATGGACAGATTATCTAAGCAAAAGATCAACAAGGAAATGAAGACTTTAAATGACACACTGGACCAAACGGACTTCACAGACATATTCATAATATTCCATCCCAAAGCAACGGAATACACATTCTTCTCTAGGGCCCATGGAACATTCTCCAGAATTGATCACATCCTAGGTCACAAATCAGGTCTCAACCAGTACCAAAATATTGGGATCACTCCCTGCATATTTTCAGACCACAATGCTTTGAAACTAGAACTCAATCACAAGACGAAAGTCGGAAAGAACTCAAAGACATGGAGGCTAAGGAACATCCTAATAAGAATAAATGGGTCAATCAGGAAATTAAAGAAGAATTTAAAAAATTCATGGAAACCAATGAAAATGAAAACACAACTGTTCAAAAATCTTTGGGATACAGCAAAGGCAGTCCTGAGAGGAAAGTATATAGCAATACAAGCCTTTCTCAAGAAACAAGAAAGGTCTCAAATACACAGCCTAACCCTACACCTAAAGGAGCTGGAGAAAGAACAGCAAATAAAGCCTAAACCCAGCAGGAGAAGAGAAATCATAAAGATCAGAGCAGAAATCAATGAAATAGGAACCAAAAGAACAGTAGAACAGATCAACAAAACTAGGAGCTGGTTCTTTGAAAGAATTAACAAGATTGATAAACCCCTGGCCAGACTTATCAAAAAGAAAAGAGAAAGGACCCAAATCAACAAAATCATGAATGAAAGAGGAGAGATCACAACCAACACCAAAGAAATACAAACAATTATAAGAACATATTATGAGCAACTCTATGCCAGCAAATTAGATAACCTGGAAGAAATGGGTGCATTCCTAGAGATGTATCAACTATGAAAACTGAACCAGGAAGAAATAGAAAACCTGAACAGACCTATAATCACTAAGGAAATTGAAGCAGTCATCAAAAATCTCCCAACAAACAAAAGCCCAGGGCCAGATGGCTTCCCAGGGGAATTCTATCAAACATTTAAAGAAGAATTAATACCTATTCTCCTGAAACTGTTCCAAAAAATAGAAATGGAAGAAAAACTTCCAAACTCATTTTATGAGGCCACCATTACCTTGATCCCCAAACCAAAGACCCCATCAAAAAGGAGAATTACAAACCAATATCCTTGATGAACACGGATGCAAAAATTCTCATCAAAATACTAGCCAATAGGATCCAACAGTACATTAAAAGGATTATTCACCATGACCAAGTGGGATTTATCCCTGGGCTGCAAGGCTGGTTCAACATCCGCAAATCAATCAACGTGAAACAATACATTAACAAAAGGAAGAACAAGAATCATATGATCCTCTAAATAGATGCAGAAAAAGCATTTGACAAAGTACAGCATCCTTTCTTGATCAAAACTCTTCAGAGTATAGGGATAGAGGGTACATACCTCAATATCATAAAAGCCATCAATGAAAAACCTACAGCGAATATCATTCTCAATGGGGAAAAGCTGAGAGCTTTTCCCTTAAGTTCAGGAAAGCGGCAGGAATGTCCACTATCACCACTGCTATTCAACATAGTATTAGAAGTCCTAGCCACAGCAATCAGACAACAAAAATAAATAAACGGCATCCAAATCGGCAAAGAGGAAGTCAAACTCTCACTCTTTGCAGATGATATGATACTGTATGTGGAAAACCCAAGAGACTCCACCCCGGAACTGCTAGAACTCATACAGGAATTCAATAAAGTAGCAGGGTATAAAATCAATGTACAGAAATCAGTGGCATTCCTATGCACCAACAACAAGACAGAAGAGAGACAAATCAAGGAGTCGATCCCATTTACAATTGCACCCCAAACCGTAAGATACCTAGGAATAAATCTAACCAAAGAGGCAAAGGATCTGTACTCAGAAAACTATAAAATACTCATGAAAGAAATTGAAGAAGACACAAAGAAATGGAAAAACGTTCCATGCTCATGGATTGGAAGAACAAACATTGTGAAAATGTCAATGCTACTTAGAGCAATCGATGCATTCAATGCAATCCCCACCAAAATACCATTCACTTTTTTCAAAGAAATGGAACAAATAATCCTAAAATTTGTATGGAACCAGGAGAGACCCCAAATAGCCAGAGGAATATCGAAAAAGAAAAGCAAAGCTGGTGACATCACAATTCCGGACTTCCAGCTCTATTACAAAGCTGTCATCATCAAGACAGTATGGTACTGGCACAAAAACAGACACATCGATCAATGGAACAGAATAGAGAGCCCAGAAATGGACCCTCAACTCTATGGTCAACTCATCTTTGACAAAGCAGGAAAGAATGTCCAATGGAAAAAAGACAGTCTCTTCAACAAATGGTGTTGGGAAAATTGGACAGCCACATGCAGAAGAATGAAACTGGACCATTTCCTTGCACCACACACAAAAATAGACTCAAAATGTTTGAAAGACCTAAATGTGAGACAGGAGTCCATCAACATCCTAAAGGAGAACACAGGTAGCAACCTCTTTGACCTCAGCAGCAGCAACTTCTTCCTAGAAACATCGCCAAAGGCAAGGGAAGCAAGGGCAAAAATGAACTATTGGGACTTCATCAAGATAAAAAGCTTTTGCACAGCAAAAGAAACAGTCCACAAAACCAAAAGACAACCGACAGAATGGGAGAAGATATTTGCAAATGACATATCAGATAAAGGGCTAGTATCCAAAATCTATAAAGAACTTCTTAAACTCAACACCCAAAGGACAAATGATCCAATCAAGAAATGGGCAGAAGACATGAACAGACATTTTTCCAAAGAAGACATCCAAATGGCCAACAGACACTTGAAAAAGTGCTCAAGATCACTCGGCATCAGGGAAATCCAAATCCAAAACCTCAATGAGATACCACCTCACACCGGTCAGAATGGCTAAAATTAACAAGTCAGGAAACGACAGATTTTGGTGGGGATGCAGAGAAAGGGGAACACTCTTACACTGTTTGTGGGAATGCAAGTTGGTGCAGCCACTCTGGAAAACGGTATGGAGGTTCCTCAAAATGTTGAAAATAGAGCTGCCCTATGATCCAGCATTTGCACTACTGGGTATTTACCCCAAAGATACAAATGTAGGGATGCAAGGGGGTATGTGCACGCCAATGTTTATAGCAGCATTGTCCACAATAGCCAAACCTTGGAAAGATCCAAGACGTCTATCGACAGATGAATGGATAAAAAAGAAGTGGTATATATACACAATGGAATATTATGCAGCCATCAAAAGGAATGAAATCTTGCCATTTGCAATGACATGGACGGAACTGGAAGGTATTATGCTGAGCGAAATAATTCAATCAGAGAAAGACATATAATCTCACTGGTATGAGGAATTCTTAATCTCAGGAAACAAAGTGAGGGTTGCTGGAGTGGTGGGGGGTGGGAGGGATGGGGTGGCTCGGTGATAGACATTGGGGAGGGTATGTGCTATGGTGAGTGCTGTGAATTGCGTATGACTGTTGAATCACAGACCTGTACCTCTGAAACAAATAATACATTACATGTTAACAAAAAAAAGAAGATAGTAGGAAGAGAAAAATGAAGGGGGGGATATCGGAGGGAAGACAAACCATGAGAGACTATGGACTCTGAGAAACAGAGGGTTCTGGAGGGGAGAGGGGTGGGGGTATGGGTTAGCCTGGTGATGGGTATTAAAGAGGGCACATACTGAATGGAAAAAAAAATTTTTTAATTTAAAAAAATAGATTGTATATGAACACTAAAGAAAATAATAATATAAAATAAATTATTAAATTGTATCCATTCTGTCAATGAATGTATGGACTTTTTTCTAATTAGGGCCATTATGAATAACACTACTGAGAATATTTTTATACATATCCCAGTTCTCTCATCAATAGACGTAAAAAAAAAAAAAAAAAGAGCAAGTCTGAATTTAAAGCCAAAGGAGTCTTTTAAAGGGAACTTTCAAATCTTGTACATTTTTTTCTCTTACTGAATTCCTGAAAAAGAATGCACTAAACCTTATTGCCTTACTAGTCTGTTTGTCCCACCTGCTTTCTGTAAGATGGAAAAATCTTTTCAATGGCAAGGTTGGAGGAATTCAGGGTTTTAAAACCCTTTTTTACCAAAGGAATCGCATACTACCTGGGTTCTAGAACTGTCATGCCATTATTTGCCAATAATAAAACCTAGGGAAAGTGACTTGACTTCATTAAACTCCAGGATTTTTTAAAATATAAAATTAAAAAGGAAATAAATTATTATTATGCATAAATTATGTACAATACATTTTGCCTTTTGTGTACCTACCTATGTTATTAGAGCACTTCTAAAACTTGGCAAGGTTTATTAGCCATATTTCTACTTTGCTGTTTCTATCTCCAGAGTTGTTTTGGATAATAAATGAAATAGTATATGCAAAGTGATTAGCACAGATATGAAATTAAACATATGTTCGCATGTTCATTATAATTAACCATGCCTCACACTGTCTGTGCATGCATTTTTTTTATGTTTCCAGACACTAAACCAGACACATCTGGCCAAATCAGTACACTTGATTTTGTCATCATATTTATTTATGTCTAACCCCTTTGTTTTGATTTGTTTCCATCTAAACAGGGCGTGGGAACAAGAAGGCCATAAGAAATATAATTAATATAAGATATAAATTGAGTTTTTACCCGAACTTAGTAATTGTCTTCAAAATATCTTTAGTCCTCTGATTAAAACACAGTGAAAAACTGGAATCCAAATTTTAAAAGTAGCTCTTTTTTAAATAAATCCCATGTCCCTGAAAAGTACTGCTCAAAGCTAAGGATCACATGGGATCTCCATTTAGGTTACCAAGAAAAATAAAGAAAGATGTGAGGATTTTTGCAGTTACATTTAAGCTCTGATTTTTCTCTGTGTCAGGGTGGGGGTTTAGCACATTATTTCACTGTGACAAGGAAATAGAGCAGCTTCTGAAACTCCCGTTTACAAGGCTTGTCTTGTAAATAAATCCTTGCCATAGGATAGGAAGGGAGTACTCAGTCACGTTGAATCCACTTCTTAGCACAGGAGGAAGCTGTCACAGAAGAGGAATGAAATCATTACAGAACAGCTTTTGCCCCCCCCCACCCATCCCTGCTGGTTCCCAGCTGTTCCCCCATTTCAATCTCTTGGTGGCCAACAAGATAATGCATCTCCCTAACAAGATGAAGACTCCTTAAGTATCATGGCTGCTGAATCAAAGGCAGAGGACAAAGAAGCATATGAGAACCATTGTGCAGGGAAAATATTTATTGAGTACAAACTGTATAATGCATTATGTAAAGCTGTATCAGCAAGCATGGTACAGCTGTCAAATCACAGAGTTACTGCATAGATTTCATCTTTACCACTCAGCATTGTAGATAACGCATAATTATTGTTTTAAAAAAAGAAAATTAAGAACATTTATCCTGCAGGTGCCCATCTACCCTCTGGTGCTTTGGTTTCTTAAATCTGGTTTATTTTGCCTTTTTTTTTTTTTTTCAGTACAAATTTAGTCTCTTGAAGCCAATCCAATTATGTCAGAATCTTTAGTTCATGTCTGTCTAAAAGACTGATTCCCAAGCCTTCTTTAACATCATGTGAGGGCCTGTAGCAGAGGCAGCAGCCAAGGGAAACAGTAGGGATGATGTTCCAGTATCTGAGCGAAAAAAGCACATCAGCAGAATCAAACACTAAGCTTCAGCCATTTGGACCTGGCTATGTACCAAGCCAGTCCTCTGATCATCAATGCAACTCCATCTCCCAATTCTGGAATTAGACACAATAAAATATAATCCCTGGCAAAAGACTAATCTATGAATATAAAGTAATGGGGTTGAGTGGATGGTATGGCTTATGTAATCTGTTTTATTTCCTCTGGCTGCATTGTGATGAAGTCATCCACAGTACAGTTTAAGACTGGCTATACAATTTTACTAAATTTTCAACAACTCACTAAAAAAATTGTATGTGGGTTTCAAGAAGGAATTAATTATGACACCATTGAAATTGGTTTCATAAGTTGAAAGTTCAAAATAGTGTTCATAATAGCAAGCTTGGTTCCATTTATCAATACACAGGGTATCTTTTTTGAGATACCTCATAGACACAGGAACCAAAATGCACCTTCTTGGAAGGGGAAAGACAATAAACAAGAGAAAATAACCCCCTCTAAGTCAACTGAGCAATTTTAGGAAAACCCACCTTTATAGTCAGACACCAAGTAATTTCAATACTGTAGCTATGAGTCCAGAGGCCAAAATATAACACTGTCTTTAAATGAACAAGTGTTTCGTGAGTTTTAACCTAACTGAGGGTAAGGAAAAATCTCCGAAGCAACAGCAGCGATTATTTAAGTACTTCCTTTTGCCAATCATTATACCAGGGATTCCTATGCCTAACAACCAGGCTTGCACAACTTTCCAAAGTAAATATTACCGTGTCCATTTTATGTTCTCCAAATTGAGGTCCAGACTGATTAAATAACTTCCCAATAAATTACAGAACTGATGTTGAAAATCAAATTCTGCCTCATTCCAAATTTTATTTTATTTATGTTTATTATTCTACTTCAACTTCTCTTTCTCTGGAGGAGAATTCATTCATTTGTTCCTTCATTCAGAAATTACTCAATGCCCAATATGTATTAGACACAGTTCTAGATGTTAGTATTATAGCAGTGAATGAAACAAAGTCCCTACTCACATGGATCTTACATTCTAGTAATCATTCTATAAAGAAATGCAAAGTAGGAAATGGGATGGGACTAATGGAATATTACTTTAAATAAGGCTTCTTATTTCTGGTCAGGAAAGGCCTCTCCAAAGACATAATACTGAGCTGAATACAGATAAGAAAAGGGAGAAAGATTTACACCTGTGGGAAGATTTTTCCTGGCAAAGTAGAAAGAAAGTGCAAATGTTCTGAGAGACAATTGCCTATCCTATAGTGAAGAAATGGCAAGGCTGGAACTGCTGGAGCCAAGTAGGTAGGGAAAGAGTAGAAAAGGAGAACAGGGGGCAGCAGGGACCAACCCTACAGGTTCTTGTTGGCTATAGTGAGGAATGTGGATTTTATTCTAAGTGTGATGAGAAGTCATTAGGTGGTTCAAAGTACAGGAGTTGCATGATCTTGTTTCCTTTTGAAAAGGATTATCTTGGTTGCTGTGTCAAGAATCAGCTTTAGGGGTATAGATTAAGAATGAAAGCTAAGAAAGGAGTTAGGTGGCTGTCTCAGTGGTTCAGGTGAGTCATGATAGTGACAAATTGGATATCAAAGAAAGGGAAATGGCAAGAAAGCCTCCAAAGTTTGTGGCCTGAGGTACTGGATGGAATGAGGTACTATTGCTGACACTGAAAGGCTGGAGCAAGAGTAGATTTAATGGGGAAGGTGTAGAACCAAGGGCTCAGATTTGAACATGTTAAACAATAAAAGTCTCAGGTTTTTCTCTGGATATGACAAATAAAAAGTTGAATATAGGAATATGAAATCCAAGATGATGTCAGAGATAAAATCAGGTATTTCAGTGGAACAACTAAGAGTATTTCTTTTTATAATCATTTGTTATGTGTGATCTTAAATTAAGCCAACACTCCATTCTAACTCATTATTAGGTTAATCATTATTAATAATAATTCATACATATATTAAACACATGTTATAAGTCAGACATTAAGTACTTACAATGCATTATCTTCTTCAATTCTTACTACACCTTAGAGGAAGGTTCTATTATTACCTACTTTTAATAAATGTGAAAACTGAAGCACAAGGAAAGTTAAAATATTTTATCTAGTATCCTACAGCTAATAAGTGACAGATTAAAATCTAGGACAAAACAGACCACCAAGGGACATCAACACTATGGTACAGCAGGTAGTCCCAAACACTCAACCTTTTACAGAAACATTAAAAAAAGAAAGAAAGAGTTAAAATCATTTTTTTCCAGAAATCTGAAAAGTAGTCATGGGTGTACAAAAAACAAGAAAATACTGAATGAAGAAAAAAGGAAACTTTAAAATGCTCCTGTGAAGGATGTCCACTCTCACCACTGTTATTTAACATAATACTAGAAGTCCTAGCCTCAGTAATCAGACAACAAAAATTAATAAAAGGCATCCAAATAGGTAAGAAAGAAGTCAACCTTCCACTATTTGTGGATGACATGATACTCTATATAGAAAACCCAAAAACTTCCCCCCCAAAATTACTAGGACTGATACACAAATTCAGTAAAGTCACAGGATATAAAATCAACACACAAAAATCTGTTGCATTTCTACACATCAATAATGAAGCAGCAGGAAGAGAAATCAAGGAATCAATCCATCTACAATTGCACCCCAAACCATAGAATACCAAGTAATAAACCTAACCAAAGAGGTAAAAGAACTATACTCTGAACAGTATAAAACACTGATGAAAGAAATTGAAGATGACACAAAGAAATGGAAAAATATTTCAAGCTCATGGATTGGAAGAAAAATATTGTTAAAACATCTATACTACCCAAAGCAATCTACACATGTAAAGCAATCCCCATCAAAATACCAGCAGCATTTTTCACAGAGCTAGAATAAGCAATCTAAAAATATGTATGGAACCACAAAAACCCCAAATAGCCAAAGCAGTTCTGAAAAAGAAAAGCAAAATGGGAGGCATCACCATTCCAGACTTCAAGTTATATTACAAAGCTGTAGTGACAAAAACACTATGGTACGGCACAAAAACAGGCACACAGATCAGTGGGACAGAATAGAAAACCCAGAAATGGACCCACAACTACATGGTCAACTCATCTTTGACAAAGCAGGAAAGAATATCCAAGGCGAAAAGATAACAAATGGTACTGGGGAAACTGGACAGCAACATGCAGAAGAATGAAACTGGACCACTGTCTTACACCAACACAAAAATAAACTCAAAATGGGTTAAAGACCTAAATGTGAGACAGGAAACCATTAAAATCCTAGAGGAGAATACCGGAAGTAACCTCTTCGAATTGGCCATAGCAACTTCTTACTAGATATGTTTCCCAAGGCAAGGGAGATAAAAGCAAAAATAAACTATTGCGGACTTCATCAAAATACAAATCTTCTGCACAGTGAAGGAAACAATAAACAGAACTCAAAGGCAAACTATGGACTAGAGAAGATATTTATAAATGACATATCTGATTAAAGGGTTAGTATCCAAAATCTATAAAGAACTTATAAAACTGAGTAACTTAAAAACAAATAATCCAGGTAAAAAAATGGGCAGAAGACATGAATAGACATTTTTCTAAAGACATACAGATGGCCAACAAACAGATGAAAAGATGCTCAATGTCACTCATCATCAGGGAAATACAAATTAAAACTACCATGAGACATTACCTCACACCTGTCAGAATGGCTAAACTCAAAAACACAAGAAACAACAGGTGTTGGCAAGGACACAGAGAAAGGAACACACTCTTGCACTGCTGGTGGGAATTCAAACTGGTGCAGCCACTCTGAAAAACGGTATAGAGGTTCCTCAAAAAGTTAAAAATAGAGCTACACACAATCCAGCAATTGCACTACTAGGTATTAACCCAAAGGATACAAAATCCTGATTTGAAGGGATCTATGTACCCCAATGTTTATAGCAACGTTATCAATAATAGCCAAATTATGGAAAAAGTCCAAATGTCCATTGACTGATGGATGCATAAAGAAGATATGGATATATATTCCATATATACAATGGAATATTACTCAAACATAAAAAAGAATGAAAACTTGCCATTTACCATGATGTGGACAGAGCTAAAGTGTTATGCTAAGCAAAGTAAGCCAGTCTGAGAAATACAAATACCATATGATTTCACTCATATGTGGAATTTAAGAAACAAAACAGATGGACATAGAGGGCAAAAAGAAGAGAGAGGTAAACCATAGAACAGACTCTTCAATGTACAGAATGAACTGAGGGTTACTGGAGGGGAGATGGGTGGGGGGATGAGTTAAATAGGTGATGGTATTAAGGAAGGCACTGGGATGAGCACTGGGTGTTGTATGTGTGCAATGAATCACTAAATTCTGCACCTGAAACTAATATTATACTGTATGTTAACTGGAATTTAAATAAAAACTTGAAAAAAAAATTTAAAATAAAATGCTCCTGTCGTTCAAGGAAATCTGTCAAAATACTAGCTAAATCCAAGTTAAAAGAACAGAGATTTGAATGACCACACATAAAACATAATACAGTCTTTTCCAAAATATTTTGTCAAAGTCACTAAACAACTTCAGCCTTCAACAATCAAGAACAGCAGGTCTAGAAGAAGGGGAAATCTGATTTTCAGAGCAATCACATTTTAATATTCAAATGTCCAACTTTCAGTAACAAAATCACAAGCCATACAAAGAAATAGTAAAGAATGGCTCATTGAAGGGAAGAATATTAATTGACAACAATTACCTGAGGATCACAGACACTGGGCTTACTAGATAAAGATTTTATTTTTTAAAAAGATTTTATTTATTTATTTGACAGAGAGAGACACAGTGAGAGAGGGAACACAAGCAGGGGGTAGTGGGAGAGGGAGAAGCAGGCTTCCTGCTGAGCAGGGAGCCCGATGCGGGGCTCGATCCCAGGACCCTGGGATCATGACCTGAGCCGAAGGCAGACACTTAATGACTGAGTCACCCAGGCTCCCCGATAAAGGTTTTAAATAGATCGTCTTAATAGGCCCAAATTGCTGAAAGAAATCATAAACAAACATTTAAAGAAAAGTAGGAAAATGTTGTATGAATGAAGTGAGAATGTAAATAAAAAGAAATTTTACATACAGGGCTGAAAAGAACAACAGCTGAAATGAAAAATTCACTATGGGTTTCAAAAACAGATTGGAGTAGGCAAAAGAATCAGGAAACGAAGATGTTATCCAATCTGTGGAACAGAAAGAAAAAAGAATGAAGATGTGTGAACAGAGCCTACGGAAATGGTGGGACACCATCAAGTAGAAAGTACATGCATTATTGGAGTTCCAGAAGAAGAAGAAGAAAGAAAAAGGTAGAATTAAATATTTTAAGAAATAAAGTTGAAAACCCCCAAATTTGACAAAAGACATGACTCTACATATAAGAAGCCCAATGAACTCCAAGAATGAACTCAAAGAGATCCACACTGAGACACATTATAATTAAACCATTACAAACCAATGACAGAGGGAGAATCTTCAAAGCAGCAAGAGAGAAGTAACTTGTCACATACAGGTGTCCTCAATAAAATTAACAACCAATTTCTCTTCAGAAACCATGGAGGCCAAAGGGCAGTGACATAAATAAATGATATATTTAAAGTGCTGAAAGGAAAATACTGTCAAGCAGGAATTCTATATCTGGTAAAAACTATCTTTCAAAATTAAAGGAAAAATTAAGACATTCCCATATAAACAACAGCTGAAGAAGTTTGTTACCAGTAGAACTACCCTACAAGAAATGCTAAAGGAAGTTTCTCAGGATGAAATGAAAGGATACTAGACAGTAAACTTTAAGCTAAGAGAGAAAATAAAGATCTCCAGTAAAGGTAAATATAAAAGATAGTACCTATTGCATTCTGGTTTATAACACTTTTTTAAAAATTTTGTACATGTTTATAACATCATAATAAAAAAACTACATTTATGCCCCCCAAAAAAAAATTTTGTACATGTTTTAAAAGGCAAATGCATAAAAATTTATGTCTGTGTTATTGGACACACAACAAATAAACATGTAACTTGTGAATAATAACATAAAGGAAGGGAAACAGAGCTGTAGAAAAGCAGAGTTTTTATATGCATTGAAACTTCGTAGGCATCAATTTAAACTAGGACATTATAGATTTAAGATGTTAATTGTAATCCCCATGGTAACTGTTAAGGAAATATATAAAAAATATATGCAAAGACAATGAAGAGGGAATCAAAATAGAACAATAGAAAACAATCAGCTAAACACAAGAGGAGGCAGTCATGGAGGAAATGAGGGACAATAAAGGTATGAAGCATGCAGAAATCAAATAACAAAATGGCAGAAATCTTTTCTTCACAGTAATTACTTTAAATGTAAAAGGACTAAAAAGGCAGAGATTGGCAGGATGGCTTAAAAAAACATGATACAATTATATGCAGTCTATAAGAGATTCCCTTTAGATCCAAAAAGACACATAGATTGAGAGCGAAAGAAAGAAAAAAAAGTTATTCCATGCAAATACCAACCAAAAGGGATCTTGCGGTGGCTACAGTAATGACAAACAAAACAGACTTTAGTTCAAAGACTATCCAAGACACAAAAACATACATTATATACAGATTAAAGGGCCAATTAATGAAGATATAGCAATTATAAATATTATGCACCAAATAATAGAGTCCCCAAATCTGACACAAACATTGAATGGAGAAGTCGGTAGTCCTGCCATAATAGCTGAAGGTTTCAAGGCTCTACTTTGAATAATGGATAAAACACTTAGAGGATAACAAATAGATACAAGAATTAAACAACACTATGCACCAATTAGACCCAGTAGACATATATACAACACTGCCCAACAACAGCAAAACACACATTCTTCTCAAGTGTACATGGAAGAGTCTCCAAGATAGACCATGTGTAGATCACACACACGAAAAAAACTCAATATATTTTAAGGGATTGGAATCATACAAAATATCTTCTCCAAACATAATAGAATGGAGCTGGACATAATTATTGAAAGGAAAACTGGAAATACAGAAATATGTGGAAATTAAACAACATACTCTTAAATGACTAATGGGTGAAAGAAGAAATCAAAAGGGAAATCAAAAAATACCTTGAGACAAACACATATGGAAGGACAACATACCAAAACTTATGGGATGCTGGAGAGACCGTGCTGTCTGACAAAGATAAAAACAGAAGGCACAAATAACTAGAATAAAAAATAAAAGTGGTGATATTACTACTGGTTTTAAGAAATAAAAATAATTATAAGAGAATAATACTATGAACAATTGTATACCAACAAGTTAAATAACATTAATGAAATGGACAAATTTCAAGAAACATAAATTACCAAAACTGATTCAAGAAGAAATTTAAACAGACCTACAACAAGTAAAGAGATTGAATCGGTAATCAAAAGCCTCCCGGCAAAGAAAATCCCAAAACCAAATAGCTTTACCAGGAAATTCTACCAAACAAGTAAAGAATTAACACTAATCCTTCTCAAACACTTCCAAAAATTGAAGAGAAAGGAACACTTTCTAGTTCATTCTAGGAGGCCATAATTACCCTGATACCAAAGATAAAGACATCACTAGAAAAGAAAATTACAGAACAATATCAGTTATGAATATAGATGCAAAAATCCTCAACAAATTATTAGAAAATCAACTTCCATAGCATATTAGAGGATTATATACCATGACCAAATAGTATTTATCCCAGGAATGTAAAGGTGCTTCAATATAAGAAAATCAATCAGTATAGTATATTAATAAAATAAAGATTAAAAAAAAACACATAACTTCCTCAATTGATACAGAAAGACTTTTGACAAAATCCAACACATTTTCATGATAGAAAACACACACATACACACAAAACTAGGAATATAAGGGATTCCTCAACATAAATAAAGGGCATTTGTGAAAAACCCACTGTTAACAACATACTCAGTGATGGAAGACTAAAATGTTCCCCTTAAGATGGGTTTTCAAGTTTGTGAAATCTAATATATCTATTTTTTCTTTTGTTGCTCATGTTTTTGGTGTTTTACCTAAGAATCCATTGCCAAATCCAAGGTCATAAAGATTTACCCTGTGTTTTCTTCTAAGGGTTTTATGATTTTAGTTCTTATATTTAGATTATTGATCCATTCTGAGTTAATTTTTATATGTAGTATGAGGCAAGGGTCCAAACTCACTTTTCTACATGTGGATAGCCAGTTGTCCCAGCACCATGTGTTGAAGAGACTACTTTTTACCCATTGAATGACCTTGGTACCCTTATCGAAAACCAATTGGCAATAGATGTATGAGTTTATTTGTGAGTTCTCAGTTTTATTCTATTGATCTATATGTTTATCCTTATGCCAGTATCCCATTATTCAGCTTTGTGGTAAATCTTGAAATCAAAATTTTGTTCTTCTTTTTCAAGATTTTTTTGACTATTCAGGGGCCCTTATAAATAATTTTATATAGATATAAGGATCAACTTTTGCAATTCTGCAAGAAAGGCCATAAGAATGTTGATAGAGGTTGCATTGAATCTGTAGATCACTCTAGGTATTATAGACATCCTAACAATGTTAGATCTTCCAATTCATGAACACAGTATGTTTTCCATTTACTTAAACCTTCTTTAATTTAATTCAGCAAATTTATAGTGTTCAGTGTATATGCTTTCATTTCCTTGATTAAATTTATTGCTAATTATTTTTATTATTTTCAGTGCTATTGTAATTGGGATTTTTTAAAATTTCTTTTCCTAATTTTTCATTGCCGATGTGTAAAAACACAACTAACTTTTTGTTGATCCTGTGCCCTACAACTTTACTGAACATGTTTATAAAACTAGTAGTTTTCTTGTAGAGTTTTGGAGATTTTCCATGATAGGATTATGTTATCTGTGAATAAAGATAATTTCACTCCTTCTTTTCTAATTGGATGCCTTTTATTTCTTTTTCTAGCTTAATTGTTCTGGCTAGAACTTCCAATACAATGTTGAATAGGAATGATGAAAGTGGGCATCTTTGTCTTGTTCTAATGGGTAAAAAGTAGTCTCTTCAACACATGGTGCTGGGACAACTGGCTATCCACATGCAGAAAAGTGAGTTTGGACCCTTGCCTCACACCACATATAAAAATTAACTCAGAATGGATCAATAATCTAAATATAAGAACTAAAATCATAAAACCCTTAGAAGAAAACACAGGGTAAATCTTTATGACCTTGGATTTGGCAATGGATTCTTAGGTATAACACCAAAAACACGAGGAACAAAAGAAAAAATAGATATATTAGAGTTCACAAACTTGAAAACTTTTCTATAACAAAGGACTCTATCAAAAAGTGGGATAACCTACAGAATGAGAGAAAGTATTTGTAAATCATGTAACTTATTGATAAAGGTCCTGTATCTGGACTATAAAAGAATTCTTACAATTCTACAAGAAGAAAACCAGTCCAGTTCACAAAATAGAAAAAGGGCTTGAATAGACATTTCTCCAAATGGCCAGTAAGCACATGACAAGATGCTCAAAATAGCCATTAAGGAACTGCAAATCAAAACCACTATGAGGTGCCACTTCCCATCCACTAAGATAGTTATAATCAAGTTCAATGGAAAATAACAAGTGTTGGTGAGGATGTGAAGAAATTGAAATTCTGAATATTGCAAGTGAGAATGCAAAATGGTTTGGCCATTGTGGCCCTGTGGAAAATAGCTTGATGGGTCCTCAAAAACTTAATTATGGAATTAACTATGTTAACCTAATCATGACCCCACAATTCTACTCCTAGGTGTATACCCCAAGTAATTGAAAGTAGGTACTCAAACAAGTACATGTATACACATGTTAATAGTAGCACTACTCACAATAACAATGACAAATGAATGGACAAATCGTGATAGATGCATTCAATGGAATATTATTTAATCATAAAAAGGAATGAAGTGCTGATACCTGCTACAATGTGAATAACCTCCAAAACATTATGCTAAGTGAAAGAAGCTGGATACAAAAGGCCATATGCTGTATGATTTCATTCCAGTGCTAGAAACAGAATACAGATGGGTACTTGTCAGGCATTGAGAAGAGGGGAAGAGGGGGAGAAACTGATTAAAAAGTGAAGGAAAGTTTAGGAATATTTTGGAATTAGATGTGGCTGTTGGACCACGAATGTACTAAATATCACTAAATTATTCATATTAAAATGGTTAATTCAGGGGGGCACCTGGGTGGCTCAGTCAGTTAAGCATCTGCCTTCGGCTCAGGTCATGATCCCAGGGTCCTGGGATCGAGCCCCACATCGGGCTCCCTGCTGGGCAGGAAGCCTGCTTCTCCCTCTCCCTCTGCTGCTCCCCCTGCTTGTGCTCTCTCACTGTCAAATAAATAAATGAAATCTTTTTTAAAAAGATTAAAATGGTTAATTTTATGTTATTTGATTTTCACTTCAATAAATTACTAACATAAATTAAAAAAAAAATCTGGGGTCAGTCAGACTCCAGAGTCCCTACTCTTAATGATAATTTTGTAGTGATATTGCCTAGTATGCTGCAGGCTTGATGTTCCAAGACCAATCTCAGCACACTATTCACGTTTTTATAGCTGTCCTCAGGTAGTACCTGGATACTGGCTTCCTAAACAAGATAGGAAGCCTTCTGATACGTGTAGAATAGTTTAAATATTAAAAAGATAATCAAGTGAGATACTCAACTAAAGTAAATTAGCATTGACGATGAGAATTAAATACCTTTCTCATAACTGACACCCAGGGCTTCAAACTTAATCAACGAGATTGCAAATTAACAATATAATTAAATCCATTCAATGAACGTTTACCACCCTGCCATTAATTTTGTTGTTGTTGTTGTTGTTGTTTTTCTTGCCACTAATTTTTCTCCCCCTTCTGCCTTTAAAGCCATGACTCTTGAGCTTGTGGCTACCTTTTCAAACCAAAGTGAAAAAGAGACAGTCTATCTGTAGAAAACACCTTGTTGTTTAGTTTGAAAATAGAACCTCGTTCACTTGTTTCTAACACCACACCTGTGCCAAAGTGGACTGATCCAGGACAGCCATAAAGAGAAGTGAAGGGTCTGGAATGGCCACCCTTATTTGTATAAATTATAAGACAGCCTTCTATTGGGGAGCCTTTTCAGTTTAGACTCACCAAATTCATAGAATCAGTCTCTCTGATTTTCACAAAACTCTCTTCATCAGCTCATTAAAAAAACATTTAATAAGAACCTGTTAAATGTCAGGCATTTCTGGGTAATAGCAGTAAGGCACAGGCAACAAGAGAGAGCTATAGTAGTAATGATTGTAGAACGCAATAAACGTGATTAAAATATTTACTCAGGATAGTAAACAGAGAAGAGAGATCCATAAATTCTGCCTTGTCTGGAATGTCATAAATATCTTTACCAAAACAATGATACTCATCTTGAACACAAAAGGATGTATGGATGTGTGTCCTCAGCCAAATTATATTATGCCTCAAAGCCTTGATTTCATCATGCAAAAACCAGCGTTAAAAATATATGTATTTATATATACATATATACACTTCTATATACATATATAAATTTAATATACTGTATATTTAATACATAATTGTATATAATAAAATATAATAGATAATATATTTAAATATATTGTATTTAAATTATATAGATTATATTAAAATATAATAAAACATAATATATAATTGTATGTAACACATTATATTTATAAGCTTTTCCATCATCAGAATCCTTGCAAAGGTAAAATCTAAAAGAAGTGAAGTGAAAGATCTTCCTGAACTATAAAGTTACCTTCCAGAACAGTTAAATAACATTGTGAATTTTCTAATACTTGACTCTGAAACAAACTCAACATGTTAAAAATTCTTAAAGGAAACACGTATATTTTCCTCCATATGGAGAATCTCCATTTCAGACTCTTTAGCTTCAGCTAAGCCAGTTCCCTCATAGTCGCCAGCAGGCTGAAGAGGCTTAGAAACAGCCCCACCAAGTGCAGCTCACACTCTAACACACACATGTAAGAAAAATGAGGCTGTGAAGGAAATTGTCCCTAGATGTTTCTCTGGTGCTCTCTACACCGCCACCATCACCTCCTCCAGCTTGCACAAGGTTGCTTCCCCTGACTACCCACTGCCTCTACCCCTATCTCCCTCCTCTCTTTCTGTCTCTGTCTCTGTCTCTGTCTTTCTCTCTCTCTCTCTCACACACACACACACACACACACACACACACACACACAAAATCTCCTTCTAGTCTCCTCCCTCATTTATAGGTCATCCCTTCAGGAGAAAAAAAATAACTTGACAAAAAAGTAGCAAAAGAGAATATTTTTCCTAAAAGCTAATCCCTCTGACCTCCCCTTAAGGTTCTATTTATGTGTTAAGAGCCATATTTATTGTCTTAATTTCCATGCAGCCTTTCTCGATTGCTCCAACCTATGTTGCCCCCTCCCTTCCTTGAACTCTGGCTGCAGTTGGAATCCGTGTTCTGTATTTCCACAAACTGGGGGACTTTCTCCTTAAAAACATTCACATTCATGTTCTTTTGTGCAGCATTTTTCCATCTCTGAGGTGATTCCTTATCTGTAAAATCTTTACCTATAAAATCTCTAACTTGCAGAATATTGTCAAAATTAAAGATAATAAAATATTTTAAAAATAAGTATCCCATCTACCACACAGGAGCTGTTAAATAAATAATTCTTCTTCCCTTCCTTTCTTTTGTATCTCCCATGGCCACATACAGGAAGTGTGTCAATATATAGAATAAAGAAGAATTGATTGATTGTACCCATTTCATATTCTGACCTTTTCTATTCCCTTTGGCATTAAATAATTTTTCAAGGCTGTAGTGAAAGAATCCAGTGCTCTTTATGCTCCTTCCCTCGATTAATTTCCTCCCAACTGTTGTTCTGTCTAATTATATAGGGCCTCTTTAGGCCCATCTGCAGTTATTAGCTGATTCAAAGGCTTGTTTGTTTGTGGATTTCATTTAAATTTTTACTTCAAGGGCTAATTTCCAATGATGTCATTAAAGTAAACAGTTCAGGAAGTGTGTGTACTATGAATTCATCACTGGTGAAAGCCCTTTTTCTGCCAAGCATACACAGAATGTATAAAATATTCAGAATAGAAGCTGAGTTGCTCACATAGCAGACAATATCCCAGCAGATCTGCAACTCAATACAGAATAGCAGGCAAAGACTTGAGCCCAGAAAACTCTATCACACAGGCCTGGTATTTCTATTTACCATAAAGAAGAAGAAACTCTTGGCTGGGCTTAAGCATTACCTGAGATCTAGGTACTATGAGAAGCTTCCTGAGTGGTTGTGAGCATCTTGTTCCCTAATAAGACAAGGGCATAACAACCTTCCTGCAGTCCCTGTGTTCCACAGACCTGACGACTATTCTCAAAGTCAGAGAAGTCAGTTAGCCTACCCCACCCCCAATCTCAGCCACTCACAGCAACTGACTATTCTAATGCTCTCCATGCCCTATGGCCAACATGTATAGGTCACAAGATTTACATGGCAGAACATTCAGCTAGTGAGCTCCCCCTTGCATGTCCTTGTGCCTTGTGGCCACTTCTCCAGAAATGTGGTGTTGGCTATCGAGAGACTGATGCTTTCAAACACTAAGAGCTATTCTAAAGCTCATACCTAAGTGGGCGGTAGAAGTGTTGGAAATCCCACTGCACAGAAGCAACCAACATAGTTAAAGCACCTGTGAGCTGTGATTTCTGCGGTACTGAAAGCCTTCCTTCCTTCAATATTACGATTCCTTCCTGCCTGAAGCTCCTAAAAGTGAACAACTGATTCTATTCTTTAATTAGAAATAGAATCAGAATTGTAGATGACTACACATTCATAGCAGGAAAAAAAAAATCACAAATCCCCCTTGTCCCAGATTGTGAGCCTCCTCCATGCAATCAAGAAGTAGATGATACGCATTGATTCTTCATCTACTTGTCAAAGACAGTGCTCATCAATTATAGCAGAGCATAGCTTAAGAGCTGTAATAGGAAATGGATAGAGACAAAGGCAAATGTGGCTTCAAGAAACGACCATTTCTATTTTAAGTGTTTTCATTTCTGCTCTTTTGAATCTCTAAATTATGATATACACTGGATAACCAACAAACAGAAATGACCTTGAAGATTCTGGTTCAAGGCAAAAATGGAGCCTACATACTTAACTGTCCCTGCCTCTCAAATCCCATTAATATAACAAAAGGAACGTCAAAAAGGAAAATCTACACCTCTAACACTAGGAAACAGTGCCATTCACTTGCACAAAATTTCAAGGGATTTCTGCAAGAAACAATGCTGACAAGACTAAGGTGAGAGGTCACTTGACCAGCACCTGAATCACTGAATGAAAGGAAAACCTGACCCTGATGGAGGCAGGGAGTCAGGGAGCCCCAGCAGACTCCACTAACCATGAAAGTCAGGCCTGGGGACTATCAGTGCAGATTAGATCATGATGCAACCAGTGTCTCTGGAAAAACTCCTCACTGCTAACACCCAGGAAGAAAAATGAGCAGCACTGCCCCCTCTTGGCTTTCACGTGGCAGAGCCTCAGGCTAAGTAAGTATGGGCGTGGGGAGGCAGTAAGTTGACCAATGAGAAAATTCAGCCAAGGTGCAGGGGAAGAAACCAGACAAATAAAATTCCATCACTTCCCTAAGTGTTGGCAATACAGAAAATACAGTGAAAAGAAAAGAAACCTCATTTCCAATAACAATATAAATTCCAGCAAATTCAAGATTGAGTGGTAGGAGAAATTTTTTAAAAATAGTTTATTAAATATATAATGGCTTAAATAAAAAAATCTGTTAGAAGAAAATAGAAATATTGATCTATATAATATCATTTATATTTTAGTTCTTCCAAAATATGGCCCCAAAGGCAGTATCTTAAAGGAAAAGAACAATCAATTTGAAAACAAATACATTTAATATTAAAATATTAAATAATTAAAATTTTTATAAATAAGTAAAAATTAAAATTTAAATACTATTAAAATACTGGGGGATACACTAAAATCTATATGACAAATCCCTAATATAAAAAGAAAAGAATGCTTAATTAATATGAGAAAAGTGTCTCTGAAATCTTCAACAAAACAGAAATGACCCTCAAATATATTAACACAATGTTTAAGCATATCATACCAAATAACATTAAAACCAGGCAATGTGATTTTTAAAAATACCAAACTGCATAAAAATTATAACTCATCAGTGGTAAGAGTAAAAAATGGACAGTGTTAGTCCTATGAGAAGATAAATTGGCACAATCTTTCTTTAGCACAATTTGAAATATATATATATATATATATATAGAGAGAGAGATGTATATCTTTCAAATGGGCACATATTTTTAACAGCCTCATGCCTCGGTAATGATTCTAATAAAATAAGTACAAATATATTCAAAAATGTAGCCAAAGGATGTCAGTTGCGGTACTGTTTAAAATTGCAAAAGATCACAAATAAAAATGGAAACTGTGTGAGGGGCTGGATGTGTTAACTGACCTAATTCTGGTGATTGTTGAGTAATATTCGTACACCAAATCATCATATTGTACGCCTTAAATGTACATAATGTTCTACACCAATTATAATTCAATAAAGTAGAAAATTTTAAAAATAAATTTGCAAAAGAATTAGAAATAATCTAAATATTCAAAATCAGGGACTGCTAAAAGTCATATAGTTACATGTAGTCCTTAAAAAGTATTGGGGCACCTGGGTGGCTCAGTCATTAAGCATCTGCTTTCTGCTCGCATCATGATCCCAGGGTCCTGGGATGGAGCCCCACATCAGGCTCCCTGCTCAGTGGGAAACCTTTTTTTTCCCCTCTCCCACTCCCTCTGCTTGGTCCCTCTCTCGCTGTGTCTCTCTCTGTCAAATAAATAAAATCTTTTAAAAAAAAGTATAAACATATAGTTAACAGAAAAATATTTTATGAGAAAACTGCATATTTAAAAATTTGCATATACATTGTGATTTAGTTATGTTAACATGCACTTATGCATTCAGTCACTCCCTGATGGCATTACAGAACTTGCATTTGAGTAGAAATCTATATATTTCACAACACACATTTAGAGGACTAGAGATCAACGTGATCATAGCGGTTACCTCAAGCTGAATGTATGTTTCTTATTTTTACAGTAAATTTGTAAAAGTAAAAAAGCTATTTTAAATGATACTTAAAAAATAATAATGCCATGATTAAATTAAGTCAAATTGCCAATTACTACATAGATTTTTAAACACCAGTGTTTGAATCCACATATTTGCTTTGAAATAATTTTCCATGTACAGTCCACAATTAAATCCACAGATTGTTTTGTTTAATGATTTTCATTGAATTAATACTTTCATTAAAACTTTTTCTTCTACAAATGAGTATGAATTAAAGGAAAAAGAATCATTATTTTCTTCTAGCATCTTTCTCTCCCTTCTCTATAGAATCAAGCACATATTCCCCCCAAATTTAATTGAGATTCAATGGATATTCCTTAATGGATATATGTAAATCCCAGAAAAGTTTTCTTTTAAAATGAACAACAGTGGTAGAGTCCTCACATTTAAAAAAGGTGCTGATCCTGAGTCACTCTCACTTGTAGAGTTCTAGCAATTTATGGATGCTGGAATGATGAGAAAAATGACAATTTGTGCACTCAGAGCTATTATATAAATATCACTTATTCTAGATTGCTGTCCTATTTTTTCCCAAGCTACTTAAAAGATTTTGCATTCAACATCATTTCCATGCCCTTCTCTCACTCATTTATCCCTACCTAGTTGGAGTACATCTCAAGAAATCCCTTGCTCTGGGCTCTAGAGTCAGCACCAGCAAAGCCGGATTTTCACCCTTCAACAACTCATATAACATCTTAGGAGAGAGTATACATATATCTGAGAATTATTAAAGTATTATTAAATAGTATGTCTCAGTTCCACATTGCCTGTCACACTAACTTTTAATTCAGAAAAAAAACATGTGGTCACCATAATCCTGAGACTCCATTTTTTTTAATCTATAAGAGAGAGAGTTAACAACAGCCCTTCTGCTTCAAACAGAGATGTTTCAAAATTGTTAATAAACATATACTGTACTAAACACTTTGCAAAGCTATGCCTTTCTACATGCAACATGGGGGATATATAGAAGCAACTTGCATCATCTCTGCATTCAAGTTGGAAAAAGAAGATAAAGCACTAAAAAAAGGATCTAATACTTATTCGTATGTTATGATATTGTGTAATGTGAGACACAGCATCCCAGAAGCCCTATGAAGAATATATTAACACCTGTTTTGAGAAACCAAAGCATGAGAAAATGGTAAGTGGCATCCCCGAGGCCCCAAGATGGTGATCCAGTAAAGCATTTCTATGAATAAAGAAGGAAACAGAAAGTATTTTAAAACTTAGGATTAATGTCTATCTTATACCAAGTCTGCCAGTTACTGTTGAATACTTCAATATGAAATTACCAGAATGTTTTTTTCCATCCTCTGATTTTCCTTAAATCTATACTGTTGGATTTAGGTATCTATGCTTCAGCTGGCCACACATTGATCCTTTTGTTAGTAGAAAGCCAAATCACACGTGAAAATAAGGGTATTATAGAATGACAATTATCCCCCTTTCTTTCACTCCTTTTATCATACCCCACCACAGCATCTCAAAGATTTTGCAGCAAATCTTGAAAAAAAGAAAAAATGACTATCTGGCCATTTTTTATTCAACCCTCGACAAGCTTCTGAGAAATCAATAAAAAGTCAAAAGCATTTCTTAACTCATGCATTAGATGTAATTGGAAATAAGGAAGTGCTTGTGAAGTCATGTTTACATTCATATATGTGCATGTATCAGTATTTTTGGAAACAGTCATCCCAACTAGTTTGTACAGAGGAGTTCGATGCCATGTGATTTGGGCACTAGTCTCTCGACCTACGATTTTCAGTGAGAGAGTCTACATTTCTTAGTGATTTTACCCAGATTCCTTTTCACCTTTCAAAAATAAACAAACCATGAAAATGTACCTGACATCAGGAAAGATTTGCATTTAGGATTTGCTATCTTGAACATCTACCCTTCTCTGAGAAGCTCCCCCATTCCAATTTACCTGGTCATGCTTTCTCCACCTACCAACGGTGACCGCCCATCTTTACCTGCCCCCAGCTCACACCCACTGATGCCCCCACCACCCCACAAGGCCTTCCACTGGGGAAGCCTCTGCACTCACCATTACACCAGCTCCTTTCCATATCTTTCATGCTATGGAGAACATAAGGATCAGACAGTTTTTCTTCATAGCTGCCATACCTCCTATCTTTCTCTCAGTTTCTCTCCCTCCCCCGACCCAATTCCATCTTCAAATTTCTTCCTCTATTGCTTCTTTCTGTCAGTGTTTCATTATCTCTCTCACTCACTTCTCAGCTATACTTGTTTTTTCTTTTTTAAGACTTTATCTTTAAGTAATCTCTACACCCAACATGGGGCTCGAACTTAGAATCCAAAAATCAAGCAAGAGCTGCACGCCCCACTGATCAAGCCAGCCAGGCAACTCCCTTTTCAGTCATACTTCTTATAAAAAGATCCAGTCTCAAGTATTCAGATGCCATTCACTCCTCAACCCATTGTAAACTGTCCTCTTCCAGAATCCCCTGGACACTGCTTTTGGGTAAATTTATCAGCGGTTTCTAACTCTTTGCTCTATTTTTTAAAATATGTGTAGTACAAGCATTTTTTTAATCACTAAAAGTCAGTAATTATCAAAGACAATTCAATGGCTAGATGTTCTGTTCAAGGGCCAGTGAATGTTCAGTTGAATAATTTGAATAAAGACATGTATATTTGATAGATTATTACATATTATTTTTGTGACATCATATCTGTAAAATCTCTTATTTATATTGTTATGACTGTTAAAAAGAAGCAACAGGCCCAAGGTGGAGTCACTTGAGTTAAGCCCATGACACCAAACCAAGATTTAATACATGACTTAATTGCAGTTTCGACTTTCCCCAGAAACGTAATTCTAACCAGTCAGTCTGGAATTTTCAGAATTACCAATGAGGTAATCTGCCACAAAGGCCCTTACCAATCCCCAAAGGAAGATGAGGTAACCCCCTATTAGGTCCTTTTTGTCCTCCAAAGGAAGGTGACCTCACCCAAAACAACCCTTCCTTCATTTATGACTTCCTTGTCCTGCCTTTAAAAATTTTCCCTTTCTGTAGTCCTTCAGAGCTCCTTTCTACTTGCTGGTTGGGATGCTGTCCAATTTATGAATAGCTCAATAAAGCCAATTAAATCTTGTGAATTTTATTTTTTAACAGAATCAGGCTTTTAACACAATCTGTGTAATTTGGGAGTAAGTAATGTGAGATTAGACAATCTTGTTGTTTCTACATTTTTTCCTTTTTATTAGTTTTGATCTGGAGAAACTGCTAAGGCAATAGGAAATGTAAGTCTTAATAAAATTTTTACACAACACTAGATTCAAATGTACTTTACATATCATGTTTAAACATTGCAGTGGAACCATATGTGATAAATTATTATCATTACGGGATACTTTTTAAACATTTTAATTTTATCATATAAATTATCACATGTCATATTTATCATCTCTTAAAACAATGCCTACATCTATACACTATTTTTAAAATTACTCTTATTACAAATTTTTAATGGTGGGAAATCAAATAAAAAACAGAATTATCAATATTTTGTTCAATTAGTCTAAATCTCTTCTTAACTGAGACTATACCTTAATTATTACTGCCAGAAAATAGTGTCTATAGAACTTATTACCAGTATTTTGTGCATAGGAATATTCTCCTATGTAGAGATACAAGAATTTATATTATATTGAAATGTCATATAATGTTACATACGTCACATGGTTTCTTTTAATTTAGACAAAGAAATTCTCTAAATTAAAAAAATACATGTATTATATATATGACAATATATAACATATATCGTAATTCTTTTAAAAGTAAAATAGCAGAACCTGGATCTGTTTGGGTTTTTTATAAATTTTGCTAACATCACTTACAATTTTAAAAATGGTTGATAATTGTGGAGAGAACACACATTCAAAATTTATTTCAATTTCCTCCAAACATAATTCACCTTTGTGGATATTAATGTTGTTTAGCTTAACTCTTCAGTATAAATTCTATCTTACTTAAATTAATTCTAGTTACTTCAAAGGTATTTAGTCAACATTTCTACTGTGTTTACAAATAGTTGTAAGTTAAATGTGTCCTAAAATCCTGTTTCCATCTTGGGGAAGAGGATTTCCCGACACCAACAAGCGGTTCTCTGGACACCAGTAGGGTGTCCTGCAATTCAACTCAATTCTGACACTATCCATCTAGAGACAACATCACATCCTACAGGTTAAGAATTTGGTTCTACAAGACTGTCTGCACCCCCACCACATTCACTCTGCAGTTATATTGGTGTTTGTTAAATATTCTCAATTATTACTGTTTGTTCAGGGTTTTGTTAGTTCTAGTAATTGCATAAGTGCTTTTTTATGGGTATGTGCAGGCTGCTCACTTTTATTCTTTCCAATTTTTAAGTATTTAAGGACATGGCCTTTTTGAATATATCCATTTCTATCTTTCAATTCATATTTCTGGATTTTGTTGAACTCCATTTTAATCTTTTTTTCCCATTATAATCCCAATATATAATCATTCTAAATGAACTAAAGATTAGATAACAAAACATTTATTCAAGTTTACAAAATACAAGTATTTTTTAAAGATTTTATTTATTTATTTATTTGAGACAGAGAGACTGAGAGAGCAAGAGAGCACATGAGAGGGGGAAGGGTCAGAAGGAGAAGCAGACTCCCTGCTGAGCAGGGAGCCTGATGCGGGACTCGATCCCAGGACTCCAGGATCATGACCTGAGCCGAAAGCAGTCGCTTAACCAACTGAGCCACCCAGGCGCCCCAAAATACAAGTATTTTTTAATACAAGTATTTTTATCAAAGAATATAAAATAAGATAAATGTGGAAATATAAAATTAAAATTATTTTCATATTTCTCAAAAAGTTATTTTTCTAAAGTATTCAGAATTATCTATTTAAATTAAAATGTAAAATAAAATTATAATAATGCACATAAATACCTTCAATTTAATCATATCTTATTAAATATATTTACAAAAATAAAACAGTTTGCAAAAGTGGAATTCAGTGTCCATCTAGTTGCCATCAATATCATGCTTCAAATATATTATGTCTACACCAACATACATACAAACTTCAGAGCAATGTTTAATATTGCAAAATATGACTTAGCCTCCCTGTGCAAGTGTTGAATGCTGCACTTATAGCTCTAACATTGGGAATAGACCCAAAAAGGAGCAAGAAAATGGATGATCAGCACTAATGGGAAATGCAATTTTGTTATTAAACATATTGCACACATGCTGTCTGAAAAGAAGTTGTGACAAATTTGATTGATTTCTTCTCTTACCTAAGCCCTTCACTTTCCAAGTTCTCCCTGTGCTCTGAAACAGTATCCATTTCTGATGTCAGCATCAGCATGACCTACAGATCTTAACAGCTTTAGGACACAGTGAAGTTTTGTTTTGAACTTACTAAGGCCTGAGTGGTGGTAGTCACACTAACGGCTGCTTAGAGGTACAGGGTACACTGTGGCAGTGCTGACACTGGAATCCCGAGTGACAAAGGAGACCAGGTATCATGTTCTTTATTTATTTATTTATGGTAGGGGGGCCCCTAAAGGACAGGGCCCAGTGCAGGATTGCTTCCTGACCAGGTTTATGGGCAGTACTTCCTATAGTACTTAAGTGGGAAGCTGAAATACTATTATCACCATCTCCACTTAGCAGATTAAAAAAAGAAAATGAGCCATAGAGAGATGAAGCATTGTGCCCATGAGCACCGATCCATTGAGACACATGTGAGATGTGACTCCAGTATGGCTCCAGATCTATTCTCTTCCATGTTTATATTTCTTCCAAGAATATCTTTTCATGTTTCAGGAAATAAAAAGCCAGGGTGCCCTAGTGCAATCCAACTTTCAACTTTTCTGAGTTAAAATTCAGAAAATTGAAAAAAGAATTTCTTGCACAGTGCAGTGTGCTTCCATCCTTTGAAGGTGCTTATTGCACCGATTCTTTGTTGTGAAAATTAGTAACTTAGGGAAACAATTATGCATTTGTCTTGCCTTTTGCAGTAGAAACTGTATTTCAGGGTAACCAAATAGCCCTAATCAAATGAAGGAAAGTGAAAACAAAACAAAATAAAACAAACAAAATGTTATTTCTTATAATCAAATATGTTTGTAAATACCTAGTCACAGGGGAGAGACTGTGACTTAAAATTCAGACATACTTACTCTTTTCTTTCCTTTTTATCTTTTCTCTCTTTCTTTTTTCTTTCTTTTTTTTTAAAATTATTTTTGCCATTCCAAAGCATCTCTTTTGCAGATGCTGGATGATATAATAGCAGAGAAATCACTCTAGAGGGAGTCACTTGCCCATTTTCCTCACCAAAAGTAAGCATGTTGCAAGAAGAAATTAATCTATATTAATATCTTAAAACCTTACCAAAATGTTTCTTGCTATCTCCATTAACATTTAGGATCCGGTCCATAATTCAGAGTAATATATTCTAGCTATATTAATATAAATTTTGGTATTGATAGAGTCATTGAAATTCTGCAAGATTTTTTAAAGATTGCTTTTATATTAATCTGAATTTGCTAATGAAAAGCAAGGTGACCAGAGTATTATCAGATTGAGTAATGTCTGTAACAGAGAAAGAATGTTCAAAAGGAGAAGAGTCCACGGGAATAGAATTTTTTTCTATGATCTTGGTCAAGTTTTCAGACCTTAATATATATTATTGTTCTAATTCCAAGAAAATATCCATGAGAGAGAAACTGTGAGATATTGTTAAATTATTATTACAGGTAAGGTTTGGGTGTCACACGAACATCCTTATTGCTGTCTCTTTCTACATTCCTGTACACCAACACACCAGTCTCTTAATTCTAGAATCTTCTATTTTATGTCCACTAATATTCAGAGCTTATTAACTCATTTCCTATAATTTAATAAGCTCATGTTAATGACTAAAAATTGTGGAAGAATATTCTTCTGCTGTTGTGTTTGCAGTTTAGCATGGGATTCATAAATTCAGTCAAAGCCATGAATTTCAAATAGTGAAATTTCAGAAACTGTGGCAAGTCAAAAACGGAAGGCTGAGAAGAGAAGAATGGAAGGAGTCTTCATCTTCTTCCAGATCACCCACATGTGTCCCATTCATGAGTAAGGCAAGCCCTCTCTGTATAGGCAAAAAGAACCAAGGAAACCATAGCTATAAACATTCTTGCCTTCATAGCTCTTCTTTTCCCTGATTACTGTAGGGCATGACATTATCAATTGTATGGAAACCTATGGAGTTCTTGAAGATAATATTATGTAAATAATGCCAATTGATTTTTTTTAGGAGAGAGAGAGAGAACCTGAGGAGGGGCAGAAGGAGAGGGAGAAGGAGAATCTTAAGCAGGCTCCACACCCAGCAGGAGCCCAATGCAGGGCTTGATCTCCTGACCCTGAGATCATGACTCAAGCTGAAATCAAGCCGGTTGCTTAACTGAGTTAGCCATCCAGGCACACTTGAATTTTTGTTTTAAAGGTACTTTCATAGACACCAAGATGTTTAAAACAAACTCATCATTTCTTTCAGGCTTAAGACAACAATTGTGTTCCTTTCTCATTAGAAATAACATCTACTGCTACTAAATAACATTCATAGGATTACAAGATGTTGTATTAGGAAGACTCCTTAAGAGTTGATCTAGTTTACCACATTTCCCCAAATCTTTTCCCACCTTCTACCTTTATTTTTCTTATGAGGAAACCGAGGAAAAAGTTGAAAGAAGTAATAGCATCTTGATTGTTCTGATCTACCAATAGAAAACAAAAGGGATAAACTCCTCGCTGAGAAAAGGAGTCAGGGATAACTTGCTTCAGACACCTTTCTTAGCATCACAGAGTAACCAAAGAACTCAGAAGAGCAGCCAGGGAAACTAAGGGAGAGATAGGTCAAGGCAGATCATGGCAAGCTCAACTGCTAAAGGGTCCTAGAGGATCAGTGAAAGGAGGCCGTAGGAATGGGAAAGGAGATAGAGCAGAGATTAGGCAGAGATCCAGAGGGGACCCAACATACATCTCCTGTGTCCCTGTTCTGTGCTTCGAGATTACACTAGTTTGTCTGGGGAATCCTAGTGACAAAGATTTTCTGCCAATACAACTAGCAAAGTAGACAAGCACCTTACTGACCAAGGTCCCAGGATACACCCCATCTGGAAAGCAGTCTCTCTAGGCCACAGCAGGGCTTAGAAGTTTCCCAAATTGCCTGGTCCTGGGAATTATCAGGGATCCTATTTAAAATACAGATTCCTAGGCCTGTGACTTAGAGATTCTGATACATTCTGTTGGATAGGTGCCAAGGAATCTGTGATTCTAGTGATCAGACAGGTTTGGGGAAAACATGAGATAATAAAGAGTATGGGCTTTGCTGCCATAGAGGTCTACTTCATTGTGCACCTTACTCAGGGATCTTATTTTTCTGAAACTCATCTATAAAATAGAGATAATAAAGATAGAAGTGAATATTAAATTAGATCCTATAAGTAGTTTCTAGTTGCATGCATAGACATGACCTACACTCAATACTTATTAGCATCACTTTCTTATCTGTCAGTTTCCCTAGAAGTAATTCTAGATTTAGGGTTCTATGCACCATAGAAAATTTCCAATTATGTAGTCATAGGACTAGACTGGTTTAAAAAGAACAACATAGATCTATGGATGATAAGAAAGAATTATTGAGATAAGAGCTCAGATGTCAGACTGTGTTTGCTGAGCATGGCTACTGACAAGATGTGACCCTAAAAAAGATATATATAGGTATATAGGTATATATAGGCTGAAATATAAATATTCTATCTTTGCCTCTGGACTGTGATCTATGTACTTGGGGTACATACTTCTGCCTCATTTAATCCTTGATTTTCCTGATCCAACTTGAGATGATATCCACCATCCAGAATTCCCTTTTGGCTGACTTTGGTTTGGTATTTGTGAGATTACATTTATTACACTTGTTTCATCCTTGATCCAGGACTCCTTCCAATATGCCCACTTTCTACCACCATGCCAGAAAGGTTTTCATCCTAACACAACATTCTCTTAAGGGCAATATCAGAGTAAGAGAAACCAAGGATGTATTTAGATTTTAAACAGTGGCTACATGTGTTACGAGCTTCTTCCCCTCAAAAGATATTAAATGGGATTCCTCTAGGCACAAAGAGATATAGAAACGAATATAAAGTGAGAACTTCTACAAGAACGAACAAACTTACAGTCCACTCAGTTATAAATGGTTCATAGATCTTTTCCTTGTTTGGGTTCAAGAAAAAGTGAGCAAGAGAGGGGAATGGAAGAATAAGGACATAGAAGAAACAGAAAGGGCTCATAATAAAGAATCTGAGGAGGGCAGATGAAATGTTTGAAAACAGGCGAAGCACGATGGCGGAGGAGTAGGAGACCTGGATTTCGTCTGCTCTCAGGAATTCAGCTGGATAGCGATCAAACCATTCTGAACACCTACGAACTCAACAGGATTTCGAAGAAAAGAATAGAAACAACACTCTGAACAGAAAAGCGACCACTTTCTGGAAGGTAGGACGTGTGGAGAAGTGAATCCAAGGCGATATTCGGGAGGATAGACGGCGGGGGAGGGGGCCTCCGACGGCCGCTTCTGGCAAGTGATAGAGCCGCGGAGCACAAAATCGGACCTTTTAAAAGTCTGCTCCGCTGAGGGACCTCGATAAAGTGGCTAAGCGGGGGGTGGAACCATCGCAGGACAGTGTGGTCTCAGGACCCTCGGGGTCACAGAAAGACCGGGGGTGCCTGAGTGCGGCAGAGCTCCCAGGTATCGGAGCGGGGAAGCCGGCTGCAGAGACGGAGCCGAGGCGTGGGCTCTCAGCTCGGGGTTGCCATAAACTATGATCCGCGGGCCAGTCGGGCCACTGCTCCTCCAGCAGGGACCCAACAAGCAGCAGATCTGGGGAGACTCCCCTTCCTCCCCCAGGAGGAGTGGCACGGGAGCTCACCACAGGGATCTGCTGGGTTTGGAGACTCCACATGGGGTTGTGTGTCAGAGAAAGAAATGCTCGGTCACAGGCCACGTGAGCATGTAGTGCAGCAGGAGACCGGGGAGATGGGAGTGGTTGACTGCTTTTTTCTGGGGGCACACTGAGGAGTGGAGCCCCAAGTTCTCGGCTCCTCTGGGGCAGAGATTGGGAGGCCGCCATTTTCACTCTTGTCCTCCAAAGCTGTACAGAAAGCTTGCAGGGAACAAAAGCTCCTGAGAGCAAATCCGGGCAGATTACTTAGCTCGGACTGGCAAAGGCGGGGCAATTCCGCCTCCGGCAAAGAAATTTGGGAACCACAGAAACAGGCGCTCCCCCAGAAGATCGGCAAGAACAGCCAGCCAAGACCAAGTTTACCGATGGAGAATGGGAGAACTCCAGCACTAGGGGAATACTGCACATAGAATTCATGGCTTTTGTACCATAATCCATTAGTTTTTCAAAGTTAATTTTTTAACTGTTTTTTATTTTTTTTTAATTTTTCTTTTTCCCTTTTTCAACCAACATCTTATCAATCCCTTTTTTAAAAAAACATTTTTTATTTTTCATTTTTAGAGTCATATTTTATCCCTTCAGAGTAGTTACCCTTATTTTTGGCAATATATATATATAAGTTCTTCTCTCTTTAAAATTTTGATATACAGTTTCTTCTAACAGATCAAAATATACCCTAAATCACTAGTGTATGGCTTTGTTCTAGTCTCCTGCCTGATGACAGTCTCTCCCATTTTTTTTTCTTTTCTTTTTTCTTTTTTTTAAATCTTCTTCTTTCTTCTTTCAAACAACTTCTTATCAACTCCGCTTATAAAACCTTTCATTTTACAGTCATCTTCCATCCCTTCATTGTATCAACCCTTATTTGTACATATATAAGTCTTTCTTCCTTTAAAATTTTAGGAGGCACTTTCTTCTAACAGACCAAAATACGCCCAAAATCTAGTGTGTGGCACTGATCTATGCACTAGCCTGATCATATTTGATCATATTCTGTTTTTTCTTTTGTTTTGTTTTGTTCTGTTTTTGTTTGTTTTTATCTTTTTCATTTTCTTTTTTTTCTCTTTCTTTTTTCTTTCTTTCCCTTTCTTGTTCCCTGGTTTCAGGTCTTTTCTGATTTGTATAGAGTATATTTGCTGGGGACATTGTTAACCTGTTAGCATTTTGTTCTCTCATTCATCTAATCTCCTCTGGGCAAAATGACAAGATGAAAAAAATCACCTCAGCAAAAAGAACAAGAGGTAGTACCATCTGCCAGGGACCTACTCAACACGGACATTAGTACGATGTTAGACCTAGAGTTCAGAATCATGACTTTAAAGATACTAGCTGGGCTTGAAAAAAGCATGGAGGTTATTAGAGAAACCCTTTCTGGAGAAATAAAAGAACTAAAATCTAACCAAGTTGAAATCAAAATGGCTATTAATGAGGTGCAATCAAAAATGGGGGCACTAACGGCTAGGATAAATGAGGCAGAAGAGAGAATCAGCGATATAGAACACCAAATGATGGCAAATAAAGAAGCTGAGAAAAAGAGAGATAAACAACTACAGGATCACGAGGGCAGAATTCAAGAGATAAGTGATACGATAAGACGAAACAACATTAGAATAATTGGGATCCCAGAAGAAGAAGAAAGAGAGAGAGGGGCAGAAGGAATATCGGAACAAATTATAGCAGAGAACTTCCCTAATGTGAGGAAGGAAACAGGCATCAAAATCCAGGAGGCACAGAAAACTCCTCTCAAAATCAATAAAAATAGGTCAACACACCGACACCTAATAGTAAAACTTACGAGTCTCAGAGACAAAGAGAAAATCCTGAAAGCAGCTCGGGAGAAGAGATATGTAACCTACAATGGTAGAAACATTAGACTGGCAACAGACCTATCCACAGAGACCTGGCAGGCCAGAAAGGACTGGCATGATATCTTTAGAGCACTAAACGAGAAAAATATGCAGCCAAGAATACTATATCCAGCCAGGTTGTCATTGAAAATAGAAGGAAAGGTAAAAAGCTTCCAGGACAAATAAAAACTAAAGGAATTTGCAAACACAAAACCAGCCCTAAAAGAAATATTGAAAGGGGTCCTCTAAGCAAAGAGAGAGCCTAAAAGCAGCATAGATCAGAAAGGAACAGAGACAATATACAGTAACAGTCACCTTACCTGCAATACAATGGCACTAAATTTATATCTTTCAATAGTTACCCTGAAGGTAAATGGGCTAAATGCCCCAATCAAAAGACACAGGCTATCAGATTGGATTGAAAAACAAGACCCATCCATATGCTGTCTGCAAGAGACTCATTTTAGACCCAAAGTCACCCCCAGATTGAAAGTGAGGGGGTGGAAAACCATTTACCATGCTAATGGACACCAAAAGAAAGCTGGGGTGGCAATTCTTATATCGGACAAATTAGATTTTAAAACAAAGACTGTAATAAGAGATGAGGAAGGACACTATATCTTACTTAAAGGGTCTATCCAACAGGAAGATTGAACAATTGTAAATATCTATGCCCCTAACATGGGAGCAGCCAATTATATAAGGCAAATAATAACAAAAGCAAAGAAACACATTGACAACAATACAATAATAGTGGGGGACTTTAACACCCCCCTCACTGAACTGGACAGATCATCTAAGCAAAAGATCAACAAGGAAATAAAGACTTTAAATGAAACACTGGACCAAATGGACTTCACAGACATATTCAGAACATTCCATCCCAAAGCAACGGAATACACATTCTTCTCTAGTGCCCATGAAACATTCTCCAGAATTGATCACATCCTAGGTCACAAATCAGGTCTCAACCGATACCAAAAGATTGGGATTATTCCTTGCATATTCTCAGACCACAGTGCTTTGAAACTAGAACTCAAACACAAGACGAAAGTCAGAAAGAACTCAAATACATGGAGGCTAAAGAGCATCCTACTGAAGAATGAATGGGTCAACCAGGAAATTAAAGAAGAATTTAAAAAATTCATGGAAACCAATGAAAATGAAAACACAACTGTTCAAAATCTTTGGGATACAGCAAAGGCAGTCCTGAGAGGAAAGTATATAGCAATACAAGCCTTTCTCAAGAAACAAGAAAGGTCTCAAATACACAACCCAACCCTACACTTAAGGGAGCTAGAGAAAGAACAGCAAATAAAGCCTAAACCCAGCAGGAGAAGAGAAATAACAAAGATCAGAGCAGAAATTCATGAAATAGAAACCAAAAGAACAGTAGAACAGATCAACGAAACTAGGAGCTGGTTCTTTGAAAGACTTAACAAGATTGATAAACCGCTGGCCAGACTTATCAAAAAGAAAAGAGAAATGACCCAAATCAACAAAATCATGAATGAAAGAGGAGAGATCACAACCAACACCAAAGAAATACAAACAATTATAAGAATACATTATGAGCAACTCTATGCCAGCAAATTAGATAACCTGGAAGAAATGGGTGCATTCCTAGAGATGTATCAACTACGAAAACTGAACCAGGAAGAAATAGAAAACCTGAACAGACCTATAACCACTAAGGAAATTGAAGCAGTCATCAAAAATCTCCCAACAAACAAAAGCCCAGGGCCAGATGGCTTCCCAGGGGAATTCTATCAGACATTTAAAGAAGAATTAATACCTATTCTCCTGAAACTGTTCCAAAAAATAGAAATGGAAGGAAAACTTCCAAACTCATTTTATGAGGCCACCATTCCCTTGATCCCAAAACCAGACAAAGACCCCATCAAAAAGGAGAATTACAGACCAATATCCTTGATGAACATGGATGCAACAATTCTCTCCAAAATACTAGCCAATAGGATCCAACAGTACATTAAAAGGATTATTCACCATGACCAAGTGGGATTCATCCCAGGGTTGCAAGGTTGGTTCAACAACTGCAAATCAATCAACGTGATACAATATATTAACAAAAGAAAGAACAAGAATCATATGATCTTCTCAATAGATGCAGAAAAAGCATTTGATAAGTACAAAAGCATCGTTTCTTGATCAAAACTCTTCAGAGTATAGGGATAGAGGGTACATACCTCAATATCATAAAAGCCATCTATGAAAAACCTACAGCGAATATCATTCTCAATGGGGAAAAGCTGAGAGCTTTCCCCCTAAGGTCAGGAATGTGGCAGGGATGTCCAATATCACCACTGCTATTCAACATGGTATTCGAAGTCCTAGCCACAGTAATCAGACAACAAAAAGAAATCAAAGGCATCCAAATCGGCAAAGAGGAAGTCAAACTCTCACTCTTTGCAGATGATATGATACTGTATGTGGAAAACCCAAAAGACTCCACCCCAAAACTGCTAGAACTCATACAGGAATTCAGTAAAGTAGCAGGATACAAAATCAATGCACAGAAATCAGTGGCCCTCCTATACACCAACAACAAGACAGAAGAGAGACAAATCAAGGAGTCGATCCTATTTACAATTGCACCCAAAACCATAAGATACCTAGGAATAAATCTAACCAAAGAGGCAAAGGATCTGTACTCAGAAAACTATAAAATTCTTATGAAAGAAATTGAGGAAGACACAAAGAAATGGAAAAATGTTCCACGCTCATGGATTGGAAGAACAAATATTGTGAAGATGTCAATGCTACCTAGAGCAATCTACACATTCAAAGCAATCCCCATCAAAATACCATCCACTTTTTTCAAAGAAATGGAACAAATAATCCTAAAATTTGTATGGAACCCAAAAAGACCCCCAATAGTCAGAGGAATGTTGAAAAAGAAAAGCAAAGCTGGTGGCATCACAATTCCAGACTTCTCTTTTACAAAGCTGTCATCATCTAGACAGTATGGTACTGGCACAAAAACAGACATATAGATCAATGGAGAGCCCAGAAATGGACCCTCAACTCTATGGTCAACTCATCTTTGACAAAGCAGGAAAGAATGTCCAGTGGAAAAAAGACAGTCTTTTCAACAAATGGTGTTGGGAAAATTGGACAGCCATATGCGGAACAATGAAACTGGACCATTTCCTTACACCACACACAAAAATAGACTCCAAATGGTTGAAAGATCGAAATGTGAGACAGGAGTCCATCAACATCCTAAAGGAGAACACAGGCAGCAACCTCTTCGACCTCAGCCGCAGCAACTTCTTCCCAGAAACATCACCAAAGGCAAGGGAAGCAAGGGCAAAAATGAACTATTGGGACTTCATCAAGACAGAAAGCTTTTGTACAGCAAAAAAAAAAAAAAAAAAAAACAGTCAACAAAACCAAAAGACAACCGACAGAATGGGAGAATATATTTGTAAATGACAGTAAAGGGCTAGTATCCAAAATCTATAAAGAACTTCTTAAACTCAACCCCCAAAGAACAAATGATCCAATGAAGAAATGGTCAGAAGACATGAACAGACATTTTTCCAAAGAAGACATCCAAATAGCCAACAGACCCATGAAGAAGTGCTCAAGATCGCTCGTCATCAGGGAAATCCAAATCAAAGCCTCAATGCGATACCACCTCACAACAGTCAGAATGGCTAAAATTAACAAGTCAGGAAACGACAGATGTTGGTGGGGATGCGGAGAAAGGGGAACCCTCCAACACTGTTGGTGGGAATGCAAGCTGGTGCAGCCACTCCGGAAAAGAGTATGGAGATTCCTCAAAAAGTTGAAAATAGAGCTCCCATACGATCCGGCAATTGCACTACTGGGTATTTACCCCAAAGATACAAATGTAGGGATCCAAAAGGGTACGTGCACCCCAATATTTATAGCAGCAATGTTCACAATAGCCAAACTGTGGAAAGAGCCAAGATGTCCATCGATGGATGAGTGGATAAAGAAGAAGTGAGATATATATATATATATGTATATATATATAATGGAATATTATGCAACCATCAAAAGGAATGAGATCTTGCCATTTGCAACGACGTGGTTGGAACTGGAGGGTGTTATGCTGAGCGAAATAAGTCAATCAGAGAAAGACATGTATCATATGACCTCACTGATATGAGGAATTCTTAATCTCAGGAAACAAACTGAGGGTTTCTGGAGTGGCAGGGGTGTGAGGGATGGGGTGGCTGGGTGATAGACATTGGGGATGGTATGTGCTATGCTGAGCGCTGTGAATTGTGTAAGATTGTTGAATCACAGATTTGTACCTCTGAAACAAATAATGCAATATATGTTAAAAAAAAAAAAGAAGAAGATAGCAGAAGGGGAAGAATGAAGGTGGGGAAATCGGAGGGGGAGACGAACCATGAGAGACCATGGACTCTGTAAAATAAACTGAGTGTTCTAGAGGGGAGTGTTGTGGGAAGATGGGTTAGCCTGGTGATGGGTATTAAACAGGGCACGTTCTGCATGGAGCACCGGGTGTTATGCACAAACAATGAATCATGGAACACTACATCAAAAACTAATGATGTAATGTATGGTGATTAACATAACAATAAAAAATGAAAAAAGAAATGTTTGGAAACAAACATTTGCCTCCCAATCTTGTCTTATTAACCAACCCTGTGTCATCAAGTATCTCTTGGAGTTTAGGGATTCACTTTTTATAAATACCTAATGCAATGGTCAAATGAGATTGACAGAAGTAGAACATTAGATCCCCACAGAATATTTTCAGTGAATAGCTCTCATTTGGATTCAGCTCTTGTAAGAAGAGCCTAAAGTATGAATGTGGAGTTATGCCAATGCCTTGGGATTAGGCTGCACAGATTTCCAGGAACACTCCCAGGCACTAAGAAGTGTATGCAACAGAAAACAAGGTGAGTCATTCTAGTATTTCTATCTACATTTATGCATAAATAGGCTACCATCCCCTTTGCAGAGACTGGGTAGGATATAAGCAACTCTGTTCAATTTCATTCTATAGTTACCTTGTCTTAGAAAATATTTCTCTTTGGAGCATTTTTTTTCCCTAGAAATCTTTCTCAAACATAATGGTCCATTTATTTAAATTAGTAAAAAAATATAATCAACCCTGATAATAATCTGAAAAACAAAGAAGTTCCAAATACCCTTTAAAAAGTTAAAAACAGGGCGCCTGGGTGGCTCAGTTGGCTAAACCACTGCCTTCGGCTCAGGTCATGATCCTGGAGTCCCGGGATCGAGTCCCGCATCGGGCTCCCCCTTCTCTGTGGGGAGCCTGCTTCTCCCTCTGCATCTGCCTGCCACTCCCCCTGCTTGTGCTCACTCTGTCTCTCTCTCTCTCTCTATGTCAAATAAATAAATAAAATATTAAAAAAATAAAAAAATAAAAAAAATTAAAAAAAAGTTAAAAACAAAACTGTCTGATAGGTAAAACTTCCCAAGGAAAGTGAGAAATGGTTTTGAGATAGAAGTTTTTGTCAGAGGGCTCTAACTGACAATTTATTTTATCTTTGTAATATTTTTAATGTCTACTCTCCTTCCTGATTCTCTCTATATCTCTTCCAACTAGTATTTCCACTACCTATAGGCTTGATATTTAACCTTCTATTTAACTTGGAATTGACAAGAGTCATAACTACATTCACAATGAAAAGTATTGGGAAAGAAGTGGAGAAGAAAAAACAAGTGAAGGAGGATAGCAAAATACATTATGTACCTGATATGTTTAGGTATTGTCTGGTGGTTTCTGAGAGCATTTACACATTTTATGCTCATTGGTATCCTGTCTTATAGGTATTATGATTTCCCTCTGGCAGTTGAGAAAACTGAGATTCAGAGAGACTGTAACTTACCCAAACACAAAAAAATAGTGAGGGCAAGTGCTAAGATTTGACTTCTAAACCCAAATCCAGCCCCTTCCATTTCTTTGGACATGACTGGCTTCATAATAAACTACCATCCCCTTTGTCTTCCTGGCCAACAGAATCAGTTTTGTTCAGGGATCCATTCCTTGGAGAAAACGATTCTATCTCAGCTCAGACCTTACTCTAGATGAATCTATGCCAATTAGTCAAATCCCAGTTCCCTTGCCAATGTTGGATTTCAGGGGTGTGTCTATGAACCAATTCTGGCCAGTGAGGTATTTGAAAAAGTTTCTTGAGAGGTTTCTAGGGAAAAAGCTTCATGCTCTTAAAAAGTGAAAAAAAATAATATTATTAGGTCAGATGTTGTAATGCCTGGAACAGTAGCAACTATATTTTGACCATGAAGCTCAAGTCTAAAAGCAAAGCCAAAACATGAAGGAGATCAAATCAGAAGGTGAAAAAAACCTGGGTCCTTAAAGGTCACCAAGCTACTGAATTGATCAGCCATGAAACTGCCTTATTCTGGGACTCTTGTAATGGAGAAAAATAAATGCTTATTTTTATTGACGACATGGAGAATTGGGTTATCTGTTACTTGCAAATGAGGGTATCCTAATAGCTATAAATTGCATTGTGGAAGATATGATAGATGAAATGCCAACCCAACATGGGAGCAGAGAACATGTCAGCTTATGAATAATTAAAATGGTATGGAAATGAAGAAGCCATCTGTAGAAGCATGTGTATACACACACACACACACACACACACACACACACAATGCTAGAATAGCATCTGAACAACTTTCTAGAGGAAAATACTCTATCATGTTAACAGATCATCCCATCCCTTAAGTCTCAAAGTCTTACAAGGTTTTATTACATTGGATGCACACTGGGATCACAGGAAAGCTTTAAAAATACCCAGGCCTGGGCCATCTCTACAGATCCTGATTTAATTCATCCTGGACAAAACTTAGCATCAAGAGTTTTAAAAGTTCTCAAGGTGGTTCTAATACACAGGCAAGGTTGAGTAGCACTGTTCTATAAACTTCAGCAGAAAAAAGCAAATAGCATTGTTTCAGAATGCTTTCTTACCCAAGAGATAACCCAGGCTCCACCACATTATACTGTATGGATCTGTATTCCGTTTTCCCAATAATATTTCAATTGTTTGAGTCATTGAGAGGAGGGTAAGAACAGACTGGAGCAGAAGTCAGAGCCACAGAAGGATCAAGGCATCCAAAGTTCTGGGTGGTAATTGATAAGGAGCACTGGCTTAGGAGCCAGAACATCTAGGTTCATTGGCTGGTTTCCTCAGTTATTTGGGATCTCAGGAAACCACGGGCTGACTCTGGGCAACCACATACTCATGGGTGAAGCAGAGTTAGTAATTCTTCTACTTTCAGGGCACTTGAGTAGCTCAGTCGTTAGGTGTTTGCCTTCAGCTCGGGTCATGATCCCAGGGTCTTGGGACTGAGCCCCACATCAGGGAGCCTGCTTCTCCCTCTCCCACTCCCCCCTGCTTGTGTTCCCTCTCCCTCTGTGTCTCTCTCTGTCAAATAAATAAAATCTTTAAAAAAATAATAATTCTTCTACTTTCCTTTTGGGTGCTGTGAGGATCTGATTAAATTATGTGTGTCAGATGTTTTATAAATGGCAAAGCATCATGGGGTGTGAGGTGAGGTGTTTGTTTTGCAAATGAACAAGGACACAACTTCAGTAGTTTCCAGATTATCACCCACTGGTTATTCTACGTTTGAATCACTTTGCAATAGCTCAGGTTTTCTCCATCTTTTCCACTCATTAGAATTCATGAGGAGATTTAGGGATCACCAATGCCAGGTCCAACCCTCAGAAATTCTAACTTAAACTGCCTGGGCGGGGGAGTGGAGGTGGCCATCAATACTTTTTAAAAACTCCCTGGTTATTTCCAACAGGCAGCCTATGATCTCCAAATCCAAATGCATCCAAAGAGCAATGTTCTGTTGAGATTTTCCTTCCTTAGAATTCAAAGATCCCTCAGCCCTGACCTACTTGTTGGAGATGAGTGAGTCAGAGACTGGCAGCAGAGACAATCTCTATCATCCTGCAGAGAACATCTTGCGAGGCAGCCCTCCGCTCCTTGTTCCCTTTTTGACTTCAGCTCCTGGGTCAGGAGGGACCTTCTCTCTGAGTCATCCTCCCCTATCAACAGCCCTGGAGTCAGCTTGTTGCTCCTCCTGGCCCAGCCACAGATGCTTCCTGCTCCATTTAGTCCATTCACATGCTCTGCTGAGGCAGCTCTCACCTGGCCTGAGACAATGTGTAAATCCTCTCCAGTTACCAGCTGCAGGTCATTTACAGGCCATACAAAAGCAAGAGAGGGAGACAGAGAGAGAGAGAGAAGAAATTTCTATTGTAGTCCTAAATACAATTGCATTACTTCCTGAAGAAATCATTCCAAACTCAACACAAATTCATAACATTAGAAAAATAAATAATCTTACTGCTATGAAGGCCAATTCTTACCAACACAGGCATCTCATCCAGAATGCACCCACAGGGCTTGCTAGCTCTTTGGGCACAACCTCTTCACTTGGACTTTGGATAGATGCACAGGTCTGGCTGTTGACCCAGGAAAGTTTGGGATTGTGGAGTACTCACGCAAGGAAAATGCGTCTTGGAGGACCATGTGGATGGACAGGGAAGATAGACAACGTTAACCCTGCGTTACTATGAGGGGACTTCCTTTAGTCCCAAATTACTGTGGACCAGCTATTCTTTCTGATGCTCAGGCACCCTGTCTCTGCTTCCTCAATAGACTTATCACTAGCTTTCTTTTTATGGATTATTGACATTCAAATCATTATCTCCTTTGCCAGACTGTGAACTTTTAGAAAGTGAAACACATATTTGATTCATATAAGACTCTCCAAAGGGGTATTACCATCATTGGTTCTTGGTAAAAGGGTGTGAATGAGTGGATGGTGAATGAATAAATGAATGAGTGAAAGAACGGGACTCATCAAACTGTTTTACCAGACCACTGTAAAAGTGATAATTACTTGTAAGAGTTAAGTGTTAGCAGAGTAGTGGCAGAGTAGGAAGAGAGGATTTGAATAAGCAAATGAGTTTCAGGAAGTTATGGTGGCTGTTATGGATGAGCAGTCTCTGACTCCTGTTCTAACCACACCATAGCATTTCCTCAACCAAGGATTCTCTGCCTTTCTCTTATCCTTCTGAAGTGAATGGGCTGTTCTCCACACATACTGGGTTTCTCTCATGGGCACTAGATAAGTTCCCTACTGATGTCCACTAAAATGCAATGTTCTTAGTCACTCTCCTGCAGACAGTAATGTTAGCTCTATCCTCAGGGAAAAGACTTTTTGGGTATGTTTTCTTCTCTTTGCTGTTCTATATTTTCCCTCTGTTCATTTGCAGCATGATTTGGCCAGAACTGAAAAAACCACTTTGAGACCTGGCAATGTTGAGACTGAATCTGGGAGCAGGTGCTCTGCTCTCCACTGTCATTGCACAGGGCCTGGGAAATGAGTTCCTTGGGGAAGGTGAGAAGTTGTGCATGGATACAAGCTCTCATCAAGCATTTTAAACTTTGTAGGATTTTCTAGGTAAAAAGCATAATAATGTTCCATGCCTAACAGTGGCCTTCTCATATTTCCTATCATTAATTCCTTTTGCAGAGGAAAATCACTATGCTTGGTTTTATTGTGAGGCCACTTTATTTGAAGGGTTTGCCTTTTTGGTTGAGCTGCCAAAACAGCAGTGCTTAAATCTTAAAGAATTATCTCATACTGCTCTTATTTTTTTCCACTCCCATGTGTCTAATCAGGCAGCAGATTCTGGTTGTCCTTAGCCCCACATATTTCTCAGTGTGTAGTTTTGTTTCCACTCACCTGGGTCATGACTTCAGCAAAAGAAATAGGGTATTTAATGGAACAAAGCAGAAAGATACAGTTTCAATGCCAAATACTGATTGAATTCAAATTAATTAACATTTACTTAACATTCATGATGCTTCAGGCTGTCCAAATATTCCATTTATTCCTTAAACAAGTTATGAGATAGATATTAGCTTATTCCATTGACAAATGAAAATACTGAAGCTCAATATGGTATAATATTTACACACTTTTAAGAGCAAACAAAACAAAATTATATATGTGGTAAAGCCACAAATATATATAATGAGAAGTAAACAAGATAACTATAGTTATTTCTGAATGATAGAATTATGAATCCTAGTAGATTTATCCCTTATTTTTTTTCTGCCCCCATTTAAATAACTGCAATGACCATGTATTATTTTTAAAACTAGTGAACAATATTTAAAGAGAATAAACAAAAAAATTCAGACTACCATTGCTCATGGGTGTATTGGTAGTAAACTTCTGAGACACGATCTTAGTCTTCCTACTGGAAAACTCTCCCCTCTTTTCCACTAGGCCTCTAAATATAAGGCAGGCTGTGAGGAGCACAGACACAGGGAAGCACCCACTGTGGACATGGCCTGTCCTGAGACTTCTCCACTTTGCACTCTGGGGACTTGAAGCAGATGTGAGAAAACAAACAAAATAAATAGTGAAGGAAGACATGAAACAGAAAGCAGTATAGGCCTGGGCAGCACCCAGTGGGAGAGGAGTTGAGATTCACAGGGGAAATGGACAAAAGCCATCACCAGAGTCTCAGGGAGCTTCTTCTCTTGCCTTCCTTGTTTCCTTACACTCTCACCACTAGATTCAGCAGGATACAAATGATCATCATCAGAATTCCAAAGCACTAAAATGCAATTACATAAAGGCAATTGAGCAAACTGTTCCAACTGTATTCTTTCGGTGGTCTGATTTAGCCAACAGTAAAATTTAGATCCAAGGAGTTTCACATATTATGTCACATATTATGTTACAAATTATTTTCTTTAAGAATTATTTCAATTAGCCAAACTTTTGATAAAATCCAAATAGCAAACACTTAGAGGTTGTTCACTAGAAAGGTTGCTGGTTGAGGACTCCCTAAAAGATTTACCTAAGGTTATACATAGGTCGTGGCCCAACCTGGTTAAAACTCAGCTTGCTAATTTTCAATAGGTCATAGATCCTTCCCTTAAATCAAATCAATTTCTTCTCATCCATAGTCATAGTTCTTGAGGCCAAGGAATATGCTCTACATATTGATATATACTTTTGAATCTGATACAAAATAGTCCTCATGTGCCTGGTGCTTCACAGGGGACTGAGATGATTAAAGCCTGAGGGAAGCAGCAAATAGGAAGGGATTATGTAACAAATCCTCCTGGATGGTGTGCTGTGCTAGAAGTGAACTGAGGACATACTCCTCAGGAGGAGACGAGAAGGGAAGATTCACAGGGACATAAATCTCCATAGCCTCAGTGTTCTCTCTTTCCTCTTCCTCAAAATGGTTTACATCCCATAAAGCCTGCCACTTAGTCTCAGCAGAATTCCTGAGGCACTTATTGAACAAAGCTATGACTCATTCCAGTAGCTCATTCCAGAGTAAAAGGTTTGTTGGAAAAATGTTAGATGTTTTCCATGAAGTTAATGCTTTCTGAAAAATGAAGTTTATTAGAACATAGTCAACTGAATCACCCTTACTTACCATAAGGTAAGTACTCATATAACCCCAAAATGTGCAATTTAGTATAGCAAAATAGTCTATTAAAAGAATTAAAAGTACACACTTTGGACCTGGAAAACTCTGGTGCAAATGCGCACCCTACCAGGGACTGGATTTATGAAATTGGCAGGTATTCCTCCTTTCTGGACCTCAATTTTTTCATCTATGTAATGAAGATGTAGTATCTACCTTGTTGAGTTTTTCTGAGTATTCAGTCTATTGTTATATATAAAGACATGACATGAAGTATATAAAAATGTTATGTATAATAGTTATAATGTACAAGGAACTGAGAAAGGAGCTGAAAAAGTAGATCTATATGACCTAGTTCTAATTCTCAAGGAATGAATTTAAATAAAACTCAAATGAAGGAGCAATTGGTTCTTAATGGGACTTTATCAATTACTTTTTGCTATGTAACAAATCATCCCCCAAATTTAGCAACTTAAAACAATAACCATTTTTAGCACAAATTTTTGCATATTGACAATTTAAGTTGCACTCAGCTAAGCAGTTCTTCTGGTCTCTGGTTCAACGGATTTCAGCTGGGATTGCTCATGTTTCACCATCAGCTAGTAGGTTGCCTGGTGCTGGCTACTTTACTACTGTCTCTTCCTGGATAGTCAAGTCTACTGGGATCTTTGTCCCCATGGCCTCTAACCTTCCAGCAAGCAAGGCCAGGCTTGTTCACAAAGCAGTCCAGAGGTTTCAGAAGGAGCAAAAGAACAAATCTCAAAACACAAGCCACTTTCAAGTTACTATTTGCATCAAGTTTGCCACTGTTCCACTGGATGAGCCAGTCACATGTCCTAGCCCATAGTTATCATGTGATGTGACTCCCCGGGGGTTTGGACACAGGGAGGTATTAACACGTATAGAATTATTGCAATCAGCACACTACAGTGGGTAGCAGAAAATACTTCATGTACAAAGTAACCCTGAGTTCTAGTCAGAGATTAGCAAAATTTTGATAAACAAAAATAAGAAAAGTGGTAATCCATGTACAAGAAGTGCCATGGACTGAGATATATTGGAATGAATATGACAGTGTGATGTGCACTGATTGAAAATTTTTAAAAGGAAGGAGGTGAGATTGAGTTCTAATGGTCACTTCTAGCTCTGAGATCCTCTTTCTGTCAAATAATTTCAGTTTATGAAGTGTCTCCCACCTATTCTTATTATCCCTGTTGCATCTTCTAAACAATGTACCCAGCCTGTTTCTTGATTTCCAGAAACACAAATAGAAAAGTACCTTTTATAAAAGGCAATGTAAACTTTAAGGAAGAATTGGGAAGCAGAAGTGGGGTCTATCTAACAGAAATGCAAATAACTTCCAAATGAAAATTAGACCCTGTTGTCTTAAATATCCTTTAGCTCTTTTTTACCAGTGGAGATATTTCACTGACAAATCACCATATATAGCACCCCAATATGTGCTATTGGCTTCTGTTCCTCTCTCTTTTTCCATTTTTCCCCTACCCCGGATGCATCTCAGTTTGCCTTTCTCCAGGCTCTTCTTCCCAATGCAGCTCTGCCCTTACATTTTCCTGGATAAAAACCATCAGGATTCTCAGCACAAAGGATCTTCAGTATAACAGGGTTTACTCTTCTGAAATAGCACTTACATTTTTTCTTATTTTAGATATACTTTTTTATTATTTTATAATTAATATTCTTTTTTTATCAAAAGAAAATCAGCAGTGGTACCAGAGTTGTAGAGGGAAAAAAAAGAAAAAGAAAAAAGCCTTATAACTAGATTTAACAATGCTGGACAATGCATAATATCACTTCCTAATATGCCCCCCTTATGTACCCACCTGCAGTTCCAGCTTTTCCATTTTTAATTTGGAACTTTTTCATGTGATCTTGTAAAGAATTTAAAAGAGTCCATTGATATTGTATTAGGTGACCTGGGTCACCTAGAGATGAGTCTGGTCCCTTGACAATCCATGTGAATGTTGAACATCAGGTTGCCTATCAAACTCATATAGCAGAGAGAAAATCCAGCCAGCTGGCCCTGGGTCCCAAAGTCCAGCTTATAGGCCCAATTGTTTCATTTTATCCTGTTCCCATACTTCAAATCTACTCATAATAACCTCTCAGGGTAATTATTTAAGACTGTCATCTGAAGACTATACTCAGACTCAAACTGACTGCAAAGCTTGTGTTCACACTTGGAGAAAAAGACATAGGAATCTGAGCAACAGCAAGCTCAGTGTGTAGCGTGTGTGTGATATATTCAATAAAACAAATCAGTGCGAAAATATCACAAGGATGAATTCCCCCACAACAAATCTAAGTTGCATATAGATCGGGCTGATTTGAATTTTTTAAACTATATTATCTCCCCCTAAATATTAGTGATGTTTAAGGAGTTATGCACACCAGCCCGCATTCCAGTTGTGGAACAGAAAATGAGATTCAACCATCTCATGCAAGTATACAGAGAGAAGAAATAAGCAAAATCAATGAGGAGGAAAATTTCCAGGTCCAACTGATAAGACACTAAATTTGGACAAACCTCACCTTATCAAATGATGGATGAAAAGATATCAAAGTAAAACAAATGTACCTAAGAAGACATACTGTAGAATAAGAAACATGAATGAAATGGCATAGAAAAAAAGCATAATCCTGAAAATGATCTATTATTGGTTACTGATGGGGAAAAAAGGAAAACTATTTGACATGATCAACAGAATAAAAAAATAACCAAAATGAAAAAAAATATATAACCTGATGTCAGCAAAAATGGCAGAATAAAGAACTCTGAAAGTCCAGCCCTCCATAAAAGCAATAAAAAAAAATTGGAAAAACTGTCAGAATTAACTTTTCCTAACACTAGAAACTGGCTAAAATATTGAAAACCCCAGAGAAGTCTTAGTTAAAAACAAAAAGTTAATCTTGGTAAGAACAGCAAGTTTTGTGGCTTAATTTACTCTAACCCATCCCTCATTCCAGCTTAGCAGTAGCACTGAAAATAAAAACCCACATTCCCAGGATCAGTAACAGAGGCAGCAGAATAGACTTCATTTGCAAAGATTTGAAATCATTTTTACCTGACTGGTGGCTACCTGGAAAACCAGATCAAAAGTTTTGACTTTATCTTCCTAACTTGAAACTCATTCAGTCCTAAAGCCCTATGTTGAGTGTCTTTGCAGAAAACATTGACAGGCAAACATTTTTATTACCGCTAACACAAGCAATGGATAATACTTAGAGAAAAAACAGACTAAGAAAATTTTGGAGGAAAGCCTAAGGAATGATATGCTTTGGGAAAAAAGACTTTGAAAAGCTCTAACATATTTCTAGGAATCTTGAAGGCAACATACATGTCCAGAGCTGTGTGCATGCTCATGGAAGACCTAAGAAGGCCTTAACATATCTGGCTGACCATGAGTCTCTGCACAAGCAGGAAATCTGAGGTGGAGTTATGAAAGACCTAGTTATATGTAGAAGGCATGCCTAACCCACATGCAGAGCCTCTCTGGAAAACCTGGAGATTTTCTTGGTTCCAGGTTTTAAAGGAAATCTCTATCCAATCAATAGATGACCACTAAGTTAATGGAACAGAGACTTCAGTGGCAGCACATAACAACGAATAACAAACTTTACAAAATTAGTTCAGAAGTCATGAAACAAAAAAACTTCTACTACAACAAGCAGCAATAACAAATCCTGTGGGAAGAAAGAATCTGATTTTCAGAGATGCCACACTGTAATATTCAAAATATCCAGGTTGCAACAAAATGTTATAAGACATTCAAAACAAAACAACAAACAACAACAACAAAAATATAGTTATCCACAAGAAAAAAAAAGCAACTAATACAAACAGTCCCTGAGGGAGGCCACATTGGACTTATTTGACAAATATTTTAAATCAATACCTTAAATATATCCAAAAAGCTTAAGGAAATGATATCTAAGGAACTAAAGGAAAGCATAAAAATAATGTCTCACTAAATAGAGAATACCAATAAAGAGATTTAAATTATAAAATGATATCAAAGACAAATTTTGGGGTTGAAAACTATAATAACTTAAAACTTCTTTAGAAAGGCTGATGAGCACATTTAAGCAGACAGAAGAAATCAGTAAAAGTGATGATAGATCAATTGAGATTACCCATTTTGAGAAACAGAAAGAAAAAATAATAAAGAAAAACAAATACAGCCAAAGAGAACTGTAGGATGTTATCAAATGTATTAGAATACACATAATGGGATTCTCAGGAGAGGAAAGATAGAAAGGGGCCAAGAATTCTTAAGAGACAGTCAAAAAACTCAAAGATTTCTAAGTAGAAAAAACTCAAGAGATCCACACTGAGATCCATCATATGCAAAGTATCAAAATGTGGAGACCAAGAGTCTTGAAAACAGTGAAAAAGAAGTGACTAATCATGTGTAAGAGATTTTCAGTGAAATTAACAATGATTTTTCATCAGACACTATAGATACCAGAAGACAGTGAACCAAGAATACTATATCCAGCAAAACTGTCCTTCAAAAATGAAGGAGAAATTAAGACCTTACAAGATAAATAAAAATAGAATCTGTTGCTAACAAACCTGGCTTATAAGAAATGCTAAAGGAAGTCTTTGAGGCTGAAATGAAATGAAACTAGAGAGTAACATGAATCTGTACAAAGCAAAGAAAACCAAAAAGGGTGTGTGTGTGTGTTGTGTGTGTGTGTGTGTGTGTGTGTGTGTATGGCAGTATTAATATATTTTTTGTTTGTAACTTCTTTTTCATATCTGATTTAAAGGACAGATGCACAAAGCAATAATTGTAAATCTATGTTGGAGAACACAGTGTAAAAGGACATATTTGTGACAATAATAGCACGAAGGGGTGGGAGAGGAATGGAGCTATAGGACCAAAGCTTTTGTATACCATGGAAGTTAAGTTAGTACTAATCTGAACTACATAGGCATAAATTAAGATGCTAATTATAATTACCAGGGCAACCACTAAGAAAATAACTAAAATATATATAGTAAAAGAAACAACAATTAATTATGGAATTAATATGATACACTACAAAATACCTATTTTGGAATATCTAACTATGGAATTAATATGATACACTACAAAATATCTATTCAATGCAAAAGAAGACAGTAATGAAGGAATTGAAAAAGAGAAAAGAATATGACATATGAAACAAATACAAAACAAATACCAAAATGACAGAATTAAGTCCATCCTTATCAGAATTAAATGCAAATGAGTTAAGTTCTCCAATTAAAAATCTTGGATTAGCAGAATGGATAAAAAACCATGATCCAACAATATGTTCTCCTGTATTAAAGGCTTACTTTAGACTCAAAGACATGAATGAGTTAAAGTAAAAGGATGGGGAAAAAAAGATATCCTATGCAAATAGTAACCAAAAAATAGCAGACAAAATAGACTTTAAGACAAAAATTTTTATGAGACACAAAGAAGGATATAATGGAAGGATAAAAAGGTCAATCCACCAAGAAGATATAGTAGTTATAAATATCTATACATCTAACAACAGAGCCCTAAATTATGATATATATTTGATCAGATTAAGGGATAAAAAACAATTCAGCAATAATAGTTAGAGACTTTAACACTCTACTCTCAGTAATGGACAGAAAAACAAGGCAGATCAAGGAAATAAAAGAATTGAATAACACTATAACCCAACTAAATCTATTAAACATCTAAAAAGCATTTTACCCAATGACAGCAAAATATACATTCTTAAGTGCACATGAAATATTCTTGAAAAAGCACCATAAATTAGGCTACAAAACACATTTCAATAAATTTTGAAAGATTAAAAGCATATAAACAATGTTTTCTGACCACAATGAATGAAAATAGAAATGGATAACCTCGGGAAATTTGAAATATTCACAACGATGAAATTGAACAACACACTCCTAAATAACCAATGAATCAAAGATATCACAAAATTAGAAAATACTTTGAGATGAACTAAAGCAAAAACACAGATTACAAAAACTTTGGGGTGTAGTAAAAGCAATGCTCACAGGCAATGACTAATAACTTTTTTATATTAAAAAAGAATGAAGGTTTCAAATAAAAACTTATTTTTTTACCTTAGAAACAGAAAAAAAAGCAAATTAAACTCAAAACAAGAAGATGGAAATTAATAAAAACTCAAGGGGAAGTAAACTCTTTTAAAGATAGAGAAAATCAACAAAAGTGAAAGTTGGTTCTTTAAAAAGATCAACAAAAGTGAGAAGACTTTGGTCAGACTGGCCAAGAAAAAAAAAATCACTAAATCAAATCACTAAAATCAGAAATCAAAGTGGAGACATTCCAACCTATCTTATGGAGATAAAAACAATTATAAAAAAATATTATAAACAATTATATGCCAACAAATTAGATAGACTTCATGAAATGGACAAATTCTTACAAACCCACAAAACTGCCAAAACAGGCTCAAGAAAAAAATAGATAATCTGAATAAAACTGTAAGTAAATGGATTAGTCACTAATCAAAACTTTCAATAAAGCAAAGATCAGGAACAGATAATTTCATAGTCAATTAATTAAACTTTAAAAAATTAAAACCAATAATTCTAAAATTCTTCCAAAAATAGAATAGAAGGGAGCACTTCTTAATTTATTCTATAAGACCAGTAGTACCCTGATAGCAAAACTAGACAAAACATCACAAACTATTGATCAATATTCCTTCTGAATGTAATATAAAATCCCCAACAAAATACTAGCAAGTCAAATACATCCTCATATTAACATAATTGTACACCATGACCAGGTAGGATTTATCCTGGGAATAAAACATTGGTTCGGCATATGAAAGTCAATCGGTGTAATACAACATATTAATAGAATTAAGGGGAAAAAATAACTCATATTACCATTTTAATAGAATAGGAATAGAATAAAACTTCCTCAACCTAATACAGGTCATCTATGAAAAATGAACAGCTGATATCACACTGAATGGTGAAAGACTGAAAGTTTATCCCTTAATATATGAAACAAAACAAGGATGCCTCCTTTCACCATTCTATCAATGCATTATTAAAAGTTCTAGCCAGGGCAATTAACTAAGAAAAGGAAATAAAAGGCATCTAGATTGTGAAAGAAGTAAAACTATCTCTATTTCCAGATGACGTAATCTTATATATAAAAAACCCTAAAGAATTCACACATACAAAAAAAATTAGAGTTAATAGACAAGTCCAGGAAAGTTTCAAGATACATAATCGATTTCAAAAATCAGTTGTTTTTCTACATACTAACAATGAGTAATTGAAAATGAAATTAAGAAAACAATTCTATATATAATAGCTTAAAGAATAAAGTATTTAGGAATAAATTTAACCAAGGAAACACAAGCTTTTTACACAGAAAACAAGAAAACCTTGTTGAAATAAATTAAAGACCTATATAAGTGGGAAAATATCCCATGTGCATGGAATGGAAGACTTAATATTGTTTAAATGGCAAAATTCCCCATATTGATCTACAGATTCCATGCAATCCCTATCAAAATTCCAGCTGCCCTTTTTACAGAAATGGGCAACCTGATTCTAAAATTCTTATGAAATGCAAATTTTTCCAAACTGCCAAAACAATCTTGAAAAAGAAAAACAAAGTTAGACTGTTCATAGTTTCTAATTTCAAAACTATAGATTTCAACACAAATCTATAGTAATCAAAACAGTGTGGTACTGGCAATAGAGTAGACATATAGATTAATGGAATAGAATTGAGACTCCAGAAATAAACCTATATATAGTATATATATATTATATATATATAATATATATATACAGTCAATTGATTTCAACAATGTTGCCAAGGCCATTCAATGGGGAAAGAATGGTCTCAACAAGAGATGCTGGGGCCATTGAATGGCCACATGAAAAAAATAATTTTGGACCTCCAGTTCATTCCATATATAAAAATTGATTCAAAATGGATTAGATCTAAATATAAGAGCCAAAACTATAAAACTTTTAGAAGGAAACTTAAAGTCTTTGTGACCTTGGGTTAGGTGTAGCTTCCACTATCAAGAAAGTGAGAATGATGGGGCATTTGGGTGGCTCAGTCAGATAAGCAACTGCCTTCAGCTCAGGTCATGATCCCAGGGTCCTGGGATCGAGCCCTGCATTGGGCTCCCTGCTCCATGGGAAGCCTGCTTCTCCCTCTCCCTCTGCCTGCTTCACCCCTGCCCGTGTTCTCTCTCTGTCAAATAAATAAATAAAATCTTTAAAAAAGAAAAAAAGGAAGTGAGAATGACAACCCACGAAATAGAAGAAAATATTTTTAAATCATGTATGATAAAGGCCTCATGTCTAGAATAATTAGGAACAGTTAGAATTCAACAATAAAAAGATGAACAGTCCAATTTAAAAATGGTCAAAGGATATGAATAGACATGACTCCAAAGAAGAAATATATGGACAATAAGACATGAAAAGATGCTCAACATCAAAATACAATCAAAATCACAAGGACGTACCAGTTCATATCCACCAGGATATTATAGCCATATGACTGTAAAATGATGTTTGGCAGTCCCTCAAAAAGTTGAACAGAATTACTATGTGATCCAGCAACTCCACTCTCAGGTATATACCTAAAAGAATTGAGACATATGTTCACACAGTGACTTCTATAGGAATGTTCATAGTAGCATTATTTATAATAGCCAAAGACCAGAAACAACCCACATACCCATCAACTGTGAATGGGTAAACAAAATGTGGTTTATCCACACAATGGAATATTATTCAGCCATAAAGAAGAATAGAGTACTGATATTTGTTACAACATACATGAACCTTGAAACATTATGCTAAGTTGAAGAAGCCAGATGCAAAATTACAAAAAAAAAAAAAAACAAAAGTATTACATGATTCTATTTATATAAAAAGTCCAGAAGAGATGAATTCACAGAAACAGAAAGTAGATTAGTGGTGGGCATGGGATGAGAGGAGGGCAAATTGGGAGGTATGTGGTTTCCTTTATGAGTAAGAAAAATATTCTGGAATTCGATAATGGTGATGGTTACATACATTGTGAACATAGTAAAAACCACTGAATTGAACACTTTAAAATGGTTAACATAGTAGGTTTTATATGGATTTTACCTCATTAAATAAATAAATTTTTTAAAAAATGATGTCCTTATCAGCCTCATGTTGCTTATTCTAGAAAATTGTCCCCTTTTTCTGCCTGTACCATCATCACCCTGACTTACTTGTGTTCAGCTGAATTACTTACTGGACTGAAATACATGGTTCTCAGATCCTCTTAGAGATCACAAGAACATTCCTCATAGGATTATTCTTCTGCTGCTGTGTTTTTAGTTTCCTTTCAGTCTTTCTTTACTTCATTTTTCTTTCCAGCTCATCATCCTTTCTTTTTTTTTTTTGTCTTTACAGCCTTTTTTAATGGAGTTTTTAATCTCTTCCACTGAGATACCAAAGAATTTCCTAATTTTTCTTATGCACGTTACTGTAACTCATGTTAAAAGAAATCCTTTAAAAGTGCCTGGCACATTGTATGTGCTAAACATTGGTTAATAAAATCACATTATTATCTAACTCTTTATTTTTATTATTATTGTGAAAATGAGTAAAGAAAACCTCACTTAAAATGGAGTCAGGAAGCCCCAGAGGGGGAGCTCTCAAGTAGGGACCCCTCTTTGCAGCCTACAAACCAGCAAGGAAAAGGAAGATCCCTCCCTGCCTCAGCAAAAGTGCACTAACTACCTCTCCAACCAATGAGAAACTGCCACAACCTCAAACTCTTCTTCTTGAATAGACTTTTATTCAAAACAACCATCCCCAATTTCCTCCTAACACCTGATAAAATCTGACCTTCCTTTAGTCTCTTCAGATTTGCCTATGGTTTGCCATAGTTTTCTTGTCCTAGATTGCTCTGCTATTCCTGAATAAATTCATTTTGCTGGTAAAATAACTGACTATTTTATTTTTAAGGTTGACATTATTGTAAAAATTAAATTGACATTGTGTGAAATTAAAAGGGATTTGACACAGCAAGTTCAGGAGTTTTCCAGGAATGACTCAATTATTTGCTGCCATGAAGTTTTACAATATGCCCATTCTCTGTCTTGGTTAATCCCTGAGTCCAGGAGTGGAATTGTGTTCCTGAAACTTGCAAGCTCACAAAGTACCACATCAGAATACCAGGACTATACTTCTTTTTTTTTTTTAAGGTTTTTTTTTGTGTTTTTTTTTTTTTGGACAGAGAGAGAGACACAGTGAGAGAGGGAACACAAGGAGGGGGAGTGGGAGAGGGAAAGGCAGGCCTCCCGCAGAGGAGGGAGCCCGATGCGGGGCTTAATCCCAGGACCCCAGGATCACCACCCAAGCTGAAGGCAGACGCTTAACGACTGAGCCACCCAGGCGCCCCACCAGGACTATACTTCACATCAAGTTTACAGAAACTGAAACATAAACAGGAATGCTAATGTATTAATTTACAATGAGAAATATTGTTATAAAAGGGTTAGATAATAATATTTTCTAATCATATTATTTAACAAAGCTTGCACTAACTGTCTCATCTGCATTATGCATTTTTTAAATTTTTTTAAAGATTTTATTTATTTATTTGAGAGAGAGAGAGAGAGAGCACAAGCAGGAGGGAGGGGCAGAGGGAGAGGGAGAAGCAGGCTCCCCGCTGAGCAGGGAGCCCAAAGCAGAGCTTGATCTCAGGACCCCGAGATGCTTAACTGGCTAAGCGACCCAGGCACCCCTGCATCATACCATTTAATCCTCACAATAATTCTGAGATTATTTAAGTTTAACAAAATTATTTACTGTTCCCTGAGAGAATTCAGGAAAATTTTTTAGGAAATGGTAGTCCTTGAAGAGCTACTAAATTGCTTCCGTGTTATCAATGTGACTTAAGAATACCTAAACCAGGGCACTTGAGTGGCTACCTTTGGCTCAGGTCATGATCCCAGTCTTGGGATTGAGTCTGTATCGGGCTCCCTGCTCAGAGGGGAGTCTGCTTCTCCCTCTGCTTCTCCCCACCACCCTGCCTGCTTGTGTGCACTCTCTCTGTCACAAAAATAAATAAATAAAATCTTTTAAAAAATTACTTTAAAAAAAAAAAAGAATACTAAACCAAACATACCCAAAGAAGATAAATTACCTCCATGTATAGCCCTTTTTTCTGGGCAACCATGTACCTTCTTTCTCATTTCAAGAAATGAATCCCAAGAACATGATGATTGTAATAATTTTTATTGAAATTATGCCACCAATATTCTTAGGACAAAAATGGCAGTCATCCTGAAAATTACTAAGGGAGATGCGGTTTAGCCTACCTTAGCAGGTCTTGACATTCCTGACCTGATGAGGCCAAGTCTCCTTATTCATGATCCTTCAGGCAGCCCTTTTAATGATAAAAGATTCATTACCAGGAACACTGGAAAGACAACATGACAAGAGCAATCTCTCATCTCACTCAGGTAGCTTGTCTTTTTGAAAAACACTAATATAGTCAAAGTCATGTAAAAATCATTTCCTAAAACCCAAAAAGTCTTTTTCTCTGGTTTAAGTAAATAAAAAGAAAATAACCCTGCTTCTAAATGCTACTTGAAAGCCTAACATAATGGAATGTGAGGTTATTGAGGCCCTCTATGTCTCTCTTCAGAGCTGGGTCACTGTGGATAATGGCCTCTGGGGACTCAGGTCTCACAAATTTACACATTCATGATAATGCCATTGCTAAGGAAATTTGAATATTGAGAATACAAAAATTTGAAAAGTTGACTCCCATGACATTTTTTCCAGCTTTATTGATATATAATTAGTATACAAAGAATTGTACATAATTTCATGAGTTTGGACATAATGTTACCATCACCACAATCCATGTTAAATATATTCATCACCTCCAAAAGTTGCCTCATGTTCCTCTGTTTTTGTTTTGTTTTGTTTTTTATTTTTTGTGATAAGAACACTTAACATGAGATCTAATCTCTTATCAAATTTTTAAGTACACAACATCTTATTGTTAACTATACTCACTCTGAATGGAAACAGTATGGAAGTTTCTCAAAAAATTAAAGACAGAACTACCATATGATTCAGCAATACTACTTCTGGGTGAATGTCCAAAAGAACTGAAGTTAGGATCTTGAAGAAATATCTGCACTTTCATGTTCACTGCAACATTCTTCACAAGATGGCCAAGATATGAAAGATATGTAAAGTCCATCCACAGTGGAATGGATAAAGAGAATATGGTACACACAATGGAATCAGCCTTAAAAAGGAAAGAAATCCTGCCATTTGTGACCACATGGATGAGCCTGGAGAACATAATGCTCAGTGAACTAAGTCAGTTACAGAAGGACAAACAATACATGATTTCTCTTATATGGGGCATCTAAAATAGTCAAAGGTGGGTGCCTGGGTGGCTCAGTTGGTTAAGCGACTGCCTTCAGCTCAGGTCATAATCCTGGAGTCCCTGGACTGAGTCCCATATCGGGCTCCCTGCTCGGCGGGGAGCCTGCTTCTCCCTCTAACCCTCCCCCTTCGCACGCTCTCTCTCTCAAATAAATAAATAAGATCTTTAAAAAAATAATAAAAAATAAAATAGTCAAAGGTATGTAATTAGACAATAGAAAGACGCTACCAGGGGATAGGGGGAGGGGGAAACGGGAAACAGGGAGTTGTTCAGTGGGTATAAAGTTACAGCTCTACAGGATGAGTACTTCAGAGATCTGCTGTACAAAATAGTCCCATGACATTTTTCATGATCAAATTTTCAGTGCTGACTTTGACATATTGATTGACCTCTAGAATGACTCAACATTCCGTTGTTTCTAAATGCTTTGCTACAGTATCAGGCAGGTAATGGCTGCAAATTTGAAGTAAAACTACAACTGATTGGGACCCCTGGAATGTTCAGCCACTTTTATTACATCATAAAGTCTTTGATTTTTCCTGAGTCATGTTTTTAAATCTTACAATATTGAGATTTAACTCCTCATAATTTAAGTGGATCAGGTAGAATTTACTAGGCATTGAAGCATGCATTAATCTTTACTAAATTTTTATTTAAAAAAAAAACTCTGAGACATCCAGCAATCAATAAAAGTAGAATCAATTATCTTTTTATCTCCTTGCATGTTCAGGAAATGAATCAGCAAGCACAGCAGTGAGAGGTCTTCATTCAAATTTAAACCCTGTTCAGTTCTCTTTGAAAAACAATTCACATTACTATTTTTTTTATTCTTTCAGATAAAGTTCATTCTACTACAATGACATATGCATACATTCCCCTTCATAATACACAATCAGGAGCAAATTATATTACCAAATCTTCTTCTACTACTTTTTTTTTTTTACTTAACTATTATGCACCTTGTTATCTTTCTGTATCAACATACAAATCTGTCTCATATTTTCACAGCTGCATGGCATTACTTTGAGTAATCCATAATTTATTTAAGTATTCCCCTATTAATGGATTTGTACAATTAAATTTTTAATTTAAATTTCTATTATTATGCACATTATTTAGCATATTTACTTACTGCAAGCCAAATGTTTTCTTTTCAAGAAGTAAAAGTAAGAACTTAGGGTATAAAATGGAATCTGATTAGCAAATAAATAATAAAAACATAAGAGCAGTTTCCCATATGCAAAGAGCTTAAAAGTTAGTATTCCCATCTTTACAACAAGAGAAGTTGAACAAACTGAAATCACTGGACCCATCAGAGACTTTAGATCATATAACAAATTTTTACTGCAAAATCAGTAATAGGCTACTGGAGACTCACAGCAGAGATTGGCATACCCTAAGTCACTGGAGCCATAAGCTGGTAGGAACACCTAAATGGTAATTTGGACAAATTGCTGGTGGCTGAATGTGGACTAGCATGAGAGCTAGAAACTCCTGGGGGCCACATTTTCATTGGTTTTAACTCGTAAAAAGATAGATTACCTACTACATTCTCCCAGTAAAGAGCCAAGAAAAATCTCTTCTTGTTTCTGAAGAGGGAAAGGGAAAAGTAACTATTCTGAAGTACACCAAGATAATTCTCCATAAGGAAGGCCTACTATGCAGTTTATCCCACCTAGGACACTTACTCCATTCTAGCCACCTCTAGCCTTCTTGTCTCACATAAGGCTGGAAGAAGGTGGGGAGGCTAGGAAACCCTTGTAAAGGTCAGAGCCTGGAGGATACAGACCCACTAGAAAACTAAGATTTAATTATAAGATTATGGAATGCTTCCCTCCCTCCACACCTTACCACCACATTTACAGAACCCCATCATAATAGCAGTTGCTAACAGCTAGAAAAGCTACAAGGCACAAACTCTATTTAAAAAAAAAGTCCTTCAGGACACACTGAGACAGTAGGAGAAAAAAAGAAGAAAGACATTAGAGGAAACTGAAGTCTCTGGCACCTACAGCTACAGCAGACTTGAAACAGAGCCAAGTCCTATGCAGACGGATGTAAAACTGCAGACTAAAGGACTGTTTATCTCTGTACCTATTACCCAAAGTCCGGCTTCCAAGAAAAATGTACAGGACATGTTAAAGAAATTGAATCAACAATTAACCTTTCCACTCACTGGTGAATCTTATCAAACAAATCCAACCTCACAGTGTGTAATCATCACCAGAGGGCTTACTCAAAATGAAGAGTCTAGGATCATTTCCAGATGTGAAGTCAGTAGTAATGCAGTGGAGCCCAGGAATTTGTATCCATAATGCTCTCAAGTGATTTGGGCACAAACGGTGATAGAGCACATGATGGAGCACACTCAAGTGTTGGAGGCACAATTTGTGAGTGTTCTGTTGGAGTAGAAAGAGAGAAAGCCTGTGTGTGAGGAGAAAATCAAAGTATTACCAACACAAGAGACCCCTTTGTAAGCAACAGAGTTTTCTTAAAAAATTATCTCCCTAGGAAGCAGAAGGCAAAGCCCAGAAGCTTTAAGATCTGGAAATAGAATGAAATGAAGCAATAAAGAAATAGGTACATCGATATGCCAGAGGAATAAACAAGACAGGGTGGGAATATGTAGGGAAGAGGCAGGGTGACTTTTAAAGAGGTTAGCACTTATGGGAAAGATGACCATTAGATTAAGAATGGTGATAGAGAGACTTTAAGACTTGAGTTGTTAGTCAATCCTAATTTGTTTGTGTTGCTGCTGACATGAAAATGCCTTCTGACTCTCCAAACCTTTTCTAAAACCTGACTTGTCTACAGGAGATAGAACAGTGATTAAAGGAAAGGGTTGCTGAATGGAAGGGTGATCTCCTTTCATGAGTTTCTCCATGGAGCTTCATGATATCTGGATGGTTCACACCATGATTTGAATTGGTAGGCAGTGGTCTACAGGACAAAGAAGTGCAATCAAGTGGTAGCTAGGGAAACTGATTCAGGGGCCATGGAGGGACAACCTTCCTTTTCCCACACTACTAGAAAATTGATAATTCAAATACAAATTTATTCATCCATTCAATAAATATGGACTATAAGACAATGGTACCCTGTGTGTAATGAATTATAAAAGGGAGAAAAAACAGCCACAGTCCTTGTCCTTATGGATCTTGCAGTATAATAAGGAAGATAAAAGTAAATTCAATAATCAATTACAACTCCTTGAGGTCCTAGGGAGGTGAGTCACATACCACTGTAAGAGTCATTAATAAGGGAAGAAGATCTAATGTGGGCAATGAGATAAATTTTCCAGATAAACTGAGTGTTGAAGGGTGAGTAAGAGTTAAATGGGGTTAGTAATATCTTAGCACAGTGTCAGTAACTGAAATACCATGTGAAAAGCTTCAGGCCATGGCATATTACCTTGATTCTAAGATAGTGTGAATGAAAAGATACATTGATTTAACAATAGCTTTGTGGGGGAATAAAGAAACATGACCATCTACATTGTACACATCATGTAAGATGCAAGTTCATTTCTGAAATATTAAAAGGCTGACACCCTGAGGCAACAGGATTCTTTACATTCCAAGCTAGGTAGCCTAGCACAGTGCCTGCCACTAGTAGACACTCAACAAGCATTTGTAAAATAAATTCATACCTGCCCCCTCTTCTGTTTCTCTTTTATCTTTCCTTTGTTTCAGGTGTTATTATCCCATTTTGCTTGTCAGACATACTGATATTTAAAGATATATGTATTCCTTCTTTACGAAGTATTTTTGTTTTGAAAGATGTATGGGAAAGGTAATGGATCATACTTGAGAAATGAATGCATAACAATTAAATTTTAGGCATTTCTATTAAAACCTGTTTGAGATGAGGGTCTTCCCAGAGATCTTCGAATCAGAACATGTAAAACACAACTGTGTAAGGCATGAAAAATGGAGTTTTTTTTAAATCACTTATTTAACAATAATAGTTCATTATTTGATCAAGTCACCGTCTAATGCAGGTAAACAAGGCACTGCTCTGTTCTGTACATTCTTTCATGGACCTCTCTACATCTTCTGTGTCTCTGCTCTCTTTAGTTTCTTGCAGTCCTCTCTATGCAGGAATAGTGTAGAAAGACTTTATAAAAGAGATATTTAGAGGCCAGGCTGCCAAGAGATAAACATCAATTCCGCTCACATTCCATAAGCCAGAACTTGGTTTCATGGCCACATCTAATTGCACATTTATACCAGGGTTGCCTTGAAATGAAAGCCTAATTTCTGTCCATAAACAAAGCAGAACTAATTGGCCCATGTGCAAATGGATTCTGCAATAGGGATTTGTGAGCAGACTCTAAGGAAAACTCCATGATCCCCATGTCCTGGGTATTTCCCCCTTTGTGGGATCCTCTCCCCTTGATTATGGGCAAGACTTAATCCGATCAGTAAAATATAGCAAAGGTGATAGAATGTCACTCCCATGACTATGTTACATTATATAAAACTCTGCCATATTAGTGAACTCACTGTCCCTTTCTGGTTTTGTTATGAGAGGGCCTATGGGGAAGATCAAGTGGCAAGGAACTGCTGGTGGCTCCAGGGGCTGGGACAGGCTCTGGATGCCAGCCAGCAAGAAACCAAGGCCCTAAATCTAACAGCTACAAGAAAATGAATTCCAACAACACAAGTGAGCTCAAAAGCAGATGCTTCCACAGTTGGGCCTTCGGATGAAAACACAGTGCAGCTAACAATTTGATGCACCCTGGTGAGAACCTAAACTGAGGACCAGCTAAGCTGAGCCTGGATGTCTAAGCCACAGAGCCTGTGAGATCATAAATTGTGTTGTTTTAAGCAGCTAAGTTTGTACCAATAGAAAATTAATATAAAAACCTCATTAGCTCCTCTGAGTTATCCAGATACAACATGAACTGGTAATCTTAATCTTCAAAACTTTACTGTCTAAGATGGGTTTGACAATGGACAGACTAAGTGTCAATTCTTATTTCACAGTCCTCCAGAAAGGGGCTTCCCAGGATCTGCTATGCTAATCATCCTCCCATTCTGATAATTGTTTTCTTCTTGCTGGATTTACTAGATAAACACAGCTTTCTTATCTGTGCAACTTCATGCCTGACTGGATCTTAAATTTATAAACATCATTCCAAACTTCACACAGATGGAACATGAAAAAAGATGGTAAATGAACAGAAATAAGCACAATTCTTATTCAAATTCCTAAGGAGCAGAACAGCATGGAGCCTTGTGGCTGCCAATCCCATACACCCTAGACTGCTAGGGCAAGGAGCACTTGGATCCATTCCCTTCTCTCTCGCCAGAATATCAGGTCCTTGGAGAGTAAAGAAATGCTGAGAAGCAGCCTGAAGTAGTGCTTTGAACTGCTGGACTCTTCAGTCACCCGGAACAACTGACAGATGGAGCAGGTTATGGAACCAGGTGGTGAGGCTGAGCTGTAATCTAGCTGTCCGCCCATCAGCCCATCCTTCTGTTGCTCTGGGATGTCCCACAGGAACCCAGGTGGCAGCAGGGAATTGAAAAGATGGGAAACACCTTAGCAATAGCTTCTAAGACAGCTCACAAAGCACAGCCAGTATTTGGGAATATGATCCAAATGGCCCCCTTGCTTTGCAAAAGCAAGATAGGGTACTTCCCCCACAACAGGGAGAGGGAACTGCCCCAGACAGTGGAGGAGAAGCTGGCCATATGTTGGCTTTATTCTATAGGCAAGATTAGATAAACTCCCCACAGAGGTCCATGAAATCACCAACTCAAACAAATAAAAGGTACTGAAACACTTATAATACACCTCTTTGCTCAGAAAACAAAGAATTTTGGTAGCTAATCAATACCATCTCATCCACATCTATCAATACAATTCCCAGCTTTAATTTTTCTCTTCTTTGCTGCTTCTCACCCACCAAAACATGAAATGAATCTTGAATTTTTTCTCTATACCTAATCCTTTCATTTTCCCTCTGGTCACATCTTCAACTTTACAAAAAGGGGAAATTCGCACACACATACCTCTGCCATTTGAAAATATATATTCTTAGAAAGGAAGTGCAAAAAGAGTAGAAATACTTATTTAAAGTTTAACTTGAGAAAAAACTATCTGCCAATGTAGATAAACTGTGTATAAAAAACTAAAAAATAGTTCCTGGAAAAAAAAATCATCCTCATCTTGCACACAAATCAGTGATGTTTATTGAGCACCCATTATATTCAAGACAAGAAAATTGAAGTTAAAGAAAGTACAAATGTATTAAAATTGCAAATTCTTTCCTTAAAAGTTTATCATATGTTTTGGGAGCTAAGAAAAAGAGATTGGAATTACACCACAGTATACATTGTACAGTGTGTCATCATTTACAAGTCATTTTTAAATTGATAATTTTGGTTAATCCTTAAAGTTTGCATTTTAAATAGGTAGATGTTTGTCTTCTTAACACACACACACACACACACACACACACACAAACACACACACACGTGTCTCAGAGTGTGATCAGCTGAAGGTCACCCAGCGAATAAACCTTAGGGCTGAATCTTTTATTTTTACTTTAAATTTTTTTATTTTTATGTTAATCAACATACATTACATCATTAGTTTTTGATGTAGTGTTCCATGATTCATTGTTTGTGCATAATACCCAGTGCTCCACGCAGAACATGCTCTCTTTAATACCCATCACCAGGCTAACCCATCACCCACCCCAGGACCCTCAGTTTGTTTTTCAGAGTCCATCGACTCAAATGGTTCATCTCCCCCTCCGATTTCCCCCCTTCATTCTTCCCCTCCTGCTATCTTCTTTTTTTTTCTTAACATATATTGCATTATTTGTTTCAGAGGTACAGATCTGTGATTCAACACTCTTACACAATTCACAGCACTCACCATAGCACATACTCTCCCCAATGTCTATCACCCAGCCACCCCATCCCACCCACCCCCCACCACTCCAGCAACCCTCAGTTTGTTTCCTGAGATTAAGAATTCCTCATATCAGCGAGGTCATATGATACATGTCTTTCTCTGATTGACTTATTTCGCTCAGCATAATACCCTCCACTTCCATCCATGTCGTTGCAAATGGCAAGATTTCATTCCTTTTCATGGATGCGTAATATTCCATTGTGTATATATATATATATATATATATATATATATATATATATATATATACCACTTCTTCTTTATCCATTCATCTGTTGATGGACATCGTGGCTCTTTCTACAGTTTGGCTATTGTGGACATTGCTGCTATAAACATCGAGGCACATGTACCCCTTCAGATCCCTACATTTGTATCTTTGTGTTAAATACCCAGTAGCGCAATTGCTGGGTCATATGGTACCTCTATTTCAACTTTTTGAGGAACCTCCATACTGTTTTCCAGAGTGGCTGCACCAGCTTCCATTCCCACCAACACTGTAGGACGGTTCCCCTATCTCCGTATCCCCACCAACATCCGTTGTTTCCTGACTTGTTAATTTTAGCCATTCTGACTGTTGTGAGGTGGTATTGCATTGAGGCTTTGATTTGGGTTTCCCTGATGCTGAGCGATGTTGAGCACTTTTTCATGGGTCTGTTGGCTATTTGGATGTCTTCCTTGGAAAAATGTCTGTTCATGTCATCTGCCCATTTCTTGATTGGATCATTTGTTCTTTGGGTGTTGAGTTTAAGAAGTTCTTTATAGATTTTGGATACTAGTCCTTTATCTGACATTTACAAATATCTTCTCCCATTCTGCTGGTTATCTTTTGGTTTTGTTGATTGTTTCTTTTGCTGTGCAAAAGCTTTTTATCTTGATGAGGTCCCAATAGTTCATTTTTGTCCTTGCTTCCCTTACCTTTTGGCGATGTTTCTAGGAAGAAGTTGCTGCTGCTGAGGTCGAAGAGGTTGCTGCCTGTGTTCTCCTTTAGGATGTTGATGGACTCCTGTCTCACATTTAGGTCTTTCAACCATATTGACTGTATTTTTCTGTGTGGTGTAAGGAAATGGTCCAGTTTCACTCCTCTGCGTGTGGCTGTCGAATTTTCCCAACACCATTTGTTGAAGAGACTTTCCTTTTTCCATTGGACATTCTTCCCTGCTTTGTCAAAGATTAGTTGACCATAGAGTTGAGGGTCCATTTCTGGGCTCTCTATTCTGTTCCATTGATTGATGTGTCTGTTTTTGTGCCAGTACCATACTGTCTTGATGATGACAGCTTTGTAATAGAGCTGGAAGTCCGGAATTGTGATGCTGCCAGCTTTGCTTTTCTTTTTCAACATTCTTCTGGCTATTCAGGGTCTTTTCTGGTTCCATACAAATTTTAGGATTATTTGTTCCATTTCTTTGGAAAAAGTGGATGGTATTTTGATGGGGATTGCTTTGAATGTGTAGCTTGCTCTAGGTAGCATTGACATTTTCACAATGTTTGTTCTTCCAATCTATGAGATTGGAACGTTTTTCCATTTCTTTGTGTCTTTCCTCAATATCTTTCATGAGTATTTTATAGTTTTCTGAGTACAGATCCTTTGCCTCTTTGGTTAGATTTATTCCTAGGTATCTTATGGTTGTGGATGCAATTGTAAATGAGATCGACTCCTTAATTTCTCTTTCTTCTGTCTTGTTGTTAGTGTATAGGAATGCCACTGATTTCTGCGCATTGATTTTATAAACTGCCTGAATTTTATATCCTGATTTTATATCCATACTGAATTCCTGTATGAGTTCTAGCAGTTTTGGGGTGGAGTCTTTTGGGTTTTCCACATAAAGTATCATATCATCTGCAAAGAGTGAGAATTTGACTTCTTCTTTGATGATTTGGATGCCTTTTTTTTTCTTTTTGTTGTCTGATTGCTGTGGCTAGGACTTCTAATACTATGTTGAATAGAACTGGTGATAGTGGACATCCTGCTGCGTTCCTGAACTTAGGGGGAAGCTCTCAGTTTTTCCCCATTGAGAATGATATTCACTGTAGGTTTTTCATAGATGGCTTTTATGATATTGAGGTATGTACCCTCTATCCCTATACTCTGAAGAGTTTTGATCAGGAAAGGATGCTGTACTTTGTCAAATGCTTTTTCTGCATCTATTGAGAGGATCATATGATTCTTGTTCTTTCTTTTGTTAATGTATTGTATCACGTTGATTGATTTGTGGATATTGAACCAACCTTGCAGCCCAGGGATAAATCCCACTTGGTCATGGTGAATAATCCTTTTAATGTACTGTTGGATCCTATTGGCTAGTATTTTGGAGAGAATTGTTGCATCCATGTCCATCAAGGATATTGGTCTGTAATTCTCCTTCTTGATGGGGTCTTTGTCTAGTTTGGGGATCAAGGTAATAGTGGCCTCATAAAAAGAGTTTGGAAGTTTCCCTTCCATTTCTATTTTTTGGAACAGTTTCAGAAGAATAGGTATTAATTCTTTTTAAATGTTTGGTAGAATCCCCCTGGGAAGCCGTCTGGCCCTGGGCTTTTGTTTCTTGGGAGACTTTTGATGACTGCTTCAATTTCCTTAGTGGTTATAGGTCTCTTCAGGTTTTCTATTTCTTCCTGGTTCAGTTTTGGTAGTTGATACATCCCTAGGAATGCATCCATTTCTTCCAGGTTATCTAATTTGCTGGCATATAGTTGCTCATAATATGTTCTTTTAATTGTTTGTATTTCATTGGTGGTTGTTGTGATCTCTCCTCTTTCATTCATGATTTTGTTGATTTGGGTCCTTTCTCTTTTCTTTTTGATGGGTCCTTTCTCTTTTCTTTTTGATAAGTCTGGCCAGGGGTTTATCAATCTTGTTAATTCTTTCAAAGAACCAGCTCCTAGTTTCGTTGACCTGTTCTACTGTTCTTTTGGTTTCTATTTCATTGATTTCTGCTCTATTCTTTCTTATTTCTCTTCTCCTGCTCGGTTTAGGCTTTATTTGCTGTTCTCTCTCCAGCTCCTTTAGGTGTAGGGTTAGGTTGTGTATTTGAGACCTTTCTTGTTTCTTGAGAAAGGCCTGTATTGCTATATACTTTCCTCTTAGGACTGCCTTTGCTGCATCCCAAAGATTTTGAAGAGTTATGTTTTCATTTTCATTGTTTTCCATGAATTTTTTTAATTCTTCTTTAATTTCCTGGTTGACCCATTCATTCTTTAGTAGGATGCTCTTTAGCCTCCATGTATTTGAGGTCTTTCCGACTTTCCTCTTCTGATTGAGTTCTAGTTTCAAAGCATTGTGGTCTGAAACTATGCAGGGAATGATCCCAGTCTTTTGTTATCGGTTGAGACCTGATTTGTGATTAGGATGTGATCTATTCTGGAGAATGTTCCATGGGAACTAGAGAAGAATGTGTATTCCGTTGCTTTGGGATGGAATGTTCTGAATATGTCTGTGAAGTCCATTTGGTCCAGTGTGTCAACTAAAATCTTTATTTCCTTGTTGATCTTTTGCTTAGAGGATCTGTCCATTTCAGTGAGGGGGGTGTTAAAGTCCCCCACTATTATTGTATTGTTGTCAATGTGTTTCTTTGCTTTTTTTATTAATTGCCTTATATAATTGGCTGCTCCCATGTTAGGGGCATCGATATTTACAATTGTTAGATGTTCTTGTTCGATAGACCCTTTAATTAGGATATAGTGTCCTTCCTCATCTCATATTAGTCTTTGGTTTAAAATCTAATTTGTCTGATGTAAGGATTGCCATTCCAGCTTTCTTTTGGTGTCCCTTAGCATGGTAAGTGGTTTTCCACCCCCTCATTTTCAATCTGGGGGGGTCTTTGGGTCTAAAATGAGTCTCTTGCAGACAGCATATTGATGGGTCTTGTTTTTCAATCCAATCTGATAGCCTGTGTCTTTTGATTGGGGCATTTAGCCCATTTACTTTCAGGGTAACTATGGAAAGATATGAATTTAGTGCCATTGTATTGCCTGTAAGGTGACTGTTACTGTATATTGTCTCTGTTCCTTTCTGGTCTATGTTGCTTTTAGGCTCTCTTTGCTTAGAGGACCTCTTTCAAGATTTCTTGGAGGGCTGGTTTCATGTTTGCAAGTTCCTTTAGTTGTTTGTCCTGGAAGCTTTTTATCTCTCCTTCTATTTTCAATGACAACCTAGCTGGATATAGTATTCTTGGCTGCATATTTTTCTCGTTTAGTGCTCTGAAGATATCATGCTAGTTCTTTCTGTTCTGCCAGGTCTTTGTGGATAGGTCTGTTGCCATCTAATGTTTCTACCATTATAGGTTACATATCTCTTGTCCCGAGTGGCTTTCAGGATTTTCTCTTTGTCTCTGAGACTTGTAAGTTTTACTATTAGATGTCAGGGTGTTGACCTATTTTAATTGATTTTGAGAGAGGTTGTCTGTGCCTCCTGGATTTTGATGCCTGTTTCCTTCCCCAAATAAGGGAAGTTCTCTGCTATAATTTGCTCCAATATACCTTCTGCCTCTCTCTCTCTTTCTTCTTCTTCTGGGATCCCAAGTATTTTAATATTGTTTCATCTTATGGTATCATTTATCTCTCAAATTCTGCCCTCGTGATCCAGTAGTTGTTTATCTCTCTTTTTCTCAGCTTCTTTATTTTCCATCATTTGGTCTTCTATATCCCTGATTCTCTCTTCTGCCTCATTTATCCTAGCAGTTAGTGCCCCCATTTTTTATTGTACCTCATTAACAGCCTTTTTGATTTTGACTTGGTTAGATTTTAGTTCTTTTATTTCTCCAAAAAGGGTTTCTCTAATACCTTCCATGCTTTTTTCAAGCCCAGCTGGTGTCTTTATAATCATGATTCTGAACCCTAGGTCCAACATTGTACTAATATCTGTATTGAGTAGGTCCCTGGCAGTCAGTACTGCCTCTTGTTGTTTTTGTTGAGGTATTTTTTCCATCTTGTCATTTTGTCCAGAGGAGAATAGATGAATGAGAGGACAAAATGCTAACAGGGTAAAAACGTCCCCAGAAAATATACTCTAAACAAATCAGATAAGACCTGAAGCCGGGGGAAAAGAAAGGGAAAGAAAGAAAAAAAAAAAAAGAAAAAGAAAAAGATAAAAACAAACAAAAACAGGACAAAACAAAAAAAACAGAATATGATCAAATATGATAAGGCTGGTGCATAGATCAGTGCTACACACTGGAATTTGGATTTATTTAGGGCTGTTAGAAGTGCCTGCCAAAATTTTAAAGAAAGAAAAACTTACATATGTACAAAAATAAGGGTTGATATGTTGAAGGGATGGAATACGACTGTAAAGATGAAAATTGTAAAAAATTTTATAGAAGGGATTGATGTTTGAAAAAAGAAAGAGGAGGATTTAAAAAAAAAGAACAAAAAAGGGTGAGAATATGATCAGGCAGGAAACTAGAACAAAGCCATACACTAGAGATTTAGGGTATATTTTGATCTGTTAGAAGAAAGTGTATCCCAAAATTTTGAAGAGAGAACAACTTACACATATATGCCAAAAATAAGGGTAACTACTATGAAGGGATAGAATATGACTCTAAAAATGAACAATAAAAATGTTTTTTAAAAAAGGGATTGATAAGATATTGGTTGAAAAAGGGAAAAAGAAAAATTAAAAAAAAATTAACTTTGAAAGACTAAAGAATCATGGTAAAAAAGCCATGAATTCTATGTGCAGTATTCCCCTAGTGCTGGTGTTCTGCTGTTCTCATTGATCGGTAAACTTGGTCTTTGCTGGCTGTTCATGCTGATCTTCTGGGGGAGGGGCCTGTTGCCATGGTTCCCAAATGTATTTGCAGGAGGCAGAATGCCCCGCCCTTGCCGGTCTGGGCTAAATAATCTGCTCCGGTTTGCTCTCAGGAGCTTTTGTTCCCTGCAAGCTTTCCCTACAGCTTTGGTGGATGAGAGTGAAAATGGCAGCCTCCCAATCTCCACCCCGGAGGAGCTGAGAACTCGGAGCCCCACTCTTCAGTGCACCCCCAGAGAAATGCAGTCATTCACTCCCGTGTCCCTGGTCTCCGGCCGCACTCCGTGCTCACCTGGCCTGTGACCGAACATTTCTATCTCTGGCATCCGACTCGGTGTGGAGTCTCCAAACTCAGCAGATCCCTGTGGTTCACTCACATGCCACTCCTCCTGGGGGAGGAAGGTGAGTCTCCCCGGATCTGCTGCTTGTTGGGTCCCTGCTGGAGGAGCAGTGTCCCGACTGTGCCGCAGATCAGTTTATGGCAACCCCAAGCTGAGAGCCCGCGCCTCCGTCTCTGCAGGTGGCTTCCCCGCTCTGATACCTGGGAGGCCTGCCACACTTAGGCACCCCCCGTCTTTCTGTGACCCCGAGGGTCCTGAGACCACACTGTCCCGTGAGGGTTCCACCCCCCGCTTAGCCACTGAAGCGACGTCCCTCAGCAGAGCCGACTTCTAAAAGTTCCGATTTTGTGCTCCGAGGCTCTATCACTTGCCAGAAGTGGGCGACGGAAGCCCCCTCCCCCGCCGTCTGTCCTCCCAAATATCGCCTCGGATTCACTTCTCCGCATGTTCTACCTTCCAGAAAGTGGTCGCTTTTTTCAGAGAGTTACTGCTAGTCTTTTCTTTGATCTCCTGTTGAGTTTGTAGGTGTTCAGAATGGTTTGATCCCTATTGAGCTGAATTCCTGAGACCAGACAAAATCCAGGTCTCCTACTCCTCCGCCATCTTGCTCCGCCCCCCTATTTATTTTGTATTTTGAACACTTCTAACTTATAAGTGATTCAATGATCTGGTTTTATCTTGTTTTGGTTTGCTTTTTTTTTTTGAATGTATGAGCAAATGCAGCCCTTGACTTTCATAGATGTTCTCTATTTTTTATGATTTCTGCTTTAGTGGTAAAAGTCAGCAAAAATCATTCATAATTAACACAATCAGACCACTGATACTTAGATTAGATATGAGAAAGTCTCTTAGCATTTGCTACATTGTGAATATTCTAAAAATTGAGCTAAATGTCAAATGAATAGCAAAGGGAAGGCAGAAAGAAGGGATGGAGCATAGATACAATGATTATATTGTTTCAACTAAAATTAAAAATGATAAACCATTCTAACTTGAGAATTTATCAATAAAGACTCACAATGGCATAATAAGAACATCAACTTTATGCGTTCAGCATATCACTGTCATATTAAAAAGAAAATAATTTCTTAAAATATATTTTTACAGGTATATATTCGTTAAGATAATCTTTGAAATCATGTTTCTCAGATAAAGCATATAATTGATGTAAGAAAATGGGTACTGGTCTAGGAAGTATAATGCCTATGATACCTGCTCTGTGCCTGGTGATTTATACACATTATTTCAATTAATTTCCCTACAAACCTGAGAAGTGGTTAGTTCCAGTTCCATATTAGTTCCAGTTTCCAAATAATCTTACTGTGGTTCATAAAGAAGTAATTTTCCCAAAACCCACAACAAAAAAAAGCAGTATGAAGATTCAAGCCCAAGTGTTTCTGATGATAGAGCCTGCTCATTTGCCCCTGTTGCCTGTTGTTGCCCAAGAACCAAGGAAAGTCACAAGCATTCCTGGGAGGAACACATGCTCTGTTCTTCATTCCTTCTAACCTAGTGCTTTCCTACTGCCTACTTTGGCCTAGGATAAGACCTCATCCCCAAAGACAACCTGTCTTTTCTGCTTATCTCCATCATTACTTATGAGGTTAAAAAATAGGGGGGATTCTGGAAAATTCCCTACTTCATTATGAGCTACTGAACAAAATTCAGGATAGTAGAAAAAGGATTTATACAGGTATGTTTGAATATGTAAACTTGTAGACACGAAAAACATAATCATAAGGAAGAAGCAGGAAGATGGTGTAGAAAGTGGAATAGGAGGATCCTGTGCTCATGTCATCCCATGAACATGTCGAGATAACAACTACATCTACATAACTACCTTGGAAGATGACCTGAAACTGGCCAGAACAGATGTTCCATAGCTGGTCATAGAGAGAAGGCCACATTGAAAAGGGGAGGAGAGGCAAAGACACAGTTGGGAACCAAATCCCTGGCACAGCTAACTACAAACAGGAGGGATATCAAAGCACAAAGGAACGAGAAGAACAGATGCCACACTGAGCACCTCCAGCACTGGAGATCTGCACTGGGAAGACAAGTCCCCATAACATCTGGCTTTGAAAACCAGAGGGGCTTGACTCCAGGAGCTTTTAAAATCACTAGGGCTTAATTCTGGGAGCTTTAAAAATCAACATGCTTAACTCTTGGAGAGCAGGAGGGTGATATGAAACTGAATCCCAACACTTAAAGAGGCAGCATACTGGAAAACTCAGGTCAGAGGTAACACTGAAGCAGCAGTGTGAAAAGCACCTGAGGTATATGTGAAGGAGATTTACTGACAATCTTAGAATATGTGCTGGAGGGGCATGGATCTGCAGGAGATTTCTCTGGGAATAAAAGTGTTGGTTGAAGCCATTTCTGTCCCCTCTGCAAGCCTAGATATTCAGATGCTTGTGGGAGCCACTGCTAACATCCACTTTGCCATTACTACATGCTCCATCCATATGTTCCCCTACAGACACCCACCAACCCATCCATCTCAGCAGGTGTTCCTCCAAAGTGGTTCTTGCCCTACCACACATGACATGCAGCATCAGCCAGGACCAGTGCCACTCCAAAGTGACTCCTGCCCTGGGGAAAAAAGAGATAATCCCACATCACAATGTACACTACAGACAACTAAGCTGACTGCTGGCCCCACCTATCCATGAACCCATAACAGCTACAGCTGGGCCTCTCAACAGCATGGGCAGCAAAGCCTGCCTGGTGTGCCCACAGAAGGTAAAGCCAGTCACTGCAGCCAGCTGAGCTGAAGGCAACTGTGGCTCAGCCACATTAGGAAGATGCATGCAGTCCACACAGGGGACACCCGTGGAGTACCTGGTTCTGGTGACTAGGGGGGATTATGCTATAGGTCACCACAAGACCTCATCTACACAAGGCACTACTTTCAAGACCAGGAGACATAGCTCACCCAGCTATACATAGAAACAAACACAGAGTTAGACAAGATGAGGAAACAGAGGAATGTGTCCCAAATGATAAAACAAGACAAAATCACAATAAAATAGCCAAATGAATTGGAAATAAGCAATATGACTGATAAAGAGTTCAAAGTAATGGTCGTAAATACACTCACTGGACTTGAAAGTAGAGTGAATGAATTAAGTGAGTATTTCAACAGAGATAGAGAATATTTAAAAAGGACCAGTCAGAGCTGAAGAACTCAATACCTGAAGTGAAAAATACACTAGAAGGGGTATTGGGGTGACTCAGTTGGTTAAACGACTAACTCTTGATTTCAGCTTAGGTCATGATCTCAGGGTCATGAGATCAAGCCCTGCATCAGGTTCTGCATTGAGCATGGAGTCTGCTTAAGATTCTCTCTCTCCCTCTGTCCCTCCCACCTCTCAAAAACAAACAAGCAAACAAAACAAACAAATCAAAAAACACTAGAGGGAATAAACAGTAGATTAAAGAATGCAGAAGAATGGATCAGCAATTTAGAAGACAAGGTGACAAAAAACAACCAAACTGTACAGCAAAAAGAGACAAGAATAATAATTTTAAAAAAGAGAGAGAATATATTAAGGGAACACTGTGACATCATAACAACTTTCATATTATAGGAATCCCAGAAGGAGAGGAGAGAAAGAAAGGAGCAGAAAACTTGCATGAAGAAATAATACTTGATAACCTCCCTCATCTGGAGAAGAAAATAGACATCCAGATCCAAGAGACACGGAGAGTCCCTAACAAGCCTAACCCAACAGGGTCCATACCAAGACACATAATAATTAAAATGGTAAAAAGTAATGATAAATAGAGAATTTTAAAAGTAGCAAGAGAAAAGTAAAGAGTTACATACAAGGGAAACCCCATGAGGCTACCAGCTGATTTTTCAGCAGATATATTGCAGGACAGAAGTCAGTGGCATGATATATTCAAAGTGCTGAAAGGAAAAATCTACAACAAAAAAACTGCATCCAGCAAGATTACTATTCAAAATTGAGAGAGAAATAAAGAATTTCCTAGATATATAAAAGTTAAGGGAGTTCATCACCACTAAACCAGCCTTAAAAGAAATGTTAAAGGGATTCTTTAAAATTAAAAAAAAAGGCCATAACCAGAAGTAAGAAAACTATGGAAGGAAAAAATTTCAAGGTAAAAGCAAACATATAGTACAGATAGTAGATCTATCACTTATAAAGTCAGTATGGCATTTAAAACACAAAAGTAATAAAATTAATTTTATCTACAAAAATTAGTCAAGGAATATACAAAATAAAAAAATTTAAAATATGACATAAACATAAAATGTGGAGGAGTGAGTAAAAATTTAGTGCTTTTGGAATGTGTCCAAACTTAAGCGACCTTCAAACTAATATAGACTCCTTTCCACACAGGACATTATATATGACCCCAATGGTAGCCACAAATTAAAAACCTATAAAAGATACACAAAATAAAGAGAAAATAAAGAGAAAAGAGAAAGGAATAAATAAAGAGAAAGGAATCCAAGCATAACACTAAAGAAAGCCATCAACTACAAGGGAAAAGAGCAAGAAAAGAAGTAAGGAACAGAGAAAAACTACAAAAACAACCAGAAAACAATTCACAAAATGGCAATATGTACATACCTATTAATAATTACTTTGAATGTAAATGGACTAAATGCTCCAATCAAAAGACATAGGGTGACTAAATGGATAAAAACAAGACCCAACTATATGCTGCTTACAAGAGACTCACTTCAGATCTAAAGACACATACAGGCTGAAAGTAAAGGAATGGAGAAAGATATTCATTGCAAATGAAAGTGAAAAAATAAATAAATAAAGTCAAGGTAACAATACTTTTATCAGGCAAAGGAGACTTTAAAACAAACTGTAGCAAGAGACAAAGAAGAACATTACATAATAATAAAGAGAACAATCCAAAGAGGATGTAACAACTGTAAATATCTATGCACCCAACATAGGAGCACCTAAATATATAAACCAAATATTAATAGACATAAAGGGAGAAATTGGCAGCAATACAATAATAGTAAGGGACTTTCATACTACACTTACATCAATGGATAGATCATCCAGACAGAAAAAATCAACAAGGAAACAGTGGTTTTGAATGACATATTAGATCATATGGACCTAACAGATATATACAAAACATTTCATCCAAAAACAGCAGAATACACATTTTGTACAAGTGCACATGGAACTTTCTTCAGGATAGAGCACATATTAGGCCATAAAACAAGTCTCAAAAATCTAAGACTGAAACCATATCAAGCATCTTTTCTGACCACAATGCTATGAAACTAGAAATCAGTTACAAGGAAAAACTGGAAAAAACCACAAACACGTGAAAACTAAACAACATGCTACTAAACAATGCATCAACAACAAATCAAAGGGGAAATACACGGAGACAAATGAAAATGCAAATACAATGGCCCCAAATCTTCAGGATGCAGCAATAGCAGTTCTAAGAGGGAATTTTATAGCCCTACAGGCCTAGCTCAAGAAATAAGAAAAATCCTAAGCAAACAACCTAACCTTATACCAAAGGTACCAGGAAGAGAAAAACAAAGCCCAAGCTAGTAGAAGAAAATGAAATAATAAAGATTAGGGCAGAAATAACTGAAATAGAGACTATTACTTCTACTACTAGAAAAGATCAATGAAATCAACAGCTGGTTCTTTGAAAGATAAACAAAATTGATAAATCTTTAGCCAGACTCATCAAGAAAAAAAGAGAGGACTCAAATAAATAAAATCAGAAATGAAGGAGGAGAAATAACAACTGACGCCACAGAAATACAAAGAATTGTAAGAGACTTTAACATAACAATAAAAAATTAAAAAAATTATATGCAAACAAATTGGATAATCTAAAAGAAATAAATTTCTAAAAACATGCATACATCTAAAACTGAATCAAGAAAAAGTAGAAAATTTTTACAAACCAATTACTAGTAATGAAATTGAATCAGTAATTAAAAAATTCTCAATAAATAAAATTCCAGGCCCAGCTGGCTTCACAGATGAATTATATAAAACATTTGAAGTAGATTTAATACCTGTTCTTTTCACACTGTTCCAAAAAAAAAAAAAGAAGAGGAAGAGAAATTTCTGAATTCATTCTATGAGGCCAGCATTACCTTGATACTAAATCAGACAAGGTTGGAAGGAAGGAAGGAAGGAAGAGAGAAAAGGAAAGAGGGGAAGGAAAGGAAAGGAAAGGAAAGGAAAGGAAACCACAGGCCAATATCTCTGATGAACATAGATGCAAAACTCCTCAACAAAATATTAGCAAGCCAAACTCAACAATACAGTAAAAGGATCATTCATGACAATCAAGTGGGATTGATTCTAGGTATACAAGGGTAATTCGATATGGGCAAATCATTCGTTGTGATCGTTCGTTTTTATCATTCCTCTTGTTAACATGGTTAACAAGAGGAATGATAAAAACAAGAGGAATGTTAACAAGAGGAATGATAAAAACCATATAATCATCTCAATAGAAGTGGAAAAAGATTTGACAAAATACAACATCTATTCATGATAAAAACTCTCAACAAAGTGAGTTTAGAGCAGTAATCAGACCATAAAAAGAAAGAGAAGGCATCCAAATTGGTAAAGAAGTGAAACTATCACTATATGTAGACAACATGATACTATATATAGAAAACCCTAAAGATTTCATCAAAAAAACCCCATTAGAACTAATGAATTAATTCAGTAAAGTTTCAGGATAATTAATTAATATACAGAAATTAATATACAGAAATCTATAATAGCAGGAACAAAGTAGCATAAAGAAATTAGGGAACAATCCCATTTACAATTGCACCAAAAATAATAAAATATCTAGGAATAAATTTCACCAATGAGGTGAAAGTCCTCCAGTCTGAAAACTATGACATTCATGAAAGGAACTTAAGACAACACAAACAAATGGAAAGTTATACAATGCTTATGGATTGGGAGAATTAATATCATTAAAATGTCCATACCACCCAAAGCAATCTACAGATTTAGTGCAATCCCTATCAAAACACCAATAGCATTTTTCAAAAAACTAGAATAAATAATCCTAAAATTTGTGTGGCAACATAAAAGACTAGAATAACCAAAGTAAACTTGAGAAAGAAGAAAAATGTTGGAGGTATCACATCCCAAATTTTAAGATATACTACAAAATTATAGTAATCAAAACAGTATGATACTGGCACAAAAATAGACACATAGATCAACAGAACAGTATAGAAAGCCCATAAATAAACCCACACCTATATGGTCAATTAATCTCTGAAAATGAAGGCAAGAATATACAATAGGGAAGAAAGTCTCTTCAATAAATGGTGTTGGGAAAATGAAACAGCTACATGCAAAAATATGCAACTACATCACTTTCTTATACCATACACAAAAATAGACTCGAATGGATTAAAGACCTAAATGTGAGACCTGAAACCATAAAACTCTTAAAAGAAAACATAAGAAGTAATCTCTTGGATATCACCTTAGCAAAATATTTACAGATATGTCTCCTCAGACAAGGGAAACAAAAGAAAAGTAAACTATTGGCCTGCTTCAAAACAAAGTTTTTGCACAGCAAAGGTAAACATCACCAAAAGGAAAATTCAACCTATTGAATTGAAGAAAATATTTGCAGATGATATATGCGATAAGACATTCACATCCAAAATATTTAAAGAACTTGTACAACTCAATAACAACAGCACTCAAAAATAAATAAATAAACAAATTCAATTAACAAATAGGCAGAGGATCTGAATAGATATTTTTTCAAAGAAGACATACAGATGACCAACAGACACATGAAAAGATGCTCAACATTACTTATCATCAGGGAAATGCAAATCAAAACCACAATGAGATATAACCTCACACCTGTCAAAATGGCTAAACTAAAAAGCAAAACAAAACAAGAAATAACAGTGTTGGTGAGGGTATGAAGAAAAAGGAATCCTTGTGCACCATTGGTGGGCATGTAAATTGGTGCAACCACTGTGACCAACAGTATGGAGACTCCTCAAAAAATTAAAAATAGAACTATCATATGATCCAGTAATTCCACTACTGGGTATTTACCCAAAGAAAATGGAAACACTAATTTGAAAAGATATATGCACCCTTATGTTTATAGCAGCATTGTTTACAACAGTCAAGACATGGAAACAGCCTAGGTGGATGAATAGATAAAGAAGCTGTGATACACACACACACACACACACACACACACACACACACACACACACACAATGGAATATTATGCAGCCATAAAAAACATTTCTACCATTTGTGACAACACAGATAGATTTTGAAGGCATTATGCTAAGTGAAATGTGTCAGACAAAGACAAAACTGTATAATCTCACTTATATGTGGATTCTAAAAACAAACAAACAAACAAACAAACAAACAAAACTAAGAAAAAGAGATCAGACTTGTGGTTACCAGAGGCAAGGTGTGGGGAGAGAGGAAACCAGAGGAAAGTGGTCAAAAGGTATAAATTTCCAGTTATAAGATAAATAAGTCCTTGGGGCGTACTGTACAACATGATGACTATAGCTAACACTGCTGTAGAAAAGTTAACAGAATAGATCCTAAGAGTTCTTATGAGTAGGGAAAATTTTTTTCCTTTCTTTTATCTATATGAGATGATAGATGTTAACTAAACTTATTGTGGTAATCACTCCACAATATATGTAAATCAAATCATCATGCTGTATGCCTTAAACTTATACAGTGATGTATGTCAATTATTTCTCAATAAAACTGAAAAGTAATTGTTAATACTCTGGCCAATATACCTTTTTTCAATTGGAAAAGCAATATAAGGTAGTGGCTAAGAATGTATGTAATTGCACTGCCTGATCTCAAATTGGAGCTCCTCCACTTGACAGCAATGACCTTTGACAATTTACATATCTAGCTATCAGTTTCTTTATTTGTGAAGTTGGAATTACAATAATACATACCTTATGGGTTTTGTTAAAATTCAATAAGAAAAGCTATATAAAACATTTATTCCCAATACCTGGTATATTATACTCTATATTTTTAATATGTTTTATTTTAATCTCATTTTATATTTTTATTTAATTATAAGCTACTTCTAATTTTTAAAATGCTACATATTACCAGCTAACATTTGTTGAATGTAACTAGACACTAAATGCACTAGACACTGCTCAAATTCTTTAGATATCTTAACCACTTCACTATACTGAGTCTCTACTAATAATAGCTTAATTAGTCATGAAAAACAATTTTGTCAGCTGTTAAATCTGGCTCCACTATCCCTGCCACAAAAGGACCCAAAAAATAAAATCACATAAACCATGTGATTCTCAGCATCTGATAGATGGAAGTCATAAAATTCGCCATCTCATAGGTTTGTGGTAAAAAACCAAAGGACATTATGTATGTAAAAGTGCTTTGGGAATAGTAGTATTTTCTGGTTTCATATAGATGACAAAGCAAAAAGTATGAGTGCAAAAGTAATCTTTCTATACAAGTAAAGACAACCTAAGTAAACAAAGCTAGAAAAATAAAGTGATAAGGAATTGGTTGAGTTTAGCCAAATAAAATAAAAGGCTGGGACAGGATGTTCCTTGATTTTGGAGAGACTACCAATACTCAAAGGCATGATCACAGGAAAATCACTTTATATTTGATCCACCTTCTGTGAACCCAAGACCAAGACATCAGTGTTGGTGGATTGCAAATTCCATGTTTGGTGAGGGTATGGAAATTCCTCACACTTGGTGTATATTATGTCAGGGTTAAGAGATATAATATCTCGAGGCCAAATAGCCTTGGCAATAATTATAACTCTATGACATTCATATTCGTTAGCTTTTAAAAGATGGCACAAATTCTTTGGCATCCTATCCTTTCTTAATTTTAATAACTTGATGACTTTGGCAGGTACATTAGGACTGATTAATAGCAGTGCATAAGATCTCAATCCAGCAAGTAGCCAGACAGTAAAAATAATAATCAGATTTAATCAAGGCTTCATTGGCTATCCTTCACTAATGATTTTATTGATTAAACTCTTACAAGAACAACAGCTTGCCATGTGCCAGGTACCACTCCTTAGTGCTTCATATATACCTTCTATTAACTTTGACAGTCTTAATCCTGTGAAGTATATACCATTATTATCTTTCATTTCATGGGCCAGAAAATCAAGGCACAAAGAGGTTAAATAATTTTTCTAAAACACTCCCGTAAGGAGTGGAACTGGGATCTGAACTGAGGGACCCTCTCCACCACTACTTTCTACTGCCTCCTAGGTAGTAGAGTGTGAGATGCAAAATGGAAACCAAAACAAATGTGAAAAATGAACTTCAAAGTTTCTTCATCAGTCTTCCCTAATTTTGTGTCTGATTACAATGTCCTTTTCTCTTTATTCATGTAACTAATTCATTCTCATGCTTTTACATGCTGGCTTTCCTGCAGGTGGAAATGATCATTTTTTCCTCTGTGCTTCCATATACTTTGCACATTCCTCTAATTGCAGCACTTAACACAATAGATCACCATTTTGCTTTACCTCTTTCTCTCCCTACTGAATATAAGCTTCCTTACTGTAGAAACTTTGACTTTGGGCTCCCAATGTCTAGTGTAAAGGAAGGGGGGAAGGAAGGAGAAAGGAAGAGAAAAGGGGGGGAAAGGAGGGAAGGGAGGAAGACGGAGAGGGAGAAGGAGGGGTGGAAACTTCGAAGTTCATTTTTCACATTTATTTTGGTTTCTGTTTTGCATCTCACGCTCTACTACCTAGGAAGCAGTAGAAAGTAGTGGTGGGGAGGGTCCCTCGGTTCAGATCCCAGTTCCACTCCTTACTGGAGTGAATTTTAGAAAAATTATTTAACCTCTTTGTAAGCCTTGGTTTTCTGACCCATGAAATGAAAGATAATAATGGTACATACCTCACAGGATTAGGACTGTCAAAGTTAATAGAAGGTATATATGAAGGAAAGAAGATGGGAAGGAGAGATCGACTTGATTTTTTTCTCCATATTAAACAGAGTTGCTCTTTCAAATGCATAGCATTCAGGACTCCTCTCCACTTAAATGAGTTAGATGTGAAAAGGCTGACTCAGTGCTATAAATTTGTCACTAATGCATGAATATATTTTTTTAAAGTAAAAACAAAACATCTGGAAGAAAGAAAAGAATAAAATAAGGGAAGAAGCATTCTTGAGGATACTTTGAAACTGCTTAGACACAGAAAAGAAAGCCAGCTCCCTCTCTCCCCCAGTCTTGTCCAAGGAGATACTTAGCTGATTAAAACAGGAGTTGGTTCACTTCCAAAAGACTGCATCACTCTCTGTTTACTTATTTTTAGCCTATCTACAGATTGAGGTATGCAAACATTTCACTTGTTCAAATACCTCATGTCTCGGAGACAGGCTTCAGTTGCAATTAATTTCACCCTTTTGCTGAGGACAGCTGTGACCCCTCTGCCCTTCACCTGTCTTGCTCTTTTCTTCCCATTTCCAGCTTTCACCAACTTGATCAACAAAATCATGCAAACTAGCCTTAAAGTTCTATTTTTCTCTGAACTCAGAATCATCATTTGTTCTCCAAACAAAAATTCTGGCAACCTCTATTTCTAAGGATTTTAACCAATGGTGCCAGAAAATTCTTCAATTTCTTCTTCAGCTGCCCCACCCAGAATGGTATCTGTGCATCTTCTTAACTTGTTTCTAGTTTGCCTTGTAGCGTATATTTATGCAACATTTTCTACTTTTTTTCAACTGGGCCAAAGGTTCATTTAATTTTCCTATAAATGTCATCCCAGTGCCTGAGACGGATTGGTTTGGAGGAACCCAAAACCATTACTGGGCTGACCCAAGAGACCACAGTTCCTGGCAGTAGAACCTGTGTCGTGAAGCTGGCGATGCAGAGCCTCTCCGTGTTTGTAAATAATGAAATGAAGAGAGCTATTTAGGACTGCACTATATTTCATCCATTAATCTAATAGTCTTTTTTAAAGCCAATGCCTTGCTTTTTCTCCCTGGAATAGAAAAGTCATTTGTACCAACCCAGAATAATTTATTAAAGGTTAAGAGAAAAAAGAGGGTGGGTATGCTTTCCTTTGTGATATCCCTTGTTTCCATTTTTCTGATCTGTTTTTATTACATTTTATATTTTTCCTGGCTTCATAACATGACTTTGAAACAAAGTCCCATATTTCCCTCTTTGGAGGGAATATTTCGTATTAAAATGATGGGTTTAAAGATAGGAACTTAGATTCAGAGGCTAGATGTGTCACTAAGTTTCTTGGTGAACTCAGTCAAGTAACAACCTCTCTAAGCATTAATTTTCTCATCTGTAAAATAAAAATAATAATGTCTACTTTTCTAGGTTGTGTGACAACTAAATAATGAATCTGTACAAAATTCGTTTGTGTTGGGCACATAGGCAATGCTCTGTAAATGAAAGCTGCTCATAAAGAGCACATGGTTCTCGGGATTTTTGAAATTGTCTCTCCTTTCTCTCTGATTACTGTATTTATCATCTCTGTGAGTCATTAAGGAAGGGAGGAGAAACAAGTTGGGACACCAAGTATCAGAGTAGTTTGCTAATTTGACAGGTGCCCAATCGGCAATAATTTATCCCTTCTGGACTGTCCAGGATGATCCTTGCCAGCAAGCAGGTGAACTAAGCTGTGCAAGGGGAGCCTCAGAAGGAGGGGTAGGAAGGCTGGTGAACTTAGGAGAAGATTAGGCTTTTTCAGTGAGGCTTTTGTCAATTTTGGGTCATCACAGAACACTCATGCAATCTGAGTTAGGGCAACATGCTGGCCTCCAAACACTTTTTTGGAAGGTTCAAATTAATTTTATGCCTTAATATGAAGCTCCCTTAAATGCATGACAATCTTAGTCTTCTAAATTCATTTTCAGGATATTTGGGGCTCTAAACTTTATAAGCAAATAGTCATAAAAATTTCCCCCTCTCCAATATCTGCTGCATATGTTTCTTACAACATCAGAAGGTTTCTTCCATTCAGACATACTAAAAACAACACAGAGGGTTGTGGATTACCACCTGGTCTTGCATGTACTGGGCCAAACATGTCAGGTGTCTGACACCAGATGCTTATAGAGGGATCAAGTCAATGTCTCCACCTTACTGCATTCTACTTGGAATTGTACTTATTTATATTTAATCCTCCACTAGATAGAAAGTGCCTTGAAAGCAAGATTCACTTCTAATTCGTTTCACCAGCCTTCACAGTCTCCACAATATCATAACTACAGCAGTGCAATGAGTGTTTGTGAACGAGTTTTAATGACTCAGAGCCCAAAAGTGAGATGTCAGCCTGAGCAGACTTACCTGCCCTGGAAACCATGTCAAGGATGATTTCTGCTTTACTTGAGGGAAATTGCAGAACTATGAGGTTGGACTTGTTTCCCCTACCTAATTCCCTTCTGCTTAGGGAAAAAAATCTGGTTTAACCTCTTCAATAAACATTCTAGCACCCAGTGTCATAGATCTTATTAATCACTAGCTTTGAGGTCAGACAGGCCAGATTACAAAGGGGACTCTGTGTGAAATTAGACTAGTGATATTACCATCTCATTTTCATCTTGAAAATGAGAAGAACGGTAATGCCTTCAGCACAAACTGATAGTAAATATTAAATACGTAAAACACATGTGCATTAAAGACTCAATAATATGAGTTAGCTTTCTCTTAACTTTATTAGGGCTTGGTCTAACAAGGATGGGAAGAAATGTTCAAATTCTTTAGCAATCAGAAACATGCAAAATAGAACATTTTGGACATTACAACATTTTTTTATGTCCATTATATAATACCAAATTTCAGCAAGGAGTGTTTAGACAGGAATCTTCTACACTATGAGGGAGAGAATAAACTGGAGCAGCCATTTGGGAAAGCATTCTGTCAATCTTTGTGAAACCGAGTATGTACATATATATGCATGACAACCAGACATCCCATCCTTGGGTATACATCCCAGAGAAATTCTCATATAAGTCCATAAAGAAAGCAAAACAAGAAGAATTATTACAGTGTCATTTATTATAATGGGGATTTGAATGTCCCCAGTGCTCATCACTAAATAAAATGGAGTGGATATATTCTGTGGAATTCTATGCAACTATTAAAAGATACAAATAACAAATGTACATAGAACAAATACAATTTATCTTAAGAAAAAGAAACCTATAGGTATCCTTTATATAAGTTGAATACACATGAAAAATAACACTAAATATTTTACAAGGGAACACACAAATTTAAGGCCATGTACCAAAGACCTTGGAGCATATGGAAAGGAAATGGGAGCAGGGATTTAATGGTAAAGGGGAGAAAAATCTAAAAGGTCCATTATACAGACGAGTGATAAGGACAGTATGCCATAAACAGGGGAATGATTAATTCAACCCTCTGCATTTGAAATTCAGAAAACAAAAATGGAAAGAAATGGAATTTTAAAAGTGTGTGTGTATCTGTGCATGCATGTGCATGTGTACATGTGTGCATGTATGTGTGCATGTGTGCACATATGCATGCTTTGATAGATGAAATCATTTTTTTCTAAAGTTATGCAACAATTTCAATTATGGTTATGGTTACCTGTGGAGGGATGTTGGGGATCGACCAGGACAAGCAGAAGGGAGACTTTTCATTTTATACTTTCTTCATTGTTTGAATTTTTACCTTATGCCAGTATGACATCCATTTGAATAACTGGTTTTTTGAAAAATTAACTTCTTAATTCCTCTCTTCCAATTTCATCTCCAATTATATATTTTCCACATTGGTATTGGAACCTTTCTAAAATGTTCCCGTCATCCTGTGATGTTTCTACTTAAAAGCCTTCCAGTGGCTATTTCCTAGGAAACAACTTCCAACCCTCTAATACAGAACGGAAAATGTATTGCAGTGTGACTGATACTCTCTACGCTTAAGCCATTTTAAGCCAGTAAGCCCTTTACTTTTGAAAAATTGGTTACTCAACTGTTTCCACACTGCCAGATACGATTATATTCTACATTTTGGCTCATGCTGTGTTCTCTGTGCAGAATTTTATCCCCTGATTTTACTGTCAGATGAATTATCCATCAAGGCCCACACCATATTTTCCCTTTTCTGGACTTATCTCTGGCTCCCTGCCTTCCTAAATAGGCACTACTACCTGCTCCCACATCTATTTTCCTGTCACATTTTATACAACCTTCAACTAAAGTCCAGTCTACTCAATGACCTGGTGCTATTTGTTGTCATGTCTGTCTCCCTGGCTAGAATATGAGGTTATTTTTCTTCTAAATACTGAAATCTTAATACCCTGCATAATGTCTGGTGCATACACATTATGTGCCATGAGTGTTTGTTGAACAAAATTAGATATTGTCTTCTCAGGCTATGCCTTTAAATGAATTGTTAAATCATTAGTCCAAGCCAGGAACAGAGCTAAAGTAAAGATTGTCTCCTAAATTTAAATGTCAAAAGACTTTAACGAGCCTTCCAGTTCTGGAAAATAAAGTATATTCTCACTTTTCTCTGTTCCTCTCCTCTAAGTACAACTAAAAATTCTGGAAATAATCTAAGAGGCAATCATAAAAGAACTCTAAAAGGAGAAAAGAGGAAGACAGGATGATGAGGGACCAGGAACCTGAGGAATGACATGGTTTACTGGGTTTTCCTTTTATCTGCAATATATATCGCAGACTGCTTAAGAAACTTTTAATCCAGAACTGCAATAGGCATAGACAAAACAAACAAAAGGCCCAAGAGAAGTCTGTTCTCTCTAGCTGAAGGATGAGGAAAGGAGCAGATGGGCAGGACAGAATCTTGTGGTTATCAGCCCTATGCTAGCCAAACACCATGAACTACTTACAACCTGTGAGCCAGCAGAGGTTGAGTGGGGAGTCCTGTCTTCTGTTGCCACCTGGTGACAGCAGGCAGACCAAGGTAAATACCTTCCCCCTATGCTGCGTGGTGTCAGTAGAGACCAGGCAGAGAATTTGATGTTCTATTTCCCACAAGGCAGCAGCAAGTGATCCAGAGCAGCACCCCCAAATCTTCCAGTTTATTAGTGGAGACAGACTGGGAAGGTGTGAATGTCTACCTCTACCAACAGTATCAGGCAGCACCCAACACCTTCCAAAATAGAGAGTGAGGGCAAGATCTAGAAGAAGAGAACTGGAGAAAAGGATTCCTACAGCCTACATAAGAAGGTCTGACCAAGTCAAACATGAAACTGGCCAGAACCAACACACAGAAAGGTTCAGGAATTGAACTAGAGCCTAGAGCTTGAAATTCCACTCAGATTTTCAGAATGTCCTCATAGTATAAGTGCCTGACATTAAGATTTTGATTGCTGAGACATCCATCTCAGAAGCATCCATCTTGAATGAACATCTTGCCTGCTGTATGACACGCTACTAGCAAAACAACCAGATAAGGAATAAAGCTGCCCCCTCCCCACCCATGAAATTCCCTCTCTCAGAAGGCCTTGGGTGACCTCGATAACTAACACTTGAGTGATCCCACTTCTTCCTTCCTGTACCCTAATTCCTGCTCTTATGCTTTAAATTAGCAAATAAAAAGTAAACCTACAAAATATTAGAAAACCTACCCTTTGACCCTAATAAAGGAAGAGTTCCAGGTCCATTCTCCCTCACTCTCTCCTCCCTCTTTCTCTCTACCTGCAACCTCACTATGTGGCCCTCAGGTATGCCTGACACCCTCCAGGACCTGTGAATAATAAATCTTAGTCCTTAAATTTCTCTGATGATTCTTGCCAAAAGGCATTCTGCAATCATAATAAGAACCACAAGGGCTGATCCAGCCACAACACTGACCCCAGGGGGAAATGTCTGTCGGGGCTCGCTATAAGGAATACAAGACCAGGTTGGTGCCCCAGGCATTCCTAACCAATTAGTATCATTATCAATAGGCTGAGATCAATGGAGCAGGCCTCTAAGGAGAATAAACATGAACCAATTAGGACCTCAAGGGCTCTGAAAACTAAGGTGTTACTGGCATTACAGCTCACAGAGGCAAGACAGGATGCGTGTACTAAACCTAAACAGGCTAACTTTCTGCTAAAATAAAAGATATAAATAAGAAGAACCAGGAAAATCACAACTTGAATAAGAAATGACAGTTTAGAGATGCCGATGTGGAGATAAGTAAATATTAAAATTAACAGGCAAAGATGTTAAAGTACCCATTATAAAAATACTTCTACAAGAATTACAGATTCCCTTGAAATCAGTGAAAAAGAAAAAAAATTTCTCAAGTAAAATAAAAGTTATAAAAGGGAACCAAATGGAAATTACAGATGTGAAAATACTATAATAGGTTTTCCTCAAAAAACTTCACTAGGTAAACTCAAAATAGGGTAGAACCAGCAGAGGAAAGAATCACTGAACTTGATTCCCAGCTGGAACAATAGAGAGAATGTAGACTAGAAGGAATGAACAGAGCTTCAGAGACCCGTGGGAAGGTAACAAGATATTTTACATTTATGTCATCAGAGTCCCAGAATGACAGGGAAAAAATGTGGAGCTAAAAAATATTCACTGAAATAAGAGCCAAAAATTTTCCCAGTTTGTGAAAAACTTAAACCTACATAAATTCAAGAAACTGAGGAAATTCCAAACACTCAAAGAAATCCATGCCACACATCCACACATCATAATCAAACTTCTAATAATCAAAGACAAAGAAAAACTCTTGAAAGCAGCTAGAATGAAATGCCATATACAGGAGAACACTGATCCAAATAACGATGGAGAGCTCATTTGAAACTATGGAGCCAAAAAGAAGTGACAAAACATTTTCAAATGCTGAAAGAAAAGAGCCACTAACTTTGAATTCTATACCCAGCAAAAATATTCTTTAGCAATGAAGAGGAAATGAAGGCATTCTCAGATGCAGGAAAGTTTAGAGAATTTGTTACCAGCAAATAAGAATGGCTATAGGAAGTTCTCCAAACAGAAAAGAAGCATAACAGAAGAGACTTGAATATTTGAAAAGGAAGAAAGATCAATGGAATGGGTAAAAGTAGGGATAAATAAAATAGGCTATCCTGCTCCTCATGAGCTTTTGGAGCTATCTTTTGCAGTTGATGAGAATATAATACCATCCAATGTGATGTTCAATGTATGTAGAGGAAATACTTAAAACATTATACTTTTTTTAAAATCCTATTTTAAAAAGTTTTTTTTATTTTAATTCCAGTAGAGTTAACATAGAGTATTATATTAGTTTTAGGTGTGCAATATAGCGATGTAACAATTCTACACATTACTCAGTGCTCATCACAGTAAGTACACTCCTCAATCCCCATCGCCTAATTCATCCATTCCCCACCCCCCCTTTCCTCTGCTAACCATCTGTTTATTCTCTATAGTTAAGAGTCTCTTTCTTGGTTTGCCTCTCTTTCTTCCTTTGTTCATTTGTTTTGTTTCTTTTTTTAATTTTTTTTACTTAAATTCAATTAGCAAGCATATAATACATCATTAGTTTTTGATGTAATGTTCCATGATTCATCAATTGTGTATAACACCCAGTGCTGATCACATCACATGTCCTCCTTAATTCCCAGCACCCAGCTACCCCATCTCCACGCACCTCCCTTTCCACAACCCTCAGTTTGTTTCCTGGAGTCAAGAGTTTCTCATGGTTTGTCTCCCTCTCTGATTTCTTCCCATTCAGTTTTCCCTCCCTGTCCCTGTGATCCTTTGTGCTATTACTTATATTCCACATATGAGTGAAACCGTAGGATAATTGTCTTTCTCTGATTAACTTATTTCATTTAGCATAATACCCTCCAGTTCCAACCATGTCAGTGTAAATGATAGTTATCCATCATTTCTGATGGTTGAGTAATGTTCCATTGCATATATGTACCACATCTTATTTATCTGTTGAAGGACATCTTAAATCCTTCCACAGCTTGGCTATTGTGAACATTGCTGCTATGAACACTGGGGTACATGTGCCCTTTTTTTCACTATATCTGTATCTTTGGGGTAAATAGTAGTGCAATTGCTGGGTTGTAGGGTAGCTCTGTTTTTAACTTCTTGAGGAAACTCCATACTGTTTTCCAGACTGGCTGTACCAGCTTGCACTCCCACCAACAGTGTAAGGGGGTTCCCCTTTCTCCATATCCTCACCAACATTTGTTGTTCCCTGTCTTGCTAATTTTAGCCATTCTAACTGGTGTAAGGTGGCATCTCATTGTGGTTTTGATTTGTATTTCCCTGATGGCAAGTGATGTGGAACATTTTTTCATGTATCTGTTGGCCATTTGTATGTCTTCTTTGTAGAAGTGTTTGTTCATGTCTTCTGCCCATTTCTTGACTGGATTGTTTGTTTCTTGGGGGTTGAGTTTGATTTGTTTTGTTTCTTAAATTCCACATAAGAGTGAAATCACATGGGATTTGTCTTTCTTTGACTGACTTATTTCACTTAGCATTGTACTCTCTAGATCCATTCATGTTGTAAATGGCAAGATTTCATTATTTTTTATGGCTGAATAATGTTCCTATATATATCATAGCTTCCTTATCCATTCATTTATTGATGAATACTTGGGCTGCTTCCATAATTTGGGTATCATAAATAATAAATATAAGAATGAATATATCCTTTTGGATTGATGTTTTTGTATTTTGGGGATAAAGACCCGTAGTGTGATTACTGGATTGTGGGATAGTTCTATTTTTAATTTTTTGAGGAACCTTTGTTTTTCAGTGAATGCACCAATTTGCGTTCCAATCAACAGTGCATAAAGGCTCCTTTTTCTCCACATCCTTGCCAATACCTGTTGTTCCTTGTGCTTTTGATTTGTCAGCCACTCTGACATGTTTGAGGTGATATCTCATTGTAATTTTGATTTGCATTTCCCTAATGATCAGTGATGTTGAGCATGTTTTCATGTGTCTGTGGTGTCTGTTGGCCATCAGGTCTTCTTTGGAAAAATGTCTGTTCATGTCTTCTGCCATTTTTAATTGGATTATTTGTTTTCTGGGTATTGGGTTGTAACCAAGGAGATGAAAGACCTGTACTCTGTGAACTATAAAACATTGATGAAAGAAATTGAAGACAACATAAACGAATGGAAAGAAATTCCATGCTCATGGATTGGAAGAACAAATATTGTTAAAATGTTTATACTATTCAAAGCAATGTACACATTTAATGCAATCCCTATCAAAATACAAACAGCATTTTTCACAGAACTAGAACAAATAATCCTATAATTTGTATGGAACCACAAAAGACCCCAAATAGCCAAAAAAATCTTGAAAGAGAAAAATAAAATTGGAAGTATCACAATTCCAGATTTCAAGTTATACTACAAAGCTGTAGTAATCAAAACAGCATGGTACTGGCACAAAAATAGACACATAGATCAACAGAATAGAATAGAAAGCCCAGAAAGAAACCCATGATCATATTGTCAATTAATCTTCACCAAAGGAGGCAAAAATATGCGATGGCCAAAAGACTGTCTCTTCAACAAATTGTTTTGGGAAAACTGGACAGCTACATGCCAAAGAATGAAATCAGACCACTTTCTTATACCATACACAAAAATAAACTCAAAATGGATTAAAGACCTAAATGTAAGACCTGAAACCATAAAATCCTAGAAGATAGCACAGGCAATCAGAGATTGTTAAAATGGATAAGAAAGCATGGCCCAACTGTATACTGTTTACAAGAAATTCACTTCAAACATGGAACAGTAGGTTGGAAGTGAAAGGATGGGAAAACATATAGCATGTAAGCATTAAAGAAAAGCAAAAGAGGCTACATTAATATCAGATAAAGTGGACTTCAGAGCAAAGAAAATTATTGTAGACAAAGAGTATCATGACATAATAATAAAGGGGTCAATTCACTTAGCAATCCTGAATGTGTATGAACCAAACAACAAAACATCAAAATACCTGAAGCAAAAACTGATAGAAACGAAAGGAAAAAATGTTTAGGCTCCTGACTGATGAGTGAGGATCAAATCCCAGAAAGAGTAAAAGAAAACTATCACAATCTCTCCAAAACTTCTCCTTGACAGGAGTCTTCTGTATTAAGTGCAAAATGTGCTATAGGGATCTGCCATTTTCCTGGGTTAGATAAAAAAGAGTGGTTCCCCTAAATAGGAAGAAGGTTTTTTTTGTCATGATGGAGAAAAAATGTCCTCTTACATCAGCTATTGGTATTTTGCAAACAATCACACTGTATTACTGTTTACATGGATGAACAATAAATGTTGGTGGGTAACTCAAGAACACTGTTACTTTAAGGAAAGGAAAAAGGCATGGCCATGGGAGAAGCATTATTACACACACCTCATTTTTAGAGAGCCCTCAAGTATCTGGACACCTATTGCTTTGCTTCAGCCCAGATCTGATCTGATTGCTACCAGAAGCTAACTATTATGAAATGATATTTCTCCTGGCCCATTGTCTATTGGCTTTTGACAATAGCTTCACTTAATTTATTAGTTGTAGTTTCTACCACTCACATAATCAACAAGAACTTCTACTTCTGCTAAGATGTGATAACAGGAACCAGAATTACCCTGCCATTTCAAACAATCAAACAAAAATTTTAAAGGACAAAATATATGAAAACAGTTTTAAGACACTATACATCAGGCAACAAAGGACAGTGATCTCTGAGAGATGGAAAACAAATGAGATAAGCCTATGATTGGCCCAGCTTATTGCCTCAAGAATTTCTAGGCCACAGTAGAGGGGGCAGGAAATCCAGGCACAGGCCAGTGGACTCCCTGAGTTGAGGAGACAGAATTAAGACTCTGGGAGAGCAAGGCAACTAGAGCTGTCAGGAGAGAGTACCAAAGAGGAGACACTACACAAGAAGAGCCCCAGAGATCTGGAGTGCTACTGGATTATTCATCACTCCATTGCATGCCTGTGAAGAAATTACCCAAGGCCAACAGGAAGAACTCTTTGAAGGATTAGATAAAGCAGTATCCAGTGGTCATACAGGTCTGAGGATAGTTTTTGTTATCATCAGACAGACTGGAAAACCTCATCATTCATGGGGCACTGGGTAGAGTACTTGGAATTATTTTGCCTCAGTAGTGGGGAACTGTGCTGCTCTGGTCCCACCTAAAATTTTTAAAAGCAAAACCACAAAGTATTAAACTGTTTCCAAGTAACTTAATTGCATGCCAAAACAAAGGTAAAGAATATTTAGAGTGATACAAAAGCATCCAGCACCCAATGAGGTAAAATTCCCAATGCCAGATCCAATCAAAGATCATCAGTCATGCAAGGAAGCAGAAAAGTATAACCCATGAAAAGATGGCTAAGAATATCATCCTTCTCATCTCACCACACATGCCTCTCCCACATAACTAGAGCAATTGACATTTATTGTTATCCAAACCAAATAATTATATTGGCATTTATAAGTCATGATTGTGACGTTTGGTTTGGTTTGGGGTTTTTTGTGATTTAAGATCTCCTCTTTAGGATAACAAGATGACAAGATCCCAACACTTTCTCAAGGTCAGCAGTTGCTATCAATTCAATTGCTATTTTGGCATTTTAAAAATAAATGCAAATATGCATTTTCCCCCCAGTGGATGGAAGGTCAAAGTCTTATTCTTGTCAGGTCCTAATCAGAACATCTCAGCTCAGAGAAGTGAAAATTATGATATGCTTCAGAGGTTCTGAGACAGCAGCTTGTTGTATTTGAAAAACCCATGTAGGTAAGCACAAATTGAACAAGGGGAACAGTTGAAATTTGCCTGTGATTATGCTTACCTTGCCCAGCTGTTGAGAATGGCCACGTGGAAAGTCAATGCTGACCCTGCATTCTGCAGATTGATAGTGTCAATAATCAGATTACCTCCTGCACAAATTGGTTTTTGCTGAAACCAGTTCTTAAGAATATGCAGAAAGGAAATTCCAGGTACTACATTGGCCAGTGACTTAAAAGTCTTCTGTGAACACTTAATTTACTTCTTTGATTGTGACATAAGATGTCAGTTTTCCACTCTCACTCTTTGCATGACCTTGAGCAAGACATGAAATATATTTTGGCTTGTGTGAAGAGATGCAAAGATGGAATGAAATCTATTTTCCATTAATCTTTCTCAGAGAGAATAATAAAACAAGATGGTGTGCTCAGAGCTTTCCTTTGCCAGAAAGGTATTTGACAGATATATAAATGCATTATTGTTTTTGGAACCAACCCCAGCCTGTGCCTTGTAAACAGAGGTACTCAATCAATACCTTTGATTGATAGATTGGCTCAGCAAGTGCAGGTGTCCATGTGAGAAATCTACAATCAGAAATAGCCCCAATAAAATCAATTCAGCAGAATCTCCGTGACGTGTGCAGATGTAAATGTCTGCTCTGTTCTGAACCAAGTGAGAAACACTGAAGGGATGAAGAAAATTATAAAGATACAATATATCTAAAATCCAAGTAGTCCCATAAAGTACCCCAAAACACTAGTGACACTAACAGATTTATGAAATACAGCTGAGCGAAATAAGTCAATCAGAGAAAGGCTTATATCATATGACCTCACTGATATGAGGAATCCTTAATCTCAGAAAACAAACTGAGGGTTACTGGAGAGGTAGGGGGTGGGAGGGATGGGGTGGCTGAGTGATAGACACTGGGGAGGGTATGTGCTATGGTGAGTGCTGTGAACTGTTGAATCACAGACTTGTACCTCTGAAACAAATAATACATTTTATGTTAAAAAAAGAAGAAGATTAGTAGGAAGGGGAAAATGAAGGGGGGGAAATCGGAGGGGGAGATGAACCATGAGAGACTATAGACTCTGAGAAACAAACTGAGGGTTCTAGAGGGGAGGGGGTTGGGGGAATGGGTTAGCCTGGTGATGGGTATTAAAGAGGGCATGTACTGAATGGAGCACTGGGTATTATATGCAAACAATGAATCAGGGAACACTACATCAAAAACTAATGATGTGATGTATGGTGGTTAACATAAATATAATAATAAAAAAATTTAAAAAAAGAAATACAAAATTAAGTTTATTTGGAAGAATCTAGAATTCCATAAAAGATAGCATATACAAGGAATACCTCTGTTAGCTAACTCTCCCAAACTCAGGAAGTACTACCTATTTTGCATATGGTGATTTGTGGTTTGTTCTAGTAGCCCAGATTTTTCCAGAAAAAAATATGATACAAAAACTTATTAGACTTAGAGTCTGAGAAATTGTTCCAACAAAACACACTCCTTTTCTTTCTATGTGTGGCTATAATGAACTGTAGTTCATGAAATTCTACATATTAAGGGAACAACAGATCATTTCAAATTTAAAAGTTTGAAACAGATTTTTAGAAAATTATTGCCCGAGTTGTATTGTTACCCCCACTGGAGTTAGGGAAAAAACTTATTTGTCACAGTGTTATCATGTCCACACTGCACTATTTCAGGACTACTTGTGTTCCAAATTCCTGTCTTCCAACTGAGCACACCCTCTCTCATCCTAAAAACCCCTGCTAAAATGTTTGTGATTATCTCTTGGTATTACTCTTTGGGACCTTTGGGAGGCATGTATATTAATAGTTCCAATAATCTAAATTGCAAGATCTAAGAGGAATTGCATATTGGGAACAAAAAGCAGCAGAAATCATTTTATTTGATTGACTTAGAACCGTTCTTTATCACTTAAGAAATAGGAGCTTGGAAATATTGAGAAGAAGACCCAGCAGGAGTGAGAGTGGAAAAATATGCTTTAGGGCTTTCAGCATCTTATGTGAAAAAGACAGGTATTCTAAAAGACATGGGGGGAAAAATGAAAGGGTAGAAGCAGACAGACAAATTCATTTTGCTTTAGAATCTTCACTAAGACTTAAATGCATTTTAATTTGTGTAAATATAGCATGATTTAGAGAACAAGGAATCAGAAAATCACAGGCTGTCTCAATTAGAGTAGATATTTCGAAAAGATCCTGTATCATAATCTAAGATATATTAGAGGAGATAGCCCCTTAGCTAGAAGAGAAGTGTCGTATGACTATAAACACAGGTCTGCCAGACCCACAGAAGCACGCTCAGGCTGCCCTCCAAGCCATAGGAGGCAATGGCTGCAGAAATCTGGATGACTATTTGAAGGGGGAACAGATGCTTCTTGACAAAACTATTGAAACCCTCTGAGAACGGGGTAAGCCCAGAGGCAGACCTTGTAGCTCCAAAGATAAAGAACAGAGTAACGCCATTCAAGTGGGGAGAAAATTCTCAGGCAGCCAGATGTTGATAAATGATTTTTAAATGTGATTCCAAAACAACAGGAATGCATTAAATGGGTGCTGGCAGCATCTAGGGACAAGCAACACAGCACTTGCATTCATCAACCCAGCCCTGTTCCTATGGGAGACATAATTCATAAGATTGTGTTTAGCATCAAGAAAAGAAGACTGATGCTGTGAAAAGGGCACCATACTTGAAGTCAGGAGAACTAGGAAATACCTGCAAATGGTACTGAACATCTACTGTTCTCCAGACACTATGCTAGATGCTTGACCAGTGGTATTTAGGCAATCCTTCCAGCACCCTTTGTGATAGGCAGCAGTGTGTTAGAACCAGCTTGTGCCACTTTATGAGAGCATTTCTCTGTTGTTTGCATCTCTTCCCATGTTCACATTCAGTGATGTCACACTGGTACCTCGAAACTAAGCCATGCTGGGACTATTTATCTAAAGACAATCAGAAAATGCAGCAATTCAGTATTTTTTCCCCCCAGAGAGCTGGTCATTATTTACCAGCACACTACTGGTGAGAAGTACCATTATTACTCCCTCTTTATGAAAAAGGACACAAGCACTGAGATATTAGGAAACCACCCCAAAGCCATTCAGCTGGGTAGTGTTGGAGTCAAAACTCAATCTCAAGTCTCTTTGGTTCCAAAGCCCATGCCTGTAACCCATCGGTGCTCAGAAGATCCCTGGTCCAGTGCCAGGTCTGATGACTTGGAACCCATCTTCAAACTTCTTTGAACTCCATCCTTCTTTTCAGGAAATTTGATGGCTTAAGTGGAAAGATTGGTGGGTTTTACCCAATTCCTCTAGTCTATTTGTGTGGCAATCACTCAGATGAGTTCACACCCCATCATTTAAAACCTTTCAAGAGAGAGACTCAGTGTTGTTGACCTTAGTTGACCATTTCTCCAGCATTCTATGCATTTTCTGATGTTCACAATATTTTCTCTTCTTGATCAGTATCCTTGTCACCATCCTGTAATATACCTTTGTGATACTATGATTTATAATAAGAAATATATATATTTGGTCTTCATCCCTATTCCTGGCACAAAGCGCCTAAAAGCCTTGGAATTTTCTGAATGTTGAGATGATAAACATGTCTTTTGTTATGTTAATGGGGTGACTTTGGGGAAGTCCTAGTAACCTAAAGATGGGGGTTGATTTCCAGGAAGCCAACCACGTAATTAGAGGGTTGGCATTTTCAGCCTCACCTTCCACCCCTGGGGAGGGAGAGAAGCTGGCAATTGAGTTCAATTACCAATGGCCAATGACTTAATTACTTATGCTATGTAATAAAGCCTCCATAATACCCCAAAATCACAGACTGTGGAGAGTTTCCAGGTTAGTGGAAAGTGCTGGGAGAGTGATGCACTCAGAGAAGGCAAGGGAGCTTCACATCCTTTCCACATAATTTACCCAATGCATCTCCATCTGGCTGTTTCCAAGTCATATTCCTTTATAATAAACCAGTACTCTAGTGAGCAAAATGCTTCTCTGAGTTCTGTGAACCACTCTAGCAAATTAATCCCTCCTTACGGAAGGTGTTGTGGGAACATCCAATCTATAGATGGTAGTTCAAAAGCCCAGGTGACAATGTGGACTTGCAGTTAGAGTCTGAAGAGGGTGGGGATGGGGGGTGCAGTCCTTTAGAACCAAGCCCTTAACCTGTGAAGCCTGACATTAACTCCAAGTAGATAGTGTCAGAATTGAGTTAGTTGCTTCATGGTGTGAAAAAAACATACTTTTTGGAATTGATGTCAGAATCAGAATTTTTCATGTTTCATGGCCTGGCTCATCTTCTCCCTCTCTAAGCCAACATGTATTTTGATTAGGACAAAAGACAGATTTAAGGTAATTTGAGACATTTGGATATTTTGAGAGAGAGGTGTGACCCAAGTAGAAGACCTCAGTGGGAGCCACATGATAGTAAAAGGACATAAGATCCCATTGTTTGTTTAAGATACTAGAAAAGTGCCTTAGTTCAGAGTGGGCATTCAGAATATGTCTGTGAAAGAAATAAATGGTTGAAAGAAAAAATAATAACTAGTAATGCCTAACCATTAAAAGTCATTCTTTAGAGGAAAAATTCTAAGGCTAAATATTATTCCCCTGGTTAAGGGAACCACATTTTTCACTCAAAGACTTTAATCTTGCTACAGTGAAAAACCTTAATGGGAATGAAGGAAAAAAGCTGTATCCTGGAACAACCACTCTCCTAATGGAATGCTTGATCTTTGAGTTCCTCCTACTACCTTGTGATCTTAGAAGTTTTCCTTAGTTAAGGGATTCTCTGCTGAGGACCTAATTGGTGTGACAATAGCCTAACACACTGCAATATTTCTGAGTCATAAACAAGAAGATAATACATATATAAGCATTTAGAGACACCATCAACCATGTGCAATTGTTCACATTAGCTGATATTCACTCTTTCCTTAAAAGAGTGCACTGTGCACTTGTGTATGACATAAACAAAGGTCACTATTCCATGTCTTCAGTGCTTGGGAGCTCAATCCCATGCCTAAGCAGTTGAAAAGAATCTTTAATTCTTGAAAGTTTCACTTTTTTACTGATTCTTTCTCTTCTTCCTCCTTCCTTCTTTTTGGTGAATGTTCTACCTCCCCTGGTCAAATATAATTTTCTTCCTTATTTCTTCTCATTAGAACCCCATTTCTCAGAATGCACCTTCACTCACCAGAGTACTCTTATTACACAATTAATACATGCTCTTCACAAAATTTCTAAAACTGTAGAGAGAAGCAAACCAAAGAAGAATTTAAGATTATCTATATCTTCAACACAAACGATTTCCACTGTTAATATTCTATAATATTCTATATTGATTCTACATTTTTTTTTCTAACTTAGCATGGCTTTAGGTCAAAGATTTCAGCCAGTGGTTCTCAACCAGGGCTGATTTTGCTTTACTACTTCGTCATCCTCCAGCCCCACCTCAAGTGATATTTTTACAACATCTGGAGACATTTTTGGTTGCCACAATTTGGAGATGGATGCATCTAGTGGGTAGCAGCCAGAATGCTTCTAAACATTCTACAATGCACAGGACAGACTCTCACAACAAATGTTACCCAACCCAAAGAATTAGGAGTGTTAAAATTGAGAAACTTTTGATCTAAGCAGAGCCTATATATTCTAGGGTTTCCCACACCCTCTGTATGTTTGGGAACTCTGATACTCTAAATTTTCTGGTTTATCCCTTGTTTGTCTTCCTCTTATGGCCCAATAAGTTACCATTCACATAGAATTGTCAGGCAATTAGTGAACACACATAAGTGAATGAAGAACTTGCTCCTTTTCCGTCTCTGCGATAGTCTTGTGTCTCTCTCCAGCTGTGCTTAGAAATTATGATTTTGATTTTTTCCTCCCCTGTTAGTTCTCTCACCCTCCCTCCCTCCCCTCTTTCTCTTTTACACACACACAGTCATTTTTGTACCCAAATGCTTTGAATGGATCTTTTCCACATTTTATTATGAACTAGGTTATTTATTCTTCACATTCTTTGAAGGGTGTGGTCTTCAAGATGAATTAACAAAAACTGATGGCGTCTCTAGAGAGGAAGAGTTCTGCTGTGAGGACTAAGGGGACAGAAGACGCTCAAGAAGTGCCCTGGGCACCTGGGATAAGTGAAGAAGACACTGAAGTTGTCTGTTCAGAAAGTAAAGGGAGGGTCCCCAGCCCACCAAGTTCTAGACACATAGCATCAGTCAGATGGCCATGGCACGAACTATAGACACCTCAATGTCAGAAGGACTTCCCGTTTCAAATGCCTAGAAGGGACAGAATCAACAAGGCTCTAAGAGGCTAAGCCATTGTGATAAATGCAGACACATTGTGCACACTGTGGAATCCCTTCCTATTAATGAAATATCCTCCTATTCGGAATATAAAATGCTTCTAAGGAGTGTTGGGTACTGTGTAGATCTCTGAGTTCCATTGGGTAGATGTTTCAGCTAAGAAAATTTCTCTTCCGTCCTGTTCTTTTATCCCTATTACAAACATCCTGGGTACCAAAGAGATGTCTTGACCAAGAATCAGATATCCAACAATAATTCAGAATAAATAGTTAAAGCTGGATAATCGTTATGGCTAATATTTATAGGATTTTATAAACTGCAAAGCATTTTCACATGCTTTATGTTACTTGCTCCTCACAATCTTGTCAAAGCTATAGGCATTTGATTTTACATTAGAATTGATTTGGGAAATTCACTTAACTGCTAACTTAAGAGTATTTGGCTTCTGGCAAGCCACTTAGCCCCTTTGTTTTCCCAACTGAAAAATTAGGATAATTGCATCCTTTTTACCTGGTTCTGGAAAGATTCAAATAAGAAAATGTATTAAAGAAAAATTTTTTGTAAACAATAAATCATGTTACAAATACAAGCAATTATTTTGCATATGGGAAACAGAAGCTGAAAAGATTAATGACATATACAACACAACAGTGAACCTTAAGGTAAACTATGGATTTGGGGTGATTACGATGTGTCAGTGTAGGCTCATCAATTGTAACAAATATACCACTCTAGTGAGGGATGTTGATAATGAGGGAAGATATACAAGTATGGGGGCAGGAAATATTTGGGAAATCTCTGTATCTTCCTCTCAAATTTGCTGGGAATCTAAAACTGCTCTAAAAGAGTAAGTTAAAAAAAGATTACTGACTTCTTGAACATTACACATCTAGTAATTCTCTGACATTAGCATATTCTGACATTGGCATATTTTGTCACCACATTCACTCATACCTCATTTTATTGTGTTTCACTTCATTGTACTTCACAGATTTTTCTACAAATCTGCATTTTTTTTTTACAAATTGAAGTTTTGTGGCAATCCTGCATTAAGTAAGTATATCAGTGCCATTTTTTTAATTTTTAAAAGATTTTATTTATTTATTTGACAGAGACACAGCGAGAGAGGGAACACAAGCACGGGGAGTGGGAGAGGGAGAAGCAGGCTCCCCGCGGAGCAGGGAGCCCAATGTGGGGCTTGATCCCAGGACCCTGTGATCATGACCTGAGCTGAAGGCAGACGCTTAACAACTGAGCCACCCAGGCTCCCCTATCAGTGCCATTTTTTAACATTTCCTCACTTCTCTGTGTCACATTTTGGTAATTCTCACAATATCTCAAACTTTTTCATTATTGCTATCTTTGTTATGGTGATCTGTGATCAGTGATCTCTGATGTTACTATTGTAATTGTTTTGGAGCACCACAGACTGTACCCATGGAAGATGGTAACTTAGTCAGCAAATGTTTGTGTTCTGACTACTTTACATAACAGCTATTCCCTATCTCTCTTCCCCTTCTCAGGCCTCCCTATTCCCTGAGACACATTAATATTAAAGTTAGACCATTTAATAACCCTATAATAGCCTCTAAGGGTTCAAGTGAAAGGATGAATTGCACATCTCTCAGTTTAAATCAAAATCTAGAAATGATTAAGCTTAGTGAGAAAGGCATGTCAAAAGCCAAGACAGGCCAAAAGCTAGGCATCTTGCACCAAATAGTGAGGTTGTGAATGCAAAGGAAAAATTCTTGAAGGAAATTAAAAGTGCCTTCCAGTGAACACATGAATGATAAGAAAACAAACCAGCCTTATGCCGATATGTAGAAAGTTTTAGTGGTTTAGACAGAGATCAAATCAGCCACAACATTTCCTTAAGCCAAAACCTACTCCAGAGCAAAGCCCTGTCTTTAATTTTATGAAGCTGAGAGAGGTGAGGAAGCTGCAGAAGAAAAGTTGGTAGTTCGCAGTGTTGGTTCATGAAGTTTAAGGAAAGAAGCCATCTCCATGACATAAAAGTGCAAGGCGAAGAAGCAAGTGCTGATGTAGAAGCTACAGTAAATTCTCCAAGATCTAGCTAGGACAACTAATGAAGGAGGCTACCCTGAACAACAGATTTTTAATGTAGTGAAACAGCCTCTATTAAAAGATGCCATATAGGACTTTCATAGCTAGAGAGGGGAAAAATCAGTGCCTGGCTTCAACGTTTCAAAAGGACAGGCTGACTCTCTTTTTAGGGGCTAATGCAGCTGGTGACTTTAAGTGGAAGCCAATGCTCATTTGCTATTCCAGAAATCCTAAGGGCCCTAAGAATTATGCTAATCTACTCTGCCTGTGCTCTCTAAATGCAAAATCAAAGACTAGATGATAGCACATCTGTTTACAACATGGTTTGCTGAATATTTTAAGCCCACTGTTGAGACTTACTGCCCAGAATAAAAGATTCTTTTCCACATATTACTGTTCATTGACAATGCACCCGGTCACACAAGAGCTCTGATGGAGGTATACAGTGAGAGAAATGTTGTTTTCATGCCTGCTAACACAACATCCATTTTGTGGCCCACGGATCAAGGAGTCATTTCAACTTCCAAGTCTTATTATTTAAGAAATATATTTTGCCATAGATAGTGATTCTTCTGATGGATTTTGGCAAAGTAAACTAAAACATTCTGGCAAGGATTCACCATTCTAGAAGACATTAAGCACATTTGTGATTCATGGGAAGAGGTCAAAATATCAACATGAGCAGGACTTTGGAAGAAGTGGATTCCAACCATCATAGTGACTTGGAGGGGTTCAAGACTTCAATGGGGGAAGTTACTGTAGATGTGGCAGAAATAGCAAGAGAACTAGAAATAGAAGTGGAGCCTGAAGATGGGACTGGATTGCTGCAATCTCATGATAAAACTTTGATGAATGAGGAGTTGCTTTTTATGGATGAGCAAAGGAAATGGTTTCTTAAGATGGAATCTACTCCTGGTGAAGACACTGCACAGACAGTGGAAATGACAACTAAAAATATAGAGTATTACATAGATTTAGTTGATAAAACAGCAGCAGAGTTTGAGAGTATTGACTCCAATTTTGAAAGTCCTATTGTGGGTAAAATGCTATCAAACAGCATCACACACTACAGAGAATTAATTTGTGAAAGGAAGAGTCAATCAATGCTGCATACTTCTCTGTTGTCTTATTTTAAGAAGTTGCCACAACCACCCCAAACTTCCAGCAACCACCTCTCTGATCAGTCAGCAGCCATCAACATCAAAGCAAGCCCCCTCACAACAGCAAAAAGATATGACTTGCTGAAGGTTCAGATGATGATTAGCATTTTTTAGCAATAAAATAGTTATAATTAAGTTGTGTACACTGTTTTTTTAGATATAATGCTACTGCACACTTAAAAGACTGCAATATAGTATAAACACAATTTTTATATGCACTGGGAAACCAAAAGAACTTCACTTGACTCACTTTATTGTGATATTTACCATTTTACCCTGGCCTGGTGCCAAACCCACAATATCTCTGAGGTATGCCTATATTCATTCCACTCATTCTTTTCATTGCTTTAGGTGATTTCAAATCTTAGAAACTCTATAATTTACAATCTGCTTAGATTTTAGCACAGTACAATAGATGCCTGATATAGTAGTGGTCACAAAAAATCTGTAAATACTAAATAAATACTCTGCCTGCTTAAGTAATACCTGAAACTTAATTATGGAATAGAACACATATTTCTATGAGTATTATAAGATAATTCTGTACTGAGAGGAAATACTGCATGATGGCTATGAAATAAAATTCTAAAATCAGACAATCCCAAGTTTAAAACCAGGCTCTGCTATTTCTTAGCTATGTAACCGATTAAGTTACCTACTATCAATGAAACTTTCTTTAGTTCCCTATCTGTAAAATGATAATGGTGATATTTCATAAAATTTTTGTGAGAATTGAAAACATTGTAGAAAAAGAACTGAGTGCTAGACCTAACATATTTTATGTATTCAGTAAAAGTTTTCTATTTCTTATTTTATGCCAAATTTCTGAAAAATATTATTTTGTGTGTGTTTTGAGTTAATTTCATTTTAAGGCAGACAATTTGGTATTATAAAAGAAATATCTATTCCATGTGCTGAAAGCAAAGATTTGCTTAGAGGGCAAGAGGAAAAAGTAAGAGTGGAAAGAAATTTCCCCCCTTGCATTTGTGCCTGAAGAGATTTATTTCTTTGTAAGGAATAAAAAATAAATTTAAAAAAAAGCATGAAGTCATTTTTCTCCTATAAGACCCATAAGTGAATAAAAAGAATTCTTTCTTCTGGTTCTGTTCACTATAGGCATAGAGTATATCAGTTACATCATGATCTGATTAAAAACACACTAACCTCTAAGACAGAAAAGATTTGTCTTGTTCAAAAACCAAAAGACAAATGAAAGTACTTAACATAGAAATAATTAATGGGGATCATTGAGTTGACCACAAGGTTTTAAGAAGGAAGATTAGGAGTTTTATTTTTAACTACTAGGAGTGAAAATAGAAACTAAAAAAAAAAAAAAAATTACACCCCTAACTGACCTTAAGTAATTGAAAGGACCTGCTGCTTAATTCCTTTTTGTCACTTACTCCCAAGGGCCTCCATCTCCAAGCCTTCAGCGCAAGGGCAATTTTCTGTTAAAATCTATCTGGGAAGAAAAGATTGCTTTGTTCCTGGATTGTGTCTTGCCTGTCACAGCATGGGGGTTTGTTTTCATGCCAGGGCTCAGCAAACACCTGAAAAGAGAATGTCTTTGGGAAGAGCTGACATCCCAAATTATGAGGCTGTAAGCTCTTTCCTACACCAATCTCTGCACTAAAGTCAGCCAATGACTCAAAACAAACTTTTCCAAACACTGTTTTTCTCATTACTGTCTCTGCTGGGGAGCTCTATTCTTCAGTAATATGACCTTCTTGTTCAAAGCTTCCAGTCAATTCCCCAGTTAAGTGTTGTCTCTCTGGAATTGAGAACACTGTTGAAATTTCAAAGACTGACATTTTTGAACACCTGGGTAAGAAGCTCCTGGTGAGATAAAACAGAAAAATAATAGAGTGGGCTCATCAATATACTGCAAACCTTTGGTATTCAGAAGGACACACAGTAATTAAAAAGGAATAACAGCTTAATACTTTTGGTCAAGGTTTCTAGCTGATGGCTAAATATACTCCTCTTAATGTGAAAAGCCCAGCTAAGGAGAACTTTTTTAGTCTCCAAAGATTTCATGCTCTTCTATCTTTATAACTAGAGATAGGAGAGGCTCAGTTATGGTTGAGATTTCTCCTTTTCAAGATAGAAAATGTTCAATAACAGAATAAAATTTTGCAGTTGCTCTAAATTTTATATCACTGCATGTCTACCTCAAAGAGAAAAAAAAAAAAAACAGGGCTGGCCTTCAGAAATCCCAGTTGCATGATTATCAAAGGAGCTTCCTTGCAGAAACAATGACAAGAAATTCAAGTCAGACAAACACAAGTGTCAGAAGCAATTCTCTCTCCTGGTCACATAGCATGTGGAATGCCATATTTCAGAGGAAAAGCTAGCAGGCTTCTACCAACACAAGATAAGAAACTAGAAAAACTCAACATACAACAGAAGCATTTTCTTCCTGAAGGGAACAGCAGCACATACATATATAAATAACTAAGAAAATAATGAAAAGGAGCAATCAATGTAAGTAAAACTCAATGAGAAAGATGGAGTCCAATTACCGAGAATGGAGTGAGGTCACATCTAGACTTTGAGGGAGTGGCATTTTCAAAAAGTAAGATAAGCTCATTCAAGATGGAACAAGGGAAGATGGGAAAACAAGCTAATTGTTCATCAGCAGGTAAATAAATAAAGAAAATGTCCATAAAGAAAATGTAATATTCCATTGTGTATTGTGTATATACATACATATATATGTATATATATAATCAATACACAATATTGTATATGTATACAATATATACATGCACATATATACACATATATGTATATAGTACACATACAATACACAATATTATATATATTACACAATGGAATATTATTCAATCTTTAAAAAGAAGGAAATCCCATCATTTGCAACAGCATTGATAAACCTGGAGACTTCATGCCAAGTGAAATAAGTGAGACACAGAAAGACAAATACTCCATGACGTAGTTATATGCAGAATCTAAAAAAAAAATCAAACTTTTAGAAGCAGAAAATAGAATGGTGGTTGCCAGGTTCATGACACTAGGGATGCTGGGAATTATTGCAGGAAGCATAAAGGGAATGGGGCTAATTAGGCTAGTTCTAGATAATATTGGCTGAAGAGTCGTTTCCAATTGTACCACCAGGCTTCATTCTCATTGAGCCTGGTTCTGGATAGGCCTGAATTAGCAGTAGTAGAATGCCTTGCATCAATCTTTCTCTCCACCCTCTTCTTTCCCCTGGAATCCATCACTAGTGAATCATTGGGTAGAGTGCTTTTTGTCATTTTTCACAATTCAGCTGAATGTTTTTGTGTAAAATGACAGCTCGAGAATTATTTATAAAATGGAGATACCCTATCTACCTCTCAAAATTGTTGTGAAAGAAAAATGTGATAATTCATGTATGGTTTATAATTATGGTGTCTGATAATACTATGCACTCATTATACAGCAGTTGTAATAGTCAAAATGATAATAATGATTATGAAGCATAAACATCTTTCTCTCCCTTAGCTTATAATTAAAGTACTCAAAGGAACATAAAAATATAGAGAATCCTACAACAGCAATGGAAAAATAGACAAAAGTATGATCCAGTAGACAGATATTTCTGCTAGTTATGTTGCAAACAACTAACTCACAAAGTCATTATGCAGAAAGCAGTACAATGCCACAGGTGGTGAATAGAAAATATATTTGCAAACTGTCATGAATATCCCTTTATCCCAAGGAAAAAAACTGAAGGCAAATGAAGACTGTGAGAAATATGGAGAGCCTTCCAGTTAATGCCACTTTTCCCACTGCTGAACAACACACAAAAGCAATTATTCTGGGTGATGTAAGGAGAAGTCAGCAGGTGGGGAAACTTCTATTGCAGTAGCTTCAAGAAGGAATTTATTCACAGCCTCACCTAAACCAGTGATTCTCAAGCCTGCCTGCATGGTAAAATCATTTAGGACCTTTAAGAAATACTGATGGCTGGGTCCTTTTCCCCAGAGATTCTGATTTAATTGGTGTAACCAAGTTCTGAGAACCATTGAATGTGAACTGTAGGCCAAGATGAATTAAAACCTAGAAGCAGAAGTTTGGCTCCTCATGCAACAGCTTCATCATCACAGAAAAGAAACTCTGCAGTTCATCCATGATGCTGGCTCCCTCTCTACTCCCTCAGGCAACAGGATCAATGGATGGCTGACTGCAGCCTTCTATGGAGCAGGATGTGAGGGGATTCCAAGAGCACGACAAGGCACCAGTCCAACAACTTTGAATTTGATCAGGTTTCAGGCTGTGGGAGAGCTCGCCTGAAAAACAAGTGAACACAGCAAAGCCAGCAGAGCTTATTAAAAAAAATCCATCATGAATAGAAAGAGAATAGCATACTCAAGAAGATAAGAAATAAACTATTTTTGAAAAGTAAAACAGGACATTTTTAAAGTGTTTTGTACATTAATAAAATTTCAAGAAAGTGCAAAGTCTATAATAATGAACAGGAAGTAACAAGCAGAATAAAGTAGCAAAGAGTACTTTATAAAATTCACTGTGCAAAAGTGGGTAGCATCGTTGTTCCAGTTCTCAGCTATACTTAACTATTTGTTTATTAAACCAAATATATTATCAGTGACAGAGTTTTTCAAGGAAGAGGTTGTGACTGAAAAGTTATAGCACTCAAAATGATTGATCAAATGTGGAAGCTTAGAGAAGACATTCTCACAAATGCAAACCATCAAAAAAATATATGACCTGAGAACCTATGCAAAAAATACATATAAGTAAAAAACAAAGATTAAAAAGAGTCTCTACAACATCATCCTGCCAGCCAAGAGACATAAAAAATAATAATTATAAATGGTACAAAATTCTAGACTGTAGTGCCATAAATGAAGAAATGGAGAGGGAAAGTTGTTAGGAAATGAAACTATACCATTGTTTTCATATTACATAGGGAAGAACCTGGATATTACTTGTGTTAATATTAAGTATTAAAGGAATAGATACATTAAAATGGACATTTACCTTCTAACTAAAAGAAGATAGTATAAGACATGTTATCTTTAATGGAATAGTAGGATCATAAAAAAGTTTTAGAAACAGTGACAGAAATGACATCAAATATATTAATTATCTCATCCAATCTCATTAAAAAATTAAGTCTCTCATAAATGCATATATGCTTGTACATAAGAGATACAACCAAGATAGAGTGACAAAGACTATAAGAATAAAAAAAAAAATGGGCAAAGATATTTCAAGCAACAGGAAAGAAACTGGAAGCAGGGGTGGAATATTAAGTCAGACAAAGTAGAATTCAAGCCAAAAAAAGCATAAAAACTTCAATTACGTTTTTGATAATGGATCCATCCATCCATTTTGGATATAATCCAAAATGGGAATATATATCAACCATGGACATTTAAGCACCACATAGCACAGCATCAAATCAAAGCAAAAATTATTAGAAACAAATGGAAACACAGAGGAAACTAAAATAGTAGTGGGAGACTTTAACTTCTTGTACTTGATTAATCAAGTAGTTTGTGTGTGTGTGTGTGTCTGTGTGTGTGAAGAGGGAGAGAATAAGGATATAAATATTATAAGGTTTATTCCACTTGCCTCTAAACAAAGAAAAATATTTAACAAAGTTGAAAATGGCAATACCAGCAACAGAGAGTCAAGATCAGAAATACAGTCACCTATACCCATACCCAATAAAATAGAAACTGATGAGGCATACATCTTTCAGCACATATTTTTATACATGAAGAAATTAAACACAGTTTAGCATCGCTGTGGTGTTGAAGTACTTGAGAAAATATGTCCATATCCATGTGTGCAATATCCTTTTAATAAATTGTATTTTATTCCTTAAAAAAAAAATGGTGCAGTGGTGGTGGCAGAGAATAAAAGAGGAACACCACTCCCAGAAAATATGCTATGTGTATAGTATGATGAGACAAATGTCACTGAGGTGTCTTGACCTCTCATTTTTCTCTCCAGGTTCGTGAGTACCATGCTTATTCATATCACCTCTGTGTTTGTTAGCAGAGCTAAATGACACTACGTTTCCTTTCCTTTCTCCCCACACACCAATGTCAATGTGACCCTGGAAAATGAGATCTCCAACTATAATGTAACTGTTCAAAGCAACCTACTATACTACTTATTGTGGCCTTTTAGCATTTTTTCAGTGAAGTCACAATAAACCCCTTCTATTTGGGGGGGAATACTTATTTCCCTCTATAAATTGCCACATAATTAGCACAAGATCATGCAAGCACTTACCTATAGTAACAGTGTTTTTTTTAATTTTGAATTTAAAACGTTTAAGGTAAGGAGTGCCTGTGTGGCTCAACCTGTTAAGCATCAGCCTTCAGCTCAGGTCATGATCCCAGGGTCCTGGGATCGAGCCTCACATTGGACTCCCTGCCCAGCAGCAGCTCCCTCTCCCTCTGATGCTCTCTCGTGTTCACTCCTTCACTCTCTCTCTCAAATGAATAAATAAAATCTTTTAAAAAACTGTTTAAGATAAAATAAATTTCCAGGGACTAGAATTTGAATTATTTATAAAAGAGATAAAGTTAATGCTTTAACTATTTTTAATAACTTTTAAATCTGAGTTTGAGTTTAAAATAAATTTTAAATTGAAATACATTGTCTCTTTTTTTGTTTCCTAAAGTAATTTTTAAATTTAATTTAATTTAAATAAATTAATTAACATATAGTGTATTATTAGTTTCAGAGGTAGAGTTCAGTTATTCATCAGTTAGAAATATATTTTCTTGGGACACTTGTGTGGCTCAGTCAGTTAAGTGTCTGCCTTTGGCTCACATCATGATCCCGGGGTTCTAGGATTGAGCCCTGCATTGGGCTCCATACTCAGCAGGGAGTCTGCTTCTCCCTCTTCCTCTGGCCCTCCCGCCTCATTTGTGGTCTCTCTCTCTCTCGCTCACTCTCTCTCTCAAATAAATAAGTAAAAGAAGTATATTTTCTTAAATATTTAATGACAACACAGAACTAGGACACTGATACTACTGTACAATTTTTTTCGATGAATTCTTGCACAATAAATTTTTAAAATTTCTCATATTCTGCTCCTTTCATCTCATCAATAATCCTATGAGACAGATAAGAAAGATATAATCCTATTTTGCAAGAAATAGGACAAAGCCACCTAGAAGCAATTACCTCCTCCAATACATAATATCTTGTAGAATCTGGTCTAGCTGGAATGAATTGCACAGTTTTATTGTGGTTGGGCAAGTGGCATGGACAATAAAAAAAGAGAGAGAGAGAGAGAAAGGGAACTAAGATTATTTGAATGCCTGCTCTGAGACACCATTTGTTGAAACAAATAAAAGTAAAGTCAACACTGTTATTTAGTACAGCTAGAGAATGTGGGGTTTAGTTACTTAAACATTCTGATTATAAAAATAATCTAAATAGGGCGCCTGGGTGGCTCAGTTGGTTAAGCGACTGCCTTCGGCTCAGGTCATGATCCTGGAGTCCCGGGATCGAGTCCCACATCGGGCTCCCTGCTCAGCGGGGAGTCTGCTTCTCCCTCTGACCCTCTTCCCTCTCGTGCTCTCTCTCATTCTCTCTCAAATAAATAAATAAAATCTTTAAAAAAAAATAATAATCTAAATATTTGTCAGTTGGCAATCAAGAAGAGGATTGCAATCATCGTAAGATAGGTACCATCTGAACAAAAGGATGGGTTACAAAAATCAAGAATAAAACACTATGGATAAGGCAAAATGGCAGAGGAGTAGGAGACTTAAATTTCATCTGCTCCAAGGAATTCAGCTAGATATCAAACCATTCAGAACACCTACAAATTAAACAGGATATTGAAGAAAAGAATAGCAGCAATTCTATGAACAGAAAAGCAACGACTTTCTGGAAGTGTATATTTTTCTGGGGTCATTGTTGCCCTTTTGGCATTTTGTTCCCTCATTCATCTATTCTCCTCTGGACAAATGACAATATAGAAAAACACACCTAAAAAAAAGAACAAGAGGCAGTATTGACTGCCCGAGACCTAATCAACACATAGTAAGGTGTTGTGGCTAGATTTCAGAATGACAATTATAAAGATACTAGCTGGGCCTGAAAAAGGCATGGAAGATACTAGAGCATCCCTTTCTGGAGAAATAAAAGAATTAAAATCTAACCAAGGTGAAATCAAAAAGGCTATTAATGAGGTGCAGAGAGAGAATGAGGCAGAAGAGAGAATTAGTGATACAGAAGACCAAATGATGGAAAATAAAGAAGCTGAGAAAAAGAGAGATAAACAACTACAGGATAATGAGGGGAGATTTCGAGAGATAAGAGATACCATAAAGGAAACAGCATTAGAATAATTGACATCCCAGAAGAAGAAAGAGAGAGGGGGGCAGAAGGTATATTGGAGCAAATTATAGCAGGGAAATTCCCTAATTTGGGGAAGGAAACAGGGATCAAAGTCCAGGAGGCATAGACAACCCCACTCAAAATCAATAATAATAGGTCAACACCCCGACATGTAGCAGTAAAACTCACAAGTCTCAGAGACAAAGAGAAAATCCTGAAAGCAGCTCGGGACAAGAGGTCTGTAACCTACAAGGGCAGAAACATTAGATTGGCAGCAGACCTATCCACAGACACCTGGCAGGCCAAAAAGGATTGGCATGATATATTCAGACACTACACGAGAAAAGCATGCAGCCAAAACTACTATATCCAGCTAAGCTGTCATTGAAAATAGAAGGAGAGATTAAAAAGCTTCCAGGACAAACAAAAACTAAAGGAATTTGCAAACACAAAACCAGCCCTACAAGAAATCTTGAAGGGGGTCCTCTAAGCAAAGAGAGAGCCTAAAAGCAACATAGACCAGAAAGGAACAGAGACAATATACAGTAACAGTCACCTTACAGGCAATACAATGGCACTAAATTCATATCTTTCCATAGTTACCCTGAATGTAAATGGGCTCAATGCCCCAATCAAAAGACACAGGCTATCAGATTGGATAAAACAAACAAGACCCATCGATATGCTGTCTGCAAAAGACTCATTTTAGACCCAAAGACACCCCCAGATTTAAAGTGAGGGGGTGGAAAACCATTTCCCATGCTAATGGACATCAAAAGAAAGCTGGGGTGGCAATCCTTATATCAGACAAATTAGATTTTAAACCGAAGACTGCAATAAGAGATGAGGAAGGATACTGTATCATACTTAAAGAGTCTATCCAACAAGAAGATCTAACAATTGTAAATATCTATGCCCCTAACATGGGAGCAGCCAATTATATAAGCCAATTAATAACAAAATCAAAGAAACACATTGACAATAATACAGTAATAGTAGGAGACTTTAACAACCTCTCACTGGAAAGTACAGATCATCTAAGCAAAGCTCAACAAGGAAATAAAGGCTTTAAATGACATACTGGACCAGATGGACTTCACAGATATATTCAGAACATTCCAACCTAAAGCAACAGAATACACATTCTTTAGTGCACATGGAACATTCTCCAGGATAGATCACATCCTAGGTCATAAATCAGGTCTCAACCAGTACCAAAAGATTGGGATTATTCCCTGCATATTTTCCGACCATAATGCTTTGAAACTAGAACTCAATCACAAGAGGAAAGTTGGAAAGTAGTCAAATACATGGAAGCTGAAGAGCATCCTACTAAAGAATGAATAGGTCAACCAGGAAATTAAAAAGGTATTTTAAAAATTCATGGACACAAATGAAAAAGGAAACAAAACTGTTCAAAATCTTTGGGATGCAGCAAAGGCAGTCCTAAGTGGAAAGTATATAGCAATACAAGCCTTCCTCAAGAAACAAGAAAGGTCTCAAATACACAACCTAACACTACTACCTCTAAAGGAGCTGGAGAAAGAACAGCAAATAAAGCCTAAACCCAGCAGGAAAAGAGAAATAATAAAGAACAGAGCAGAAATCAATGAAATAGAAACCAAAAGAACAATAGAACAGATCAACGAAACTAGGAGCTGTTTCTTTGAAAGAATTAACAAGATTGATAAATCCCTGGCCAGACTTAACAAAAAGAAAAGAGAAAAGACCCAAATAAATAAAATCATGAATGAAAGAGGAGAGATCACAACCAACACCAAAGATATACAAACAATTATAAGAACATATTATGAGCAAGTATATGCCAGCAAATTAGATAATCTGGAAGAAATGGATGTATTCCTAGAGACGTATAAACTAACAAAACTGAACCTGGAAGAAATAGAAAACCTGAACAGACCCATAACCAGTAAGGAAATTGAAGCAGTAATCAAAAATCTTCCAACAAAAGCCCAGGGCCAGATGGCTTCCCAGGAGAATTCCACCAAACATTTAAAGAAGAATTAATACCTATTCTTCTGAAACACTTCCAAAAAATAGAAATAGAAGGAAAACTTCCAAACTCATTTTATGAGGCCAGCATTACCTTGATCCCAAAACCAGACAAAGACCCCATCAAAAAGGAAAACTACAGACCAATATCCCTGCTGAACATGGATGCAAAAATTCTCACCAAAATATTAGCCAATAGGATCCAACAGTACATTAAAAGGATTCTTCACCATGACCAAGTGGGATTTATTCCTGGGCTGCAAGGCTGGTTCAACATCCACAAATCAATCAACGTGATACAGCACATTAACAAAAGAAAGAACAAGAATCATATGATCCTCTCAATAGGGGCAGAAAAAGCATTTGACAAAGTACAGCATCCTTTCTTGATCAAAACTCTTCAGAATATAGCAATAAAGGGTACATATCTCAATATCATAAAAGCCATCTCTGAAAAACCCACAGTGAATATCATTCTCAATGGGGAAAAACTGAGAGCCTTCCCCCTAAGGTCAGGAACATGGCAGGGATGTCCACTATCACCACTGCTATTCAACATAGTATTAGAAGTCCTAGCCACAGCAATCAGACAACAAAAAGAAATCAAAGGCATCTAAATCAGCAAAGAAGAAGTCAAACTCTCACTCTTTGCAGATGATATGATACTGTATGTGGAAAACCCAAAAGACTCCACCCCAAAACTGCTAGAACTCATACAGGAATTCAGTCAAGTGGCAAGATATAAAATCAATGCACAGAAATCAGTTGCATTCCTATACACCAACAACAAGACAGAAGAAAGAGAAATGAAGGAGTCGAATCCCATTTACATTTGCACCTCAAACCATAAGATACCTAGGAATAAATTTAACCAAAGAGGCAAAGGATCTGAACTCAGAAAACTATAAAATACTCATGAAAGAGATTGAGGAAGACACAAAGAAATAGAAAAACATTCCATGCTCATGGACTGGAAGAACAAATATTGTGAAGATGTCAATGCTACCTAGAGCAATCTACACATTCAAAGCAATCCCCATCAAAATACCATCCACTTTTTTCAAAGAAATGGAACAAATAATCCTAAAATTTGTATGGAACGAGAAAAGACCCTGAATAGCCAGAGGAATGTTGAAAAAGAAAAGCAAAGCTGGCAGCATCACAATTCCAGACTTCCAACTCTATTACAAAGCTGTCATCATCAAGACAGTATGGTACTGGCACAAAAACAGACACATAGATCAATAGAACAGAATAGAGAGCCCAGAAATGGACCCTCAACTCTATGGTCAACTCATCTTTGACAAAGCAGGAAAGAATGTCCAATGGCAAAAAGACAGTCTCTTCAACAAATGGTGTTGGGAAAATTGGACAGCCACATGCAGAAGAATGAAACTGGACCATTTCCTTACACCACACACAAAACTAGACTCCAAATGGTTGAAAGACCTAAATGTGAGACAGGAGTCCATCAACATCCTAAAGGAGAACACAGGCAGCAATCTCTTCGACCTCAGCTGCAGCAACTTCTTCCTAGAAACATCACCAAAGGCAAGGGAAGCAAGGGCAAAAATGAACTACTGGGACCTCATCAAGATCAAAAGCTTTTGTACAGCAAAAGAAACAGTTAACAAAACCAAAAGACAACCAAAAGAATGGGAGAAGATATTTGCAAATGACATATCAGATAAAAGGCTAGTATCCAAAATCTATAAAGAACTTCTTAAACTCAACACCCAAAGAACAAATAATCCAATCAAGAAATGGGCAGAAGACATGAACAGACATTTTTCCAAAGAAGACATCCAAACGGCCAACAGGCACATGAAAAAGTGCTCAACATCGCTCAGCATCAGGGAAATCCAAATCAAAACCTCAATGAGATACCACCTCACACCAGTCAGAATGGCTAAAATTAACATGTCAGGAAACGACAGATGTTGGCAGGGATGCAGAGAAAGGGGAACCCTCCTACACTGTTGGTGGGAATGCAAGCTGGTGCAGCCACTCTGGAAAAGAGTATGGAGATTCCTCAAAAAGTTGAAAATAGAGCTACCATACAATCCAGCAATTGCACTACTGGGTATTTACCCCAAAGATACAAATGTACGGATCCGAAGGGGTACGTGCACCCCAATGTTTATAGCAGCAATGTCCACAATAGCCAAACTGTGGAAAGAGCCAAGATGTCCATCGACAGATGAGTGGATAAAGAAGAAGTGGTATATATACACAATGGAATATTATGCAGCCATCAAAAGGAATGAGACCTTGCCATTTGCAACAACGTGGATGGAACTGGAGGGTGTTATGCTGAGCGAAATAAGTCAATCAGAGAAAGACATGTATCATATGACCTCACTGATATGAGGAATTCTTAATCTCAGGAAACAAACTGAGGGTTGCTGGAGTGGGGGGGGTGGGAGGGATGGGGTGGCTGGGTGAGAGACATTGGGGAGGGTATGTGCTATGGTGAGCGCTGTGAATTGTGCAAGACTGTTGAATCATAGATCTGTACCTCTGAAACAAATAATGCAATATATGTTAAGAAAAAAAAAAAGAAGAAAATAGCAGGAGGGAAAGAATTGAAGGGGGTAACTGGTGAGGTTAATGAACCATGAGAGAAGATGGACTCTGAAAAACAAACTGATGGTTCTAGAGGGGAGGGGGTGGGGGATGGTTAGCCTGGTGATGGGTATTAAAGAGGGCACATTCTGCATGGAGCACTGGGTGTTATGCACAAACAATGAATCATGGAACACTACATCAGAAACTAATGATGTAATGTATGGTGATTAACATAACATAAAATATTTTAAAGAAAAAAAAACTAGTCTCTGGTGAGAGATATTAGGAAGGTGATTGTATATATCAGGTAAGACTTGGCTAGAAGGCATATTGAGTGAATTTTCTGAGGTGATGAAATTGTCCTATATTCTGATTGAGGTGATAGTTTCATCAGTGTCTGCATTTATCAAACTCACCAAATTGTATACTTATATTCTATGTGTTATGATGTACATAAATTTTGCTTCAATGAAAAAATGTTTAAATATAGAATGAACAGCTTTATGAGTTTTAGCTTACTTTTCCAATCCATATCATTCTAGACACAGAGCTTTCCTTAATGTAACAACCCCTGTAGACCATGCCTTTGTAGATCTCCTAAATTTTTAGTATTAGGCAGTAAATGAGGTAATCAAAGGCAGGGGAGAAGGAGGTGAATAGAAATTAATAATAAATATATATATAATTATTAGGAAAAAATTAGCGAAAGAAATGAAGATCATTACACCAAAAACTCTAAGACATAGACAAAAAAATTGAAAACACAAATATATGAAAATATATCTTTTGTTCATGGATCAGATGACTTAATATTGCTACAATGTCCATACTAACAAAAGCCATCTATAGATTCAATGCAATCCCTATAAAAATTCCAAAGGCATTTTTCACATAAGTATAAAAAACAATCCTAAAATTCACATAGAACACAAAAGACTCCAAATAGCCAAAGGAATTTTGAGAAAGAATAAAGCCAGAAGCCTCACACTTCCTTGTTTCAAACTATACTACAAAGTGATATAATCAAAACAGAATGGTACTGGCATAAAAATAGACACACAGATTAATGGAACATAATCCAGAGCCCAGAAATAAACCGACACATATATGGTCAACTAATATTTGACAAGGAAGCCAAGATATTCAATGAGGAAAAGTTGGTCTCTTCAATAAATAGCATTGACAAAACAGAATATTCACATGGAATAGAATAAAACTGGGCCCCTCTCATACACCACTCAAAAAATTAGCTCAAAATCGATTAAAAACTTAAACATAAGATCTCAAACCTTAAAAATCCTAAAATAAAAGATAGGGGAAAGGCTCTTTGACATTGGTATTGGCAATGATATTTTCGATGTGACAACAAAAGCACAAGCAACAAAGGCAAAAATAAACAAGTGGTACATCAAACTATTAACACTTCTGCACAGAAAAGGAGTCAACAAAATGAAAAGGCAAACTATGGAATGGGAGAATATATTTGCAAATTATATATCTTAAAAGGAATTAATATCCAAAATATATAAGGAACTCATGTAACTCAATGACAGAAATTAAAATAATAATAATGCTCCAGTTTAGAAGTGGACAAAGGATCTGAATTGACATTTTTCCAAAGAAAACATACATATGGCCAACAAGTACACGAAAAGGTGTTCAATATCACTCATAATCAGGGAAACGCAAATCAAAACTGCAATAAGATATCTCCTCAAACCTGTTAGAATGGCTATTATCAAACACACAAGAAATCACTAATGTCGGTGAAAATGTGGAATAAGGGAATGTTGGTGCACTCTTTTTGGGCATGTAGACTGGCGTGGCTACCATGGAAAATAGTATGGAAGTCCCTCAAAAAATTAAAAATATAACTACCCTATTATCAGTAATTGCACTATTTTACCAAAAAAAATAAAAATGCTGATTTTAAAAGATACATGTTTATTGCAGCATCTTTTACAATAGCCAAGATATGGAGGCAATGGGGGTTATCCATCAATAGATGAATGAATAAAGAAGATGTGTTACATATACATATGATGGAATATTATTTAGTCATAAAAAGAAGGAAATCTTGCCATTTATGACAACATGGGTGGAACTTGAGTTCATTATGCTAAATAAAATAAATTAAACAGAGAAAGACAAATATCAAATAATCTCACCTATATGTGGAATCCAAAAAAGCCAAATTCATAAAAAGAGTTGTTTCCACAAGCAAGGGGGTGGGAGAAATGGAAAGATATTGGTCAAAGTGTACAATTTTTCAGTTACAAGAGAAATAAATTCTGGGGATCTAATGTACAGCATGGTGACTATAATTGACAATACAGTATTGTGCACTTGAAAGGTGCTATGAGAGTAAATTGTAAATGTTTTCATCACAAAAGAATTGTAATCAAGTAAAGTGATGAAGGTGCTAACTAACTCTATTGCAGTAATTATTTTACAATATAAAATCATATCAAATTATCAGTTATAAGGTTGTACATCTTAAACTTGCACAGTGTTAAATGTCAATTACTGAGCGTTTTTTTTAGTTTCAAGTTTTTATTTAAATTCCAGTTAGTTAACATACAGTGTAATATTAGTTCCAGGTATAGAATTTAGTTATTCATCACATATATATAACACCTAGTGCTCATCACAACCAGTGCCCTCCTTAATATTCATCACCCATTTAACACATCCCCCCACCCACCTCCCCTCTAGCAATCCTCAGTTTGTTCTCTGTAGCTGAGTCTGTTTTATGCTTTGCCTCTCTCTTTTTCCCCATCCTCATTTATTTTCTTTCTTAAATGTCAATTACTTCTTTTTAAATTAATTTTGTATTTAAATTCAATTAGCCATCATTAGTTTCAGATGTAGTGTTCAACAATCCATCAGTTGTGTATAACACCCAGTGCTCATTACATCATGTGCCCTCCTTGTCAATTATTTCTTAATAAAGCTGGAAAAAATAAATGATTAAATGAATGACTCAAGATACATGAGCAGCTGGAACAACATCATAACCAAGCCAGAAGCATGAAAACTAATAAATACATTCATATCCAACTTTCCATGTACATTCTCATGCCATCTATCTGCTTAGAATGTTTTCTCACTACTCTCTTTGTTGGTCCAAATCCACCCAGAAATAGTCACTTGTGGTTCCAACATCAAGGAGTAAGATACCTGGGAAGTAACTTAAAGAGTTCAAGGGCAGTGGCAAGCTCCCCTGCACTGTATGTGCATCATTTTAAAGTTTAAGCTTTTTAATTTGTTGATGTGGTAGAGATGAGACTACAGTATTGTCTCAAGCAGAGGAGTTATTATTGAAAAGTGTTCTGTCTTGCTAAGCTGCCTGTCTCCTGGTGCTTTGGATGGAGAATGGGCTTTTGTTTGGGGTTTTTGTCTGCACCTGCTGACATTTCTGGGTTGCCCATTTCTTCAGCCCCAAGTTCAGGATATATGAGGCAGAAAGGGAGCCCAGGCAACTCACCATCATATCATTCCTTGGGGCATGAGATCCATTACCTGTCTGCTTTCATCTCCACATCCTTCCAAGCTTTCTTATATTTGTTTTCTATTTAATGTCCAGGATTTTTAGTTGTACTTAGCATAAGAACTATGGAAAAGTACTACACCATCTTCCTGGAAGCAGTCTCCCCTGTGTATACTTTGTTATACTCTTTATCACTCTAAATTGTTATTCTTTGCTTTTCTATATCTCCCATATTAAGTACGTATTGCCATAATACTACTGTGGGACAAACCACATCAAAACTCAACGATTAAAAACTATATGCCTTTATTTGCTCATGAGTCTTTGAGTTGGTGATTTGGAATGGACAGTTCCTCTGGACTTAGCTGGTCTCATTTGCATGATTGATAATTGACCACTTGTCAGCTAGGATTACTTGGTTCTGTTCCACATGCTTTTATATCCTTCTAGGAGGCTCACCCTGATTCAGGTTCACAGTTGAAGGAAAAGGTACAAAAATGGAAGAAAAGGTTGCAAATCCTTTTTCAAGCCTCAGGTACCTCACATCAGCTAAAATGCATGAATAGAGAGAACAAACCCGTGGTTGGGGGTGGGGAGTAAAAGAGAGGAGTGTAATAGGTCAAGGGCATTAGGAGGTACAGACTTCCAGGTATGAAATAAATAACCATGGAGATGAAAAGTGCAGCATGGAGAATATAGTCAATATTATTGTAATAATGTATGGTAACTTATCATGGTAAGCATTGTGTAATGTATAGAATTGTCAAATCACTATGTTGTGCACCTGAAACTAATATAACATTGTACATCAGCTATATTTCAATAATAAACATTTTTTAATAAAATAAAATGCCATTGGTCAAAGCAAGTCACATGGCCAAACTCAGAATCAAAGTGCATAGAAATAGACTGCTTTCAGGGAGAAGAACTCAAAATCTCATGGCAAAGCTTACATATACAGATAGGATCAAGAATTGGGGTCATTCATCCCAACATGCACCCTCTTTAATACCCATCACCTGGTTACCCCATCCTCTACCCCCCTCCCTTCTGTAACCCTCAGTTTATGGCTAATTGAACATAATAAAAAAATGAATGAATAAATGAATATGCACATAAAAAAAGGAATTGGTGATCATTCACACAACTAGTCTACTACTCTCCCACCAAAAGTTAAGCTCCTTAAGAGCAAAGAGAGATATTTTGCCTTATGCAGCTATATACCTCAAATACTTAAAGTGCAAAAGGCTCAGAGTAAGTGCTCATTAAATGTTAGAATGAATGAATGGATAAATGAATGATTGACTAGCAGTCTTTCGATATACTTGCCAACCATTTGGAGATGGAAAGGCAGACTTCCTTGGTCTCTTGAACTCATCTTTAGATTTGAGTCTTTGGTATCTAGAGAGTTGCTAGTAATACACCTCCCATCAGGACATTTTCCAATTAGGATATCCTGGCAAACAATTTTTTTCAGGAATCTTAACTCTTCACAGCAAACTACTTTGTCTTGAATACAATTCACTAGCAAAAAGGTCTTGTCTGTACCAACAGTGAGCATTAGAAATTTCAAAGTACGCAACATTCCCCAACATAGCAAGATCAAACTCATTTTATATTAATCTGATCTTTTGCCTATAATGGAATGGAGACTTGCTACATTCACTGGGACTTGTCTATTTGGGATTGCAGATGGGCCTTAGCTCCTGAGCTAACTATTTCTCCAAGTATCCAACACTTTCTTCTCCCATTCTGGTTTCTTCCATGTTGCTCACAGCATAAAGAGTATTAATACCTTATAATGACTCTTATGCCTCAGTTGGAATCAAAGTTCGGTGTAAGTGCATATACTTAGACAATCCCTAGAGATGTCCATGAAGCTTTAACTGGAATGATGTAACCTAGATAAACCAACTTTCATCAGATAGACTTATACCGTGAATCCTAAAATTACAGCACTCATTTCTTTTAAGATTGTACAGACTGAAAATACAATTTATTTTGAGATGATTGTTGACATTCCCCATGATTGATATATAATATCTTCATGATGAAAACTATGGTATTTCATGATGCTCCCCTCCACTTCTGAAGTCAGTGCCACCTTGCTGTCCTACAAAATATCTCAACACCCTTGAAAAAAGAATTTACAATAACTCTTGAAACATCTAATTTCCTTTCCAAATATATTGGTATGTGGTAAAAGATACATAGCAAATTATGTCTCGAGGCGATTTGAAAAAGTTACATTTTGTTTTAAAAAAAATCAACTGTTGCTAAGAGAACTGGTCTTATGTTTAAATTTCAAGAAAGACCTAGAATAAAAAAATTAAAAAAAAACCTCATCCGATTGGATAGTTTCATAATGCACAAGGAAAGTAATATATTTTCTGTCTTCACTTCTGTAAAAGAAATAAAATAAATATGAAAAGGAAGAAAATGGAGAGAACAAGGAAAGATGTTTCCTTGTTTTCTCTTTCTACTTTTATATCTCCATGCTTAACTACTTCCAGCTATTTCTCCAAGTATCCAACAGTTTCTTCTCTCATTCTGGTCTCTTCCACATTGCTCAGAGCAATGTGGTACTAACTATATTTATAGTATTAATTATAAAACCCACCTGTTTTATATAATGAGAATGATTAATTAAATAAAAACCTGAACCAACAGCAAAACTTGAAGTAGTTACAAGAATCTGGTTCAGGAACTCATAATTATTGCAAAATTAAAAAAAAAATCTATTATGCACCAATGACCTGCAGGGATTTTCTTTCATTGACTTATCACTAAATATTTAATGAATAGCTATTATGAGTAAGGCATGCTGGATATAGTGAGACAATAAAAGGATTGTTCAGGGTCTAAAAAGTTCAGAGCAGCCATCAAAAGGAAGGAGATCTTGCCATTTGCAACGACGTGGATGGAACTGGAGGGTGTTATGCTGAGTGAAATAAGTCAATCAGAGAAAGACATGTATCACATGACCTCACTGATATGAGGAATTCTTAATCTCAGGAAACAAACTGAGTGTTACTGGAGTGGTTGGGGGTGGGAGGGATGGGGTGGCTGGGTGATAGACATTGGGGAGGGTATGTGCTACGGTGAGCGCTGTGAATTGTGCAAGACTGTTGAATCACAGATCTGTACTTCTGAAACAAATAACACAACATATTTTAAGAAAAAAGAAAAAGAAGAAGATAACAGGAGAGGAAGAAAAGGGGAGTATGTCAGAGGGGGAGACGAACCATGAGAGATGATGGACTCTGAAAAACAAACTGAGGGTTCTGGAGGGGAGGGGGGGATGGGTTAGCCTGGTGATGGGTATTGAGGAGGGCACGTTCTGCATGGAGCATTGGGTGTTATGAACAAACAATGAATCATGGAACACTGCACCAAAAACTAATGATGTAATATATGGTGATTAACATAACAATAAAAAATTTAAAAAAATAAAATAAAAATAAAAAGTTCAGAGCTACTAAAGAAGATAAAACAATGGAACTAGATAGATAGACAAATAGATACATAGATGATAAAGAAAAAGAGAGACAGAGACCATATAATGCAAGAGGAAAGAGAAAAAAATTTAAACAATAGAAAGTAAGTTCTATGGGTCATCAAGAGAGAAATTTCCCTGGCCACTCAAGGAAAGTTGTGGTTTATGATCCTAAAAGAGGTAAGAAGAAAGAGTGTAGATATTAGGTGGTGAGAAGTGCTCTAATTTTAGAGTGGCTAGAGGAAGTGAGATGGAGTAGAAAAATCAGGAAAGTTTGCAAAACAGAAAAGTGTGAAAATACCTAGGGAAAAAGAAGTGGTTCCATTTGGTAGGAGCACAGAGAACATGTGGAAAATACAAGAAACAAGATTAGCAATGTAATTCAAGGCAACTTGCATCCCAGAGGTGGAAAATTACATGGAAACCCAGCATCAAACAAATTTTAAATTAAACAGATATTTTGTTTCTCCTGCATATTAAATTTTTAGTGTAACAAATTCTAAACTTTTTCATAAACTAAGACTGTGAAAATAATCACCAAACACCAAAGCGTTTTTGAAAACAAGAATATATTTTACTGTATCCCCTATACTTTTCCATGTAGAATTCCAAAGAGCAATCCAAGGTTTTCTTCTGCCTAGATATTTAGATGATAAATTGAAATAATTTTCCAACCCCATTAGAAAATGCATATCCCAGGCCAGAGCAAATAGCAAAAGCTAAATAGAAAAATAAACACATATGCAACAAAAAGAGAAAGAGAGAAATCAATATTGATCTAGAAGCCAAGAAGTTATCTAAAGAATTTCTGGTTTACACTATATTTCACCCTGTTTTGAAAATTGGAAGAAAAAGTACTGTAGGCAACCAGAGCTATGCAGATATGTTTTTATTGCTGCCTCATTTGTTTTACCACCAGAGCCAGAGCAAAAAGACTGTAAACCTTTCCATGCAACCCTGATCTCTGGAAGGGTGTGTAAATGGAACTATAAAAAATGCACAGAAAGTTGATATCTGCCAGTCAGTCAAAATTGCTCCATTTCTGAAATTAAATGCCATGGCCTCTCCAAGAATGAGAGATGAGGGAATCAAAAAGCTGCTGCATTATTTCTGCAACAATAAGCCAGATGGTTTTAAAAGCCAAATGCTCCACACATGAGTAAGTCACTGCTCTAAATGAATTTCTTTGGGATCTGCAAAATGGAACTGTCCATACCATTGGAATATGTTCCACTGCACATCAACCTATGAATAAAATGCTTACCAGCTCATTCAACATTTTACCTAAAGAAAAATCGTAGTAGCAAAAGGTCCTAAACAACATGTTTAGAAAAAGCATAATGTAATCCTTAGCATGCACAGGGAATATAGAATCCCAAATCATGTATGACAAAAAATCTTCTCATTCAGGGAGGTAGGGACTGATAGGATGATAGCAGGTGTATTTAAATTAATTGCTCCTAATAACGTGAAAGCTGTGGAAGCAACACAGCTTTAATGAAGTACAAATTCTAGAGCTAAATTTAGTGAAGATATGGGGTCTATGAAATCCAAACAGAGCTAATCATCTGATTAAAAGATTCTCATCATTTCCAGTACCATAACTGCTGTTCCTGTGCCTCATTCACTGCTCCTAGAACTGCCTGTATATGATCTCCCAATCTGCCAATGCTGCCATAGCCCCTCAAGGAACAAAGAGCAATGGCCTTTTCTGTGTCACCCTTAGAGTTGTGTCATATTGGAAAAATGACACCTGGTAGCTCAGTTGGTTAAGTACCCAACTGTTGGTTTTGGCTCAGGTCATAATCTTAGCATTATGAGATCAAACCCCACATCGGGCTCCATGCTGAGTGTGGAGCCTGCTTAGGATTCTCTCTCACCCTCTCCCTCTGTTTTCTCTCTCTCTCTTTCTCTCTCTTTCTCTCTCTCTCTAAAAAAAAATGGCAAGGAACTAAGAGATACAGCTCTTAACATTTGTATTAATCTGTAGTAGTCAGGGTTCTCCAGAGAAACAGAACCAATAGAACATATAGAAGAGGAAATTTATTATGGGAATCAGCTCACACAATTATGAAGGCTGACATATGCCACAAAATGCTGTCTGCAAGCTGGAGAACCAGGGAAGCTGATGGTATAACTCCTAGTCCAAGGCTGAAGGCCTAAAAACCAGGAGCTCTGATGCCCAAGGGCAGGAGAAAAATAGCTCTCCTAAATCAGGAAGAGACAGTAAATTCACCCTCCTTTCATTTTTTTTTTTCTATTTGAGCCCTCAATGATGCCCACTCACATTGGTGATCTTCTTTACCTAGTCTAGTAAGAAATTCAAATGTTAATTTCTTCTGGAAACACCCTCACAGACACACCAGAAGTAATGTTTGCCAGCTATCTAGGCATCCCTTAGCCCACTGAGTTAACACAAAAATTAATCATCACAGCATTATTTTTTAAAATAAACAAAAACACACAAGGCCATTTTCCCTAAGAAATAATTTCAACACCCAGGTCTAAATGCTGTGCTCAGAAACCCTGTCTTTTCATTCCCCCAGAGAGTATACTGCCCTCCTTCAACAAAAGCGTTCATTCATATTTCCTGTTTCTTCAGTTTTCTATAGGACTATATTGCTTCCTTGTTGCTTCCAAAAGATTTATTTACTTCTACCACCACCACTGCCAATGGAGACTTGGTCATGCTTCTCTCCTCCCTCTGGCAAGGGGTAGCAAGCTTCTACCACAAGACCAGTTCCAGGCCTTTTCACCCAAGTGCCAGGACCAAGAAGAAGTGTAGGAAGCTCTTTGCTTCTTTCAATCCCCAGGCCTGCCTCATGTTTTGCCTTATTTGTGGAATGACTGCCAGTGGGAATGTCCAATTCCTTCATGGGAAAACTCATCACCACTTACAAGGATAGGACCATGCCCTCGGAGCTTTAAAAATTAATCACAAAATAATAAGACTTGGGAACATGTTTCTAGATAGGAATTACTGGCTTATTGTGTCTCATTTATGATCAATTATTTACACTCCATTAACTACATTTTAGTTAGACATCTCCCTGAAGGCATACGAGTTGGCTTTATCTCATCCATTAGTTTAACAAAGGTCCACCAAGTATCTATTGTGAACAAGGCCATCCCTGAGATGCTGAGGAAAGGAGGTAGATAACTATATGAAAAGTGTCCCTGCCTTCAAAGCACTCATAATTTGGTGGAGAAGATAAGACCTGTGCATGGAAAGACATATGGAATACAGGGTGGTGGGAAGTAAAGGAAAGCATGGGTAAAAGCTAACCTTACAAAAAAAGAAAATCAATCCTTAATGACCTCAGGCAAAGGCCTTCTAAAGTTAGTAGCATCCAGAAAGTCCTTATATTTCATTTTCCATCTTTGATATTAGAAAGAAACCAAAAAGCCTGATTTTCCTTCCTTCCTTCTTCCTTCCTTCCTTCCTTCTTTCTTTCTTCCTTCCTTCCCTCCTTCCTCTTTTCTTTTTCTTTTTCTTTCTTCTTTCTTTTCTTTCTTTCTTTCTTTCTTTCTTTCTTTCTTTCTTTCTTTCTTTCTTTCTTTCTTTCTTTCTTTCTTTCTTTCTTTCTTTCTTTCTTTCTTTCTTTCTTTCTTTCTTTCTTTCTTTCTTTTCTTTCCTTGGAAGTCAAGTAGTGATAGATGATAGGAAGAGGTGTACAAGGAAAGATCTGAAAAACCTTCATTAAAATACCCTGGACAGCTCTCTCTGAACCAGTTAATGCCTCTTCTTTAACCAAATTTGACTTTAATATGCAGAGGGAATGCAAGATAATTACACAGTAGAGTTTATGGAAATGGCAAAGTAAAAATTATTCTTTGCTTGCTTTTAGAGTAAATTCCATCTGATCATTACTGAAGGTGAATAGACAATTCCTCCAGGATGTTTAAAAGGTCTCTCTTCCTCCATTTCTCCAGGTCTGCCTTTCATCCTGTTTTTTCTCCTCTATGATTTAAATTAATACTAAATAAGCATACACTGAAAATAATAGGAAACTTTACAAAATCATTTCACTTCAAATATTTGAACATCTATGATAGAAATCCACTGTTTTCATTCACTTGATTTGATTGAGCTTAATGTATCAAAGTATAGAATAAATATAAGAATTAAAAAGCTCCGTGCTTGTAAGGGTGATTATTCCTATCTTTTCCATGGGGCTATTATGTTTAAATGGGTTCTTACTGATTTAATTTTTTCATGTATGAAACACTAACAGTACTTGGGAATTGTTTCACCCAGTGGAGCTCTGGACTTCAGCTACTCCCTGTGTTTTGCTTTAGTTGTTGCTTGTACAATATCATGCCTCCTCAGCTAGAATGGAAGCTTTTCAAAGGCTTGATAACTTGCATTTACTTTGTGTTCCTCTCAATACATGGAATAGCACTAAGCAAAATTATGGTTGGCATTTACTAAACATACTTAATTTAGTTACTTTAGTTACATACTTGATTCATCATTTGAAATGTGTACTTAAAAGGTGTGTAATTTTAATCAAAATAACATTTTGGAAGTCCATTTATATTATCCTTTTAAAGGTATTTTATCTTAAAAGGGATGATTTTTCTTAGCTCATCACATCATTTGCCTATATTTTTTAGCCATATTACCATTCTTCATCATCTACTTGCCCTTGTCTTCCTAAATATTTAATGATTTAAAAACTAACACAACTTCACTTGGGAAAACAAATTTATTCATAGTCTATCTGTTTCTGCCCAAATCTTAGTCATAAAGAATTTAGTCTTTTAGAGTACTAGCTTAACCCATTTGGACTACTCTTTAAAAAACCATAGACTGGGTTGCTTATAAACAACAGAAATTTAGTTTTCAACAGTTTTAGAAGCTGGGAAGTCCAAGATCCAGGTGCCAACAGATTCTGTGTCTGATGAGAGCAACTTGTGCTTCACAGATGGCACATTTTCACTCCCTATGTCCTCAAGTGGTGGAAGGGGTGACAGAGCTCTCTGGGGCCTCTTTTATAAGGGCACTACTAATCCCATTCATAAGAGCTCTGCCCTCATGACCTAATCACCTCCCAAAGACCCCACCTCCTAATACCATCATGTTGGGAGAATAGAATTTCAACATATGAATTTTGAGGGAACACAGTCAGCTCATACTAAATAAAAATAACCACTACCACTCTTAATTTATTCATTATCTTCTTAGATAGCACTTTCTTAAAGAGCACAAGCTATAAGCCAAATTCATTCTACAAAGGTGAGAAAATTAATATGAGAGTAAGCCTCACTGATAAGCTGTGAGCTTTGGGGTCATCACTTGAATTCTCTGTGTCCGTCAAAATACCTTTCTTTCCTTCCAACTTTCTAGCCATATGAGGAATGAGGGTTAATAACACACCCCTCCCCCCCAATAAAAACCCAGAAGCTTTAAAAATTTTTAAGTTAATATCTCACACTTTCTATTAATACCCATAGTGTGTCAATCAGAGAACATAAGGGCAGCCAGTGGGGTGGTAGAAATATTAGGAAACAGAAGAAGATTCAGTTTAAATCAGCTGACTTGAATTCCATAAAAACAAAAGTTGTCAAGAGCAAGAGTAATTACCCTATTATTGTTCCTACCTTGAAGCCCACCATTATACTGGAAGTAACCTGGAGAATAGAAGGTTAATGAAAATGTAAAGATACAATTAGGAAGTGGAAGAACATCTAAGAATCCCTTCAAGTAAACTCACTCTTGTTGAAAGCTTCAAGAGTAAGTTGAGCATGGGGCATAAGCACCTAAGATTCCTCAGACCCACCTGTTCTTCCTTGACACATTATGGCAAAGAACTGAAGCCTGTCTTCCAAAGAATACTGAAGGACTGATCTTAGACATTTAGTTGTCTGTTGATATGGCAGCTCAATGACCTTGTCTAGTTTGGAGACACAAAGAAACATGGGTAACTGTGTATAAGCTAGAATTCAGGAGATTTGGATTTTATGCATGGCCCTAATTTCTTACAATTAGTGAGATGCTGAGTTATGGTACTTCAGTTTGCCTATCCAAAAATTAAGGAACATATTGATATTCTCACCTCTAAACAAGGAATTGATTTCTTGTGTATGAGAACTCATTAGACCAGAGATTTGATGGCACTTTGACTTCAAAAAAATGACATCCTATGTAAAAAAAAGAGTCTTGAATACTCAGCAGAACATCTCTGTGTAGGTCTGTTACCAAATACTAAAAATTCCAGGCCCTATAAACTGAGACATTAAAAGGACTCTGCTTCAAAAAAAGGCCCCATTCTGGGTAATGTTATTTCTATTCATCTCCATTACTTTGAGAACAATCTGTCAAACACAAATTAACTGCCTAAGGAAACTTACCGAAAAATCTGTGTTCCCAAAACTGAAATATCTTAATTTTTCCTTGGTCTCCACTTGCCAAAACCATACATCGCAGAATATCTCCATCATTGCTAGTGCCAAATTACAAGCCTCTCCTCTGGCTGTCATCTGGAAGATGGCTCCTATTCAGCTCCTATTCACTATGTGGAAAGAGGAGAATATTTTATGACAGTCTAGGCAATAAAAAGTCAAGAAAGAAATCATTTCTGAAAGTTCCCCTGAAAGTTTTGATCCTAAATCTTCGCTTCATTGGAAAAGGTAAATATCCCTGTTCCCACAGTGATAGAACCATCAGCACCAATACACTTGGGAGCAGCTAATGTGCTGAGGAAGTCAGCATGAGCTAATGAAGACTCAAGGCTGTGACCTACAAAACTTGGGTTCAAGTGAGTTTTTTCAGTAAAAGGGAATGCAAATTTGAGCTTGTCACTTCCTTGATAATCTTAGAAGAGTGTTTTTAGCATGGCTTTGAGATATCATAAAGAAAAGTCCAATGACATAGTTGGGAGAGGCCTCAGAACCCAATTCCAATCCACTTATTCTTGAACCTCTTCCAAAATATCTTGAAAAAGAATGTTCTTGAGGCCTGTGCCTGAAAGCCTCCATGCCTCCTCACTCCCGCAAAAACCTCAAAAACAATTTGTTTGGTTTGGCTTGATCATAAAGAAGTTTTGCAGGAAGTAGGATACTAGAAAGTACATGGATTTTGGTGGTAGGGAAATGGGTTTGATTCCTAAACTTGGGCTAATGATTTATCCCCACTTTTAACCACAAAGTGTAAGACTATTATCACATTTTGTCTTACAAGTTTGATAATAATTATAAGTGGACTGAGCATTCAGGAAAATATTATTCTCCAATTTGTTCTAACTAAAGGCAGGATGGCTTTGAATGACCAGAACAGCTGTACAACTTTCAACACTAATTTACATATACCTAGAGTTCTTGACGTTTGCCCTAGGACACTAGAGATGCTGGCCATGACCTATTGGGAATAACAAAGTATGAAACAAGGCCATTGAACAAGAAGAGGTCAGAAACTTCTCAGAACTGCTGCAAAATTTTTCAGCAGCAAACTTTTATTTCTGACAACGTTCTTCTGTGTCACCCACTCCTACCCTGGCATACAAATGTGAATGATTACCTATTTCATGTGGTAGTGAAAGAATCAGAAGACAACCTGAAAAGATATTGTGGGTTTTGGAGCTTATGAAATCGTTGAAAAAACTTGTCTCAAAGTCAGCTGTGGCTTAGTCATTACCTGATTCCCAAGTAGGCCTATAAAATTTGACATCTGGCTATCAAATTCTATCTGTTTCATTACATTAGCCCAGCCAAGGATATAAAAGGGAGTCAGTTCTCTTAACCAAAACTCCAACTCTTAGGGTTGTTATGAAGATTTTTTTTAAGCTTTTTTTTAAAGATTTTTAAATTTATTTTACAGAGAGAGACACAGCGAGAGAGGCAACACAAGCAGGAGGAGAGGGAGAGGGAGAGGGAGAAGCAGGCTTCCCGCGGAGCAGCGAGCCCATTGCAGGGCTCGGTCCCAGGACCCTGGGATCATGACCTGAGCCGAAGGCAGATGCTTAACGACTGAGCTACCCAGGCACCCCTGTTAGGAAGATTTTAATGAGATAATGTGTGCAGAAGTAATTTCTGGTGCTTCAATCATATAAGGTGGCAATGATGATTGATCAAATTTCCTTTCTTTTAGATGTTAAATTCTAAAGATTCTTGTTGAGCCAATTTTAAATTACAATGGGTATGTAGTTTGTTGTAAACATAGATATGTTAAATCTATAATGTTTTGAGTTTATGGACATTTTGACATTTACACTTATTTCCATCCTAAAAATCAACAGATACACTAATCATATCCCTACACCTTATATAATCCCCAAACTTCATAGCTCAGGAATGGGTAGAATCTCAATAGTGTGCATCCACTAAATATATATAGTAGAAGGTCTTTAACAGAATACCAAATTCAAAATAGCTTAACACAAGGAAAATTATTACATACAATAAGAGGTCCTTAGAAAGAGTGGCTCCATAATTTAGGAGAGTTGCTGAGTAGATAATTTCACTATTTTGGCAAACTCATCAAAGACCCATGTTCTTTCAATTATTCTGTTTGAATATCCTCAGCACCTCTGCTTTGTTCCCAGACTAGCTGCCCTCAGGGCTGCCAGATTCACTTGCATAGTTTCAGGACATATTTCTAGGAATAAAAATACTGTTTTCTTTGTACATTTTTAAGACAGGAATCTTTTCTCAAAAGCCACCAACATATATACCTTTTATCTCTTTAGCCAGAACTAAACCACATGAATAACCTCAGTACAGTTATCCACTAGAGAAATGGAATTACCATAATTTAGATGAATGAGAATGTACCTTATAATTGGAGATAAAGTCATCTTTCCTACACCCACAGCTGCATGAAGCAAACAGCTGTAGAAACAAATCTAGAGCTCTATCTAGAGGAAGAAGGGGGAGTATACAATAGTAAGTATACAACCAACAGTGTCCCTTACATTAAGAAAAAATAAGTGTTTTTATGCTTTAAATTTTTGACCAAATGGATTCATTCATATGATCTGAAAAATCAAATCAAATAGAGATTAAAATGAAAAACAAAACTCCCTTGCCCCATGCTGCTTAACCTCTGGTTTTTCTTATAAGGATCACACTAAACTTTAAAACTATTTCTAAAAATATATTTCTGATGATCACCTTCAGCCTTTAAATAATCTGCTTTTTCACTGTATTTCTTGATACAATTAATTTGAAATAGCATCTACTGACTTCTTATTCTGACATGAAATTTAATTCTCTTATATCATCCCAGGCCTTCCTTTTCCCTTCCTGCTAATATGGTTCTTTCCCTCCTTTTTAGGTTTTTGTTAAAATTGTTTTTGTAACTTTAAATAAGTATTCACCATTATATTTTTTGTAACAATATCACTTGCCTTTAAATTGTCAAGTTTGATAATATATGAATTATTTCCAAGGCCATAACTGTTTTCTGTGCTTTATTTAGAGTTTAATTGTAAAAGCAGAGAGTCAGCTAATCGTTTTTTGTTTGTTATTCCTCTCTAGTTACTATTCACTACAGAGCCAAGTAGTTGGTTATGATTGGTTTTGCTTATTTGTATAACTTTTTAATTTTTCCAGAGTTTTTAGTTGTCTTCTTATCCTTTCACATTGCTTGCCTTTATTATATTCTTAAGTAGTTCTGTCTTCTCAAGGATAATATCAAATCTATGAAATTCCATTTTTTTTGCTAGATACCTTCCTTCTGGAGCCTCTGTTCTCTTAGTTTTGTCTGGATTGCCATTCTCCAGATCTGCTGCCAAGCTGCCAGATGGGACTCCTGCCTTTCTCACCTACCCTAAAGCTGTCTTTCCTTAGATTTCATGTCTTCCAAATTCTTATGTACTCTCCTCATTTTGCTAAAGTAAATCCTCAAGTAATATCCTAAGAAACTTTGAGAAATAAATTCCTTAGTTTCTATAAATGTCTTTATTCTTTACTCATCCAGATTGAGAATTTGACTTGGTGGTTTGAAAATATCTTCGAAAATAATTTTTTCTCAGAGCTTTGAAAGCACTTCTCTACTTCCTTTTAGTATTCAGTATTGCAAATGTGAGGTTAACATTAGTTTAGTTCTCATTCCTTTGTATGTGACCTGGTTTATTCTCTCTGGGAGCTTTTGGAATCTTTCATTTATTTGGCATTCTATGGGGCACCTGTGTGTCTCAGTCAGTTAAGCATCTCCCTTTGGCTCATGTCCTTTACTTTGGCATTCTAAAATTTTAAAGTGATTTGTCTAGGTGTAAAACTGTTTGTAATTTACAGTGCTCTACATTCCCCAGTGAACCCTTTTAGTCTGATGACCCTTATTCTTCAGCTCTTTAAATTTCTCTTTTAGTATTTATTCTATAGTTTCCTTGTATTTTCTCTGTACCTCCTCTTATTCAAGTGTTTACCTCCAGTTTCGGTCTTTTATGTCTCTCATTTTTTCATTTATCATTTTTTTCTACTTGTCTTTTTTTTCTGTAGCTAGTAAAATTTCATAAAACTCATATTCCAATTACAAGTTGTACTTGATATATTTTTACTGTTTTTAATTGCAAAACTTTAATTCTTAGTTTCTAACTTACTAATTTTTCAAAGCTCATCTGATCTTATTAGTAGAGATGATATTTTCCTAAATCTCTCTGAGAGCACTGAGTTATTTCACAGCTCTATAGTTGAGTCATCTTAATTTCTGCTAGAGTCACTTTTTTTCTTATCAGTTTTTTTCACTTTTTTCCTATAATATTCTAAATTTCTCTCATGCTGATTGAATATGTTTATATAAACAGAAAATCCACCATCCAGCTTCACTTTAGAGCTACTGGCAGGTAGCTAGGGACTCATAAGTGTCAGAATGTGTATGTCTTTATTAAGCAGTGCTGCAAGTCAGACTGGCATCCATGGAGCTTCTGATTCAATATATCTGAGTAGGCCCTGAGAGTTAGTATTGCTATAGCAAGTGCTCAGATGGCAATGACGCTGATGATCAGAGAACCTCACTTTGAGAATCCCTGTTCAACAGCTCTGCAAAGGAGAGCTGCTCCTGCCTCCATTGACCCCATCAGCCCCATATATTTCAGAATCCAATTTCCTTCACCCTACTTCATGAGCCATCTGTCCTCTACCTTCTTTCCATCTTCCACAAAATTGCTGAAATCTCTTCTCTACTAACAGTCCACCACCCAAACCCTATGTTCGGGGTAATACTTTATTTTGTTTTGTCCTTGTTTCCTATTTGTTTGTTTGTCTTAATTCTTTACTATCACTTTAATCACATTTGGAGTCAGCCTGCCTAGTTGAGCTAAAGTCATGTTGTTATATTTCATTACATCAATATGTCCCTATCATCATGTCTGTCTTTGATCTTCCTCTATGTCCACAGACAGCTCTCACTACCAACCATAATTTCAAGTCAAATTTTTAAAAATTGATTTTAGTTGTAAAAATTTCAGATATCTGACAGTATATAAAAGAGGAATGTGTGGAACAAAAAAAAATTTTTTTAAGTAACTCAAAAATAAAATATGGCATAGGTGGGCTAGCTGTTTACCAAGCCCAATTTCTCTTCTGGGATACCTGGAAAGTCTACATGTTCTAGTTCTTGATAATGGGCTGGCAGTGGAAATGATGTGGCCAACATGGTTAAGAAGTAGATGGGCCTTCTTTGCTTTCTTTTTCACCCATAGGCCAGCTTACTGCAAAGTGCTCTGTGGCCTTAGAAGATGGCAAAGCCACAGATGGAAGGGAACTGGTTCCTTGAATGACCCAAAAGAAGAGCAGTTGATCAAGGGACAATTTCATGGACTGCTATATGCCAAGTTGCTAAAACATTAGAGTTTACATTACAGCAAACTAATTAATCCTACTTAAATTATATGATAAAAGAAGATCCCCCTAAACATGTGTTGGATAAATTAACTTTGTGTTGGACTATTGTCTACATGAACTTCTGTTTCATGAAAGCTAAGGATCCACATAGAATTTCACCACAGCAACATGTTAGATCATTTTCAATTGACGTATTGCTTAAAATTTAGTCTCATAAATCTAAAGAAATTGTTCTTGTTTCATTCACACTTTAGTAAATAAGATCCAACATTAAATTACAATGAATGAATGGGATAATAGATATAAAATACTTTCCAAAAAAAGATATCATCTAAGTATCACATAATAATGAAATTTTCTTAGGATTAAGGGTGACTTAGAAACAATTTTAAATTTATTCTTTGTATTAATTTGTTAAATGAACTTGTATATTTCAGATTCTTCCCCAATAGGCAGCAGATTCAAGATTATTGGAATGCTTAAATTAGTTTTCTCATCTCGGTTCCTAAGTTAGTGCCACTGCACTGTTGTAAGAAGCTTAATTTTTGTATTATTCAATTTTTAAAACATGAGAAGTTCTAATTGAACATCATCGGTGCTTTTAACCTTTGGAAACTCTGAGGTTCCAACTGCAATATGTCATAAGTCATCTAAGATGACTGAGGGCCTTGAAGGCCAAATGAGTCTAATCAGACACATTTCCACTTTGGTAATTGAACCACTGGCTTCATTCCATATGCCTACAGTGGCCTCTCAAAAGTGAGTTGTTATCCTTCAGCTCTAATCTTCATTATTAAGGCCTACATACAAAGAAATAAGAAAGAAGAAAAAGAATTTTGAGAACACTTCAGTTCTTCTGCAGATGTGATATTCAGTAGATCACTTATAAAATCTCAGGTTTCTACACTCTATCCAACAAACATATATTAAACACATATTATGTATCACATTCTGGGAGATGGCCATAAGGCAAGAATAAGGAGTTCACCTTTATTTGCTAGAAGAAAATTCAATTCTCAGCCCACTTTTATAAGACAAGTTTTTTGATTTCCTGTGTAACAAAGCCTGAAATATTCATGTCTTAAATCCAGAAGGATTTGCAAAAAAAAAAAATTAAACTCATCAGTTCAGACTAGGTCCACTTGTGATTGTTTTGACAGGAGCTGGATTGGCAATTGTTTTAGTGCATGATGGAAAAGAAATAAAAATGTAGTGAGCCAAAGAAATAGTGTTAACAAAAATAGAAAGGAAAAAAGTTTACCTTACTTTTTTTAAAAAATAGAAATTTTAAGGGTTTTATAAATATCCACATGTCGAATGCAATTAATTGACTAACACAAATCACCAGTATTATGGCACTCAAGCGGGATTGGAAGAACTTCCATTTGACAACATTGTTAGTTCAGCTGGTGTTGCTGTCAATACTTAAAATGATGTAACACTGCTTATCGGTAAAGTCTAGTCTTACATATATCTGGGTCAAATTAGCTGTTCACTAATCCCTCTCAACTAGAGTTTAAACAATGTTTATTGAACATCTACTCTGTGCCACTCTGCTTATCTTTGAACTAAGATTTAATAGGTGTGGTCCCTGCCCTCAAAAACCTTGACCTAAAAATGAAAACTAATGAACAGCAACAAGCAACAAATGACACTCAAACGGTACAACCAAGTTCTACTACAGGCCAGAGGAGGCAAAACTCACTTCCGGTTTCAGTTTTCTTTTTTTATTTTATTTTATTATGTTATGTCAGTCACCATACAGTACATCATTAGTTTTTGATGTAGTGTTCCATGATTCATTGTTTGTGTACACTGTTGGTGGGATTGTAAATTGGTACAGCCACTTTGGAAAACAGTGTGGAGGTTCCTCAAAAAATTAAAAATAGAGCTACCCTAATGACCCAGCAATTGCACTACTAGGTATTTACCCCAAAGGCACAGATGTAGTGAAAAGAAGGGCCATATGCACTCCAGTGTTCATAGCAGCAATTTCCACAATAGCTAAACTGTGGAAAGAGCTGAGATGCCCTTCAACAGACAAATGGATAAAGATGTGGTCCATATATACAATGGAATATTACTCAGCCATCAGAAAGGATGAATACCCAACTTTTGCATCAACATGGATGGAACTGGAGGAGATGATGCTAAGTGAAATAAGTCAAGCAGAGAAAGTCAATTATCACATGGTTTCACTTATTTGTGGAACATCAGGAATGCATGGAGGACATTAGGAGAAGGAAGGGAAAAATGAAGGGGGCAGGAATCAGAGGGGGAGACTAACCATGAGAGACTGTGGGCTCCGAGAAACAAACTGATGGTTTTAGAGGCGAAAGGGGTGGGGGATGGGTTAGCCCAGTTTCAGCTTTCCTATGACTTTTCTTAGAGAGATGAAATTTCACCTGGACCTCAAAGACAGATGGGATTTCAACAGGCAGTGAGAAGCAGGAAGTTTATTTCAGGGCAACAAAATATGTCCACAGAAAGATGAGAAAACCCAAAACAGTTTAAGAGCTTTAAGAGGTTACTCATGAATGTGAGATTCATGACTGGACGAGTAGGGAAGAAGGATAGAAAAGTAATGTAAGTACCCTAAGTTTCAAGCTAATCTGGAAAGATCATAAGCTTTGATGACAGGCAGACAGGTCTGGTTTCTCATCCTGCAATACCAAGCCACATGGCTTTGGGCAATTACTTAATCCCTCAGAGCCTTCCTTCTATATTTATATAATGGAGGTGATAAACCTAATCACTGATCTGTGAACCACTGACTAGGATGGTCAAATAAAGCACCATATGAAAAATGCCTAACAAAGGAATGCATCAACATGTTAGTACTTTCTTCCTGTAATGCCTCATTAGATATTAATTTTAGTAAGTAGTTGAGTGGTATATATGCTTCCTGATCAAAATTGGGATCTGGTAGTACTAGCTAAGAGAAATACCCAGGACCAACCAGTCAGCTTTTTTTGGCAGTAGGCTTTTAAAAGAAAAAAAAAGAGGGGGGGTAAGGAATTCTGTACTAACTAAAAAGGTTTACTCAGCTCAAAGTGTATCTTAGTCAACTTATCTCTCTCACACAAGATGGTCAAAGAACAAGAAATTCTATTCCCATTTGATACCCAAACCGTAAATATAAGAATCCATAATGTTATAGAAATAACTTTTATAGGGGCCCATGGGTGGCTCAGTCAGTTAAGCATCCAAGTCTTCCTTTTAGCTCAGGTCATGATCTCAGGGTCATGAGATTAAGCTCCACGTCAGGCTCCATGCTCAGTGTGAGGTCTGCTTGTCCGTCTCCCTCTATCCTTCCCCCATCTCTCTTTCTCTCTCTCTCAAGTAAATAAATAAATAAAATCTCTAAAAAAGAGAAATAACTTGTACAGAAACATGAGAAAAGCTAATTAATTTGGATGTATAACTTTCTGGATTTCAAAGACTTCCTTAGTTCATGACTTCACTGGTGAAAACTAGCAAGTTTTTAAAGGAGAAATAATATAAATCCTGCATACACTTTAAAAAAAGGGGGGGAGAACTCTCCAACCAATTTTATGAGGCCAGCACTATCCTAATAACCAAATCAATTACAGTATTTTCAGTGATGATATGAAAATGAATAAATTGCCCTACCTAGGTGTCATGATTATTATGAGAACTAAAATGTAACATAGTTGGAAGTGCCTTGGAAAGTTATATATGCTATACTGAAACCCCACTTGCTATATTGAGTCATAATCTGTAGTATTGAACTTGCATTCAGAGCCAGTCTACAATGTTACACATGGTCCTCTTCACATTCCACTCCCAACACAGCATAGTCCTTCCTTGCAATTCATATGTCTTTGCAATAGGCACTGATTCTCTCTCCTATACAGTCATTCCCCCCTCCTTGTCCACATACATTCCAAGACCCCCGGTGGATCTCTGAGGATGGATGCTGATAGTATCAAGCCCTGTATATACTATTTTTTCTTATATATACACGCTTACAATACAGTTTAATTTATAAATTAGGCATAGTAAGAGATTAATAACTATGACTAGTAATAAAATACAATTATAACATAATACTGTTAAAAAGTTGTGTGAATGTAGTCTTTCTGTCAGAATAACTTTTTATATGGTACTCTTCCTTTTTCTTCTTGTGATAATATGAAATGATAAAACATCTATGTGATGAGATGAAGTGATGTGAATGACATAGGAACTGTGAAATAGTGTAGGCTACTACTGACCTTCTGACAGTACATCAGAAGAAGGATCATCTGCTTCCAGACCATGGTTTACTGTGGAGAACTAAAACCACAGAAAGTGAAATCATGGATAAGGGGAGACTATTGTAGTTTCTTTCTGACTAACGTTCTTTGCCACTCTCAATAGATTGTAGGATAGCATTTGCAGGTTTATCTAGTCATTGAAATCACATGGAAAACTGAGTGATATAACAGGCAATACCCAGGCTGTAGAATTAGGCAGAATGACTTTTTTTTTTAAGAGAGGGGTCAAAAGGTGGGGGAGGGGCTGGGGGGAGAGGAGAGAGAGAATCTCAGGACCCTGAGATCATGCCCTGAGCCAGAAACCTAGAGTCAGACACTCAACTGACTGAGCCACCCAGGCGCCCCAGAATAACTTTTTTTTTAAATCTCTGATTTCCCAGCATTTACCAGCTATGTGTCATTGAGCAATTTAACCTATCTGAAGACTTTTGTGTAAGATGGGAAAATATGTTTCTTACAAGCTGTAAAATCTGACACCTAATAAGTGTTAAATGTTTCATTCCTTTCCTCTTTCCAAGTATATAAACTGAGGATTCAGTTCTACTTCACAACTGCAAAGTGGTGTTATTAATGTCAATTTATAAGCCATAGGCTGCTGCAAATAATGTTATCCACTAATGTATTAGGATGATGATGGAAAAGGAAGAGGAAGAGATGAAACCTGACAACAAAGCACATTACCACAGGAACTTGGAATAGGACTTGGTTGTTCAGGCTCTTAATCCAGTATATTTTTATATGATCTCAGTGTTATATATGCTTCCTGGTATCCAATCCAAAGTGAATTGGATATAAAACTCAGAACCCACAGCTGTTGCTAACATTATTATATCACTTTTTATTTTTATCTTACTAACCACGCCTAAGTTGGATGAAATAAATGTATCTGAAGTCTAAGTAGGTGTCTATGCTGAATTTTGCACTGAATTTATAAATAGACTAAGCATGAATTTCAATAGGGTTCCATGTACTTTTGCCCTTTCTTCACTGTTTTAGAATTGAGGTTAACTTATCTCATGAATAATGAGATAATGTCAAGAGAAAATACTTTGCCTTTTAGATGATTAAGGCAAAATATCTGGCTCATCCTCACAAAAATGATATCATTTTGTCAAATATAAAAAATTAAAATGATTTACACAATAAAGTACACCAATGTCTTTGCCAATAACATTAGATTTCTCCACCAAGTTTTAACCAATTTTACCTTATCATCATTATTAAAATGACATTTAGTCATCATCATATATAAAACAATAGTTCATAGCATATTACATATCAAATAATAATCCATCATTTATATATTATTAGCTACACTAAAAACAGCACAAATTAAACCCAGTCTATGGTGTCTTACTTCACTTTAATAACCAAGTCACAGTGGTCCAAGCCCCCAGCATGTTTAATGCAGTGTTTGACAAATTTCATCTTTTCAAAATTAATTATTGTTTAAGTTTGTGAGTAGGAAATTATTTTCTCTCATTTAAAAAATGAAAATGAACCACTGAAGGCCACTCTAATGGTTTGGAAGAACTGGAGAGTTTATCACTGGGGACAACAGGTTTCTTAAACCTGTTTTGTTGCAGCTGAGCCCCTCTGGTACTGAGCTGTTGCTCCACCCTCCACCAAGCTTCTCTGGTTGCACCAGACACCCTGCTACAAGGTTGTAGTTACTCAACTGCAAACAAAACAAAGTCTGTAATTTCACAATGCATTCAACACTTTGCTAGGAAAATTCTAGATCAGTTCCCTTTTTGAAGTCTTCCTTCTATTTTCTTATCAACACTTTCACAGCCTTTTCACAATGTTCTCCATCCCAGCTTGTGTATTACTTGAAACAAAATGGCACTATGATCACCACAACCACAGTTCCATAGGAACAGGAAATGAGGTTTGGAGATACATAACTAAATGTAGAGGAAAGTTTACCAGTTATGAATGTGACCTACAAAAATGGGCTCAGTTAAAAGGGTTACCCATTTCATGTTACTTTACAAAATGCTCCCTTTTTCAGGCTGAACCATTAATATTTGCAGTATTTCATTAGATTCAAGTCTTCTATGAGAATAAGTGGGAACTTAGTTTTGACTTGCCTAATTTAAAGGGTTATTTCAAGGGTTAGGTTTTTTTTTCCCCAGATCAGTGGGTCAATCCTCTCCAAAGTTTCCATCTTAGAGGAAATTGCTTATGATGTTTCCAATAGTTAGAAGATGATTGTTGTTGTTGTTATTGTTGTTGTTGTTTTAGCCAAAAAAAGCTATAGGTACATTCTATTTTCACCACCTGCTGAATTCCAATCACTGTGTAGCAAAAATATATCTGCCCTGGTGTTTGAAAAATGAAAAAACTAAGACCCACAAATACTGAGTGATTTATCCCACATAATGTAATCCCACAGATGGAAATGTAAAAACTATAACTTTATAAAAACTATAACTTTTACTGTTTCTCAAATTCAGTATCTAGTGAGTGAACACATAAGCCATTAGGAATGGTTGACAAGTAAATTGTCAGGAACTAAATTTTACCTGCTTTATTCTTGCATTGAAAATATAAGTGACATCATATAGTATTTGTCATTCTCTGTCTGACTTCTTTCACTTAGAATAATGCCTTCAAGTTCCACCCATGTTATCACAAATCAGGATTTCCTCATTATTTTGTGACTGAATAATATACAATGAAATATTATTCAGCCATTTTATATATATCTACCAACTTCTTTATCAATTCACCATGTCTTGGTTATTGCAAACAACGCTGCTATGAACATAGGAGTACAGGTATTTTCTTGAGCTAGTGTTTTCATTTTCTTCAGATATATTCCCAGAAGCGAGATTGCCAGGTCATATGGTATTTCTATTTTTAATTTTTGAGGATCCTTTATACTGTTTCCCATAGTGGCTATACCAATTTACAATACCACGAACAGTACTCAAGGGCTCCTTTGTTCTCCAGATCCATGCAAGCATTTGTTATCTCTTGTTTTTTTGATGATGGCCATTCTAAAAAGGCATGAGGTGATATCTCATTGTGGTTTTAATTTGCATTTCCCTGATGATTAGTGATGTTGGGCATCTTTTCATTTATTTGTTTACCTTTTATATATTTTCTTTGGAGAAATGTCTACTCAGGTCCTTTGCCCATTTTTTAATTGGGTTATTTGGGGTTTTTCCCCTTCAATTATATGAGTTCTTTAACGGTTTGCCCATATTTTTTCCCCGATCCATAGGTCATCTTTTCACTTTGTTGATGATGTCATTTTTGCTGTGCAGAAGCATTTTAGTTTGATGCAGGTCCACTTGTTATTTTTGATGACTATAGCTTTATAGTGTAGCTTGAAATCAGGAAATGTGATACCTCCTGCTTTGTTTTTCTTTCTCAGGATTTCTGGCTATTTGAGGACTTCTGTGGTTCCATAGAAAGTGTAAGAGTGTTTTTTCTGGTACTGTAAAAAAATACTATTGGAGTACAGCTGGGCCACAAAGCTTTCAAGAGTTGTGACCAGCCCTTCTGATCAGATGGAGCCAGGAGACACTCCACTGATGGGGAGTGTCACTGATTCAGCATTTTTTCTGGGTATGGGACAACCCGGCCCTAGGGCCTGCAAAACTTGTTTGAGGATCTGAATCAGGCAGATTTGCACCCCACCAAGTTTCCTAGCCAGAATATGTCCCTAACTTGGTTCTGCAGATGAGCAAAACTCCTGATTGGGATCACTACTTGGGCACTGCAGGTAGGAAGTCAGTCTGCTAAGATCCATGTGCTGGTTGTTGCAAGTCCTTCCTCCCTTCTCTGTCACAGTCAAATTCCCAGTGGTGAGCCCCACAGATTCCCTGCAATCCCCATGGTGTGAAATTAGAATGGGGACTCCCACAAAGGGATTGTCTAGCCACTGCTAGACATACTGGTTGTCCCCCCTGCTGGGTTCTCTTTTCTCCCTGAAAGAAATGGAGGCTTATGGGAGATCTCTCCTTGTGGTGTGGTGGTGTGCTGGCCTGAGGAAGGGGAAATGTTGTCAACACGTAGCCACTTCTATACCCTTTCAATGCAGTCTGTCTTGGTCTCTGTGGTGCAAGGGGTGCTTCAGCCTCACTCCCATACTCTAGGATTCTCTCCGTGGTGCCTTATTCTTGAATAATTGTTACTTGTTCTTGTGAGGGAGAGTGAAGTCAGCAAAGACCAAAGACCTATTTCACCAAGTTGGTGATGTCACTCCATTTGATTTTCTTAGTGATATCGTGGGAAGTGAAGAAAATTTTAACTTTAATAAGGTGCAATTTATCAAATTTTCTTTATATCATTAGTGCCTTTTCTGCCTTATATAAGAAATTTTTTGCTCATTTGAGATAGATTAAATATGAGCAAATTCTTTGACTTTCCCTTGATCAACAGGCAGAACCTAAGTTTCCTCCTTTTGAATCTGCACTGGATGTATTACTGCTTGGCCAATACGGTATGGCAGAGGTTATGCTAGGTTCAGGTTTTAAGGGACTAGCAGTTCCCAGTTCATGTCTCTTTGAATACTGGCTTTTGAAATCCACTCACCATGTTCTAAGAAACCTGAAGCAGCCCTTGCAGAAGTCCCTGGGTTGGGACAGAGGCCACTAGATGTCAACTATGGTTGAGCTCCCCACTGATAGTGAACATCAACTGGCCAGCCATTTTGGAATGAGATACTCCAGTCCAGTTCACTGATCCCAGCTTGATGTGTGAAGGAGAATTGAGCCATTTTGCCCAAGCTGCAGATTTGTGGGCAAAATTTAAAATTGTTGTTTTAAGCCACTGTTTGTAGTTGGTTTGTTACACAGAAATGCTAATGAGAATACTATCTTAAGGTTGCAAAGACTTGTTGCTTGTTCATCTAGAAGTTAAATAACTTTGGATCTTCCATCCAGTATTCTGATGCCTTTCAAGTTACATTTTATAAATGGTACTAGTTAGGGGTTGAGGATTATTCTTTTTCCATACAAATACCAAGTTGTTCTATTACAACTTTTGAAAACTTTTTCCACTCCTTTCCATCCACCCCCATTAAATTAACTTTCATGAAAATCTACTGACCAAGTATATGAAGACCTATTTAGAGACTATCATATTCCATCAATGTATATATTTATGCATATGCTAAAGTCACACTGCTAAAATGTAATTTATAGTTACATAACTACATAAAGTTAACTGTAGGATGATAGAACTCCTTTTTCAAAGTTTTGGGGCTCTAATAGATTTTTACATTTTAATATAAATTTTAGAATCAGCTTATTCATTTTTACAAATAAGCCTGTGGAGAATTTAATTGGAATTGCACTGAAATCCAGAAATCAATTTTTGAATAATAAACATCTTAACAATATTGAGACTCCCAATTCTTGAATGTTGTATATCATTACATTTATTGATGCCAGCAATACTTAGTGTGCTTAATTCCATTCAGTAATATTATATAGGTCAGCATAGCTGTCTTGAACATCTTATGTTCAATTTATCCCTAGTCATTGCACATTTTATTCTATTCTAACTAGATTTCCAATTGTGTACAGTTAGCACATAGAAAAGCAATTGATTGTTGATCTTACGTTCTTCAACCCTGATAAATTCACTTATTAGATCTAGTAATTGTTTTTAGATACCTTGGAGTTTTCAGGGTTAAAAAAATAACAATTGGGGGATAGAGCAAGATGGCGGAGGAGTAGGAGACCTGGATTTCGTCTGGTCTCAGGAATTCAGCTGGATAGGGATCAAACCATTCTGAACACCTACGAACTCAACAGGAAATCGAAGAGAAGAATAGCAACAACTCTCTGAACAGAAAAGCAACCACTTACTGGAAGGTAGGACGTGTGGAGAAGTGAATCCGAGGCGCTATTGGGGAGGATAGACGGCAGGGGAGGGGGCTTCCATCGGCCACTTGTGGCAAGTGATAGAGCCGCGGAGCACAAAATCGGAACTTTTAGAAGTCAGCTCCCCTGAGGGACGTCACTCCAGTGGCTAAGCTTGGGGTGGAACCCTCGTGGGACAGTGTAGTCTCAGGACCCTCGGGGTCACAGAAAGACCGGGGATGCCTGAGTGTGGCAGAGCTCCCAGGTATCAGAGCAGGGAAGCCGGCTACAGAGACGGAGACGAGGTGCAGGCTCTCAGCTCGGGGTTGCCATAAACTGTGATCTGTGACAGTTGGGCCACTGCTTCTCCAGCAGGGACCCAACAAGTGGCAGATCCAGGGAGACTCCCCTTCCTCCCCCAGAAGGAGTGGCATGGGAGCACACCGAAGGGATCTGCTGGGTTTGGAGACTCCACACCGAGTCAGGTGCCAGAGATAGAAACGCTTGGTCACAGGCCGGGTGAGCACAGAGGGCGGCCGGAGACCGGGGAGACGGGAGTGACTGACTGCTTTTCTCTGGAGGCTCACTGAGGAGTGGGGCCCCAAGTTCTCAGCTCCTCCGGGCAGAGATTGGGAAGCCACCATTTTCACTCTCATCCTCCAAAGCTGTACGGAAAGCTTGCAGGGAATAAAAGCTCCCGAGAGCAAACCGAAGCAGATTGCTTAGCCCGGACTGGCAAGGGTGTGGCAATTCTGCCTCCGGCAAAGACATTTGGGAACCACGGCAACAGGCCCCTCCCCCAGAAGATCAGCACAAACAGCCAGCCAAGACCAAGTTTACCGATCAAGGAGAACGGGAGAACTCTAGTGCTAGGGGAATACTGCACATAGAATTCATGGCTTCTTTACCATGATTCATTAGTTTTTCAAAGTTAATTTTTTAATTGTTTTTTTTTTGAATTTTTCTTTTTCCCTTTTTAAACCAACATCGTTATCAATCCCTTTTTGAAAAAAAAAATTTTTTATTTTTCATTTTTAGAGTCATATTCTATCCCTTCATAGTAGATAACCTTATTTTTGGCATATATATATAAGTTGTTCTCTCTTTAAAATTTTGAGATACAGTTTCTTCTAACAGATCAAAATATACCCTAAATCACTACTGTATGGCTTTGTTCTAGTCTCCTGCCTGATCACATTCTCTCCCTTTCTTTGTCTTTTTTTTTTTTAATCTTCTTTCTTTTTTCAAACAACTTCTTATCTTATCAATTCCTTTTATAAAATCTTTTATAATTTTCATCTTTACAGTAATCTTCCATCCCTTCATTGTATCAACCCTTATTTTGTACATATGTGTCTTTCTTCCTTTAAAATTTTAGGAGGCACTTTTCTCTAACAGACCAAAACACGCCCAAAATCTAGTGTGTGGCACTGATCTATGCACTAGCCTGATCATATTTGATCATATTCTCCTTTTTTTGTATTGTTCTGTTTTTGTTTTTATCTTTTTTTTACTTTTTTTCCTCTTTCTTTTTTCTTTCTTTCCCTTTCTTTTCCCCTGGCTTCAGGTCTTCTCTGATTTATATAGAGTATATTTGCTGGGGATTTTGTTAAACTCTTAGCATTTTGTTCTCTCATTCATCTATTCTCCTCTGGACAAAATGACAAGACGAAAAAAGTCACCTCAGCAAAAAGAACAAGAGATAGTACCGTCTGCCAGGGACCTACTCAATATGGACATTAGTACAATGTCAGACCTAGAGTTCAGAATCATGATTTTAAAGATACTAGCTGGACTTGAAAAAAGCATGGAAGTTATTAGAGAAATCCTTCCTGGAGAAATGAAAGAACTAAAATCTAACCAAATTGAAATAAAAAAGGCTATTAATGAAGTGCAATCAAAAATGGGGGCACCAACTGTTGGATAAATGAGGCAGAAGAGAGAATCAGCAATATAAAGACCAAATGATGGTAAATAAAGAAGCTGAGAAAAAGAGAGATAAACACCTACTGGATCACGAGGGCAGAATTCGAGAGACTAGCGATACGATAAGATAAAACAACATTAGAATAATTGGGATCCCAGAAGAAGAAGAAAGAGAGAGAGGGGCAGAAGGTATATTGGAGCAAATTATAGCAGGGAACTTCCCTAATGTGGGGAAGGAAACAGGCATTAAAATCCAAGAGGCACAGAGAGCCCCTCTCAAAATCAATAAAAATAGGTCAGCACCCCGACATCTAATAGTAAAACTTACGAGTCTCAGAGACAAAGAGAAAATCTTGAAAGTACCTCGGGAGAAGAGATATGTAACTTATAATGGTAGAAACATTAGATTGGCAACAGACCTATCCACAGAGACCTGGCAGGCCAGAAAGGACTGGCATGATAACTTCAGAGCACTAAATAAGAAAAATATGCACCAAGAACACTATATCCAGCTAGGCTGTCACTGAAAATAGAAGGAGAGCTAAAGAGCTTCCAGGACAAACAAAAAATAAAGGAATTTGCAAACACGAAACCAGCCCTCCAAGAAATATTGAAAGAGGTCCTCTAAGCAAAGAGAGAGCCTAAAAGCAGCATAGACCAGAAAGGAACACAGACAATATACAGTAACAGTCACCTTACAGGCAATACAATGGCACTAAATTCATATCTTTCAATAGTTACCCTGAATGTAAATGGGCCAAATGCCCCAATCAAAGGACACAGGCTATCATATTGGATTAAAAAACAAGACCCATCAATATGCTGTCTGCAAGAGACTCATTTTAGACCCAACACCCCCAGATTGAAAGTGAGGGGATGGAAAATCATTTACCATGCTAATGGACACCAAAAGAAAGCTGGGGTGGCAACCCTTATATCAGACAAATTAGATTTTAAACCAGACTGTAATAAGAGATGAGGAAGGACACTATATCCTACTTAAAGGGTTTATCCAACAAGAAGATCTAACAATTATAAATATCTATGCCCCTAACATGGGAGCAGCCAATTATATAAGGCAATAAATAACAAAAGCAAAGAAATACATTGACAACAATACAATAATAGTGGGGGACTTTGACACCCCCCTGACTGAAATGGACAGATCATCTAAGCAAAAGATCAGCAAGGAAATAAAGACTTTAAATGACACACTGAACCAAATGGACTTCACAGACATATTCAGAACATTCCATCCCAAAGCAATGGAATACACATTCTTCTCTAGTGCCCATGGAACATTCTCCAGAATTGAGCACATCCTAGGTCACAAATCAGGTTTCAACTGGTACCAAAAGATTGGGATTATTCCCTGCATACTTTCAGACCACAGTGCTTTAAAATTAGAACTCAGTCACAAGAGGAAAGTTGGAAAGAACTCAAATACATGGAGGCTAAAGAGCATCCTACTAAAGAATGAATGAGTCAACCAGGAAATTAAAGAATTTAAAAAATTCATGTAAACCAATGAAAATGAAACCACAACTGTTCAAAATCTTAGGGATACAGCAAAGGCAGTCCTGAGAGGAAAGTATATAGCAATACAAGCCTTTCTCAAGAAACAAGAAAGGTCTCAAATACACAACCTAACCCTACACCTAAAGGAGCTGGACAAAAAACAGCAAATAAAGCCTAAACCCAGCAGGAGAAGAGGAATAATAAAGATCACAGCAGAAATCAATGAAATAGAAACCAAAAGAACAGTAGAACAGATCAACGAAACTAGGAGCTGGTACTTTGAAAGAATTAACAAGATTGATAAACCCCTGGCCAGACTGATCAAAAAGAAAAGAGAAATGACCCAAATCAACAAAATCATGAATGAAAGAGGAGAGATCACAACCAACACCAAAGACATACAAACAATTACAAGAACATATTATGAGCAACTAAATGACAGCAAATTAGATAACTGGAAGAAATGGATGCATTCCTAGAGATGTATCAACTACCAAAATTGAACCAGGAAGAAATAGAAAACCTGAACAGACCTATAGCCACTAAGGGAATTAAAACAATCATCAAAAATCTCCGAACAAACAAAAGCCCAGGGCCCGATGGCTTCCCAGGGGAATTCTACCAAACATTTAAAGAAGAATTCTTTAATTTAATACCTATTAAATTAACAGTTTCAGGAGAATAATACCTATTCTCCTGAAACTGTTCCAAAACTTGAAGTGGAAGGAAAACTTCCAAACTCATTTTATGAGGCCACCATTCCCTTGATCCCAAAACCAGACAAAGACCCCATCAAAAAGGAGAATTACAAACCAATATCCTTGATGAACATGGATGCAAAAATTCTCACCAAAATACTAGCCAGTAGGATCCAACAGTACATTAAAAGGATTATTCACCATGACCAAGTGGGATTCATCCCAGGGTTGCAAGGTTGGTTCAACAACTGCAAATCAATCAATGTGATACAATATATTAACAAAAGAAAGAACAAGAATCATATGATCTTCTCAATAGATGCAGAAAAAGCATTTGATAAGTACAAAAGCATCGTTTCTTGATCAAAACTCTTCAGAGTATAGGGATAGAGGGTACATACCTCAATATCATAAAAGCCATCTATGAAAAACCTACAGCGAATATCATTCTCAATGGGGAAAAGCTGAGAGCTTTCCCCCTAAGGTCAGGAATGTGGCAGGGATGTCCAATATCACCACTGCTATTCAACATGGTATTCGAAGTCCTAGCCACAGTAATCAGACAACAAAAAGAAATCAAAGGCATCCAAATCGGCAAAGAGGAAGTCAAACTCTCACTCTTTGCAGATGATATGATACTGTATGTGGAAAACCCAAAAGACTCCACCCCAAAACTGCTAGAACTCATACAGGAAGGTAGTAAAGTGGCAGAATATAAAAGAAATGCACAGAAATCAGTGGCATTCCCATACACCAACAACAAGACAGAAGAGAGACAAATTAAGGAGTCGATCCCATTCACAATTGCACCCAAAACCATAAGATACCTAGGAATAAATCTAACCAAAGAGGCAAAGGATCTGTACTCAGAAAACTATAAAATACTCATGAAAGAAATTGAGGAAGACACAAAGAAATGGAAAAACGTTCCATGCTCATGGATTGGAAGAACAAACATTGTGAAGATGTCAATGATACGTAGAGCAATCTACACATTCAATGCAATCCCCATCAAAATACCATCCACTTTTTTCAAAGATATTGAATAAATAATCCTAAAATTTGTATGGAACCAGGAGGGACCCCAAATAGCCAGAGGAATGTTGAAAAAGAAAAACAAAGCTGGCGGCATCACAATTCCGGACTTCAAGCTCTATTACAAAGCTGTCATCATCAAGACAGTATGGTACTGGCACAAAAACAGACACATAGATCAATGGAACAGAATTGAGAGCCCAGAAATTGACCCTCAACTCTATGGTCAACTCATCTTTGACAAAGCAGGAAAGAATGTCCAATGGCAAAAAGACAGTCTCTTCAACAAATGGTGTTGGGAAAATTGGACAGCCACATGCAGAAGAATGAAACTGGACCATTTCCTTACACCACACACAAAACTAGACTCCAAATGGTTGAAAGACCTAAATGTGAGACAGGAGTCCATCAACATCCTAAAGGAGAACACAGGCAGCAACCTCTTCGACCTCAGCTGCAGCAACTTCATCCTAGAAACATCGCCAAAGGCAAGGGAAGAAAGGGCAAAAATGAACTATTGGGATTTCATCAAGATCAAAAGCTTTTGCACAGCAAAAGAAACAGTCCACAAAACCAAAAGACAACCGACAGAATGGGAGAAAATATTTGCAAATGACATATCAGATAAAGGGCTAGTATCCAAAATCTATAAAGAACTTATCAAACTCAATACCCAAAGAACAAATAATCCAATCAAGAAATGGGCAGAAGACATGAACAGATATTTTTCCAAAGAAGACATCCAAATGGCCAACAGACACATGAAAAAGTGCTCAAGATCGCTCAGCATCAGGAAAATACAAATCAAAACCTCAATGAGATACCACCTCACACCGTCAGAATGGCTAAAATTAACAAGTCAGGAAATGACAGATGTTGGCGGGGATGCAGAGAAAGGGGAACCCTCCTACACTATTGCTGGGAATGCAAGTTGGTGCAACCACCTTGGATAACAGTATGGAGGTTCCTCAAACAGTTGAAAATAGAGCTACCATACGATCCAGCAATTGCACTACTGGGTATTTACCCCAAAGATACAAATGTAGGGATCCGAAAGGGTACATGCACCCCAATGTTTATAGCAGCAATGTCCACAATAGCCAAACTGTGGAAAGAGCCAAGATGTCCATCGACAGATGAATGGATAAAGAAGATGTGCTATATATACACAATGGAATATTGTGCAGCCATCAAAAGGAATGAGATCTTGCCATTTGCAATGACATGGATGGAACTGGAGGGTGTTATGCTGAGTGAAATAAGTCAATCATAGAAAGACATGTATCATATGATCTCACCGTAATGAGGAATTCTTAATCTCAGGAAACAAACTGAGTGTTGTTGGAGTGGTGGGGGTGTAGGAGGGATGGGGTGGCTGGGTGATAGACATTGGGGAGGGTATATGCTATGGCGAGTGCTGTGAATTGTGCAAGACAGTTGAATCACAGACCTGTACCTCTGAAACAAATAATGCAATATATGTTAAGAAAAAAAAAAAAAGAAGAAGAAGATAGCAAGAGGGGAAGAATGAAGGTGGGGAAATCGGAGGCAGAGACCAACCATGAGAGACGATGGACTCTGAAAAACAAACTGAGGTTTCTAGAGGGGAGGGGGGTGGGGGGATGGGGTAGCCTGGTGATGGGTAGTAAAGAGGGCACGTTCTGCATGGATCACTGGGTGTTATGCACAGACAATGAATCATAGAACACTACATCCAAAACAAATGTGGTAATGTATGGTGATTAACATAACAATAAAATAATTAAAAAAATAACAATGACTATAGTGACTCTTTAACTTGCTCTTTTACAATCTATGTGCCTTTTATTCTCTTTCTTGTCTTATTGCAATGGCTTAGACTTCCAGTACAATTTTAAACAAAAGTAGTGAAAGGTATCCTTGCTTATTCCAGATCTTAAGGGAAGTATGATGTCAGCTGTGCGTTTTTTCATGGATGCCCTATAGCAGATTTTTTTTTAGATTTTATTTATTTATTTGACAGAGAGATAGAGCATAAGCAGGGGGGAGAGGGAGAAGCAGACTCCCCACTGAGGGAGGAACCCGATGTGGGGCTCGATCCCAGAACCCTGGGATCATGACCTGAACTGAAGGGAGATGCTTAACTGACTGAGCTACCCAGGTGTACCGAGAAAATTCTTATCTATCTCCAGTTGTGCAAGAATTTTGATGATGAATGGGTGTTGAATTCTTTCAAATGCTTTATCCTCATCTGTTGACATGCTTTTAGTTTTTTTCCATTTATTCTGTTAGTATGGTGAATTACACTAGTTGCTTTTTGAATTTTAAACCAAACTTGCATTCCTGGGATGAAATCTACCTAGTCATAATGTGCCTCACTTTTTATGTATTTCTGAATTTGATTTGCTAATGGTTTGTTTGTGGGGTTTTTTTGCAGGAACTTTGTCTGATTTGGGTATCAGGAAAATGCTGGTCTCATAAAATTGGTTGGAGAGTTTTTCTTCCCCCCCTTTTTTTTTAAGAGTGTAAAAAATATAATTTCTTCTTTAAAACCTTGCTAGTTTTCACCAGTGAAGTAATCTGAACTGAAGAACTCTTTGTGGGAAGGCTTGTAATTACATATTTATTCACTTTAATTTAAAAAAGTATTCATTTTGGCAATTTGTCTCTTTCAAAGAATTTTCCAACTTCAACTAAATTTCAGATTTGTTGGTATGAAGTGATTCATAATATTTGCTTATTTTCATTTCAATTACATACCATATTAAATCATGCTCTCTCAATCATTTCTGATGATGATAATATATAATTTCTTTCTTCCTTTCTTGATTAGTCTAGCTTGAGGTTTATCAATCAAAATGATGTCTTAAAAGAAATCATTTTGCTTTCATTTATCTTTGTTTTATTCATATACATTTCACTGATATCTGCTGTTACCTTTATTATTCCCTTTCTTCTATTTTTGGGGGGTTTACTTTGCTTTTCCTTCCTGGGTTCTCAAGATAGAAGTAGATCACTGTTTTGTGACCTTTCCTCTTTTCTTATATAAGTATTTAATTTTTTCTTAGTATTTTTTAAATTAATAGACAGTTTTTAGATTGATTTTAGGTTTACTCAAATATAAACTGAAAATAGAGAGTTCTCATATATTCCCTATCACCTCTTCCCTATTTTTGCCAATTATTAACATCTTGCATTAGTGAAGTACATATGTTAAAATTGAGGAACCAATTTACCTATTATTCATTAATATTAATTATATTAATATTATAATAATATGTACTGATAATAATGATATATTATGATTATATGTTATGTATAATTATTATCTATTGTAATTATATAACTACTATATAAATATTATATATTACACATTATACATTATATATTGTAATACTATATTATTATATGTTATATAATAATATACATTAAAGTCAACAGTTTGCATTAGGGTTCACTTTTTTGTGTTGTATAGTCTGTGGGTGTTGACAAATGTGTAATGACATGTATCCACCACTAGAGTATTGTAGAAAATAATTCCAATGCCCTAAACATCCCCATTGCTCCGCCTTTACATCTGACCCTTCCCCCTTTCAAAACACCTGAAGCACCTGGTAACCACTGATCTTTTTACTCTCCGTAGTTTTGCCTTTTTCAGAATTCTATGTAATTGAGATCATGCAGTAGATAGCCTTTTCATATTGGCTTCTTTCACTTAGAAAAATGCATTTGTTTTCTCTGTGTCTTTTGTAGCATAACTTTTAAAAAAAAATCACTGAATAGGATGGAACTGGAGGGTATTATGCTGAGCAAAATAAGTCAATCAGAGAAAGACCAGTATCATATGATCTCACTGATATGAGGAATTCTTAATCTCAGGAAATAAACTGAGGGTTGTTGGAGTGGTGGGGGGTTGGAGGCATGGGGTGGCTGGGTGATAAGACACTGGGGAGGGTATGTGCTATGGTGAGCATTGTGAATTGTGTAAGACTATTGAACCACAGACCTGAACCTCTGAAACAAATAATACATTATATGTTAAAAAAAAGAAGATAGTAGGAGAGGAAAAATGAAGGGGAGGAATTGAAGGGGGAGACGAACCATGAAAGACTATGGACTCTGAGAAACAAACTGAGGGTTCTAGAGGGGACGGGGGTGAGGGGATGGGTTAGCCTGGTGATGGGTATTAAAGAGGGTGCATACTGAATGGAGCACTGGGTGTTATACGCAAACAATGAATCATGGAACACTGCATCAAAAACTAATGATGTAATGTATGGTGATTAACATAACAATACATTTTTTAAAAAAATCACTGAATAATATTCCATTGTGTAGGTATATTACAGTTTATCCATTCACCAGCTGAAAGACATCTTGGGTGCTTTCAGGTTTTGTTTATTATGAATTAGCTGCTATAAACAGGTTTTAAAAATGTTTTATTGGGGTGCCTGGGTGCCTCAGTCATTAAGCATCTACCTTTGGCTCAGGTCATGATCCCAGGGTCCTGGGATGGAGCCCTGCATTGGGCTATCCACTCAGTGAGAGGTCTGCTTCTCCCTCTTCCACTCCTCCTGCTTGTGTTCCCTCTCTCTCAGTCAAATAAATAAAATCTTTCAAAAAAATGTTTTGTTTTGCTTTTTAAAGAGAGACAGAGCAGTGGGGAGGGGCAGAGGAAGAGAGAGACTCTCAAGGAGGCTCCATATCCAGGGTGAGCCTAATGCAAGGCTTGATCTCAAGACCCTGAGATCATGACCTGAGCTGAAATCAAGAGTCCCACGTTTAACCAACTGAGCCACCCAAACACCCGTGATATGTGCAGGTTTTGGCACAGACATAGGTTTTCAACTCATTCAAGTAAATGTCTAGGGATGTATTTGCTAGATCGTATGGTAACAATATATTTAGTTTTGTAAGGAACTGTCAAACTGTTTTGACTGTCCCATTCTGGATTCCCACTGGAAATAAATAAGAGTTCTTCTTCTTCCACATCCTCATAGCATTTGATGTTGTCGATGTTCTAATAGTTGTGTAGTCATAACTCATTGTTGTTTTAATTTTAAATCCCCTAATGACATGTGATGTTGAGTAACTTTTAATATGCTTATTTGTTATCTGTATATCTTCTTTGGTGAAGTGTCTGTTCAGCTCAGGTTTTTACCCATTTTTAAATAGGTTTTTTGTTTTCTTATTGTTGCATTTCTTTTTTATATAATGTTATATTCATTTCTGGTGTATAACATAGTAATTTGACAATTACATACATTATGCAATGCTCACCATGACATGTGTAGTTACCATCTGTCACCATACAAATATTATCGACTATATTCACTATGCTGTACTTTCCATCCCTGTGACCTCTTTATAACTGGCAGTTTGTACATTTTAATCCCCTTAGATTGTGTCAACACCAGGTTGTTCTCTTTATGGGTCTGTTTCTGTTTTGTTTGTTCATGTGTTCTTCTTTTTTATTTTTTTATTTGTTTTTTCCAGATTCCACATATAAGTGAAATCATATGCTCTTTATCTTTCTCTATCTGACTTATTTCACTTAGAATAATACCTCAAGACCCAGCCATGTTGTCATGAATGACTAGATTTCATTATTTTTTATGGCTGAGTAATATTCCACTGTGTATATGCCACATCTTCATTATGCATGTATCTACTGATGACTACTTAGGTTGCTTTCATATCTTGGCTATTGTAAATAATGTCACAATAAACATAGGGATGCATATATCTTTTCAAATTAAGTGTTTGTATTTTCTTTTGGTAAATACCCAAAATATTGTTGCATTTTAAGAGTTCTTTCTATATTTTGGATACCAATCCTTTATCAACTGTGCATTTCACAAATATATTTTCTCCCAGTTTATGGCCTGTTTCACTAAATGATAAACTTCACAGAGAAGAAGTTTCTAATTTTAATGAAGTCCAATTTGTGCATTTGTTTCATGCATTGTTCTTTTGGTGTTGTATGTAAAAAGTCATCACCAAGCCCATGGTCACCTGAATTTTTCTCCTGTGTTTCAATTTCTTCTTTTCTTTTTTTTCTTTTTTTTTGCATGTGGGTTTCTACTTCTAGCTTTTCTTAGTACTTTTATTTTTTATTTTTATTTTCTAAAGTTTTTATTTATCTATTTATTTGAGAGAGAGAAAAATCATGAGTGGGGGGAGGGGCTAAGGGAGGAGGAGAAGTAGGCTCCCTGCCAAGCAGGGGCCCAACTCCGGGCCATTTCTTAGCATTTTTAAAATGCATACTACAAATTTTGATATGTTGTGTTTTCACTGTCATGTAGAACAAAATATTTTCTAATATTTTGACATGTGGGTTATTCTGAACTATGTTAATTTCTAAATATTTGGTGGTTTTCTACATATATTGTTGTTACTGAGTCATAATTTAATTCTGTTGTACTAAGAGAGCATTTCCTGTAGATATCAGCTTTTTTTATTATTGAAATATGTTATATGGGTCAGCTTATGTTTCATCTTTGTGAATAGTTTTTGTGCACTTTTAAAGAAAACGTATTTTTCTATTATTGAGTGTAGTGTTCTATATATGCCAATTAGGTCATGTCTGTGCAGGCTGTTCACGTCTCCTATAGAATTATGGGTTTTCTATCCAATTATTATATCAACTACTTAGAGAAAAGTGGTGAAATCTTCAGCTATGATTGTGTATTTTTCTATTCTGCCTTCAGTAGTTTCAGTTTTGTAATACGAACTTAGGATATTTATGTCTTATTGTTTCATCAGCCTTTTATCTGATAATATTCCCTGTTCTGCAATCTACATTGTCTGAGTTAATATATCCACACCAGCTGTTTCACATTACCGTTTGCATGGCATATCTTTTCCTATGCTTTTGCCACCAAACTGTTATTTGTTTACTATTCATCTCATGTGTTCTTTTTCTTTCTTTCCCTGCCACCTTTTGAATTAAATGAGTGTCTTTAGTGTTTCTTTTTATCTCCTCTACTGGTTATTATCTATACCACCTTGCTTCTTTTTTAGTGGTTGCTCTAGAGTCTATAATAAGCATCTTTATTTTATCATTTTCTATCTTCCACTAAATTCACTTTACATATAATGTAAAAACATTAAATACAATAAAATACTTCCATTTCTCCTCTCCCTTCTTTTGTATTATTGTTATACATTTTATTTTATAGAAGCTATTTCTCACAATACATTGCTATAATTTTTACTATAAGCTGCCAGTTATATTTTTATATTTATTCTATATTATCTATTATATGAATATTACATATATTAATGTTTACGGACATGTTACACACTGGCAGTGGTCTTCATTTTTCTGTGTAGACCTGAGTTTCCATCTGGTTTCACATTCTGTAATCCCAAAGAACATCTTGTAATTTTTTTTTTTGTTGCGAATCTCCTGGCATTAAATTCTCTCAGTTTTCGTCTGAAAAAAACTTCCCTTCATTTTACCTTCAATTTTGAAAAATACTTTCACTTAATATACAACTTCAAGTTGGCAAGTTTATCTTTTAGCACTTGGGTAACACTTCATTGTCTTCTGGCTTGCATTGTCTCTGACTCATTCTTGGCTTTGTTATCCGGAATGGAATGGAATGGAATGGAATGGAATGAAAAGTAGTTTCTTGGGCTGTTTTTCAGATTTTTGCTTTGTCACTGGTTTTCAGCAGTTTGATTATGATGTGCCTTGGTGTGGTTTTCCCTGTGTTTGTCCTGCCTATGACAGAGTAAGATTCATGGATCACTACTTGGTATTTTTCATCATATTTGAGAAAAAAAAGATCAGCTGCTCTTTCTTCAATTTTTTTTTTTGTGCCCTGACTTCTACTTCAACCCTAAGACTATCATTACATGTGTAAAAATTTGATATCGTTTCATAAATCAATGAGTGTTTTATTTTTTTCAGACTTCTATCTTCTCTAGGTTGCAGTTTGGATCATTTTATGGTACTGCCTTCAAATTCTTTGATTTTTTTTTTCTTTTTCAGTGCCTAATCCGTTAAGCCAATCTAGTGAAATTTTAATTTCAGATATTGCATTTTTCAACACCAAAAATAGTTTTATACCTTTATTTTCTCTCCTCATTGTGTCTTTTTTCTTTAAATCCTTGAACATATTTATGATATGTTTTAAAATTTCTTATATACCAATTCTACCATTCTTGTCTATTTTTATTGCCTAATTTTTCTCCTGGTTATTGGCACAATTCTTCGCATATTTAGTATCTTTTTTAGGATGCTAGAATTTATAACTGTTACATTATTGAGCACCTGGATTTTATTGGCTCCATTTAAAAGATGTTAGCTTTTGTTTTTGCAGGTAGTAAAGACATATGTAGGCCCACTTGATCATTTTGAGATGTGTTTTTAAGGTTTGTTAGGGTATTTCTGGAGCAGGCTTTACTCCACAGTGGGCTAGCTCTACTACCAAGGCATGATCCTTCTGAGACATCTACAGAATGTCTCAAGTGTTCCTTGAGGTGTCTCCACTGTGGCTCATCAGAACTTAAACCCTCCCTACCACTTTAGGAACTCATGGAATCTCAGTCCACACATGCACACCTTAGTGTTCAGAAAAAGTCTCAATAGGATCCCTATACAGATTTCTGGGGTTCTTTGCATAATTCCCATCTATCCCACATTCTTTCCCACGTATTCCAGCTGCTTCAGTTTCCCTGAACTCTAAACTCTGTGTTCTCACCTCTGGAATATCACCTTCTTCTGTTTGGATTCCCCTTACCTGCAATGCAAAAGGAACTTTCAAACAGAAAGCCAGAGTGATTTTCTTGCTTGTCTGGTTTTTTACTCTTCTCTCAAAAATCTCAGTCTTGTGCTGCTTGCCTTCCAACGTCTTCAAACAGTTGTTTCAAATATGTGCTCAGTCTCCTAGTTGCTTATGGTGGGAGGAAAAGACCGATACCAGTTATGTCACCGGGCTGGAAGTGGAAGTTGATTTTTGTGATTTTTAAAAATACCCAATAACCACCATTTAAAGATTTTTTGGGGGGGTTTTTGTTTTTGTTTTTTTTGTTTGTTTGCATAGGAAGAAGGAAATGTGACTCATCTGTAAGCTCACTACTTTGTTAGCCACTATCATTATTGCATAGTTTTCCTCCATAAATCTGTATAATCCTTACACTATTCAATTCAAACTATACATGCTATAACCAGCTTTTGTCACTAAACACATTTTTTTCATGATACTACTCTACGCCCATGGTTTTCAATGCCTTTATCTTATGATATCATGCAAATATATGTGCCAAGACATAAGTAATTTGTGAATATTTTTGGCTTCCATTGTAACGTCAAGGTCCCTGTGTTTCCCATATCCTAGTTCTTCTCAATGATTCAGAAAATAGAGCACAAGAGTTAATGTCTCTTAGAGGAGGGGATATGTTCAAATTGGAGAACATAAATTAAGGCTGTATTGTTCAAGCAGTCAAGCTTCAAAGGGATGAAATTCCATGTTCATGAGCATTGCTATTTTCATTGTCTTCTTTGAAGCCACGTTGGCCCACACAGATCTTCTGGAATGGTGGAAGATCCAATCCTTTGTCTCTTTCAAGGCAAGTAAGTCTATCTCTCCCAAGTAGAGTCCATGCCTGGAAAAGTTACACAAGACTGAATATCTGAAGGAGATAGTTTCAGGTAGCGAGTTATTGGAAAGGAAACATTCACTCTCTTCATTTGCTGTCTTGCAATTTTATTTCAGCTGGTGTAGTGGGTATGGATTTTTTGACTCACTAAAGTGGTAAATTCTGAGACTACCCAGGGGAAAGGGCAGAGAATATGGCTTTGTCCCCCTGGGTCATTCAAATGAACCTATTGTAATAAAAGTTTTCTGTATACATCCCAGTCTATCTGAAATTCAGAATCAGAACCCCAGCTAAAGTATAATTTTGCGTTGCATTGAGAATTTTCCTTTTACATATGTGGAAGTAGATTTTCCTCTGGTTTTCTTGGAAAAAGATGTGATGGAACCAAGCTGTATTGACTCATTCCTGGGTCTTTTATTTTATTTATTTATTTATTTATTTATTTATTTATTTATTTATTTATTTATATTTTGGGGGGTCTTTTATTTTTATAACGAAGTAATAACCCAACAGTCTGAACCTAACTTCTTACAGACATTTGTCTCCAATATTTCACTATTCTACACTAAAATTAACATATTTGTATTAAATCTTTATATGAAACTTTAATTGTTTTGTGGGAATTATTCTTGGAAGTTGAATTGTGCTGCTAAAAAATAGGAACTGAGCATTATTTACATTTTTAATGAAAATACCAAATTATCCTCCAAGAAATATGTGCAGATATATATGCTTATCCCTACAAAATGGATTTATCTTTTTATCATATTCTCATCAATACTGGTCATCTTAAAAAAAAAAAAACTTTGCCAAAATTGCAGGAAAAAAATTATCACACTTTGTTTATCCTATGGTATTTTGATTACTTTTCACACTTACTGGGCATTTATTCTTTCTGTTTTGAATTACCCACTCATGCTTATTGTTTTTCCTATTAGGGTTTTTTATCTTTATCTTCTTCTTAATGATCGTCCATTTTTCACAATAATTTCTTTGTTTCTTCTTCTTGATTCAGAACTTGTCATTTGACTATTATCTCTACTTATGGAGGAATGTCTTTCTTATACATTGAAATTCTGCCACCTGCCTATTTTCCAATTATGACTGACGATCAAATCTATTTATACTTGCATTTCTAACACCTGACTGGTTAAGTATCACAAGATCTTAAGCATAATGGCAAAGTTAACATATTGTCTAGATATAGCGGTCCTTCAAATCACCTTTTCTCTCCTTTCTTCTTTCAATTTGACGTCACCTAACTGAAAAGCCAGTTCTCACTTGCATGCAGAATTCCAGGCCTTGGGAGGCAGAAAGGGACTCTGAGGAGCAAAAGTATATCCCACTTTTATTTTTTCTTTCCTATCTATCAAAATCCACATTATTTTATTGTTTGTTTGTTTGTCTGTTTTTAATTTTGTTTTATTATTTTATGTTAGTCACCATACATTACATCATTAGTTTTTGATGTAGTCTTCCATGATTCATTGTTTGTGTATACGTGCCCTCCTTAATACCCATCACCCGGCTAACCCATCCCTCCACCCCCCCTTCCCTCCAAAACCCTCAGATTGTTTCTCAGAGTCCATCGTCTCTCATGGTTCATCTCCCCCTCCGATTTCTCCCCCTTCATTTTTCCCTTCCTACTATCTTTTTTTTTTTAACATATAATGTATTATGTGTCAGAGGTACAGATCTGTGATTCAACAGTCTTACACAATTCACAGCGCTCACCATAGCACACACCCTCCCCAATGTTCATCATCCAGCCACCCCATCCCTCCCACCCCCCACCACTCCAGCAACCCTCAGTTTGTTTCCTGGGGTTAAGAATTCCTCATATCAGTGAGATCATATGACACTTGTCTTTCTCTGATTGACTTATTTTCCTTAGCATAATACCCTCTAGTTCCATCCACGTCATTGCAAATGGCAAGATTTCATTTTTTTGATGGCTGCATAATATTCCATTGTGTGTGACTGTGTGTGTGTGTGTGTGTGTGTGTGTGTGTGTGTGTGTATCACATCTTTAGCCACTCATCTGTTGTCAAAATCCACATTCTGTTCTCTCTCCCCAGGTCTGTCAAAGATAAAGCCCCATTGTAGCTTCAGGCATTTCTAACTAACACCCTGAGGGTATTTGTCTACAAGACAAATTAATTAGTCCTTAGCTCATTAGGACCAGAATGCACACCAAATATCCTGATGGGGTGACAGGGAAAGAAATGTTGGGATGTGCATCTATAGCCAAGACACCCTGGTCCAGGTCTCTGAGCAGCTGTACTGGGTTGAAGACATTGGCTTTTCCTGAAACCAGGAGTGAGGTCAGCAGGGCAGCTGAAGAACAATCTGGAGTGCTAGGATACCTGGCCCTTCTTCCAACTTGCTCTAGGCTCCTCAGGCTTTCTATTCTTTATTTCAGTTTCATTCCATTTTGGAAACACAAACAAATAGTAACATCTAAAATGCCAAGCTCTCTGACATTTCATTTTTTTAATTTATTTTTTTTAGACAGGGGAGGGGCAGAGGGAGAGGGAGAGAGAGAATCTCAAGCAGGCTCCACACCCAGCATGGAACTTGAAGCAGGCTCAATCTCACGACCCTGAGATCATGACCTGAGCTGAAACCATGAGTCGGGTGTTTAACCGACTGAACCACTCAGGCGCCCCAGAAATTTCATTTTTAAAAATTAGTTTTACAAACCAACAGGATCTCTCTTTTATAGACTGAAACCCTGGAATAGGTCCTCAAACTAAGGGCCTCATGCAATATTAAACTTATATACAACTTGCAATATTATGCTAATGCTTTGGAAGACATTCAAGCCACCTTCCTCTGATTGTAGAGACCATTTGGATCCAAGATGTAGAGTGACAAAGAGATAAACATTAGGAGAAAAGGTTTCCAGCCAGTGATAATTCCTGTTTTATTCACCATCAGTAATCCTCGGCACTGCTACATTTGTAAATGTTTATGTAACTGAATTGGTGTAAATAATTCAAAGCAATATTATCTTTGATGTTCAGAAGGATTTTTCTCTGAAGGCAACTAAGATGACATTCGGGCATTATTGTCTTAATTAGAAAATGTTTTGATGTGGTTTTATTTCTTATGTATGTGTATTTAAGCCGAATTCTCTAAGACTGTGTATGTGAAGGGCTGGAAAAGACTTTCTCAGAGTCAAAGTCATGTAAGAAGCAACTCCAATGCAGGAAGAAGAAAATGGATATCTTCACATTTCCAGTGGAAAATAAGGCACACTCCCCAGGAAGGAAAGTCAACTCAGTCCCTGCAAGGGGTTACTTGAATCTGTGGAAACAGAAGAGGCCATGGAGAGGGAGCTAAGCTGTGTGGAAAAGATTAGGCAATGGTGAGGAAGAGTGAAGGAGAAGGGACATTTGGCCCATTCTCTCAAGGGGGTCATTTTTTATCCAAGGTTTGCCCCTTGAAAATTCATTCCCCTGTTTATTCTGTGATGACCTTGGAGCCTTTGGAGAGGAAAGGGCTGGTCAGACCTGTGCTGCAGTCTGTGAGAACCAGCTTTACTCTGGCCTCAGAACATGAATGAACAATAAAATACATCTGCCCTCAGAGTATGAAATGGTCTCTGCAAGTGTCATCAAAGATGCCCCTCAGTCACTGATAAAAGTCCTCTAAGAATCCAAGAGAGCTCAGCTACCTGGCCTGATTTGCCCATGATCCACCCCGAAGGAGACTGGAGAGCCACCACCTCTCCAGGTCCTCCAAGCACTAGGCTCCTGTGAAAAAGCATCTTGCTCATTTCCTCCCTCCCAGCCAGTTGCTATGGGAAGCATGCTGGCATTTAATGAAACCGTCCGCAACCCTACACTTCCCCCGGGAGGTAGTGGAGGAGCAGGAAGCTGGGAAGCAGAGGACGCAGAGTACAAATTGCATTCTGAGATAGGAGGGGGAGGGAGCCTCTCTGAGATTTCAGCTCCAGAGCAGCCAGCTCCATTGACTTTGCCTCTCTCCTTCACTCTGTGCTGTTCCTTTTTAGCTTGGTTGCTTTTATGCAGGAGTGTATGTTGTGCGTGGTATGAGCTAAACCTTCAATAAACAACACATAACACCCCCAACACCCAACAGAATTAAATGCATGAGCAAGCAAGTTTTAGCCACCTTTCTTATGCCATCCTGAGAAACTCAGGTTACTAATATCTGGCAGAGAACTACTTCTCCAAGTAGCAGATAAACTTGGAATCTAGAAGGAATGAACGCTTTCCCAGTGGGCCTGTCTGTTCACCTGCCCTTGTGAAGGACAGTTGGCCTGCACCTCCCCCATTTGGGGACAGCAAATGCACTGTCTCCCTGAGAGCAGAAACCTTTGCAGGGAGGGTGAGGCAGTTTTTTCAACCCTTTCATTTCTGTGGGACAGACTGCTCTAGTTACAGACTGCTTAATTGCCACAACAGGGGCTCTGCTTTCAGGAAAAAGGAAAATGACGGTGGGGGGTGGGGTGGATCTTAGTTCTGCAAATCTGAAAGCTTGTAAAAACCTATCTGGGGATTTGTTTCAAGCAGGACCCACAAGACTATGTATTAGGCTGGTGGGAGGCAGAGGATTGGATGCTTAAAAAAAAAAAATCCAGTTCAGCTTCCTTGTTTCCTGACAGGAGATCTCAGATTTTAGATTTAAATCCTTTTGAGGAGGAAATGCTTCCTTTTGACAAAAGGAACACCCCTGGGCACCCCCATATTGCTTATACACAACAGGGGGACCCTCACCACCACCACTCCAAATAACAGTCAAGAGACTTGGAGGTTGGTGCTGCTTTTAATGAGAAAAAGATGAACTTCCTGTACATTTTTTAAATTAAATAAGCTATATGAATTATCCATTTTTCACCTCTCCCCAAAATATGGATATGATTATATTTTAAACATTATTACTTCCCCAATCGAATAATCAATTTCTTTCATGATAACCTCAGCAGAAGGAAATCTCTCCTCTGAATTGCTGTCACATTTATGACCAGTCCCACTCATGTGATTTGCTGCATAGACAGCCTTACAGCTACTTAGGACCATAAGTCCTTCCTGGTGTTGCCTGAGTTAGGATAAGGTGCCCGAGGATAAGAACCCGAGCCCCAGAACCCTCATTTGTCTTGGTCGCACTAATGCTAGGTGATTGGATGTGTCCACCTCATCTCTGACAACCTGAGGTGACTGAGGAATGCAACAGAGAAGCTGCATGCAAGCTTGCCGAGAGCCAGGCAGCCGAATTCAAATCCTACCTACAAGTCTCAGGGGTTGAAATAGCATTTATCTCAATCAATCCTAAAGGTTAATGTGCAGACATGGTTAGCTCTGTGGAAATGAGAAAGAACATTTTCTTCTCTTCCTGGCTCTTTGCTATGAAAAAAATTCATCTTCAGAAGCCAAGAGGAGATAATTAAAAAGAAAATGTTGGTCTGCTTCCAACGCATCCATTTTCCGTGCCCGACCACATGCGTTGCCCTTCCTGCAGTGTCCTTGGCCAGGATCACCTGAGTGCTCTCCAGGAGGAGATATGCTGACTCAGAACTCTGCAGTCAGTGCCTTAACTGCAGACCATCTCTTCCTTTGTTAATCCTCCTCAGCCCATTTGCTCAGTCAGATGATGTCATATTACTCAGAGCCAACCAAAGTGTGGGTGCTTATCTCATCTTCTCTCTTTTTCAATCCCAGAGGAGTTAAAAAATATGCACACAAGAAGACAAAAGGCAGAGGGACTATCAAGCTGTTCTGATGGATGATTCTTGAGGCCAGAGGAGCCCAGCCCTTTCTCTGAGTCCAGCGCGATGAGGAGGCACCTGGAGCCAGCATCTTCCTGCAAGGGAAAGGACTGCATGCGTCAGCTCTGCTGAAGTATTGGAGCAAAAGGGCTGAACGGCTGGTCTCCAGTGCAAGCCCCAGAAGGGATTTTTTTTCCACTTTCCTGCAGGGGTCATACATCAGAGCCAGCAAACACGAAGAAAGGGATGGGCTGAGGTGTACCAGCTGGTCAGAGGTGCGCAGAGAAACAGCCCCAGCAAAGCTGTGCAGTAAGTCAGCAGTGTTCCCTGTACCAGGCAGCAGCATCTGTGAAACTGAGTTGTGGCTTTTAGGTTATTGTTTCATTGTCCCACATGTAAATAATCCCTTAGGTAGGTTTTCTTCTCTTGGTTATTATTATGATGCATATCATCATGAGCTCAAGCACGCACCATCCCAATCCCTTTTATAGAGGAAGAGACAAAGACACAGAAAAAAAATCATGGTGCCAAGCAGACAGGAGGCCAGTGTTCTAGATCTAGCTCTGCCACCAACTTCCCACATAATCAAAAAGAACCACATCACCTCTCTGCGTTTCATTCTGAGGCAGACATTATTGGTTGCCAAGAGACATATCTTTCTCTCCACATACTTCTTGCTGGCAGAACCCCAATTTTGTTTAGCTAGTCAGTCTCCCCTGTGCTCAAGGAAGTTGGCTACTTCCCAGCCTCAAGGAATGAATATCGATTATCATACTTCCATTCTCCTCACAGTGATTAGTGTATGCATGGATGTCTCAAGTAATCTGGCAAATGAGATAAAGATGGCAGTGGGCCTCTGAGGACACTTTCCTCACTCATTAAAAAAGAACACTGATGGGGACTTGCCCCTCCTTGTATTTGAACTGTCTCTATCAGACATAATTAATGTTTGGAGCTATAGCAGCCATACTGTGACTATGAGGAGAAATGCCATCCATATACCAAGAATGGCAGAGTAGAAAAATAGAAAGCACCTGAGTGTTTGAGTACATGGTTATGCCACTGAATTAACCCTGGAAAAATGAAACAATTCACCTTTTATCATCAAGCCACTCTTACTTAGGTATTCTGTATCATGCAGCTAAAATAATTCTGAATCCATTAACCCTACTTCCCTTCCTACAATCACCTCCGCATTCTAACTGCTATACCCTTCCTTTCCTGCTCTCTCCTGCCCTCTCCTGCCCTGACCAGCTGGGCAGCAGCAGTGAGGTGAAGGAAGGAAAAAAATGTGTCGATCAGTCAATGTGCTTAATGAGTTCTCATTTTGTGCTAAGTATTGTCAGGGGAAAAACAGAAACTTATGGAAGAGGTGCAAGAAAAAGCCATATAATGTGAGAAGCCTTGGAAGCCAAGGCAAAATTGAATATGTGATATATGGGAAAACGTTGTAAGAAATACAAGACTTCGTTGCAAGGAAATTAGAGCACCATTCAGAATAAATAGGAGACATGAAGAGGTACATTAGACCTGAAAGTCCAGCTGGGGGATTTGTGGGAGAGAGAGCTGTCCACCAGCAGTCACCACACATAGCCATCTGCACCCCTGGCCCAGTGGGGACCCCTCTGAGAATAAGGAGCACAGTGTTGTGGTGAGAAAGCTTCCAGATGTAAAGAGTCCCTCTACACCATACTCAAAATTATGCTCATGTCCCCAGAAGACACAAGGGCTGCTCACAGTCTTCTCAGCCTGAAACTGGACTGTGTGGCCTCTAATTCTTACAGCCCTCAAGAGATTGAAATAAGGGGAGTTGATGTGGGTTTGAAAGTTGTTTATGGAAGTGTCTATACCTCAGGGCTCAGAATGACTCCTCAAATGCTTGCTTTCCTTAAGAGAAGTCTCTGTCACAGATGCTCCAGACCAGACACATTTGTGGCCCCCTTAAAGTTTTATTGAGTGTTCAGGGACTGTATTGGTTTTTAATTGCTGCATGACAAATTAGAACATAAAATAACACACATATATTATCTAACAGTTTGTGGGGGTCAGGAATCTGGATATGGCTTAGATGGGTCTTTAGCTTAGGTTCTCACAAAGTTGCAAGGTGTCTGCCAGGGAGGTTCTCATATGGAGGCTCACCTACAGAAGCATCCAATTCCCTGCCCATGTTGTTGTTTGCAGCATTCAGTTCCTTGAGCTGTGGGGCTCAAGGCACCTTGCTTCCTCAGAACTAGCAAGGGGAGAGAGAGAGAGAAACTTGAATCTGCTAGCAAGCCAAAGGTTTATAAAATATCATGGATCACTTGTGCCATATGCTGTTGGTTAAGAGCAAGTCACAGGTCATACCCAAACATATGAACAGAAGCATAAGCTGAGAGGCAGGGAATTGGGGGAGGGGAGATGGCTAACATAGTTTGTCCACCACAGGGACCCAAGCTGGTAATGCTGATGATATAACATGGTTATTATGTTTTTTCAAATCCTCCTATAACATAGATTGTTCTAATCCTTCCCTCCAGCCCCATATTTCATTAGCCTCAGCAGTGGGGTATAGGAGGTACCAAGGAACATTGATACCATGAGATTGAACAGAATCAGAAGCTAAGTGTAACCCTGGAGTCTAATAGACCAAAGAGCAAATTTAAACAATTCCAAAAAAATGGCTTAAACAAAGCGTTAAATAAGGAGCTATTACCAGTGTGAGGTAGGGTTGCTAATTAACTAATAAATAGGAAATCATGGGTTTTAGGGTCCCAGCTTGAGGTCTGGTAGCCCCCTTCAAGTGAAAAGTTTCTGCTGTGAACACTGACAGAATATAGTGCTATTTTAATAAAGAATATGAATATCAGCAGTCAACTAGTCAGTAATTTACCAGATTATTATGCTTAATTGGTGTCATCTGATAGATAAATTCTGTCTAAAAGATCAGATCTTGACAGACACAAGAACTTAATAACCAAAAAAGACACGGAGACTAAGGATTAGCAGCGGGAGGTGATATCTCCACCGCAGCAGCAGGTATTGGGAGGGGTGGTTGCCTGGTAGTAAATCCCTTATGAAGGCCAAGCCACACTAGACAGCACTGGAGGGGACTTCATGGGTCCTGAGAAAATGGAGCCACTGCAGGGGCTTGTTCTTTAATCATTAGAGAGGGAGACAGAAAGCCAGGGTTCTGCAGCAGCTTGTTCCTCTTACTGGAGAAGCTCTCCATGTAAAGGAAATGGGTCACACTGGATCTTCCCCTGAAGCCACTGCTGGCCTTTCGAGGGATTCTGGCCCTACACTCACCATTCACTCCGACTTTGAGGAGGGAAGATGCAAAGATCTTATCCTTTAGGCCATATGTGGACATTTTTAGAGTTACAGCAAAGAGTTTTAAAACCATGATTTGTGTCCTAATTGTTTTGTCTTCAGACTGTCTTCTCTCTGCATGCACCCATCTAACTGGTATGTTGGTTGGCTTGCTACCAAGCAGAGGCCTCACCATGGATGCTTCTATTGGCTCTAGCCAAGACTGCAGGAAGAAAGACATCCTCTTGCAGCATTTTATCTGGGCTTAGATTTTCTCCCCTGTTGCCCCCATAAAGCGAGACAAAACAAGCCAGGGAGATGGGGGAAAGGGTGAGTGTCCCCAGAGTCCCTCTGGGAAGGACCTTAGGCCAGAGATCCAAAAGAAGCTTTTATAGTAAGTGATTTAATCCTACTTATCAGCCATAAGGGAGTCTGAATCCAAAATTTAGGCCCATTTTCCGTCTTTCCTCCTTGTGAAACTGACCTTATGGTATAAGCTGAATCAACAATCTTAAGAGAAAAGATATATCCTATCAGGTTCTCCCAAGTTTTCCTGGTCCTTCTCCCGGGGGCACACAGAATAGCATTCCTTCATCCTCGTATGCTGGGAGTGGTCATGTAGCTGAATTTGAAATGTGAGAGCCATGTCTATTAGAAACTTTAAGACCCAGTGCATGATTTGCCTGCTGTCTCCCTTTAGGACATGTCTGGGACAATCATTCAAGTAGGTGGCTGTTCTGTCATCCTAGGTCCCTGAGTGGCTACAATAAACACAGCCCCACCAGCCTACAATGGGCATGGAGCCTTAAGAAGAAATGAGCCTGCATTGCTTTATAACATTGAATTTTCTTTTTGCTTATTGGCTTTATGTTTTCATAGCAAGACCTAGCTTATGCCAACATCTACAAACCACACTGCCTCTGGCCTTTGAGATTGCACAGACAGTGACAGAATCTTTGTAAGGGTTGTGATCCTGGGCTTGAATTTTGTGTCTGAAACAGGATGCTCTAAGCCTCACCCTGTGAAACATAGGCTGCTGGGCAGTTTGCTAGGGGCACTGAAGGCTTCTATGAGCAATTACCAAAATGATAAGGCTGAACATTTGATCCCTATTTATAGATCACTTACTAGAAAATTCCCTCAGGTTTTTGTTTTTGAGCGAATATGTGGACAATGCCTACTGGGGTGGGGGAGGGAACGGAAAAAGAGGAGTGAAGGGAAAAAGGAAAGAGGGGAACTTTCTCAGGGGCAAGTTCCCATGGCTTATATGCTGTGTGCTAGGTCTGAGGCAAAGCTTTGCTGATGTCATGGAAGAGTAAGCCAGGCCTGCTAAGAAACCATGTCATATTTACTTCTCTGAGGCAGTAAAATATAAGCATTTTTAGAATATAGACTTAATAAGAGCATAACAATATAAGGTATCAAAGGTATAACAACGTGGTATCAATGGAAGAAGCCCTTTATTCTGCCATTAAATTAAAAACAAAAGAAGGAAAAAAAAAAACAAGAAAGACCTATAAGAATAAAAGGACACCCATAAAAAGAGCTGTGAATAGTAATTGGGATGATAATACTTGAACGGGAATTTTACCCATAAGAGACTTTTAAACCAAAAGTAAGTAATGACAGACAAAATTTCTTTTTCTGAGTGAGAATGGATGTAGTAAAGGAGATTAGAAATAAAGGGAAAATGGTGATTTAATTTTATGTGTGTTTGGTTTGTGACATCTGATTCATATCCAACACAAGAAAAATAAAATAAGTTACTGTAAGAAAATTAAATAATGTATTACACCGAGTAACTCATGTAGTAGCCAGGCCACAAAAAGACCATATAAAAATACTGGAACCTTGCTGCCATTAGGAAGGTTGGAAGAGGTCACCATTGCTAACTGCAGAGAGCTTTGAAATATGAGAGATAGAACAGGAAATAGAGATTCTGACTTCACATAAAATGAAATTCTTTTATGATCCAAGTGCCATGATCACAGAAGTTCCAAGTGATGAAGCTAAAAATCCTCTCAATGTTTATAAAATTCCCTTCAGAATCAGGATAAAGTAAGATAAGTCCACTGCAGAGTTGACAGAAGGAACCTCCTCCTGACCTACATCCCTCTGTATTCTAGATGCAGGAATGATGTTGCAAAGGTTAAGAGGAAGGCTAGGGGAGCTTGGGTCTCCAGATGTTAATTCACTATCCCAAACAGATAGCCTCCTGGTGTGATTAGGTTCTGCAAGAGTTATTTTCTACCCAGACCTGTTAGAGGTCCTGATACATAGACATGGCACCAGAAAAGAGGTCAAGCCAAAGACAGCTTTATCAGCATTCCAGGAGAAAATGCAGTCCAGTGGTTAAGAGCATCAGTTTCAGCAGCAGACCGACCTAAATCTAGTCCTCATTCTGACATCTACTCACTGTGTAACTTTGTGCAACAACGTCTCTTGCTCTCAGTTTTTCCATGTATGAAATAGAGATAATAATAGAATCCACCCCAGAGGGATGACTCTGAAGATTAATCAATATAATGCTTATATAATGTTCAGTTCCTGACATTCAGTACAAAATCAATATTATGTTTGCTATTGTTAGAGTGTGAAGTTTTCCCTTTGGGCCGAGGAATGCCTTAATCTCTTTCCAATATTAGGTCAACAACCCCAGTGCAGTTGGAGCATTTAACCTGCTTATATTGTTGACATTCAGCCCAGAATATGGAAGCCTACTTAGAATATCTATGCCTCAGGAGAGGCAATTAGGAATTACAAGAGGAAATATCATTAGGATACAAGAATAAAACCATTCCTTTAGGACCAGATGGAAGTTGCAAAGTCCTGATCAGTTCTCCAAACCTAGACTGAAGTTAGAGGTCACTCAAAATAGGTCTAATACTATTGGACATTTATTCTTTAGTGTGGGACCCTGTTTTCCCTTTTGACTGACTTCCTGGAAAAGAAGAAATCAAATAAGTACATCATACCTTTTGATCGTCCCAGACAACAATACAGGAGTGGTTGGTATCACTTGTTCCTTGAAGAGGATCAAGTCTTTGCTCAAAGCACATCAGAATTTTGAAGTGATTAAGAATCATGAGGGATTTTAGTCTCAAATTTTAGTGCTCAGCTTTGAATCAATAATAGTTTGATTTCCTGATGAAATATCTTAGCAAATTTAAGAATGTGATAAGTGGTGATGTTTTCAGGACACCTTGAGTTAAAAATTAAGAAAGATGGAATGAGCACCGGGTATTATATGCAACTGAAGACTCTAAATTCTACCTCTGAAACTAATAATACACTACATGTTAATTAAATTCAATTTAAATAAAATTTTTTTAAATTGAGAAAGACAGGAAACTTGGGCCAAAAAAAAGTGCTACTTGGGAGGGCAAGAACATAGAGTGAAAAGGCATTGACCACAGATAAGTAAACCCCTGTGGACACTCTTTCCTTTGGTTCCCATAGAAGTAAATACAGCAAGCCATATCTCGGAAGCCAAATCATTTATTTTTGTTCCTCTTTGAATCTAGTCATCCTTTATCTCACTACCTTCCGAAAAGTCATCTATAACTGATATAATTAACTTCACTGGCTTGAGATACAAATATGATTTATATCTCTTTTAGTTTTCCAATTCATTTCGCTAGTCAGAATGTGGCTTCATTAATATGAAGTTTAATGTTGAAGACTTGTCTTAAATAGTCCAAAGGAGATTTATGTTGAGCATATAAGTTCTTGAAAAAAATGATTTTTATTGCCCTGAAATTATGACTAAGACCCAGAGCCAAGGAAAAAACACACTAAGGACCTCATACTTTGAGGTCAGGACTTACCAGCAGCTGGATCCAGCTACTTCCTAGCAAGGTTTACTGAGAGGCACCAGTACAAAAAGAGCTTCCCACCATGAGCCAATAGAAGAAGAGAGTTTAGGGGCAGGAGTAGGTTGTCAGTAGGTTATCAGGAAGAGCACTGTCCCTTGAGAGAGGCTATTCCCTCCCTTTCCATGAGAAGCCAAGGAAGGGAACATTCTAGAAAATTGAGAAGAGTAGGAGTTCCTGAAAGAATGGTAACTTGAATTTTGGTTCTTCTTTAAATATTAAATTATCCAGCAACCCTTTCAATATGCCCCTGTGCTATATAAACAGATGAAAAGGGAATTTGAGAGAAATAAAGGGGGCAGGAGAAGGGCCTGCAGTGAAGCAGCCTGTGAGCCCACCATTTCATGTAGAGAGAACACTAGAGTTATCTTGGGGGTTGAGTGGACACCCAAGAAAGTAGCTGAGCTTGAACCCTTTCTCTGGGTAAGGAGACCCCACCAGCAAAGGCTTATTTTTAGTAGTGGGAGGAGCTAACCGTTGTGTATAAAGGATTGAGCCAGAACTCAATCTCTCACATTACAGAATTATGTATAAAGGGATCCCAATGAATCTCTGAAAGACCCTCACATATGCCAGCATTTGAATACCAGCTCTTCTGAAGGTAGGACAATCAGATAATGTTGGAGGGAAAAGCAAGGACAACTGGTAAAAGAGAGACCTGAAAATCCCCTGTTAATGGTATTCCAAATCCAGTGTATAATCTACCCCAGATACCTATATTTGCATGGTTTTCTGGCCAAGGCAGCCCTAGAAAACACCAGTGCTGTGCTTCTGTTTGTTGGAGGCAGGTCACTGATCTTACCTTAGCTGTCACCCTGGGTCTAGGAACTCTGAATATAGTTCCACCTTATAAATATGGATTGAACCTACAGGGTATCTAGCTTCCCCCAAAAAAACTGCTTACAAAGGTTGGTTGACACAACCCAGAAGTATGGGGGAGTTAATATCTCATGGGGCATGAATTGGCCAATGGAAGACAGGGGATGAGGCATAACTAGCTGACAAATTGTTCCTGAAACATATGGTAAGTGTATATACACTTAATGTTCCTCATACTGTTCTCCAAAAAAAACTGCAGCCATTAATCAGGGAAAGTATACACTGCAAAAAGTGGTCTACCCAGACCTTGTGAGTACTGTATTATGGTTCTGAATAGCCACATAACAGAAGACCTAAAGTGTCATCAGGAACTTTTGGTTACATGCATGAGTGGTATAAAGTTGAATTTTGTTTTAAGTCTGTATCATAGTGCCTCCATTGCGTTCATGGTCCCACCTATGTTTTTGGCTTTTTTTTTTTTCACCAGTCCCCTAACTGAATAATTGGGATGGATATACATTGGAACCTTTCAAATTGATTCCCTGATCTGAGAAGTAGGGATATTATGATGGGAAAGACCAAGTGGAAGCCCATAAAACTCCCACCTTCTGCAAAAGGAGTAAATCAGAAGCAATATGGAAGTCCAGAAAGACTACATACAACCTAGGCTCTGCAGGACCCAGATAGACTGGGACTATAGCGTGGACTAAGGTAAGCCTGACCAAGGGGAAGACCCGAGTGAAGCTGCCAAACTGAGTCATTGAAGTCTCTGACACTTGATCTGGGGATCTGATCTGGCAAAATCTTACTTCTCAATTCTCATCAATAGGGAAGATCAAAAGCAGTTGGCTTTCTTTTGCAAAAGCAGCAATATACATTTTCTCTCTTCCTTCAGGGCTCTGCTAACTTTCCTACTCTAATTAATTTGTCTACAGGAATCTTGATATTCTTGACATTTTGAAAAACATAAATCTGGTCCATTATATTGATGACATCATTTTAATTGAAACTATGAGCAGGAATTGGTGAGTATACTAACTCTTAATGAGACATTGTGCCAGAGGGCAGAAGATAAACTCCACAAATATTTAGGGGCATGACACACTGGTGAGGTTTTTGTTTCCAGCAATACCTTTATGGATTTGGGACACACTTTCTCTAATAATGGACACACATCAGTCCCAGCTCTGGCCCAATCCAGAAAACAAAAGCAAACATGAAAAAGTGGCCTAGACTTTCAGGTCACTGACCAATGTTGTGGTATGACTACCCCTCAACTCATACATTTGGCCTCCTAGGATTTCCTGTGACTAAATGATGAAGGAAAAAAACTTGGCCTCATTTACAGATGGGCTCATGAACCGTGTTGGTGCTTACAGGAATGGACTCTTACATTTCAGCCACACTCAAAGGTGATCCTAAATAATAGTGGTAAAGGGAAATTATGCCCATGGTCAGAGCTTCAATCAGTATATTTGGTAGTTTCATGTAGAAGTACAGATGACCATATAGGTACACACCAACATTGTGGGAGATGGGAGGGAGTGGCAATGGCTTGTCTGGTTGTTCCAAGTCCTGAAAAGTATAATTTCTTAAATAAACCAACCAGTCACCCAATCATAGATACTAGACCCCTTCAGCTTGGATTTGTCAATGATCTCTTCTTACTAAATTCAATAGTTCTCCAGATATGAGTTTGCCTTCCCTGAACATAGTATTTCTGCTAGTACCATTTTTAGTAATTTTTGAGAATGCCACACCTCTTAACATGCAATTCCACACAGAATTGCCTCAGGCCAAAGAAACTATTTTGTAGCAAGGGGTGTTCACTGGTCTGACTATGTACTTGACCAGAAGCAGTAGCCTAATGGCAGAGTGGAATGACCTATTAAAAGCTGGGCTAGGGTGTCTGTTCAGGAACAATGCCCTACAAGGTTAATGACAGGACACATCATCAAGGTTGCAGTATCTGCACTGAATCAACTGCCAGTATATTGGACTGTGTTCCCACTGTCTAGAGTAAATAAGTTCAAAAAACAAATGGTGGAAATTGGATTGGTTCTTATCCCAATCATTCCCAGTGACCCACCTATAGAGTTTGTGCTCCTTTCCACGAATCTCAGGCTTTTGCCAGAGGATAAAATGGATCTATGGAACTACAAGATGCCATTAAACATGGCAACTTTGGGCTCCCCATGCCAGCAGACCAGGAGGCAAAGAGAGAAGTCACTATAGTCCTTAGGATAATTGATCCTGATTACTATAAGACCTTGGGCTGCTGATATACTATGAGGACAGAGGGGTCATTGGCATATCCTTACTGCTTCTGTGCCTATTACAGATGGACAACTTTAGGAACCATGCTTAAACAGGGCAAGATAAGTAAGGGGTCAGATTCTTCAGAAATGAAAATTTGTGTCATCCCACCAGGCCAGTAACTCAGACTATTCAAATTATTATCCCAGAATAAGGGAAATGTATAATGAGCGGTAGAGAGAGGAAAGTGGGGAATACCAATTAAAATCCCAGGACCAGTTGGGACTGAAACCAGCTAGGTTTACTTATCCTCCTTAAGCCTTTTTAAGACTGAAACCCACCATCACCTTGAAGCACTGAACCTGTCTTTTCAAGGAAGAATTGAGGGCATCTTGTGCTGAGGTAATATGTGGACATCATAATAGAGTGTGTATCTAAGTGACACTAGAAATAGATTGTACCCAACTTGGTTTATGTGCCACCTGGTTCCTGTGCCTACCTTGTTTCTTGGCCAGAATAGACCTAACAACCGTGTGTGCAGTGCTGATGGTCATGGAGTTAGTTCACTGTTGCTATCACCACAGGTCCCAGATCTAGGAGCTCTGCATGGAGTTGCAGTGAGTGAAAAGAGATCACTGGGCCACAGTGAAATTACAGGGGCTCTGCCCTCCTCGGCAATCACCTGGAGTAGTCAATTGATGCAACCAGGTAGTGTGGGAAGTTAATGCCTATGGAGCAAGCTTGGATCAATGAGAGAAGGGCATAGAAGGGAGCTGGAGAATAAACTGTTCTCTCACTTCCCTCATATAGACAACCTTGAGATAGAGTAGTTTGTATGAATTTCTTGAAAACAAGCAGTCAGGGGCACTGGCTGTGGCCAGTTCAATTAGACATCATCTTACATTTGCTCTCATTTCTTCTTTGTGTAATTTATCCTTTTCCCTCACTTTGCTTCCCTGTGTGTGAATTCCCAGTAAAGTCTTGGTATATAGACTCTTACCTTCAGCCGTCTTTTCTGCAAAACCTGAAAGGGTGGTTTCTATCTCCCTCCTCTTTTTCAGTGCTTTCAAACTGGAGGAGCTGATGCAGAAGAGAGGGGCGCATGTGTGAAGACACCATGCTTCAGCACCCCTAATTAAACCAGTGGAATTAGATATAGACTTAGCCTGCCTTGCATGATGTGGGTAGGAATCTGAAGAACTGAGCTTTGAATCAAGTTTGCTATTGCATTTTCTCATGAGCAAGACTAAGTCATAAACATTGGATTGAAACTATTCCAATAATTAGACATATCTGAAAAATCTTAGAGTCCAACCAGCTGTAAGGGACAGGTTCCCACAATAAGAAAGAGGATTTCACATAGCACAAAGGAGTTCAGTTATGGGGGGAGGGGTGATGTTTATATATAATCAGACTAAGGTGCTTTGATCAAGGATCACATCCTCAGGGAGGCATTCACTGATACATCATTCTAAATCATTCAGCTGTACGTACTGCTATAGCAATGTCTTGTGCATCCGTGATAGCCGCACTATCATACTATTATTCATCTCTGAGGCTATATTCACTATTCAGAAAAATATAGAGAGCAGACAGTATTCTAGGCACTGGTAATCTATTATTGGACAGAAGTAGACAGTCTCTGCTTTTATCTAACTTACAGCACAGTGGAAGAGATAAATATTAACCCAATAATCATGTTAATATTTCTATAGTTAAAAAATTCTCATAAAAAAATATAGGAGCATATGGTAGAGGAATGTGACCAAAACTAGAGAATCAATGAAACCTCCTACGGAGGCTGAGATCTTGAGCTGAGAATTGAAGGAAACATGGGAGTTAAGTAGAATTTGGGGCAGGGGAAGGGGACATTTTCCAAACAAAGGGGGAAAGTATGTGCAAAGATCTTGTGGTGGAAGTAAGATCAAGTGGATATTTAGAAGATAAGATCAATAGGAGTTGGATATAAATATAGTGGGAGAGGAAGATCAAGTGTGAGTCTTCTGTATCTGCATGGAGACAGTGCCTGCTCTGGACCAGAGGACACTGCAGTGAACTGATCTGGGAGGAAAAATCATAAGTTTGGTTTAGATATATTGAGGTTTATGAAGTTTTTTCCCTTTCAGACTGCAAAGCAGATTCAAATTCATTCATATATTTTAAAACAATCTTATTTATATAATTAATGTGTTTAATTCTGTGCTAAACATAGCATGGAAGAAATTAAGCACAGTTGGAGACAGAAGTGGAATGTACTTAATGCCATCTTCTCTGAAAATTCAATTACTCAGGACTTAATAACCTTTTAATGTCACAAGCTCACTCCCTCTCTCCCTCTCTCTCTTCCAGAAATATTTTTTGAGCACATATATATATACCTGGTATTGTTCTAGGTGCTGCAAATATAATGATAACAGGATCCGTCTTTAAGGAATTCATAGCTTTAGAAGAAAAATTTTTTAAATAGATAATTACAATACAGTGTTATAAAGTCTTCAAAAGCAGGGAGTAGAGAGTTCTATGGGAGCACATAATAAGGACCTTTAGTCCAGCTTTGGAGGGTGGAATTAAGAATGCTTATCAGGAGGTAGTGATGTGTTGCCAAAATAAGCTAAAGGTTAGGTCAAGGAAGGTGAAAACAGAAAAGTGCAAGTAGGTTTTAGTAACGGAGCGGTATCAGTGACTCCTGCACAATGTTCTGAATGAATGAATGAAATGCCTTATTATGGGTTCAAATGACCTGCTTAATACCTGATTTTAGAAGAGGTGGGGAGGCACTGTCAAGCATTCAAAAACATGTATAAAATAAAGAACTACCTCTGCTACACTACAAAGAAGATCACCCTAATCCTACTGGCCTGGCTACTTCACAAATAACAATAGTTCTAACAACTTACATTTCCTAAGGAAACATTTTTATTTTCGTCAGCCTCAGCAGTAACCTTATAATCCTTATCATTCCCAGAGACTCTGCTAATCGCCCTTTCCGAACCACTTGTCATTGCTATACAAAAGTTTCAAATTCCCAAGATAACCTTTCTGAGGAAAAAATCATTCCTATGTTTCTTGGGAGTATCCATTCAGGAAGTGTGATTTAAGTGCTTTTCATTTCTTTCTGTGGTATTGATTTCTGGCAGGCAGACTGGGAAACTTGGTTTATCTGCTCTCCATCAAGATCAGGCCACAAAGATTAAAATGTTTACCAAGCATCCAGAAATAATGCTGATGGTTTGCATTCATCAAGGGCACTCCCTAGAGAATGTAGTGACAAGAAAAAATGGGGGTATCAACACTTCAACACAACTGCAATGTATTCGCCTACCTTTTAGAGATCTCCTGAGTCATTAGGCCCCTCATGGCACTCTGAAGCAGTCTATCTGTGATGGAAAATTAACAAAAAATTAACGAAGCAAAATAAAATCTCAAATGGGCCCAATTCTCATTAACCATCATGAAGATATACAAAGGCAACCGACTCATAAGTGGCCCTCCAGTCTTATATCCCTGAGATCCATTCATCACAATTACCAGAATTTACTTATGAACCACAAAGTCGATCTGGTGTTGCCTTGCAACATCTTTAATGACTTCTTTAACCTACAGGGTTGGGCGACTGCCTTCGGCTCAGGTCATGATCCTGGAGTCCCGGGATCGAGTCCCACATCGGGCTCCCTGCTCAGCGGGGAGTCTGCTTCTCCCTCTGACCCTCCCCGCTCTCATGCTCTCTCTCTCTCTCATTCTCTCTCTCAAATAAATAAATAAATAAATCTTTAAAAAAAAAAAAACCTACAGGGTAAGTCCATAGCTCCTTGTCTGAGGTAATAACAACAATAACAATAAATAGTAACAACAGCTAAATGACACACACCAAGGACTGCTCTGAGCTTGTTGGATGTACCGCCTTCTCAAACATTTTAAAGAACATATAGCATATAGTTTATCAGTAATCATATTTGAGGAATCATCAGTATCCCATTTTGCAGGCTAAAAAACTGAGGTATACAGGAGTTGAATAGTATCTTCAAAGGCAAACAAATATTAGGTGGTAAAGAGGATTTGATGCCTGAAGTTCTTCAAGTCTAGGACCATGAGCCACTATAGATACTCCCATCAATCTCCCCAGCATTTTCTCCCCCCACTCCAGTAGGTGTGTTCCACCTATAACAAATTTGCAGCGTGCTGGATCTTCCCCTAAAAACTAATAATAAAGAAAACACAACAGCAACAGATATCATCCGAGTTTCCATGTCTCTCATATGCTATCCTTTCTTATACTAAGAGAATTTCTTCCTTCCTCCTTATGTTTATGGAATAATCCTAAATATCTTTCAAGCTACAAATCCTCTGATGGTCCTTTCTTCAACATACCAGCATACAGCCACTCAGAGTTCTCTCATGTACATTTATAACAAACAGCTTTGTAATGTAAGGACTTATATTAATCTCATTTGACAAGCAGGGTAATTGAGGCTTTACGAAGTTAACTACCCACTGAAAGTAGTAAATTTGTGGTTGTGTCAAAATTTTATGCCTGGATTTCTAAACCCAAGACCAGAATCTCTTTATTAGCATATTTTGTATAATCATTCTATCAAAGGCTGAGACAGGTATGTTAAATCTCCAGCCACTCTTGCCTGCCCTTTGATTTCTTTATGTATTTGTATATTGAAATTATTTACTTTAGGGGCACCTGGGTGACTCAGTCAGTTAAGCATCTGCCTTCAGCTCAGGTGATGATCCCAGAATATGAACCCTAAAGACTCCAAAAAACTGCTAGAACTGATAAATGAATTCAATTAAGTCACAGGATATAAAATCAATATGCAAATGCTGGGATCGAGCCCTGCATTGGACTCCCTGCACAGCGAACAACATTCTCCCTCTCCCTCTGAAGCTCCCCCTACTTGTGCTTGCTCTCTTTCTCTCTCTCTGTCAGATAAATAAATAAAGTTTCTTTTAATTTTAAAAAGAAATTATTTACTTTATTTATATTCTAATGATGTTATCTGAAATATAAAGCTTCAAGACTATTTTGACATATTTGCGATGGTAAAAAAAAAAAAAAAGATCCTCTTGCAGCAAAAGCAGTTCTAAGAGGGAAGTTTACAGCAAATGCATAACTCAAGAAGTTAAAAAAATATCTCAAGTAAACAAACCTTATACCAAAAGAAGCTAGAAAAAGACCAACAACAACAACAACAACAAAACCAAAACCAGCAGAAGGAAGGAAATAATAAAGATTAGATCAGAAATAAATTATATAGAAACTACAAAAACAAAAACAAAGCTCAACAGTAGAATAAATAAATGAAACCAGGAACTGATCCTTTGAAAAGATAAAATTGATAAGCCTCTCTCTAGCCAGACTCATCAAAAAAAAAAAAAACAAAAAACAAAGAGAAAGGACTAAAATAAATAAAATGACAAATGAAGAAGGATAAATGACAACCAACAACACAGAAATACAAACAAATATAAGAAAATATTATGAAAAACTATACACCAACAAATTGGACAACCTAGAAGAAATGGATAAATTCCTAGAAACATAAAATATATCAAAACTGAAGCAGAAGGAAATAGAAAATTTGAATAGACTGATTACCAGAAAGGAGATTGAATCAATAATCAAAAAACTCCCCACTACTGGGTATTTACCCCAAAGATACAAATGTAGTGATCTGAAGGGGCACATGCATCCTGATGTTTATAACAGCAATGTCCACAATAGCCAAACTATGCAAAGAGCCTAGATGTCCATCAACAGATGAATGGACAAAGAAGATGTGGTATATATATATATATATATACAATGGAATATTATGCAGCTATCAAAAAAAACAAAACCTTGCCATTTGCAATGATGCGGATGGAACTAGAGGGTATTATGCTAAATGAAATAAGTCAGTCAGAGAAAGACAAGTATCATATGATCTCACTGATATGAGGAATTTGAGAAACAAGACAGAGGATCATAGGGGAAGGGAGGAAAAAATGAAACAAGATGAAACCAGAGGGGGAGACAAACCATAAGAGACTCTTAATCTCAGGAAACAAACTGAGGGTTGCTGGAGTGGAAGGGTATGGGATGGTTGGGTGATGGACACTGGGGAGGGTAAGTATTATGGTGAGCACTGTGAATTGTGTAAGACTGATGAATCACAAATCTGTACCCCTGAAACAAATAATACCTTATATGTTAATAAAAAAATTTTTAATAAAAATTTAAAATTAAAAAAAAAAACTCCCAAAGGACAAAAGTCCAGGACCAGATGGCTTCACGGTCAATTTCTACCAAACATTGGAATATCCATTCTTCTCAAAGTATTCCAAAAAATAGAAGAGGAGGGAAAGCTTCCAAATTTATTCTATGGGGCCAGGATTACCCTGACACCAAAAGCGGATAAAGATACCACATAAAAAGAGAACTACAGGCCAATATCTCTGATGAATATCAATGCAAAAATTCTCAAAAAATATTAGCAAATCAAATCCATTGCATTAAAAAAAAAGAACATTCACCATGACGAAGTGAGATTTATTCCCAAGATGCAAAGGTGGTTCAATATTTGCAAATCAATCAACATGATACATCACATGAATAAGAGAAAGGACGAAAAGCATTTAATCATTTTAATACATGAAGTAAAAGCATTTGACAAAGTACAACATCTATTCATGATAAAAGCCTCAACAAAATAGGTTTAGAGGAAACATACTTCAGCATAATAAAGGCTGTATATGAAAAACCCACAGCAAACATCATATTCAGTGGGGAAAAACAGAGCTTTCTCCCTAAAGTCAGGAATAAGACAAGGATGTCCACTCTCACCACTTCTATTCAACCTCACTTCTAGTGAAGTCCTAGCCACAGCAATTAGACAACAAAAAGAAATAAAAAGCATCCAAATTAGTAAGGAAGAAGTAAAACTTTCACTATTTGCAAATTACAAAATACCCTATATAGAAAACCCTAAAGACTCCAAAAAACTGCTAGAACTGATAAATGAATTCAATGAAGTCACAGGATATAAAATCAATATGCAAATATCTGTTGCATTTCTATACACTAATGAAGCAGCAGAAAGAGAAATTAAGAAAACAATCCCATTTACAATTGCACCAGCAATAAAAAGATACCTAGGGATAAACCTAACCAAAGAAGTGAAAGATCCATACTTCGAAAACATTGATGAAAGAAATTCAAGATGATACAAAGAAATGGAAAGTCATTATATACCCATGGATTGGAAGAACAAATATTGTTAAAATGTTTATACTACTCAAAGCAATCTCTGTATTTAATACAATCCCTATCAAAATACTGACAGCATTTCTCACAGAACTAGAATACACAATCCTAAAATTTACATGGAACCACAAAGACCCCAAATTTCCAAAGCAAATTAAAAAAAGAGAAAAGCTAGAGGCATCACAATTCCAGACTTCAAACTCTGTTACAAAACTGTAGTAAACAAAACAGTATGGTACTGGCACAAAAATAGACACATAGATCAGTGGAACAGAATAGGAAACCCAGAAATAAACCCACAATTATATGGTCAGTTAATCTTGACAAAGCAGGAAAGAATATCCAATGGGGAAAATACAGTCTCTTCAACAAACAGTGTTGGGAAAACTGGACAACAACATGCAGAAGAATGAAAGTGGACCACTTTCTTACACCATACACAACAATAAATTCAAAATGGATTAAAGAGCTAAATGTGAGACCTGAAATCATAAAAATCCTAGAAGAGAGCACAGGCAGTAATGTCTCTGACATCTGTTGTAGCCACATTTTTCTAACTATGTCTCCTGAGGCAAGGGAAATAAAAGCAAAAAATAAACTATTAGGACTGCATCAAAATACAAAGCTTATGCACAGTGAAGGAAATGATAAACAAAACTAAAAGGCAATCTATAGAATGGGAGAAGATATTTGCAAATGACATATTCAGTAAAGGGCTAGTATCTAAAATATATAAAGAACTTACACAAATCAACACCAAAAAAACAAATAATACAGTTAAAAAGTGGGCAGAAGACATGAGCATACATTTCTCCAAAGAAGACATCCAGATGGCCAACAAAACACATGGAAAGATGTTCAAATTCACTCACCATTAGAGAAATGCAAATCAAAACTACTATGAGATATCACCTCATACCTGTCAGAAAGCTAAAATCAAAAACACAAGAAACAATGGGTGTTGGTGAGGATATGGAGAAAATGGAACCCTCCTGCACTGTTGGTGGGAATGCAAACTGGTACAGCCACTGTGGAAAAGAGTATGGAGCTTCTTCAAAAAGTTAAAAATAGAACTACCCTATGATCCAGTAATTGTGCTACTGGGTATTTACCCCCAAAACACAAAAACACTAATTCAAAGTTATGCATGCACCCCTATGTTTATAGCAGCATTATTTACAATAGCCAAATTATGGAAGCAGCCCAAGTGTCCATGGATGGATGAATGGATAAAGAAGGAGCAGTATATTCATCTATGTTGTGTATATATATATATATATCACGCATATATTGTATGTGTATATATAATATATATACACACAATGGAATATATATATGGAATAATGGAATATTATATTATATATATGTACATATATACAATAGAATATTATTCAGCCATAAAAAAGAAAGAAATCTTGCTAGGACATGGATGGAGCTGAGAGTATAATGCTAAGTGAAATAAGTCAGTCAGAGAAAGATGAATACCATATGATTTCACTCATATGTGGAATTTAAGAGTCAAAACAAATGAGCAAAGGGAAAAAGAGAGAAAAACCAAGAAATAGACTCTTAACTATTGAGAACAAACTGATGGTTACGACACGGGAGGTGGTGGGGTGATGGGGGGAAATAGGTGATGGGGATTAAGGAGTGCACTTGGCATGATGAGCACCAGGTAATGTATGGAATTGTTAAATAACTATATTGTATACCTGAAACTAATATAACCCTGTATGTTAACTACACCAGAATTAAAATTTAAAAATAATAAAAGTTCCTCTATGTCCCTATCTTTGAAATTTATGATGTTGATGTGGCAACCAATGCATTATTTACTACCTTGGATTTATATGTCCTTTTACAACTTTTTACTTTTAATCTCTTGGAGTCAATAATTTTTGGCTCTTATAAATAGTATGCTTATAAATAATATTTTTAACCCAATCCAAGAGTTATCTTTCTGTTTTTTTATATATGTATCCTATTTACTTTTGTTAGTATAAAGAAATGCATGTTTATTGTAGAAAGCTTAGAAAATAGGGGCACCTGGGTGGCTCAGTCTGTCAAGTGTCTACCTTCAGCTCAGGTCATGATCTCAGGGTCCTGGGATCGAGCCCCACATCAGACTCTCTGCTTGGCGGGGAGTCTGCTTCCCCCTCTCACTCTCCCGCTGTGCTCTCTCTCTCTCTCTCAAATAAATGAGTAAAATCTTTTAAAAAAAAGCTTAGAAAATATAAAAAGTATTAAGGAATTCATATAGCCACAATTTGTTGTATTCATATGATGTCACCACCAAGATACAATAACTATATATATATTCAACTTTTTCTCACACTTTTGTGTAATATATAATTAAAATTAACATTTAATATGCTTGCATAGTATCTAAGTACTCTGCTAAGGGTTTTACACAGTTTAAATAATTTCTACTTTACAACAGCCATATGAGATATATATTATTAATATTTACATGTTAAAATGAAACAACAGAAGCAAAGAAAGCTTAAGAAATTTCTCTCAAATAGACCTTGGATATAAACCCAAGGAGATGTGATGCTACGGGCCATCCTCTCATTATGCTATGATATCTCTCTTGATAAAGAAAGATAAAATAGGAAAGTGGATAGATAGGAGTGGTTGGGAAGTGAGGGGATGAGGATTCAATACACAAAACTGCATATTGTTTTGTAATGTGCTTTTTCGCTTAAAATATATCATAATTTCCTTTATTACCTATTCTTTTGAACCATGATATATGACTGTATAGTATTGTATTATATAAGCAAGTAATCATTCAGTAATCAATTTCCTGTAGTTCATTCCAACCAAAGCATTTTCTTTATTTCTTTCTCTCCTAAATGTAATGGGTTGTTCTAATAAAGGAATTTCATAGCTTGGTGCCACCAGGTCAAAGAAGTTCTTACTCAGGGTGTTTCTTAAGCAGGTTGACATTCCAAAAGTTACAGTTGCTTTGGTTTCATTGTTTTAGTCTTTTATAATAATGACAAATCATTTTTGCAAGTCCAGCATTCTTGTTTATCTGTTTGTATGCCTTCTTTTTGGTTTGATTTTGTTTTTGTTTTCTTAGTTGGATGGATCTCTGTTTTTGTGTTCTCACCTGGAAAGTGCATCCAGCCAGGAATCACTGCCACACTCCCTTCCCCATTGTCTCATCCCCAGCTTCCATCCCCCAATTCTATGGCTGTTTCTTTGCCTTAAGGATATATACCCCCTGATTCAATAGGCAAACTTCACAATAAAACTGCTGAAGAGGCTGGTGGAGGCCATCACCTCCCCTCACAGGTAAGGAGTGACCAAACTGGTCTCAACCATATCTCCATCCATGAGGAATCCAGCACTTCCAAAAGGCTGTTCTGCCAGGGGTAAGTCAGACTCACTCCAAGAACTTCTCTTTCATTCCATTGTTGATGTCATTATCTTTTCACTTTAGATCTACTTCCAGTTATCATTTCATGAAAAAAAATTCCATCAATATTTCTGTGATCATTAGCTCTCCCAAGTTCTTCTCTCTTATCCCAATTATAGTTCCCATCCCTTTACTTCTCACTTCTATCCAATCTTCAAAATTCCACTCCTTCTTCTCCCCACATGCACACACATACACAAACACCTCTTTTATTTTTTTTTAAGATTTATTTATTTTAGAGAGAAAGTGAGAGCACATGAGCAGAGCAAGGGGCAGAAGGAGAGGGAGAGAGAATCTCAAGCAGACTCCACACTGAGTGTGGAACCTGATACGGGGCTGGATTTTAAGACCCCGAGATCATGACCTGATCATGACCAAGAGTCAGATGCTTAGCTGACTGAGCCACCCAGGTGCCCCATAGACACCTCTTTTAAAAATAGTATCTAGAATTATTGGACTATGTATTATTTTTAATTTAGGTATCTACTTTTCATCATTGAATAAAACTAGGACTGGCCTGTCCTGGCATTTATCTCAAAGGAGGGTAGGTAGTTTCTTTCTGACTCTCCATATTATTTCTCCAACTTGCATTAGAATTCTCCCACATCTTTGCCTGGAGGTAGGATGATGTCAGCTTACTCAAATTTTTCTGGTTCCATGACCTAGCAGTACAAGAAAGACAGAGAGGGACCTGATGCTGAGGATCACCCTAGCAGGTAAATTTTGTCTCTGCATGGCTTCTTTTATGTGTTTACTGAAAATATTATACCAGGGAGGATTGCTACATCTAGTTTCTCTCCAAACCAAGCCTCCAGCTGAGAAACACTCTGTGACTTGACTGGTATCACTGCCTGTCCCATCAGGAGATAGCATGTGGTGTCCAAGAACAATCCCTACAGCATGAAGTTGAGCCCTGAAACATTCTGGAAGAAACTGAGTCAGAAGCAATTCCACAAATTTTGTTTAGCTTGGCAGCCTCGCCTGAAATGGCCAAGTATAGCCATTTCTGGACGTGAAAAGTGTTCACATGGAGCAATCTCTCTCTCTCTCCCTGCCTTCTTCCCTCCCTCTCTATCTCCCACACCCTCCCCACACAATTCCATGCCTTATGTCTATTTTAGTTCCTTGTGACTTCCCAACATTTTCCATGGGAAGACGTGTGAGTTAAACATCTGACTGCTTTCATACTGGTTCCAATTGCCTGAGAACCAGCAGAGACTCTTTGCCTTTTGTGGTAATGAATGACACCCCTTCTTAGTTTACATCACTGATCCTGGTTTTCTTCTATTCTTATATTTCTTTGTTCATTTCAGCCACTTCTGGTGGGAGGGGAAGGATTGGGAGCTGCGCATTTATGCTCCCCCTGCCATCCTTCCCAGAATCCTGACAACATATGTTCTTTTTGATTAAGATAATCAGTGTCACATTGAGTAAATCCAACTTGACCATTCTGCTAACAGAGACACTCTGATTTTCCAAACCATTGTGAAGTAGGTCCTATTTTAAAAGATAATGCCACTGGCATGTATTAGTATTTAATAAGTATATTTGAATTTAATTTAATTGCCCACAACATCACCTCCTCAGAGACATAAACCAGGATCCTCCAAGACAGAATGTTTGTCCAAAGACAATAAAGATTTGATTAGAATAGATGATAGAAGTTGTCCTAAAACTATTTTCCCACTGCCTTGGGAATAGAAATTTGTTGGTCTCCTTTGAAAGGCTTTGTTCAAACCCAGCCACCATGATCACTAAATACCCTTCAGTGGAAACTTGCCTCTTTTCACCAATCTCATAAATTAGAAAATATAATTGTCTCTGAGTCTTATACATCTTCTAGACATTCAATGATACTGACTTTTACTCAGAGATGGGCCTCTTAGAATGAGATAATTATCTCAAAAGCAACAAAAGGAGATGGTGGTCTTTGCCTAATAGCACATCAGAGAAATGTCAGCACAAACTTCGGAGATTATTTAGTCTAACTCTTTGTCTTACAGATGTTAAAAATAAAGGTGCAGGAGTAAGTGACTAACAGCTACAAAGCCAGTTATTAGACAGTAGTATCCAGAATTCACTATTTTATGATCCACACTCTAAAGCTTTTCTTTCCACACCAACATTTTAAATTTTTGTAACACACACACACACACACACACACACACACACACACACACACACACTCCCTTTCTCTTGTATCAGAAACAAAATGGGCTATTTCTAGTGAATGGTATGTGGGACAAAAAGATAAAAAGTATCAAGAGTTCTAACATACCAAGGAGAATTTTTAGTTTCCAGCTACAAGAAATCCTATACATTTTTAATAATGAGAAAGAAAAAGTTAATAAGATCTTAATATTTTCTTCCTCTCTGGTCAGGTATTTAAAAACCTGTGAAGATGGGTAGGTAAAATGCTTCATCACTAAATAAGCTGAAGAAAGATCCTGCTAGCCAACAAAATCCAGGTGCCTCTGAGCCCAGAGCATGAGAAGAACACAAATCCCTCTCTTTAGCTTGAGTCAGGGAGATTCTGATGAGAATTTGTAGCTATCTGCCTGGCCAACTCTGCACATTTAGAGGACTGAGGGGTCTTCACCTTTTTCCTTATCAGTAAAACAAATCATATATCTGCTGCCAGGCACAAACACCCACATAGATTTCCATTATTTTCTGATCCTGGTGGTGTTTTGACTTCTTGACATTTCCACCCCAATCACCACTGAGCTCTTTTTCCTTCTCTCTTCATTTCTAAGACCACTAACTTAACCATGTAAATTTAATACTTGATCATAATCTTACACCTCTAACTCAGCACTTACCACACATCGAATGTACATGTGGATCACTTGGTGATCTTGCTAAAATGCAAGCTCTGATTCAGTAGATCTGGGGCAGGGTGGGGAGCACTGCCTTTTAAGGAAGCTCCCAGATTACACCAATTCTGCTGGTCTACAGACCACAGGTTGAATAGTAAGTCTTAGTTTACATATCTTAATTTTTTATCTCACTGGCTTTCGTTTTTTTATTCTAAACTTATTTTTTATTCATTCTTTTTATTTTTTAAATAGATACTCTTTTTTTTATAAAATTTTTTATTATGTTAGTCACCATACATCACATCATTAGTTTTTGATGCAGTGTTCCATGACTCATTGTTTGTGCATAACACCCAGCGCTCCATGCAGTCCGTGCCCTCCTCAATACCCATCACCGGGTTCACCCATCCCCCCACCCTCCTCCCCTCTAGAACCCTCGGTTTGATTCCCGGAGTCCATAGTCTCTCAGGGTCCGTCTCCCCTCTGATTTCCCTCCCTTACTCATTATTTAGAAAAATTCTCGTGCTAATCTTTGGTTCAGAGCTACCTGACATTTAGAAAAGTAGGGCAGAATAGATGGAACTACTTTCTTGAGTAGCGTTCCTCAAAGTATGTGTGGTGTGGGACTATTTTCCCCAATATCCAATAGACACAATATTGCTTTGTCAAGTGCTATACAAGTTTCTAAATGCTTACTCTCAATTTCTGTGGGTATCTCCTTACATATTACTATAAACAATTCATAGACCATACTTTAAGAAAAACGGATCTAGATGATGGTGAATTGTTTCTTTCAAATCTTTGTAAATTATGTGATGATGGGATTTTTTGAGTTTTTTTATGTTTTATTTTTGATTTTTATTTTTTTATTATGTCCAGTTAGCCAGCATATAGTACTGCATTAGTTTTTGAGGTAGTGCTCAATGATTCATTAGTTGCGTATAACACCCAGTGCTCATCACCACATGTGCCCTCCTTAATACCCATCACTTGGGTACTGATGATTCCCAGTCTAGCCTTAATATCATCGTGAACTCTTAGATAGATAGATAGATAGATAGATAGATAGATAGATAGATAGATAGATGATAGATGATAGATGATGATGATAAATACATACATACATAGAGGATAGATGATTGATGATAGATAGATAGATGATAGATATAAATAGTCAGTTCTCATTATTTGTGGTAATTATGTTCTATAAAGTCACCACAACCACTGAATTAGCAAATACTGAAACATTACTCCTAGCAGAAATACAGACAGGTTCCTGGGAATTTCTGGTCATAGCATTTTAATCACTTATCAGTACATAACCTTGTTTAATACATGTTTATGTTTCCTTATTTAACACATATTGTTGATCCGTTATCTTTGCATTCATGACCAACAGCATTATCACTCTTGTCTGAAAAATCTTCTCTACCACACGTCTTTTCTCCATAAGGCACATCACAGCCTTCTTACACTTAACAACACCAGACAGGACAGCACTACACCTGAGAGCCATTTTAAAATAGCAAAATTACCAACAAAAAGCACACATATGCAAAAACTGTAGCACTAAACAGACAACAAAAAATTGTTTACAATATGAAAACTGAAACAAGAAGGCAGTGTTGTCTTGTTCAACCTCGGCTGGGAACATAAATGTTAAGCAACTCAAATTTTTCACTGTTCCCCCCCACATGTCATAAATGACCATGAAAATGAATGCACAGAGAGCATTAATTTGGGAGTTACAAATCAATGTTTGTGACTAGGCAAATTTAAAATACAGACTTCATTAATTAGGACTGACTCGTGTGTGTGTGTGTGTGTGTGTGTGTGTGTGTGTAGTATCATTGCTTACTCAATATCTCCCTTTGGATGTTTAAAAGGACTCTCAATTTTACCATACCTAAAGCAAAATTCTGACTGTTGCCCACAAAATCTATTCCTCCCCTAGTTTTCCCCACCTCAGTAAATGACAGCTTGTTGCTCTGACTAAAAACTAGGCAGCTTCTTTTTCTCTTCCTCCAAGTATATCTGAACTCTGGCCATTTCTCATATACCCATCTGGTCAAGGCACCATTATTTCTTCCCTGTTTTGTTATAATAGCCTCCCCTATAATCTATTCTCAATTAAGCAGACAGAAGGAAATTTGGAAAAAGCATTGCATTACATATTTCCAAAACAGTTTTTTTTTAATTTGAAGATTTCTGAAATCAGGGTGAAGATTACAATCAACAAAAAGGAAGCTTTGCACCATTTTTTTGTGTGTGCCATCATTTAAATGGCTACTTTTTTTTCTTTGAGTGGTACCTAAAATAATGATGGGTCTTAAAATTGAAGGTCTTAGATGCAGTGAAATACAGTGGGATAAATTATGTCACTTTCCTACTTGATGTTCTCCAGGGGCTCCCATCTCCTTCAGAATAAAGTCATTATTGAGACCTATAATTGGGACTCTACCAGATCCCCCTTGTTCCCTGTTTCCCTGATCTCACTTCCTAACCACTCTCTCACTCACCCACTCAATACTGGCCTTCTTGCTGTTACCCAGAAAAAGCAGATTTGCTCTTGCTTTAGGCCTTCAGTGCTTGCTTTTCCCATCATGTACATGACTTGTAGCTGTTCTCTCATGTTCTTGTCTTTCCTCAAGTGCCCCTTCTCAGTGCAATCTTTCCTAATGCCTTTTCCAAAATGGCAACACCCTCTCAACTCTTCTGCTCTCTGTTTTTGAATATAGACTTCACTGTGACATAATATGCAAAACAGCTTTCTAAATCTGAGCCCTGACTTCCAGAAGATTAAGGAAAGGGAGACCTCGATGACTTAAAACTATATTATTGACTCAGTTTCCCAGCTGTGTGCCTTTCCCTCCAGGCTCCTAGGACCCTAGTATTTAGGAAACTTAGCAAAAGTTGGTGTATGGAATAAAGAACTCCTCTAAGCTTGAAGATAAATAGTTGTCCTCTTGGGGATTCCATTTTGACAGTGTTCACTTTACTACACTGGGCTATTCTATTGCTTGTGTGACAGGACAAAAGTCATTAACCTTGATTACTCACAGCTTTCTCCTATTCCCACTGCCTAATGAGACTTCTCTGTTGGCCTACTTGTTCCTGCTGCTTAGCATGGTATTTAGGGCCCTGAACAATTTGACTGCAAGCTTTCCTCCTGTTTTTCCTTATTTTGTTTTTCCTCTTAAAGCCATGTGCCCCTCAAAACGGTTCATTCACTGTCCCTTTGTTCTTCCCTCCTTCTACACTTTTTATTAACAACGGTTCACCCACCATCCATTCCTGCCTGAAATCAGAGCCATTAAGCATCTGAGCTCTGACAGAAATTATTGGCTGAGCAATTCATTGACTATTACGCACTGTGACATTTCTTTTATTGTTGTCTTGAATTATTCAAACACTTTACTGTTGCTTAACTTGCCATTTTCCTTTTTTTTTTAATGCCTCAGCACTTAGGCCCTAAATATAGTAGGATTTCACTGAAGGTACAGTGATATGAATGCCATGATAACTCTTTAAAAGGTAAGTTACTTGACTAGAATACTAAGCAGCATTATCATCACATAAATGTTTTCTGAGTTTTCACTATCTTCTTTGATGTTTCCAAAATTGTTAATTGGAGAAGAAATTCAAGTAAGAAAATTTGATGCCAAGGCTAAACCTTCTCAAAAACAACTAGGATAGTTGGTCCTTATTCACAAATTCATACTATGACTATCACTTTTTTGCTAGTTCATCATGAAGTAGGAAAACAGAGGAACCCCTACTATATTACAGAGGATTAAAGGTTTTGCTCTTGAAACTAGCTGGCACAAACAGTTGATTTCAGCAATCAAATCTCAAAGAAGTTAAAGTAAATGTCCCATAAAATACAAAAGATAATAATTTATATTCACAGTTTTTAAGCATTTATTTAAAAAAAATAGTTGTCCTTAGGAATCGTTGTGAATTAACTAAGTAAAAGTCATGTAAAACTGATTGCATTTACTAAGTATTTTTTTAAAGATTTTATTTATTTATTTATTTGTCAGAGAGAGAGAGACAGAGCAAGAGAGCACAAGCAGGCAGAGCAGTAGAGGGAGAGGGAGAGGCAGAGGGAGAGGGAGAAGGAGACTTCCCACTGAGCAAGGGAAACCAACACAGGGCTTGATCCCAGGACCTGAGCCAAAGGCAGACACTGAATGGACTGAGCCACCCAGATGCCCCTGCACTTACTAATTATTGACCTCCAAACTGTAAAGCCAGGAAAATTCAATAAGTATAGTAGAAAATGATTTTTAGATGATATCTTTACAGAATAAATGAAAACATATGCAATACACTAAAATTTTATCGTGTGCATAATTAAAATATTCAAATTCAATGCCAGGCAAAAGAGAAAAATAAATGTAATAGTAACAGGTGGAGAGGAATACCAATTATCAGAGTGTGTATAGCATCCATCCTCATGGTCTCATCATTCATCTTATTTGGCTTACACATTTCTATGTGGGATTTTATATACAATTCTCTATATATAATGTTTTTGCATCATTTAAGGACTATTCAAGAATAATTTTGAGTATATGTGATTCTTGTCCTAACATTACATGAGTATAAACTGAACTGCAATTACAGGTTTATGTGTTTCTATTAGGAGACAATTCTCTCTGCATCTCTGGCATTACTAAATGTTCTAAGTCTTTTAAGCAAAGGTATTTACAGCCCATTTAATAATGTTTGTATAATGTTATATTCCAGGATAATACAGCATCCCTCCTATCCCTAATGTAGATTTATTTATATTCCAGGGTAATAAAGATAATGTCTCTGGAGGGGATAATGTGCAGATTTGCTGGAAGTCTTTTGTAACATTAGTAATTTCCTAAACTGAGTACTCCTCAGGTGTGATACAGATTCACTGTATATAGCATTTCACTTGCCCCACTCTATGTCACTTCCAATGAGATTAGAGAAGCAAGGAGAACTGATGTGAAGACAAAGCTCATGTTGCCTGCTGGGTAATAAGCCATATAAAATCCATTAGGGCTCATTTTCTTCTTACCAGTGGAATTTATGGAAATGTGGCGAGAAAACCTAGCAACTGCCTGATGCTTAGGGACTGCTTCACCACAGGATAATTTATAGTTAAACCAGGTACAAAATTTTTTATTGATCTATCAGCTAGCCAAAATGCTAGACTTCATTGTTCAATAACATTTTAGCAACTATTTGAATTATTATAAGGAAGATATATAAAAGAGTTTGAGGATGAAAGTATCTGAAAAAGAAAATTAACATCATGGATAACAAAATCAAAAAGAACTTAACAGGCTAGAAGAATGGTTTAAAACTAACAAAACAAACATTCGTGGAAATATATTTAAAGTCCTAACTGTTAGTTTAAAACACAGCTTCCCAAGAAGAGAATAAGAGAAGTTCAAATTAGCAGTTCATATGAAGAAAAGAGAAGAGAAAAATGGAAAACAACCAGAAGACTTGCATTTCCAAATATGAAAGAATAAAATAATCAAGAATTTCCCTCCTGCTAAAAACAATTAGAAAACTGGAAAAAACATAGAAAGTGACAATTTTTAGATATTGAACAGCAGGCATTATAAGACTGTGATTCTAAAAAAGTAGAAAAACATTTTCTGCCTAAGGTAATCCTGGATGGGGACCAAGGAGTGGGAAAACTGAATTCAACAATCTTGCTTGAGATTAAGAAATTGGAGTTTGGTGAGGCTGAGCCAGTTATCATTGCAAAGGAAAATGCCTGAAAAGAGGAAGTTACACAGACAAATACCTCCAAAGACTCCCTTTGAGTCTTTGATTGAATATCCTTACACACATGTGTAAGGTTAAACCCAGCAAGGATGGAGGAGAACAACTTTCAAGGATATAATTATTACTGGGAAGATTAACAATTTCCAGAGGTCATCTGGGACTGAATCACTCAAATTCCCTCTAGCAGGGATGGAGAGATTTTGTTGAACATATGAACTATTCAGTAGAGACCCATGAAGGCCCAAATCAAGAAAAGAGAAAAGAAAAAAAAAAAAGAAAAGGAAAGGAAAGAAAAGAAAAGAAAAGAAAAAAAAAAGAAAAGAGAAGAAGGCTAACTTAGCTCTACAATAATGGCTGCTCTAAACCTACCCTAAAAGAGGTTAAAAACAAATTTTAAAAGATTCAAACTGAACCTTTTAATGTGCATGTAATTTAACTGCCTGTGACAAAATAAAAAGGCAATCTTCTTTAAAGGAACACAACAAAATCCAGCACTAAGCAATGCAAATCAAAAATAAAAATCTCTGTGGAAAACAGAAAAAAAAAAGTTCCACAGTCAATAGAAATAGACCCAGAAATAATAGGGTGATGGAATAGGCAGACAAATACATTAAAGTACTAATTATAAATATGTTCCCTATACTTAAGGATGTAAAGAAAACATGAATATTGTAAGAAAAATATGGAAGATGTAGAAAATATCCAAATCAGATTTATGTTAATGAAAAATAAACTCTAAAATGAAACATTAGAAAGGATTGATAACCAATTAGATGCTGTATAAGAAAAGATCAAAGAACTTGAAGACATAGTAATAGAAATTATCTAAATGAAAGCACAGTTGGGAAAAATATTTTTAAAATAAAACCTGGGTGATCTGTAGGACAATATAATATGGCTTCATATAGATGGAATTAGAATCATAGAGAAAGGGAAGAACATAAAAATATTTAAATAAATAATGACCAAATTTTTTCTGAATTGAGGAAAATTTTAAAACCATAGTTCTAAGAAGTTCAACAAACCCTAAACAGAATAAACACTAAAATAATCACATCAATGAACATCAAAATGAAATTGCTAAAACCCAGTTAAGATAAAACCTTAAGAGAAATTAGAAGAAAAGGCATGTTGTGCTCCCCAAAAAATAAAAATAAAAAATAAGAATGCAGCAGTTATATTGTCAGAACTGTGTAACAATGTAAACTATGTAAACTATGTAAACTATGTGAACGAGTAGATAATTAATTAGTATCTTAAAAGTACTAAAAGGGAATATGCCAAACTAGAAACCTATAAAATGTTAATAAAATTAACTGCCAGCAAGTCTGTAATATAAAAGATGTTAAACAAAATTCTTCATGCAAAAAGAAAATAACACTAATGGAAATTTTACCTACACAATAAATAAAGAGTGCTGGAAATAAGTAGGCAAATATAAAATATTTTTCCTGGTTTATAATTTTATTCAAAACTTGATTAAAGCAAAATAATAAGAGTATTGTAGGTTTATACAGAGTTGAAGAAAATGTATGACAAATAAGTCTCAATGTATCACCCTAGGGAATTGGAAGGAATGTTGTAAGTTTCTTACATTTATATGAAGTTTTATGATATACTTTGAAGGTAGACTGATGTGTTACAAATGTGTATTATAAATCCTACAGCAACCACTGAAAACTACAACAAAAGAAAAAAGGATATAAAATAAGACAAGTGAAGATAAAATAGTATTTTCAAGAACATAATTAATCCAAAATATAGGAAAGTAGGTTAAAAAATAAAGAAAACATGCCACTATTAGAAAAAAATAGAAAAATGGTAGATTTATTCACAACAAATCTATATTTACATTAAATATAAACATTCTAAATACTCCCGCTACAAGGAAGACCTTATCACATTGGATTAAAAAAAAAGATCCAGCTATACACAGTCTTCAAAATTTTTTAAAAAGTGATAAGTGAAAGGTGGAAGACTGGAAAATATAAAGACTGTGTAAATATTAATTAAAAGAAAGCTAGACTAGATATATGAAAATCAGAAAAGTAGCCTTTAGAACAGGAACTATTAGCAGAAATAAAGGACATTTTTATTTATCAAGAACCAATTTATCAAGAAGACATGACAATTTTAGCTGAATTTGTATCCAATAACAGTGTTTAAAATGCATAAAACAAAAGATGATAGATTTAAAAAGGGAAAAAGACAATTCCATAATTATATTTGAAGATTTCAACATTCTTCTCTCAGTTATTATAGAATATGTATACAGAAAAAATAGCAAACTTTAAGAAAATGAACACTATTGATACACTTGGTCTAACTGACCAAAGAGCAAGTCTCAACACATTTTAAAGCATTAAAATCACACACTTTAATCAAAGTTTAATTAAAATATGTATTTATGCTATTTTAAAAGCCTATCTAGAAAATCACCATCTATTTGAAAATTTAGAATTACACTTCCATATAGAGATCTACTCTACATTGTGCCTATAGTTAATGATATTGTATTGTGCACTTAAAATTTTATTCAGAGTGTAAATCTCATGTTAGGTGAGTTAGAAAACAAAGAACTTGGAAGACTTCTACTTCTGACCAGTTGAAGTAATGGAGATGACATTTACCCACCTATCTTAGACAATTAGAAGGCTGAAAGATGTATATGAAATAATATTTTTAAAAGAATTGGAAAACAGTGTGGGACAGTGAACCTTGAGAGGAGAGAAAAAAACAAGGTGAAGTTTATGCCTCTACCAGCTTGGAATCTGAGGAGATTTTCCAAGCCTTAGTACACAGAAGGGTATCCTAAGCAGCCCGGTATTCTCACCAAGTTCACAAGACAGTTCAGGGTTTAAGCTGTCCAAGGTATCTGGAATTTGTGAGGCAGAGAGCTACAGAGGAACAAGCTACATGGAGAGAGAACTCTGGAAACCTGCAGAGGCTCTCTCTCAGGTCTTTTGCTGTGGACTGTTCAGCGCATGGATGAGAGGAAACTACAACAGGGAGGCAGTAAGCGGAACAATTCTGGAAGTTCATAAAAGATAGGGAATAGTTGATTTTCCATCAGCCAGAGTGGAAAGACTCCATAATATCTAGAATATAAAGTAGAATCCAATCATCTTACTAGTGGGGTTAAGTTATTCCTACATTAAAGGCTGCTCCAGACACGCCCTAACAGTGTAAACTTAGGTTTCAAAAGTTTCAAACTGTCTCCAAGTAACTTAACTAAGCTAGAGAGGGAAATTAAACACTTTTCAAGAAACAATAAAATCGATAGGAGCAAGATGGCAGAGGAGTGGAAGACCTAAATTTCATCTGGTCCCAGGAATTCAGCTAGATAGGGATCAAACCATTCTGAACACCTACGAACTCAACAGGAGAGCAAAGAAAGCGACCACTTTCTGGAAGGTAGGACGTGCAGAGAAATGAATCTGAGGCGATATTCAGGAAGAATGATAGCGGGGAGGGGGGGCTCCATCCGCCACTTCTGGTAAGTGATAGGGCAGCAGAGCACAAAATCGGAACTTTTAGAAGTCGGATCCGCTGAGGGACGTCGCTCCAGTGGCTAAGCGGGGGGGTGGAACCCTCACTGGACAATGTGGTCTCAGGACCCTCGCGGTCACAGAAAGACGGGGAGGGGGGTGCCTGAGTGTGGCAGAGCTCCCAGGTTTTGGAGCGGGGAAGCTGGCTGCAGAGATGGAGCTGAGGAGTGGGCTATCAGCTCGGGGTTGCCATAAACCGTGATCCGCGGCACAGTAGGGCCACTGCTCTTCCAGCAGGGACCCAACAAGCGGAAGATCTGGGGGGAGTCCCTTTCTACCCCTGGGGAGGAGCTGTGCTGGAGCGCACCGCAGGGAACTGCTGGATTTGGAGACTCCACACGGGGTCATCTGCCAGAGATAGAAATGCTCAGTCACAGGCCAGGTGAGCATGGAGTGCGGCTGGGGAAAGGGGAGTTGGGAGTGATTGACTGCTTTTTCTGGGGCCTCACTGAGCAGTGGGGCCCTAAGCCCTCGGCTCCTCCGGGGCAGAGATAGGGAGGCTGCCATTTTCACTTTCATCCTCCAAAGCTATAAGGAAAGCTTGCAGGGAACAAAAGCTCCCGAGAGCAAACCCAAGCAGATTACTTAGCCTGGACCCAGCAAGGGTGGGGAAATTGCACCACCAGCAAAGACATTTGGGAACCATGGCAACAGGCCCCTCGCCCAAAAGATCAGCAAGAACAGCCGGCCAAGACCAAGTTTACTGATCAATGAGAACAGCAGAACACCAGTGCTAGGGGAATACACCACAGAATGGCTTTTTTCCCCCTGATTCTTTAGTCTTTCAAAGTTAATTTTTTTAATTTTCTTTTTTTATTGAATATTTCTTTTTCCTTTTTCAACCAACATCTTACCAATCCCTTATTTAAAAATCTTTATTTTTCATTTTTAGAGTCATATTCTATCCCTTCATAGTAGTTAACCTTATTTTTGGTATATATATATATATATAAGTTGTTCTCTCTTCAAAATTTTGGGATACAGTTTCCTCTAACAGACCAAAATATACCCTAAATCTCTAGTGTATGGCTTTGTTCTACTCTTCTGCCTGATCACATTCTCTCCCCCCTTTTTTTATTTCCTCTTCTTTCTTTTTTCAATCTTCTTTTCAATTCTTTTTATAAAATCTTTTATAATTTTCACCATTATAGTCATATTCCATCCCTTCATCATACTTACCTTTATTTTTGTACATATATAAGTTTTTCTTTCATTAAAATTTTGGGAGGCAGTTTCTTCCAGCAGACAAAAATACGCCCAAAATCTAGTGTGTGGCACTGATATATGCACCAGCCTGATCATATTTGATCATATTCTTTTTTTTTAGTATTTTTCTTTTTCTATTTTCTTTCTTTCCCTCTATTTTCCCCTAGCTTCGGATCTCTTCTGATTTGTTTAGTATATATTTTTCTGGGATCATTGTTACACTGTTAGCATTTTGTTCTTTCATCCATCTACTCTCCTCTGGACAAAAAGACAAGATGGAAAAAATCACCTCAAAAAAAAGGAACAAGAGGTACTACCGACTGCCAGGGACCTAATCAATAAGGACATTAGTAAGATGTCAGAACTAGAGTTCAGAATGAAGATTATAAAGATACTAGCTGGGCTTGAAAAAAACATGGAAGATATTAGAGAAACCCTTTCTGGAGAAATGAAAGAACTAAAATCTAACCAAGTCAAAATCAAAAAGGCTATTAATGAGGTGCAATAAAAAATGGAGGCTCTAACTGCTAGGATAAATGAGGCAGAAGAGAGAACTAGTGATATAGAAGACCAAATGATGGAAAATAAAGAAGCTGAGAAAAAGAGATAAACAACTACTGGATCATGAGGCCAGAATTCAAGAGATAAGTGATACCATAAGACAAAACAATATTAGAATAATTGGGATCCCAGAAGAAGAAGAAAGAGAGAGAGGGGCAGAAGGTATATTGGAGCAAATTATAGCAGAGAACTTCCCTAATTTGGGGAAGGAAACAGGCATCAAAATCCAGGAGACACAGACAACCCCTCTCAAAATCAAAAAAATAGGTCAACACCCTGACATCTAATAGTAAAACTTACGAGTCTGAGACAAAGAGAAAATCCTGAAAGCAGCTCGGGAGAAGAGATATGTAACCTATGATGGTAGAAACATTAGATTGGCAACAGACCTATCCACAGAGACCTGGCAGGCCAGACAGGACTGGCATGATATCTTCAGAGCACTAAATGAGAAAAATATGCAGCCAAGAATACTATATCCAGCTAGGTTGTCATTGAAAATAGAAGGAGAGGTAAAAAGCTTCCAGGACAAACAAAAACTAAAGGAATTTGCAAACACGAAACCAGCCCTCCAAGAAATATTGAAAGGGGTCCTCTAAACAAAGAGAGAGCCTAAAAGCAACATAGACCAGAAAGGAACACAGACAATATACAGTAACAGTCACCTTACAGGCATAACAATGGCACTAATTCATATCTTTCAATAGTTACCCTGAATGTAAATGGGCTAAATGTCCCAATCAAAAGACACAGGGTATCAGATTGGATAAAAAAACAAGACCCATCAATATGCTGTCTGCAAGAGACTCATTTTAGACCCAAAAACACCTCCAGATTTAAAGTGAGGCGTGTGGAAAACCATTTCCCATACTAATGGACATCAAAAGAAAGCTGGGGTGGCAATTCTTATATCAGACAAATTAGATTTTAAACCAAAAACTATAATAAGAGATGAGGAAGGATACTATATCATACTTAAAGTGTCTATCCAACAGGAAGACTAACAGCTGTAAATATCTATGCCCCTGACATGGGAGCAGGCAATTATATCAGCCTATTAATAACAAAAGCAAAGAAACACATCAACAACAATACAATAGTAGTAGGGGACTTTAACACCCCCCTGACTGAAATGGACAGATCATCTAAGCAAAAGATCAACAAGGAAATAAAGACTTTAAATGACACACTGGACCAAATGGACTTCACAGACATATTCAGAACATTCCATCCCAAAGCAACAGAATACACATTCTTCTCCAGCGCCCATGGAACATTCTCCAGAATAGATCACATCCTAGGTCACAAATCAAGTCTCAACCAGTACCAAAAGACTGGGATTATTCCCTGCATATTTTCAGACCACAATGCTTTGAAACTAGAACTCAATCACAAGAGGAAAGTCGGAAGGAACTCAAATACATGGAGGTTAAAGAGCATCCTACTAAAGAATGAATGGGTCAACCAGGAAATTAAAGAGGAATTAAAAAAATTCATGGAAGCCAATGAAAATGAAAACATAACTGTTCAAAATCTTTGAGATGCCACAAAGGCAGTCCTAAGAGGAAAGTATACAGCAATATAAGCCTTTTTCAAGAAACAAGAAAGGTCTCAAATACAAAACCTAACCCTATACCTAAAGGCGCTAGAGAAAGAACACTGAAATAAAATAAAGCCTAAACCCAGCAGGAGAAGAGAAATAATAAAGATCAGAGCAGAAATCAATGAAATAGAAACCAAAAGAACAGTAGAATGATCAACGAAACTAGCAGTTGGTTCTTTGAAAGAATTAACAAGATTGATAAACCCCTGGCCAGACTTATCAAAAAGAAAAGAGAAAGGACCCAAATAAATAAAATCATGAGTGAAAGAGGAGAGATCACAAGCAACACCAAAGATATACAAACAGTTATAAGAACATATTATGAGCAACTATATGCCAGCAAATTAGATAATCTGGAAGAAATGAATGCATTCCTAGGGATGTATAAACTACAAAAACTGAACCAGAAAGCAATAGAAAACCTAAACAGACCCATAACCAGTAAGGAAATTGAAGCAGTAATCAAAAATCTCCCAACAAACAAAAGCCCAGGGACGGATGGCTTCCCAGGGGAATTCTACCAAACATTTAAATAAGAATTAATTCCTAGTCTTCTGAAACTGTTCCAAAACATAGAAATGGAAGGAAAACTTCCAAACTCGTTTATGAGGCCACCATAATCTTGATCCCAAAACCAGACAAAGACCCCATCAAAAAGGAAAACTACAGACCAATATCCTTGATGAACATGGATGCAAAAATTCTCACCAAAATACTAGCCAATAGGATCCAAGAGTACATTAAAAGGATTATTCACCAGGACCAAGTGGGATTTATCCCTGGGCTGCAAGGTTGGTTCAACATCTGCAAATCAATCAATGTGATACAATACATTAATAAAAGAAAGAACAAGAACCATATGATCTTCTCAATAGATGCAGAAAAAGCATTTGACAAAGTACAGCATCCTTTCTTGATCAAAACTCTTCAGAGTATAGGCATAGAGGGTACATACTCAGTATCATAAAAGCCATCTCTGAAAAACCCACAGCGAATATCATTCTCAATGGGGAAAAACTGAGAGCTTCCCCACTAAGGTCAGGAACATGGTAGGGATGTCCACTATCACCACTACTATTCAACATAGTATTAGAAGTCCTAGCCACAGCATCAGACAACAAAAAGAAATCAAAGTCATCCAAATCGGCAAGGCGGAAGTCAAACTCTCACTCTTTGCAGATGATATGATACTTTATGTGGAAAACCCAAAAGTCTCCTCCCCAAAACTGCTAGAACTCATATAAGAATGCAGTAAAGTAGCAGGATATAAAATCAATGCACAAAAATCAATGGCATTCCTATACACCAACAAGACAGAAGAAAGAGAAATTAAGGAGTTGATCCCATTTACAATTGCACCCAAACCATAAGATATCTAGGAATAAATCTAACCAAAGAGGCAAAGAATCTGTACTCAGAAAACTATAAAATACTCATGAAAGAAATTGAGGAAGACACAAAGAAATGGAAAAACGTTCCATGCTCATGGATTAGAAGAATAAATATTATGAAGATGTCAATGTTACCTAGAGCAATCTACACATTTAATGCAATCCCCATCAAAATACCATCTACTTTTTTCAAAGAAATGGAACAAATAATACTAAAATTTGTATGGAACCAGAAAGGACCGTGAATAGCCAGAGGAATGTTGAAAAAGAAAAGCAAAGCTGGTGGCATCACAATTCCGGACTTCAAGCTCTATTACAAAGCTGTCATCATCAAGACAGTATGGTACTGGCACAAAAACAGAAACATCAATCAATGGAACAGAATAGAGAGCCCAGAAATGGACCCTCAACTCTATGGTCAACTAGTCTTTGACAAGACAGGAAAGAATGTCCAATGGCAAAAAGACAGTCTCTTCAATAAATGGTGTTGGGAAAATTGGACAGCCACCTGCAGAAGAATGAAACTGGACCATTTCCTTACACCACACACAAAAATAGACTCCAAATCGTTGAAAGACCTAAATGTGAGACAGAAGTCCGTCAACATCCTAAAGGAGAACACAGGCAGCAACTTCTTTGACCTTAGCTGCAGCAACTTCCCCTAGAAACATCGCCAAAGACAAGGAAAGCAAGGGCAAAAATGAACTACTGGGACTTTATCAAGATAAAAAGCTTTTGCACAGCAAAAGAAACAGTCAACAAAACCAAAAGACAACTGACAGGATGGGAGAAGATATTTGAAAATGACATATCAGATAAAGGACTAGTATCCAAAATCTGTAAAAAACTTATCAAACTCAGCACCCAAAGAACGAATGATCCAATCAAGAAATGGGCAGAAGACATGAACAGACATTTTTCCAAAGAAGACACCCAATGGCCAACAGACATATGGAAAACTGCTCAACATCGCTCGACATCAGGGAAATCCAAATCAAAACCTCAATGAGATACCACCTCACACCAGTCAGAATGGCTAAAATTAACAAGTCAGGAAATGACAGTTGTTGGTGGGGATGTGGAGAAAGGGGAACCCTCCTACACTGTTGGTGGGAATGCAAGCTGGTGCAGCCACTCTGGAAAACAGTATGGAGATTCCTCAAAAAGTTGAAAATAGAGTTACCATATGACCCAGCAATTGCACTACTGGGTATTTACCCCAAAGATACAAATGTAGGGATCCGAAGAGGTACATGAAGCCCGATGTTTATAGCAGCAATATCCACAATACCAAACTATGGAAAGATCCAAGATGTCCATTGACAGATGAATGGATAAAGAAGATGTGGTAAATATATACAATGAAATATTATGCAGCCATCAAAAGGAATGAGATCTTGCCATTTGCAACGACGTGGATGAACTGGCAGGTATTATGCTGAGCGAATAAGTCAATCAGAGAATGACATGTATCATATGACCTCACTGTTATGAGGAATTCTTAATCTCAGGAAAAAAATGAGGGTTGCTGGAGTGTTGGGGGTGCGCGGGATGGTGTGGCTGGGTGATAGACATTGGGGACGGTATGTGCTATGGTGAGTGCTGTAAATTTTGTAAGACTGTTGAATCACAGACCTGTACCTGTGAAACAAATAATACATTATATGTTAAAAAAAAAAGAAGAAGAAGATAGTAGGAGGGGAAAAATGAAGGGGTGGAAATTGGAGGGGAAGACGAAACATAAGAGACTATGGACGATGAGAAACAAAATGAGGGTTCTAGAGGGGATGGGGATGGGGGATGGGTTAGCCTGGTGATGGGTATTAAAGAGGGCACATACTGAATGAAGCACTGTTGTTATATGCAAACAATGAATCCTGGAACACTACATCAAAAACTAATGATGTAATGTATGGTGATTAACATAACATAATAAAAATAGATAAATAATAAATTTGTTTTGGAAAAAGTAGGTGTTAAAATTTCCTGACTTATCTTCAAAAGAAGAGGAAAAAATATGTTTGATGAGAAAAGAAAAATATACACATATGCAAAATACACTGGATGAAATTAATCACAGATAGACACACAGAGTAGTAAATTTGAAGACAAAGCAATATAAAATATACAAAATGAAGCACAGAAAGAAATAAAGAACAGAACTTCACTCTTTTTTCTGACAGTATTAAGCCGTCTAACATTATTGAAGTGGGAATCATAAAAGGACACAGGAGATAAAAAGTATTTGAAGAATTAATGGCCTGAAATTTTCCAAGTTTTATAAAAACTATAAATCCAGGGGCGCCTGGGTGGCTCAGCTGTTAAGCTTCTGCCTTCAGCTCAGGTCATGATCCCAGGGTCCTGGGATTGAGCCCCGAATCAGGCTCCCTGCTCGGGGGAAGCCTGCTTCTCCCTCTCCCACTCCCCCTGCTTGTGTTCTCGCTTCATTATCTCTCTCTCTGTCAAATAAATAAATAAAATCTTAAAAAAAAACTATAAATCCACAGATCCAATAATCCTTAGAATAAACCTAAGGAAAAACACACAAGGGTAGATGATAAACAAATTTCTGAAAATCAGTGATAAATAGAAAATCTTCAAAACAGTCACAAAAAAGACACATTATGTACAGAGGAATGGACATAAAACTGACCATTTATTTCTTGTTAGAAACTATTAAAAATAACAAAAGCAAAAATCAGCAAGTAGAATTACATCAAACTTAAAAGCTTCTGCACAGCAAAAGAAACAATCAACAAAATGTAAAAGCAACTTCCTGAATTGGAGAAAATTATTGCAAACTGTATATCAGATAGGTAGTTAACACCCAAAATATGTAAAGAACTCACACAACTCAGTAACAACAATAACCATTTTAAAAAAGCAATTTGATTTAGAAAATGGCAGAGGAACTAAATAGATGTTTTTTCCAAAGAAGACATTTGAATGATCAACAGGTACATGGAAAGATGCTCAATATCACTAATCATCAGGAAATGTGAATGAAAACCACTATGGATATCACCTCACACCTGTTAGAATGGCTATCATCAAGAAGATAAAAGGTAAGTTTTGGCAAGGATGTGAAGAAAAAAGAACACTTACATACTGCTGGAGGGAATGTAAATTGGTTCAGCTACTATGGAAAAAAATAGGAAGTTTCCCCCCAAAAATAAAATTGGATCTATCATATGACCCATCAGTTCCACTTCTGGATATACACCAAAAGGAAGTGTAATCAGTATTTTGAAAAGTTATCTGCACTCCCATGTTCTTTGCAGCATTATTCACAATAGCCAAGATATGGAAACAACTTAAATATTTGTCAGTGGATGAATGGATAAAGAATTATTCAACCATAGAAAGGACATCCTTCCATTTGTGACAAGGATGAAACTTGAGGACCTTATGCTATGTAAGATAAATCAAACAGAGAAGGACAAATACTGTATGATATCACCTATGCGTGAAATCGAAAAGAAAAAAAAGGAAAAAAAACCTAAAAATAGAGAGTAAAGTGGTAGTTACCAGGAAATGGTGGAAGGATGGGATAGATGTTGTTTAAGGGTACAAACTTGCAATAAGTAGTAAATAAATCCTAGAGATTTAATGCACAATATAGTAAATATAGACAACAATATTCTATCATAATCATCAAACTTGCCATGAGACTAGATCTTAATTATTACAAAAACTAAAAGGAAATGATAATTATGTGATGTGATAGAGGTGCTAGTTATTGACACAGTGACAATCATATGACAATATATAAACATATGAAATCAACATGTACACCTTAAATTTATATAATGTTATATGTCAATATATTTCAACTAAAAAAAGGAAATTGTTCAGCCTGAAGACAACAGAATGGCATGCTTAAAGTGCTAGAAGGGAAAAAACTTGTTAACTTTAATTAATTCCCTACAAATATATCTTTCAAAATATGAAGGAGATGGTTCAACATAAAAAAAATCACTCAATGTAATAAACCACATTAACAGAATAAAGGGGAATGAAACCACATTATTCATCTCAACTGATGTGGGAAAAGTATGCAATAAAATTTAATATCTCTTCATGATAAAGCACTCAAAAAAGTAAAAGAAGAAAGAAATTACTTCAACATAAAAAGGCCTTATATTAAAAAACCCATACAATGTCATATTCAATAGTAAAAGACTGAACGCTTCTCCTGTAAGATCAGAAACAAGACAAAGATGTCTGCTTCCACCATTTCTACCCAACATAGTATTGGACATCCTAGTCAGAAAAACTAGGCAAGAAAAATAAAGGAAAGACATCCAAATTGAAAAGAAGGATAAAAAAAATTATCCCTGTTCACAGGTGACCTGAGATATCTGCAGGCAAAGGATAAAGTTGGAATCATACTTTACATCATATACAAAAATTAATTCAAAATGATCAAAGACTTAAACATAAGAGCTAAAACTATAAAACACTTAAAAGAAAACATGGGGAAAATCTTTGTGTCATTGAATTTGGCAAAAAGTACTCTGGTTCTCTTTAGATCCTATAAATGTTTTGCCTTTTACAATTTATTCCTTTTGGAATGGGAATGTCTATCCTATGCCTATCCCATCATTGTATCTGGGAAGTATATAACTTTCTATCTGGTTTCACAGTTCCATGACTGGAGAGGAATTCAGGATGAATCATACTTCAAGTCTCACCCACACCTCACGTATATGAGATTCTGGACTTCAGAGTTGCTGCAGGAATGGCTCAAGATTTAGGGGGGTGGTTGGGTGGAGTGAATGTATTTTGCATGCAAGAAGAATATGAATTTTGGGAAGCTGGAGGACAGTATTACGGGTTGAATTTGTGCTCCCACAAAATTCATATGTTGAAGTCCTAACCTCCAGTATCTCAGAATATGACTATTTCTGGAGATATAGTCTTTAAAAGTGGTAATTCAGTTAATATGAAGTCATTAAGGTAGGCCCTAATCCAGGATGACTGTTGACCTTATAAGAAGAGGAAATTTGGCCATGGAGAGGCACAAAGGAAAGATACAGAGAGAAAACTGCAATCTGCAAGCCAAGGAGAGAAGCGTCAGAAGAAACCAACCCTGCCAACCCCTTGATTTTAGACTTTCAACATCTGAAATTGTGAAAAAATAAATATCTATTTTTTAAGCCACCCAGTCTGTGGTACTTTGTTATGGCAACCCTAGAAAATTAACATACCATATGATCTAGCAATTCTACTTCTGAACATATACCCAAAAGAAGTGAAAACAAGTACTTGAACAGATATTTGTATATCCATGTTCATCATAGAAGCATTATTCACAATACCCAAAAGTTGAAAACAATTTAAGTTGATGGGTGAATGGATAAATGAAATGTGTTTATTCCAATTACATGAGGTTCATAGAGCAGTCAAATTCATAGTGACAGAAAGCAGAATAGTGGTTGCCAGGGACTGGGGGGAAGAGGAGAATGGGGAGCTCATGTTTAAATGGGTATATATTTGCAGTTGTGGAAGACCAAAAAATCTGGAAATATATAGTGGTAAAGGGTATACAATGACATGAATGTACTCAAAGCCATAGAACTGTAGACTTAAAAATGGCTAAAACAGCAAATTTTACATTATGTGTATTTTATCACAATAAAAAGTCAAGGAGAAAAAAACACTTTCTCAGACACACTAAATATGAGAAAATTCATCAGCAGCAAACCTGCACTATAAGAAATATTAAAGAAATACAGAAAATGCTACCAGCTAGACATTGGCTCTACATAAAGTGAAGAAGAATACTGAAAGAGGTAAATGTGTGGATAAATATAAAAGCCATTTTTACCATTTTTATCTGTAAGAGATATTTGACTATTTAAAGTAAAAATGATGACAATGTGTTGTGAAGTTTGTTTCATATACAGAAGTAAAATGTCTGAAAATAGCTCAAAGGACAGGAAGGAAAAATTCAGTGTATTCTGCTGTCATCTGCTGTCATTTTTTACATCATACGTGAAGTGGTATAGTATTGCTTGAAAGTTAAACCCTAACTTTCAAATGATACTACAGTTAAATGCAAAAAAACAAACAGACAAACAAAAGAACCACCAAGGTATAGAAAATAAAATAATCACTTTTTAAAACTCAAAAGGAAGGAAGGGGAAAGAATAAAGAGCAAATAGAAGAAGTTGGCAAAAAAATAGCAAAATGGTAGATTTCAAACCAAACTGTGTTGAGAATGATATTAAACATAGTTTATTTCGGCTTAAGTCTTCAAATAAACAGATGCCAAAATGAGATTTGATGGGCAAGAGACTTATTGGGAAACATGCTTGAGAAGGAGCAAAGAGAGACCCCTGGATCAGGCTGGGAAATCCTTTCAACCACAATATAGATCTGGCATCTGTGAAGGAACACAAAGAAGAAAGGAGAATTGAGTAGTATACTCTTCAGACCATTACACAGTTGTGAGAATGTCACAGCAGGCTGATGGACACTCACCAAACCAACTTTTCCCAATAGAAGCAGAAATGTCCCAACCCTGGTAACCCCATCATGCTGAGAGCAGACCAGGGGAAGCACAGTTTCAAGGTGAACACCATGTTGTACCTGAAGGTATAATTGTCTAACTATGCTTTCCACAGAAGCGCCACTGGCAGAGAGATGGAGAAGCAAATCTCCATGGCCACCCTGTCATTGTTCTGCACAGATCCATGCCTCAAGACCTTTTCATGGTTCCATTGACCTCTCTTTTTTAAGGTAAATGTAATGAGATAAACTACAGCCTCATTGTTGTAGGTGGTTTCAGGGCCACCTCTGGGACTGATCATCTCCCTCCTCTATCATTCACTCCAAATCCCCCTACTCCAGGTAATGCCTATGCAGGTGTTGATATCTAACCTGGTAGTGTAAACCAAACCTTCACTTCTGAAGGATCTAAGTCCATGGTCATCATGGTCACCATTCTCAGGGGTGATGCACATGTTCGTTCATAGTTACAATGGGGCAAGGGAGAACGAAGAGGCATCCAGGGGGATCACCTGGGTACCACAGATATTCTTCTTTTCCCACATTGGCTTCTTCCTACTCTCAAGGTCAGTTACTCTTGCCAATATGATTACTCTTCTTCTTACCTGCTGGTCATTAGATAAAGGACTCTAGAATGCCCTGACAGCAGGTACAGCAGATAGCTCAGTAAGTCCTCATTGTGCCTGTAATGGCATGCTCCTCTGTGAGCCAAATTCTCTAACCTGCAGAGCCTGTAGTTACAGGGATGAGAAGCACAAACTCTCCCAACAGCACATTAGATCCACTCAACTTCTCTATAAACCTAAAACTGTTCAAAAAATTAAAATATATTAATTTTTAAAAAGAGGGAGGAGTCAGGTTATGTCACTCCTCTGCTCTAAACACTACAGTCGCTCCCCATTTTATTCAGAGTCCAAGCCAACAGTGTCTATAAGGCCTACAAGGCCTCCCTCCATCAACCTTATGATTTCACTACTACTAATTTCCCTCTCACCGTTTTACTCCAAGCAGACTTCTGGCATAGGACCTTTGCACTGAACCTCTTCCATTACCTGGAATGTTCTTCCCTCAGGTATCCCCTGGCTATTTCTCTCATCTCCCTCAAGTGCTTACTTCAAATAATGCATATAATGTATAACCCACAAGAAAAGACAAATAAGAAAGACAAACAGCCCAATTGAAAGACAATGGGCACATTATTTAAATAAATTCTTCATAAAATGGGAAATCCAAATGGCTACCAAAAAAAAAAAAAGTGATCAACTCATTAGCAAGCAAGGAAATGCACATTAAGACTACAATGGAAAACCATGCCATACTTATAAGATTGGCAAAAATTACAGAGTCTGATAATTTCAAATATTAGTAGAAAGTAGAAAAATAGGAACTCTCTCAGGAGTAAAAACATGATGCAAATATTTTGGAAATAGTTTAACATTGCCAAATACAGTTGGAGGTATGCATGCCCTCCCTATGATGCCTTTCCCCTAAGTATACACTCTGAAAAAACTATAGTACATAGCTGGGAGATCGATACAGTAGCATTCATAGCAATATTATACAAAATATCCCCAAACTGGAAATGATCCAAGGTGCTTCAGGATAGAATCAATATAAAAATTGTTAACTATGAATATAATATTATACTGTATTACAATAGAAATACATAAACTACATATATATCCATCAACATGGATTAAACTTACAAATATACTATTGAGTGAAAGAAGCAGCCACAAAATAAAAAAACTGTGTAATTCACCTGCATGAATTTCAAAACTAAACAAAATCAAACTAAAGTCCTCAGGGGATAAACTAGAAGAAGATAAATCTATAGAGATGAACATGGACAGATGGTCACATTTCTTCGGTTGATGTTGTATGGTGAAGGAAGATTCTGTTCTGACTATGGAGAGGCATGGGATAAGTCCCTGCTTGGTCTGAGCGGTTCACAGATGTTGTTTTGTAATTGCTTTTTAAGCTGTACATATATGCTATGCACTCTTCTGTATGTATAAAATATTTCACAAGAATGAAAGCAAATTCCAAAAAGGAAAATTAATGATGGATCTAAATCCACAGTCATCGATATGAATGGGAGAAAGATTGAGTCAAAAAATTTGAAAAACACCTTGTTTATATTTTTTCTCCACATTTCTCACGGCTTTGGTTTGCACTGAGTGCTAATTATCTACTCTTTGTGTTGCTGCCTGTGCATTTTAATAACTGTTCACTGATCTAGTCTGACCTTCTGTTTAGTAATTTTAAGTAGTCAGCAGGAGGCATTAAATTGCATCAAGACATAATGCATTATGTAATATTGTAACAAAAATAAGATAAGATGATCCTAGGGCTTGCAAAGCAGCAAAATGTAAATGAGACCCTTTGGATATAAGACATACCTTTAATTGGAAGAGAAATGTCACACAGTTGAATACACTGGTCTCGGGGGAATAAAGACTAAGAACATCTTGCTTCCTCCTACTCCCAAGATTCTGAATTGAAATCCCTTTAATAATATTCTTACTTTGGAATTTCAGTTCCAAGCAGGGCTATTACACAATTTGGCAAATTAGTTTCAGAAAGACTGTCGCCAAGGTCATTTGCTAATCACGGAGGGCAGGATTGTTTGAAAAATAAACTAAGGCAGAGCCAGGATTTGAAGGCAAGTCTTTCTAATTTTGGAAACTTTATCAACCTCCATGTGACATAGTCTCCCTAAAAAGGCTCTCGATGATTTTTCAAAACTATCTGTTCTATCTCCTTTGAGGTCATATCCATAAATCTGGTTTGGTATATAATTGTGACTAGAGAAGTTGTATGAAATCTGCCCTCCCCAATCAACTCAAAAAATAAAATAGAAATGGTTTCAATAATACAGTCAATTTCTGTTGAGATATTTCTGCAGGTGCAAGTCAAGAAATAAAATATAGAAATCATAGATATCATAGAAATCCCCCTGGATCAGGGTACAAAGACCTTCTAGATTGTGTGACCTTGGGCAAGCCAAAAGGTCTCTATATAGTTAATCTGATCTGAATGATGTAATAATACCTGTCAAGCCAATCTCACATCTGATGGACCAGATGAAATGGAAGATATGGAAATGGTTTGCAATTTTAATTATCCTGCAAATATTTTACTAGTATTACAAAACCCAATGGAGAAGATGTTCAAAATTTCTGCTCTTTCAAGTCCTCAAATATCATGCACATATAATGGCAACTCTCTTCCCAGTTGCACGTGGCAGCTCACCTCCTCAGATTTAATGGTGCCAGTCCCTTAATCTCCATTGGCAAGATTGGTAACTCCACAGAGATCCACTTTGTAGGGATGTGATTGGGGAAAATGAATAGAAGGGCAGAATGACATAGAGGACTAGACTAAGTTTTGGGTCTTTCTCTGTGTGGCTTTAGATGTGGGAAACAGATGATTGCTCATGACCTATCTATTCTAAACCTTGATATAGAGAGTGCATTGAGACAGGAGACCTGCTGACTGTCTAGCCATAGAACATATGTTTTGAAGTTTTCTGGAATAATGGTGATAGCCTGACTCCAACCCAACTCTCACCAGGACCTGAAGTGTGGGCTCATTTTCAAGTTGAACCCACCACTAGCACTTGATGACTGTGGTCACAAAAGAGAGTTCTTTCCTGTGTAAAGTAAACTGGACCATACAGGGTCTGAATCCATGACCTTGGCCTTGTTAGCGGTGCTCTAGGTGAGGTAATAGGCCCAGATGGTAACAAGATGTAGAACACGTTGCAGAAGTCACTCTGTACTTGCACAGATCAGAGATGACTTCCAAAAACTGAATCCTTTGATGACATGTGTTGTTTAACCTCTAGGTACATAGTCCATGGTTCTACAGAAGCAAAAGTAGGGAAACAGATGGTCAAGCTGGAGGGAAGGAAAAAGAGAACAAACATAAAGGGAAGGAAGAAAATATTAGGCTTCTGGCCAATACCCAGAAAAATGAAATATAATAAAAAGCTTGTAAATATCAAAGCATGAGAAGCCTAAGCATAGACATTAGTTGTTGCAGTAGAAAGCTTAGCCATCAAAATGAAATATCTCCCCTTCAAGAGAACACATTATCATCAAAACAAAATATAATACACAATTGGATTGGTAAATATTCATGAAAAGTCTCCAACCATGAAATATGTGTTAATGTGAATGAAAATAATTCCGAACCTTCGAACACTTGAGAACTCCAAAGTCACAGAAATCAGGGGCAAGACCCCTGGCTGGCTAGGGATATTTCCAGCAGCAGCAAGGGACAGAGTTCTTCCCAACCCTTGTTACTTAGGAAATTTCAGAGCCTGTCTAAAAATAGCTCCCTACCATTAGCCCCATCAGAAATGAGGTCCTGCAGCAACACTGCAGCTCTGCGTGCTGCTAAAGATTTCATTCTAACCATAACTTTCCCTCTTCCATTCTTTCTTTCTTTTTGCAGAAAGCAAAAGGAAAAATAAACATCACAGGAAAGAAAATGAAAGAAAAGTTGATAGATGTATATAGCTCAAGACTGCAATACTTCTTTTGCATAGGAGCACTCCTTAAATTCCTGCAGCTAGGAAAATAAAGCATATGATATTCTTGTGTTAAACTAGGTAGGAAGGAGCTCTCAGTTTTAAGATTTTCAAGGGTGAGATCTAATGCCTGCTCCCCATGTGTCTGTGAAGAAGGGATGTAGATGGTAACTTAGTACTTGAGTACCACTCAAGGGTTGTGGGAGGGAGGGAGGGAAGGAGGGCTGGGGGATGGGGTAACTGGATGATGGGCATTAAGGAGGGCACTTGATGTAATGGTCACTGGGTGTTATATGCAACTGATGAATCACTAAACTCTACCTCTGAAACTAATAATACACTATTTGTTAATTAATTGATTTTAAATTTTAAAAAGTGACTTTATTGTAAACAACATATAATTGAGTTTTTTAAATCCCCTCTATCTCTGTATTTTAAAAGGTGTGGTTAGACCATTTACATTTAAAGTGATTATTGATATCATTGGATTAATATCTACCATGTTTGTAACTGTTTTCTACTCATGAGTTTCTTCTTTGTTTCTTCTTTGGCCTCTTTTTCTGACTTTTCTGGTTTTAATTAAGCAATTTTTATGATTCCATTTCATCTCTTATCTTAGTATGTCACTAATACTTCTCTTTTTAGCTGTTTCTAGTGACGCTGTAAAGTTACCAATATGAATTTTTAACTCATCTACAGTTTCCTTCATATAACACTATACCACACACCATCTCACATGTAGAAAGTAATCCAAATTCCTCCTTTCTGTCTCTTCTGAAATTATTGTCATTCATTTCACTTATCAATATGATATAATCACCAAAAACATTGTTATTCTTTTATTTAAACAAATGATTATCATTTAGATCAATGGGGGAGATAACAAACACAAGATTTTATTCTACCTTCTTTTATTTCTTCTCTGATGCTTTTTCATGTAGATCCAATTGTCTGACCTATAATATTTTTCTTTTAATTGAAGAACTTCCAACATCTCTTGCAGTGGAAGTCTGCTGGTGATGAATTCTCTTAGCTTTTTAAATTTTCTGAAAGTATTTCTTCTTCACTTTTGAAGAATAATGTTGGATATAGAATTCTAGGTTGGTGGTTTTTCTCTTCAACACTTTAAATATTTCACAGTACTACCTCCTAGCTTGCATGGTTTTCTGATAAGTTTGGTGTAATTCTTATCCTTGCTCCTCTATATGTAAGATGCTTTTCCCCTCTGGTGTCTTTCAAGATTTCCCTTTGTCTTTCCTTTTCTGCAGTTTGAATAAGACATGCCTACATGGGATTTATTTTTGGTATTTATCCTGTTTAGTGTGCTCTGAACTTCCTGGATCTTTGATTTGTTTTCTGTATTTTGGAAAGCTTGCAGCCATTATTACTTCAAATATTTCCTCTGCTCCATTCTTTCTTTCTTCTCCTTTGGGTATTCCAATCATATATAAGTTACATCTTTTGAAATTGTCCCACATTCCTTGGATGTTCTATTCTTTTTTTTTCTTTATTCTTTATTCTTTTTGAATTTCAGTTGGGGAAGTTTCTATTGACCTATCTTTAAGATCATTGATTCTTTCTTTAGTTGTGTTGAATCTACTGATGAGTCCTTCAAAGAGTTTCTACAACTGTGTTACAATGCTTTTGATCTAACATGTTCTTTTGCTTTTTTCTAAGAGTTTCCATCTCTCTGTTTACATTACTCTGCTGTTCTTTTATGTTGTCTACTTTTACCAATAGAATCCTTAACATATTAATCATACTTATTTTAAATTTCATTTTCGATCATTACAACATCTCTGTAACCTGAGTCTGGTTTCTATGATTTGTCTCTTGAGACTGTTTTTTCTGCCTTTGCCATGTATTGTAATTTTCTCTTGAAATCTGGACTTGATATGTTAGGTAATAGAAACCAAGGTAAATAGACCTTTGGTATGAGGATTTATATTAATTTGGCTAATCTTGGTTGTATTTAATGTTTTTCATAGCCAAAGGTATCAATCGACTTTCTCTAGTGTCCTTGTTTTTATCTCCCCTGTTGACTTTGGATTTCCCTAAGTACTCCTCTTCAAGGAGAATCTAAGTCTTGTGGCTCTTTCTAGTATAATTTAATGTAGTACTAGAGCTCTGTGACTGTGGTGATAAAGTGTGGGAGAAGAGAAACATTCTATAATCTTATAATTAGATCTCAGTCTTTTGGTTGGCATGTTTGTCCAGTTTGTGGCCTTTACAAGTGGCTCTTCAGTGATACAGCTTTTATTCCTCCCTGTTCCCCATTCTGTTTCTAGGCCACAACATTCCCAATCTATTTCTTTAAAGCTCTGATCTGTGTTTACTATGTTTGTCTGTTTTTTTCTCTCCTATAACTGAAAAAGGAATGCTACAGTGGCTAAAGTGGTAGGAATGCCCTTATCCAACTAAGATAAGGCTCTGGCAAAGTCTTCCTCTGGAGAGCAGACTTTTTTTTTTTTACTTGAAGTTTTTGTTTTAATTTAATTAATATTTTTATTTTAATTCCAGTTAGTTAACATACAGCATTATATTAGTTTCTGGTGTACAGTATAGTAATTTAATAGTTCCATACATCACCCTGTGTTCATCACAAGTGCAGTCCTTAATCCCCACCACCTATTCAACCCATCCCCCTACTTCTTTCTCTACTGGTAACCATCCAATTGTTCTCTATAATTAAGAATCTATTTTTTGCTTTGACTCTAGAGAGGAGGCATTTGTTATGAAGAAGGTTATGAGTGTGCTTCATAAGGATTATTCTTCTCTTCCCCCAGCCAGAGCTTGGAGAGGCTCTTCCTCAGATCTTCAGAAGGAGAACTTGCTGAGGCTCATGGAGGTAAAGCCCGTAGAAGTGTGGGAGACCCTCTGAGAATGTTGCCCCCAGTACTATCTCTCTCTCATGTTAGTCCACACTCAGCTTCCAGCAATTCATCATACTAGTCACTTAAATGTTCTACTGGCTTGTGGCTGCAGAAGCTTCTGTAAGCAAAAGAGGTAAAGACAGCAGGGACCCAGTGGTGTTGGAAACAAACACAGTAAACCTTGACTGAAGAATCTCACTGTGAACAATGAAATACTGATAAGTCTGAGGCCTGATGGACCTGTCTACTGAAAAACTGAAATGAAGAGGTTTTCTTATTTCAACTTTTTGTTTGATATAAGTAAGTGAAAACTTACATAAACTTTGCAGAAAGCGTAAAGGAGTACTCATATACAGTATTCAAAATTAATCAAGTGTTAACATTTAGGTTGATATATATAAATATTATTTTTTCTGAATTATTTGAGAGGAAGTCAGACACATCATGGTCTTTTATCTCATACTTCACTGTACATCTCCTAAGAAAAAATTATCTTATATAACCACATTACAGTTTTCAAACTCAGTAGATTTAACATTGATATACTATACAATACTATTCTATAATCCACCGTCCATAATCAAGTTTTGCCAATCACCCCCATGACAATATCTAACTGTTTTAGGAGTATGTGCTGCATTTAGGTGCCAGGTTTCATTAATCACCTTTGGAGTGAAAGGGCTTGAAGTGCACTGGAGTCATACCAGGCTTGGGAAAATATTATTCCTGGGGAAGAGAAGAGTGACTTGAAATGGAGAAACATACCTTGTAAGCTTCAGGGTGAAGGGGAAAAAAAAGAATAATAGCTGAAATTTTTGACAATTATCAGAATCACAAATGACAAAACATCAATTCACAACAATTATCCACTGATTAAAGAAACTGCATTTTACTATACCAAAAGAAGACTGACTGTTCTTCTGACATAAGAAACATAGATTGCGATAAAATCCCTAAGTTTTATCTATGAACACCTATTAATGCTGTTTCAGAAAAATACAACACATTTAAATATGAAGAGAAAAATGATTAAAAAGTACTTACAAAGTCACTACAGGAAGAAAACTGTAAATGAGAAAAAAAATATTGCAGCTAATGTCATCTCCCCTTAAAAATCAACCATGAAACAGAGGAAAACTGTAATAAACACTCCCATATCAATAAGAGTGTCAGCTGATTTCTCAATAGAAACCTTGGAGGCCAGAAGTAGTGTGTTGATATATTCAAAAAGCTGAAAGAAAAAACTGTCAACCAAGAATCTTATATCTGACAAACTGACTTTCAAAAGTGAGGGAGAAATGAGAATATTCCCAGATAACCAAAAGCTAAAGATGAAGACATTTGCTACCATTAGACCCACCCTGCAAGAAATGCTAAAGGAAATCCTCCCAGTTAAAATAAAAATGTTGGGGGTGACACCTGAGTGGCTCATTTAAGAGTCTTAGCTGAGCCTAGAGTTCTGAGTTCAAGCCCCATTTTGGGCTCTACACTGGGATGGAGCCTACTTAAAATTAATTAATTAATTAATTAAGATGCTGGGCAGTAACTCAAAGCTGTGTGGAAGAATAAAGATCTCCAGTAAAGGTAAGTGCATGAGCAACTATAAAAGCTAGTATTATTGTAATTTTGCTCTGTGATTCCACTTTTTATTTTATACATTATTTAAAAGACAAATGCATAAAAAACATTATTAATCTATTTTACTGGGTACACAATGTATAAAGATAAACTCTGTGACATCAATAACAGAAGGAGGAATGGACCTATACAAGTTTTTGTGTGCTATTGAAGTTAAGTTGGTATAAATTCAAATTATATTATTATAACTTTAAGACGTTGTATTAGCTTGTTCGGGATGACATAACAAAATATCACAGACTGGATGGATGGTTAAATAACAGAAATTTCATTTCTCAAGTTCTGGAGTCCAGAAGTCCAAAATCAAGATGCCATCAGGGTTGGTTTCTGGTGAGACCTCTCTTCCTAGCTTATAGATGACTACTTCCTTGCTGAATCTTCACGTGGCCTCTTCTGTATGAATGTATAGTGTGAGAGAGATCTCTAATGTCTCTTCCTCTTCTTATAAAAACATCAGTTCTATCAGATTAGGGCCCCAACCTAATGACCTCATTTAACCTTAATTACCTTCCTAAGGGCCCTATCTCCAAATACAGTTATACTGGAGATAGGGCTTCACCATGAAAATTGGGGGGGGGGGGGACATAATTCAAAGCATAACAGACCTTAAATTTAATTCTCAGGGTAACCACAAAAAATATATATATATATCTCTAGAATATAGGCAGAAGAAAATGAGAAGGGAATCAAAATGTTTTGCTACAGAAAAAAAAATCAACTAAACACAAAAGAAGACAGAAATGGATAAAATGAGGGACTAAAAAAGTGATAAAGCATATAGAAAATGAATAACAAATGCCAGAAATAAGTCCCTCCTTACCAGTAATTACATAAATGTAAATAAATTAAATTCTTTAATAAAAATACAGAGATTAGACTTCATTGAAATTAACTTTTGCTCATCAAAGGACACCGTTAAGAAGATAAAAAAGATGACTTACTGAAAGGGTGAAAATGTTTGCATATCATCTATCTGATAAGGGATTAGTATCCAGAATAAATAAAGAACTCCAAAAACTCAACAATAAAAAACAAACACAATTCAAAACTGGTCAAAATTCAAATAGGCATTTCTTCAAAGAAGATATACAAACAGCCAGTGAACACATGAAAAGATGCTCCACAGCATTTGTCATTAGAGAAATGCAAGTCAAACCTACAGTGAGATACCACTTCATGGGCATTAGGATGGCTGTAATTAAAAACGAAAGCAAAAATTAATAAGTGTGGGTATAGTGTAGAGAGTTACACAGCATTTTGAATGTATTGAACTGTACAATTATGAATAGTGAAAATGATACATATTATGTTAGCTATATTTTACCACAACAATAAAATTGATTACAAAGGAAGACACATAGCTGGGTAATAATAATAGATGCAATCTGTTGAAGAGGATGATAAATTCTGCCAGGCATCATGCTCTTAAAAACCAATGGCAAAGTATCTTACGGCAAGACTTCAAAGAAATACTAGGGTCATTGGGGTTACAGCTCTATTTTTTTAGACTGTCACAAATGTAATTGGCTCAATTTATCTCTGCCCAATATTTATAATCCTAGTTGATGGCACTTTCATGAAACAAAGACTGAATCACAGGCTATTTGAGAGATGACACCAAAAACAGTAACAAGAGTAGTGGCCATAGTAATAAGGTTTAAAGAATATAAGTATATAATATAACTATGTAATTTTAATCTTGAAGAACTGGCTGTGGCAATTATATTTAGTCTGGACATTTTGCCAGTGATTAAGCAGAAGTACAAACAAATTTTCATTAACTGTTTAAGGCCAAATAGTTATTTCTATCAGAGCCATGTTTCCTGACTTCTAATTCAGAGGCTCCTCTGCCTTACCACACTGATGTAATTTTTATTAATCCAGATGCAATAAATACAACAGTTTTGAGAGTTAAGCACTGTATGGTCATTGGACGACATAAAATCTGTAACTTGAAAATGCTGAATGACATTTAAATTAAAATTAATTTAAATTATACTCCACTGAATTTCAAAGAGCCCAGGCCCATCCATGAAAGCATCTTGGGTCAGAGTAAAGACTGTCACAGCCATAACCACTATCACAGAATTCATTTAGTCTCTCTGACCCCAAGTGCTCCTTGCTCCTAGTTTTCCTGACTAATTGATCCCCTCCCCCTTGTTGGCTCTACAGCTTGCTTATCTAGCATCTGTAATTAACTACCAAATCCTGGCTTTTATTGTAGCATATCATTCCCCACCCCACTCATGTCCCATAATATGATTGTGTTATTTGCTCTATAAACCTGTGGGCCCCACAGATAAGAGGAAACACATGCTTGGGTTACCTGGGACTCATTGTCCCTCTTCCAGGGCTGTCAGAGGTTGCTGTAAATGTTGGAAGACACACTAAATGTGACCTAATTTAAAAATATAACCAATGTCCACATTTACCCATTGTTATCAATAATAGTGTAATAGCCCAGCCCTGCCTGCCTGCTTGCATCTTATAACTAGACAGGCTATTTCTAGCTGTTCAAGAATATTTTCTCACATTTAAATAATCTGTGTCTTCTGACTTCTATTCCATTGGTTTTTAGTTATGTCCCTTGGAGTAAAACAGTATTTATTTGTTCCATCTTCCACATGATCCCTTCAAATATTTTTAAAGAGTTTTACAAGTCCTCCCTCTAAATTTGCTGTTCCCCATTCTAAGATATGGGGCAATCCAGATTCCCTCAGAAATTTAAAAAATGACTTTTTTGAATCCCTTAATGCCCTTGTCACTCTTTCAAAACATTGTCCAGTTCTTCCATGCTCCTCTTCAGGTGTGATGTGCAGGACCAGATACAACCCTGCCCAGGTATTGTCTATCACTACTGCAAGAAACAGGAGTGAGATTGCCTGTGACCTGTTCCTCCACTCTCCTTCTGCCTCATGCTGCCTCCTGCATCTTGCTCCACTTATATCTTCATCCTTTTCTAAAGCCTGTGATGCTTTCTCTTCCCTAGGGGTCTGCAACTCATCCTACTTGGGATGAGATTCTCTTTCCTTCCATGGAACTCCAGTGTTCTAGTTTCTGCTCCCTGTCTTCTTTGTGGAAGAAAAAAGGTAACTCCAATTCTTCCAGTAACCTTCACTTGAGCAGTGTTTCCCTAGCCTTCTAAGTACAGGGACTAACTTGCAATTCATGCATATACAACTGATAATTATCTACCACAGACAGTAAGTATAGCATATCTCCTGAAGGCCAGTGAACGTTCTTTTTTTTTTTTTTTTTTTGATGACCAGCTACATTCTAGGGTTTTTCCAAAACTAGAACCTGCCTAAAAGTGCCTCATCCACACCTGAAAGTCCTGGCTGTCTGTACATAAGAATTACCTGTGGAATTTCTTAAAATTAAAGATGACCCCTCTCCCACAGAATCTGATTCAGTAAGTCTTTATTGTTATTGCTGTTGTGGATGTAGATATTTTTGAGCTGACTGGTGATTTTTTTTTTTTTTTTTTTTGTCTAAGGCCTGAATTGAGAACAATGCGCAAGGCTCTGAAGTCTTGCTCAACCATCTATTAGTAGTGTGATGTGGGCAAGTTGCTTAAGTAATGTGAGCTTCAGTTTCTCACCTATAAAATGAATGTAATAACATTAATTAAAATGTGAGGTATGTAAAATATTTAGCACCATATTTGATGTATAAATTAATATTTGATTCATGGTAACTATCTCTCAGCAAATTTCTGCCATTGCAAATAAATGCCTACTTATGCTATTTGTTCTACCTTAAACACTTCCCCCACTCAAAGACAGAGTTAAAGCCTCCCAAATGTAAGTACTAACAGTACCTCATATTTTCTCAATTATTATACTTTTCATATAATCACATTAGAAAGACCTAGTGAACAAATATTCCTCTGAGAATTACGTCAAGCCAGTTTTCCTGAAATTTTTAGCTCTGATAAATATTTTTACTAACTATTCAAACTTATTTATCTTATTTATCTATGATCTTTACCAAGAACCCTCAGTAGATTATGTAGAATGACCAACAACAAAATTATCTGTAAAATGATCCTTCACCTAAAGGACCAAACCAATATAGCTAGAGGATCAAATTTTATTACAATGTAACCTACAAGCTCTTTGAAATTTGTGTTTTTTTGGGTGATTTTACTTTTGTTTCTTTATCAAAGAGACACAAAGAAGAGGGAAAAAAAGAACTCTATATTCTAATTGCAAATCCATCACATAAATTATTAGCAGATTCATTTTGCTGGATGAGCTAATGTAATTTTTAAAACTCCCAACTGAGCTAATGTGATTATGCTCAGTTCCCATTAACCAGGGGTCAGCCTGGGCTGGCTGGGTCAGGCCCAACCCACCACAAGCTGGGGTCGATAATGGACGAAGGGATGGCAGCTGCTCGCTATGACAGTGTCCCAGTCATCAGAATGCATGTGGAAAGGCAAAGCTGTGTTGACACAGCTCTCATCACTCACATCCCAAAGACAGCAAATCTGTCATGCCAGAGCTAGAAAAACCTCAAAGTTCAACTCCCTTTTACTCATATAAGGAAGTTGGGGCCTAGAGAGGAGAGACAATTTATGGTATGTCTAGACTGTGGCATGACTTCTTCCATAACACCATGCCATTTCAGATGACTTTCTAGCAAAAATGTGGCTCAGCCCAGGATGGGGTCATTTGAAAGTGCACTGTCTATAAAATAGGCTATGGAACTTAAAGACATGTTCCTCCTATCCTCCCCCAGAAAGGAAGAATTATAAGCAACCTTAAACAAAGATTTATTTGGCAGTAGTTTTCAAGTGAACTATGCTAAACTTTTTTTCTGAATGATTTATTATGCCCTGTGCAATATTGGCATTTATCTTTCTCACGTCTCTCAAGAATAAAAGTATTCTATTCTATGGAAATATCTTTGCTCCCAAACCAAGGTGGACAAGCCCAGTTCTCCCTTCCCTGATTCTAAGCTTTTGGGGATAAAGGAGCTTTGTCCGAAAATGATCTCTATAAAAATCATTTGCAATGACTAGTTAAGCTGTAAAACACTTACCTCCAAGGGTATTTTGAGTATTTCACCCTACATACATACAACACCAATATTCATTGCTTAGCACTCAATACACCAAAATTAATTTCTCTCACACCTCTCTTTTCCTCTCCCTCTCCCATCACTGCCACTTTCTCTTTTCTCACTTCCCATCTTCCTCTCTCCCCTAGGCTTCCCCACACATTTTGTGTGTGTTTCTCTCTCTTTCTAACTCAAAATTTTTCCCAATTTTGTCTTAGATTAGCTAACATATACTTTTCTATAAGTCAATCTCATAACTAATTCCTTGTGAGCATTACTGCAGAAATAAATCCAAAATAAATGTATTAACTGTTAAAACCTGAATATTGGAACTTGAGTAAAGTTAATCAAAGAATCATATATTCTTGGTGAACTTATATCCACAAAACCTGACCAAGGATTATGGGACTTGGAGAAAACGGCTGCCATCAAAGAAAACACCCCAGTGGCAGAAGGCTAGGATGAATAACATTTGACTGATGAATCAAATATTAGTCTAATATTTAAACTGAAAAGAATCAATCTTGAAAAAAATAGTTTATGAAATAAAAATGAAAATGGGAACATTGCAAATGATGTCACTGCTCTTTTAAAAAAAAAATCTGCCACAGAATTAAATTGATTTAATACAGTTGTCTTAAAATTTTATCTGTGACATAATTGTGACTGAAATGCTTGCAATAAAATGGTTAAGTGAAAATATTCTGTCCCCCATGGATAAATGCCAATGATGACAAAGGTTAAGAGTTATCTAACAGTAACTCCACTTTTTCTATTACTGTGGAGGTACATAACAACATTACCTTCAATAATAAGCACATTCAAACTTTGAAAAAATACCATAAGGATGCTATGCTCCAGGAACTGGTGCCCACATCTAAGTGAAAGATTTCAATCATGACTGAGGTATACAAGCAGGTCCATACATTGCCATATATAATTCAGTTTTATGAATCTTGTATGTCCTTTATAAAGTAAAACTTATAATTATTATACAATAATATATATTATATATAACATATGTAATTATATAATAATAAAGTAAAACTTATAATTTATTCCCCTAAATTGCAGTTAATTTATATGACTTTATAATAATATATAGTAGGCTAGAGTCTCAACAGTTCCATGACTTTATAATGAATTATTGAAAAGGCATCATTCCATATCCTTGAGCAAAGCAACAGCAAAACTGGAAGAAATTACATCTACAAGGAGATACATAGGGAACAATTCAATGCTATCTCCCTTCAGCTGTGGTTGCTATGGAAAATGGCATAGGTAGATTGACAGTTGATATATATGATGAGTGTATATGTGTACATAAATATATGTGTATAGGGGCGCCTGGATGGCTAAGTTCATTAAGCAGCTGCTTTGGCTCAGGTCATGATCCCAGGGTCTTGGGATCGAGCCCTGTGTTGGGCTCCCTGCTCAGCAGGGAGTCTGTTTCTCCCTCTCCTTCTGCCCTTTACCTGCTTGTACTCTCTCTTTCACTGTCTCTCTCAAATAAATAAAATCTTTTTAAAAGTATGTGTGTATAATATTAAACATAGAATAGAGAGAATATTTTATGTATATATATATATATATATAAAATGCATAATGTATATACCTGACATACACATAGCTGTGTATAAATGTATACATCTTGCAGAGGTAGTCAGCCAACCAAAGGGGATTCTGAGAGAGGGGGCTTTCCAGGCAAGGCTAGCAGCATGCTCCAAGTTCCTTAGGTAAAAAAGCAATAAGCACAATCAGTGGAGGAAGCTCCAAGTGGTACTGAGTGTATGAAACATGGAAGACATGGTTGATGATTTCTACATACCTATGTGAACATAATAGGTCTCAATGAATAACTTGCTGATTATTTTTCCTTCTATTGTTATAAGCTCAAAGCCTACTATAAAAGCAGCTACTTTATCCTAGGTAAAAATGAAATATTGAAAATTTCCTACTCAGTTATGCGAAGGATCCAATAGCAATAAATTCAGAGGTAAGAGAGGGAAAGAAATGTGTGTATGAAGATGAATGGTTTAGATTGGGGAAGGAAAAAAAATCCACCCATGAATGGCCCCAGGCAAAACTGTCAAGATTAAAAAAATTGTTTCCAACTGCCCTTCATCTCTGCCTTTGTTAGATTTCCTTTTCCTTTGCTACCTCAGCTCTACCTCGGTGCTCTCGGACCTTTACTAGGGGCACCTTTGTGTTTCATTTCGTTTTACACGTTAAAAGTGGATATTTTCAGGCTGAAGTATCTAGGAGTCAGGGTACTAATGGATGCAATATACTTTGAAATGCTTCCAAAATACAAAACGGATTAATGTATGGATGGAGGGATGGATAGCTGGATACATACACGATAAAGCCAGTACAGCCCAATGTTAACAGTAGAATTCAAGGATGGGAGGAAGGGTGTATATACTTTGCTGTATTTTATTAGGAAATAAAATATTGGAAACACTGTAGGTATATTGGTCCAACGTTGGCCTATGGGAGTCTGCTCAATTTTGCTGAGTCCTTTTGACATGAACTTAGTGTCTTTAATAGCTTGCTTGCTATTTGTTATGACAAGATGTTCCAGGCTCATCTTGTTTATTTCTGTCCCAGCCTAGAAACAGACAATTTAGTAGGAAACACTATTTCATGACAACAGTCTTGGCACTAGAGACACTAGATATGATTGGGCTGAACATTGTTTTATGGGCTTTTTCAGAGGACAGAGCTAAGACAGAGACAGGTAGAGGGTGGAGAGTGGAGGAGGAGGAGGAGAGAGGAGAGACAGAGGTTATTTTTAAGATGGCCTATAAGTTCATATTGATATTTCCTTTCCAAATGAATTTTACAGAGATTTTCCTTTCCTTGTCCCATATTTCTTCTGTATTTTCTTTCTTCTACACTAAGAATCTTGGTCTTCAAGATGCAGAACATGATAGAATTAGAATACTCCTTAATTCTTCTTTGCTCTATCCCACATTATATAAACAACAATCTCAGAAAGATGATATTAATATAACCAATTCTGATAATTTAAACCAATTAAATTTTTCTTGCATATGCTTTCCCTACTCTACCCTCACTTTTCAAAGTTGTAATTTATCAACCTTATCACAGCCATTATATACTAAGCTCTCTCTCTTTCAAGGCTCATTTAGTCTTATTTCCAAAGGCAACTATATGTTTTTTTGTTTTGTTTTGTTTGCATTTTTTTCTTTCATTATGTTATGTTAATCACCATATATTACATCATTGGTTTTTGATGTAGTGTTCCATGATTCATTGTTTGCGCATAACACCCAGTGCTCCATTCAGTACGTGCCCTCCTTAATACCCATCACCAGGCAACCCCCTCCCCTCTAGAACCCTCAATTTGTTTCTCAGAGTCCATAGTCTCTCGTGGTTCGTCTCCCCCTCCAACTTCCCCCCTTTCATTTTTCCCTTCCTACTATCTTCTTCTTTTTTAAACATATAATGTATTATTTGTTTCAGAGGTACAAGACTGTTTTATGCTTATCATTAGTCCTAGTGTTGTCACCTCCCTATTTGTTTTCATCCACAACATTTCCAATATATTCCCCAGAAAAAACTCATGGAAACAATATTCCTTTAGTTTTTGCATGTTAATTATAGTGTGTCCTTTATAACTGAAAGTAGGTTCCCTTGATATAAAATCCTTAACTCACATTTTCCTTTCTTTAATATCTTAAATATATTACTCCATTTTCTTCGGGCATAAAAGATTACTATTGAAAGTCTGATGAAGTTTAAAAAGTCTTCTTAAATATCATATGCTCTTCTGCTTAGATTCCAAAGGTTTTTTTGTTGTTGTTGTTTAGCTCTAAAGTCCAGTAATTTTACTAGAATAAGTCCTGGTATTATACCATTCTGGATCTATATTTCCAGGTACGTGGCATGTTCGTTCCATTTAAGCATCAATAAAAATTAAAAAAATACAATGCATTTAAGCCCATAATTGTATTTAAAACCAGAAGTTTATAATGATATAAAAAAATCAGTTGGAAAAAATCAATTTGTCACCCCTGGAGAAAGACAAAGAACCAACTCATTAGCTTAAAAACAGGTAAAGGGAAAGAAGCAAGCATTGATCCTGCCTTTTCTATGCAAACACTTGGTAACCAGTGAGTTGATAAGAGAAAGATCTATTCATAAAAATATTTTCAGCTAATAAAGGAAAACAAAAAGATTGAAACATAACGTCACCATGTTGGGTGAGAGCAGGTTTATTTTGGATTCCAAATCTCTCATGTTGCACTTGAGGTTGACTGCATATAATTTAATGAATCTGTAGTCATCAGTTGTCTGAAATGATTAGTTATTGATGTGAAATAGGTAGGACAGGGTAGTTGTGGATGAAGAATATATGGTCTTCCTTCATGGAGGCCATGCGATCCAAAATAACCTCTCAATGTTCTTGAAACCTTAGTTAGAGAACATATGGATTTAGAAGAGGTTCATCCACAACACAGACAACACCACAGCATGTCCACTAAATATGGATTTCCAGGAACAGTGGTGATGGAACAGACAGAAGCTGACCAAAATGTATAAAAATAAACATTAACAACACCCACTATAGACAAGAGCTAGAATTTCCTGGGAGTTACACAGTGCAACACTGGACTAACGGCATTTGATTCTCACAACAAATCTTTGAGGCAACTTATATTTTCCCAGCTATAAATAAATTGTTCATTTCTCCTGGGTTGTAGCCTATCCCTGAATCCATCCCACTTTTAAGAGGTGTCATTTTACTGATGGACTTATACGAAGACTCATAGGACTTTGGAAACTTATCCATAGTCACGTGTACAAGAAACGTGGCATTAAGGAAAATAGGCATGAGTCTCAGAAACAAGGGATGGAGGGCATGGGGAGAGCCCTCGTCCACTTGCAGCAAACCTCACAGACATCACCAAGAGGGTAATTTGCAATTCTTTTTCCTGAAAACCACTTGAATTGTCTAGAAACTAGTCAAAAAGAGAAAGAAAAGATCCCCTTCTACATCCCCTGGATTGAAGGGAGATGAGGAGGAGGCTTCAAAATTTGCCTCATAAAATTTCAGAATCACCGGGGCGCCTGGGTGGCTCAGTTGGTTAAGCATCTGCCTTCAGCTCAGGTCATGATCCCAGGGTCCTGAGATCAAGCCCCGCATCAGGCTCCCTGCTCAGTGGGAAGCCTGCTTCTCCCTCTCCCTCTGTCTGCCTCTCTGCCCACTTGTGCTCTCTATCTCTGTTAATTAAATAAATAAAAATGTTTTTAAAAAATTCAGAATCACCTGCTTCCAGGATTAACTGCAAGCACTAGTAGAACAGTTTCAACATTCTGGAGCAGAATATTTGCAAAGATGGAGGTCCTGCTGGACTGCCCAAATCCCAGGTCCTTCCACAAAAACCTACAGAAGATGAGTCACAGCTTTATAGCATAGAAAATCATAGAATAATATTAACAATTTCTATTAAACCAGTTCTGGAACCCAAAGAGATTCACTTATACTAACACAAATATCAGAAAAGAATAGACCTTTTCTCATTGGAAGATGAATAACCTAGAAATAACAATGAAGCCTGAAAAATAAAAGAAGCAGAGTAAAAGAGAAAGATACAACACACAAGGCAGAGAAAGGACATAATTTTAAAATTATTTACTCTAGTAAACATCTGTTTTATCCTGCCAATGAAAGTAAAGAATAACCAAACATAAAGCAAAAGATGAAAGATACAAAAAATGAAGATCTTGGAATGAAAATTGAGACATCATTGTAAGGAATATAGGGAAACTATCATGTAATAAGATTTAAGGTGACATTGGAAGCAATAAAGAATGTAATCTGTACAGGCATACCTCTTTTTATTGTGTTCCATTATATTTTGCTTCACAGATACTGCATTTTTTACAAGTTGAAGGTTTGTGGCAACCCTGCATCAAGCAAATCTATCAGCACCATTTTTCCAACAGCATTTGCTCACTTAGTATCTCTGACACATTTTGGTAATTCTGACAATATTTCAAACTTATTCATTGTTATTATATTTGTTATGCTGATCTGTGATCAGTGATTATGACCGGCTGAAAGCTCAGATAATTGTTAGCATCTTTTCACAATAAATAAATTAAGGTATGTGCATTGTCTTTTTAACATAATTCCAATACACACTCAAGAGACTACAGTATGGTGTAAACATAACTTTAATATGCATTGGGAAACCAAAAATTCATTTAGCTCACTTTATTGTGATATTCACTTATTTTGGTGGTCTGGAGCCTTCATGATTGGAATTAGTTTTCTTATAAAAGATACATCAGAGCTCATCCCTTCTGCTATGTGAGGTTATAGAAAAGGTTGGCCATCTTGGAAGCAGTTTCCCACTACACACCAGACCTGCCAAGATCTACCTTGATCTTGGAATTCCCAGCCTTCAAGAATCCCAGAAATAGACTTCTGTTGTTTTTAAGCCACCCAGTTTATATTTTGTTATAGCAGCCTAAATGGACTCAAACACAAGCTTGAGAATATCTTCCAACATCCGAAGAAAAATATGTTATGAAAGCAATCAGATGGGGTGCCTGGGTGACTCAGTCAGTTAAGTGCCTGCCTTCAGCTCAGGTCTTGATCCCAGGATCCTGGGATGGAGACCCGCATGGGGCTCCTTGCTTAGCAGGGGAGTCTGTTTCTCCCTCTCCTCTGCCCCCGCTCATGTGCTCTCTCTCTCCACTCAAATAAATAAATAAAATCTTTAAAAAAAAAATGGAAAGCAATCAGAAAGAAGAAAATAGATTATGAAAAATAGTTCATAATTTAAAATATAGATAGTGTTTCAGTGAAATCAGAATCAATATCACAAAAGCAATGATCAACTGGACAAAAAATTTCTTATGCTTATGACCTACACCTGCAAAATTATAAGACAGATGATTAAAATAATAATGCTCATTAAAAAAATGCTCATAAAAAACTAACATGTAGACCTATCACTAGAATCAGTGATTTTTTTTTTAATTCAAGAATGAAGAGATAATGGTATAAACATCCAGGCAGCTACGAGAGAGAGAGGAAGAGAGAGAGATGGAGCTGGACTCCCAATTCTCTTTAGCAAATCTAATTGCCAAAGAACAAGATACTAATGTCTTCAGAGTCGTGAGTGAAAAATACCATTACCAAGAATTCTAAAGCCAGCCACATTATCTACATGTGCAAGCAACAAAAAGGCACTTACATATGCAAAGAAGGAAGGAAGGAAGGAAGGAAGGAAGGAAGGAAGGAAGGAAGGAAGGAAGGAAGGAAGGAGAAAGAAAGAAAGGAAAGAAAGGAAAGAAAGAAAGAAAGAAAGAAAGAAAGAAAGAAAGAAAGAAAGAAAGAAAGAAAGAAAGAAAGAAAGAAAGAAAAGAAAGAAAGAAAGAAAGAAAGAAAGAAAGAAAGAAAGAAAGAAAGAGAAAGAAAGAAAGAAAGAAAGAAAGAAAGAAAGAAAGAAAATAAGAAAGAAAGAAGAAAGGAAGAAGAAAGAAAGAGAGAAAGAAAGAAGAAAGAAAGAAAGAAAGAAAAAGAAAGAAAGAAAGAAAGAAAGAAAGAAAGAAAGAAAGAAAGAAAGAAAGAAAGAAAGAAAGAGGGCACCTGGGTGGCTCAGTCACTTAAGCATCTGCCTTCTGCTCAGGTCATGTTCCCAGGCTCCTGGGATGGAGCCCCACTCCTCAGGAGGGAGTCTGCTTTTCTCTCTCCCTCTGCTTGTGCTCTCACTTTCTCTCTCTCAAATAAATAAACTCTTTAAAAAAGAGAAAGAGAGAAAGAAAGAAAGAAAGAAAGAGAAAGAAAGAAAAAAAGAGAAAGAAAGAAAGAAAGAAAGAAAGAAAGAAAGAAAGAAAGAAGAAAGAAAGAAAGAAAGAAAGAAAGAAAGAAAGAAAGAAAGAAAGAAAGAAAGAAAGAAAGAAAGAAAGAAAGAAAGAAAGAAAGAAAGAAAGAAAGAAAGAAAGAAAGAAAGAAAGAAAGAAAGAAAGAAAGAAGAAAGAGCGAGCTATTCTCAAAGTAATAGGAAAAAGCCAACGGAAATAACCAAAAATCAGGAAATGTTTACTTTTATAAGGACTGGCAGTGAGAATGAAAATGGTAAAATATAGACTAAATCCAAAAATCTCATATAAATATGTTTCATTGTGCATATCATAAATATTATTTGAAGAAAATATTTGACCTTGCATTAAAGTTTTTTTAAAAAACTATTTTAGGGGCACATGGGTGGCTCTGTTGGGTAAGCATCTGCCTTCGGCTCAGGTCATGACTCCAGGGTCCTGGGATCAAGTCCCACATCGGTCTCCCTGCTTCTCCCTCTCCTTCTGCCTGCTGCTCCCCCTGCTTGTGCTCTCTCTCTCTCTCTCTCTCTCTCAAATAAATAAAGTCTTAAAAAATATTTTAAAGTAATATTAATAAATCAATCCAAATTTCCAAACTTTTCTGATATCAAAAAGAATAAATGTGAAAAGAAAACGTGGAGGTAGTAAAAGTTTACTAATTGACTTTTGTGATAAAAGAAGAAATTTGATTTTGATACTGCTAGAGAAGTATAATGTAAATTATGTTTTTTTAAAAAGGGTAACTACAAAAGTAATATAGCTATATATGAAAGGGCTCTTTAAAATTTAAACTACTGTACCTAACCTAGAAAATTCAATACAAAGATTGGAAAATAAGGTCAAGAAAATCCACCAAAACATAAAGTGAAAACACAGAGGTATAAAATATGAGAGCAAGTTAAAAGAAATGGAAAGACCAAAGTCTTTCTGAGTCTAACAAGAAAAACCAGAGAATAGAATGGAATAAAATGTCCTAAAGAAAGACACGGAACTTAAGGAAGACTGAAAAAAAGACCTTGAGAAATTTCAGGATGGTAAAGATGAACAAAGTGCCCTAATGCCCTAGAAACAAAAGAAAGCAATCATTCACAACAAAGGGTAAACCCACCAAAATTTAAGTTTTGGATATTAGAAAACAACGGACAGTGCTCACAAGGCGTTAAAGGATAATCATTTTGAATGTAAAATATTCTATATGCTACATGAATCATAAAACTGAATAGGAAAATCATCTCAAATATGAAGCAAATGAAAATGTGGCATGATTTTGGAATGTGAGGAAATCGTCCATTTTTACCATGACTCTAGGAATATTCCCCTTCCATTAATATGGAGTTTAGATAAAGGGAAAGTAATTCCAACACACAACTTGATAAAGCTTTGAATAGATTTAAATATTCACTATGTAATATATAATCTAATTCAATGTGTGTTGGCCCTAAGCTGTTAGAAGCAAACTATACACAAAATACAGAAGAATTAATTGGGGCTTATTATAGACTGAATTGCATCCCCCCCATTCATATGTTGAAGCCTTAACCCCCAGAACCTCAGAATGTGACTGCATGTGAAGATAGGGGCTTTAAAGAGAGGATTAAGTTAAAATGAGGTCATTGGGTGGGTCCTAATCCAGTATGACTGGTGTCCTTGTAAGATGAGGTGATTCAGACACATGAGACAGACAGCAGGGATGCACACACAGAAGGAAGGCCATGTGACATTGAGAAGACAACCATCAGCAAGCCAAGGAGAGAAGCCTCAGAGGAAACCAAGCCTGCAGAGATGCTGATCTTGGACTTCTAACCTCCAGAACTATAAGAGAATAAATTTATGTTGTTTAAGCCTTCCCCCCAGCCCCTCACCACTTGCAGCCTGTGGTATTTTATTACAGCAGCCCTACCAAACTAATACAACGCTTAAAACAGAGGGATGTATTATTGAACTTACAATTATAAAGTAAAGAGGTGAAACAGATGGAAGGACAGGTGGAGGGGATGGTAGCAGCTCTGATCTCACTTTAGAGAGTAGGAAATCAAAGGATATTATCTAAATTTTATAGAACAAAAAATAAAGCTTTAAGCATGTTATTTAAAGTTATAAAAGCAACCATGAGCATAATTAAATAACAGTATAATCAAAATGTGGGAGGTGGGGAAAAAGGGAGAGGTGAGGGGTAACTTAAGTGGACTAAATATTTTTCTAAGCCCAGGGTCAACAATCATTAAACATTCAGCAAATATTTATTGAATATCTATTATGTGTCAAGCACTGTTCTAAACACACAAGATCCATCAGTGAATACCAGACTGCCTACCATCATGGAACCTCCATGACAGCAGGAAGACAGACAATAATTAATGAAGGAAGCTATTACAGAAACCTAGAGACAGGAGAGGGTCACCTTACAGGAGCACTGAACCTGGTTCAAGGCACTTGGCCAGTGTGTGATGATCCTACCAAGAGCTCAGATCCTTGCAAGTCAGTGGTTAGAGTACAGAGCAGAGAGGTGTAGGGTAAGGAGTGCATCTGGAAGGACAAACAGAGGACATCCAGGATAACGTAAGTTCATTGTTTAAGTCATTCGAAAATAACACAAGCTCTGAGAGAAAGGCAAATGTGGTGGAATGAATCAGAAACAACAGGGTATAGGAAGGGGCCTATAATTTTAAGTAAATAGAGGTGCTCAAACATATCTCATTGAGAAGATCTTATTTCAGCAAATACTTGAAAAGGGGCAGGAGTTAGTCTTGTGGATATCTAGTACAAAAGTATTCCAAGGAGCAGGAGTAGCCAGCACAAACATCCAATGATGGGAACATGTCTGAGGAATAGAACGTGGAACCTGAAAATGATCTTTCAGTTTTCACATATTAGAGAGGTAAATGTAGGAAACATTTCATTCATTCAACAGATTTACATGGAGAACCAATCATGTACCTATTATTCTTCTAGGTCTGAGGGTCCAGGACGTCCTAATACGAGACAAGGTATGAGTTCTCTGGAAGCTCACACACTCATGAGATAAACATCAAATAGCCAAGTAAACAAGGAGATAAACAAGGTGACTTTGGATCATGGTGTGTTCTATAAGGAAAATAAACCAAGGGAGAATGAGAAAGGGAGGTTAGAAGCAGGGGCTGTTTCAGAGGGAGTGGTCCAAGGAGGCATCGTTGAAGAAATGAGTGACACTAAAATCAAGAGGCAGCCGATGGGAGATCGGATTTCCAGCCAGAGGGTTAACAAACACAGAGGTTTGGAGTAAGAGCAAGCTTGAGGCATTTGCAAATTGGAAATATTATTGGTTTAAGAGAAAAAATCAAAACAAAACAAAAAGAAATCATTAAACATGGGTTGCCCTTAGGATGCAGAACTGCTAATGAGGAGGAATAAAGAAAGAAACTTTTTTCTTTTTTCATTATTATTATTATGTTATGTTAATCACTGTACATTACATCATTAGTTTTTGATATAGTGTTCCACAATTCATTATTTGCATATAACACTCAGTGCTCCATTCAATAATGCCCTTTTTAATACCCATCACCAGGCTAACCCATCCCCCCACCCCCCTCCCCTCTAGAACCCTCAGTTTGTTTCTCAGAGCCCATAGTCTCTCATGGTTCATCTCCCCCTCTGATTTCCACCCCCTTCATTTTTCCCTTCCTGCTATCTTCTTTTTTTTTTTAACATATAATGTATTATTTGTTTCAGAGGTACAGGTCTGTGATTCCACAGCCTTACACAATTCACAGAGCTTACCATAGCACATACCCTCCCCAATGTCTATCACCTGGCCACTCCCTCCCTCCCACCCCCCACCACTCCAGCAACCCTCAGTTTGTTTCCTGAGATTAAGAATTCCTCATATCAGTGAGGTCATAAAATACATGTCTTTCTCTGATTGACTTATTTCACTCAGCATAACACCCTCAAGTTCTATCCACATCATTGCAAATGGCAAGATTTCATTCCTTTTGATGTCGCATAATATTCCATTGTATATATGTTACCACTTCTTCTTTATCCATTCATCTGTCGATGGACATCTTGGCTCTTTCCACAGTTTGGCTATTGTGAACATTGCAGCTATAAACATCAGAGTGCACATACCCCTTCGGATCCCTACATTTGTATCTTTGGGATTGCTGGTTCGTATGGTAGCTCTATTTTCAAATTTTTGAGAAACTTCCATACTGTTTTCCAGAGTGGTTGCACCAGCTTGCATTCCCACCATCAGTGTAGGAGGGTTCCCTTTTCTCTGCATCCCAACCAACGTCTGTCATTTCCTGACTTGTTAATTTTAGTCATTTTGACTGGTGTGAGGTGGTATCTCATTGAGGTTTTGATTTGAATTTCCCTGATGTGGAGCGATATTGAGCACTTTTTCATGTATCTATTGGCCATTTGGATGTCTTCCTTAGAAAAATGTCTGCTCATGTCTTCTGCCCATTTCTTTATTGGATCATTTGTTCTTTGGGTGTTGAGTTTAAGAAGTTCTTTATAGATTTTGGTACTAGCCCTTTATCTGATATATTGTTTACAAATATCTTCTCCCATTCTGTCGGTTGTCTTTTAGTTTTGTTGACGGTTTCTTTTGCTGTGCAAAAGCTTTTTATCTTGATAGAATTCCAGTAGTTCATTTTTGCCCTTGCTTCCCTTGCCTTTGGCTATGTTTCTAGGAAGAAGTTGCTGTGGCAGAGCACCTGGTTGGCTCAGTTGTTAAGCGTCTACTTTCGGCTCAGGTCATGATCTCAGGGTCCTGGGATCGAGCCCCGCATCAGGATCCCTGCTCGGCGGGGAGCCTGCTTCTCCCTCTCCCACTCCCCCTGCTTGTGTTCCCTCTCTCACTGTATCTCTCTCTGTCAAATAAATGAATAAAAGTCTTTTAAAAAAAATCTACAAAACCAACAAAGATTAAAAAAAAAAAGTTGCTGTGGCTGAGGTCGAAGAGATTGCTGCCTGTGTTCTCCCTTAGGATGTTGATGGACTCCTATCTCACATTTAGGTCTTTCAACCATTTGGAGTCTATTTTTGTGTGTGGTGTAAGGAAATGGTCCAGTTTCATTCTTCTGCAGGTGGCTGTCCAATTTTCCCAACACCATTTATTGAAGAGACTGTCTTTTTGCTATTGGACATTCTTTCCTGTGTTGTCGAAGACTAGTTGACCACAGAGTTGAGGGTCCATTTCTGGGCTCTCTATTCTGTTCCATTGATCGATGTGTCTGTTTTTGTGCCAGTACCATACTGTCTTGATGATGACAGCTTTGTAATAGAGCTTGAAGTCCGGAATTGTGATGCCACCAGCTTTGCTTTTCTTTTTCAACATTCATCTGGCTATTCGGGGTTTTTTCTGGTTCCATACAAATTTTAGGATTATTTGCTCCATTGCTTTGAAAAAAGTTGATGGTATTTTGATAGGGATAGCATTGAATGTGTAGATTGCTCTAGGTAGCATTGACATCTTCACAATATTTGTTCTTTCAATCCATGAGCATGGAACATTTTTCCATTTCTTTGTGTCTTCCTCAATTTCTTTCATGAGTATTTTATAGTTTTCTGAGTACAGATTCTTTGCCTCTTTGGTTAGATTTATTCCTAGGTATCTTATGGTTTTGGGTGCAATTGTAAATGGGATCAACTCCTTAATTTCTCTTTCTTCTGTCTTGTTGTTGGTATATAGGATTGCCACTGATTTCTGTGCACTGATTTTATAACCTGCCACTTTACTAAATTTCTGTATGAGTTCTAGCAGTTTTGAGGTGGAGTCTTTTGGGTTTTCCACATACAGTATCATATCATCTGCAAAGAGTGAGAGTTTGACATCTTCTTTGCTGATTTGGATGCCTTTTATTTCTTTTTGTTGTCTGATTGCTGTGGTTAGGACTTCTAATACGATGTTGAATAGCAGTGGTGATAGTGGACATCCCTGCCATATTCCTGACCTTAGGGGGAAAGTTCTCAGTTTTTCCCCATTGAGAATGATATTTGCTGTGGGTTTTTCACAGATGGCTTTTATGATATTCAGGTATGGGCCCTCTATCCCTATACTCTGAGGAGTTTTGATCAAGAAAGGATGCTGTAATTTGTCAAATGCTTTTTCTGTATCTATTGAGAGGATCATATGGTTCTTTTCTTTCTTTTATTAATGTATTGTATCACATTGATTGATTTGCAGATGTTGAACCAACCTTGCAGCCCAGGGATAAATCCCACTTTATTTTATTATTGTTGTTGATGTGTTTCTTTACTTTTGTTATTAATTGGCTTATATAATTGGCTGCTCAATGTTAGGGGCATAGATATTTACAATTGTTAGATCTTCTTGTTGGATAGACCCTTTAAGTAGGATATAGTGTCCTTCCTCATCTCTTATTATAGTCTTTGGTTTAAAATCTAGTTTGTCTGATATAAGAATTGCCACCCCAGCTTTCTTTTGATGTCCATTAGCATGGGAAATGGTTTTCCAACCCTTCACTTTCAATCTGGAGGTGTCTTTGGGTCTAAAATGAGTCTCTTGCAGACAGCATATTGATGGGTCTTGTTTTTTAATCCAATCTGATACCCTGTGTCTTTTGATTGGGACATTTAGCCCATTTACATTCAGGGTAACTATTGAAAGATATGAATTTAGTGCCATTGTATTGCCTGTAAGGTGACTGTTACTGTATATTGTCTGTGTTCCTTTCTGGTCTATGTTGCTTTTAGGCTCTCTCTTTGTTTAGAGGACCCCTTTCAATATTTCTTGGAGGGCTGATTTCGTGTTTGCAAATTCCTTTAGTTTTTGTTTGTCCTGGAAGCTTTTTACCTCTCCTATTTTCAATGACAGCCTAGCTGGATATGGTATTCTTGGCTGCATATTTTTCTCATTTAGTGCTCTGAAGATATCATGCCAGTCCTGTCTGGCCTGCCAGGTCTCTGTGGATAGGTCTGTTGCCAATCTAATGTTTCTACCATCATAGGTTACATATCTCTTCTCCCGAGCTGCTTTCAGGATTTTCTCTTTGTCTCAGACTCGTAAGTTTTCCTATTAGATGTCAGGGTGTTGACCTATTCTTTTGATTTTGAGAGGGGTTGTCTGTACCTCCTGGATTTTGATGCTTGTTTCCTTCCCCAAATTAGGAAGTTCTCTGCTATAATTTGCTCCAATATACCTTCTGCCCCTCTCTCTCTTTCTTCTTCTTCTGGGATCCCAATTATTCTAATATTGTTTCGTCTTATGGTATCACTTATCTCTCGAATTCTGGCCTCATGATCCAGTAGTTGTTTATCTCTTTTTCTCAGCTTCTTTATTTTCCATCATTTGGTCTTCCATATCACTAGTTCTCTCTTCTGCCTCATTTATCTTAGCAGTTAGAGCCTCCATTTTTTATTACACCTCATTAATAGCCTTTTTGATTTTGACTTGGTTAGATTTTAGTTCTTTTATTTCTCCAGAAAGGGTTTCTCTAATAACTTCCATGTTTATTTCAAACCCAGCTAGTACCTTTATACTCGTCATTCTGAACTCTAGTTTTGACATCTTACTAATGTCTGTATTGACTAGGTCCTTGGCAGTCGGTACTGCCTCTTGTTCTTTTTTTTTTTTTGAGGTGATTTTTTTTTTCTGTCTTGTCATTTTGTCCAGAGGAGAATAGATGAATGAGAGAACAAAATGCTAACAGGGTAACAACGACCCCAGAAAAATATACACTAAACAAATCAGAAGAGACTTGAAACCGGGGTAAAAGAAAGGGAAAGAAAGAAAAAAAAGGAAAAAGAAATAAGATTAAAAAAATAGAATATGATCAAATATGATCAGGCTGGTACATAGATCAGTGCCACACACTAGATTTTGGGCGTATTTTGGTCTGTTAGAAGAAAATGCCTCCCAAAATTTTAAAGAAAGAAAAACTTATATATGTACAAAAATAAGGGTTAATATGATGAAGGGATGGAATATGACTGTAAAGATGAAAATTATAAAAGGTTTTATAAAAGGAATTGATAAGATAAGCTGGTTGAAAAAAGAAAGAAGAAGATTTTTAAAAAAAGAGAGAATATGATCAGGCAGGAGACTAGAACAAAGCCATACACTAGAGATTTAGGGTATATTTTGATCTGTTAGAAGAAACTGTATCCCAAAATTTTAAAAAGAGAACAACTTATATATATATATATACCAAAAATAAGGTTAACTACTATGAAGGGATAGAATATGACTCTAAAAATGAAAAATAAAAATGTTTTTTACAAAAGGGATTGATAAGATATTGGTTGAAAAAGGGAAAAAGAAAAATTCATTAAAAAAGAAAAAATTAACTTTGAAAGACTACAGAATCATGGGGGAAAAGCCATGAATTCTAGGTATAGTATTCCCCTAGCGCTGGAGTTCTACCATTCTCATTGATCGGTAAACTTTGTCTTGGCTGGCTGTTCTTGCTGGTCTTCTGGGGGAGGGGCCTGTTGCTGTGGTTCCCAAATGTCTTTGTCCAAAGGTGGAATTGCCCCACCCTTGCCAGTCCAGGCTAAGTAATCTGCTAGGGTTTGCTCTCAGGAGCTTTTTTCCCTGCAAGCTTTCTGTTCAGCTTTGAAGGATGAGAGTGAAAATGGCGGCCTCCCAATCTCCACCCCAGAGGAGCCAAGAACTTGGGGCCCTGCTCCTCAGTGAGGCACCAGAGAAAAGCAGTCAGTCACTCCTGTCTCCCCAGTCTCTGGCCGCACTCTGCTCACCCAGCCTGTAACCGAGCATTTCTATCTCTGGCACCCGACTCGGTGTGGAGTCTCCAAACCCAGCAGATCCCTGCGTTGTGCTCCCATGCCACTCCTCCCAGGGGAGGAAGGGGAATCTCCCCGGATCTGCCGCTTGTTGGGTCCCTGCTGGAGGAGCAGTGGCAGTGTGCTGCAGATCACAGTTTATGGCAACCCCGAGCTGAGAGCCTGCTCCTCAGCTCCATCTCTGCAGCTGGCTTCCCCACTCTGACACCTGGGAGCTCTGCTGCACTCAGGCACCCACCATCTTTCTGTGACCCCGAGGGTCCTGAGACCACACTGTCCCAGAGAGGGTTCCAACCCCCATTTGGCCACTGGAGCGATGTTCCTCAGAGGAGCAGACTTCTAAAAGTTCCAATTTTGTGCTCCACTGCTCTATCACTTGCCAGAAGGGGCCAATGGAGGCCCCCTCCCCCTGCCGTCTATCTTCCCGAATATGGCCTCAGATTCACGTCTCCACATATCCTACCTTCCAGAAAGTGGTCGCTTTTCTGTTCAGATAGTTGTTGCTATTCTTTCCTTCACTCTCCTGTTGAGTTCTTAGGTGTTTAGAATGGTTTGATCCCTATCCAGCTGAATTCCTGGGACCAGACGAAATCCAGGTCTCCTACTCCTCTGCCATCTTGCTCCTCCATAAGGAAAAAACTTTTATAATTTGTCTTTCTGTTCTGTTTGACGAAAGCTAAAACTGCTAAATATTGCAAGTTGAATAACAATATCAAAATGTATAAAGCAAAAACAAGTTGAAATAGAACAGCACCAGAGCAGTGGGAGTCTTTTAACACATATACATCTGCCCTTAAATCAAATTAAGGGAGTAACCATAAGTATTAATATATAGAAGGTAAGGATGATATAATTTTGAATAATCTTGAAAAATAGAAGTCTTGAATAATAGAAGTCCAAAACATTTATAACTTTGTAAAATTTTAAATTTATAAGTTGAGACAACTTCCTGAATCCTAAGGAAGTACTCATGCAATATTATGTAATGATTGTATATAAGGAATGATTACACAGTAATCATTCATGGGGACACAAAACTATTAATTTCCATGAACCAGTGAATCATTTTCTGACCTAGGCAACTTTGAGTTGGGTTTTTGTCCCTTGTCAACTCATTTCTCAAGCCTCCTACCAACATTTTTATCTATAACACTCCGTCCAAACATCAAGTCTTCATTATCCTTCTAATCAATTTCCTCCCATTTCACACCACTCACACTCAGTGTTCAATCTCCTTTATTTCATTATCTCTCACCAGATCTTCGGGATATAAAATACAATCGTTATTTGATTATTTGAAATGTCATTGGATCCCTCTGCTTAAAATCCAAACTTCTCTATATGGGCCACAGGATTCTTCCTGATTGGTGCCCTTGACTGCAATATCTTACCACTAATCAAATTAGATTTCGTCCTTCAGCCATAACCAAATGTTTTTATGACATGCTACTTCTCTCTTCTGTGCCTCTCTTTGAATTTGGAAAATCCTCTCTATCACCTGAATCTCAGTTCTAAGGAGTTAAGACACCCCAGTTAGAGTGAATGGCTGGTCACTAAGAAAGAGTGAGAAGCAGCCTGAATCCCCTGTGCCTGTGGAGAAAGACACAGTCCTTTGGTCCTGACACTAACAGGTAAAGCTCACTATTTCCCTGAGAGCTATCAGTTACTAAGACTATACATTATAAGTTATGAAGACTAAAATGCAGAGTTTATGAGATTGACTCCCAAAGGGTGGGAGAACTCTTCACAATAATGAGAGAAAGAACAGCATTGCATGTAGAGAAAAGAAGTGTGGCAGGAAAGATCTGAAATTCAACTTGCTACTGATGAGGACATGGGGACAATATATGGGATTGAGAGTGAGGGCAAACAAGCTGAAACGAGAAGTGCACAGTGTAGACAGTCTTTACAAGAGTGAGTCTAGTTCAGGAAGAAAGTGAAGAACTTGATGATTCCTTCAAAGAGTTGCACAGTAATGTCCACATTTTTGTGAACAGCATTGGAAAGCAGAAAGAACAACAAGATAGATATTTTGCCCAAGAGTCAAAGCCCTTGTTGGCTTGCTCTTCATATGACATAATGTCCTCAGAACTAGAAAGTGTTCAAATTTCATGTAACCTATTCAGTTATGAAGTTAATAATTAATAGGAAAGGTATTATCTGAATACACATTTTAAAATGCAACAGTTGCTTTAAAAACATATTATTTCCTGCACCAAAGATAAAATCTGACTTAAAAATTCATGTATTGAGTGTCACCTTGAAAGTGTAAGGACAGCTGCACACACTATTATATGTAGTCACAAGTAAAAACAATTTGCATTATGAACAGAATTCAACAAAGACCAAAAACAAAAAACAAAAAGATAATGGAGGGGTGGGAGGAGGTACAATCAGCATTAATTTATGGAGATATAAAATACACCTCTTTTTGCAGTAACATGAAAAAATAACATTTTTCTTAGAATAGAGGTAATTTATGTTCATTATAAGAAAAACAAATGAGAAAAAGAAGGAAATTAGAGTAACAAAGTATCAGGAGAGATAACAATTATATCTATTAACATTTTGATAATTCTCCTTCCACACATATTTTTATGCATATATGCACCCAAAGTAGCTTACATACTATATTTAATGCTTTGTAGCCTGATTTTTTTACATTTTAAAATGCCATGAACATTTTTACTGCATGAATTATTCTTCTAAAACATATTTTATGAGTAACTATTCAATTACATAGAGGTAGCATTTGCTTTATTTAAACAGTGCCTATTCTTAAACATTTAAACATAGAGAATTAACTTCTTTTACCACTATATATAATATTATATCCTTACAGCTCAGTTTTAAACTTCCATAATAATGTCATTAAGCCAATATCTCGAGCCATATTGTGTGAGGGTCTATTCCCTTGGAGTGTTTGCTCCCCCAAAATGATTCTATCATCAAATAAGTTTAGACAAGAACTTTTTTTGATATCCTCTTGAAGTTCACAATCTACATAGCAGATTTAAAATTCTGAAAAAAATTTCTTGCATAAAAGTTTTATTTAAGCCAGCATTTTTCCAAATTGTTTAAACCACAGAAAATCCTTCATACTCATGCACACCTGTTAATATGCCTCAGAAATGTGTATCTTACAATTCTTAAAAGTGAAATTGCTCAGTTAAAGTGTGGGACCATCTTAAAGCTCATGATATCTATTACCAGAGTCTTCTTTAAATGATCTGCAGTGTTAAAGACAGTCTTCTCCAAACCAAAGACAGCAATGAGGATCATCATTTATTTGCCTTTGTCAATATGATAGGTGGTCAATTATAATGTTTTAATTGGCATTTACTATTTGTTAATGAGCTTCACCTTTATTCCACGTTTATTGAAGATGTATATTTCCTTTCATTTGTGCAAATTGCTTATTTTCATGACCTTTGTTCATTTTTCTATTACAGTGGTCATCTTTTACTTATAAAGCCTTTTGCATATAAGTAATATTAATATTTTTCTGTCAGTGTTTCAAATATTATCTCAGATTATTTTTTTCAATTATATTTACAATTTTTAACTTCTTGGTTACTTCTTTTTATACAGACAAAACCAGCAAAAGTTTTGATGTATGATTTCTGCCTTACTGTCTTAATAGAAGGCTTTCCTCCACCTAAAAATCATATAAACTCTATTAAACCAGGAAGAAAGATTTCAGCAAGAAAACCAGGTATAAGAGCAATATACCACAATCAATATATTTCCTATAAAAATATCCTATTTACCATAAAAGAAGGATACACTATAAAGTTTCTAGGAATGAACTTTATAAGAAATATGTAGGACCTTTATGGAAAATACCATAAAACTTTACTGAAGGACATAAAAGGAGTACAGAATAAGTGGAGAGATATTATATGCTATTAGGTAGGAAGATTCAACATTGCAAAGATATCAAACTTTCCAAACTAATCTATAAAGTTAATTCAATTCTAATAAAAGTCTCAAAGGAATTTTTAATAGAACTTGACAAGCTAATTCTAAAATTAATATGGAAAAGTAAATGTGTAAGAACAGCCAAGATAATTATGAAGGAGAACAAAGAGGGATGATTTGCCCAACCAAATATTAAGATGAATTATATTATGGTAGTTAATGCATAGGACTAGACAAATAAATCTTTGAAATAGAATAAAGAGTCCAGAAATAAGCTCATAAGTATATGGAACAGTAGTACATTATAAAAGTGACATTTAGTGGTACAGTGATTGTCTTCTTTAAAGAATAAGTTAAGTCCCAACTTATGTCATACACAAGACAAAAAAATTGAAAGAATTAGAGGAAAATACAGAATATATTGTTTCCTAGTAAAATAGAAAATGTCTTCCTAAACAAGAGATAAACCAGAATTTATAGATTAAAGTTGTTAACCTTGGCCACATCAAAATTCAAATATCACTGTAAATAACTTCATAAAAAAGACATAAAACATACCTGAAGTATTTTCAGCAAACTGTCACCAGGGACTGACTTACAAGCTCTAAACAAGCTACAAGAATCCAGTTTTCTAGCCCTGCTTGCCACCAGAAACTAAGCCAGATGCCAGAAACCACAAGCTCCAAACAAGCCACCAAGACCCAGTTTTCAACCAGTTTGATCCAGTTCAGATGTACCAACCCTCCAGATGACCTCAGGGTTAGTAATAATAAAAAACATACCTACCAGCACCATGACAGTTCCAACTGTGCCCATTGAAGGAAAGAAAAGAGATGACACACTGATTCTGAGAAGCCTCCTCCCACTTCCCAAAAGACCCCTCTACCTCAACTTGCTTACCAGCCCCTTAATTACCCTAACCCCATAAAACCCTGACCATGAGACCTAATCAGAGAAAAGGTGCCTTTAGAACATAAGTTCCCCTTCTCCATTCTCTGGCCATTAAATAAATTACTTGCTTGCCATCAAATACCATTTGGTTATTTGGCAAACAGTATTGAGTAGGAAAAGAACCTGCCACTTTGGTAACAAAATGTTACAAAGAAAAGAACAATCAGTGTGACCAATATTATAGATTAGCTCACTCAACTTCATTACAGTTCTTTAGAGTCCCTTGGTCACATTACAGACAGGAAAGCTAAGATTACATTTTCCAGTCTCCTGTACAGTTTGGGTTTGCTACACAACTTAACTATCCCTAAGCATTTACGTATTTATGAGATTTGGAAGAAAAAGTGAGGCAGAGACAGCACTCCTATTTCTGTTGTTTCTTTTGGAAAGCTCAGCTGTGAGACTTCTTAGCTTTCCTAGGGCAGTGGTAGCAAAGGTCGCAATGTCAAGGCCCTAAACTCATGCATGTAGAGAGCACGTACAATACACAATCCACTTGCTAGAATGAGTTACAGCTATGATGGTGTGATCCAGGAATCAACCATTCTGGAGATGTCCTCCTCCTGTTTCTTGGAAACAGCAATTGGGTTAACAGCCCCCTAAGACCCAGTTTTCTAAACATTCTTGTATCCTGAATATGGAAGAGGCAAGAGCTCCCTTAACCATTTTCCAAGTGTTGTTCTAGGATTCATTCCTGGAAGCTCTCTATAAAGGATGCTCCTCCAGCCCTTCCCACAATTTTTAAAGTACCTAATAAATTAAGTGCTTTATATATAATTAAAATAATGGTTTCTAGTATCTGCAACAGAATCCAGCTTGAGAAAGAATTTGGTACCAGAAAAAATGACCATCAACAGAACAAGAACAGGAATCTGGAACTATCTACCATCCTTCTTGAATTGGAGGTTTTAGTTTGGATTTCAAAGAGGGGTCTAACAGTAACTTAAATAATTACCCACATTAACCACCGGAATTTCAGGCTTTTTGAGGTCCTGACAGACCAAATGTGAGCTGCCATATCATGGTGAAATAGTTAAGAATATTAAGATTATAGGAGTGGGCTGGCTATTTCCAACTGCACTGAAACATGTAAATAAAATGACAGATTTGGGGGTTTAAAGATTCTGATTGAGACACAGCAAATTTCCTTAAAATAAACACTTGCAGCTCTATACTATAATTCTGCAGTTGCTGAGTAATAGCATGTAGAATTCACAGCCTCTCTGTGTGAAAGTTAAGGCTGTGACTGGGAAAGAGCAATACTGAGAATTAGAAGGGGGACATAGAGAGGTACCCCAGTCTGAAGCCCATCAGTTCTTCCTTGGCTGCAGAAGTAGCCATTGCTCCACTCTCTGGTCATGACCTGCTTCGAGACCTTGCCTTCTTGCCTTCTCTGGTGGCACCTCTGTGCTTTTATGAAGTAACTCTTCATATGAAGACCAGGATATGGGCACTTTGGCCTCATCTATAAATTTTAGGGTGATGAGGCCATCCTCTGGCCTCAGCCATATCACTGCCTTCTGCTCCTCAGTATCCTCACAATCCTTAATCATGACTGTGGGAATGGGGGCAAGTGGGGAGTAGACTTGAGACACAGCACAGTAAATTGTACTCCTAATCCCAGAAGATTGATTTTTTTTATTTTATCACCCCAGAGATGAAAAGCCAGCAGGTCATCTTTTCACTTTGGCAGGCCCCTTTGGTGACCAGGGGTGGCAGAGCCCCCTTGTTAGGAGTTGGAGGTGCTTTTGTGAAGGGCAAAAACAGATTTTGAAATTCCTGGACTAATAAGGGGCTGGCTGGGTGCCTGGGTGGCTCAGATGGTTGAGCGTCTACCTTCGGCTCAGGTCATGATCCCAGGGTCCTGGGATCGAGTCCCGCATCGGGCTCCCTGCTCCTTGGGAGCCTGCTTCTCCTTCTGCTTCTCTCTCTCTCTCTCTCTCTCTCTCCCCCCACCTCTGTCGCTCATGAATAAATAAATAAAATCATTAAAAAAAAAAAAATAAGGGGCTGGCTTTTAGCCCTGATGGACATTCATATCCCAGAAGGTCTTTCTCTCTCACCAGACTGTGGGGTACCATGTGCATCCCCAAATTCAAACTGTTTCCTGCAGATAATACTTTGAAAAAGGTTGGTCTAGATAACTCTTATAAAGAACCTGTACATGTGTTAATATGATCAAGAACTTGCACTTGGGTTATTCTGATCAAGAACCTATATGTGAGTTTTGTTTGAGGCACCCGGCTCAGTATTATACAGTGTTTGCTATGGATGTGTCCCAATATTTATTTTACCTCTGCCTGGGGGGCTTTGTGTTGCCTTCCCCACCCTCTGACTCCCTCTCTTCCAAAGCCAGTGTCCTCTTGAACAATTTCCAGATTTCTGTAGCCATACCAAAGCCAGGATGTTTTCATTTGTTTGGATACCAGTATTTATGGATATCTAATGACCTAACTTATTTTTTAAAAAAAAACTTCAAACTGGGGCCAGTGTAAGATCCAAAGAGGCTGATCTGCAAATAAGTTACTTGTATTTGTGTGTGAGACCCTGTGTTCAGGATTGGGTGACTTTTCTAAGAGAAATAAATATTAGGGGCAGGGTAGGGTTGGTTGCATTTTTTTTTAACCTAACTTGGGGGTGGGTGAAAACCCTATTTTTTACTGTATTTTTATTTTTGCTTTTCTATTAACATTTCCTTTTAGCCTTGAATTTTTACTAAATTTCCTCCTGACTTAAAAATCTTGTTTCTAATCTGGGAATTTGAAATCTCAGTACTTAACGTTACACCAATTTTTCCAAATAGTTCAAACCAATTTAACACCAGTACTTGCTAAAAATTTGCAGCCATTTCAAGCAGCTGGTGGGCTTTTTATATATCATCACTAAATGGTATCATTAAATGTTCTGAGAGGTGAATGTAAAATGTAAAAAGTATAGGGTTTTGTTTTGTTTTTTTTTAATAACAATAAACTTTCAAAAAGAAAACAAACAAAACAAAGCCATTGCTCCCCTGTCTGGTCATGACCTGCTTAGAGACCTCATAACAACTTCACCGAAAAAAAACAAGGAGAAATGTTATGCCCTAAAATAATTACAAAATTCTGAAAATTTATATTGAAAAACATCTCAAGGAATTCTTGTGGGAACAGACTCTGAGTGTTCTAGCTCAGGGATGGAGAAACACAATTTCACTTCAAGAATTTATCATCATAGATGCACTTATCAGAGATTCTAGATGCAATGTTTGGGCTTGAGTAGCCAAGAATACTGTTGACCCTTGAACAACATGGGCCTGAACTGCATGAGTCCACTTATATACAGATTTTATAAATAAATACAGTATAGTACTGTAAATGTATTTTCCTTATGATTTTCCTTTTTTTAAAGATTTATTTATTTTAGAGAGAAAGAGCTTGAGTGGGCGGGGCAGAGGGAGAGGGAGAAAGAATCTCAAGCGACTCCAAACTGAGTGTGGAGCCTGATGTGGGGCTCAAACTCACAAACCCAAGATCACAACCTGAGCCAAAACTAAGAATCAGATGCTTAACTGACTGAGCTACCTAGGCTTCCCTCCTTATGATTTTCTTAATTGCATTTATTTTCTCTAGCTTACTTTATTGTAAGAGTACAGTATCTGATATATGTAACATACAAAATATGTGTTTATCGACTATTTATGTTAGCAGTAAGGTTTCCAGTTAACAGTAGGCTGTTAGTTAAAGCCTAGTAGTTAAATTTTTGGAGAGTAAAAAGTTATATGCAAACTTTTGACTACACAGGGGACCAGCAGCCCTAACCCCTACGTTGTTGATGGGTCAAATATAGTTCTAATTATTTCATTATATTCAGTTGGCTGACTGTAACTTGAAATCAAGAGTGATCCACACTAAATAAAAATGAAATGCCCCAAACTATTTCAATACTTAGGAAAATAGCAATGTTGTAGAAAGACATTCCATGCTCCTGAATTGGAAGGACAAAATTGTTAAAATGTCTATACTACCCAAAGCAATCTACTCTTCTCAAAAAGTTAAAAATAGAACTACCCTATGATTCCATAATCACACTACTGGATATTTATAAAAAAAAAAAAGCAAAAACAAAAACACTAATTCAAAGGTATACATGCACCCCCATGTTTATAGCATCATTATTTACAATAGCCAAATTATGGAAGCAGCCCAAGTGTCCATCAATAGATGAATGGATAAAGAAGTGGTGTATACATATACAATGGAATATTATTCAGCCATGAAAAAGAAAGAAATTTTGCCATTTGCACTGGCATGGATGAAACTAGAGAGTATAATGCTAAGCAAAATAAGCCAGTCAGAGAAAGACAAATACCATATCATTTCACTCATATGTGAAATTTAAGAAACAAAATAAATGAGCAAATTAAAAACAAGAGACAGAGGAAGACAAACCAAGAAACAGACTCTTAACTGTAGAGAACAAACTAATGGTTATCAGAGGGGAGAGGGAGTAGGGGGATGGGTGAAATAGGTGATGGGGACTAAGAAGTGCACTTGTCATGATGAGGACCATGTGATATATGGGGTTGTCAAATCACTATATTGTATACCTGAAACTAATATAACACCATATATTAACTATACTGGAATTAAAATAAAATTAAAAAAAACTTTTATATTATAATGAAAGAAAAAAAGAAAAATTTGAACTGGAGAATAAAAAAGGGAATGTTGTAGTGCATTTATCATCTGTTACCAACACACCATCCACTAAAAATATCCCCCAGGATGGCTCAGAGAATGTTCTTTTACCAAAATACTGAAAAATAACTTGGTGACAGAAAGCTCAGTTCCAGGGACAGGAATTAAGATGGGAGATCTGCCACTGAAATTGGAATCCCTAATTTTAATGGAAATAATGATATCAAAGAAAATCAGAAGCTAAGTAGAAACATTTAATTGTGGAGGCAAGGTGAGAACCATTATTAATAACAGAAGGGCTAAATTGGTAATTAGTGATGGCTAATTGATCTAGGGCTCTTAGAACTAAAGAGGATGTGTCATTCATCAAGGTCTTACTTGATCAATTAAACCAAAAGAACCTTAGGTCAGTTGATCAGAGGCCTATCCTGAATCACCATGGTAGGGAGTCAGAGCCAAAACCCAATTCCCACACCTGAGTTAGTTCACAAACCAGAGTATCCAAAATTTAAAAGATGTCTTATACTCTTGAAGAAGAACTTTGCAATCTTAAAATAATTATATATTTTAAATTTTCCTCTTAACCTTCCCCAAAGACATGAACTCAATTGCCATGGAAACTGCTCTAGGAAAATGGAAATATACAGACCCTGAAGAAATTAATAAATAATGGTACTAAGATAGCATTTAGGGGCACCTGGGAGGCTCAGTCATTGTCTGCCTTCGGCTCAGGTCATGATCCCAGGGTCCTGGGATCAAGCCCTGCATCAGGTTCCCTGCTCCGCGGGAAGTCTGCTTCTCCCTCTCCCACTCCCCCTGCTTGTGTTCCCTCTCTTGCTATGTCTCACTCGGTCAAATTAATTAATTAATTAATTAATAATAATAATAAAAAATATTAAGATAGCATTTATCCCCCAGGAACACAAAAGACCACTGTGATACACCAGTTTAATGAGGGCTTGTAGGAATCAGGTGCTAAATGGAGTTTTGACCTTATTCCATTTCATGTGGAATTATTTGACCCTTGGTCCATCCTATTGTTACTTCTCAATGTATTGGGTGCATAGTTGGATTAGATACATTTGAAAATGTTTCAACCAAGCCATAACATCAAGCATGGCTAGCAGCACATGACAATTATGTGGAAAGTTTATATGAAATTAATCTTAAGTAGGTCCTGATTTTGTATGGAGAATAAGCTTATACTTTGGGTATGCTAACTCTTGTCATACTTTTGTTATTTCCCTGAATCCACACCCATGTCCTATTAGGAGTTTCCTATGACCAAGTGAATGAAGAGAGACGATTCAAAGATGGTCTACATTTAACTCTATTTAATATGTGGCACCAGCCAGAAATAGACTACTATGATATTACAGATAGAGAAAAGAAGGGAAAACCTAACACTGGAAAGAAATTCAAATACAGTACATTGTAGCCTACTTTGCCTGCGAAGAGAGGGAAAGTCTTCATGTGTGGATCTATACAAATTCATGAGCAGTGCACTTGAAAAGAAAAAAAGAACTGACAACTGGTGACAAGGAAGTGTGGTGAAGAGGTGTGTGGATGTACTTCTTGGAATGAGCACAGAATATGAAAATATATGAATGCTCAGTAAAGAACCTCTAATGCTGAGAAGGCTCTCAATACTCAGTTGGACAAGTTAGTATGTTTTGTGGATATTAGCCATGTTCCAGGCCTTCAGTGCTTATGAACAAAGAGGTCACAGTAGCAGGGATTAAGGTCACATATGAGGTCAACACCATGTACTTCTTTCCAATAGAGACCATTCAAAATTATACTCTATTGAGGGTGATAATTTTTGAATATTTTTAAAAATCAGAGAGCAAATTACTTTCAAAGGCATATTCTTTCTCTTCTTGGTGCTATTTACATTCATTTATTTGAAATATATTTAATAAGTATTAAAGTTTTGTTGGGATTTTTTCTTTTATATTCTCCCTCAAATAGAAAAAAACCTCTTCCTATTTACTGTTGACAACAGAGATGCTATTTGAATTGGCCCTTGTATTCTTTTTTTTATTTTTTTATTGTTATGTTAATCACCATATATTACATCCTTAGTTTTTGATGTAGTGTTCCATGATTCATTGTTTGTGCAAAACACCCAGTACTCCACGCAGAATGTGCCCTCTTTAATACCCATCACCAGGCTAACCCATCCCCCAACCCCCCTCCCTTCTAGAACCCTCAGTTTGTTTTTCAGAGTCCATTGTCTTTCATGCTTTGTCTCACCTTCCGACTTACTCCCCTTCATTCTTCCCCCCTGCTATCTTCTTCTTCTTTTTCTTTTTTCTTAACATATTTTGCATTATTTGTTTCAGAAGTATAGATCTGTGATTCAACAGTCTTGCACAATTCACAGCGCTCAACATAGCACATACCCTACCCAATGTCTATCACCCAGCCACCCCATCCCTCTCACCCCCCACCATTCCAGCAACACTCAGTTTGTTTCCTGAGATTAAGAATTCCTCATAACAGTGAGGTCATATGATACATGTCTTTCTCTGATTGACTTATTTCACTCAGCATAACACCTTCCAGTTCCATCCACGCCGTTGCAAATGGCAAGATCTCTTTCCTTTTGGTGGCTGCATAATATTCCACTGTGTATATATACCACTCCTCTTTATCCATTCATCTGTCGATGGACGTCTTGGCTCTTTCCACAGTTTGGCTATTGTGGACATTGCTGCTATAAACATTGGGGTGCACGTACCCCTTTGGATCCCTACATTTGTATCTTTGTGGTAAATACCCAGTAGTACAATTGCTGGATCTTATGGTAGCTCTATTTTCAACTGTTTGAGGAACCTCCATACTGTTTTCCAGAATGGTTGCACCAGCTTGCATTCCCACCAACAGTGAACGAGGGTTCCCTTTTCTCTGCATCCCCGCCAACATCTGTTGTTTCCTGACTTGTTAATTTTAGCCATTCTGACTGGTATGAGGTGGTATCTCATTGAGGTTTTGATTTGGATTTCCCTGATGCCGAGCGATATTGAGCACTTTTTCATGTGTCTGTTGGCCATTTCGATGTCTTCTTTGGAAAAATGTTTGTTCATGTCTTCTGCCCATTTCTTCATTGGATTATATGTTCTTTGGGTGTTGACTTTGATAAGTTTTTTATAGATTTTGGATACTAGCCCTTTATCTGATATGTCATTTGCAAATATCTTCTCCCATTCTGTCGGTTGTCTTTTGGTTTTGTGGACTGTTTCTTTTGCTGTGCAGAAGCTTTTTATCTTGATGAAGTCCCAATAGTTCATTTTTGCCCTTGCTTCCCTTGCCTTTGGCGATGTTTCTAGGAAGAAGTTGCTGCGGCTGAGGTCGAAGAGGTTGCTACCTGTGTTCTCCTTTAGGATGTTGATGGACTCCTGTCTCACATTTAGGTCTTTCAACCATTTGGAGTCTATTTTTGTGTGTGGTGTAAGGAAATGGTCCAGTTTCATTCTTCTGCAGGTGGCTGTCCAATTTTCCCAACACCGTTTGTTGAAGAGACTGTCTTTTTTCCATTGGACATTCTTTCCTGCTTTGTCAAAGATGAGTTGACCATAGAGTTGAGGGTCCATTTCTGGGCTCTCTATTCTGTTCCATTGATCGATGTGTCTGTTTTTGTGCCAGTACCATACTGTCTCTATGATGACAGCTTTGTAATAGAGCTGGAAGTCCAGAATTGTGATGCCGCCAGCTTTGCTTTTCTTTTTCAAAATTCCTCTAGCTATTCGGGGTCTCTTCTGGTTCCATACAAATTTTAGGATTATTTGTTCCATTTCTTTGAAAAAAGTGGATGGTATTTTGATGGGGATTGCATTGAATGTGTAGATTGCTCTAGGTAGCATTGACATCTTCACAATGTTTGTTCTTCCAATCCATGAGCATGGAACATTTTTCCATTTCTTTGTGTCTTCTTCAATTTCTTTCATAAGAATTTTATAGTTTTCTGAGTACAGATCCTTTGCCTCTTTGGTTAGATTTATTCCTTAGGTATCTTATGGTTTTGGGTGCAATTGTAAATGGGATCACCTCCTTGATTAGTCTCTCCTCTGTCTTGTTAGTGTATAGGAATGCCACTGATTTCTGTGCATTGATTTTATATCCTGCCACTTGAATGAATTCCTGTATGAGTTCTAGCAGTTTTGGGGTGGAGTCTTTTGGGTTTTCCACATACAGTATCATATCATCTGCAAACAGTGAGAGTTTGACTTCCTCCTTGCCGATTTGGATGCCTTAGATTTCTTTTTGTTGTCTGATTGCTGAGGCTAGGACTTCTAATACTGTGTTGAATAACAGTGGTGATAGTGGACATCCCTGCCCCGTTCCTGACCTTAGGGGAAAAGCTCTCAGCTTTTCCCCATTGAGAATGATATTCGCTGTAGGTTTTTCATAGATGGCTTTTATGATATTGAGGTATGTACCCTCTATCCCTATACTCTGAAGAGTTTTGATCAAGAAAGGATGCTGTACTTTATCAAATGTTTTTTCTGCATCTACTGAGAGAATCATATGATTCTTGTTCTTTCTTTTGTTAATGTATTGTATCATGTTGATTGATTTGTGGATGTTGAACCAACCCTAGCCCAGGGATAAATCCCACTTGATCATGGTGAATAATCCTTTTAATGTACTGTTGGATCCTATTGGCTAGTATTTTGGTGAGAATTTTTGCATCCATGTTCATCAAGGATATTGGTCTGTAATTCTCCTTTTTGATGGGGTCTTTGGTTTTGGGATCAAGGTAATGGTGGCCTCATAAAATGAGTTTGGAAGTTTTCCTTCCATTTCTATTTTTTGGAACAGTTTCAGGAGAATAGGTATTAATTCTTCTTTAAATGTTTGATAGAATTCCCCTGGGAAGACATCTGGCCCTGGGCTTTTGTTTGTTGGGAGATTTTTGATGACTGCTTCAATTTCCTTAGTGGTTATAGGTCTGTTCAGGTTTTCTATTTCTTCCTGGTTCAATTTTGGTAGTTGATACATCTCTAGGAATGCACCCATTTCTTCCAGGTTATCTAATTTGCTGGCATAGAGTTTCTCATAATATGTTCTTATAATTGTTTGTATTTCTTTGGTGTTGCTTGTGATCTCTCCTCTTTCATTCATGATTTTGTTGATTTGGGTAATTTCTCTTTTCTTTTTGATAAGTCTGGCCAGGGGTTTATCAATCTTGTTAATTCTTTCAAAGAACCAGCTCCTAGTTTCGTTGATCTGTTCTACTGTTCTTTTGGTTTCTATTTCATTGATTTCTGCTCTGATCTTTATTATTTCTTTTCTGCTGGGTTTAGGCTTTATTTCCTGTTCTTTCTCCAGCTCCTTAGGTGTAGGGTTAGGTTGTGTATTTGAGACCTTTCTTGTTTCTTGAGAAAGGCTTGTATTGCTATATACTTTCCTCTCAGGACTGCCTTTGCTGTATCCCAAAGATTTTGAACAGTTGTTTTCATTTTCATTGGTGTCCATGAATTTTTTTAATTTTTCTTTAATTTCGTGGTTGACCCATTCATTCTTTAGTAGAATGCTCTTTAGCCTCCATGTATTTGAGTTTTTTCCGACTTTCCTCTTGTGATTGAGTTCTAGTTTCAAAGCCTTGTGCTCTGAAAATATGCAGGGAATAATCCCAATCTTTTGGTACCAGTTGAAACCTGATTTGTGACCTAGGATGTGCTCAATTCTGGAGAATGTTCCATGGGCATTAGAGAAGAATGTGTATTCCGTTGCTTTGGGATGCAATGTTCTGAATATGTCTGTAAAGTCCATTTGGTCCAGTGTGTCATTTAAAGTCTTTATTTCCTTGTTGATCTTTTGCTTAGATGGTCTGTCCATTTCAGTCAGGGGGGTGTTAAAGTCCCCCACTTTTATTGTATTGTTGTCAATGTGTTTCTTTGCTTTTGTTATTAATTGCCTTATATAATTGGCTGCTCCCATGTTAGGGGCATAGATATTTACAATTGTTAGATCTTCTTGCTGGATAGACCCTTTAAGTAGGATATTGTGTCCTTCTTCATCTCTTATTACAGTCTTTGTTTTAAAATCTAATTTGTCTGATATAAGGATTGCCACCCCAGCTTTCTTTTGGTGTCCATTAGCATGGGAAATGGTTTTCCACCCCTTCACTTTCAATCTGGGGGTGTCCTTGGGTCTAAAATGACTCTCTTGCAGACAGCATATTGATGGGTCTTGTTTTTAAATCCAATCTGATAGCCTGTGTCTTTTGATTGGGGCATTGAGCCCATTTACATTCAGGGTAACTATTGAAAGGTATGAATTTGGTGCCATTGTATTGCCTGTAAGGGGACTGTTACTGTATATTGTCTGTGTTCCTTTCTGGTCTATGTTGCTTTTAGGCTCTCTCTTTGCTTAGAGGACCCCTTTCAATATTTCTTGGAGGGCTGGTTTCGTGTTTGCAAATTCCTTTAGTTTTTGTTTGTCCTGGAAGCTTTTTATCTCTCCTTCTATTTTCAATGACAACCTAGCTGGATATAGTATTCTTGGCTGCATATTTTTCTCGTTTAGTGTTCTGAAGATATCATGCCAGTCATTTCTGGCCTGCCAGGTCTCTGCAGATACATCTGTTGCCAATCTAATATTTCTACCATTGTAGGTTACATATCTCTTCTCCCGAGCTGCTTTCAGGATTTTCTGTCTATGTGACTCATAGGTTTTACTATTAGATGTCAGGGTGTTGACCTATTTTTATTGATTTTGAGAGGGGTTCTCTGTGCCTCCTGGATTTTGATGCATGTTTCCTTCCTCACATTAGGGAAGTTCTCTGCTATTATTTACTCCAATATACCTTCTGCCCCTCTCTCTCTTTCTTCTTCTTCTGGGATCCCAAAAATTCTAATGTTGTTTCGTTTTATGGTATTGCTTATCTCTCGAATTCTGCCCTTGTGATCCAGTAGTTGTTTATCTCTCTTTTTCTCAGCCTCTTTATTTTCCATCATTTGGTCTTCTATATTGCTGATTTTCGCTTCTGCCTCATTTATCCTAGCAGTTAGTGCCCCCATTTTTTATTGCACCTCATTAATAGCCTTTCTGATTTTGACTTGGTTAGATTTTAGTTCTTTTATTTCTCCAGAAAGGATGTCTCTAATAACTTCCATGCTTTCTTCAAGCCCAGCTAGTATCTTTAAATTCATGATTCTGAACTCTAGGTCCGACATCGTACTAATGTCCGTATTGAGTAGGTCCCTGGCAGACAGTACTACCTCTTGTTCTTTTTGCTGAGGTGATTTTTTTTCATCTTGTCATTTTGTCCAGAGGAGAATAGATGAATGAGAGAACAAATGCTAACAGGTTAACAACGTCCCCAGCAAATATACTCCATACAAATCAGAAAAGACCTGAAACCAGGGGAAAAGAACGGGAAAGAAAGAAAAAAGAAAGAGAAAAAAAACAAAAAACAAAAAGAAAAAGATAAAAACAAAAACAGAACAATACAAAAAAAACAGAATATGATCGAATATGGTCAGACTAGTGCATAGATGAGTGTCACACACTAGATTTTGGGCGTATTTTGGTCTGTTAGAAAAAAAGTGCCTCCTAAATTTTAAAGGAAGAAAGACTTATATGTGTACAAAATAAGGGTTGATACAATGAAGGGATGGAAGATGACTGTAAAGATGAAAATTATAAAAGATTTTAGAAAAAAGATTTAAAAGAAAAGAAAAGAAAAAAAAAGGGAGAGAATGTGATCAGGCAGGAGACTAGAACAAAGCCATACACTAGTGATTTAGGGTATATTTTGATCTGTTAGAAGAAACTGTATCTCAAAATTTTAAAGAAAGAACAACTTATATATATATATATATATATATATGCCAAAAATAAGGGTAACTACTATGAAGGGATAAAATATGACTCTAAAAATGAAAAATAAAAAATGTTTTTTTAAAAAAGGGATTGATAAGATGTTGGTTGAAAAGGGAAAAAAGAAAAATTCGAAAAAAAAAACAGTTAAAAAAGTTAACTTTGAAAAACTAATGAATCATGGTAAAAAAAAGCCATGAATTCTATGTTGCAGTATTCCCCTAGCGCTGGAGTTCTTCCGTTCTCCTTGATCGGTAAACTTGGTCTTGGCTTGAGGGCTGTTCGTGCTGATCTTCTCGGGGAGGGTCCTGTTGCCGTGGTTCCCAAATGTCTTTGCCGGAGGTGGAATTGTCCCGCCCTTGTCGGTCCCGGCTAAGCAAGCTGCTCGGGTTTGCTCTCAGGAGCTTTTGTTCCCTGCAAGCTCTCGGTACAGCTTAGGAGGACCAGGGTGAAAATGATGGCCTCCCAATCTCCATCCAGAGGAGCCGAGAACTCGGGGCCCCACTCCTCAGTGCGCCCCCAGAGAAAAGCAGTCACTCCCGTCTCCCCGGTCTCCGGCCGCACTCCGTGCTCACCCGGCCTGTGATCTAGCGTTTCTATCTCTGGCACCCGACCCCGTGTGGAGTCTCTAAACCCAGCAGATCCCTGTGGTGCGCTCCCACGCTGCTCCTCCTGGTGGAGGAAGGGGAGTCTCCCCATCTCTGCTGCTTGTTGGGTCCCTGCTGGAGGAGCAGTGGCCCGACTGGTTCGCGGATCACAGTTTATGGCCACCCCGAGCTGAGAACCCGCGCCTCGGCTCCATCTCTGCAGCCGGCTTCCCCGCTCCGATACCTGGGAGCTCTGCCGCACTCAGGCATCCCCGGTCTTTCTGTGACCCCAAGGGCCCTGAGACCACACTGTCCCGCGAGGGTTCCACCCCCCGCTTAGCCACTGGAGTGACATCCCTCCGCGGAGCCGACTTCTAAAAGTTCCGATTTTGTGCTCCGCGGCTCTATCACTTGCCAGAAGCGGCCGACGGAGGCCCCCTTCCCCACCGTCTATCCTCCCAAATATCGCCTCGGATTCACTTCTCCGCACGTCCTACCTTCCAGTAAGTGGTCGCTTCTCTGTTCAGAGAGTTGTTGCGACTCTCTTCTTCGATCTCCTGTTGAGTTCGCAGGTGTTCAGAATGGTTTGATCCCTATTCAGCTGAATTCCTGGGACCCGACGAAACCCAAGTCTCCTACTCCTCCGCCGTCTTGCTCCGCCCCAAAGTCCTGGCCCTTGTATTCTTTTCCCTTAATTCACCAACTGTTGAGTACTTTCATCAAATCATCACTGGAGGGCAAGTGCATATGTTTCATTCCAAGTCAAGTTTCTCGTTTCTGGTGGACTTTCACTTAGGTGCACCTTTCATAAAGTAAGGTGTCATCTATCCCCATTGTCTGAGACTCTGGGATCTGAACCTAGGAATAGCACAGTAATATTTTTCTCTCTTGTATAAACCACTTAAGGCTGAATGAGAGGACAGACAGTGGGGATGAAGGTAGGAAGTACCCTTGAATTAGCTCAGAATTTCTGTTCATGATGAGGATCCCAAGTTGTTGGTTTGTTTATTTGTTTTTAATCCAGTTCTATCAGTCTTCAATTCTATGAAATTAGTGTATTACACTTATTTTGAGTACTGTGTGTTTTCATTTCCAGCCATGTCTTTATAGGTATTTTGGGTTGAAAACCTAAAAATATCTATAGAATCAGCTAACTAGAAAACAATTTACCAATAAATATTTATTACCTAATTTAATAAAGAACCCAATAAGCTATAGATGTTAAGAATTTTCATTTCCATTGTCTTTGTTTTTTAATGGGAGCAACTGGCATTTGGAAGGTTTGTAAATAGTTTCTGCCTTATAGGATTAAGATTGTAATTTGTCCCTGGGACATACTCCACTGGAACAGGAAACAACCACCATGAGGATCTGATTTAGACGAGAAGGTATGAGAAAAGTGCTAACCCATTGTTTCAAGGAAGATTTCCTGAATGCAGAAAAAGAGTCTTAATGCAGAAATCTCATTGATACACGAAGTTTTCTCTTTAGTAAAGTACATTGATTGCATTAGTGATTTACCCTGCTGATTATATACTTTCTGATCTATAAACCTGGTTTAGACTTGATATGAAAATTATATTTTTGTTTATAAAAGATCCATGTGTGTCCTTATCCAGGCCATGACTAACAGGAGATTTGGAGCTAAAGCTGAGCTACAATAGGAGGGCCAACCAGGGCTGTTTTCCTTCTCTCGGGCCAGAAAAAAAGCATGATAAGTTGCTGGATGGGCAAAAAACAAACTGTACTGGCCACCGAGATCTCCATGATGGGTAATACTTAGATCAGAATAAGCCAAGCTACTATGATAATTAGGCTGCATCCTAAGGAATGGGGTGGAAATATTTTCAGGAAAGGAATTGATGCTCCCTTTGCCTGTGAGTCAGGAGGGTAGGATGTCCTCACATCCATATCCATTTGATCTACAAAGGCAAAGAAACAAAAAGCAAGACCTTAATTAAACACTTGTACAGAAATTAACTGCTGATCAAATTTTTGTTCCTCAAGTAGATTTGTCTTTTGAATGCTTACCTTTTATGACACTAATTGCTATAGGACACTACAGAATTTTCTAAAAAAAAAAAAAAAAAAAAAAACGCCTGTTATGACAGGCACTAGTGGAGTGCTCACAGAAGTGAGCACCCGTTTGGAGCTATCACTCTAGTGGTGGAGATCAAAAAAATAAAAATAATAATTGAATAATGTGACAGAAGGTGATAGTGCTATAAAGAAAAACAAGGAGGGTAAGAAGGAAAGAAAATTATGGATGTGAGAGAAAATGGGTGCTATATTTTAGGGGTAGTAAGTACTGTCCTCTCTGATAAAGTGATGTTGGAGGAGGCATCTGTCAAAATTCTGAAGGACACATGCAGCTCTGGGGAAAGAGCATCCCTAGGCAGAGAGAAAGCAGCAAGTGCTCAGTAAAAGTGCTACAAAGGAGGATAGTTTTCTTTCTTTCTTTCTTTCTTTCTTTCTTTCTTTCTTTCTTTCTTTCTTTCTTTCTTTTTTTTTTTTTTGTAAACCAGCAACAAGGACAAGGCTAGAACAGAATGAACAGATGGAAGATTGGTAGAAAACGATGTCAGAAAGGTAGGTGAGGGACACATCATGAAGGACCAAATAGACTATGGATAGGACTTGAGACTTTTACTCTACAGGAGATGAGAAATCTTTGGAGGGGTTTGAGCAGAAGAGTAACATAGTGAACTACACTAAACACAGAAACCGAATTCCCCCAATCCTAAATTCTTATACATAGAACAAAATGTATACTTACAAAAATAAGAAACCTGTAACACCAGGAAAAAAGAAAGAGTGCCATCAGTGAAGTAGAAATCCTGTAAATTTCTTTAAAAAAAAAAAAAAAAGAAATCAGACATAGGACCATATTGGCCAAGAAAATTATTGCTAAAAACATATACCAGAGGCAAGTGTGGAGATAGGAGCAATTGGAGACAGAAGTTCTAGAAGAGAGTTAGCAAGCAGGATGTTTCCTACCTTGTCCTGGACTTGTGCTGAGCATATGGCAGCAAAGGTATTAATTCACCCACCAAAACAGCAACTAAAATGTGGTTGGAAAACCTGGGCAATGCCCCACTGTACAACATATAATGGAAATACAAGCCCCTGTATTAGAAAAACAAGCTAGTAATATATTCCACAAGAATAATAATCCCACCCTTCTGAAATAATCACAATAAATAACATCCTATAACCCAAATTGCATCTTTAGATGGACAAATAGGTGTTCCCAAACAAAAAGATGAACATACAACCAGCAATCACCACCATCTTGACACAAAACAGCACTATGAATTAGAGTCACCCTCTTCAACAACTTGCAGGACTAGAAGAAAAGGAAAGTTAATGCAACAGACAAAACAATACTCTCGGTAAGTATAATTAACAACTTCATATTTGGGAGAACAAACCTGAGAAAAGAAACTAAAGATCTTGGAAATGCAAAATATGATTTTCAAACTTTAAAAAAATGTAAGAAATAAAATATGTACAAAGGGGCTGAATTACATAACAGACATAACTGAGGAATAAATTAGTAAGCTGGATGACTGAGTTGAGGAATATTCCAAGAGCAAAGCAAAAACGGTTAAAATAGATGAAGTATGACCAAACGGTTAAATGACATAAAAGAGAGATGAAGTCCCAGAATCCACCTAAAAGGAACTCTAAAAGAGAATAGAAAAGTTAGAAGAAAAGAAATAATTCAATATCTTCTAGAATAAAATTTCTCAAAGCTGAAGAGAAGAATCTTTATTTCAAGGATGCCAAGCAATTAATTTAAAAGGGCCATGCCTCATAATTACAGAGAAATAAAATTTCTAAACCCAAAGATACAGAGGAGAAAAAACAAAGAAAAGAAAGCAAACAGACAAATATGCCACTAAGAAGAAACAGGCTATCATGTGGTATCCATATGGTAACACTGAATGCCAGAAGATACTCAGTGACGGTCTTATTTCTTAAGGAAAATTACGTGAGGCTAAAATCTTAGACTCAGTCAAACTAACATTCAAGCAGGGAGAAATAATGATGGTTTCAGATTTATATAGATTTAGAAATTGACCATTCATATACCATCCCTGAAAGAATGACTTAGGAAATATTCCAGCAAAAACAAAAACAGAAAGGAAAAAAAGTCATTTAAAAAGAATAATTGTTTTGAGGGGTAAAATAATGGTAGCAAATAAACACATGAATCCTATAGTGAATTCTAAATAAGTTTTGATGCACAATGAAAACATAAATAATAATCTGAACCAAAAAATAATAATAATAGCAACTCCGGAGAAGAGGAGAGCAGGACTTCAAGGAATAGAAATGTTGGGGGCATCCCAAATGTGGACGTAACTGTGCCCCTTCCAAGTGAAAACAGGCCTGGGGCTAAATAAGAGGCTGAACTGCTAAAGACCTTACGTTAGATTTGTTCCTGTGGCCCTATTGTTCACTTAGAGCACCTTCATATCTCATTTCTATTTTCCCAAACCTTCAGCAAAGCCTTGTTAAGAATCATAGTCACGGTCTCAGCCATGTTGAGGGGAATTAGGAATAGTATTATGCCCCCTTCATGACCAGAAGAAAGCAAGAGCGAGAGAGCAAGAGAGCAAGAATCAAACAGAAACAGAATGAGAGAGAGAAAGAGAGAGGACCCCAGATGAGCCATATTAAAAACTTCAGAAGCAGCAAGTTGACAAAGTGAGAGGAACAGAAAAAGACATCTGAGGATTGTCCCAGGGTGAACCCTGAGTTGCAGGAATCACCAGGTTCAAGTAGAGGCTAATTCCAGCAAGTTGTTGGGGGCTCATGATGGAAAAAGAGGTATGAAAATGAAGTATAACCTCTTTTGTGGTCACCGAATGGTAACACAGGGGAATTACAGGTTACAGTAAGAAATTTTATCCTAGTCCCAGCTTAATTATTCAGGAAGCCACAAATGCCACTGAGATCATAAGATGCTCTCAAAAGAGGAAAACTATCATTTCTGCACTCTGTGGCTCAATTAGGGAAACCATTAAGTCAGGTGAAAGCAGATTCTCATCAATATGAGGCTGCCAGTGAAACCTCAAGCATCCCTATTTTCTTGGACCCACATAAATCTGATTGCATGTAGACAACATGGGTTACACCAGATTCTGTGCTTCTCACTGGAGAAAGGACAGGTTGAAATTCTCCTCAAATAATAATTTGAATTAGAGGAAAAAGGCTAAGAAGTAGAAAAATAAACATCATTGGGCTCTTTTAAATCATGTCATCTAACCTACTTGTTCTTCAGGTGAAGAAATTGAAATTTTTTTCAGAGAATTAAAAAATTCTTTAATTAAAAATTAAAGAGAGGTGTGGCTCAGTGGGTTAAGCAGCTGCCTTCAGCTCAGGTCATGATCCCGGGGTCCTGGGATCGAGCCCCGCGTTGGGCTCCCTGCTCAGCAGAGACCCTGCTTCTCCCTCTGCCTGCCATTCTGCCTGCTTGTGCACTCTCGCTAGCTCTCTGTCAAATAAATAAATGAAATCTTTAAATAAATAAATAATAAACAAAATAAAATAAAAAATAAAAAAGTACAGAGAATTTGGGGCCCCTGGGTGGCTCAGTCGGTTAAGCATCTGCCTTCAGCTCAGGTCGTGGGATGGAGCCCCTCTTCAGTCTCCCTGCTCAGTGGGGATCCTGCCTCTCCTGCTCCTTCTGCTCTTCCCCACCTTGTGCTCTCTGGCACTTTCTCTCTCTGTCAAGGTAATAAATAAAATCCTTTTTAAAAGTCTGTTAAAGGGCGCCTGGGTGGCTCAGTTGGTTAAGCGACTGCCTTTGGCTCAGGTCATGATCCTGGAGTCCCGGGATCGAGTCCCGCATCGGGCTCCCTGCTCAGCAGGGAGTCTGCTTCTCCCTCTGACCCTCTTCCTTCTCGTGCTTTCTATCTCTCATTCTCTCTCTCAAATAAATAAATAAAATCTTTAAAAAAAAAGTCTGTTAAAAAAATTAAATTGAGTAAAAATGCTTTTCCTACATATTGACATCTAAAAAGTAAGAAGCAATAAATAGTAATTATAAATTTTAGATTACACTATTATTATACCCAATAAAAAAAGGATATGTGATCCTATATCAACAAGTGAACAAAAATCACCTGATTCCCTCATCTGCCCTCTCTTTTGGAGTAACTAATCATGTTTTATAGTTTTATCTCCTTTGTTGTGTTTTTTAGCTATAATATATTATATAATTATTTAGTAATTGCTCTAAAGATTACAATATGTACCCTTAACTTAAAAGTATTCTATACCAACTCTAATATTATAACCTTTAGGCAATGAATTCCCATTCCCACCTTTGCACTACTATTGCCATACATTTTACTTCTTCATATGTTAGAAACCCTACAATATACTGTTACCATTTGTTTGCTCCTAACAGTCAAGCATCCTTTAAATAAATTAATAAATTTAAAAAGTCATTTATATTTGTTTACATATTTACTATTTTGATTGCTCTTCATTCTCTCAGGCAGGTCCAAATACCCTCTGGTACAATTTCCTTCATCCTGAAGACCAATTGTCTTAACATTTCTTGTAATGTAAGCCTATGGTGACAGATTCTCTAAGTTTTTGTTTATCTGAAAGTGCCTACTTTCACTTAAAAAAAATTCAATGAATACAAAACTCAAAGTTGACAGGGTTTTTTTTTTTTTCCTCTTTCAAGCAATTTAAAAATGTTATTTTATGGCTTTCCATTGCATTGTTTCTGGTGAGAAGTTGATGGTAATTTTGGCCATTGTTCCCCTATAATAAATATGGCTTTTGGGATTTTCTCTATCCTTGATTTTCAGGTATTTTACTGTAACATATCTTGTCATGGCCTTTTTTGTGTATATGCTACTTAGGGTTGATATTTTTCATTAAATTTGGAAGTTTTAAAGTCATTATTTTCTAATTACGTTTCTATCTTCTCTCCTTTTGAGATTAAATTATATATGTCATGCCACCTGATGTCTCTTTTGATGTTGGTTCGGTTCACTTTAAGTTTTAGTATTTTTCTCTCTGTGCTTCAGATTCTATAGTTCATCTTCAAGATCACTGAAATTTTTCTCAGCAAGCTTCTAATCTTCTGCTAAGCCCATCAGCAAAATATCCATTCCAGATTTGTATTTTTCAATTCTAAAATCTTTATTTGTTTTTTTAATAATTTTTTATACTGGCATTCTCCATCTCTCCTCTCATTGTGTGAATATTTTCCCATAAATCCTTGGACATAATAATAATAACTGTTTAGGAGTGTTTGTCTACTAATTCCAAATCTGTCATCTCTAGGTCTATTTCTATTGACTCTCCTTGCTTGTGGGTCACATATTCCCATTTTTCAAGGCATAGGTAGAACAAATTGAACACAAATAGCAAGATGGTAAACTTAGACTTAACTACATCAATAATTATATTAAAAATAAACAGAATAGGGGCTCCCCTCCATTGAAAACATAGGAAACTGCAATCTACTTCAACTTAGAATGTAGGATATTAGAATGCCACTCCCTAAAATAAAAAAAATTAAGATATTCCACAAAATCATATCTTTTATTGAGCCCATCAGAGAACTGAAGTCTTAATGCAATTTTTGAATTCCAAAGAGTTAGAAGATCCTTTAAGAAACATCAAAACAAGGGAGAAGTAAGCTGGCAGGGGAGTAGGTGACCTAAATTTCATCTCATCCCAGGAATTCAGGTAGATAGTTATCAAACCATTCAGAACACTACAAACTCAACAGGAGATCGAAGAAAAGAATAGCAGCAATCCTATGAACAGAAAAGCGACCACTTTCTGGAAGGTAGGACGTGTGGAGAAATGAATCCTAGGCGGTATTTGGGAAGATAGACCACTACCAGCAAGTGATAGAGCAGTGGAGCACAAAATCAGAACTTTTAGAAGTCTGCTCTGCTGAGGGACATCGCTCCAGTGGTTAAGTGGGGGGTGGAACACTTGCTGGGACAATGTGGTCTCAGGACCCTTGGGGTCACAGATGACCCAGGGTGCTTGAGTGTGGCAGAGGTCCCAGGTATCAGAGCGGGGAAGCTGGCTGCAGAGACGGAACCAAGGAGTGGGCTCTCAGCTTGGGGTTGCCATAAACTGTGATCCTTGGCACAGTCAGGACACTGCTCTTCGAGCAGGGACCCAAAAAGCCGCAGATCGGAGGAGACTCCCCTTTCCTCCCCCAGGAGGAGTGGCATGGGAGTGCACCACAGGAATCTGCTAGGTTTGGAGACTCCAAACAGGGTTGTGTGTGGGAGATAGAAATGCTCAGTCAGAGGCTGGGTGAGCAAGGAGTGTGGTCAGAGACTGGGGAGACAAGAGTGATTAACTGCTTTTCTCTGGGGGATCACTGAGGAGTTGGGCCCCAAGTTCTCAGTTCCTCTGGGCCCACAGATTGGGAGGCAGCCATTTTCATTATTGTCCTCCAAAACTGTACAGAAAGCTTTCAGGGAACAAAAGCTCCTGAGAGCAAACCTGAGCAGATTACATAGCCTGGCCCTTGGCAAGGGTGGTGCAATTCCATCTCAGGCAAAGACATTTGAGAATCACTGCAAACAGGCCCCTCTCCCAGAAGATCAGCAAGAACATCCAGCCAAGGGGTGCCTGGGTGACTCAGTCGGTTAAGCGGCTGCCTTCAGCACAGGTCATGATCCCAGCTTCCTGGGATCAAGCCCTGCATCAGCTCTGTGCTCAGCAGGGAGCCTGCTTCTCCTTCTCCTTCTGCCTGCCTGTCTGCCTACTTGTGATCTCTCTCTCTCTCTCTCTATCAAATAAATAAATAAAATCTTAAAAAAAAAAAGAACATCCAGCCAAGACCAAGTTTACCGATCAATGAGAATGGCAAAACCCCAAAGCTAGGGGAATACAGCACATAGAATTCATGGCTTTTTCCCATGATTCTTTAGTCTTTCAAAGTTAATTTTTTTAACTTTCTATATTTTTTCTTTTTCTATTTTTTTAGTTGAATTTTTCTTCTTCCCTTTTTCAACAAAAATCTTATCAATTCCTTTTTTAAAATCTTTTTTAATTTTTATTTTTGCAGTCATATTTTATCCCTTCCTTGTATTTTACCTTATTTTTTGTATATGTATATGTTTTTCTTTCTTAAAATTTTGGAATACAGTTTCTTCTAACAGACCAAAATATACCCTAAATCCAGTGTATGATGTGGTCCTAGTCTCCCGCCTGATTACATTCTCTCTCTCTGTTTTTTTTTTTCATTCTTTTTTCAACCAACTTCTTATCAATTCCTTTTTTAAAATCTTTTTTAATTTTCATCTTTACAGTTATATTCCATGCCTTCATCAATTTATCCTTATTTTTATATGTACATAAGTTTCTCTTTCTTTAAAATTTTGGGAGGCAATTCTTCTAAAAGACCAAAATACATGCACAATCTAGTGTGTGGCTCTGTTCTATTCACCAGCCTCATCATATTCATTATTTTTTTTATTTCCCTTTCTTTTCCTCCCAGTTTCAGTTCTCTTCTGATTTGTTTAGTTTATATTTTCCTGGGGTCGTTGTTACCCTTTTAGCATTTTGTTCTCTTATTCATCTATTCTCCTCTGGAAAAAATGACAAGACAGAAAAACTCACCTCAAAAAAAAAAAAAGAACAAGAGGCAGTACCAACTGCCAGGGACCTAATCAATACAGATATTAGTAATATGTCAAAACTAGAGTTCAGAATGATGATTATAAAGATACTAGCTGGGCTTGAAAAAAGCATAGAAGATACGAGAGAATCCCATTCTGGAGAAATAAAAGAACTAAAATCTAACCAAGGCAAAATCAAAAAGGCTATTAATGAGATACAATAAAAAAATGGAGGCTCTAACTGCTAGGATAAATTAGGCAGAAGAGAGAATTAGTGATATAGAAGACCAAATGATGGAGACTAAAGAAGCTGAGAAAAAGAAAGATAAACAACTACTGGATCATGAGGGCAGAAGTCGAGAGATAAGCGATACGATAAGACGAAACAACATTAGAATAATTGGGATCCCGGAAGAAGAAGAAAGAGAGAGAGGGGCAGAAGGTATATTGGAGCAAATTATAGCAGAGAACTTCCCTAATGTGGGGAAGGAAACAGGCATCAAAACCCAGGAGGCATAGACAAACCCCCTCAAAATCAATAGAAATAGGTCAACACCTCAACATCTAATAGTAAAACTCACAAGTCTCAGAGACAAAGAGAAAATCCTGAAAGCCCCTCAGGACAAGAGGTCTATAAACTACAAGAGTAGAAACATTAGATTGGTAGCAGACCTATCCACAGAGACCTGGCAGGCCAGAAATGACTGGCATGATATATTCAGAGCACTAAATGAGAAAAATACGCAGCCAAGAATACTATATCCAGCTAGGCTGTCATTGAAAATAGAAGGAAAGATAAAAAGCTTCCAGGACAACCAAAAACTAAAAGAATTTGCAAACACCAAACTAGCCCTAAAAGAAATATTGAAACGGATCCTCAAATCAAAGAAAGAGCCTAAAAGTAACATAGACCAGAAAGGAACAGAGACAATATACAGTAACAGTCCCCTTACAGGCAATACAATGGCACTAAATTCATATCTTTCCATAGTTACCCTGAATGTAAATGGGCTAAATGCCCCAATCAAAAGACACAGGCTATCAGATTGGATAAAAAAAAAGACCCATCGATATGCCATCTGCAAGAGACTCATTTTAGACCCAAAGACACCTCCAGATTTAAAGTGGGGGGGGAACCATTTCCCATGCTAATGGACATCAAAAGAAAGCTGGGGTGGCAATTCTTATATCAGACAAATTAGATTTTAAACCAAAGATTATAATAAGAGATGAGGAAGGACACTACATCATACTTAAAGGGTCTATCCAACAAGATCTAACAATTTTAAATATCTATGCCCCTAACATGGGAGCAGCCAATTATATAAACCAATTAATAAGAAAATCAAAGAAACACATCGACAATAATACAATAATAGTACGGGACTTTAACACCCCCCTCATTGAACTGGACAGATCATCTAAGCAAAAGATCGACAAAGCAATAAAGTTTTTAAATGGCACACGGGACCAGATGGACTTCACAGATATATTCAGAACATTCCATCCCAAAGCAACAGAATACACATTTCTTCTCTAGTGCCCATGAAACATTCTGCAGAATAGATCACACCCTAGGTCACAAATCAGGTCTCAACTGGTACCAAAAGATTGGGATCATTCCCTGCATATTTTCAGACCACAGTGCTTTGAAATTATAACTCAATCACAAGAAGAAAGTTGGAAAGAACTCAAATACATGGAGGCTAAAGAGCATCCTACTAAAGAATGAATGGGTCAACCACGAAATTAAAGAAGAATTTAAAAAAATTCTTGGAAACCAATGAAAATGAAAACACAACTGTTCAAAATCTTTGGGATACAGCAAAGACAGTCCTGAGAGGAAAGTATATAGCAATACAAGCCTTTCTCAAGAAACAAGAAATGTCTCAGATACACAACCTAACCCTACACCTAAGGAGCTGGAGAAAGAACAGCAAATAAAATAAAGCCTAAGCCCAGCAAGAGAAGAGAAATAATAAAGATCAGAGCAGAAATCAATGAAATAGAAACCAAAAGAACAGTAGAACAGATCAACAAAACAAGGAGCTGGTTCTTTGAAAGAATTAACAAGATTGATAAACCCCTGGCCAGACTGATCAAAAAGAAAAGAGAAATGACCCAAATAAATAAAATCATGAATGAAAGAGGAAAGATCACAACCAACACCAAAGAAATACAAAAATTATAAGAACATATTATGAGAAACTCTATGCCAGCAAATTAGATAACCTGGAAGAAATGGATGTATTCCTAGAGACGTATAAACTAACAAAACTGAACCTGGAAGAAATAGAAAACCTGAACAGACCCATAACCAGTAAGGAAATTGAAGCAGTAATCAAAAATCTCCAAACAAACAAGAGCCCAGGGCCAGATGGCTTCCCAGGGGAATTCTACCAAACATTTAAAGAAGAATTAATACCTATTCTTCTGACACTTCCAAAAAATAGAAATGGAAGGAAAACTTCCAAACTCGTTTTATGAGGTCAGCATTACCTTGATCCCAAAACCAAAGACCCCATCAAAAAGGAAAACTGCAGACCGCTATCCCTGATGAACATGGATGCTAAAATTCTCACCAAAATAGTAGCCAATAGGATCCAAGAGTACATTAAAAGGATTATTCACCATGACCAAGTGGGATTTATCCCTGGGCTGCAAGGTTGGTTGAACATCTGCAAATCAATCAGTGTGATACAATATATTAATAAAAGAAAGAGCAAGAACCATATGATCCTCTCAATAGATGCAGAAAAAGCATTTGACAAAGTACAGCATCCTTTCTTGATTAAAACTCTTTACAGTGTAGAGATAGAGGGTACATACCTCAATATCATAAAAGCCGTCTATCAAAAACCCACAGCAAATATCATTCTCAATGGGGAAAACCTGAGAGCTTTTCCCCTAAGGCCAGGAACACGGCAGGGATGTCCACTATCACCACTGCTATTCAACATAGTACTAGAAGTCATAGCCTCAGGAATCAGACAACAAAAAGAAATAAAAGGCATCTGAATCAGCAAAGAAAACATCAAATTCTCACTCCTCGCAGATGACACGATACTCTATGTGGAAAACCCAAAAGACTCCACCCCAGAATTGCTAGAACTCATACAGGAATTCAGTAAAGTGGCAGGATATAAAACCAATGCACAAAAATCAGTTGCATTTCTATACACTGACACAGAGGAAAGAGAATTTAAGGAGTTGATCCCATTTACAATTGCACCCAAAACCATAAGGTACCTAGGAATAAACCAAACCAAAGAGGCAAGAGATCTGTACTCAGAAAACTATAGAACACTCATGAAAGAAATTGAGGAAGACACAAAGAAATGGAAAAATATTCCATGTTCATGGATTGGAAGAACAAATATTGTGAAAATGTTTATGCTACCTAGAGCAATCTATACATTCAATGCAATCCCTATTAAAATACCATCATCTTTTTTTCACAGAAGTGGAATAAATAATCCTAAAATTTGTATGGAACCAGAAAAGACCCCAAATAGCCAAAGGAATGTGGAAAAAGAAAACCAAAGCTGGTGGCATTACAATTCCGGACTTCAACCTCTATTACAAATCTGTCATCATCAAGACAGTATGGTACTGGCACAAAAACAGACACATAGATCAATGGAAAAGAATAGAGAACTCAGAAATGGACCCTCAACTCTATGGTTAACTAATCTTTAACAAACAGAAAAGAATGTCCAATGGAAAAAAGATAGTCTCTTCAACAAATGATGTTGGGAAAATTGGACAGCCACATACAGAAGAATGAAACTGGACCATTTCCTTATACCATACTCAAAAATAGACTCAAAATGGATGAAAGACCTAAACGTGAGACAGGAATCCATCAAAATCCTTGAAGAGAACACAGGCAGCAACCTCTGTGACTCGGCCACAGCAAATTCTTTCTAGATTCATCTCCAAAGGTAAAGGAAACAAAAGCAAAAATGAACTATTAGGACTTCATCAAGATAAAAACTTTTGCACAGCAAAGGAAACAGCTGACAACACCAAAAGACAACCTACAGAATGGGAGAAGATATTTGAAAATGTCTTATCAGATAAAGGGCTAATATCCAGAATCTATAAAGAAGTTATCAAACTCAACACCCAAAGAACAAATAATCCAATTAAGAAATGAGCAGAAGGCATGAACAGACATTTCTCCAAAGAAGAAATGCAAATGGCCAGCAGACACATGAAAAAATGTTCAACATCACTCAGCATCAGGGTAATACAAATCAAAACCACAATGAGATACCACCTCACACCAGTCAGAATGGCTAAAATTGGCTAAAATGGCTAAAATTAACAACTCAGGAAATAACAGATGTTGGCAAGGATGAGCTGCACCCATCTGCACTATGAACACTGCACCCCAGTGTTTATAGCAGCAATGTCCCCAATAGCCAAACTATGGAAAAAGCCCAGATGTCCATTGACAGATGAATGGATAAAGAAGATGTGGTGTGTATATATATATATATATATATGTGTGTATATATATATGTGTGTGTGTGTATATATATATATGTGTGTATATATATATATATATACACATACACACACACACACACACACACACAATGGAATACTACTTACCCATCAAAAAAAATGAAATCTTGCCATTTGCAATGACGTGGATGGAACTAGAGGGTATTAGGCTAAGCTAAATAAGTCAATCAGAGAAAGACAATTATCATATGATCTCATTCATATGTGGAATTTAAGAAACAAAACAGAGCATCATGGGGGAAGAGAAGAAAAAAAACAAGACAAAATCAGAGAGGGAGACAAACCACAAGAGACTCCTAATCATAAGAAACAAACTGAGGGTTGCTGGAGGGGACGGTGGAGGGGAGATGGGGTAACTGGGTGTTGGACATTAAGGAGGGCACATGATGTAATGAGCAATGGGTGTTATATAAGACTGATGAATCACTGACCTCCACTTCTGAAACTAATAATACATTGTATGTTAATTAATTGAATTCAAATAAAAGCAAAAATAATTAAAATTAAAAATTAAAAAAGAAAACATGGGAGAATATCTTCATGACTCTGGGATAAGAAAAGATTTCTTAGGGCACTGAAAGCACTAATTGTAAAAATATATTGATAAATTCAATTTCATCAAAATTACATACTTCAGCTCATCAAAAACCTATAAGAGAATGAATACTTAAAGCTCAAAGACTCAATTTTCACAATATATATATCTAATAAAGAACTTTTATCCAGAATATATTAAGAATCTCTATACTTAATAGTGAAAAGACAGCCATATTTTTTTAAATGGTCAAAACCTTGAACAGACATTTCCAAAAGAAAGATATGAAAATAGCCAATAAGTACATGAAAAAGTGCTGAATGTCATTAATCACAAAGGAAATTCAAATTAAAACCATGGTGAAACATTACTCCAAACTCACTAGAATGGCTAGAATTAAAGACTAACAGCTTTTGGTCTGAATGTTGGTTAAATGTTGGCAGGGATGTGGAACAATCTGACAGTTGCCCTTCCCAACCCCAAATTTATATTCTAGTACAGTGAGACAGACAATAAATAATAAATAAAATAAAAATAAGTAAATATACAAAATGCATAAAATATGAGACAAATAAATGTAGAGCATATGAGAAGTTGATAAATGCTGTAGAAAATGAGATGATGGGAGACTGGGAAATACGAAAGATCTGCACTAACATGGATTGAAATTGCAAGTAGGGAGATTAGCATTACAGGCTTCCCCCCCACTATCCAAAAGTAGAGTGTCCCTATGAAACCTTTCATAAGCTGGACTTGTGTAAAGCAAGGAAACAATTACCATTAATTTACATGGAAAAGTTTTTGAGCATTCCCAGACCCCAAAAATAACCTGTCTTAGACTTTTCTAATACCTTAGGACACACCTTGCACAAAATAAATCGAGATAAATCACAGATGCTCACAAACACAGTTCAGAGTTCTGGATGCTAGAGATGCTGAGTGTGGTTCCCAGGGAAGGAGCTTGGCATTGCCACCTTCGCTGCTCAGTGTGTGTGCTGCCTTTGTAATGATTCACAAATGTGGAAAGCTAATTTTGCTTTTCACCTTTTATCATAAAAGACAAAATCCTCTTCAGATTTCTCTTGGTTAGTGAAAACAGGTACTAATATAGGCCTTTTGTAAAAGTTAAGTGGAGTAATGCAAACTTTTGAAAAGCAGGGATATTGCCTGAAAAGGTGATATTTGAGCAAAAACTTGAAGAAGGTAAGGGATAGATCCAAGGGAAGAGCATTACACACAGAATGAAGAGCTATATCCTAAAACAGAAGTGTACCTGACATGTTTGAGAAACAGCATGGAGGCCAGAATGGCTGGAAGAGAGTGAAGAGGAGAGGAAATAGAGATAATACACCTGGAATGTGGGAAAAGCAAATCAGGTACAGCCTTTTAAGCCTTGAAAGATTTTCAAAATAAGAGTGAAATGATCTGGATTATGTTTTTAAAGAGCTAATCTGATTGATCTATTACCTACAGATAGATGCTGATGATAGATGATGATGATAGATAATTAGATAGATAGATGATAGATGATAGATAGATATAGATAGATAGATGATGATAGATAGATGATAGATAGATAGATGATAGATGATAGATAGATAGATAGATGATAGATAGATGATGATGATAGATAGATAATAGATAGATGATAGATAAACATGGTTTTGTACACACACATCTATCTTTTTCATAAAAAGGTGCTTCTGATTGTCTCCTTGTCTTTCAGAATACCATTCCCTATTTAATATAAATGTAAAGGTCTCTGTAATTTACTCAGCAAACATCAATGAGTCTCCACTAGGTGTGTGGCAGTATCCATGATGCTGAAGATGCTGAAGAAACAATTTAAAAGGTTGCTTCTCTTATGGAAAAAAATCAAGAAATAGTAAACCAGAAAATAAACAATAAGATAATCAGTTATAGGGGCGCTTGGGTGGCTCAATTGGTTAAGCGACTCCCTTCGGCTCAGGTCATGATCTCAGGGTCCTGGGATTGAGCCCCGCATCGGGCTCCCTGCTCGGCGGGAAGCCTACTTCTCCCTCTCCCACTCCCCCTGCTTGTGTTCCCTCTCTCGCTGTCTCTCTCTCTCTGTCAAATAAATAAATTAAATCTTTAAAAAATATAATAATCAGTTATAATCAATACAGTGGAGGGAAGTAGAAGAGACAGATGAAGTAGAAAGTGACTTGATGGCTACTTTAGAGAAGATGGTTGGGAAAAGCCACTCTGAAAAAATAGCAATTGAGCTAAGACCTAAGAAGCTATTCATGCAATGGTTGAGGGAGGAACAGAGGGAATCTCTTATGCACAGACCTTAAAGCAAGAAAAATAAATTTAGCCTGATCAAATGACTCAAAATCTTAGTGTGCTAGATCATATTGGTTATGGGGGAATTGGAGACTGAGGTAGGGCCCAGACCCTGTGGTTTGAACTCAGACTATAGTAAAAGAGAAGGTGTGGACAGACTGAGTTCAGAATGGGACTGAATGAACTGAGAAAGGGAAGTCTAAGGCTTTTATATGGACTTGGTCACCTATGCCTTTTGTTCTAGGTCTTGCTACAGGGAAGATGGCCTTCAAGCCTATGGAAGCTTTAAGTGCTTATTTGGTAAATATCTTTGTCAAACGCATACTTTGAAATTCCAAGCAACTGTCTTTCATGAGTGTTCAAAGCTCCCTAGAAAAACTCCAGACAGCAGGATTTTTAAATAAAGCAGCTTTTTTTTTCCTTGCCTCTGAAACTGGGACACCACGCCCTGGGTTTGTTTGCCAGGTCGGTGGCATCTAAAGTAAAAAGGTGAAAGTAAGTACAGCCCAACTAAAAGAGGACAGTGTAGAAGCAGAACACAGCAAGGGCTCAATTTATCCAGCATCACCAAGGAATAATGATTCTACGTAAGGGATCTTTCCAGTTATCATTGAGCTAAAAAAAAAAAAAAGAAAGAAAGAAAAGAAAAAAACCTTCCCAAAGTAAGCAGCACTACTTAGATTAGACTTATTTAACAATTTTATTAAACAGCATAGATTATAGAGTCAACGTGTGTAATGCAAATACCAGCTGTTCACTGCGTGTTGTGTATCCATGAGCCAAGGCACTTGAATTCTCGAAATGTCTATTTCCTCATTTACAAAGAAAGTAATATATCTCCAGCATGTTTAGTGAGCTAATTTGTAAAGAACCTGTACATAAAATGTCAATACTCTCTGGTAGCCAATGGGTATTTTGTAATATCATCCACGGCGTAAATAGGCACTGTCAAGTTGTACAGATAATATAAATCATGCAGCTAGAATATAATGTGATTGAGAAGTCTCTCAATAACAGTTGGTATCCTACAGAAAATCACAGAAAAGCCCCCTGCTACTTTCTTTGTTAGAACACCTACACACTAATGACAATAAGAATTGTCTCATTTATTCTCAAGCACAGGGGTTGTTGCTGACTCCTTATTAATAGTTTCAAGAAGTAAATAAACCATCTCTCAGAGAGAAGAGATGCTGGATTTGGGATATTTCCCACTAGGAAGCTCTCCAACCCCTTAGTCCCCTTTCAATACTTCATATGGTTGAATTACAAGAAAAAGTAATCAGCAAATATTGACATCATCAGTGAAATAATGAATGATCAGAGAAGCAGCAGAGGTAAAGGAGATGGGGCGAGTAATAACAATTATATGCTGAGTACAAGGCATAAGCCACATGCTATGCTGGATCAGTTTAATCCTTCCACATGTTCTTAAGGCCGATGCTATTCTGCGATCTTGCAGAGGAAGAAACCATTGCAGGCAGGTGTTTGGTAATATGCCCTAGGTCACACAGCTGTGAGGAGGCAGAGCCAGGATTTGGACCCAAGTTTGTCCAACTCCAAAGCCCAGGTGATTTCCACCAACCACATCAGGAGCAAAGAAACCACCATCCTGGGCAGTTCCACAGAAGGACAACCAGCAGCTTCAAGGATGGGTACGATTTTAAAAAGAAAGTGAATGTTAACTAAAAAATTATTTTGTACAAGCTTCACTTTTCCTTGTTACATGGACTTTCCATTATATGTTGTATAGTATAGCTAGTTTAGACACCCTCTGCTTTTCCCCCTGACCTCTGCTACTTGGAGTCCAGAGTGGCTCTCACCTTGGAGGAGATCTCAGCATGCAGGATGTAGAGCATTACCTTCACTTTCCCTCCACACCCATCTTGTCAAGACCCATTGACTTGACATTCTTACTCCAAATCCTTTCCTTCTTGGCCATTCCCATGGGACTACTTAACTCTGACTCACAGCCTATAGCCAGGACAGAAAGGCAGCTTTTCACAAAGTCAGAAAGGATAGCAGTGTTTGCACAGAAAGTTCCCCAGGAGAGCAAAGGGTGTTTTCATTTCATCATAAATCCTTAAGCACTAAATAACAACATGCTGGGAGTTGCAGTCACCCAGTGACTTCTGAAATACCATAATATATTCAGTTTGAACTCTGTGGAAACCCTGTCTCTCTCCATGAAAATCCTGAGACACATGACTACTCAACAAAAGTTGGATTCATTTTCCAGGAAATTATACCTCTTATTATTGTGATGTCCTCATTTAAAAATTATCCAGAGTTTATCTCAAGAAAATGTAACTGGTGAAAGCCTCGTTGTGTGCTTCCTGAGACTGATCATCACAGCTGCATCCCACAAATGGTCTTAGTCACAATATCATGTCAAAGAGAAAAAAAAGGAAAGAAAACAGGAATTTAGAGCCTTTTATAGTTTCTACAGAAAATTCAGTTCAAAATAATTTTATTCTCTTTTAGAGAAGATGTTAAAAACAGTAACTCTGCTTTCTCTCTTTGTAATATATTTGAATCATCACTTTTAATTTTCCAAAGTGCTTTCATGCCCATTATATCACTTTATGTTCAAACCATACAATAGAGGAAAAGGAATATTATCAGTATTTTATAAGTTAGAAAGACGAGGCAAGGGGACAGTATGGGAAGCCTCTAAATTTACATGGCTACAGAGCTAGGCTAGAGCATTTGTTATCACTTCTGAAATTATTTTCTCTCTTAGACTTTTTATTATTTATTTTTTTCTATTTCCATAAAAAGAACCATTCTTCAGTCATTCAACAAATATTTGTTGGGCACCTATAATTTGACAGGCCCAGATGTAGGAGGCAGAGATACATTGGTAAAGACAGATAATTTCTCCACTTTCGGAAGTATACTCTCTACTGGGGGAAGAAAAACCAAAGTCAATTTAAAACCAGGAAAGGATTGGACACTACTAAGTGCTCTGCCAAGGGTGGTGTGTTGACAAATGACTGGGCACCATTTTAGTCTAGGTGGTCAGTGTACCACTATTCTCATGGTCCTCAGGATTTGTAACCTCAAGCCCTTTGTCCCTTACAGCTCACATCCTACCTACTGTCATGTCATATCTTATCACTACACTTAATAACTTCTCCATATTTCTCCTCTCCTCCAACCCCATGATCACTCCCTTGACTCAGACCCTTGGCCTCTGTTAGGCAGTCTCCAAAACTTGCTCAGCTGCCTTCATGCCTCCGATCTCTCCCATACATCTTTCCTAGTCCTACCAAATTGATCTTTGCAAAACTTATATTGTAGAACCCATGAACAAAATTTTAGTCCAGAATTAAGATTCTATCCAATCTCATCCAAACTTCTCTCCTAAATTTATTTCTAAACAAATGAAACCCCTTACTCTTATTCATGCTATGCTTCCACTTTTCTAGTTCCACACCATTGTCCCTATCACTTTTTCCATTTTAGATCCCCAGCCCCTTCCAGCCAGTCTCTAAAGCCTACCAAAGACATCTTCTCCAGAAATGAATGAGTAAATGCATAGATGAATAAAATAGAATCTGCTGACTCCACTGCTCTGCTTTCATAACTTGATTAGACTTTTGCCAATTAGCACTACTTCATCTATATTGCCCTTTGCCTCTCTAAGTGAATATGATTTTCCTCTACTTCTCCATTGGCACATAGGCTAATTTTGTTCTGTAATGTTGCTTATTAGCTTCACCTTGTCAGCTATAGACTTCTGCTCTTCTGCCTTCCTGTCCCCCAATACAAAAACAGCTTGCCCCAGTATGATCCCCAGCTGATGGCACCAGCTAATGGCACCTGCACCCCAGGAGTAGGCCATGCTCTGAATTCAGACCTTTTCTGACAACACTTTGGGATTTCCATAAAACTCAAACAGATCTCTAAATTCACGTCCTTTCAGAACTTCCTGCAGCACTTGTTTTCCTCTTAAGGCTCAGCAAAAATGCTTTCAAGAGCACCTGAATGAAAGGAAGAGGGGAGCATGGTGCATAGTTTCTATAGGAAATCAATGGCTACTAAAAATATCCCACATGAAATCCCTGAATGAAGCATTTCGAGTCTCAGAAGAAAGCCTTTGGGGAGCTCATGAGCTTTGACTGTGAGTCTAATAGGGACAGTTCCCAAAGTGGAGGGTACTTTTCTTTCAGGCAAACTTTGCTCAAATTGTGTGCTGTAGCTAATATTTAGATCTCTTGGATGGGTAAATGCTAAGATCTGCATAATGCTATATTCACATAACCATTGATGAGTGAAGACTCAAGAGGAAAACTTTAATGCCAAAATGGTTGGGAAAATGCCAGTACTTCAGTGGTCATAAGTGACTGCTGAATGTTGCCAGATGTTGAGAACTCTGAAGGATAAAAAGTGAGAAAATGTGTATCACAAATACATATAGATTTATGGAGAGTCGATGAGTGTCAAGCTAATTTCTCTCCTGATGATGTCCCTGGTTTTCATAGTGAGTAAAGGAGGTGTTGACTGAGGTTACCATGGTCACCAGCTGCTCATTTCCACCTCCACAAATCTCTATTTCCCTAATTAGCTCTCTCTTTAAGTCTCCACAATGGCTATTTCAAAATGTATCTACTCATAAAATCATCTATCCACTTCATCCTCATACACATCTTCTGTTTCACTGAGAAAATGGGAACCTTCAGGCAGGAATTCTCTCAGTGGTGTGCTGCCCCACCTGTAGTTAGCTCCCTGCATCCATCCTACTCTTCTCTTCTTGTTATAGTGCAAGAGTTTGCACTGCCTAAGTTCACCTCTCCAACTGTACTCCAGATCTTATCCCTTCCCTTGGAGAATGTACTTCAGCAAATATCCTTACATCTCTTTTTCTGTTGGTTTCTTCCTATCCACATGGGGAAAACACCTCTGACTTGTCACACATATTGGACACAAAGAAAAACAAAAACAAAAAAACACAAAACCCTTTGCAATGCAGCCTTTCAATGAGAGCTGTCTACCCGCTCTCATTTTCTCCTTCCATTCACTCATTTCACTGAGATTTGTCTTCTCCCCAGTACCCTATTGAAATTGCTGATGCTAAGTATTGCCCTGAGTCTGACTCTCTTTCATTCTGTACACTTTCTTTAAATAAACTCAAGCATATATCCTTAATTTTCACCTATTTGCTGATGACACACTGGTCCTCTAATCTCTGTTAAAATAAAAAACAAATGGAAACCAGCCTTGAAAATTCCCTGAGCAGACAAAACCAGTTTAGTCACAAACAAAGTTTAATTTTGCTTATTTTGCAAGGCGAACTTGACCTGGGTCATTTCCTGATTGTGCCTCTGAAAATTATAAGCAAAATTTAAATTCTCTCCCAAGGTTGATATGAGGTAACAAACAGTGGCTAATCCCTTATCATTTAAGAAAATTCTAATATTATAACCAATCACTGTGAAGATTTTTATAGTGATTTCTCACTATATAACAATATACCCCTGATTCTCATTCCCTGCTTTGACTTGAGTGCTCTTGGTTTGCAAACTGTCTTTTTAGTGTACACACAATAAACTTTTACTAATTACTACTTCAGAGATTCTTTGCTTTTAATTCTGTTATTCTGGAAATTTTGACATTTCATGATGTCAGAAGCAGGATCCAAAGAAGATCCCCAATGACTCCAAGGCAGTGAAAAAACATGCTGGTACCCACAGAGTTCCCTAAACTCAGTGTTTTCTCACCAATCGTGGAGTTTGAGGGTAGGTCTCCCTTAGACTCAAGATTTGCTCTTTGTGTTTTGAGCTCTCCAACTTTATTTTGCATACCTGTATTTTGTTTAGTGAAGCTTCTTGGTAAGTCACCCTATTCTGTTCAAAAGAGGGGAAATCCCGTGATTCCTTGTGCTTTTGAATAGCAGTTGAAAACAGGACCCCTCATAATTAAAACATTTTAAGGAATCTGAAGGCAAAGATGGGTTCTATCTGGGCTATGGACCAGGATCTTTTGTCTTTTTTGGAAAATGGGTAAGGTCTTGAAATTGCAGTGGCCACTTTGGTGAAGATTTAATTTAGATAAGTCCACCTTAAGGAGCACCCTTAAACAGAGAAGATTCCAAACCTCTCAAAGACAATGAATTTCTTTAACTGGGATGCAAAAGTTTTGAAAGACAAAAATGACTCTAAAAACAGCTCTCAAAGAATCCCAAGAGCCTGCAAAGAAAAAAAAGTCTTTAATAAAAATTTTTGGCCATCAAAGTAGGTAACCTTAACTTAGTCCATCTGCCAGAAACACAATTTGGATCCAACTATTATTTTGAGTTTGGTACCTAAGATGTGGCTAAAATGTTTTAAACAAAAACTATTAAATCTCTGTGTCTGGTGGTATGTTTATATATGTATGTTATAAATATGTGATGTTTTTCTACCTCCAGATAATATTACCAAAATAAATGTTTTAAGAGCCCTGCTTAACTGGGTTAAAGGAAACTAAGCATTTATATAAATCAAGTATACTCTCAGAAATATAGAAACTAACCCATATGTTTTCAAGTTCATATGACCTGGTATAATCTTTGGTAAATAAAAGCTAGTTTAAGTTTGTTAGTTTAATAAAAGCTGGCATATCTTCCAATTTGTCAACAAGAAAAATAACTTAAGATGATGGTTTTCTGTTTGATATCTCATCCAAGCATAATTATTAAAAGCAAGTAATTTAATATATGCAAATAAGAACCATTTATACTAAGTTAAACTACACAATCATTTCCAAATAAGATAAACATTAAATGCTAGACATCAGTTTTCCTACTTTTGACTTTTTAAATTTTTACCAAAAATAAAAGCTATTTGGAAAAAAAAAAGCTATTTGGATCTATTAATAAACATGTTTTGTGCTGTCCTGAAAAATTTACTGCAAGGAAGAATATACTTCCAGAAATTATGAAATGTATTTGTAAATTTGCAGATATTCTACAGGATATTAATATATGATAGTTCATAATTGCCTACTTCTTAGTTTTCGCTGGAAAGCAAAGATTACTAATATTTAAAATGTATAATCAATATGTAAATATAAAACTACTAGAAGTAATAAGGGTGAAAGAAAATGACTGTACATGAAAAGTAGGTATGAAAAACGGAATACGTTTTTTGTGTATGAAGGACATGGGTTTGTTTGGTTGGTTTTGGTTAAGGGAAAAAATAATTTTGTCCTAAAGTAAAATTATCATTCCAGAATAAAAAACAAAAAGAAAAGGACAAAACCTAAATCGATATAGAAAGTTGTAGAAGGTTTGTGAAAAGCAAATCTTGAGAAAGGAATTTTATGTGTGGTCAAGCTAATATTGGAATGGATTTATTAAGTTGAAAGAAAATAATTTTATATCAAAAGTATACTGGTGCAGTGATAGAATTTGGTTTTCTCTCTGTTCAAAGGACAAAGTTTTTTTAGATTATTGATCTGCTCTTAATGAGAAACAGTAAACAAAGGGTTTGTTTTCTTTACCTTTAGTGTAACCTGCCTAGATAACAAAGAGTTTATCTTTTGTCCTTATTAGGTCTTTGATTACTCACAAAAATTAGTCTTCTCTAATACAAGAGCAAAGTTTATTTTTTTACAACTATTTTAACCTTTTGTACATGGTAAATTTCATGGGAAGCATTGTCAAGTAAGAAATGATGCATAATTTCTTTGGTAATAATTGTAGGAAATTCCTAAAAATCTGATTTGTTCTTGTATAATGGTATTAGGCACAATTTTGTATGTCACAGAAATTTACTTGTCATTTGCATTGCAATAAACTCTCACCAGATCTTTAACTTACATGGCAATTTTTAAACTGTTTTTCATTCACAGACAGTTATTGTTTTACTCTGATGCTTTTGCAGACCAGTTCCTGTGAAAGTGCATCATCCTCAAAGAGATTCATGGAAAAGACCCTGACAAGTACTCTAGAATGCAAGTTTCAGATAACTTTAAGATCGTAACACTGAACTGGGGATAAGAATTTCTAAAGCTGTAATGGGAAGTTGATTAATTTATAAAACTGCCTATTCAGGATGAAGCAAAACAAGAATTAGGGGTGCCTGGGTGGCTCAGTCGGTAAGTTCAGGTCATGATCTTGGACTGAGCCCAGCATGGGGCTCCCTGCTCAGCAGGAAGTCTGTTTCTCTCTCTCCCTCTGACCCTCCCCCCCACTCATGTGCACTCTCTCTCTCTCTCAAATAAATAAATAAAATCTTTAAAAAAAAGAATTAATTACATAACATTAAATGAACTAATGAAGTTGATTATAATTTTTATGACTAAATTTAAAACATTCCTAGCTTTTTGATGTTGTGTTTTCCACATTTAAAGAACTTTTTTTCTTTTCTTTGAAGCTACCTATAACACAGCAATTTGGTAAAGTGTATTGTTGCAACAAAGGTTGAAATATTTATGTTTTACTCCCTACCTGATCCCTCCAGAATTCAGAAACTCTTATTAAATATTCTTATTTTTCAGGACTGTGTATGTTTTTGCATAAGCTCAGTAAGAATCTGTTCTCTTTGTAAAAGCACACAATTGAACTAGTCCTTGGCTTGGCTTCCTAGTCTTGAGAGACTTGAAAGTACAATCTGAAATTCCTTATTAATTTTGGATTTTTTTTCCTTAGAAATGTATCTCATTAAATTAGTTAATTGTTCACATCATATAGAACCTAATTTAAGTGAAAGCTTGACTTCAACACTGCCTCCTGAAATAAAATATTCTCATATTCATCCTGTCCTAAAGTAATCATGAAGACAAGTGATTGCTAATATATCATGTTGTGCCTATGTAAATAATTTTTAAAAAATTATAACCCGTTTAAGTTATGTAATTTGTTAAATTTTGGCTCTTGGGAATCTCTGCTCTGGGGAATTTTTCATCTGTTTGCCATCATATTAACCCCTAATGCATTGTATACTCTCAAGGGTTTTAAATGTCTGTTGGCAGCCACTCACGTGCCAGATGGTATCCATCAGGATCAGACGGAATGAAATCAACAATAATCACATCAATGGTGAAGACCTTGACTACCTGTCCCTCCAGCCTGAGGACTCAACTAGTGGGAACATATGAAACAAATATTTCAATGTGTGATTCTTCAGCCTGACTACATCAAGGACAGTACCAGAGAATAACGTTATACTAGTTGGTCATACTCTCAGCCTGCTTTATAATGTACGTAGAGGGGGTAATTATTAAAGTCAAAAAGAGACCAGCCTTGAAAAGTCCCTGAGCAGATAAAATTAGTTTAATCATACAAACAAAGGCTAATTTAACTTATTTTGCAAGACTAACTTTCATGCTTATGACTCTAAAAATTATAAGCAAAACTTAAACTGTTTCCCCAAGGCTGACATGAGGTAACAACCACTGACCTGTTCCCTATCATTTAAGAAAATTCTAATATTGTAACCAATCACTGTGGAGAATAAACAGTCATCAATTTCTCAGTATCTAAGCTGCTTTACAATATACACCATAAACCTCATTCCCTGGTTTGGTTTGAGTGCTCCAGGTTTGCAAACTGTCTTTTTGGTGTGTGCATAATAAACTTTTACTAATTACTACTTCAGTGATTCATTGGTGATTCATTGGTTTCACTTCTGTTTTTGCTTTCTGTTTTGACATTTCTAATGCAGATTTTCTTTCTAAGCTCCAGACCTGTGTATCCATCTATCCTGGTCATGAATGTACCACTTGGATAGACCACTATCACATGTACAAAGCTAAACTCGGCAGCTCCTCTTGCCCCAGCCCAATTTCTCAGCAAACTGGCTATTTTGCCACTTTTTTCATTAAATGACACCACACTTACTGCCCAAGCAAAAAAAAAAAAAAAAACAACCACAAAACAAACAAACAGAAAAACCTGGGATCATCTTTGCCTCCTTTCTTCCTCCCTTACTTAACCCTACCACCATATGCCATCACCAGGTTTTGTTGATTCAGTGCCTGAGTTTCTGGAGAATATATCCAAGTAACATACCTCAAGCAGGAACTGCCATAGGGCTCCATGATCAAACACATTAATGTTTATGCAAGAAAATGTTCAAATATGCACAATATGTGAGATATATAAAGGTCAATAAAGCAGACCTACATAACAAGAAATGCCAAGTGTTGTTCCTTAGTCTGAAGGCAATGATAACAGAAATATGGACCTTAACCAAAACATGAAGAGCATCAGAAGTACAAACACCTGGCCAAATAGAGAAGACTATTTTCCTGCTAATCTCTTTAAAATATACATGACTCTTTTTAAAACAAGGTATCACTTTAGCAGCAATGACCACAATAGCCAAACTGTGGAAAGAGCCAAGATGTCCATCGACAGATGAATGGATAAAGAAGATGTGGTATATATACACAATGGAATATTATGCAGCCATCAAAAGGAATGAGATCTTGCCATTTGCAACGACGTGGATGGAACTGGAGGGTGTTATGCTGAGTGAAATAAGTCAATCAGAGAAAGACATGTATCATATGACCTCACTGATATGAGGAATTCTTAATCTCAGGAAACAAACTGAGTGTTACTGGAATGGTGGGGGGTGGGAGGGATGGGGTGGCTGGGTGATAGACATTGGGTAGGGTATGTGCTATGGTGAGCGCTGTGAATTGTACAAGACTGTTGAATCACAGATCTGTACTTTTGAAACAAACAATGAAACATATGTTAAAAAAAAAGAAAAAGAAGAAGATAGCAGAAGGGGAAGAATGAAGGGGAGTAAGTCGGAGGGGGAGACAAACCATGAGAGATGATGGACTCTGAAAAACAAACTGAGGGTTCTAGAGGGGAGGAGGGTGGGTGGATGGGTTAGCATAGTGATGGGTATTAAAGAAGGCACATTCTGCGTGGAGCACTGGGTGTTATGCACAAACAATGAATCATGAAACACTACATCAAAAGCTAAGATGTAATGTGTGGTGATTAACATAACAATAAAAACTTAAAAAAAAACAAGGTATCACTTTGTTAGTTTTATGCTATCTAAGGTCATCATTTTACATAATTAAAAAATAATTTTTCATCACCATAGTTACATTTATGTTTTATATCCTCTTAATGTCATCATTTTATATCATTTTAATATCATCTTGTTGTCTTTATAATATACATAGATTTAATACATAGGACAACAATTGCATAAAGGATGTGACAAAAGGGATAAATAGGCCTGATAGTTATAAATTTATGTTTCTGTATTTTATATGATTTGATACAATATTAATTCTAAGTAGGCAACTAAAAATTAAGAATTGCATTTTAATAAGGCCCAGAGTTACCACTCAAAATAATAATAGTGGAAAGAAATAGTTTAAGAACCAATGGATATTGTGTGGTGACTAACATAACGTAATAAAATAAAATTAAAGATAATAATAAAAATAAATTTAAAAAAAGAATTTTACAATCAGTAAAAAAAAAAAGAACCAATGGATAATTTGATCGTTGATAGTGAGAATAGCAAACACTTACTGAGTGCTTTCTATATGCCACTACCTCATTTAATCTCCAGAAAACTCCTATGAAACCAGCACTATTAGTTTTCTCATTTTACAAATGAGTAAAATAAGACTCACAAATAAATTGGCTTTTCCAAATTTATAACAAGATTAGTCCTAGAGCTGTCAGACTATGTTATGTGGTTTTAATAAAATATATAAAAACATGTCCCTTTATCTTTAAAATAATGGTAATAACTAGAAATATGAAAAAAATTAAACATAAAATTACAAAAGTCTCTCTTTCATCAAATGCTAGTCCTATTCCCCAAGAGTAGCCCCTATCAGTGGTTTCTTATATATTTTTAGAAAAAGAAAAACTTACACATATACCAATGCAGAGATTTTTTTAATAAAAAGGCAAGCATTCTCTCAAATCTTTCCACCTAGTAACTCTTGAAACCTTTAAATCTTCATATACATAGCGTCCTCATTCTTTTTAGTGGCTGCAACCCATTCCATTGTATGGATGTAACAAAATATATTAAACAGTGGCACTACTGATGGGAAAATGGGTTATTTTCAGTTTTTGTCATTGTTATACAATAGAGCAATTAACATTTTTTGCTGTGCATTTACAAATATATATGTACAATAAATTCATAACTGTGGAATTGCTGGGTTAAGAGGTCGGGACATTTAAATTTTGATAGATATTACCGAAAGGCCATTCATTCATTTCATCAACTCTTGTTTCCAAAAGCAGATTCTGAGAGTATGCAGGAGTCTGTGATCTTAATTACTTTTCAACCTCCCTTTGAGACTCTGTTTGTGATATATTTTGACTTAACAAGACTTTTAATATCTTTATGTAGCTAAATCTATTGATCTTTTCTTTTCTGATTTCCTTTATTGTATTTAAGCAGAGAGCATTCTTCTCCATCCCAATAAAAGTGAAATATTCCAGATCATCTAAGCAAAAGATCAACAAGGAAATAAAGACTTTAACTGACACACTGGACCAAATGGACTTCACAGACATATTCAGAACATTCCATCCCAAAGCAACAGAATACACATGCTTCTCTAGTGCCCATAGAACATTCTCCAGAATAGATCACATCCTAAGTCACAAATCAGGTCTCACCTGGTACCAAAAGACTGGGATCATTCCCTGCATAGTTTCAGACCACAATGCTTTGAAACTAGAACTCAATCACAAGAGGAAAGTTGGAAAGAACTCAAATATATGGAGGCTAAAGAGCATCCTACTAAAGAATGAATGGGTCAACCACGAAATTAAAGAATTAAAAAATTTCATGGAAACCAATGAAAATGAAAACACAACTGTTCAAAATCTTTGGGACACAGCAAAGGCAGTCCTAAGAGGAAAGTATATAGCAATACAAGACTTTCTCAAGAAACAAGAAAGGTCTCAAATACACAACCTAACCCTACACCTAAAGGAGCTGGAGAAAGAACAGCAAATAAAGCCTAAACCCAGCAGGAGAAGAGAAATAATAAAGATCAGAGCAGAAATCAATGAAATAGAAACCAAAAGAACACTAGAACAGATCAACGAAACAAGGAGCTAGTTCTTTGAAAGAATTAACAAGATTGATAAATCCCTGGCCAGATTTATCAAAAAGAAAAGAGAAATGACCCAAATCAACAAAATCATGAATGAAAGAGGAGAGATCACAACCAAAAGCAATGAAATACAAACAATTATAAGAACATATTATGAGCAACTATATGCCAGCAAATTAGATAATCTGGAAGAAAGGGATGCATTCCTAGAGATGCATCAACTACCAAAACGGAACCAGGAAGAAATAGAAAACCTGAACAGACTTATAACCACTGAGGAAATTGAAGCAGTAATCAAAAATCTCCAAACAGACAAGAGCCCAGGGCTAGATGGTTTCCCAGTGGAATTCTACCAAACATTTAAAGAAGAATTAATACCTATTCTTCTGAAACTATTCCAAAAAATAGAAATGGAAGGGAAACTTCCAAACTCATTTTATGAAGCCAGCATTACCTTGATCCCCAAATCAGACAAAGACCCCATCAAAAAAGAGAATTACAGACCAATATCCTTGATGAACATGAATGCAAAAATTCTCACCAAAATACTAGCCAATAGGATCCAACAGTACATTAAAAGGATTATTCACCACGACCAAGTGGGATTTAACTTTGGGCTGCAAGGTTAGTTCAACATCCACAAATCAATCCATGTGATACAATACATTAATAAAAGAAAGAACAAGAACCATATGATCTTCTCAATAGATGCAGAAAAAGCATTTGACAAAGTACAGCATCCTTTCTTGATCAAAACTCTTCAGAGTATAGGCATAGAGGGTACATACCTCAATATCATAAAAGCCATCTATGAAAAGCCCGCAGTGAATATCATTCGCAATGGGGAAAAACTGAGACCTTTCCCCCTAAGGTCAGGAATGTGGCAGGTATGTCCACTATCACCACTGCTATTCAACATAGTATTAGAAGTCCTAGCCACAGCAATCAGACAACAAAAAGAAAGAAAAGGCATCCAAATCGGCAGAGAAGATGTCAAACTCTCACTCTTTGCAGATGATATGATACTGTATGTGGAAAACCCAAAAGACTCCACCCCAAAACTGCTAGAACTCATACAGGAATTCATTCAAGTGGCAGGATATAAAATCAATGCACAGAAATCAGTGGCCCTCCTATACACCAACAACAAGACAGAAGAAAAAGAAATTAAGGAGTCAATCCCATTTACAATTGCACCCAAAACCATAAGATATCTAGGAAATAATCTAACCAAAGAGGCAAAGAATCTGTACTCAGAAAACTATAAAATACTCATGAAAGAAATTGAGGAAGACACAAAGAAATGGAAAAACGTTCCACACTCATGGATTGGAAGAACAAATATTGTGAAGGTGTCAATGCTACCTAGAGCAATCTACACATTCAATGCAATCCCCATCAAAATACCATCCACTTTTTTCAAAGAAATGGAACAAATAATCCTAAAATTTATATGGAACCAGAAAAGACCTCAAATAGCCAGAGGAATGTTAAAAAAGAAAAGCAAAGCTGGTGGCATCACAATTCGGGACTTCAAGCTCTATTACAAAGCTGTCATCATAGAGACAGTATGGTACTGGCACAAAAACAGACACATCGATCAATGGAACAGAATAGAGAGCCCAGAAATGGACCCTCAACTCTATGGTCAACTCATCTTTGACAAAGCAGGAAAGAATGTCCAGTGGAAAAAAGACAGTCTCTTCAACAAATGGTGTTGGGAAAATTGGACAGCTACATGCAGAAGAATGAAACTGGACCATTTCCTTGCACCACACACAAAAATAGACTCCAAATCGTTGAAGACATGAAGACATGTGAGACAGGAGTCCATCAACATCCTAAAGGCGAACACAGGCAGCAACTTCTTCAACCTCAGTCGTGGCAACTTCTTCATAGAAACATCGCCAAAGGCAAAGGAAGCAAGGGCAAAAATGAACTATTGGGACTTCATCAAGATAAAAAGCTTTTGCACAGCAAAAGAAACAGTCCACAAAACCAAAAGACAACCAGGAGAATGGGAGAAGATATTTGCAAATGACATATCAGATAAAGGGCTAGTATCCAAAATCTATAAAGAACTTCTTAAACTCAACACCCAAAGAACAAATGATCCAATCAAGAAATGGGCAGAAGACATGAACAGACATTTTTCCAAAGAAGACATCCAAATGGCCAACAGACACATGAAAAAGTACTCAACATTGCTCGGCTCAGGGAAATCCAAATCAAAACCTCAATGAGATATCGCCTCACACCGGTCAGAATTTCTAAAATTAACAAGTCAGGAAACAACAGATGTTGGCAGGGATGCGGAAAAAGGGGAACCCTCCTAACACTGTTGGTGGGAATGCAAGCTGGTGCAGCCACTCTGGAAAACAGTATGGAGGTTCCTCAAACAGTTGAAAATAGAGCTACCATACGATCCAGCAATTGCATTACTGGGTATTTACCTCAGAGATACAAATGTAGGGATCTGAAGGGGTACATGCACCCCGATGTTTATAGCAGCAATGTCCACAATAGCCAAACTGTGGAAAGAGCCAAGATGTCCATCAACAGATGAGTGGGTAAAGAATAAGTAGTATATATATATATATATATATATATATATATATATACACACACACACACACACACACACACACACACACACAATGGAATATTATGCAGCCATCAAAAATAATGAAATCTTGCCATTTGCAATGACATGGATGGAACTGGAGGGTATTATGCTGAGCGAAATAAGTCAATCAGAGAAAGACATGTATCATATGACCTCACTGATATAAGGAATTCTTAATCTCAGGAAACAAAAGGAGGGTTGCTGGAGTGGTGGGAGCAAGAGGGATGGGGTGACTGGGTGATAGACATTGGGGAGGGTATGTGCTATGGTGAGCGCTGTGAAGTGTGCAAGACTGTTGAATCAAATAATACATTATATGTTTAAAAAAAAAGAAGAAGAAGATAGCAGGAAGGGAAGAATGAAGCGGGGGAAATCAGAAGGGGAGATGAACCATGAGAGACTATAGACTCTGAAAAACAAACTGAGGGTTCTAGAGGGGACAGGGGTGGGAGGATGGGTTAGCCTGGTGATGGGTATTAAAGAGGGCACGTTCTGCATGGAGCACTGGGTGTTATATGCAAACAATGAATCATGGAACACTACATCAAAAACTAATGATGTAATGTATGGGGATTAACATAACATAATAAAAAAAGTGAAATATTCACCTACATATTCTATATTTTTATGATTTCATCTTTTACATGGATCTCTTTCATCTGTATTAGTGTGAGGTTTATTGTAATTAGAGTTTGTGGCAGAGAGTCAGTTTTCCCAGTCACCCATTCTAAAAAACACATTCCTTCCCCACTGGTTTGCATTTCTTCATTTATCATATGCTAGTGATACTCAGTATTAATACTAGATAGTCATAATTTGTGGTGGGATTCTGGTTCCATGGGTTTCTTATAAGGAGGGACACTAGACACATGGAAAACAATAGCCAAGCAAGCAATCTACATTATGCCCAACAAGTTACAGAGCTTTTCCAATAAGCTGCTCTAAAGCATGTGGCTTAGTTTTCTACTTTTCCTTTTCATCTAAAATAGCCAAATACTCAACCAACCCAATGGATAAAGATCTTGAGCCTGTTCTGAGCCACCACGCCCTGTGCTGCGACTTCTTTGCTACAAGAAATGGAGGCTAAATACCAACCTTCATGCCCAATAACCTCATCCCCACCAGTAATACATGACTGTTGCACTGAAAATCCTGTAACATATTCAAGTACTACCATTTTGGTTGATATTTTTCTCCACCTCATCACTAAACAAGCAGCTTAGCATACTAAAATTTCCAGTGCATTGCTGGCAATGCCCAGAAGGATGGCAGTGCCCAAAAGGACACAGTGGAAGGAACGACTGCTCCTAGCAAAAGACCCAAGCCCAGCAGGAAACAGCAGAAGCAAAAGCAGTGTCCAGTGAGGTACTGGAATGTACTGAAATGTCTGACAAGGGTAACAGTAGTGTGTGGCCTACTATGAGACCACAAACCCTGACAAAAGATTGTGCGCCAGGGGGAAACGTGGGCACAACACTGGGCAGGGGCATACACCAGAGGCAATGACAGTCAAGAGAATTTACAACCCTGTTCAACAGAAGTCATAGGGAAGTCATCCAGAACTGTTCAGGGGACCTCTTGGGGACATCCAGCATTAGTTGAAAGAATGTAGACTTTCAAAGGCACAAGCAGTAAGGAGTAACAGCCACTGAGATTTGCCTTACACCTGTTCATCCGAGTCTGTTAATAGAACCCAAACACAACATTTCACAACTGATCATGGAACATTTGTTTTTCAAAATACCTATTAACATCATGTGAGCAAATGTTCCAAGATACACCAGCTTGGAAAACTGCTATGGTGATTGACTTTCACCTCTGACATTCCCAGCTGGCATCACTTCTATTTGTACTCTAGGGTTCCAACATGATCACTTGCCCAGAAGACTACTGACTACACACATGAATAAGCCCCATCCCTACCCCTTAGGTGGGTGTACCTAAGACAGAAAAACTATATGACACTTCTTTTAGGCATCTCTTTTCCAGAAGGCACCCCAGGGCCTCGTGCTGACTTGTAACTAGAAGACACATAGCAGATACACTGTGGACCACTTTATGTCTAGAGTAAACCACTCTGAGGTTCAAATTGGGCATCCTGCTATTCTAATAATGGGAATTGGGCAAACGATTGTGTGTCTCTTTTCTTCTTGGTTCCAGGAAGCCCAAACCCAAATTTATAGTCCAAATATAGTACCTATGCTATCCTTCATAGTTCAAAGTTATGTTCCTTTTTTTCTAAATGTGATCATGGTTTTCCATTTTATTTATATTTTCCTGATATTATTCCCCGATTTCTTGGCATAGCTTACCAGTGTTCTGTGTCAGTTGTTCTTACTGCAGCTTGGCAACACAGCAAGTGGCCAGGGGTCCCCGGCTTGAGGTCCTTCAGTTTATTCATTGCATTTTCATTCATCTATGTCTTCATTCATCAATTTATTCCATAAAATAGATTCAATCCCTTCTCACATGTTAAAGACTTTATTTAAATTATTGAACCTGATGGTTACAAATACCCACTTCTATATTCGATCAAGAAGGATTTAAGAGACAGGGGCACCTGGGTGGCTCAGTTGTTGGGCTTCTGCCTTTAGCTCAGGTCATGATCCTGGGGTCCTGGGATCGAGCCCCGCATCAGGCTCCTTGCTCGGTGGGAAGCCTGCTTCTCCCTCTCCCACTCCCCCTGCTTGTGTTCCCTCTCTTGCTGTCTTTCTCTGTCAAATAAATAAATAAAAATCTTAAAAAAAAAAAGAATGATTTAAGAGGAGAGTTGATTAACAAAGGAATATAAAACACAGCACTGGGAATTCAATACACCAATTTTCTCAGGAAGCCTGGCACACACACAAAATAAAGAACATTGTTCATGGAAGTTAAGCAATTTATGGAAGAGATTCCAAAAACCAGAACCTTCCCCAAACTCTGAAGATAAGATCTCCATCTAGTAGTTTTCTCAACTTGTTTCTAAACCCTAATGTAAAAGCCAGATCATATGAGCATGTTTAAAAGTCTTCTATTAAATAGAATATTTTCTTCATTCTTTTCTCTAATTCAGAAAAGTAATTACATCAGGCAGCTTGTGAATCACACTTGTGCACATGAATGGGGAATGAGGGAAAAAAAATAACAGCTTTGCCAAATTAGCAGTGTATGTATGCAAAGAAATTCACAAATTACAGTGATTATTCTGAACATCTGATTCCAAAGGGAATCACATCCAAGTAATAGAAATGGTTGAAGAGGAAAACCCAAGAGCACAAAGCCTGTGGATTCTAGCACATAATACCAAATGTGTCTTGACTCCACCTGCATTTCACCACCCATCACAGCAACAGTAACCCCTTGCCTGGACTCTGTAATGGCCTTGTAATTGGACTCCTGTCTCCCTAGCATGTGCCTCACAACCCATTCTCCAGAGAAAATACAGTGCATTTTGCAACATAAATTACATCACATCCCTGCCCTGCTTAAAACTCTCCAGTGACTTACTACTGCACTTGCATTAAAATTCAGAGACCATATTTATCACCTAAAGTGCCCCTTAAGAGCATGGTCCTGTCTGATTCTTGGACCAAACCTCATAATATTCTGTTTCTCACTGTTTGATGTGTTTATCAAACAAAATAATGACTGCATGCATTTGTCAAAACTTGCAGAAAGGTACACTTAAAAGGGGCAGATTTTCCCGCATGTAAGTTATACTTTAATTTTTTAAATATGTGGTGCCTGGGTGGCTCAGTCGGTTAAGCATCTGACTTTGGCTCAGGTCCTGATCCTGGGGTCCTGGGATCGAGCCCCACGTCAGGCTCCCTGCTGCTCGATGGGGATCCTGCTTCTCCCTCTGCCTCTGTCCCTCCCCACCGCTCCTGCTATCCCTCTCTCTCTCTATCTCAAATAAATAAAATCTTAAAATAATAATAATAATTTTTAAATGAATATGTTCTTACAAATACCAATAAACAAATGAAATTTTTAATTTTTAAGAGATACTTAAAATAATATAAATTAAGAGATCTTGGAACAGCAACTGCTAGTTGCTCCCTACCTCTATATTGATTTTTTTCTTATCTTCCTGAGTAAGACAACTCTGATTATATTCAGGGAGACAATATGTACATCTGAAAATGTGTATTTTCCAGTCTCCGTTGAATCTACAGATTGCCAATTATATGTAAACAAAAAATGTCAGACAGAAGCTCCCAGAAATCCCTTCTTGTCCTTGTGCACTTCCTCCTTCCTTCCAGCTGCATAGAATCAGACACTGTAGCTAAAGCTCCAGAAATCTTTTGGGTACCATTAAAAAAAAAATAAAGAATAAAGACTTGCAAAGGCCTTAACTTTATCATTCTATATCATTAGAACAAAAGGAACTGTCTACCTCTGGCTTTCTATTATTTAAGAGACTGAACCCTAATATGTCTAAAACACAGATATCTGAATATGTTTTCAGCAGCGAGGAAATCCTCAATTAATAAAGACACCTAGGGATACATCTAACACAAGAGTGGCCCTGTATCTCTGAACTGTGAACTTCATGCATACTTCTCAGTATCTCCCCTCTTAGGTGACCCCCTAAAGGAGGTCAGGATTGGGTATTTCCCTTCTGTCAGGTCAGTAGGCTTTGATGAAACCCCAGCAGGTTAGGCTCTGGTTAAATAATTTCTCCTGGGAAAACTTTGTTAAGAAGGACAGGATGCTTTGTTATATTTCAAAATGGCCCCTTTTCCCTTCCCCACTGCTGGAAGCAAGAGGGGATTTTTTTTCTCTGATATTTACTGTGAGACACTGGTAGAGCTTCAGGAGGTAGAACTCACAAAAAGTGTGGGAGTTCTCCAATGACTGGGTCCTTCTGGAGTTTTTAGCCCTCAGACTTGTCCACACCAAGCCTCCAGCAATTCATTAACTCCATTTCAGTTTTCCTAACCTGTCACTGATTCCCATGCTGGTTGATGCCTGTGGGCTTCTGCTCAAGTAAGTAGTGATTCTCTGTAGTCTCCTGTGAGTCTCTCCAGTTTGGGAGCAGTGATTTGCCCCGCGACCTCACTTCTGTTATGGATTTAAGAAGAGTTGTGTGTTCAGCTTTTTACTTATTAGGACAGAGTGGTAACTTCCAAGTTTTTTACATATGGGACTGTACCTATCTAACATAATAGGTATGAAATATTTACAGGGAAATTATAAATTTCTTTTAAAGATTTTATTTATTTTATGAGAGAGAGAGGGAGAGAGCACAAGTTGGAGGAGCAGGAGAGGGAGAGGGAGAAGCAGACTTCCCAACGAGCAGGGAGCCAATGCAGGGCTCAATCTCAGGACCCCAGGATCATTACCTGAGCCCAAAGCAGACCCTCAACCAACCACCCAGGCACCCAGGAAATTATAGAGTGAATAAATATAATAAGACTAAATAAATGGAGAAATATTCCAAGATCATGGAGAAAAGACTTGATATTATGACAATTGAAATCTATAAATTCAATGCATTTCCAATCAAAACTCCAATAAGATTTTTCATGGAACTTAACAGGAAATTTAAACTCATATGAAGGAGTAATGGGTCAAAAAGAGCCAAGATAAAATTGTAGAAAAATTATATTGATGGGGCTTGAACAACTAGATATCAGGCCTTAATAAAAAAAATGATATTAATCAATGGAGAGATAAATATATCAATAAATCAAAGTAAAGAATCTAGAAACTTTTAATATGGTAGTGGCATTATATGATGCTAGGATAGGTGATTATCTATGTAGAAAAGATATAATGAGATTCCCTTCCTCACACCATACACATAAACAAATTACAGATTTATTAGAGACCGAAATGTGAAGACCAAAACTTTAAAACGTATATAGGAAAATATCTTTATATGCTCTGAATAAGGAATTATTTCTTAGCTATGTCACAGAAACATAACCATAAAAGAAAAGTTTGATAAAAATGGCCACAATAAAACTAGAATTCAAGGCACAATTGCAAACACCATAAGCAAAGTGAAAAGGCAAGCCACAAACTGAGTGAAAAATTATTATCTACAGCAGTATGATTTCATGGATATTTTTTAATTCAATAGATTATAGTTCATTATTATTATTATTTTGTTTATTGTTCAAATTGCCCCAGATTATGCTGTAACAACCCTTTCAGGTTGGCTTCTATGCCTTTATTATGCCAATATTTTTTGAGACTGAGTTGTTGTCATTGGAGAATGGTATTTAGAAACTTAGATCTATGTGCTAGGTGTATCAGTACTGTTTTTAACAAGAAAACACAAAAGCAATTTAACGATCCTTCAGTTGAATACAGAATGACCTATAAAATTCATGAGCTAGATCTGCCAGTATCAACCCAGGTTAATCTCAAACTATAAAACTGAGTAAAAAAGCTAGTTGCAGAATGATATATACAGTATATTATCATTCATTCAAATATTTAAGATCCACAAAATAATAACAGATTTCATTTATGAACACCTACATATGAAGTGACAGAAACTGAAAACAGCCTCTGATATCCAGGACTGTCCTGACACTCAGAGCTAGGTTATAATGTCCTGTTGAACAAAAATAATTTTACAGAGCATCAACATCAGACAAGGCCATTCTGTAACCACAGTAATTCAAAACAAGCATAAGACTGCTCCATAATTATATCTGAACAGTAAAAAAATAGGAACATTATCCTTAACCACAAAAGTGACCAAATATTCCCCTATCCTGGCTAATATAAGAGACTATGGCTTCTTTTTTTTTTTTAAGATTTTATTTATTTATTTATTTGAGAAAGAGAGAATGAGAGATAGAGAGCACGAGAGGGAAGAGGGTCAGAGGGAGAAGCAGACTCCCTGCTGAGCAGGGAGCCCGATGTGGGACTCGATCCTGGGACTCCAGGATCATGACCTGAGCCGAAGGCAGTCGCTTAACCAACTGAGCCACCCAGGTGCCCAAGAGACTATGGCTTCTTAACCAATTACAACTTTAGTGTTGCTCTAGGTTTCCTTCCTTCTAGATGAGATTTAGTAAGATAGAATTACCCCCATTTCCACTATCATAGAATTACCCCCACTTCCTGATAGCATCCAACCCAGAGCAAAGCCTGCTTCATTAAGGCAGAGAAGAGGGATATTCTAGGTGTCTTTCAATGTTTTATTTCTTTTAAAAGAGAGAAATCAAAAAATTATATAACAAAATATACGTACACGTTTACATTCAGTGGTAGGAACATAGTAATCTCCTTTATTAGTTTCCCAATTTCTCTGTTTAACTATGGTGAAATACACATAACCTACAATTTACCATTTGAACCATTTTTAAGTGTACAGTCCAGTGACATTAAGTACATTCACATTGTTGGCCACCCCCACCACCCACCCACAGAATTCTCTTCATCTTGCAAAACTGAATCTCTGTACCTACTGAAAAACAACTCCCCATTACCCCCATCCCTGGCAGCCACCATTTTACTTTCTGTGTCTCTGAATCTAACATAGGTATGTCATAAGAGTGGACTCATACAGTAATTGTCCTCTCTATTTTTTGATATGTTTGAAATGTATCATGACTTAAATAAACTTTCTGTGAAGTAGAGTAAAAGCGAAGTTCTCCCCCAATCATAGCCTAGAGGGAGCCAATTTTAAGTTGGTTTTAAATTTTATTTAAAACATATCCTTCCATACTACACATAGAAGGATACGATAGAACAGATGTTCCTATTGGCTTTTGCATCTTATCTTTGCACTGATGTTATCATTATCTGTGTGTGTGTCTATCTAACCCACTAGAAGACATTGCCCTTGATTATGGAGATGGTGCCTTATTTTTCCTTTTAACTTCCAATGTCAAGTACAGTCCCTAGGACATAATAGATGGTCAAAAAATGTGTATTGAATAAATGAATGAACAAACTATTCTATGAAGACCAATTTATTGTGTTTTGAAACCATTGACTTCAAATTAATGATCTGAAAAACTCTCATTGAAATATATGATTTGCTCCAAATTATCAGTTTCAAGTCATCATATTCATCTTTCTTTGGCCTTTACAGTGACCCCAACTATTCTTGAAGCTTCAGTGGCACAAGGAAATTCCTCTTCCCTGCAAGGACAAGCAAACATATGACTGATCCCTCTTCCCCACAGCCTTATCTTGCTGTATTAAGCATTTGAAACTTTAAGTAACTTTCAGGCAGCTGTAATGGAACAGATATTATTGCTGCTGAAGTTGTGCCAGTTACCACATTACCGTAGCCATAACTCAGGCAAAGCATAGACAAGAATGACTTCATGAAAAAAAAAATGGCTTATCATTCACTAACTATTTTAAAGCAATTACTTCCTTTATTCCTTCAAGCCTGCTATTGCTAAAGATGTCAAAGAAAAAGAATTTATCATAATGGATCACAAACAAACTCAGAGGAAAATGTTAAATAAAAGAAACAAAACAACAACAAAAAAGAAATTAAATTATCTTTGACTAATTAAATACATCAGTAAAAATGAGCCTAAATCTAGTCCATCTCTGAGATCCAGTTATATGTGAACCAATGAAAGATCATGTACCTTGAATGGAAAAGAAGTGAGCCCATGTCCCTGTTTCAACATAGGATCATGAGCATTCCCATAACTATGCAAACACTTGGTGAGAACATTATCTACCCTAGAAGGATGTTAGAGGATTAAATGAGGGAAAGTAGTGTCAACATTTTTCATATCCTATAACTTACTCGGCAAATAAGATTACATATTTATTATAAGAATTTATCAAAGAAATATCTGAAGACCAGAAAGTGGGAGTATCACAGGGGAAAAGGGTGAAAGGGTATGTTATATATGTTAAGGAACATTGACTTCTTCTGTGACAAAGCAGTTTTACCTCAGTTTTCTGTGTTCCACTAAGATAATCAGGAGGGAAAGTGGTGATTTTTAAACTATGTGCCCCTAAATGACAAAATGCCCAAACACCACCTCATTGGGCTAAGAAGTCTACCTCCAGAATTTCAACTGGGCTGTCCACTCTGATCTACAATTCTACTACCACATTTCTTTTGTCATCTCTTTCTCAGTCTCCATGGTGATTGTATCAAGCCTTCTGGATCATCTTTCACTAAACCACGACCTCCAAAAGCTCCCTCAATCTCAGCAGACAACCTCACCTCCAACCTCACACAGAAACTGGAAGCCATCAGAGAGGAGCTCTCAGCTTTCCACCACCTGCTTTCAAAGGCACAACTCATCGATGTCTGTTCCCTCTCTTCATCAATTCCTATGAAAGCCAGCTTTATTCTTCCTGGTTGAGATTAAATCTTTCTGCTCTGTAGCCCATTTCCTCAAGCATCACATCCTATCAATTATCTCCTCTTTCTTCTACATCTTCTAATATTATGTCTGCTTGCTCCCTTCTGCTCATTCAAATATGCCCTAAGAAAATCTTCATCTTGATTTTCCCCTTTTGATAATAGCTCAATCTCTTCTCTCATTTTCTCAGCCACATTTCTGAAAAGAATTGTCTACAAGTACTGTCTCTATTTCATTTCTCACTCATTCCACATACCACTGAAACCTAGCTTCTGCTCTCAACAGCCCACCAAACCTCTGAGCTAAGGAGGCCAATGACCTCTAATAAATATTCTTTGGACCACAACTTACCTAGTCTCTCAGTAGCACTTTGTGGAGTTAAGTTCTTTGTTCTCTTGTCTTTTGTGATATGTCCCACTTCTGGGTACCCCCCTACCTTTCTAAACAGTCTTTTAGTTTATCCTTCCCTGACTCACACTTCAAAGTCAGAGTTTGTCAAGACTCAGTCCTGGGCTCCCTGTCTTCTCCACTCTTTTGTTTACACAAAATCAACCACTCACATGTTTTCACTCAGCACCCATGTATTGACCACACATGAATATGCATCTCTAGATCACATGCTTCTATCTAACTTGACATCTCCACTTGGCTATCGGCTGCAGGTTGGAGTCTACAAAAGCACACACTGAGGCAGAATTTGGTGTGTGAGATGTTTTTTAAAGATCAACCCCCTTGGGCGCCTGGGTGGCTCAGTTGGTTAAGCGACTGCCTTCGGCTCAGGTCATGATCCTGGAGTCCCGGGATCGAGTCCCGCATCGGGCTCCCTGCTCGGCAGGGAGTCTGCTTCTCCCTCTGACCCTCTCCCCTCTCATGCTCTCTCACTCTATCTCATTCTCTCTCTCAAATAAATAAAATCTTTAAAAAAAATAAAGATCAACCCCCTTGCAGAGAAGGAGGAGGAGAGAAGACTGCTCTGAGGAAGAAGTCTAAGTGCCTTCAGCTTCCCCTTGGTCACCTCAGCAGGACTCTCTGGAATACGTGTTGCTCATCAGAGTGTCCTACCTCACTTATTCACCTGATGTGGGCTGTTCCAGGAAGGACATGACCTCTAATGAGGCAGTTCTTGCAGCTTGAGCAGAGCCTGAAGTCACTGACAGCTGGTGTTATCTGCTGACTGCCTTCCTCCCAGCAGGATAGCATGTCCTCCCTTGAAGGGGAATCTTGAAGGCACATTTCCTCACCTGCCACAACATCTCACAGACATTTTAAGCTTGAAACAAAAATTGGATTTGTCCACCAAAAACCTATTCTTTCTCCAGTGTGCCTCCTCTCTGGAAAGCGCACCCCCTTCATGCACAACTCAGAAACCCACTAGTGATCCTAACACTGCCTTTGCCCTCACCCTAATCTTAGTCCTGCCTCTCCTCAGCTATTGAAATATAATTTTCTAATTGGCCTCCCCACATCCCTCCTAGTTCCACGATCTGGTCCCATCCTCCACCCATCCAGGTGCTGCCTATATAGGACATCATTAGGGTCCTATAAATATGCAATGCTCCTTCCCACCTCAGATCCCTTGTTTATGCTTTTTTTTTTCTTCCTGAAATGGTCTACCCTCTTCCCCACTCAGCCAAGCTAACACCCATCCTTAGTCCACAGCTTTAATGCTATTTTCTCAGAGGAGCTTCTCTGACCCTCCAGATCCTCTGTGAAACAATATTGTGTCAGCATAATTATCAGCAAATTTGTAATGATGGTAACTAAACAGCTAATAGTATATAGTTGATCCTCTTTATTTCTAGATTCTGTACTCACTAAAATTTATTTGTAACCTGAAAACCAATACAGAGCTATCACAGTCATTCCTGGACATGCACAGGATAGAGAAAGATCTGAGTCACCCTACATGTACTTTCTCAACTGAGGTCAAAAATATGATGTTCTGCCTTCTTGTTCCAGCTCTCATACTATAAATGTGTCCTTTTTGTGGTCTACTTCCTGCCAGTTTTTTCACATTTTTGTGCTTTTTTGTTGGCTATTTCACTGTTTAGAATGGGCTGCTGTGTAGCACTAAAGCACTGTCTAATGTTCCTAAGTGCAGAAAGGCTGTGATGTCCTTACAGAGAAAACCCATGTGTTTGTGATGTTTCATTTAGTCCTGAGCTCTGGCATGTTAGTCATAAGTTCAGTGTTAATGAATCAATATATATTAAATAAGGTATCTCTAAATGGAAACACACATGAAATGAGATGGTGTATTGATTCTTGACAAAAATGTGATCAGAGACTGTCAGGAACCTAAACCTATATTTCCCTTAGGAGCAATGATTCAGTATTCATTAATTCAGTGCACACAGCAACTTCATGGAACAGAACCAACAAGAAAAATAAGAACCTACAGCAATTGTTTTCTTATTATCTCTCTTTCAACAGAATGTAAACTCCAAAAGGGCAGGAACAATCCATCTTAATTATAGCTATATTCCCAATACAGGCCCTTGTACATACTGAAGTTTGATAAATATTCGTTGATTTGCGTGAATGGAAATGAATAGTGTCTCCTAGCAGTAAGGATATGTTCTTTTAACACATTTTACTCCAAAGTCAGGACCATGGATCTCTCAGTGACATACAAACCTCACTCTATCAATATTTTTTGGCTCTCTTAGCAAATGCTAATTGTTGTCGTCTGAATGTGTCTCCCCAATACTATCACCTTGGGCATTAGGAGGTGGGGCCTTTGGGAGGCCTTAAGTCATGAGGGTAGATCGTTCATGATTGAAAATAATGCCCTTATAAAAAAACACCCCACAGAGCAACCTAGCCCCTTCTGCCATGTGAGGATACAGCAAGAACTGCAATGTGTACAAGGGCCCTCACCCAACCATGGCTTCCTGGTCTTAGACTTCCACCCTCCAGAACTTCAAGAAATACATTTCTATTGTTTATAAGCATCCAATCTATGATATTTTGTTATAGCACCCACAAAAGACTGAGATACTAATATATGAGTTGAGGAGGAAATGTACTTATATTGAAAGAATGTTAAATCAGGAAACAAGACACCTGTATTCTTGTCCCATTCCTGTGGCAACTGTGTGGGGAAGAAGCCCCTCAACTTGAGTGTTTGTTTTCTTATCTAAAAAACAAAATGGACTCTGAGTCCCCTGTCAGCTTTGAGATATAAGTGTGTATATTATCTGAGCTCACCAGTTCAACCCTTTTCTCCCTTGTTCTACTAGAAAGTTCCTCTTATCCATCATGTAATCCCCAAATAGCAGGGACTTTTGAGGTCTTGCTGTGCTGCGTCACCAGTATCTAGAAAGTGTCCAGCACACAATATATATTTATAGAATACATGAATGAATCTATCTCCTGAAAATCTAGACTTCTAGCTCACAATATTAAACTAAGCCCCTTTTGTATTTGCAGACACTCCAAGAGCAGCTTGGAAGGTGTGACACTATATTAAAATATGTTGTTATTAACAAGAAACTGCAAAACAAAGCTTTTTGTTACTTAGCTTTTTTCTAAGTACTATGAGTTCTGTAGAAAATTTGGTCAAGAAATAAGAAAAATACAAAGGTCATTTAATAAGCTATCATTCAGAAGTAATAAGTATTAACATTTCAATATATGTTCTCTGTTTTATTTTCTAGCTCTTCCAGTTTTATTTTATTTTCCAGTCCATCGGGAATTCATTTTTGTATTTACTCAATAAATTTTTCAAATTGTTAATTGGCAACATTTATTGAATAATAAAACATACAAATATCAGCTAAACACTCCACATGTACCCAGGTTAATTCATCACCTCCTTCTACCTCTCCAAATACACTCCTCCCCAACACCACCCACTCAGTGACACAAGCCAGAATTCTGGAACATTCCTTCACATTTTCCAATGCTCTTAGTACCTCTAATAGGGTCTCCAGCTCCTCCTTCAGCTCTCCTTAGCAAGCTAAAGACCTAAGTGTGGCCCTTCCTAAGTCTCCCAGCCTGTCTTCCCACCCTTTTCCACCTTTCTCTGCAATACCAATGTGGGCCAGATTGAACTACTTCCAGCTCCCCAATCTGATATGCCCTCCCAGGGCCCTAAGTCTATGTACCTTCTGCTGGCTCATTCCAGAACTCCCTTCACTTAGTTACCCTAAGTTACCCTGCCTTCAGGCCCCAGCTTAGATATCACTCCCACAAAGAAATCTTCCTTAACCCTCCAGACTGTGTTAAGAATGCTCCTTCTTGTTCCTTGTGATGACTCCATTATACAACTAATATGATTCATATTTTCATAGTTTATCTTTTCTTTCTCCCCTAGGGACTGTTAGCATCTTGACATCTTAGGATTTACCTTATTCATTGTTATGTCTCCTAAGCTTAGCACAATGTCAGACACAAGGAAGTTGCCCAAAAATGTTCTTTGGAATGAATGAAACATTTTTTTCTCCACTGATTTGTAATTCTACATTTATGATACACTTAACATGACATGCACTAGGATCTATTTCCTGATCATATTTTGCTTAAGTTATGTCTGCTTATCCTTGCACCAGTATCATCTTATTTTAATGTAATGGTTTTATGATACATTTTTTAAATTTTATTTTATTTTAGTATGTTATATTAGTCACCATACATCATTAGTTTTTGATGTAGTGATCCACAATTCATTGTTTTCGTATAACACCCAGTGCTCCATGCAGTATGCGCCCTCCTTAATACCCATCACCGGGCTAACCCATCCCCCCACCCCCCTCCCCTCTAAAACCCTCAGTTTGTTTCTCAGAGTCCATAGTCTCTCATGGTTCATCTCTCCCTCTGATTTCCCTCCCTTCATTTTTCCCTTCCTTCTCCTAATGTCCTCCATGCTATTCCTTATGTTCCACAAATAAGTGAAACCATATGATAATTGACTTTCTCTGCTTGACTTATTTCACTTAGCATAACCTCCTCCAGTCCTATCCATGTTGATGTAAAAGTTGAGTATTCATCATTTTTGATGGCTGAGTAATATTCCATTGTATATATGGACCACATCTTCTTTATCCATTCATCTGTTGAAGGGCATCTCAGCTCTTTCCACAGTTTGGCTATTGCAGACATTGCTGCTATGAACATTGGGGTGCATATGGCTCTTCTTTTCACTACATCTCTGTTTTTGGGGTAAATATCCAGTAGTTCAATTGCTGAGTCATAGGGTAGCTCTATTTTTAAATTTTTGAGGAACCTCCACCCTGTTTTCCAAAGTGGTTGTACCAACTTGCATTCCCACCAACAGTGTAAGAGGGTTCCCCTTTCTCCACAACCTCTCCAGCATTTGTTGTTTCTTGCCTTGTCAATTTTTGCCATTCTAACTGGTGTAAGGAGGTATCTCAATGTGGTTTTGATTTGAATTTCCCTGATGGCTAATGATGATGAACATTTTTTCATCTGTCTGTTAGCCATTTGTATGTCTTCTTTGGAGAAGTGTCTGTTTATGTCTTCTGCCCATTTTTTGACTTGATTATTTGTTTTTTGGGTGTTGAGTTTGAGAAGTTCTTTATAGATCTGGGATACCGGCCCTTTATCTGTAATGTCATTTTCAAATATCTTCTTCCATTCTGTGGGTTGCCTCTTTGTTTTGTTGACTGTTTCCTTTGCAGTGCAGAAGCTTTTTATCTTGATGAAGTCCCAAAAGTTCATTTATGCTTTTGTTTCACTAGCCTTTGGAGATGTATCTTGGAAGAAGTTGCTGTGGCCAATGTCAAAGAGGTTACTGCCTATGTTCTCCTCTAGGATTTTGATGGATTCCTGTCTCACATTGAGGTCTTTCATCCATTTTGAGTTTATCTTTGTGTATGGTGTTAGAGAATGGTCGAGTTTCATTCTTCTGTACATAGCTGTCCAATTTTCCCAGCACCATTTATTGAAGAGACTGTCTTTTTTCCATGGCATATTTTTTCCTCCTTTGTCAAAGATTATTTGACCATAGAGTTAAGGGTCCATATCTGGGCTCTCTACTCTGTTCCATTGGTTTATATGTCTGTTTTTGTGCCAGTACCATGCTGTCTTGGTAATCACTGCTTTGTAATATAGCTTGAAATCAGGCAACATGATGCCCCCAGCTTTGTTTTTCTTTTTCAACATTTCCTTGGTGATTTGGGGTCTTTTCTGATTCCATACAAATTTTAGGATTGTTTGTTATCTAATAAGGTACACCCTCCCACACATTACTCCCATTTTCTCATCTGTTTAGTCTGTTAGATGAGAACTACATTAGATTTTTTTTAACTCTTTGTAAACTTCCTTTTGTGTTGTAATAGTATTACATTAGACCTAGGAAGAAAATTGTATCATCCACAACTCATACTTTCATCTCTTCCTCTGAAAATTTTGTACTTCTCATTTCTGTTACTTGGGTTACTGCACTGGCTACAACTTCTGGGAATAATAAATATGGTGGTGATGGGAGATATCCTTGGGAATGTCTCTTACTACCTAGATTTTATTAGAACTTTAAGGTAAAAATTACTTAAGAAAGACTAATTTAGGGGCACCTTGGTGGCTCAGTCAGTTAAGCATCCAAGTCTTGATTTTGGCTAAGGTCATGATCTCAGGGTCATGAGATCAAGCCCTGCATCAGGCTCTGCACTGGACATGGAGCCTGCTTAAGATTCTCTCTCTCCCTCTCCCTGTGCCCCTCACCCCTCACCCCAGCTTGTACTCTCTCTCTCTCTAAAGAAAAGGAAGAAAGGAAGGAAGGAAGGAAGGAAGGAAGGAAAGAAGGAAGGAAGGAAGGAAAGAAGGAAGAAAAAGAAAGAAGGAAGAAAGAAGGAAGAAAAAGAAAGAAAGAAAGAAGAAAGAAAGAAAGAAAGAAAGAAAGAAAGAAAGAAAGAAAGAAAGAAAGAAAGAAAGAAAGAAAGAAAGAAAGAAAGAAAGAAAGAAAGAAAGAAAGAAAGAAAGAAAGAAAGAAAGAAAAGAAAAGGCTAATTTAGTGCAGTACTACATGTAATGAAACTATTTACAAGGAAGAAAAACCAGAACCTAGTCTAAGTGGTCTTTATCCTAAAGGCTTTGATATTCCCTCAGAAACATAAAGTAATAACTTAGCTTCCCCAAGTGAAATGTCTAAGAGCTGCTAAGCTTCTCATCCGTCTTCAGATTTATCTTTCTTTCCATCACTGATCTGTGGGAAGAAAACTTTGTATAACCCTGATCAAGATGGTTACTAGACATTGCACAGTTTTTGTTTCATGTTTTTGCTTTTCTCTGTTTTGTTTCTTTTGTTTGGATTCTGAGAGTGCAGGTTGCAGTTCAATTTGTCCATAGCCTTTCTGGAAAGTTGGAGCCCAACCTCAATTTTTGTTTTTGAATAATTTAAGAAGTCAAACTATCATTTGTGGACCTCTTGGTAAGTGTAGGAATCATGCTAAGTATTTTGCATGCATTGTCTCATTTGTTTTATTAATCAGCATTCTCCAAAGAATAGAATATATATATGTGGGGGGGGATATATATGTGTGTATAGGATATATATATGAGTATGGGATGTATATATGTGTGTAGGATATATACGTGTGTGTAAAGAATATGTATGTATATATATGTATATGTGTGAATATACATATGTACTCCATATATGTAAGTCTATTATATACATATACATGCATAATACACACATATGCATTTAATAGATTTATTTTAATAAATTGGCTTACATGATTGTGGTGACTGGCAAGTACAAAGTCAGTAGGGCAGCCTGGTAGGCTGGCAACTCAGACAGAATTTCTTTCTTTCTTTCTTTCTTTCTTTTTTTTTTTTTAGAGAGAAAGAGAGTGCACAAAAGCAGTGGGGTGGGGCAGAAGGCAAGACAGAGAGAATCCCAAGCAGGCTCCATGCCCAGCACAGAGCCTGACATGGGGCTCAGTCTTGCAACCCTGAGATCACGACCTGAGCTGAAATCAAGACTCCAACGCTCAACCGACTGAGCCACCCAGGTGCCCTTCAGAGAGAATTTCTATGTTACAGTCTTGAGGTAGAATTCCTTTTTCAATTTATCTCTTTCCTCTGGAATTTTACTATAGATAACAAAGACAAACCAAGCCATACCTTCTACATTTTGTGTGGAAATCTCTTCACCTAAATACCCAAGTTTGTCACTTACAAGTTTTACTTTCCATCCAACAGTGGAACATAATTCAGACATATTTTCTGCCAATTTATAACAGGGATGGCCTTTCCCCTGGTGTCCAATTACAGGTTCCTTACTTCCTCTGAGACCTCATCAGAAGCACTTTCACATTCATATTTCTAGCAACATTCTGTACATAATTAGATAGATAGATGATAGATGATGGATAGATAGATAGATAGATAGATGATAGATGATAGATAGATAGATAGATAGATAGATAGATAGATAGATAGATAGATATTCTCTAAGACCATAGAAGCTTTCTCTACAGCTTTCTTCTCTTTTTCCTGAGCCCATATTAGACATTAGTCCATATTTCTACCAACAATCTCTTCAGAGAAATCTAGATTCTTATAATTGAGTGCCTCAAAATTCTTCCAGCCTATACTCATTACCCAATTCCAAAGCTACTTCCATCTTTGTCAGTATTGGTTACAGCAGCACTATACTTCCTGATTCAAAAATCTGTATTGGTTTCCTTGGACTGCCTAACAAAATATTGCAAACTGGATGACTTAAAACAATACAAACTTATTCTCTCACAATCCTGGAGGCTAGAAATCCAAAATCAGGGTGTTGGTGGGCCATGCTCCTTCCGAAACTTCTAGAGGAGTATCTTTCTTGCCCCAAGCATAGTTTCTGAGCCCAGGATCAATGGCATGGGCTTTGGTGTCTATGCCCAGCAATGGTTACAGCGGTATCTCCTCTGAGCAGTTCCACAGTGTGATCTGGGGATTATGCCTCAAAGGCTATTAGCCCTCAAGTCCAGTTCTTTTGTTCTCTTAGAAATTTTGCCCTCAAGTCTGGTTCTCTTGTTCTCCTAGGAATTTTGCCACCTACTTAATATACTTTCAAATACTGCATCTGCCTAAATTATCAGGATAAGATTTTATTTTCAATAAGAACCTTGAGTGGTATTGCCATGTTGAGTTTGAGAAACCTATGAGACACGTAGGGGGAGATCTCAAGTTGGCAATTGGACATATGAATCTGGTGGTCAGTGGAGAGGTCAGAGCTGGGGTTATACATCTGAGACATACCAGGAGAGAGATGATCATGTAAAGTCATCCACTGAAAGCACCAAAGGGGTGACTGTTTACAGAGAGGAGGACATATCTCTGGGGCTCTACTGCACAAGAGCTCACACAGGGGAGCTGGAGTCAATAAAAGTGTGAGAGGGAGCCACCTGTATGATTGGACTAACAGGAGGGAGGGTTACCATGAAAGACAAGGAGGACTGTTTCAGGAAGGAGGTCTTAGAAACTATGCCTGGCATCTCTGCTACTGCTCTGAGACTGCTGACTCCATAACCAGAATGGATGCCAATTTGGAGTTTCACAAGTGTGTTTGGCTAAGCCAGAGTCACAACCTGCACCCCAGGTACAAGAGCTACTGGTAAACAAGTTTCTGACTTCTATCTTAAAGAAGCATGGATTCATAAGTAGAGGAAATCCGCAAACATGAGAAGGATGTTCAGTGGTGTTGGGTGGCTAGAAAGAATGGCACATGTCCACCACAATGGCCCCATAGAACTCATGATTTTCCTCATCCCTCTGCATCCAAGCCTTCAAGCTCTACAACTAACAGTCATCCTTAATTCTTCCATTATTCTCTACATCTAATCTGTTATCAATCCTCTTACCTCTATCTCTGAAATATATCCCAAAATGTATCCCCCTTTCTGCATCAATAATACCTTAGGCCAAACCACCAGCCTCCTACATCCTGACCACATACTAGAATAACCTCCCATCTGGCACTCTTGTTTCCACTCTTGTACTCCTATAGTCCAGTCTTCACACAGAAAACAGACTGATCTTCTAAAAGTACACATTGGACCAATTGATACTCTGCCTCAAGCCCTCTAAGATTCCTACTTTGGTGTACAAGGTGCCCCATAATCTGGTCCCTGCCTAACATCTAAGCTCACCTCATATCACTATGCCATCCCTTGCTCAACTCCAGCCATAACCACATTGGAATTCTTTCTTATCCTTGGACACAGTAGGCTCATTCCAACCTCAAGACATTGCACTTGCTTCTTCTGCCCCTAGATCTTCACATGCCTTTCAGGTCTCAGCTCAAATGTCACCTCTTCTGAGAAATCCCATTCTAAAGTAGTCCCTCTGTCACTCTATATCATATCCTCGTTGTCTTTTTTTTTTTTTAAGTAAACTCCATGGCCAATGTGAAGCCCAATGAGGGGCTTGAACTCACCACCCCAAGATCAAGACTTGAGCTGATATCAAAAGTCGGATGCTTAACCAACCAGGCAGCCCTTCTCATTGTGATTTTTAATAGCATTTGTAATTATGTGACATTATATTATTTCTGATTTATTGGCTCTATCTCTTCAGTCAGTGAAGTCACTAGATTGCAAGTCCTTCCATTTTATCTGCCTCTGTATTCCCAGTACCTGGCACAGATTAGGGACTTGGGATATATAGATTATATTTATATTTATTTATCTTATTGAATTGATATATTTATCTTATGTTCATAGACTGAGAGAGTGTGTGTGTGTATATATACATATATACACACACATATATATACATATATATACACACACACATATTTGTTAAATAAGATCACGGATCAAATAAATTGCACAGGCTAAAGACTTTACAATCAGGAAAAGATAAAATCACCGAGCTCTACAGTGGTCTAACTGGTTGCCAGTGAAGTATTGAAACCTCAGCTTAGCTTTAAGGAATGGGGAAGATTTGGGCTTTCAATTCTTTAAGATTCCTGAACAAATGGAAAGCATAAAAGATAAGACAATTCAATACACAGATGTCAAATAAGCAGGTGAAAAGATGTTCCACATCATATGTCATCAGAGAAATGCGAATTGAAACAATGAGATACCACTACACACCTATTAGAATGGCTAAAATCCAAACACTGACAACACCAAATGCTGACAAGCATGTGGAGCCACAGGAACTCTTTTGTTGCTGGTGGGAATGCAAAATGGTGCAGTCATTTTGGATGGCAGTTGTAGTTTCTTACAAACCTAAACACACTCTTACCATGTGATCCAGCAATTGTACTGTTTGGTATTTACCCAAAGGAGCTGAAAAAATATCCACACAAAAACCTGCATACAGATGTTTATAGCGGTTTTATTCATTATTGCCAAAACTTGGAAGCAACCAAGATGTCCTTTAGTAGGTGAATGGATACATAACTGTAGCAAAACCAGACAATGGAATATTATTCATCACTAAGAAGTAAAGAGCTAGCAAGCCATGAAGAGACATGGAGGAAATTTAAATGCATGTTACTAAGTGAAAGAAGCCCATATGAAAAGGCTACATGGTGTACAATTCCAACTATATGACATTCTGGAAAAGGCAAAACTATGGAGATGGTAAAAAGATCAGTGGTTGCCAGGAGTTAGGGGGGAGGAAGGAATGAATAGATGGAGCACAGAGAATTTTTAAGGCAGCAAAAGCATTTGATATGATTCTATTATGATGGATATATGTCATTATACATTTGTTCAAACCCATAGAATGTACAACACCAAGAATGAACCCTAATGCAAACTATTTCTTTGGGTGATTATGATGTGTTAGGGTAGGTTCATCGATTTTAGCAAATGTGCGACTGGTGGGAGATGTTGATAGTGGGAGAGCCTATGCATGTGTGGAGGCAGAGAATGTACGGTAATTCTCTATACCTCCTGCTCAGTTTTGTTGTAGACCTAAAACTCATGTAAAAAGTAAAGTCAATTTAAAAAATAAATAAAAAAGAAACAAAGAAAGATAAATCAGAAAAATCCAGAAGTTTAGTGGGAAACCACAATGGAGAAACCAAAGGTTGGAAGGGAGTGAAAGGGAGCACGGTCAAGCACAGGGGTGACTGTTACTCACTTACAACTGGAGTAAAGGCCAATCCTTCTAGAACAAGTTCTCATCTGCCAAGATCATTTATGAGTTCTCTGTGGCAGTCATGTGATGACATAAATTATCAAGGAGGGACCTCCAAGTATTTTGAACATCTCATCAGGCTGAGGACTAGAACTGATGGTCACAACACCAGGATAAATGCATAGGTAACAGAAAGACATAGAAGTCAAGGAATAAGATGAGTGAACCCAAAAACCTAGGAGACAGAATTAGGCTGAGAAGCACATAAATGAGAAGGACAGGCCCATAAGCCCAAAAGGGGTAGAAACAGTGGCAGATCTCCAGGAAAGAGGGACAGTCTGGGGCCTCTGAGGAACACAGTGGAGTGATTCCCATGTGACAGCCCTCCTTACCCCAGAGTTCTCAGGATCACCTGCTTACCTTTGAAACCCAGGTCCCTGAACTTGAAGAAGAGGAAGCAACAATTCACATGAGCAAATTGAGGAAGAAATAAATCTCTTTTGCTGCTGTAGTTCCTTCGTATTAATTAAACTGGTAGTTAGATGCAAGCATCTCCCTAAATTGCATGCTCCTCTTCTTCCAATAGCACTTAACGACGGCAACTGGCACATTAAAAAGGCAAGGCAAATAACCTGCATACATTTCTATATTTTTCCATGGTCAGCAAGTTTGAGGAGCTGGATGTCTCTTCTCAGGAAGGTGGAGGATGGGTTTATTAAGGAACTTGTAAACTGTAAGAATTCTTGCCTCAAAACAAGCATCCATGAATTTCTTACCAAGTTGATGAAAATTACCTGCCTGCAGGTTAGCTCCTCTCTGGATCTTCTGTTTCCTTGCTCTTGGTACAGATATAACTCCCTGCTGACCATACCTCTTCCCAGCTGCTCCCACTCCCTGGCCTGCACAATTCCCTGTCCCGATGTGCGAAGGAAATGCAGACTGCAGTAAATAACAGTTCTGAAGAAAGAGGCAGGCTGTTAGCCGCATATCGTGTGTCTGTGAGGAACTACATGCCTGTAACTATGAGTAAGTCCTTGTTTCCTATTTCAGAGGTGTTTTATATCATGAACGTGGGGCCTGTGCCAGGCAGAAAGCACATTCTGTGGGCAACTGGTGGGGTCCACTTGGAGAGGGAAGGAGGTCAACACCGGAGAGAGGGGCCTATCTCCAAACACGTGGCTGGGGGCAATATATATATATTGAAGGTGAGTATATATAAGGTGAATCATGAACTTCCATCTGCCGTTCTGTAAGACTTGCATATAACAAAGCTTACAGATTTAATAAGAAAAAAGAGAAAGTAAGGTGTAAAAAGAACATAAGAACAGGAGAGAAATGGAGAATTATTCTTTTCATGTTGCAAGTTACATGCCCTTTTTAATCTACCAAAAATCACCGAATAAGTGAAATGAAGATTTCACCATGCCTCCCTTAAGAGACCAGTGGTTGTTTTTCCTTAGTCATTATGTTATATGATCACTCAGATCTTTCCTGCTCCTCCAGCCCAGAGCATGGGGGTTAACTCTTCAGGGGAGTCTTGCAATTCAGCCCAGCATGCAAGCATCAACTTCCCCCTCATTTCAAGTAAGAAGTACAAAGCTGGGAGTTGAACAATAGAAATTAGTAGCAGGGAACTCCTCCATCACAACTAGAATCTTCTCCCCAGAGGGAAAGTTACTAAAGTTTGATGTACTTGACAATTTTAGAGGGAAAAAAATGTGATGCTGCTTCTTGAGGCAGGAACAAATCACCACCTCCCACGGTAATGATAGGCCTTTCCCTAGAAGCTGAGAAAGACTCATAGAAAGAAAGTCATCAGCAGAGTGGGTGAGAAAGAATGACTCAGGTATTGTATTTTCTGTATTTTGTCAAGAAATACATCACAATGCAGATGGATCTGACTTAGTCATATTATGGAAAGCCAAACATGGTTTTGGCCAATACCAACACTGGCTATTAAGGGTCTACTATGTAACAGGTGTCGTGCATCTACTAGCTCTAATCCTTACTCAATTCCTTCATATGCCATTTCCAACTCTATTGATAAATAACCTGCACTCTGAGAGAGTAAGTAATTCACCTAAAATTACATGATTAGTGCCCCTCCCTCTAAACTACCTGCCTGCCATACCTGAGACCTATGGTCAAAGGTTGATTAGGTAAACTAAAACTCCAGTCCAAAGAAGCTCAGAACTTTCTCACTAATCTCATTTTCTGCAGGTAGCTGAGACCTAGTGGACAGGAATGCATTACACTTTACAAGAGGTAAAATATGCAGGAATAATGTAAGGGATAATGAGCAGAACAACTTAAACAGTGTAATCCCATAATGCCATAGCCAGCAACAGTATTTGAGAATAATCAGAGGGAACAGAACAGAGTCTAAGCAAGTTTACACAAATGGGGAACTATTTATTCACACCCCATCTGGAAGGTACTCTTCCTGGGAAAAGTGGGTACTAAACCTTTCCAGAGCTTCAGTGGTTCACCATCAATGGGGAAGACCCACAGCACCGGACAATATATAGATGCCTTTCTTGTGCATGTGGTAAGTTACTGACTGTAGATGTTGTGCACAATATAGGGGAAGAAGTAGGCCTTTTACAACGGAATGGATACAGACACTATAAATATGGAACTCTGCCGTTTCACACAAGATATTTCAGTATTCTCTTCAACCATCTCAGGATCAGCACAGAAGTCACACAAGAGCAATGGAAACACAGAAGAGGAACCAACAGAACACAGACAGCAAAGGAAGAGAACCCGGATGCAGGGAGGCCCTAAGTCAGACCTGATTAAACGTATTCACTAATTACTTAAAGATGACTCTTCTGTTTCTTATAGAGCCATTGGTATTGTTCCTTATGTACTTACTTACACAGATGGTGACCACAGAATAAATGGGATATGGCAATTTTCCCATACTATGTAAATATTCATTCTCTGCGAGCAACTTCTGCCATCTTTATCTGGGGAGTGAGGGGCTTCAAGTCCAGACAGTTGACTTAACCACTGGCCCACGCTGTCTTATTGTATTTTATTTTCCTCTTTGGTTTCCCTCCTATAGGCACCCACTCTAATGAATTTGATACATCTTCTTAAACATGTCTGACACAAACGTAGTTCTGTCTATATATGTATGTTTAATCTAGAAATGGTATTATGTTTTATATCTTGCCCTATTTATTTCTTTTTTGTTTTTTTTTTACTAAGCACTGTTTCTGAGATCTTTGCATGTAACCATATTTATGTTTATTTCACTGCCTCTGACTGCTGCATAGTATTCCACAGAAGACGTTCTCCTCTTTTCACTCACCCATCCCAGTAGTGATGAACAACCAGACTACCCACTGCACAAATAGTCTTATCCAGCTGCCCTGTGAACTTGTGTGTTTTTCTGGAAAGCAAACACCCAGCAGGGGTATTTTGGATCTTCCAGGATATGTCTACTTACTTCGATGCATCCTGCCAGAGCACCTTCCAAATGGCTGATTCAATTTGCACTCCTACGAGAAATGCTTCTCCTTTCCCTGCATCTTCATCGACTCTTCATATTGTGCTATTTGTCCATATTTGCTTAACTTTTTATGTTAGGTGTTATTGCATCCTTTCAATTTACAGTGACCTGACATGAATGGGACTATTATTAAAAATACATATACATCCAGAACTACATTTTTGTCAGACATGTTTAAGAAGATGTATCAAATTCATTAGAGTGGGTGCTTATAGGAGGGAGACGAAAGAGGAAAATAAATCTTATGCTTGTTAGCCAAATTCATAGTGTTCTTCTTGGAATTGCCTGGTCTTCTTTGAACCACCCTTTTTTTTAGGAGTTTCTGTCCTTTTCTTCCTGACTTGTCTAGAGTTCCTTTGTGTTCTAGATATTAATGCCTTGTCAGTTTTAAACATTGTACCTTCTCCCATTCTGTCACCTGCCTGTTAACTTATTCTATGGTGTCTCCTGTCATCTTTCCAAAGTTCTGAATTTAAAAAAAAAAGAACATTTCAATTACCACTATAATTATACTTTACAGCAAGATGAATCCTGACAATTGCAGTAAGGATTTGATGTCCACAGTTGGCAGACTAGATAAGTATTTTAGAGAGTAGTCCTACTTGAGATTATTCCTGTCTGGCTGCCCATACTAGAAGTATTTTGAAACTTCACTTAATTTATTTTTTTAAGCATTCAAGTGACTTTTAATATTAAAATACTTTATGAAATGATATATAAAATCATTGCATAGGATAAATTTCCTTAGCCTCTGCTTTTAAAAGTTTTCAACAACACATCTGCTGCTAGTCCTGGGGACAGGGCCCCACTGAGAACCTTTTATTCCAGAACAGGAATCTGTTCCTGGACAGTGGGATGGGTCCTGAAATGTTCTAACACGCTTTCCTGAATGAGATTCCACATCCAAACTTTCTGCTGCCTCTGCCGCTTGGCCATCAGCTCCCCACTGGCGAACATGAGGTCCTGGAACTCTCTCATCTTATCCCACATTTCAGTGATGCCCTCTCCATTTCTGGCAGAGATACGAATTACCTATGGTTTCAATAAGAATGATGTCATATCCCCCTCCTTCACACAACAGAATAGCTTCATTTGTGGTCCTTGTCACACCTCCTAAAGTACCGCTGGTAGGAGATGGCCTGATGTATGCATTCATATCTCTTGATAACTCAGTCATTCGGGTTTTATCACCTAAGAGTGATCCACCACTAGCACAAGAAGGGTCCACAGCTAGCACAGATAATTTGTGCCCTCTCTCAGTAAGCATTTTTCCAAAATACTCTATAAAAGGTTGATTTTCCAGCACCAGGGGGCCCCGATAATCCCACTCGAAATGCTAGTGGTTTTCCTTTATTTATTTGTTCTTGTTCTCTGTGGTAGACTAATACTTTCTGAAGAAGCACCTGGGCTAACTTTTTTTTCCTCTTGTGTGTTGATTCTGTAAGAGTTATGGCCTCTGCTAAGCAGGCCCTGTGCCCTTGGATTAAACCGGTATAAAGTTTATCCACAAATCTTTGTTCTTTATCAGAAAGTTCTTCTGTGTGTTCCTTTAAGGTTGTTTGTACACATAATTTTTTCTTTAAACCATTTGACAACAACATCCATTTTGTACATTGGAGTCCAAGAGAATTAAATGGCTGAGCACAAGGGATTCCTGATCTGAGATGAGTACTTGAGTGAAAGATGAAGTGGTAACGACGGAAAGGTGTTCTTAAAAGGCCTTTTAGGAAACGCCGGTGAGAATGTGGCAGTAGCATGGGAATATTCATTTTGTTTGTAACTGCAGAAAACACTGGCTGCTTTTTGGCTCAATGTGATTTGTGACTCCCCGCCGGACGACAAGGAAGTCTTCACTTAATTTATTTTATGGCTGATGCTGGCCTGCCTCCATTTCCCTGAGACAAACTGTCTTGAAACCACAGATTAAGTCCATAGTTTATTGGCCACTTCATCTTTAAACATTTCTCACTGTCTCATCCACAATCCCCAACATGATAGGACAGACCCTTGCTCATATCATAATCTTTCTTTCAGATCTATTTTCTCTTTCTTGATAACCATACTTTGGAAACCATTGTGTCCCCTTTTATATATTATTAGAATGTGGTTCTCTGCTCAAAAGTTCTTGTTTTATTAACCTGTCTGTATGGATGTGTCATTGATTCTTGACCTTCTAAAGTTAAGTTGGCTGCAGCACTCCCACACATTTCTTTGACCCCACGAAGTCCCTTTATGTTATGGGTGGACCTCAGCCCTATGTCTGCAAGGTCCAACGTATGTGCTTTTCCCACCACATCATGCTGCTTTTTTTCATGAAGGCTGACGTGAATCATTCAAGAGAAATTAAACAGTACCTTATCATAAGAACTGCTCGCTGGACCAGACAATTGTACTTTGAGAAAAAGCATTAGCTATAACAAACTATACAAAACTGTTTTTAAAATACCTACAACCAGGGGTGCCTGCTTGGCTCAGTTGGTTAAGTGTCTGACTCTTGATTTTAGCTCAGGTCATGATCTCAAGGTTAGGAGATCAATCCCTGCGTCGGGCTCCAAGCTCATCGGGGAGTCTGCTTGAGATTCTCTCTCTCCCTTTCCCTCTACCCTTCCCCCTGCTCATGCACTCTAAATGAATGAATGAATGAATGAATGAATAAATAAATAATTTTTAAAAATACCTACAATCAGCAGTCATCCACTTAGTAAGGTGAAATGTGATGGCTCCACATGGCCTCTGCATACTCTATTCTCAACTTCTCTCATCACAAAATGTTGGACTTCAATTTTGAGCTACCCAGTGAGGGCTTGTCATTTATCAAACAGTTTATACACTAGCACCCTCTGGACGTTTTACCTCAAGGGAGGAAACAGCACTGGGAGCTGGCCTGGCACTCACAGTTAGGCCCCAATGTTTTCCTGCTGCATATGTCAACATCAGATGAGGCCATTCTGTAACTGTGATAGATCAAGACAAAAACAAGACCACTCCATAGTCATGTCTGAATACAGACAATACATGAATACTTTTCAAGCCACAAAACACCAAACAGCCCATGTTCAACTACAGTTGTGCTTCTAGCAGTCTTTTGCCAGAAGACATTGCCAATTCCATTAAACTCGTGAAATAACATATAGATAGTAAGAAAATCACAGACTTTAGAATTCTGACTCTACTACTTGTTTGTTAGCTTTATTACCTCGGAACTGTTACTTAATTTCTACAAATATCATATTTTATCCATAAATTAGCATAACTGAGATTACTTAAAAAGCCTGTGCAAATATACCTCATAAGGTTTTTGTGGTCAGGGCTTCCAAGGACAACCAAGCAGGCTGTACACTGCATAACTCCACAGAACACCTTTTCACTTGGACCTGAAATTGTTCACATGGCACTCTTGGCTATAAAACAATGTATGTCAAATTCTTGATCCCATGTCTCTCACAGTTTAACAACCCAACAAACGGTAACTATAACTGCTAAATATAGTTAAGTTTGCAACAGAATGAGCATTGTCCTGAGTATCAATATTGCCCTTCTAATTGAGCAAGTGCTTGTTTACATGATGTGATTAGATCAGCAAAGTTGATGCAAAGAAGGTGCCAAGAACACTGACTGTCCTAGATCATGCCTAGTGGACTATGAAATGCCTGACATCCCACCATTCTTGATAAGAGCTGATGCTTTCTCCTTGGGGATAGTAAGCCTCAGGAATAATAGCAATGGTATGACATGTCCAGTTTACAATCTTCCTCATTCTTTACTTATTTTTTTTGGTCCTCACAATACCTTGTCAAGATAAGTATTTAGGGAATATTCTTAGGACATCTATTATATAAATGACAAGAAATATGTTCAGAGAGGTACAGTGACTCATCCAAAGACAAACATCAAACTATATGACAAGGGAAAGAAGACTGACCTAGATCTTCTGACACCAAACCCAGTGCTCATTCCAACAATATACACCGTTAGTACTAAGAAAAGCTGATAGCAGGTACCAAGCACCTGAGACGTTATAGGAACACTGGGAGAGAGCCCTTGCTAACGGCAAAGCCCGTAGTATCTATTCTGTGTCCTCACACCAAATGAAGAGGACACTAACACACCATTAAATGTCACTTTGGGTTCCAGTCTAACATGTCAAATGGACTAGGTAAGTTGCCTTTCAGCTCTGAGAGGTGAAGATCTGATGATGTCGTAATGAACAAAATCACACAAATGGCATACTTAGTACCATTGCTGATAGCATCTCTTTTCCTGGCATGCTTCTTTGATTTTCCAACTATCAGTAAATTTTCTCCAGACTGTATTTCCAAGGGAGGGGGAAGAAGGCTAACAAAGACCAAGCACCTGCTAGAGAGAAAGTAGAGTACCAAAGGCCTGAGAAGAATGATCTCATTTAATTCACACAGCAAGCCTGAGGACTTTTCCCATTCAATGGATAAGGAACTGAGGCTCTGAGACATTAGGTAACTTAGCCAAGCTCTCAAGGTGAGTAAAGGAGTCAGGATGTGTGACCCCAAATTCCAGGTGCTTTCCATTTACTATACTGCTTGCTTGCCAAACATATGAAGAAGTCAAAACATGTTCAGCTGGTCTGGAAGGGAGTGCAGGCAGCTAATAATGATGCATTGTGTTACCTCTTCCTCTTCTAAATACATCTTCCGAAGATATTTTTACTTTCCAGCAGCCTTCAATGCCATCATTAAAAATAATGGCTAGAGACATGAATTGCCAGCAGACCAGTGGGCAAGGCAGTTAGAGACTCTGAGCCAGAATCAGGCAGCAAAGCTGCTTCTAGATTCTTAGCCCGCAGAAATTATGTGAAATAACAAATGTTCGTTGTTTTAAGCTGCTTAATTTGGGACCATGTGGCACACAGCAATAGATAACAAATACAAGGGGTCTATGGAGGATAAGTGACTTGCCCAATGTCACCCGCAGATCAGCAACAAAGGAAGGACTAATGTCAGACCCCTTCACTCCCAGGGTGATGGCCTCTTTACTTCCTCCAAATGCCTCAGTAGAGTGCCCTTCCCCCCAATACAGAAAACATTACCACTCATTAACGTTCCAGATCTTCTCGAAGCTGAGGGAAAAGAAAGCTAATAATGCACACTATGGGGAGGACTAAGGGGAAAAGGGAGAGAGACACCTCTGTCTCTCTCAAAAAAATAAGAGACACCTTTGTGTACATTCATCTCTGGTTTGAATTCTCTGAAGTTGAGACCATTTGTTGGGAGAAAGAACAGATGGAGCACCATTAGAGTAATAGATTCAGAGAGCTAGCAAAGACGAACCCATGTCTGCAGTTTGTGGAACAATGGCTGACTTAATGAATTTAATTATTCAAAGCACTCACAGCTTGATGGAGGAGCAGCCTTCTTAGAAAACTGATTTTCTGATTTTATCTCAATCTCTAGATGCTTGAAATATAGGATTTTTTTTTCAGACCCATTAGTCAAGCCTCAATCAGAACTCCAGCTATCCACATTAGGTACTGGTTTAATTTGTCAGGGTCTTAAAAAGAATAACTCTATTAGATATTCCATTTGTAAATCACACGATGGAATTTATTTGCAATTTCCAAAGGCAGCTAGATGCAACTGAGACCATACTAAAAGCCTTTGCCGGGTATCTATTACCATGAGCGTTTCTTTCATTGTATGCACATTGAGACGTGCAAGCCAATATCTGTCTTTACAGAATGCGACATTACCATGTGGCCATTTTTTAGAAGAGAAAGGGCAGTAACCAGGAGTATTTAGACAATATAAATTCTCATCTGCAAAATGTCTGCCTAGAAATTATTGATTTTGCCTTCCCCGAATAGCCTATTAAAGGGAAACGTTTTTCTAATGCTTTCCAGGGGGCCTGCAGGAAATCATTACCAGTGGGGACTGTTGTTTTATGAGTCTTTGGAATGGAAACTTTCAATATGAACATGAAATGTGAAAAGGAAGGATGTGATGTGCAGACTCCTGCCTTGGAGGCTGGCTTTTTATTCATTGCTTCCCCTCTAGTTTATTTCTGCAGGAATTAAGCCCAGAGTGTCATTCTGGGAACCAGTCTCTGAATGGTTCCTCCTCCTGCAGGAAATTTTTACAAAGTCGAATGCTGGATTTAATTCCTCCTTTTCTGGGCTTCATGCCCACCCTCCCCTTTCCACCTCTTCCCAACAGCAGGCTTTCACCAGGGTTCCCACTCTCGGGTGTGCAGGCTGAAGCATGGCACATGCTGGGTCCGGGCTGCAGCACAAAAGCTGTCCGAGTGAGACGGGGAGCTGAGGAACAGTTGGGAGAACATCACTGCAGAGACCGTCTCTGCATGGGGCCAGTGGGTGGGACAAAGGCGTGGCATGGTCCGAAATGATTCAGGCACGCACAGCAGTACCCTCACTCAGTATAAGGGATTCCCTCTGGGGCCTTTCCAACTCTTCAAATGTGAAAGCACAGAGCTAGTAATGAGGGTACTGATGACAAAGATGAGAAGGATGAAAGCAGCCATGCTCTACTGAGCACTTGCTGTGAGCACTTGATCCCTTGTTTGCTCCTTATAACAACTCAGGGAGGTAAGCGCTATTACCCCCAATCTCCAATGAGGCGCATAATTTGCCATTGGTCATACACTTACAAATGGCAGAATGGGGATTCAAATCCAAGTGCAATGGATTCCAAGCCCTCACTCTGAGCCATTGACCTCTGAGGACATACTTGACCTGCTTTGCTTTTGCTCACAATCAAGTTCTTCTAAGCATAGGCATCCTTCGGTGCCTTGAGGCCTGCTGGTAAGTTTAAGCGTTGTGTGTTAGCGAGTCCTCCCTGTAAACAGGAGACTCAGCCAGAAGGAGCACACTTCATTCAGTATGTAATGACAAAACCCCTACTCTGTGTCAGGAACTGTGCTGTGGAATATACAATGGAAATAAAGAGCAAGGGCACTAGAGCAGTGGGGAGATGGGCAATAAACCAAGGCTAATTGAATTAAGGCTATGGAGGACATGTACTGAGTGCCCATGAGGGGTTGTAACAGAGATATAATTGATATGAGGGGCACGGAGAGGTCTCTCTGAGAACTGCAGGGTGGGCAGGAGTTAGGAGTTAACCCGGAAGGTTAGGAGGAAGGGAACAGCATGCATGAAGGCCCTCAGGAGGGCAGGGGATTTAGGCATTCAAAGAACTGAAAGAAGGCCTATGAGGCCGGTGCATAATGAGAGAGCAGGGAGAATGGCAGTCACTGTGACTAGGCAGAGAGCAGGGGAGGATCACTTGGGGGTCTTATGGGATTTTTGTTATCCTCCTGGATGTAATAGGAAGCCTCAAAAAGTCCTGGCATGGGCATATGGTGATTAACATAACAATAAAAAAATTAAAAAAAAAAAAGTCCTGGCATGGGCAAGACAGTGGAACTGTGTGCATTGTTAAAAGTTCACAGGGGCTGCTCTAAGGAGTGGGACCAGAGCCAAGGGTCCTTAAGAGGCTATTGCAGTCGTATAACAGAGACCTACATGGTGGGGATTTGGACTGGAGATGGTGGAAATTAAGAGACCTACTTTACTTGGTTCCGTGGAAGGAAAGGAAGTACATAGTTTCCTGGGGCTACCCTACCGTAACAAATTAACAAAACCTGGTGGCTTAAAACAAAAGCAGCTGTTTCTTTCACAGTTCTGGAGCTCAAAGAACAAACTCAAGCTGTCAGTAAGTCTATGCTCCCTCCAAAGGTTCTAGGAAAGGATCTTTCCTCTTCTTAGCTTCTGATGGTTCCAGCAATCCTTGGCATTGCTTGGGTGTAGAGGAGTCACTCCATTCTCCTCTCCATTTTCATATGGACTTCTTCCTTTTGTGTCTCTCTCTCTGTCTCTGTGTCCAAATCTCCCTTTGTTTTTCCTTATAACACCAGTCATTGGATTTAAGGCCACCCTAATCTATTATGACTTCATCTTAACTTGGTTATGTTGGCAAAGATACTATTTCTGAAGAAGGTCACATTCATAGGTACTGGGGGTTAGGACATATCCTTTAGGGGGACACAACCCAACCCACTACAGGAAGTAAAGATGTCAAGTATCACCTCTGAGTTTCTATCAGGAGCAACGGAGTCAATGGAGATACTCAACTTACTAAATTGGGAAGAATGAAGGAGAGGCAGTTTTGGGTCCAGTTTAGGGCATGTTACATCTGGAATGCCAATGAGTGCAGATGTCAAGTCGATAATTGATTATTAAGGTATTAAGCAGGGAAGTCTGGGATAGAAATAAATATTTAAATTCAAGCGAATCAATAAGATTGTCAAGAAGAGAGTGTAACAATGGAGCATTATCAGCAAAAAAATTTTCAATAAATCATAATAGCATTGGAAAACATGCTTGTTGAGTGAAAGAAGAAATGTACAGATATCCTGTAGGTGGCCAATTATGTTTTTTGATAAAAATATGTGAATATAAACATACAGACAAAAGGAAATTGACAGAATTGAGAGTGGCTATCTGATGGCCACTTTTGTTTTCTTATGTTTGGCTGAGTTTCTCAAATTTCCTACAATTAAATCTATGGGGTTTTTCATAACATTTTTTAAAAAGACCAGCTGTATTCAGAAATTGAACACGGCTGGAATATGGGATGTAGTAAAAGAGAAGACTGAAGAAAAATGAAGCTAATTAGTAGTTACGGAGCCTGTTCTAATTTGCCAAACAAAGTCATTTTTTTTCCATCCCATATGCAACAGGGAATTGTAAAGGCCTTGACAAGTGGAAGCAGAATGACTATATCATGGAATTTAGTTAGCCATTTTTCTGACTGTAGAAGTAAAATATCCTCATTATAGATGGAAAAAATAGACCTACAGGAAATTACATATCCACTATTAACATTTTTCAGTATTTCCTCCCAATACTCTTGTCTGTACCTATTTTGCACAGATTAGATCAAATTTTAAACAGCTTCCTTTTTTAAAATTTGCCATAACATGATAAATCTTTCATAGTGAATTTGAAAATCCCTGAAAGCATAATTTCCTTTACTATCTAACAGGCTGTACCACAGAGATAACCTTATTTACTTACCTATTTCTCTGTTTGAATATGTCATTTTCATTTTTAAATAAATTCAAAGTAATTCTGCAATAAACACCTTTGTCCATAAACTTCTATCAGAACATTTATTAAGCACCAACTATGTGCAGACACTGCGCTAAATATTAAGGAAACACAGTTGAATGGCGCCTCTTCCTTTCCACCTTGTAGTAGGGCTGCTCCTGGCTCTTGGTATGCACTAATGGCATCTGCCCAGTAGAGGGAACTCTCTGCATATTTAAGTCTCAGTCTCCTTGTCGCAGAGCTGAAAGAGCAAAGTGGCCAAGCTAGCCATAGAAATGCTTTCTTAGCTAGGCATTGCAGTTCAGGCTCCTTGCCTCACTATTCAGGCGGCTGGCTCCCCTGTAACTGGCATTGTTCTGCTAACCTAGTTACTAGCTTTCTTGATTTCAGCCAGTCATCTTCAAACTTGATCTTGCATCCACAGATGCTGAGATGCTCAGAGCCATCTGCGAGTGCTCAAGGCCCTCTGCAGCACTTTCTCTATAAGACACTTAAGCTTTCTGGAACCACAAGTTAAGATTCATGTGTTTTGCTCACCATTTCATCTCCAGCATCTAGCCAGATGCCTGGCACATATTGGACATGTAATAAATATTATTGCATTCATGATTGGACCAGACAACCCTCCTGAAAGGTTTTGGTAACCAGAATGACTTGACAGGAAAAATAACCTCTCGTTAGTCCCTGAAATTGAGTCTTCCCTCAGGATTCACTCTGAAGCTCATTCTGCCCCTGACGTCGGGCAACTTTCCTCTCTGCAGCATCATTTCCTAGCTGTTATTATGGACAATTCTATGTGCTTTGAACACTAGCTAGGTTCGTGAGAACAAAGAAGTCAGTCAGCTTGGGGATTAGTCATTGAAAGCATATCATGTTCCAATAACCTGAGAAGTGTTTTTATAATGCAGAAGGTACACAGTTAATAAAATCATCTGGAATTTTTTTTAATACAAATGTCTATCCCACACCCTTCTCCACTCCCTTTACCGTATCCTAACAAACAAAGATCTCTCCAATACACACACGGAAGTGAGCCTTGTTTAGAGTATTCAGAAGTCCTGCAGATGATTCTGGTAGGCATGAGTACACACACACACACACACACACACACACACACATGCACACTGGCACACACGGTAACCTATATCCCTGGCACACTGAAAGCCATGACAGTAGACCAGTTCTACACCTTGGATGCACATCAGAATTACTGCAGAGATTTTTACAGATTATGTTGATGCCCACACCAAACCCCAGACAAATTAAATCAGAATCTTTCAGAATGAAACATGGACCTCAGGGATTTTAAGGTGCAACCCAAACTGAGATCCGCTGCTGTAGACTCTTGCAGAAAGTCAGACTCAAGAGTCAACCTAGTCCCCATCCACCATACCTTCCACCTGATATGGAACACAGTGAGATTACCACATAATTGCCACACCTGAAGTGGCCCCGAGCGAAGCTCCAGTGCCAGTTCAGGAGAGAGTGTTCTAGATTTATCACTTGCGGCATCACTTAATGTGTCTGAGACTCGGTATCTTTATCCATGAAATGGGAATATTTATATCACAGAAATGGAAAAAAAAGAAAGAGATAAGAGTTATTTGTAAATTATAAATGATTATGCAAACAGACGTGATTATTATAAGGAAATACCAGAGAAATATTTTTAAGAAATTTTTTTATGTTAAATAGTGTTCTTTTTTATTTTTGTGTTAATCACCATACATTACATAATTAGTTTTTGATGTAGTGTTCCATGATTCATTGTTTGTGTATAACACCCAGTGCTCCATTCAGTACGTGCCCTCTTTAATACCCATTTAAGTAATTTTTAAAATTAATTTAGTCCTGTAATTGACTAAAGATTTATCATGGCACCTGTCAGAAGATGCCTATTTTTTAGTGTTTCAAGCCTATTGCCGGGCTCCCAATCTCTTTCCTACTGAGCCAGTACATTCCCAACGCTGTTACAGAAGTCACTGATGTTGGATTACTGAGAAGACAGAGTATCTCTCTCCACCATTTCATTCAGCCATTTTATATCATCACAAATTCCCCTTCTTTTCCTTTCATAATATTTTCTATTAATAAGGTGCTATAGCTAACGAAGTGCTTTATTCTAATAGGCTTTTGGAGACCCAAGTTTCAATTTCAGGCATCAAGCCTGTCAGAGAAGTGTTCCTAAGGATCTGCGCTTGGCTTCACAAACCATGCCATTTGGGGACAGCAAACCACATGTAGAATTGTCACTGAGCCCACAGGCTGGCTTGTCTTAAACAAGTTAACTAGATTCGATGTTGAGACATGCAATTAACCTAGAAACTAGTGAAACCAGCACTGTAATGTTTACATATGTCATATAGGCTTTTATTTCTAAATTGTGGCTATTGATAACTTTTTTGACCCCTGCTTTCCTTTGTGGCAGATCACAGAATTATGTAAACTAAAGAAGTATAATGAAAGAACAGAAGGCAGCTAGTTATAGTCTGAAATATGAGCAATAAAAAGAAGTCTTAGTGTGAATGGAATGAGTCAAGTTGCTGATGATATAATAAAGGGGAGCTCATGCCTTACATATTCAATGTAGTCTTACAATGAAGCGAGTAACACCTCATCTCAACCCCCAAAATCCGAACTCATATTCTTTCTACAAGGAATAAAGAACCAATGAGTGGTTAAAAAATTATCTAAGTTGGAGTGGGATGAGTGGATAAGGTTGAGATATATTTGTTATCAATTACGTTTAGGATTTTGTGGTCTCCCCATAGTTTGGAGATACGGGTGTTTGTTTGTTTAATTGAAACAACATATTCAGCCAGAGCCATCTTACTTTCCAACATTATAATTAAGTTGAAAAGAGTAAATCCATTTGGAAAACAGAATATACTATATCCTTGAAAGCTAATTTAAGTCTACTATTAATAATGAGACATAATATAGGCATATAAATAAGATCTAACTCAATTTTACATAAGACACATTTTATTTAAAGCCATGGTATAGACATAGTCTGTGTCAAGGGCATCTCCCTTCACCAATTTGAATAAAACCACCAGAAGAGACATCTTATTCATCCTTATGCCCTTTACAGAGCCGAGTACAGTCACTCTCCATATAGGCTGCACAGTAGAATTTCTGGTAAGTTTTTTAAAGTAAAATAAAAACTGTGGCTGTGCCCGTATCTAACATGGCCTGTAGGGCCCACTCATAGACATTTTTTAAAGGTTCCCACCTGATGCTCAGTTTCTGAGAACAACTCTTCAGCCATTTTCTCAGCCAACTTGAAGGCAAGCAGAGTGGGGTGGAAGAGTAGTGGCTGGGGTTCAGAAATCTGGATTGTAGGGTGGACTCAAATAATAAAAGGCCAAGTAACTTTTGGAAGGCCAGAACTTTGTTATGCTCCATTTCCCTATCTCTGAATTAATAGGGTTGGTCTAAATCATATATACTAAAACCACTTCCAGCTCTCAATTCTTACTATTCTTTTCAACAAATCAGGCTTTTTACAAATTCAGATTAGTCCTTCCTTAATGAGTCTGAATGTGGAATAGACTTTAAGTAAACAAAATTCCATCTCTGGAATTAGAATACAGGTATTTGGATGCCTAAACAACTGGTTTTTTTTCTTGAAAAGTCATTTAGCTTTTCCATTTTCTCATGTACAAATTGAGATCAGATGACCTTGAATCTTTTTTTTCTAGTGCCAAGAACTTATGATTTGATGAATAAGCAAGACAAATCTAACCACAGCTTTCTTGTTAACCAACATTTTTATGTCTAGCAGCTAACATTCTATGTTAGATTAAATACACAAATGGAAGAAGCCATGCTAACTTCAAGAATTTGAGGGGTTTTGTCCACTAAACAACAAACTCAGCAAATGTGAAAGAATGTCAAGAAGTCAATTACTCAGGCTCTCTTTTGCATGAGGAGACAAGAACTTGGCTGGTCATTCTCTGTCCTTGTTGACACAGATCCTACGGAGTAGACTTTAGACACAGTGTACTGGTCCCAAATCTGCTTAATGCTGAAGTTTTTATTAACTGACAAATATGTCTTTAGTGAGGTCCAGGAAGAAATCTCATCTAAATTAAGACAGAACTAGACCACAAATTTGGTGTTAAAAAAAATAGGAAGTGAAGCATCAAATATGACACTCAGATTGCGGAAATGTTGGGGACATTGAGAAATAAAGATGCATTTGGCTTCAGATGTTTGAGTGTTACTGGCCAGCAGATCATCCTGGAGGAATCTTAAGCAGTTGAATGTCAAAATTAAGTACTGAGGGCCCAGCCATGTATCTATAAAGATGTAAGAGCTCTTTTACAACTTAGTATCTTTAACCCATAGCTTTAAGCAATGAAAGTAGGTTTTGAACTAGTAAAGTGGGTTCCAGAATGTAAGTTAAGCTATGTGTTCTCTATAAATCCAGGTATAGCTAGAGAGATGTATATATTTTTCCTACTTCAATGTACTCATTCTCATGCCTCAAATGCCTACCCCCTGGATCACCTAGAGAAGGAAAAGTCAAGATGCACAAATCTTGCAATACTCAGGGTTCATTAAAATCAAATGATTGTTACTGTGCTCTGGGAATTCTCAGATGACGTCCTGGCTTAGTGACCTTTAGGCAAACGGCATAATCCTACAACAAGACAAGCAGCAGATAAAAGACTGCACCACCAGATTTTCAGAACAAAACTGAAGATACAAAGCAATGTGGGCTGGTGGCCAAATTACACTTGAGCTTATCACCCCATTGGGCATAGGGTATTTCTACCTGTCTACCTCAGCTCAGAGACTGTAGAAGTGAAGACTATATGGCCTCATCAAAAGAGCAAAGGAGGGTGCCTGGGTGGCTCAGTTGGTTAGGCGACTGCCTTCGGCTCAGGTCATGGTCCTGGAGTCCCGGGATCAAGTCCCACATCGGGCTCCCTGCTCGGCGGGGAGTCTGCTTCTCCCTCTGACCCTCTTCCCTCTCGTGCTCTCTGTCTCTCATTCTCTCTCTCTCAAATAAATAAATAAAATCTTAAAAAAAAAAAGAGCAAAGGACATTCTTCAATAAATGAATGAGCGAAGGCAGCATTTAGTAACCAGGTAAAATCCCCACACACTTCCCAGCCCACCCTCATACCCACCCCTCCCCAATCACACACATTCCCAATTTGATCACATCATTTGATCCAGATAGAAAGACTTAGAAGGTGGCTGAGGCCCCAGACAAACATGGATGATCCAGGAAAAACCCACCCCTATCTACTATCTGTCATAGGAACTCTATAATACTACCCGTATTGATCTGACCTAAGGAATCTGCATGAGAAAAAGTGTATTTTGGAAAGAACATGTGCTGGCTTTACTAGCTGTGACACACTTCTTGGAACCTCGGTTTTTAATCTATACAGTGAAAACAATATTGACCTTATAGTGTCGTTTGGAGGATTAAAGTTAATGTACATATTTACATAATACAACTGACCCTTGTATATGATTGCTCCCAGGTACAGAGTACTCCATTTGCCATTATTCCAGTGTCTGTCTCCACTGTGGTTTCCTCAGAACACAGGCTTAATCTTAATTTGTTTCTGATTTTCCAAGGAAGACCACAGTGTCTGGCACATTGTAAATGAAAATGGGATAACAGTTGAACTGTAGGAGGGCTCTATTCTTAGTCGCTGTTACATTCTGAGGCAAGCCTTCATTTATCATCAAAAAATGTCTGACAATATTCAGATTTATTCTGGACACATTTCTAGCTCTATGCCCTGAGGCCATTGGGGAAAACTCACTGCTCCTGGCCCAATATTTGAATCATTATAGGACCCTGATGTATGATAACTGACTAGTTGAATGAATGAGTGAATCAATGAATGAATGAATGAGTGAATGAATGAATAAACAACTCTGTGGGGCAGTTTATAAAGATGAAATTGACAAAAATCATTTAAGAAAGAATTTGAGCAATAATGTGGCTCAAATTACCAATAACCATGGATTGAAGAGATGATGTTCTTTATTTGAGTGACCTAATTAATACCAGGCAAAGAAAGAGTCTAGGGCACTGGAAGAATGAAGGAAATTTTTAATTATGAGAAGTACACATTATCCCAGAATATGGTGAACAATTACCAAAAGGGGAGCCAGAGGAGCAGTAAACTAAGGTAATAATTCTCTTATGAGGTAATAATTCTCTTATAAGCTGGGTGGAAAATAATGGGATAAATAACAAATTACACACAGTGTTTCTGGACCTTTCATTAGATTCCAGGGAGAAAGATACCAGTATTTCTGGGAATGACTTTTCAAAGTTATGAATTCTAATGAGGTATTTAGCATGACCCCAAAAGATGCTCCTACATTTTTAGGAGTCTTTATTCATCTACTTAAGAAACTACTTCATTTTAACTCAAATGTAGACTTTCCTCTTGGTAGGGATTTTTAGAGTAAGCTAATTTCTACCTACCTCAGACCATTTTGTTGCAATTATGCCCATACTCAATGAAATCTTTCAAAAACTTTTCAATCCCCAGGCTCTACCATTTTATTCCATCAATGAGATCACCACAAATCAGAGACTAACAAAAAGTAAGACATAGGAATGGCTTCCAACCCTTGTTCACTAACACTTACAATACTATTTAATCATCCCCCAGCTCCCTCTCCCAAGGTAGAGTTCAGTACTTTCACAAATATGGCTCACAAAAGCATTGTCGCTGACAACAAATCTGGGTGCTTCCAAATCACTTTGGAAATATAAGATGTAGTATCAATGCTTAATTTTTAAAAATGACATGTGACACAGTTACTATTTTTACTACCTTTCTAACAAGAACCCACACACATTTTTTTTTAAATAACTGAGTTAGAAGCCAAGAAGCAATCCAAGCCAAGATATTGAATGCTAAACTTTCATTTCTGAAGCAATACATATTTGGACCCATCACAATGGTCCTTGCCACTCAAGGATAGAGCAGATTCCTTTAAAAACAACAACAACAATACTGGTTTGGAAGGCCTCTCCTCTTAAGGAAACCTCCTCTAAAAAAAGAGGTTCTGGCTCCTAGCAACTGTCTCCAGCAAGCACCATCAACAGTCACCAAAGGGCTCTTCTTCCCTTTTCTCCTCCTCCATGCAAGTCCACTTACTTACAATGCATGACTGTAACTGAAGCTCAGCAGCAAGGAAAAATCAAAAAGACAATTGATGAAATTGGGGAGTGCCTGTAGTGCCCAGCATGTGGTATATACAGTACCTCAAGGTAAGGATTTTCCTTTGGGATCCAAAAGGTCAACATCAACTCTTTTCCACATATTGATTAAAAGAGATCAATGGGAAAAGAAAAAATTTTTTTCTTCACTCACTTTCCTGTTTACCATCCGATCACCAAACATTCGTTGGCCAATTACTATGTATATAAAATTCTGAAATGCATAATCATTCCTGTCATTGTTCCCAATTAAAATGTACTTGAGAAAGGTGATGTGGCTGAACGACATCTTGATAAATATGGGAGACAAACAGAAGTATGAAGAGAAGCCAGCAGTTCCATTGCTTGTCAGTTACCACTAGTGCAAAGCAGACGTCTGAAACAGCCATAATTCTTGGCTCTTGCCAACTTGGTTTTGACTTTGCTTGACCTATACACTTGGCTTTAGGAAGGAGTTCTCAAGTGAATGACCAAAAGATTAAGAAGTCAAAATCTAAATTTAAGCAAACTTTTAATGAAGTTGCCAATCAAAAGGAAAGAAAAAGACAAGAGTCAAAACCCCGTTTCCTCTGAGTCTAGGAAATTTTAACTCTGACGCTCTCTTTGATTTCGCTTAATTCAGCATGTCTATTTATAAAGCACTTACTGTTACTTACTATTGTTCTGTGTACTAGCAAGGGGTGGAGGAGGGAGTAAGGAGGATAAAGCAGAATTAAGGACAGGTCTTTGACCTTAATGAGCAGAAAGTTCCACTGCAGGGACAAGATTTATTCACATGTGAGGTATAAAACAATTAAAACAAGAGGAGCCAGAATAATCACTAAATTTTGTGATACCAACCGTGGTGCTGAAGGAACTTAAGAAGAGGAGAGAAAAGGCAGCAGTCTTCATGAGAAGGTAGAAACTGAGCTGTGGTCCAGTAGACAGAATTTGGATAGAAGCTGAGTCATGGATGAAGCATTCAGGAAGAACAGAATACCATAATATGAAAATTCTAAGCACTGTGCTCTCTGGCCCAACTAATGCATTAAAATGAATTGGAACCCGGGTGTGGTGGAGAATACCTTGCTTTGGCATCAGATAAGTGTGCTTCAAATCCCAGCCCTGCCACTACAAACTCTCCAAACTTGGCTAAGTCACAAAACATCTCTGAAGCTCTACTTTCTTATGAGGAATGATATTATCTACTTTGTAGATCTCTTAAGATAATACAACAAGGTGTGTACAGAGCTAGCTCATAGAAGAAATTCAAATACATTTGTTTACCTTCACCTTAGAAGCACATTAACAGTCATATCATATCAACATTCAACAGCAGACTGCTATTTATCCAAAAAATCTATTCTTTCCTCCTACAGTAATAAAGTTATAGCTGGGCCTGTGGTTGCCAATCCAAAGACTGCACTTGCCAGCAGCTTGATCTGTGTGACTTTGTTTCCACCAGTGGCACACAAGCAGGAGTGATGTGTGTCTCTTCCAAAAAAAAAAAAAGAGCCTCTCACTTTGTCTTCTTCCTGTGAGTTAGAACATGGATTTGCCTAAAACCCAACTCTGACCACAGAGATGAGGACATTGCCTCAGAGTGTAGCAAAGAAACAAGTTGCAAAATACCTGGTTTTGAAAATGACTACATGGATCAGAGCAGGCTACCTACCCTCCAGGATGAGTACAGAAAAGAATTTTCGGTCACTCTCATAGTGGGTCTCTTGTTACATCAGCTTAGCCTTTCCACCTAACTTATGCAAGATTTCATTTATTCTTTGAAACCATAGTCTCTTTCATGTGGACCAGATAATATTCTCATTTGGCAGATGAGCAAATTAAAACCAAGGGAAGTCCAAGGTCACCTGACCTGTCAATGCTATGCCACTGATTCCCAGAGGCTTAGTCTTTGGATGTAACAACTTTGTCACTTCTCATTCCCGAGGTTGTGAACAGAAGAATCATTCTGATTTAGGTGTTGATGAAATTTGACAGGGTTGGATATTACATTTCAAATATAGAATCATGAGACTCGATTTTAAATTAAGCTGCACACTGCAAGTAGTTTTCATAATTACTGCTATTATACATTTGTTACCACTATAAAATTTCAAGGAGCACTGGAAGATGTAATTGCAACACAGAGTTCTGGAATCCAGGGCAGAAATGTTTGGCATTGGGGCTAATTTACACCCATAATGTAATTAAACAGGAGGCAATTTGCATTCAGATTTGCACATTATAGTATTTTTTTTCTGATTATAAAAATTTTTTAAAAAGCAGCTCTGGCAAGCACAGAAGGTTTTTGAGTGTTCTGACAATTGATATTTTAGACAAATGGCATTGGGAAAAAGGACTTTCTAATCCTTTTCTGGAGGCTTAGCAGTGTGCCAAGAAAATAATAAGCTGTCTGTCGGATATTTTAATATGAAGCATGCTGTGATAAATAACTGTTTTCACCCCACATTATTTTTGCTCAAATGTATTTATAAGCTTTCTCTGATTCTCACCTATTCATAGGATCTGCCTGTAAATAAAGATTTGAAAGGCATAAACCTAAATACTCAAAATGGATAAAAATCCAACTGCTTCATTAGCAAGGAAATTAGGATTTAGGGTTATTGAAAAATATTTCATTGATTATATGTTACACCTGTATTGCGGTGAAAAGAACAATGAATTTGTATGATGCTCTTTTCACTACACCACCTAAAAGACCTCAGTCAGGGATTCTGTTCTCTGTGTCTTGGTTTCCTGTTTAAACAACAACAACAACAATAACAATAATATCTCACTTGGCTGATGTGAATATTAAGTAAGATGTTTACGGAAATATGACTAGCATACAATTGGAGCTTAATGAATGCTTCCCAAGTTGTTAAAGCCTAAATGTTGAGAAAAAGCTAATCTAAAGTAGCTAGCATTTATTGAGCACTGCTCTAAGACAACTCTGTGAGAGCATACTAGTATTATCCCCACCATAGTAAAGATAAATTAATGGAAGGTATTGGTGGCTATGTCTAAATCCACACAGCTAGGAATTGGTGAAGGTAGGATTTTAACTCAGAGATCTAGATTCTCTAGGTATTGTAGGTAGGTACCAGGCTATACTAATTCATCCCATAAAAAGACTTCCTTTCCTGTATCTAAATTGATAGAACTTCTGATTTGTGCTTTGCTGGATACATCATTGGTGGCCCTGAGATAAAAGATTTGATTTGTGGGGCGCCTGGCTGGCTCAGTTGGAAGAGCATGCAACTCTTCATCTCAGGGTCGTGAATTTGAGCTCCATTTTGGGTGTAGAGATTACTTAAATAAATGAAAACATTAAGTAAAAAAATTGGATTTGTAAAGATGTGATAAGGGCGCCTGGGTGGCTCATTCATTAAGCGTCTGCCTTCGGCTCAGGTCGTGATCCCAGGGTCCTGGGATCCAGCCCCGCATCAGGCTCCCTGCTCGGCAGGAAGCCTGCTTCTTCCTCTCCCACCCCGCCCCCGCTTGTGTTCCTGCTCCTACTATCTTTCTCTCTGTCAAATAAATAAATAAAATCTTTAAAAAAAGAAGATGTGATATATATACGTACATACACATATATATGTGGATGTGTTATCAATGCATATACACACATAATGCAATATTACTCAGCCATAAAAAAAGGATGAAATCTTGCCATTTGCAACAACATGGATGGTGCTAGAGAATATAATGCTAAGCAAAATAAGTCAGTGAGAGAAAGAAATACCATTTGATTTCACTCATGTATGGAATTTAAGAAACAAAACAAAAGAGCAAAGAAAAAAAGACAGAGGGACAAACCAAGAAACAGACTCTTAACTAGAGAGAACAAACCGTTGGTTACCAGAGAGAAAGGGGGAAGGGTGAACTAGGTGATGGGGATTAAGGAGGGCACTTGTGATAATCACTGGGTGTTGTAAGGAAGTATTGAATCACTCTGTTGTACACCAGAAACTAATATAACACTCTATGTTAACTATACTGGAATTAAGATAAAAACTTAATTAAAAAAAGATTTGATTTATATTAAAGGCTAAATGCATATTTGCAAAATTACACATCAACATATAGCTTCTAAAACTGGTAATAAGAAATGGAAATCAAAAAGAGAACAAAGTGAGAATAATCAGCTCTGTATGATTTATTATGTGTATTACCCCAATCAGGCAACTTTCTCTTTCTGTCATGTCTGTAGGCGAGAAAGTTTTGTGGGAGAGTGGGAGGCATGTCTTGTTAAACACATTCACATACTCAGTCATTTGGGAAAATATTTTTTTTCTGTTATCTTGACATTGAACTATTTGCCTGAAATCAAGCACCCAACAACATTCTGATCATCTTAGTTCTTTTTTAGTGCCAAGCCTGGTGAGCTAATGCACATCAATTGACGTCCCTTTTACCCAAGGCAAAATCTTGTCTTTCTGACAAATCTTTAAACTCTTGATAGAAAGGTTATGTGATCTACTGGTCTTTAATCTTTCCTAGCACATGGGGAGCACTTACCCCATGTCCACTGGTCTACCAGGCATTACGGAGGTGATGTTAGTCATCATTATAATAATAGTAGTAATAATACAATTTATTGAGCACAGTCAAATAAATGATCATTTATTAAGAACTCTACATATATTATTTCACTTAATCTTCAAAACCACACTGTGAAATAGCTAACAGTATTATCACTGCTTTACAAATGAAGAAACCTGACATGGCTATTGGTCTAATAGGTCTAATATCTGTCTTACAGGTCAAATAAAGTAGGGCCTTCCCTACTAGATAAGGAAGCTCAACCCCCTGGAAGATCCTTCACTTAGTTACCTCACAGACACCCCAGATACAGTGTGTACTGTACCGTCCAACTTCTCCTAAGCCCTAAACCTGGTTTTCCTCCCATACTTAATATCATGGGGACTGTGTTAGACTGAATAATTGCCCCTCGCCAAATATGTCCACAGCCTGGTCCCTGCACCTGTGATTACATTATCTTACATGGCAAAAGAGACTTTGCCGATGTGGTTAACTTAAGGATCCTGCTATGGACTGAACTGCGCGCTCCTAAAATTCATATGTCGAAGCTCTAACCCCAAGTACCTCAGAATATGACTGTATTTCAAGATAGGGCCTTTAAGTCGGTAAATAAGTTAAAATAAATGGGGTTCTTGGAGGGGCCCTAATCCAATCTGACTGGTGTCCTTGTAAGAAGAGAAGATTAGGACACAGAAAAAGAGACACCAGACACGGGACACGCGCACACACAGAGAGGAAGCCATGTGAGGATACAAGGAGAAGGCAGCCATCTGCAAGCCGAAGAGAGAGGCCTCAGAAGAAACCCAAACTGCCAACACTTCGTCTCTGACTTCCGGCCTCCAGAACTGTGAGAAAATAAGTTTCTGTTATTTAAGCCAGCCAGTCTGTGATTTTTGTTATGGCAGCCCTAACAAACTAAAACAGACCCTAAAACAGGGGGGATATAATCACAAAGGGTCTTATAAGAAGAAGGCAGAAGGGTCAGAGTGTGAGAAGAAGGAAATGTGAGATGGAGTGGGGGTCAGAGAGGAGAAAAGACACATCATTGCTGGCTTTAAAAATAGAGGAAGGAGCCATGTGCCGGGGAACACAGGCAGCCTCTAGAAGCTGGGAAAGACAAGGAAATAGACTCTACTAGAGCTACCAGAAGGAACACAGCTGGGTCAGCCCCTTGATTTTAGCCCCCTGAGAATGATTTTAGAGTTTGGACCTCCAGAACTGTAAGATAATAAACCTCTGTTACAGCAGCCATGGAGAACAAATACAGGGGAGGACATCACCATTCACCTGTTCCTCCAGATCCGGTCCTTTCTCTTGCAGGCCCTGCCTCTCCTTACCCACCTTTCTGAATTCACATCTTCCAGCAGTCTCCTCTGGACTATTGCCATAGCCTCCAAAAGATTTTCCCTGCCTCCAGTCCCTTTCATCCTCTGAACTAGTCTGCTTCCTTCTGCCAATATGATTTTTCTTTAAAAAAATTTGATTTATTTATTTATTTGAGAGAGAGCGCACGCACATACACATGAGTGGGGGCTGGGGGGAGGCAGGGGGAAGGGGCAGAGGGAGAGGGAAAAGCAGACTCCCCACCAAGCCAGGAGCCTGACGTGGGGCTCCATCCCAGGACCCGCAGGATCATGACCTGAGCCCAAGGCAGACCCTTAACCACTGAGCCACCCAGGTGCCCCTCAATGTGGTTTTTCTAAAATTTTTCTTAAATGTCTTTTAACTGGCCTATGATCAGCTATAAGATAAATGCAAAGGTCCTGTCATGACATAGGAAGCCTTCCATGGTCTCTTCTGTGTATCCACGTCCAGCCTGGGCCACGTGTCTTCTACCTCATCAACCTTGGCTGTCGGCTGTCTTTCTATCCCAGGCTACATGTGCCCCTCTCTCCAGCCTAGACTGTGTGTTCTTTTCTCTCCAGCCCATGCTACAAGATCCCATCTCCCTATCCTTGGCAAAAGACACTCCTCTTGAGCCTGGAGCTACTTGTTTCCCCCTATTCTAGTCACTGGCATCTCTTTGAGCACCCTGTGCTTGCCCTCATGTTGATGCCTTTGGTTGCTTTTCTCCTCTCTTCACCTGGTCACCTCTTACTTATACTTCAAAACTTACCTCAGGTGTCACCTCCTCCAGAAAGCTCTCCCTGAAGCTCTTCCCACCCTTATCACCAATTGGTTTAGTTTCTCATCCTCCATGCTCCCATGATACACTCTATTTATCTCTAACATAGTAGAGATAGTGGCTCCATACTTCCCCCACAGTAAATACATCTTTGCTTGCCTGAATCCTCCATTAGACTTCATTCTTCCAAGCTGAAATTGTGCCTTTCATATAATTCCCCAGTGTCCAGTACAATGCCTATATTGAAGAGACTAGTGTTTGTTGACAGAAAGTTTTAGGAAAAGAGGTGAACTTCATTTACTCATTCATGCAACAGATATTCATTGGGCACTCACTATCTGTAAAACAATGTGAGACACACAAATATGTGTAAGACTTGATATTTGCCACTTAGAATTTTTAAATTTAGTCAGTGTTGAGTTGTTATTGAAATGTCCAGCAGGTGGTAGCACCTAACTAGACCATAAACCCTGAGCCTCAGCCTGAAAGGAAGAATTCATACCTGAAAAAAATGGAAAGGATTTGGAAAATTGGAGTCTTGCTAAAACCAGATCATGGGAGCACAAAGGAGACTGGCAAGCCAGAAGCAGAAAGCTCTCATTAATGTGATGTGGGATCTTCAATAAACACCTAATGGCTTCATCATGATGCAAATATGCCTTACGTTCAAGAAGGTACTCCAGTGTCACTCTTAGGAGTTTCCAAGGAGGCATCAAATTTCCAGAGCACATTGAATCTGACCGAAGGAAAGGACCATGTAGGCTAACAGGGGCCAAGAGAAAACAGCAAATTGTATTAAATGACTCACAGTAGCTAAGGAAGAATTTTCATCATTAGGCATTCACTTCCTAATAATTTTATGTAATCCAAATCCAGAAGCAGACTGTTAATGACTAATACAGGATACATGCTATTTCTTTTCAAGGTCAACTTTTGTTCAAGAAAAATGAGAAACAATTCTCTTCCTTGACCCTATCTGATAAAGCAGAAGCCAAGCAGATTTATACAAATGAAAATAGGGTGAGTCAGAGGACTTTATCCCATAAATAACGAAAATGGATTAAGGCTGACTTGTCTCTAGGTAACCTATATAAATACAGTCACATAACCCTGATTTTTGTATATAAAATAGATGATCAAGAGAGTCACTTAAAATTATTCATGGCTATCTCTTCTCGTTTTAATAGATTTTAAAAGCTGCTTCCTCGCCAGCCATCCTGTTGTAAACCTTCCCTGATGAAGACTGTGGGCCAAGCGATTCCTTCTGCCAAGATTCAAGTACTCATTATTGGATCTCTTCAAGTAAATTTAGGTTAAAGAGTTTCATATTTACAAAAAATTGTGAATACAGAATGATTATTTTTTCTTTTTAATTTGAATGTATATAAATATATATTAGTGAGTGATAATGAAGATAAATTAATGTATAGTATGAATTAAAATCTCCTAGAAACTAATCCAAAAGTGCATGTAGAGATGAATAAATACCAGATAAATTAATAGATCAAATGACTAGGGATATTATCCACGGATCATGGACTAGAATGAATTAGATGTCCTTCAAATTACGTAGAAAATTAAGAGGAAAAAAAATAACAAAGACAAGTAACTCAAAAACTTTCATTTTTAATATCTTTAATACAGTCACAAAGAAATAATGTTCATCTGAGAAAATATGAAAATGTTTTTTTGTATAAATAGGAAAAAAGTCCACAAAAGAATGTATAGTGTGTGTCCTAGATTTTTATAATAAGATCTGACAGTTACATAATAGCTTTTAAATGATATCTTTAAGATGGACTGTGTGGCCTTCAAGGCTGTATGACTTCGTGGTGAGGGTCATCTTCCCTCCAGAGTCTGATATTCTTGGATTCATAGCTGAACTCCACGATTGCCTAGCTGTGTGTGATACTTAGCCTCTGTGCCTGCAGCTCAATTGCTTTTTCTACAAAACAGAGATAATAATAGCATCACCTGGGGCACCTGGGTAGCTCAGTTGGTTGAGTGTCCCACTCTTGGTTACGGCTCAGGGTATGATCTCAGGGTCCTGGGATCGAGCCTCTTTGGGGCTCTGTGCTCAGCAGGGAGTCTGCTTGGGATTCTCTCCCTCTCCTGTCCCTCCCCCCACTCTCCCTCTCAAATGAATACATAAATCTTTAAAAAATAATAAATAATAGTATCACCTCAGAGGGTTGTTGTGATAGTTAAATGAGATAATCCAGTGGAGTCTTGGCACTGTGCTCAGCACCTAGTAAGCCCTTAAAAATACCAGTTTTGTTATTGAGACTACTACTGTCTGCCTACTTTTAATTTTTTTTCATGCTGATGGAGCCTGGATTGGACGTACTAAGAACTTTCTTTCTTTTTTTTTTTTTTTTGTTAATGTTAGCACTTCTACCAAAAACTCTGATTTCTGGTCCTGGCTCTACCACTTACCAGATGTGTGGCTTTGGACAAATCTCTTAATGGATTTCACCAACTATAAGATGGGAAAAGTAATTCGTGTTCTACCCTATCTAACCCCCTCAGCCCCCACCCCACGCTCATTCCAGATGAGATAACAAAGTTTTTTGTTTTGCTTCTTTTATGTAAAGTGTTATTCACATATAAAATCTGATGGTGGTTGATGATGATGGCTTTGGGATTCAGGGCACCATTAAGTGTAAAAGAATACAGTATTCAGGTCTGACTAGGCCAGATTATGGGGCATCACTTCTGACTGTCAAATCGCCGCCCTCAGCTTCACGATGGCACTCCTCTCAATCAACAAGGAGAGAGAAAGGCAGAAAGAAAGAGAGACGGAAATTAATACTCAGACCCAATTAGATATTCCTGATCCATTATCATTACTATTATATTACTGTTATTATTATGTTATCATTCTTGATCTACAAGGCCCGTAAAAGTGTTGTTTTTTTTTTTAAGAGGAAATTAAAAATCAAATATGTGACTAGAAGCCAAGTTGCCTGGCATACAATATCGCATTCCTTCCTCTAAGATAGCAAATTACATTTTCAGACATATTTATTTTACAAAGCAGGGTCTGGAATTATATAAACACAAAGATACCATTGATATTTAAATCACAGGGAAAAAAGTTAGCAGAAAATACTCAAATTGTTCCTTGGCACTTTGTAGATTTCTTCACCTAAGTATTTGTTAACTTCAACCCAAAAAGTTGAGTTAAAGTATTCTAAAATACATGATGCTTTTGGCAATTGCAGTGAAAAGTGATAAATATGATAGTGTGCCCATTTTCTGAGGATTATGAAAGAACACTGCTTTTGAGACTCACTGAGACTGTGAAGGAAGAACCAGTCCTGGGCCGATGAGATTTCATTCTTAGGTGAAGCATCTTTCTGACTTTGTTTTACATCCCTGGGTTCAGCTCTGCTCAGAAATTTGGTCCAAAGATAAGAGATCATTGATCTGCTCTAGTTTTACAAAGTTCATTTTAATTAAGAGTTTCTAATAAAAGAATTATGTCTCTTGCTAAGGCCTTGGTAAGCTTGGGATAAAATATGCCATAAATATTACATGGCCGCACTGGTGCAAAGTTATGTGCAATGCAGGGTTTGAAAAATTCAAGTGCATGGCATCCGCTTTACAGGTAAAGCCAACATGTCGAATTAAAAAAAAAAAAACTGGAAAATTAATATAGTAGTTTCATTTTGTATCTATTGAATTTTATTTTTAGAATCACTTTTAGCAAGGGTACCTTAAATCTTTTTAAAAATTCTAAATCCTCCTCCTCCTCTGGCTTCCACAGTACTGATTCTCGGTGGTGGGGTGAAGGGATTACACAGCAAAAAAACTCAGCAAGCTACCTTAAAGCTGAAGCTAAATCTTTCTCCCATAAAATATGCAATTTCTAGATATAGAATTTTGAAAACTGATTAAGCTTATATTTGGAACAATATAAAGATGTAAAATGTTTTTAATTTAATACTTTGACTCTCCATAAAAAACAGCCACTGACAGAAATAGGAGGAAATATTCAATGAATAACAATATTTGGCAAGGGAAGCAAACACCATTTCCGGGTCTAATGTTAGAAAAAGGACACTGTGGTTCAATGGACTTGTTTTAATTAAAGACAATAGGGGCATGTATATCACAATTTTCCTGACAAGAAACAGCCTTTTTCTCCCGAGGATATTTTTATTTTGCTTTTGACATCTGAAATAAAAAAGATCAAAAGTCAAAGCTGCTTCTAAAGTTTGACATCCCAAAGCTTAAGTAGAAAGGATTATTACAGCTCTCATTTTCCTTATGTTCTCAACTCCATGGTACTCAGTCCCTACATTTCTACACCAACAATGCCTTAAATAATTAGAAAAGGACAATTTTTAAACAATTATTCATCATGAGTTCTAGAATCAGATCCCAGGCGAAATGATCAAGTTCAAGACATCACAGGAGGTTGGAGGAAAGTTCAGATTATTTTATTAATCTATGATAGATTCAGCCTACCAATCTGACAGTGGTATCTTCCATCCAGATTATCTTGCTTGCTTCTCCATTCCCACATCCCATCCTCCTTGCATTTTTGTGTATCAAAAAGTATTCTTTTAAATGTAAAAGAAATATGGGAAGAAGGAAGAAAATATTCAACTCTTCATTTTCTTAAACTTATTTTTTGACTCAATGAATAAACCATTCATGCAAAGGATATTTCTCCCATTATCATTAGATAAGACCTCAGGATAGCTATCTCTTAACTATGAAGTTAATCTTTGCACTTTACCTACTGAAGGAACACATAGCATGCTCTGTATTTCCCTATGAAGTGATTCAAAACACACTGTAGCTTATGGTACAACAATCTAGAGACAATTTAATTAAAAATGTCTTACATCTAAATCATATCTGTAACTTCCCTATTTAGGATAAATTATAAAAGTATCATAGTCAAACTCAACAGTGTTGTAAATTCAGATAAATCCTCATGGTTTTTTTCCTCTTTTGTTAATATTTTCAGAAGATTCCGTAGCCTTAGTGTCATTAGGGCAAAAAATGCAAAACTTTACATTTCTTCCTATGGAAAATATGAGGGTGGTAAATGTTCTTTAAAAATATGAGACAAAGAAGGAAAAATGAATGTTACAGCTTTCTTAAAAAAGTTTCTATACTAAATTCACTGATGAGCATAACCTTCAAGTCACCTTCAGAAAGAGTGATTAAAATAAAAAGTCTAATATAAAATAAAACATCTCAGTCAATGTGAAATTGGACCAATCATTTTTTAAGCCATGGGAATTTTTTTCTCTGAATGAGGTGTCTGATATAATTCTCTGGGTTATCCTATTGTGACCAGACTGAACAATACTTCATGTGACACCGAAGTTACAATTATAAGCTATAGTCACTAACTGGATTTAGCCTGAGTAACTGGCTGGTATTTTGTTTGTACGCAATGCTTTCCTCCTTCTGTAACCAGTTGGAAGCTTAACAATTTCTGAGCTAGTTTAGATACAAGGCAAAACAGGCTAATTGTGAAGTTAGACATGTGTTTCCTTGTAAATGTCTCTCTGCAGAGTCATCTCATTTTTAAAACCCTAAAGAAAAGTAACACCAGCAGCCTGCCTATTAACCATTTGCTCTCACTGCAGAAAGTCCTTCCAGTGCAAATGCAACATAAAACTCCCAAGGGTTTTTAAAATTTTTTAATAAAAGCGGAGAGTAATAAGTAACTAAGGCATAATTATTGCATAATTAGCACTTGGCCTTATCTGATATCACCTTTCCAACCTGGAGATTGGCAGTACTTTACAGAAGGGCAGAAAATTTTCTTTCTCTTTTCCTTTACGTATCCATCAGAAACCAGAAAATACCCCCTTTTTTCCAATATTCACAAGTCGATCCCCTCACTCTGTCATCTATCTTTCCCAACAGCTTGAGACATGGGCTCTCCTTGCCTGAAAGATAACCTGTCACTCAGCAAACTAGAACATCCTCCCCCCCGCCCCCCCCCCGCAGCCTGCAATGCTGCAATTTCACATTAATGAGCTAAAAGTAATTCCCTAAATTAACCCCTATTTTAAAATACAAATGGACCAAGGGATCTCATGAAAATAAAAAATAAAAATAAACCTCTAGAAACTTACTGATTGACATGACCACGTCATTTAAAAAAAAATAATAATAAGACCTAAAGAAAGCATGCTGTGAAAGGAAAATATTTAAGTCTGGGGTGTCTCCTTTTCACAAGCAGTGGTTCCTCTCAGCCGTGCCAAGCTTTTCACATGCAGTCACTTGTGCCCATGGCCCCAGCAAACTCAGTCATTAGTCTTACACTGCTCTTCACTTTGCCTTGCAGGATTCTGAACTTTTTTACCCTGAATTACCCCCAAAGCACTATGTAAAACAAAGGGGCATGTTACCAGTTAACAGTGCACCAGACATCAGGAAGTCTAGGTAGATTCCTTGTTGAAATAAACATGTTAAAAGATATGATTAAGTCTATTCCAAATCAGTCATTAATATCTAACCGAGGAAATATATTTTAAATGGAGGGAAAAAATATCTGGTTTAATTCAAGGTTGTGGTGAATCTGTTTGGCAACTTTTAAATTAATTTTAAATTAATTCAGGTGCTTTTCAATCACTGCAGTTACATACAGGGAGTACCGAACAGAATGATGACAAAGCAATTGTTTGTGTTCAAACTTCTCACAAACTATATTCCTCCGGACTTTTCACCTCAGCAGATTTCAAATTCCCCTTTCCAAAGAATATTTGACCTTCAAATTTCAGTCCCTGTATCTCTTCATTTCTTGCATCTATCATATGTTAGAAAATTCAAACTGGGCTGCAAGAATATTATTTCTGTTACCTGACTTTAATGAATTTTAGTTGTTTCCAAAATCTGCAATCGGTTCATTGTGCCAACTCTGCATTGCAGAGAAATCTTAGTGTTCGATTCCAGCTTGGCTCCTGCAAACAGAGTCACTACAAACAGGCTTTAATTGTATTTACTCGGGGAGAAGGGGGGAAAGGAAACCCCCGCCAATCTGACAGGCCCCGCTGGGTGACAAGCCCCCAGGGCAGCGGAGTCCCCGGCTCGGCGGCCTGGGCGCTGTCCTTGGTGCTGCCGGCGCCATAGCGAGCACAAGCGCCTTACCTTCTGCCCCTGCGGAAGCTGCGGTCGTCCCCCAAACGTTAAGCAGAAAGTAGCGCCACATCCCACTTTTAATACAAATAACTACCCAGGCCCATTCTCTTTGTCCCCTTCCCGAAGCCTTCAGGCCCGACTGTTCTTCAAAGTCTTTTTGTTTTTTTTCTTCTAGGCCCAACTCTGGGCTTGCGCTCATCCCGGGCTGCTTTAAAAGGAGGAATGGGGGAAGGGGAGGGAGGCGAGGGGAAATGAGGATGGGGGAGGGGAGGAAAGTAGGGGGAGGGGAGGCAGGAGTAGGGGAGAAGGAAAGGACGGGAAGAAAAAGGCCCAGGAGGAAGGGGCTGAGGAGTGAGTGGGACCAAAGAAGGCTAAACGTGAGAGAGCGAAGAGATGCCCAAAAGAAGGGAAAGAGATTCAGCACAGAAGATGGGTAAAGAAAAAAGTAATGGAGAAAAGGCAAAAGAAAAGAAAAGCCGTGGGTATAAGAAAAGAACAAGGTGGCCAGCGGGTCGGGAGAAAAGCCGCCCGAATGGCAGAAGAGTGACTAGACAAAGAAAGGGCGTTGCGTGAATACTCGCACCGAGGGTTTAAAACGCAATCTGAAGGCGAAGAGAAATGAAGAGAGGGGGCTTGAGGGGCGACAAGTGGTCTGGGACCAAGAGGAGAGTTGGGGGAGGGGCCGGGACCGGGCAGCAAAGTCCGGGGTCCGATGCGGCGTGGGCCCACGTGGAGCCGGCGCTGAATCACTGCTAAGCCGTCTTTACCCCCCTCATCTCCCCCGGCCCGGTGCCCGCAGTCCCCGCCTCCTCGGCCGCCGCCTCCACGGGGCGGGGCCCTGGCCCGGGACCAGCCGCCGCGGCTATAAATGGGCTGCGGCGAGACCAGCAGAACGCTGTGACAGCCACACGCCCCGAGGCCTCCAAGATGAGCTACACGTTGGACTCGCTGGGCAACCCGTCCGCCTACCGGCGGGTCACCGACACCCGCTCGAGCTTCAGCCGCGTTAGTGGCTCCCCGTCCAGCGGCTTCCGCTCGCAGTCGTGGTCCCGCGGCTCGCCCAGCACCGTGTCCTCCTCCTACAAGCGCAGTGCGCTTGGCCCGCGCCTCACCTACAGCTCGGCCATGCTCAGCTCTGCTGAGAGCAGCCTCGATTTCAGCCAGTCCTCGTCGCTGCTCAACGGGGGCTCCGGGCCGGGCGGCGACTACAAGCTGTCCCGCTCCAACGAGAAGGAGCAGCTGCAGGGGCTGAACGACCGCTTCGCGGGATACATCGAGAAGGTGCACTACCTGGAACAGCAGAACAAGGAGATCGAGGCGGAGATCCAGGCGCTGCGGCAGAAGCAGGCCTCGCACGCCCAGCTGGGCGACGCGTACGACCAGGAGATCCGCGAGCTGCGCGCCACCCTCGAGCTGGTGAATCACGAGAAGGCTCAGGTGCAGCTGGACTCGGATCACCTGGAGGAAGACATCCACCGGCTCAAGGAGCGCTTCGAGGAGGAGGCACGGCTGCGCGACGACACCGAGGCGGCCATCCGCGCGCTGCGCAAAGACATCGAGGAGGCGTCGCTGGTCAAGGTGGAGCTGGACAAGAAGGTGCAGTCGCTGCAGGATGAGGTGGCCTTCCTGCGGAGCAATCACGAGGAGGAGGTGGCCGACCTGTTGGCCCAGATCCAGGCGTCGCACATCACGGTGGAGCGCAAAGACTACCTGAAGACAGACATCTCGTCGGCGCTGAAGGAGATCCGCTCCCAGCTCGAATGCCACTCCGACCAGAACATGCACCAGGCGGAAGAGTGGTTTAAGTGCCGCTACGCCAAGCTCACGGAGGCGGCCGAGCAAAACAAGGAGGCCATCCGCTCCGCCAAGGAAGAGATCGCCGAGTACCGGCGCCAGCTGCAGTCCAAGAGCATCGAGCTCGAGTCAGTGCGCGGCACCAAGGAGTCCCTGGAGCGGCAGCTCAGCGACATCGAGGAGCGCCATAACCACGACCTCAGCAGCTACCAGGTAGGAACCGCGACTGCGCGGCCAGCCTGCGCCAGCGCCAGCGCCGCGCGCCCCCGACACTCAGGCACGCGACCCGGCGCGCTCTCCGCCGCGCTCCCTGGCGGCCGCAGGCCAGTGCGCGCGCGCGACGCCGAACAAGTTCGACGCGCAAAGCGTCCTCGCTCCTCCCCATCCTTCTCCACTCCGCCCCCATCCACCGTCTCCAGCTCCTAAGAGCACTGACCTTTTACAAAAACGTGCTTTTTTCCTCGGGAGGTCTAGTTTTAAAGTAGGAGGTACACGTTCAAGTTGTTGACAAAGCAGCAAGTTTAGAATAGCTTGTGCAGAAACTCATATATATTCAACTTTTCCGGCCGTGATCAGAAAACTCTTAAAATTGGCTTCAGCCCAAAAGGCTCAGATGAGAAGGGCCAGGTCGGCCGAGGGGTTTTCCCAAACACGTTTGTTTGCTGCTGAGACGAGTTCTAGATCCACTGGTCTCAATGCGTGGTGTGCCCAGGAAATCTCATATTGTCTAATAGATCCTGTTTATTTATTTGATAATTCCCTTGTTTTATCTGTTTTTGTTTTTGCGTTTTAAGGGGCTGGAAGCTACAGGGCTTACAGAACTGGAGGGAAGTGGGGCGAGGAGGTAGAAGTTGCTGTTGGAAGGATGAGTCTCTGGCTGTGTCTATTTCAGGACACCATCCAGCAGTTGGAAAATGAGCTCCGGGGCACAAAGTGGGAAATGGCTCGTCATTTGCGAGAATACCAGGACCTCCTCAATGTCAAGATGGCTCTGGATATTGAGATCGCTGCGTACAGGTACCGTGCTCACTACGGACCGGGCGGACCCGGCGGAAACACTTACCGCACTGCGGAGGCTGTTTTGGCAGGAACCCCATCACTTAAGTTAAAGCAAGCAGGTGGCAGGGATCTTAAATCAGTCCGTGGCTTTCTTTCTTAATTAAAAAAGTATATATATTCTAAAGAATTGTAAATGTGGTTTTACCACTCTACACAGCTTTAAAAGAGTAAACATGAGTTAAAATGAGTATTTAAATAAAATGTTTTGAGGGATAGCGCTGACTGATTTCAGTGCTTATGCTTAAACTTTTTTATTCTAGTGAAAAATGTTTTCCAACTGTTTGAAACAAAAACGGAATTTTATTTTTTAATATTTCATATAATGGTTTCAGCTTTTCGACTCTATAATGTCAAGGACAAATTCCAGGACATTCAATTTCTGTTTCTCTGTTACAGCTTACTATTGCCATCATCTGGCTGAGAACAGCTATAGATTGATAGGGTGGATATACACACAAATATTAGATAGAATATATTAGATATATTACATAGAATAGAGAGAACATATGTATATTCTATTTTATTTAGATTTATATCTGCAGACCTAGATACACAACCAGGGAGAGAAAAGAAAAGAGCTTACAAGTCTGCTAACTGATGTCACCTTACTGTTGACTAAGTTCATAGGAGAAAATCCTCGACTAAACACTTTCTCTACTACCAAAAGGTCATCATCATAACATTACAGGAATAAATTGCATTCACGGCTATCTCTCTTTTCAGGAAAGCTGAATAGTTATATATTAAATAGATACTTTATGATTAAAATTGCAGACCAATTTATAACTTGACATATCCCAAATTCTGATATACGCTAAACGGTTTTCTAGATTTGTTGAACATTATATTTGCTAAAAGAAATTTAGTGTACATCCTGAAAGGCCAAATGCTCAAGAAGGTCACTAATTTTTTTTGGCCAGGAGGGAGCTTTTCAGCATATTCATGGTGCAGCAAATAGACTGCCGCAGAGCTGAGATTTGGTGGCTGGGTGTGTTAGTGGACTGTTGGGTGTGGTCAGTTACTGCAGCAGGTGATTGGCTGGTGGTCCATGAGAATCTCTGGATATGACACAGTAGACCAGTGAAATGATAGCAGGTATCACACGGGCTTGACAGAATCTTTTATTTATGTCATTCTATTTGTGGAAAGGTACCTGCTGCAATTACCCATAACGTAATGAAACTCAGAAGGCCACTGAGATTTTAATTATGTTGTGTCTTTTTTGATCCGGTCCTTAGAAAACTGCTGGAGGGTGAAGAGACCAGATTTAGCACATTTGCAGGAAGCATCACTGGGCCGCTGTATACACACCGACAGCCCTCAGTCACAATATCCAGTAAGATTCAGAAAACCAAGGTAGAGGCTCCTAAGCTAAAGGTCCAACACAAATTTGTCGAGGAGATCATAGAGGAAACCAAAGTGGAAGATGAGAAATCAGAAATGGAAGATGCCCTGACAGCCATTGCAGAGGAACTGGCAGTGTCCATGAAAGAAGAGAAGGAAGAAGAGGCAGAAGGAAAGGAAGAGGAACCAGCTGAAGAGGAAGTCGTAGCTACCAAAAAGTCTCCAGTGAAAGCAGCTGCGCCTGAACTTAAAGAGGAGGAAGAAGGAGAAAAGGAGGAAGAGGAAGGCCAAGAGGAAGAAGAAGAGGAAGAGGAGGGTGCCAAATCAGACCAAGCCGAAGAAGGAGGATCCGAGAAGGAAGGTTCCAGTGAAAAAGAGGAAGGTGAACAGGAAGAGGAAGGGGAAACAGAGGCCGAAGGTGAAGGAGAGGAGGCTGAAGCTAAGGAAGAAAAGAAAACTGAAGAAAAGCGGGAAGAGGTGGCTCCCAAGGAGGAGCCGGTGGCAGAAGCCAAGGTGGAAAAGCCGGAGAAAGCCAAGTCTCCCCTGCCAAAATCACCCGTGGAAGAGGTAAAACCAAAAGCAGAAGCTGGAGCTGAGAAAGCCGAGCAGAAAAAGGAAGAAGAGAAAGCGGAGGAAGAAAAGAAAGAACGAAAGGAATCTCCCAAGGAAGAGAAGGTGGAGAAAAAGGAGGAGAAGCCAAAAGACGTGCCTGAGAAGAAGAAGGCGGAGTCCCCAGTAAAGGAGGAAGTGGCGGAGGAGGTGAGCACCGTCACCAAACCTGTAAAGGTGAGCTTGGAGAAGGATGCCAAAGAGGAGAAGCCACAGCCTCAGGAGAAGGAGAAGGAGAAGGAGAAGGCAGAAGAGGAGGGGGGAAGTGAGGAGGAAGGAGGTGATCAGGGTTCCAAGGAATCCAGGAAGGAAGACATAGCGGTAAATGGGGAGGTGGAAGGAAAGGAGGAAGAGCAGGAAACTAAGGAGAAAGGCAGTGGGGGAGAAGAGGAGAAAGCGGTTGTCACCAATGGGCTAGACCTGAGCCCAGCAGATGAAAAGAAGGGGGGAGACAGAAGTGAGGAAAAAGTGGTGGTGACCAAAAAGATAGAAAAAATCACCAGTGAGGGGAGCGATGGTGCTACCAAATACATCACTAAATCTGTAACCGTCACTCAAAAGGTCGAAGAGCATGAAGAGACCTTTGAGGAGAAGCTAGTGTCTACCAAAAAGGTAGAGAAGGTCACTTCACACGCCATAGTAAAGGAAGTCACCCAGAGTGACTAATATTTGAGTCCATTGTAAAAGGTTAAGCCATATGACAATTTTAATATGCATGTGATTGACAGCTTCAAAACAGAACGGGTTCTCCCATGGGGGCTCCAGACATTGTATTTTACTTTGTGCAATATGAGGGAACTGCATGCAAGCTCAGGGTGCTCCCTCCTCAGTCTTTGGGTGATTGAAATGCATGATATTGTACGTACCTGGGGAATTGGCCAATTTCCTAAGCTGTTGGAAGGGGGGTACTCGGGGGGGGGGGCGATGTCTTGAGATGTATTATGCAAAGAACCAACTGAGCCAAAAATAATAAATGAAACACAGAACTCTCTTAGCCTTAAGAAAGCTATATATGAATAATTATGTTTACCTCACTGGTGCATTTAAAAAGGACTTTTGTTCATGGGAGAACCTCGTTGACATGCACAGTTTGCAACCTTTCGTTGATTGATGTTAAATGTCACAGCAGTACTTGCTCAATAAAGGTCATATTGGAAACATAGTAAATTGCATGGTGTCGTGTCATTTCAAAGTGAAATCTCCACTACCTGACCCTTTCTTTTCCTAGAGTAGATTATTTGGTGTGGGGGCGGTTATAAGTGACCTGCATTTCTTATTATTTCCCTGAGGGGATCACTGAGAAAACGTAACCGCCAAAAACGTCTTCAGGTGTCAAAACCTTTATTTAGCCCAATATCCACCTCAACATTTTAAATGTATATTTTTGAAATAAAAATTCAAGCATCAGATAAAAAAGCAAGATTCGTGGGATAAAAGTCTTCAATTTCCAAATGTTTTGACCCCAAACCAAAACTCAGAACGTGAAAGTGAGAGGGACAACTCTGGAGTCATAATGTGTTTCTTGGAGTTGAGACGCAAAGGGAATCACAGCATTTATAACAATGTGTCCAGAAAAAGCAGGACTGAAATCGTTAACAGTCCTAACAAGAAATATCAAACACAAACATACACACACACACACATACACACACACACACACACTCCTTTTCTGCAGCACTGATTCTTGATTTGGTTGACAGAGATTTATACTTTTGGTGTTTTATTAATTGGGGAAAAATAATGTCAAAAATAAAATACTTCACTCAGAAAAAAAAATGGTTTTCTCTCATATAGGCAAAGAAGTGTTTTTAGATTTGAAAAAAAAAGCCTGATCTTGAACAAGGAAATAATACCACTCCCTTTTCAATATGTATCTGTTCTAGACCTTTAAGACCATTACTAACTTATTAATTAATATATTGTTTGTTTCAAATCCATATTTTTCTTATCAATCAGATCATCCCAATAATATAATCCTCGATGCTCTTTTTAATGGCTTTTCAAGATACCCCAATTTTAATTCCTAAGTGCACCCAGGAAGCTCATTGCTAATATCAGTATTTGCAATGATGTTTCCCAATCACTAGCCACTTGCCAATCCTCACAATTTTTGCTGTCTCTGCATATCATTTGCACGGTGTATTTACATTTTCCTTTAAAAACTCAAGTTTAATGTTAAAACACTAATTTTTCTGAAGTAATATCCATGCCATCCATGGTAAAATAATTTTTAAATATAATCAGCAAAAACTTACGATAGCTACGTAGAATTGAAAAGTTAAAAAGAGCATATTGGAAAAATTCAGGACAACTCCTAGGTTGGAAGGATGAGCAGAAGAGGTGGGTGTTGGGAAGACCAGCTAAGACAGCCCTGGGACTGGAGGTAGTAGGAATCATCATGTAGTCACAGGGCTGACTAAACTCAAAACTTGTATCACGCCATTGGAATGTTAGAAACACAGTATACATTTGTCCCATGCCCTGGCCAGCAACACATGTCCCATGCCCCGGCCAGCAACACAATAAGCGTCTTAAGAGTCCCACAAAGACTGGCACCCATGATGCAGCAGCGTTTCCCCAGGGAAGAGTCTCGGAGCTCTTATGAAGTGGGAATAGAGGGGCAACTGGGTGGCTCAGTCGGTTGAGCGAGGTCCTGGGATCCAGCCCTACCTCAGGCTCCCGGCTCAGCAGAGAGTCGGCTTCTCCCTCTCCCTCTGCCCCTCCCCCTGCTCGTGCTCACTCTCTCCTCTTACCCTCTCAAATAAGCTAATAAAATCTTTTTTTAAAAAATGAAATGGGGGAGTACCTGGGTGGCTCAGTCATTAAGCGTCTGCCTTCGGCTCAGGTCATGATCCCAGTATCCTGGGATCAAGCCCCACATCGGGCTCCCTGCTTGGCGGGAGGCCTGCTTCTTCCTCTCCCCCTCCCCCTGCTTGTGTTCCTGCTCTCGCTCTCTCTCTGTCAAATAAATAAATAAAATCTTTTTTAAAAAATGAAGCAGGAATAGACTGGATCTATATGATGTGTTGTTGAATTTTTAAAATACCTACTAACGAGGGTGCCTGGGTGGCTCAGTCAGTTAAGCATCTACCTTCGGCTCAGGTCAAGATCTCGGGCTTCTGAGATCAAGTCCATGTCAAGCTCCCTGCCCAGCAGGGAACCTGCTTCTCCCTCTGCCTCTTCCCCCACCACCACCCCTCCGCCCATGCTCTCTCTCTCCCTCTCTTTCTCAAATAAATAAAATCTCTTTAAAAAATAAATAAATATGGGTGCCTAGGTGGCTCCGTCGTTGGGATCCCCGGGTCCTGGGATCAAGTCCCTCATCGGGCTCCCTGCTCATCCGGAAACCTGCTTTTTCCTCTGCCTCTGCCCCGCCCCCCTGCTCTGGGCGTGCAGGCGCGCGTGCGTGTGTGTGTGTGTGTGTGTGTGTGTGTGTATGTGTGTGTGCGCGCGCGCGCGCGCGCACGCTCTCTCATAATTTCTCTCAAATAAATAAATAAAATCTTTAAAATAAAAGGCTAGAAAGAAAAGAAAGAAAGAAAAAGGAAGAAAGGAAGAAAGAAAGGAAGGAAGAAAAAGGAAGGAAGAAAGGGAGAAAGAAAAGACAAGACTAAATATATAGCCATTACTATAAAAATATTCGTTTGTCTAAACCTAAAATCATTTCATTACCAACACTGGCCCCTGAGGCTACCACAGCTTAGAAACCCCTTTTTGTAGCATATACTGTTTTCAAATGACAGGACCAATCAGAAGCCCTCCTCAAGGCCAGCACTAGAGGCTTTGTCCCTTCAACTCCAACTTTGTTTTCAGCCCTCCCATTTTCTTTCCTGAGAATAAAATAATTTTTTTAAATCCTTTTTTAAAATATTTTATTTATTTATCCATGAGAGACAGAGGGAGAGAGAGAGAAGCAGGCTCCCAAGGAGCAGGGAGCCCGATGCGGGACTCGGTCCCAGGACCCTGATCATGACCTGAGCCAAAGGCAGATGCTTAACCATCTGAGCCACCCAGGCGCCCCGAGAATAAAAGAATTTTAATTATACTTCCACATATTCCAGAGCACTGTTCTGTCCTCTTTAAAAATAATAGAATATATCATGGGACGCCTGGGTGGCTCAGTCTTAAGTGTCTGCCTTTGGCTCAGGTCATGATCCCAGGGTCCTGAGATCAAGCCCAGCATCGGGCTCCCTGCTCGGCGGGAAGCCTGCTTCTCCCTCTGCCTACCTCTCTCTCTCTCTCTCTCTGACAAATAAATAAATGAAATCTTTAAAAAATAATAATAATAGAATATAGCTTCAATAAGCCATGCCAACATATCTAAAGGTATCAGATTGCTTGGATGTATCATTAATTCAACAAATATTTATCATGAGCTAGGGCCTGGGAATACAGTGATCTTCTCTCCTGGAATTCACTAATTCTATTGGCAATGCCAATTATTATACTACTATTTAAAGAGAAAGCAATGTGAAATTATGTTTTCAAATATGTTCAGTGACAGGGAGAGACTACATTTAAAAACTCAGCATAAACCTCCAAGTATTTATGAAGTTAGAATGCTTTTTCCCTAACTATCATCAGTCCAAGGCTATAATGACATTAAGCCATTGATAAATAGAATTTCTTCTTTTCAGTAGATTGTCTTAGAGATACTTCTTCATTTTAAATGTTGTAAGAAGTACCAAAGCTAATTAGTTCTCAATTTTCAAATCGGAAATTGAGGCACAGAAAAAAAAAAATGTTAACTTTCTCTGGGTCACACAGCTAGTATGTAATAGAGCTGGGATTTAATCCAGATACTCTGGCTCCAGAGCATCTATGCTTAACCCCTTGCAGTACACTGTCCCTCAAATCCATCCACTGTGGCCATCTCAATTTATAAGGTGATTCTGGGGTGGTCTCTTCTTTCTCTTCGGATTGCAAGAAAGAAAACAGATCTATGCCATGAGTCTTTCATTTAATATGCCTACAGATCTCTTTACATTAAGAAAAAAAAAAAAGGATGTGATATCGCTTCTTTGCATCACTGTTTGCATCATGAGAATAAAATCTCCAGATACAAATTAAGCGTGATTCCTTCTACCACAACAGCTTGCAGTGTACAAAAATGTGGCAAACACTTTTCTTATGACAACTTTAATGTTCAATGGAAAAGGAAAGTGTTATTTCTAGCACACTGTCTTCTATTGCCAGTCAGTGCAGAGACAGTATTAAAACATTGGGATATTCATTCCCACAACAAATAGATTGGTTGTTCCAGTTTGGAGCAAGTTACTTTTTCCTGTTGGTTTATGTGCTTTTCTCAAAGGAAAACAGGAGCTATTTTTCAGCGAATTATTTTATTGGCTTTGCCCAAAATTTGTCCATTTCCAGGGCTCCTCTAGCCTTAGAAGAATAAAGCTTTGGCAAAAACAATGGACTGGAGTTCACGACCCAGGTCTGTAGGTAGTTAAATTTTGTGTCTTGAGTCCATTGTATTTTATCCCTCTAAGCTTCTGCTATAGACTGGATGTTTGTGTCCTGCAGATTTGTACATGATGTCCTAACATCCAATATGATGGTATTGGAGGTGGGCATTTTGGGAGGTGCTTATGTTCTGAGGATGGGGCCCTCATGAACGGGATTAGTGCCCTGATAAAAGAAAACTCAAGGAGCTCCCTTCTCCCCCCACCACGTGAGGACACTGAGAAGAGAGTCATCTTCCAACCAAGAAGCAGGTTCTCACCAGACACTGAATCATGACGCCTTGATCTTGGACTTCCCAGCCTCCAGAACTGTGAAAAATAAATTTCTGTTGTTCATAAGCCACCTGGTCTGGCATTTTGTTATAGGAGCCAGAACAGACTGAGGCAGCTTCCACTTATAAAATAGGGGCACTAACATACCCTTCAAAGGGCTGCTGAGGTAATTAAATGAGATGATACCTGTGGGAAGTATTTTGCACTGTAAAAGATACATAATAGCTGATCAAAATCATTGCTGAACATATTGCATTTTAAGTTGGATCAAAGCTATAAGTACAGAATTTATGTAATGTCGTCATAAGAAATCGACTGGAACATTAATTTCCTTATCTATGATTTCAATGCAGATTGCAATTACAACAAGTTTACCAGAATAAGTATACAGTATAAACATACATGTTTGCATAAGCACATATATTTCTTCATCAGTGTACAGTGATACACTGTAATATATTCATTATCCACATAGAAAAAAATAAGTGGAAAATAATAGCATTTTTCACTACAATAAACCATAGAAGCTGCTTAGACACCAAATAATCCACCTACATAATCATGGGGTTTAGAAGTTTCTTGATGCAAATTATTTAAAACAATATTGAGAATTAGAGAAATAATTTTGGGCTAGGCCTATGAAGACAACTTTAAAGATTTTTATTTATTTATTTGAGAGAGCGAGAATGAGAGAGAGAGAGAGCACATGAGAGGGGGAAGGGTCGGAGGGAGAAGCAGACTCCCCGCTGAGCAGGGAGCCCGGTGCGGGACTCAATCCCAGGACTCCAGGATCATGACCTGAGCCGAAGGCAGTCGCTTAACCGACTGAGCCACCCAGGTGCCCGAAGACAACTTTAAATCCCCAAATCCATATTGATTGTGCTCCACATCATAATGCAAGGCTCTCAGAGTTCTCTTCTACTTCTTATTTGAGGTATTTTGAAAAATGATTACATTATATCTTCAATAGGTTATTAGTTTTAGGTAATACTCCTTAAGTCTAATGAGCATTCTTATTTTAGAAGAAACCATAGTTGAAAAAAATTAGCAGTTGACTAGATCAAAAGCCTTTCTTTATAATATTTAAGGGGAGGGTAATCATTCCGAAGACCTAAGTAGGATGTTAGACCACTTACATAGGCCCACCCCCATGCCTCTGGTCTTGCTTTGGAAGTACGGGGAGATGGGGGAGGAAAAAGCTTAAGGGAAAGGAGTCAAGGGCCCAAGAACTTGAGCGACAATATTGTTTTCAGAAGACAGACACAGGAATTCCCGATTATGAATCAAAATCATAGGATCACAAGTTGGAGGCCAAATGCAAATATCATATAGGCTCTATCTTGGGGCTTTCTCACATTCATAAAAGAGCAGGCCATGATGATGCCATGAAAAGGAGATGTCAGTGAAATTAACCTCCTTGTCTAATTGGAGCCCGGTGCAGGGCTTGAACTCAAGACCCTGACTGAGATCAAGACCTGAGCTGAGATTGAGAGTTGGATGCTCAACCGACTAAGCCACCCCTGTGCCTCTCGGTTCTCATCTCTTAAGGGAATTTTGGTGAAAACGGTAAAATTACCTGTTCACATTAGGGCTTCTGAATACCCTTAATTTTAACACTTTATAATCTCCTCCAGAAAACCACAGATTGGCTGAAAACACAGAGTAATATAGCACAAAAACAGAGTAATATGGTAATACGCTCTTGGGCTTGGGAAGCCTGGAACTCACCATAAGTCACAATATCTCCACACCTCCCATTTTAACTTGAAAACCTCAAGGATAGTTTAAATCCTGAGATAATGTTTTTAAACCTTTCTCAATTTAGATGTCAAAACTTTATTCACAGCCAGAAAGAATATTTCAGCTAAAGAGAACTTGAAATAGCATGTGCTAATATTTAGAAGGATAAAAAGCTAAAAGTTATTAATTTATATCCACTTATATATGTAATATGTGGATACCTGGAGGGGGAAAAAGGAAACTGTCTATCCTTTTTTCCAGATATCCTTATAATCCAGACTGCCCAGTTGTTTCTGAACTGAATTTTGGAGTGGCCCGATTAAAATTACAAATTTAAACACAGCCGGGAATAACCGTTATCTCTGATAAATAGGAGGTGCCTAGTAAATGGTAAATTCTCCTTGTTATGAGTAGTAGTAGTAGTTTAAAAAGTATTAATTAAAGTTGTAGCATATATTAAATTATCATATTTAGAAGCGATGCACACAAAAATTCAATCCGTAGCAAACCTTTAAGAAGAGCTAGATACCTTTGAACTTTATTTACTATTTGTTAGTTAGAATCACAGAATCCTAAAAGCTGGATTCGCTTCTGATTTTGAACTCCCCTTTTTTCTGCCTGAAAAGTAGTTGCCTCTCTTATAATGGAGCACCTAGAGTGACAGGAAAAGTTACTTTGTCCTGAGGCATGCATCAGGCAGGTTTAACTGTTTGCAATGCCTTCTTTCCACCCTTCCAATATCTGACCCCCCCGCATCGGTGCAAGTTCTGAGGAGTCATATCAATCTCAATGCCCTTTGTCCTAGAATGGACCTTCAGAAAGGTGAAGGCCCAGGTCCAAATCCAAATAACTCATCACAATAATAATTGTGAAGCTTATTACATGCCAGGCACGTTACCTGTAATAAATCACTGAATCCTCATAAGAAATATATGTGCAAGTATTATTTTCATTATCATTTTTTGCAGAAGTTTGGGCCTAAGGATTAGAACTCAGGCCTTTCTCATATAAAGCCCATACCTTTTCCACTACATACATTTATAGAAAAGATAGCAAATGTATATTCTGTGTTTGTTCACCTCTGGAATGAATCTTTGCCCACTGGGCCTCCCCTGCCCTAAGGAGTCCCCATTGCTCTTTTTTTTTTTTTTTTTTTTAGTTTATGGAGGAATTAACTGACCTCCTGGAGTGTTCTTTTATAACTCATTGCTGTATAAATGGCAGAAACATCACATCTATCATCAGTTCCCCTGGGTTATCGGTTAGGTTCCATTATCCTCTGCCTGAATATGTAAATTTACTTTGTGGAATCCTCTTTACCAAATAAAGTATATTAAGTTCTGATTGGTACATGAAACACCTCATGTCCCTATTTTTTCCATTTCTCACATTCTAAAGAAGGCAATGAGCAAACAAATGAATGTTTCTTCTATTAGTTACTCACCTATAACATAAGTATTCTGTAGGGTACAGCCACTGTACCTGCCTATCATCTTTGATCAACAATTTGTTCCTTAGAGATAACAAGGAAAAGTATTTTGATTGGAAAAGTGATTATTAGGTATCAAGTGAAATTATTTCTATGTATCTATCATTAAATAGGTTTGGACAGTTCTAATAAAAACTGTATCTTAAACGTAACCTGTTGGAAATTTGGACAAATTTTGATATTTCACTTCCATAACCCACTCACTGTCATCTGTTACTATCATAACTTGAAATGAAATTTCCTTTGCTGGGCATTATTGTCTATCTTACTAATCACCATGCCCCTGTGAAAGAAGTCAACCGTGTCCGTCCACTGGGTTCACTCCCTTAGCATATTAGAATGAGTATTATAAATAGAAACAAATCATGTGGTCATGACATTTGGAGGACTGATGCCCATCTCCATTCTTAATCAGCTGCCCATGAAATAGCCACCAATATTCCTAAAGTTTTCACTTTCTCATTGGCAATTAACAAACTGCTCTGCCTCATATCCTTTGTGAAGGATATGCTTATAGTTCTCAGGAAGAGACATGGATCTCAATATTCTCATTAAAAGATGCAAAATGCAAGGTCTGGGGAGAAAAAAGTGAAAGAGATCTTTCAAAGTATTTACCCCAGCCTCAAACTGGGTAAAAAGAAGTGAACTCTTATTGGAGAAAGGAGAAAGACTTCTCAAAGGATGAGAAAATTAATAACATTAGAGACTTATACCTTTCCCATATTGACCTTCTATAATTCCACGTGTTGTCAGAAAAGAGAAAACTATATAATTAATTGCCACCCTAACACTCTGCTCAGTTCCACGCTTGGCATTTCATCACATGATTCATTTAATGATGTTGGCAAGGAATATCAATTTCCACATTGCACAAACACAATATCCCTGCCCCCCTTGCTGCAGCATTGGAGCAAGGCCACTAACAAGAGTAATCTATCTCTACACATACTCCCAACCTCTGCCCGTAACTACAAAGGCTGTGCCTGAAATGTCATATTGAGAACTTCTCAAAACTTGAAACTTTTTTTCCTATTTCCATCCTTTTCGGTGGCACTGGTCAGACAGAGCCTTGGTTTCAAATTATTTACTTGGCTCTTCCCCCAAATCTTCCCCCAAATCTCTGCAAACAATGAAAACAGTCTAAGAAATATAACATAGCTTTTAAAAACACAGATTTTGGTTTGGAACTCAGGTCTGAACTTCCTAGCTGAGTTACTAAGTCAGAGGTCACTCAAGAGTAGAAAAAAACAAAAACATTCTAAGGGTTTCACACAGCATGGGAATTAATGCAGGGAAATGGTACCACAAAGTTAAGGCAAGGTTGAGAAGTGAAAAGGGAGTATATTAGTCAGCTCTGGCTGCCATGACAAAATCTTCTAGACTGGGTGGCTTAAACAACAGAATTTATTTTCTCATAGTTCTGGAGGCTGGAAGTCCAAGGTCAAGATGCCAGTATGGTCAGGTTCTGGAGAGAGCTCTCTTTCTGGCTTGTAGACAGCCACTTTCTTACTGTGTTTTTACATGGCTGGGATAGAGAGAGCTAGATCATTTCATTTGTCTTCTATTTATAAAGCCACAAATTCTATCACATCTGGGCCCCATTCTTATGACTTCATGTACCCTTAACCATTTCCATAAAGGCCCTATCTCCAAATATAGTCATATTGAGGGGTTTGAGCTCCAACATATGAATTTGAGGGGGACACAATTTAGTCCTTAGCAGGAGACAATGAGGCAACCAGAAATTAGTAACAGAAAGAAGCCATTATCATCTCTGGGATTGGAGTGACACAAGTAGATGTTGTTACCAGAACCAAGAAGCCAGGGCCATCTGGCAGAAGCTTAGACCCATGGCAGCGGAGGCAGCCTGGTGAGAACTGAGACTATGGGAGGGAGGCATTGTCCAACGGAAGCCAGGCTCAAAAGGGAGATGCAAGCACCACGGGATAGGCTGCCTAAAGCAGGGCCGCGAATGCCAGGGAAAATCCTCTGATTCTCCCCTCTCCCTGTCCTCCACTTTTTCACCAGTACCTCGCGTTGGCCTATACTCCCTGGAAGCTATTCAGCAAGGGAGTCTGGGATATGTAGTTCCTCTACAGAGCAGAGCAGGGCCAAGGTGAGGTATGGAGCTGAGGGCAAACTGACAGAAGACTGGCACACTCACTGTGTGACCTTGGGCAACTCTCTTTTCTGAACATCAGTTCTCTCATCTGCAAAATAGGGCCAATAAAAGAGTTATTTGTAGATTAAGGGATATAATTCTTATGAAGCATTTAGGTCAGAGTAAATTCTCTATCCTGTGATTAGAGCTCAAAAATGCTATTTGTCAATTAGTCAGGGGATGTATGTTTATTTTAGCTTGTTTTAACAATGAACAATCAGGAAGCTATGGTCAAGAGAACTAGTCTCAGGATCAATAAACCAGGAAAATCCAAATGCAAATTTGAACTGAGCTATCTTTAAAGTGAAACTTCTAAGAAGGTTAAAATAACTACAGAGTACCCATCCCAGCTTCCTTTCTGCTGTCTACTTCTTTTCTCCTTATTCACTTCCATTTGAGGCCCCTGCCTTTCTCTTTCCCCCTTGTCCAAAAGCTCCAAGGTTGTGTATAATAATTAAGATTATTAATCATTGGATCAATGGATCAAAACCAATGCATCATTAATCCATTCAGATTTTTCCTCATTTCCAGCTTCAGGCCAAGGGAATGTGTAAGCCCTTTATATAGATCATCTTCTTTATGGAATGACTCATCTTACTCAGGAACAAGGGTCTTAGCAGATGTCTTTTGTCTCTAAGAGACAAATAATGGCACTAGGAGCCACTCAGCATATGACCCCTCAGCATGAACTGCTTACCAAGGGGAAGGCCATATCATTCTGCCAGGGTCACATCTTTCCTAATGAGGACACAGTACAGTAAAGATGGCAGATGGAATGAATCTCAACTTCTCTGCATGTCACTTCCTGGAAAAATTGCACATCTCAGACCAAAGGAGGCCCAAATGCTACCTACAAAGCTGAGGTCCCCAGGTGGCAGGCATGGGCAATTTCTCACATGAATCAAGGTAAGGGCATCTGATCAGCTTTGGGACTAAAACAATGGTAGGATTTGAATGCAGATGCAGAAAATAATCAGGACACAGCTGGGTCTCAGGGACAGAAGGGCTATAGTTAACAGATTCAAAATCTAGTTTTGACCTACTTGAAAACAATGCTCAAGCAGAAATCATTTCAAAAGTAAGCTTCCAGGGGCGCCTGGGTGGCTCAGTCATTAAGCGTCTGCCTTCGGCTCAGGTCATGATTCCCAGAGTCCTGGGATCGAGCCCCGCATCGAGCCCCGCATCGGGCTCCCTGCTCGGCGGGGAGCCTGCTTCTCCCTCTCCCGCTCCCCCTGCTTGTGTTCCCTCTCTCGCTGTCTCTCTCTCTCTGTCAAATAAATAAATAAAATCTTAAAAAAAAAAAAAGCTGTCTCTCTCTCTCTGTCAAATAAATAAATAAAATCTTAAAAAAAAAAAGTAAGCTTCCAAGAAAACGAGAATCTTGTTGTAAGCAAGGCCTTTTTCCAGGCCTACCTCCTTTGGAGTCGGACATGAGCATGTCCAGCACAGTCACTCAAGAAGCACGTGAGGCCTGGCTGTGTTTGTGCCCCCAAAAAAGACAGAAGGTCAGAAAATATGCTGGAGAAGAGTCATATTAAAGATAGCTGGTCACGAGTCTCTATGCAATGGCGACATCTGTCTCTACAGCAATGCCAATAATTAAAACACCTAAAACTTGTCTATTTCTCTTTAGAAAATAGCTTCAGACACATCATTCTGTTTAAGGCCTCACAATATGTAGGACAGCCATTGTGATTTCTCTTCTCAATTTGTGGAAATGGAAGCTCAGGGAAGTGATTTATCTATACATATAAGGGGAGAAACACCGATGGGCCCTACCACATGCATTCCTAGGACATTTCTTAAAAGAAAGGATATTTAACTTTTACATTCAAGTGTAATGACTTTTTCATTGTGGAATATTGGCATTGTAGAATATTCTTCCATATTCCTGCCATCTTAGATAACTGTTATATTTCAGCACACTTCCAAATTTTTCTATGTACAAATCTGATATGGATGAATGCGATCATGTGAAAATATCATTAAGTAACCCACATTTTCAGTAACAAATTCAGTAACATTTTTTCAATATATTATAAATGCTGTTTCGTTTTATTTCAAATTAATCACCATGACTAGACAATTACATGGATGCAGCATTTATCATATCCCACCATCCTTCTGCAAACAGCTCCTCTGTCTGGTCATTGTAATCTATTTGTTCCAGTTCATTCAACAGTTTCAAAGCCACAATACTACAACCCCAAACTGTATAGATTATGAAAATAAACGGGTTTGGCTGACAAAAATAACCTCTGTTATTATTATTACACTTGGTCCTTTCTTAAAGCTCAAACTACCAATTTATAATCCACAGATGTTTATTGAGCATCCAGTTCATGGGGTGAGTCATATCAGCTATGGAAGTGAGTAATTGATATTTGATTCATCTGACTTGAATAAGATGCAGGGTAAGCAATCTGTGGTGAGGTTGTTTTTGGCTTAAAAATTGACATTAGGCAAAATAAATATCAATAGCCAGGGTCACAATATAGGCGAAATAGGTTTGAGGAAAAAAGTTCAAAAAGGACAACAATTCAAGAGACCAAAGGAGGATGAGGAGAGGTAGGAATCTTACCATAACTAGAGAAGAAAGCTTGAAGAGAAAGAACTGACAATGGAGTTTGGTGGGGAAAGCACGACCTAACTAATAGTCAAAAAATACACTTATTTCTTGGGTGGCCTTGGGCATGTCCCTCCACAGATTCTCAGAATCCTGAGGATGGAAGCCACATTATCATCACAGTTATATTTACGTTTATTATGCATTTAGTAAGTGTCAGGAAACAGGCTAAAGGCTTTCCATGAATGACTTTGCTTAATTTCAAGGTCATAACCACCCTACGAAAAGAAAAGTATGAAATCCATTGTAAAAGATAAGGAGTTGAAGATCGGGGACTTTGAGAAACGATTCAATGTCACACAACCAGTAACACTCAGAGAAAAGACTCCGACCAGTTCTCTGGGATACATGCTCTCTATTCTACACCAATACACTGTCCTTGAAAGGACATCAGGTTTAGTCCTACCCCTGTGATACTTAAGTCCACTTTATAACAATCTGTCAATACTGGAAAAACCCCAGTGATGAGGTCTACTATCTACCAAGCAGTCCATTCCATCCTGAACAACTCTGAATGCATTAACTCATTCAGTCATTCAACAAAGATTTGTAAGCACAAATATTTTATGGGACAGGCATAGCTCCGGGCCCAAGGAATATAGCAGTGAATAAATTGAGTCCTTTCCTTGTGGAGCTTATATTCTTGTAGGAGGGAGAAGGGGGAAAAAAAAAACAAAAACAGAAAACAAATATAAAGGATTCAGTGGGTGATAAATGCTTTGGAGAAAAGGAAAGGAAAGTAAGGAGATTAGGAAGTACTGAAGGGGCAGAAAGGAGTTGCTATTGTATACAAGATAGTTAAGGAAGCTCTCTCTAACACATAGGACATATTGAAGAGATAAGATGCAGGTATCTATGAGAAAAATACAGATACACATGAGAGAATCCATTCCAGGTCAAAAGAACATCAAGTGCAAAGGCTCTAAGCGAATCCTTATTTGGCACGTTTGGGGAGTAACGAGGAGGCCAGGGTAGTAGGAACAGAAGAGTCAAGAGGGAAGTAGGCATCAAAGAGAGGTGGGGCCTGATCCAGTGCAGGATAAAGTGCAAAGCTTTAGAGGGTTCTGAGCAAAGGAATGACACAGGTGTGTTTTGAAAGAATCACTCTGGCTGCTATGTTGAGTATAGATGGGGGACAGGAGGAGCTGAGGGCAAAAGGGCCAGGAAGGAAACTCCTGCAAGTTTGGTACCAAACTTAGAATCAAAGCGGCAGCACCAGTGATGGTGAGAAGTTCCAGGTCACTGGTCATATTTTGAAAGGAAAGTCCGTAAGGTTTGTCAATGGACGATTACAGAGAGTAGAAGAAAAGAGAAATTGAAGGTGACTCCAGAGTGTTTAGCCTAGAAAACAGGGAGCATGGAGTCTCCATATTGACATGGGAACACAAGAAGACGAAGACGACAGGTTTAGGGAAAAGGAAGGGAAATGGGACAGAGGCTTTGCCACGGGAAGTTGACTGCCCATGAGACATTGAAGTGGAGATGGTCTCTTAAAGGAAGCCGATTGCCATAACCTCTGTGCCCTTATTTAACCTATAAAATGTGTAGCATGCATGTCCTCTGAGCTCTCAATGTTATGAGAAAAGGTGGAAGTGCTATCAAAAGTAAAACACACTATCAAACCTAAACCTGAGGATGGTGATCATTTTTATAGTCACTGAAATTAAAATCTCAGCTGCGAAGAATGAAAGGATTGCGCAGATGGGGAATTTATCCCCATATGGACAGTAGGCTGGGGACAAAGGAGAAAACAAGCTGATGACAGAGATGTGAAATGAATGTGTTGGCTTCCACCGTGTAATGTGGCCTTGGCGCTGATGGCATGCATGGGCTGCTTGCAATCACCAGGCAATTATTTAAGGCTTTCCAAGCAATTTTCTGATCTTGATGTTTCAGAGTCAAGTCATTCCTGGTCAAAAAGGTCTGCTCCAGGAATTACGATTGGCAATCTGCTTGCTCTGAAACAAAATGGCTGGCTTTATTTTCTGGTCCTTTAGCCTCATGCTTCAACTCCATGTCCCACATGCGTGCCCTGGGAGAAGGGGACTCTTACACCAGACAGAGCCCCAGATTCCGTGCTGCTGGGGTGACAGCCACATCCCTCCGAAATGACAGCAGTGTATGGTCATCCCCACATTGCTCTCCACACTGGAACGGCAGCTTCCCATCTTCCAGGGGACAGAGCACAAAGTGAATTCTCAGTGTGTGAAGTCTGAGTCACTCAACTAGGTCACTGAATTGAAAACTAAGCACTTAAATTCAGCTTGTTTATTTTACAGGCAAATGTCTGTTTAAGAAGAAGAGAACTTCAAGTGGTTTCTCGAACTGCACATTTTTTACACGAACAACTCACTGTTGATTTGAAGAGCAAAAGACAGATAAGTGTCAAACACCTTGAGCTTGACTGATTTATACACTTATTGCAAGGCAATAGGTGACCCCTGATAGAACTATTTCATGTGTTAGGTATCAAATGATCAGTAACAAAGTCAAAAATCTCAGAGAGGAAGAAAAGGGGAGAGGGAAAGAAAATCCCATGTTAAATGGTACCCATCTGTCCACTATTGAACCAGTGTTGCTGTAATCGAATAAGACTACAACACAATCTACTAATATCTGGCTGGGCCCATCAAAAAAGAACAAGAATAACAATAACATTATTTTTGACAGGACAGCACTGTATGGTGCAGGAAAATACACCGGAGTTTTAGAATCTAGTTCCAGCTCTGCTGTAACCAATGGCATCATGTAAGTCACTTTATTCTTCTGAATCTCAGTTTCCTTGTATGTAAAACAAGAAATATCTTAGGTAGCTTCTCACTTTGGAAGTCTATCATTCGATGAAATTTTGCACTCCGTGGAGCTCCTTCTTTGAAGGGCTAATGATATTGAAGGGGAGAACTTCAAAACACTAGCAAGATTTGTACCCCAAGCATTGAACTTCAAACACACATATCTGATTGCAGCCTCACATATAACATGGACAAAACCTACCCTTGATGTTGCCCCTGCTCCAAAACCTGCTGCATCTTCCCCCATTTCATTCAGGAAAAACTCCATTCTCCCAGTTTCTCAGATTAAAAACTTTGGAGTCATCCTTGACTCCACTCATTCTCCCACATCCCATCTTCCAGCAAATTCCACTGGCTCTACTTCCAAAATCTATGCAGAATTCTACCCCAACCCAGAGCCCCCAGCACAAGGACCCACGAACACACCATCATCATTACCCACCAACTGTCAGGAACCTCCACACTTGCCCCCTTCACTCATTTTCAACACACAGCCAGAGTGACTCTTAACACACAAGTCACACCATGTCACTGTTCTGACTGGAAACCCTCCCAAGACTTTCCATGGCTCACCGTCTCCCACAGGGTAAAATCGAAAGTCCTTGCTCCATCTGCAATGCCTCACCTCGCTTACCCCCTACCTCTCTTGACCTCACCTTGCACCACTTCTCACCTCTGCCTCTTTATTCTTATTCCAACACACTGAGCAGGCTCCCACCTCAGAGCACCCGTTACCTGCTTTCTCTCACTTGTTTGGGATCTCTGACCAATGTCACCTTAACAGAGAAACCTTCCCTGACCAACCAACATAAAAGGGCACCCCCGATCAAACTCTATCCCACTTACCTTACTTTATTTTTCATTATTACCCATATCACCCAAGATAGCATATGTGTTTTTTAAAACTCACCTGCCTCTATGAAAACAGGACATTTTTTTGTAAATGCCGAATCTCCCAGGGCCAAAGGACAGTATCTGGCCCATAAAAGTTACTTGTAAATTATCTGTTGAATGAATGAATGAATGATATAAACTTCCTGGAACACTTACCAGCAGATGTGGCCTACAATGAGCCCCTGAACCTGGCATCCAGCCCCAGGACAAAGACTGGCCCAACATATGGGCTCAGAGGCCTTGAGCCCTCTTGTGAACCTTGCCTTCTTCCTTCTGTTGGGCCTCCCATACACCAGCGCTGACTCTGCCTGATCCCAGGCCAGGCTAAAGCTCTCCCTGGAGCAGATATGAGGTCCAGAGAAATTTCTAGTGCATGTTTTCGAACCACCACCCACCCCTGGAAGAGAGCGAGAGAATATTATACCAGTAATTTTCACTTGGGTTCTCCCATGTAAGTTTTCCCACAAGGGTCTGGGGGATGAGGGCCCCAGGACATCACAAAGGGAAGTACCAAATGGCCTTACTTCGGCAGGCCTCCAAATGGAAGTGAGTGCTGGCTCTCAATATTCTACACAAGTTCTTCCACCAAAACTGTCTAGGATAATGAGTGAATGTTTAGAAGAAAAGACATGAAACGAACGTCTAGCCTTTGGCCAATGTGTTGCTTGTAACATGCAAAGGGAGAAAGCCGAGCCTCTCTTCCTGCCGCCCTTTTGTTAGTTATGCAGAAAGACGTACTACCTTCTCCGCCTCCCTCTCCACACCCAAGACTGGGAGTGAGCTGCAGATCTAAACCGGTTCTTCCCTTTACTACGGCTTCTCATGCTTAATGCGCGCCTGAATCGCCTGAGTTCTGGTTAAAATGCAGGTTCTAGCTCAATGGGCTTGGGGTGGGGCCAAGGCTCTACATTTCTAAGAAGCACCTAAGTGCTGCAAACGCAGCTGGTCCACGTCCATCACGAAATCAGAAGGTGGTTGCATCAAGCCCGCCTGGGGCTGAGCTGCTTTCTCCGGGTCTGGTCCCCTTCCTCCAGCTCCCATCCCCACCGCAGCACTGCCGAAGCCTCAGAGTTCGGTTTCTTTACATTAAAATCCGATTCCTGGGCGGCTTAAGCTTCAGGCCAGGCCTCCGAGGGAAGAGAACAGCCTAGTGTGGTGACTGCGGTTGCCCCCCTCGCCTGTTCCAGCCTGGGCTCCCGGAGCCGCCCCCGCCCTGGCTGAGACGCCTCTGGGCTTGCTGAGAAGGTCCGGTGACAGAAGTTTCCCGAGAGGCTGCGTTTCTGGAGAGACGCCGAGTCGCGCCCGCCCGGGGACCGCAGTGGGCGCAGTGCCGCTGCTGACCTTTCCGGGCTGTCCTCCGGGCGCGGCGACCTGTAGAAAAATCGAGCAAAAGATGGATTCCGAGGGCCTCTCCCCCACCCCTTCCGTTTTCCGCCCCATCCCCAAATGACTGGGCTTCCTGCCGAAAATTTGTCACCCAATCTGCTCTAAAGCATTTAAGTCCTGGAACTTCACCGTGTGCGGGGTGGGGTGGGGGCGGGGGTCCCAGTCGCTAGAGAATTTGCCGCGGCCGCATTCTGCACTTGGGGGGGGGGTCGCTCTCCCTGGGGGACTGCGGGCTGCACCGGGTCCCTGCGCCACGCCGGCTTCCCTTCCGGGAAGCTTCCCTGGGCTCTGCCCATTCACAGAAGCCGCTGGTTAAGCGCCCCTCCCCCTCCGCCCACCCCCGGCCCAACCGGGTGCTCTGGGTCTCTCCTGGTAAGATGGAAAGGAAAAAAGAAAAGACCTGTGACCAGCGGCGGCCGGAGAGTCGGGTGGCGCCGAGGCGACCCGAAGGCGGCTTACAGTGGGGGGAGGGGGGGGAGTGACATTTGGCCTTTTTGGAGAACATTTTGATTTTTCAAAGACTTTCATCTCGGCTCATTAGATTCTAACAGGTTACGGGGGTGTATTCAAATTATTTTTAAAAGTATGAGACGGCTACATGTTTTCAGTGTAATTTTGAAACACCATCAATGCGCTCGGTTCTGTCTAGAAACACACCAGCTCTTGGCTGTGGGGCCCGGATCCTGCCTCGCGTTCTTCTCTCCGCCACACCGCGGGGCAAGGGGAGGGGAGCCGAGGGTGTCGGGAGAGCGTCTCGCTGGCCCCGGGCAGACGAGAAGGAAAGATCCTGAATCTACAGTTAGACCTTCAGCTCCTCAGGAAGGACGCCCTGCCGTTGGGCGAAAGGAAGTACTGTTCCACTCATTTTGCTTAAATGATCCCTGAGTTGGAGCAAAGTGTTGTTTCACAAGCCGGCAGGGAAGAGGTGCAGGGCTGCGAAGGCTCCTGGCTTCTGCGACTTGAACCGAGACGCCTGCCGCACCCCCTCTCAGAATAACAAACTGAGGGGTGAGTGCCCAAATAACACTCTCCCCCGCCCCGAAATACTCCGAGTGGATTGCTTTGCGTGACTTGGTGGGGGTGGGGGGGGGCGCTTTGTTGAATGGCTGTTTGTCATCCCAGGAAAAGTGCCGCTGTGCCTTGGAAGCTGCAATCCGCCTCCACTCCTCATTTCTGGAGACTTCGGCCGAGTTCTGGGTTGCTAAAGCTCTCTCCGGAGGCACCCTGGCCGTTTTCTAATTTCCACTCTTCGGTGGGACCGGAAGGCATTGGGGGCAGGCGCGATGTTACAGGGGGGAACAGAGAACAAACTGTTTCTGGCTCCTTCATCTTTCCCAAGTGCTCCGACTAAGTTACCAGAGTCACTAAGGCCCTTTGGAGATTTGGTTCACACTCTGAGGCCAAGGCTGCACACACATTCTCGCACTAAGTGCAGCATTACCAGGACTCTGCGTCCTCAGAACCGGCCAGTCCCCGGGGCGCCAACGGACAAACACGTTGCACCTGGGTGTGGGGAAGGTGGTCTGTTTTATTCTCGCCTCAAAATCGCCCTCTGATTTCACATGTCTGACACCAATTCTTCTGTCTTAAACTGTGTGAATGATTTGTGGCTTACAGTTGAGATTCTCTTTCACACATAGGCTCCCGTGGGTGTGCTAGATGGGGGAGGAGAAGGAGAAAGCCAGAGGTTCTCTCTAATGTATGCCTGTGTGTTTTAACCTCTGCAGTAAAAAGGTGGGGTTTTCCAGCGACTAAATAATTAGAAATAAATTAACAGCTCAGAACGAGTAGATCATTCCTTCCTCTCAAACAAGAGATGATTAGTTAAAACTCAGAGTTTTCATATAGGGTTTCTGTCTTTAGTAAGAGGGGCGATACAGAGTAACAAAGGAATATTAGTTTTGCTGCATCCAAGCATCCTACTAGGGTTTTGCTTTCTTTTGTTTTGTTTGTTTGTTTTTTAGTGGTCATATCAGGAAATGGCCCATAGTCTATATGAAATTATACAGATGTGGGTGGTTATAGACTGAAAGAGTGGCGTTTAGCTAAGAGCAAAGGGATTAATGGCCATCGATGCACAAATGAAAATGTCTTTAATAGCTACAAGAAACCTGAGTCTCATCTACAGCCTCTGAAGTTTTTTCCTAAAGCCACTTCATATTTAAGACTAGCTGTAATCAACATAACTTTGTTTATTAGAAGTCTTTCATTTAAAATTATGTGTGTTCTATATCAGAATCTAAGGTATTAAAAAAAAAAATCTGAGGTCAACTGGTTTGACCACCTCACAAAACAAGAAACATTTTTATTTTCCCGTGACAACCTACCCATATGTCATGTATTAGTTGCCACCATATTTATCCCAATTAACTAAAATAATAGATATTTCATTTCAAATGAATTCATACAGGAAAGCTAAGGCCTGGAAGTATAGCAATCAAGCTTTATAGAAAAATAATATGGGGATACATATCAGGAGCTATTCAAATGTGCATAATACCCTTTTAACACATAATCCCCCTAGGGGGTTTACTAAAGAAATACTTCAATAGAAGGACAAACGTGAAGAAATCCATTGATAGAGATATTCATTGCCAAGCTGTCTATAATTTTCATGAACATATTTTCAAACTTAAATAGGGACACCTGATCAATTAAGTGTAAGTACTCTGATGAGAAAAAGAAGAAAATTTGAAGCTGGAATTGTTTCAGAATCTCTTGAATGGATGATTATTCACAAAAGAAATCATCACATGCACACTATCTTGTGGTGACCTCCAGTGATCTTCACCTCTTGATGTTTATGTCCTTTTGTAGTTCTTTCTCCCCCTGAATCAGAAAGGCTGGTCTCTGTGACCAAAAGAATATAGTGGAAATGATGGTGTGTGACTTTCAAGGCTAGGTCATAAAGACATTGCAACTGCTGCCTTGGTTTCCTGGAAGCCTTGCTTTGGGGGACGTCAGCTGCTATTTTGTAAGGATCCTCAAGTAGCTCCCATGGAAAGCCCCACATGTAGCAGAAATTGCCAGCCAAGTCAGTGAACCACATTGAAGTAGATTCTGCAGGCCTAGTTAAGTCTTCAGATAACAGTAACCTCAGCTGTCTGACTGCAGCCCCACTGGAGGCCCAGAGTGAGAACATCCCAACGGCACCACTCCCAAAGTCCTGATCTGCAGAGACTAAGAAATAATGGGAGATCGGGATCGTTTTAAGCCACTAAGGTTTGGAGTGATTTGTTACACAGAAATCAATAGCTAATGCTTACTGCATATTAATTTGATGAATATTGTGTACTTACCAAAAATAAGGTACCGTTTACTACTTTCCCTCTCCGTGAATTTCACTCTGTCATTAAAATATTACCTCAAGAATTTCCTAAATCATTCCACATCATGCTATGTGTACTACTGCTGCCTTCTGCTGAGTCATCACACCACCTTCTCTCATCTGGACTAAAACGGCTTTTTAGTTAGTCACTCTGCTTGGCTTCTTGCTTTCCTAAAATCCATTCTCTATGCAGAAGCCAGAGTGGTCCTCATAAAGCAGCAATCAGATCATGCCACCTTCCCCTGCTTAACCCTTCTTATTGCACAAGGAATAGAACTGAAATTCCTTGATCTATAAACCCCTGCATAATCTGGCCTTTGCCCCATCTTTTACTCTCCACCCTGTCTTTTACTCTGTCTCATTCTTAGTACTCAGCAATGAGCTGAAGGCATTTTTCTGGGTTCAAACCAGCCCAGCTTTTGCACTTGCTCTTCCCTCTACCTGCAACACTCTTTCCCCAGATCATTGCATATCTGGCTCGAATCCAATGTCACCTACTCATTAACTAATTTCCTCCTTTATTGTCTGTTTATGCACACACATACCCCACTGTAGTCCCTGAAAGCAAGGATATTGTCTGTCTTACTCCTTGTACTTAGAACATGGCCTGTCACATGATTAATAGGAGTGTAATGAATGGACAAGCTATGTCTAAATATGCATAAATAGAAGCAGAAAGAATATATAAATGAAAATAATGGTGTTTGAATGGAGGAAATGTGATTTTTTCCATTTTAAATTTGTTTTGAATACAGTGGTTACATTATATTTTTAAAACCCTCTATACAAGTAATTATCTACATTGAATTAGGATTAAAAGGCTACCAATAGTTACATTCTGGGACTGCTGAAATTTTCTTTTTCTCATGATGCTTTACCTTTTGACTTTCTAGCTCTCATATAAGACCTTCACGGGGAATTTTCTAGGAGACCTTAACTGAAAATGGCCCCCATGCATAGTTTGTGTAATTCACTGCACTCCATTCTGCTGGACATTTTCCAAAGATGAAAATACCCAGAATTATCCACTGGAACCCCCTTTCATACATGAACCATGGCTGGACCAATTCTGATATCTCACACTCCGTTTCCAAGAGAGAAAGAAGAAATTCTTCATCCTGGCCATATGTATGGTAAGGTCTTATAAACATTAAACCTTTACCATTCTAGAAATATTTATTAAGATGCCTACTAAATGCAAGGCACTTTGTTGGATGTTGTAGAAGTAAACCAAGACATTTATTTATTTAGTCAACCTTTTTCCACTTCCCAAAGTGATTCGGAAGAGCTCATCAAGAAAACATGCAATAGGGAAGAGGAAGGAGGATGAAGAAGAGGAAGAGCAGAAAGAGCCAGTGAAATATGAACAAAACTAGAAAGCTATGACCAAATAGAATAACACCATGAGAATCAACATCCCTGAAAATTGATGATTGTTGAAGATAAACTTCAAATTTATCTCTGTTTACAAACCCTGGTTCTGGCCTTCCAACAGCTAAGTTAAGCAGAGGAATTAAGATATGGACATAAATAATCAAAGGAATTAAAGAAAAGCTTGAGCATCCCAAGGAACTACAGTGAGACATTGTAAATGCAAATGTGCCCCTTGACCACTACAAGAATTGCATTGTGAGAATTCCAGTAATTGTATGCAGATTCCCAGGCCACCGTCACAACACACACCTGTGAAGATCTGCTCTGATTCCACAAAGATGTATCCCACCCTGACTGCCGAGGAGAAACAGTGGGATGTACTGGTTAAGAGCATGGACTTTAGAGCTGAGGCTGAATCCCAGCCCTTCCACAAACTCTCTGTGTGACCTTGGTCAACTTACTTAACTGTAGTTTCTCATCTGTATAATGGGGATGACAATCATGCTGGACTAAGAACTTTGATGTAAGAAAGGAATTGATGAGTTAATACATATAATGCACTTAGATTAGTGCCTGGGACACAGCAACTATTCTGACAGCATTAAAATCTCCATGTGGGGAAAAAGGAGTAATTCAGATTGATCGCTTACCAATTTAATGCTAGGAATGAATCTTTACACTAAGTTGAGCAATTCCCTTTACGTGATGGATTTTAGTGTGGACATCATAATTATATGTATATTTCCCATTTAGCCTAAACTTCCACAAGTTTTTCAGGAATTTTGAATCATGAATCTAGAAAGGATCTGACACATCAACCATTGAACCTATATGCAGCTAAAACAATTGAGGCTAGGGTGGGGTGGGGTGGGGATATGGCCAGGGCCCCAAAACAAGAACACTAGAATCCATAATAAATTCTTGGATTTCTGCTCTTTCCACAAGGTTTTGGAACTGTGAGTGGGACTGCTTAACAGAATACTCTTGGCTCTCTAGGCATTCTAATCTGTCAAGAAGTTATTAATTCAATATTTCTTTGTGCTCTACTATGGTGGAAACAATGCTAGATGCTTGGGATAAAATGGTGAGCAAGAAGGCTGATTACCATTCTTCTGAAGATCATACTCTAGCAGGGAATGCAGACATTCAACAATCATGGAAACAGATGCTGATTACAAGTGTGTAAAAGTCTGCAAAGTCTACATGGTCTTAAGAACACATTTGGCAGAGGAATTTAGCCCAGTTAGGGAAGGCTTCCCCAAGGGAATGACAACTGAACCTCAACTGGGCAAGAATGAGGGAAGGAAAGAAGAGTGCTCCAGATGGAGAAATCAGCCAAACCCCTGTAACAGGTGGAAGAACAAAGGACCAGTGTGACTGAAGCACCGGAAGTAAGGGATAAGGGGATACAGAGAGCATGAGATCTGAGAAGGAGGCTGGGGTCAGGTCAATGCAGTCCTTCAAGAACAGTTTAAAGATTTTGATTTTTATCTTAAAAGAAATGGGAAACTGGGGCGCCTGGGTAGCTCAGTTGGTTGAGCATCTGCCTTCCGCTCAGGTCATGATCCCAGGATCCTGGGATCAAGCCCCATGTCCATTAGGCTCCCTGCTTCTCCCTCTCCCTCTGCCTGCCGCTCCCTCTGCTTGTGCTCTCTCTTTCTCTGTGTGTCAAATAAATAAATAAATAAATAAATAATCTTTTAAAAAATGGGAAACTATTGGAGGGGGTTTTAATCAAGGGGATGTCATGATCAAAATGTCCTTTTTAAAGGATGGCTTACTCTAACGTGCTCGTCAAAGAAAGACACTAGTAGACAGACACGGGGAAGTTCCTAGGGTGGTGTCAGGGTAAATGGAGAAGTGTGGATGGATAGATTCAAGAAATATAGGCAATAAAATCAGTAAAACTTGGTTAGATTAGACCAGAGGGATCAGGGAGAGGAAATGGGAGGCATGACGTCACGCTTGCCCAGGCTCTGGTTTGCAGAACTGGATAACTGGGGAGTGGCGTCATGAACTGGGAGCAATGATACTGAAAGAGAACTGGAGTTTTGGGGGAAGCAGAAGAGACAGAGGTACCGAGCCAGGTACCAAACTTAAGGAAATGTTTTTAAAGACTTCAAATCCATTTAGTTTAGGTTTTTTTAGTATTTTATTATGGCACACAGGATAGAATATGATACAGTGTTGTTACTTCAAGTAATTCTGAAACCAACCGTTTCCATTTGGCTAAAGTTACTTTTTTTTACATGTAATTTTCATCTGTCTTAAGACATCATGTGTAGCATCTCATATTTAATGAACATAAATGTGAAAAGCTTGGTTTCTTAGGCAACTCCTTGTCTTTACAGAAGCCAATATACTGAGAATCTTCATAGTTCAAATCCATAGCATCATGATAGATAAATTATTTTACCTATTTGTGTGGTGACATATATTTAACTAGACATAGGTAGTATGAAGAATCGGATAAGTTTAAATGGAGACCACTTTGCTCTCAGGTTAAATTTGCTGACTTCTGAAAGTTGTCTAAAGAACAAATATGGAACGAAATTAGCTGACAAAGCAATTGTGTAAGAACAAAGGCAGAACAGCAGATAATCAGTAATTTCATCTACATTCCACATCAGGTGCAAGAGCTTTCATGACTTTACAGTGAACAGGGAGGATGAATGGGGTGTGTGTTTGATGCAATGTCCAACCAGTTAGAGCTATCACTGAAATCCAAATATTTCCCAATAAAGACATGCAGAGCAATGCAATGCAACATACAGGTATAATCTCCTCCCTTTACTGACTGATAACAATTTTATTATCTGTTATCTGTAGTTTTTAAAAAAGTTTAAAGTGGGTGGTATTAAATGATGTGTACTTGAGGCAACGGAATCAAGCTACTAACACACTGAATCATGAGCTCAGGATTGCAGGCAACATGTTTGCAATGGCAAATGATCTTTGATATTTTTACCCCTCCACCCAAAATTATACATGGAAAAAAAGGTTTCCTTCTAATTATATCAATTGCTTGGGTTCCCACTTCTGCCCACGATATTTGGACTATAGTAAAATAATGTGGTTATAGTAATGGATGGGTGGGATTCATATTCTAGCCACACTGCATTAATTATTTAAATCACCTGTTTACCACAAAAGATGTATTTATCATATTACACCATTGCCTCCAAGAAAGCCATTCCCAACATTATATAGTACCTTTTATGGGACAGAGTATATTGCTAATTATAAAAGAAGAATCCCAGAGACTCCCATTTACTCGTTTATTATCAGCAAAATTTTTGAGGGGAGAGATTTCATGAATAGTCATGACCTAACTGTATCCCTCAGAATTACCAATCAGGCGGAAAAAATATCCATTGTAATTGTTAAGACTGGGGACTTAAAAAAAATTTGGAGGTTGATAGTCCCCTTGGCTTATACTGGTACTTTAAGATATTTTAATTAAGTCAACAACCACAGCAAGAAATGTCATTCAGTGTAACTTTATTTACTATGTATTGCACATGATTCGAGGTCTTTAATTTCTAACCACCAAAGGTTCAAAGGACTATTTTTACCATGAAGTTTAAGATTAACATCAGTGAATTCATTTATTCATGTGTTTTTTTTTTTAATTGTAAACATCTGAATTATTCACATTGCCATTGATCCTGAACTCGTAAGCGTGGACCATGCACAAGCTGGCAGCAAGCCAGGCAGCCACTCTGCAAGCAAACAGATACTCTGCATAAGGAGAAAAGTCATAGCACAACATTGAATGTCCAACCTAAGTCATCTCTGAATTATACATATATTGAACTTCTTAATTCATATAGTATCTGGAACTCAACTGGTTGGTTGGTGATGGGGTTGACCTGATTTCGGGAGAACTCCTCCTAGAAGGATTAAGGACAGAGGGGCTCAATCTTTCTTTTTAGTTGCTTGCTCCTCCCCAGCACCTTCGTCTTTTTTCTCCTCCTCCTCCTCGGCTTCTTTGGTTTCTTCTCCTTCTTCACCTTCACCTCCTTCCTCTTCCTCCTTTGCCTCCTCAGATTCTTCCTTGGCAGCTTTAACATAAAAAGAAAATGTACAAACTCCAAATCCAGGGCAAGGCATTCAAAACATTTCTGCTAAGTTTTCTGTGGAACTCCAGTTGTCAGAAAGCTTCCCCCGAACTTCTCAGCTCCATCCCCCAACACACATACAACTGACGGTGCTGGCCACTGAACTCAATGCCTTCTTCTTAGAAAAACGCCAAAAAGCAAACAAGTATTTAAAAAAAAACTAACTATTTTTGTTCTTAAGGCCACCAAAATGCTGGGTCAAATAGATTTTTTAAATGTTTAATAAGAGTAAAAATACAGCAGGAGGAGGAGATTTTGAAATGTTATTTTAACAAAGCTACCAAGCTCAGCGGAGAGGACAGCCAATTTGAGAAACCAGGTACTTACGAAAGGTTTGTCGAATAACTAAAGGCATTAAATAAGATTCTAAAGTCCCATGTGAGTAAAACTTCCTTGGCATAAGCAAGGTTTCATTTCTCTTAGCCATCTCCTAGCAAATTCCCATCATGCCCTGATTGCCCTTGACCTTGTACGGACTTCCTTTTTACCATACCTTCTTCCTCTCCAGCTCCTTCCTCTTCAGCAGCCTCTTCTTTCTCCTTCTCCTCCTTCTCCTCCTCCTCGGCTTCTCCTTCAGAGGCGGGTTCATCCTTGGCTTCCTCGGCCTTTGCAGCCTCAATGGTCTCCTCCACCTCAATCTGCTCCTCCTGGACGTGGCTGGTGTAGTAAGACGGGAAGGAGCGAGCAGACATCAAGTAGGAGCTGGTCTGTAACCCGCCATAGGCAGATCGGCCGAAGACCTGAGAACTCTGGGAGTAGCCGCTGGTTATGCTTCCGACGCTGGTGAAACTGAGTCGGGTCTCCTCACCTTCCAAGAGTTTCCTGGGAAGGCAGCGGAGGATGAGGTTAACAAACAGGAACACTGGAAGTGTGCCTGCTCTGAGCCCACCACTCATCATGCTCCCCTAATGCCACCCCGAAAGGCAAAGGAGAGCAGGAACAGGGCTGGGAAACTTCATGACTGCGGACGTCGTGCCTGGCACCAGAAAACAAAACAAAACAAAAAAAACAGAAAAACAAACAAACTTAAAATAGCCCTGTCTATTCGATGTAAAATGTAGTGAGAAACTAAGACTATAACTCTTTATGACACAGGGTCAAATTCTTCTGTATCTGTCTAAATACCTTCTTAGAAAAAGCCAAAAAGCAAACCATTATTTCAAAGGACTGTTCTTGAAGGTGTCTGACTCAATAGACATGAAATCTGATTTTCTCCCGAAACCTGAATGGCGGCTACCACTCCACTCTGTTCTTACCTGTAAGCTGCAATCTCAATGTCCAAAGCCATCTTCACATTGAGGAGGTCTTGGTATTCTTTAAGGTATCGTGCCATTTCACTCTTCGTGGTTCTCAATTCATTTTCTAATTTGTTGATTGTGTCCTGTTGGAGGACAAAAAAAATCCAGTCATAAATCCCAACTGCTATCATTTTACTGTAGTACAGCTGCAAAGGCCTAACCTACTTAAAACCAAAGTGCACCCCTTAGATAAAATCTCCCCTAAAGCAACTGCCTTTTCTCTTTTTTAACCCTTCCTTCCTTGTATTTAAAAAAAAAAAATCCAACTCAGGAAGCATGAAATGAAAACAAAAAAATAGTTTAAAAAAAAACCTGATAGAAGAATTTTTTTTGTTTTCTTTTCATTGCTACAGTCTAAGAATCATCATAAAATGCCTGCAAAATTTTTTTAATTGATTACAAAAAACTTTGTTTCATATTCGTTAGTTAACTTTATCCAGGTCACCTGCAAGAAATTATTCCATTTTTTTACAGGAGTAGGAAGTAGCTAGACAAAAAAAAAAAAATAGTAATAATTGTATCTAAAATATTTTCTATGTACCTATATTATATTTTCTCCTTCCCAGAAAATGGAGATCCTTAAAAAGAAATGTCTTATTGCGAACATCATTACCTACTACAATTTTGACTGCATTCCTGTCTACCTAAGCTCAAGGAGTGTTTGATAAAACTAGTCTTGAGCATGCTTGGTCACAGGTATCCTTCAGAACTAATGAAAGCTCTCTGCTGTATTTATTAAGCAGATGGTCCTATCTGTACTGCAAAGCGACTTGTGGTTAACGAAGGACATTAGAGAGGCAGGCCCGAGGCAACGCCCAGCTCCCACCCCTTCACCCACCCCACCCCACCCCTGCAGGGCTGGGCAGCTTTAATGCGGAGCTAGATTCAGCAGCACCAAGCACCGTCTCCTCAGACTGCAGTGGAGCCCCCCCACCCCCTCCCTCCAAGTGCCCCACCCCTGCCACACAGTCTCCGAGGAGCCAAGTTCTACTCCCTAATAGCTGCATGCGGATGCCTCATCTCTGGTCTCCACTTTCTGGGCGCGTCCTCAACTCTCCACCCTCCCCCACCCCACCCTCACCCCCACCCCCACAACTTGCTCCAGCAGCTCCCTCCCCGCCCCCCCCCCCACTGTGTTTTGCACGGTGCCGTACCTGCATAGCACTAATATCGGCGTTCTGCTTATCCTCCAGCTCCTGCAGCTGCTTCTCCAGCGCTTCGTTCATGCCCCGGCATGCTTCGATCTCCAGTGTCTTGGCCTTGAGCAGGCGGCGGCTCTCGGACACCTCGTCCTTGGCGGCGCGCACCGCGTCGGTGTTCTTGGCGGCGCTCTCGGTCAGCACGGTGAAGCGGCTCTTGAACCACTCTTCGGCGTTCTGCATGTTCTTGGCAGCCAGCTTCTCGTACTGAGCACGGATGTCCTTGAGCGCGGCGGAGAGGTCGGGCTTGGAGGACACGTCCATCTCCACGGAGATCTGAGCGTACTGGATCTGCGCCTGCAGCTCGGCAATCTCCTCTTCGTGCACTTTCTTCAGAAAGGCGATTTCGTCCATCAGGCTGTCGATGCGTTTTTCGAGCTCTGCGCGGGCGAGAGCGGCCTCGTCGGCTCCTTTGCGCGCTTCCATCAGCCGGCCCTCGGCGTCCTCGCGGCTCAGCACCTCCTCTTCATAGCGCGCCTGCAGGTTGCGCAAAGTCTCCTCCAGCCCTTCGCGCTCGCCCTGGAGCGCCTGCTTCTCGTTGGTGGCGTCTTCCGCCGCCAGGCGCAGGTCGCGGATCTCCTGCTCGTACAGCGCCCGGAAGCGGGAGGGCTCGGAGTGCTTCTGGCGCAGCACCAGCAGCTCGGCTTCCAGCACCTTGTTCTGCTGCTCTAGCTCGTGCACGCGCTCGATGAAGCTGGCGAAGCGGTCGTTGAGGTCCTGCAGCTGCGCCTTCTCCTGGGTGCGGATCGACTTGAGGTCGTTGCTGATGGCGGCTACCTGGCTCAGGTCGAGGTTCTCGAGACTGGGCATCAAGGAGCCGGAGCTGGAGGAGTAGCTTCGGCGCACGGACAGCGAGGAGGAGACCGGCGCGGAGTAGCTGGAGTAAGCGGAGCGCGCCGTGCTGTAGCCGCTGCGCACGCTGGAGATGTGAACCCGGGGCGTCTCCACGTAGCGCCGCTTGTAGGAGGTCGAGTAGTACGGCTCGTAGCTGAAGGAACTCATGGTGGCGGTCGGAGCCCCTCTGCCTCGCGGCGGAGATGGGGGCCTACAGAGAGAGAAGAACGGGGGAGAGAGGGAGAGGGGAAGGTGGATGGCTGTGTGCGGCTCGGCGCGGTCCTGCCACCCCTATTTATACGCGGGGAGCATTCTGACGCAGCCTGCGATCGATCACGGCGCGCGGGGCCAGTGGGGGCAGCGCGCTGCTGCAGCCAAGGGGAGGATTCTGCGCAAAAGGGAAGGCGGGGGCGAGCTACAGGCAGCTCCGGTGCTGCGGCGCTCGTCCTTTCCACTTGTCTCCGGGGCCCTGGATTTTTCTCTGAGACCCCTTACCCCTCTCTCATTCCCTTCCCCAACCCCCCCATCCTAGCTACTCCCTGAACCCCGTACCACACGGACGCCGCGTCCCCAATAATAGGTTCTCACTCCCCACTGACACCTTAGATTTCTGTATCCCCGGTTCCACGGAGACACCCTCCCCCCTCACGTGCCCCTTCCCCACCGGGGGCCTCTGCCGTCATCCCCCTTGGGATTTAAGGTGACAAGGCAGTGCCTCTAGGGCTTTCGAAATCAAAGTGAAAAGTTTAAGCTTGAGTGAATAAGGCCTATATGGGAGCAAAGTTTTATATTTCTTTGTAGCTGTTTCTGGCACTTTCTTTAATTCCTCTCCCTTTCTCCTGGTGGTTTTTCTTTTTCTTTAATGCGCTGCTTCGGCACACACACACACACACACACACACGTGAAACTGCGGCACTGCAGGTGTTGGTTTTAGCATTTTTAACCCCTTAGAGCAGTTAATAGAAGCCTTTCAGTGTTCCTAGATTTTACCATTTCTTTCTAGAGAATGAAGCCGCGGGTGTTTTTAGCGTGTTAAAGCGTGTAGGTGGGGGAGAACCGAGAATGAGTTTGAAACTAACCGGGGGAGGGGCGGGGGCGGGAACCGACTTGCAAAGGCAACCGGAGCTCTGCAGCCGGATCCTACAGGCTGATCCACGCTGCCTGGATCTTCTTCATCAAACTAAACTCCTGTTTGCACATCACCACCTCCGACACACTAAAAGCCCCTTTCCCTCTTTTTACGCCTTGTAGCATCCAACCTGATGCTTTCCACAAGCCAGGCAGGTGGCTGATTGTCAGAGGGAAGCTGCGGCTGCCAGCCCCAAGTGCGGAGTGCCGTCTCCCAGGAGGAGAATTCAGTCCCGAGACCTCTCGTGCTGGGGCGAACGGCAAATAGCTGCATGATTCTTTTCCCGGTTCACGCTAATAATTAGATTACACATACAGTCAGACATCCATGGATTTTCTTTAGGAAACAGTGTGCACGCCGTAATGCACATTGATAAAGCCCTGCGATTTGCACAGCATTTCACATACATGATGCTAGGGAGTCCTGGTTTCCGGGAGGGATTGCAGAGACTTCCATGGGATAACTAAGATTTTTTTACACAAGCACTTAATTTCTGCTTAATTTGTTTAAGGGGAACATTTGACGTGCAACTTACTAATTTTTTAAATAGCAAACTAAGGGGAAACTTGCTAACAGTTTTCAAATAGAAAAGCCGGCGCCGCTTTCCCGGTGAGGCTGAGAGGGTGAAGTGCTTGGAGCGGGTACCACAGTTGCTCCCAGAGGTACTGCACTCCTCGCCCGACAGGAGGGTGGCATGAGGCTTAACCTCCGGAGTTCTTTGCAGCTCTAAAAAAAACAAAAAAACAAACAAACAAACAAAAAAAACACCTGCGTTTCTGATACCCCACACTCTTTGTGGTAGAGACAAAGATTGCAGCTGAGAACTTGCATGGGGTTTCTAAACAATATAGTCTCAAGTAATGCAACTTTAGAAACATGAACATTTGTTGTTTAATCTATCAAGAGGTCCATCCACATCAATCATTCTAGGATTTCAAGCCTGAGCCATTAGGCTCTCCCTGGTTTGGCTTGGCCCTGTTAGGGCCCTTATTCTGATGACTTCCTATAGCCCACATATCCTTGGCCTTCACATTCATAGGTGCTCCAACAGTGGGAAAGGTTTCTCTGGAGAGAGAGAGGGAGTGAGGGAGAGAACCTACATAAGTCATAGTTTTGCCTGCTCCCCATTACCCAGCGTGGCTGAAAAGCGGCAGAATGGATTTGTTTTAACCTGTCCCATATAAGCCACACTGTGTCACACTCACTGTGTGTGAGGCTGCCTACAGACACCACACTCTTAAGTATTCATGAATTCATTTTCTTTCTGCCAGCTCCCTTCCCTCGGAGTTTCAGGTCACCCTCCGAGATCTTAAGTCCATCAGCGTTTTTGCCACATCTCCTGGCTGAAGCCTTTGACTGCAGAGGAAGATGCTGCCCCAAGAGGGTGGAGGCAGCCACGGATGATGGACGCTGCAGGGCCCCTGGAACGCCTTGTAGGGAAGAAACCTGTGGGGCACGTGCTGCCATCCACTGGGTGGCTGAGAAAGGAGGTGCACTGGAGTGGAGTGGGGAATGGAGTGGAGTGGGGCAGTCCTCACCCTGGCTGGACTCCTTGAGCAGGGAGTCGGGAGAAGGACACATCAACTGTATTTCTGAATGTAGATCTCTTGTCTTTTTTAAAATAGCTCCTGGCATAGCCACCTCGGTCTCCACTACAGCCTGCTTTCTGGGGGCTCCTGAGCCCAGCCTGTGTCTGGGTTTTGGTTAGCCTACTTTCAGCCTTCCTCAGCTAGGCGCCTGCGGCTTTTTAAATATTCTGTCCAGTCATCCTCCTTTTAAAATCCTCTTCCCAGCATTTTGTTCTGAACGCCCATGTGGCGTTTGCTCTGTGTCAAAGCAAAGGTAAAATGAGCAACTTTAGAAAACCTGTTTAAAAAGAAGAATCTTGACTTTTCTTTCGCCTACCAGAAATGTTTCTGCATTAGTGTTGTTTGCAATGGTGGTGTTATTTCTTTAGAAGAAGCCTTTTGGGTCTTGATACACACTGGTGCATTTATTTTCCTTTAAGCATATTCTCCACCAACATGAAATGGATTAAGGGCTGCCAACAAAGCACACTCTTAGGAAATACAAATTATTTTAAAAGCAAATGTAGAAGTATGTGGATGAAACTCACTAATAGAACTTTATCTGTAATCCCCTAAAGGACTGTTTGAGGTAATTTAGTTAAAAAGTAAAATATGGGCGCCTGGGTGGCTCAGTTGGTTAAGCGACTGCCTTCGGCTCAGGTCATGATCCCGGAGTCCTGGGATCGAGTCCCACATCAGGCTCCCGGCTCAGCGGGGAGCCTGCTTCTCCCTCTGACCTTCTCCCCTCTCATGCTGTTTCTCTCTCTCTCTCTCTCTCTCAAATAAATAAATAAATAAAATCTTTAAAAAAAAGTAAAATATACTCACGTTATCACAGAGCTCATAAAATATAACTCTTAGAACCACTGAGAAGCTGTTGCTTCTCCAGGGCCAATAGAATCAGAAAGCTTCAGATGGGTAGGACCCGGTCACTTTTGATTGCATTATTCTAAAATTCTGGTACAGCAGGAAGATCTGTATGAGCATTTGTTTTGAAAAACACAGTCTGAAATTCTTATAAGGCGGGCCTCAAGAAAGCATCAGTCTGAGGGGACAAGTGAACAAAATACTCCTGCCACCAGTGAGCTATGGGAATATTCCTAGTCCAGAACAACAGACAAGTCCCAGTCACCTCACCATCATGTAGACACACCAGTGTCAGCATCCTTTTGAAGCAAGGAGGGATGAAGGAAATAAACACATGCAAACATGTGCAAGATCCCTACCCTATGACAGGCCTTTGATATCTACTATATAATAATTAAAAAATCCCCCTGAGATGGTGATTGTTATTCAGCAAACAGCTGAGGCCCAGAGAGGTTAAATAATTTGCCAACTCACACAGTTACTTCAGACCGAAGCTCAATCTGCTTCCAGTCTGCGTAGTGCTCTACTCATAACACACACTGCAGCCCGTGGCATTTGCTGCTTCCATATGTCTCTGAGGAATTTGATACTTGCATCCCACAATCTGCAGTGTGTGCATGTAGTAAACCTCTCGTGTTTTGAGGACACCAATCTGAACTGATTTACACCAGGAGGACTGTTGCAGTGTGTGCATGTAGTTAACCTCTCGTGTTTTGAGGACACCAATCTGAACTGATTTACACCAGGAGGACTGTTATCGAGCACATTTCCTTTGGACAGCTAGTGATGGCAATTGACTATGATTGTTGTAGATTTCTTAAACCTCCCAACCTAAAATAAACTGGAGGCTACCAGTGGACCCATAACTGGTGATGTCCCCTTTTAGGCAGTACTCTAAACATCGGTTTACAAAACACCTTTCCTGGGATTCATGAGCTAAAATACCACTTAGCTGATCTAAACTCTTTAAAATGACTGCGTTGTGACTTCTGCTTTTTTTTTTCTATTTAAAATCCTTTCATTTTCTGCCCTTGTAAATAGGTTTCTTTGATAAAGTGACTTGAAAATTGCTATAAAGAATAAAAGAAAAAAATGCTGGCACTTAATCTCTCATTATTGGAGTTTATCATGCTTTCTATAGATCTTTAACTTTTTAAAGAGAAACATGAATAAAATCAACAGAAAATGTCTAGTTTGGGGAAGCCACAAATAGATTTCCTCTTTTTCTTGTCACCAGTTTCTTTATATGTTACGCTCACCATAGGAATCACCATTCATGAGTCTCCCCATCTTTTGGGAAATATGTTTGAAAGAAAACTTTCCCCACTGTGATACAAAATATGCCCCATTTTATAACATCACATTGTGAAGGAATGCATCATAAAGTGTGTTATGCAGCTATATAAAATTTAGATTGCAGCAGGAAAGGAATGTCATTTGAATAGCTTAAGGATGAAAAGCATGTTTGTATTCAAAACATGTGCAATATTAGAAAGGACAGGATCTTGCTGCTGTCTGAGCAGAAATGATGGTGATAGGATCAAACCCGAAATGCTTGCTCCACGGAACTAGCCAAGGTAATGTATTTCCTCCCCAGAGGCCTGCTCCACGGTGTCTTGCCCTTAATCACAATCACCAGACACAGAAGTAAGAGAGTATGCCGGGGACATTAAAGGGCTTAATTGGCAGTCATTTCAGGCAAGTCCCAGCCATCTCAGGCACAACCCACAGTACTAACCCTGTTTGTTCAGCCGTGACTGCAGGGGAATGCACGCCGCCACTGCTGTAGTTTGGGTACTAACTAGCCACCGAAACATTCCATGCGGCCCCTGGCTCTCTGGGCTGACCTTTAAAACGGTGGTTTAATAAATCAAGTGGAGGAATGTGAGGTTTACAGTTTGCAAAGATAGAGGATATGCATTTCCGCGGGCAGGAGACAAAGCCCAGAGGTTGACTCTTTCGCAGCCCTGCTGGAACCCAACCAGGGCAGCAGTTCGCTTTCTCGCCAGTACCCCGCCGCTGCACGAATGCAGCAAACACCCGCTGCACGAATGCAGCAAACACTGCGGTATGATTGCAAATGGGCGGATCCCTGGATTCCTACAGGAGAGCAGGCAGGCTTCTTCACCCCAAGATATGTAACACTGGTGTTTGGTTACGTTGAGCACACAAGAGACTGTCTGGGTTAGAAAAGTGAAACTTGACTATGTCTAAATGTCTTGTTGATTGATTAAATAACTCATATGTTCATTCATCCATTGAAGCACCCAATGGCAGCAGAACACTTACAATGTGCACAGTTCTGTACAAGCGCCACGGGGCAGGGGATGGGGAGTGCAAGGAGTTATGGTACAGTCCCTGTCTCCAAAGGGCTTGGAAAGTACCTGAGCACAATAAAAAGACCAGCCACTGTTACACACAACAACATGGATGAACCTCAAAAATGGTGTACTGAGGGCGTCTGGGTGGCTCAGTTGTTAGGCGTCTGCCTTCGGCTCAGGTTGGGATCGAGCCCCGCATTGGGTTCCCTGCTCGGCGGGAAGCCTGCTTCTCCCTCTCCCAGTCCCTGCTTGTGTTCCCTCTTTCGCTGTGTCTCTCTCTGTCAAATAAATAAATAAAATCTTTTTAAAAAATGGTGTACTGATACCAGGTAAGAGATACATACTGTATAACTCCATTTATATAAAATTCAAGAACAGGCAAACTAATCTGTGATGGACAAAAAATCAGAACAGTGGTTGTCTCAGAGAGTATGAGGTGGGGAATGACTGGGCGGAAGCACCAGGGCATTTTCTGGGGTGAAGGTATTGTTCCAGATTTCAAGAAGTTTGGATTGTGCAGGTGTGTGCGTTTGTCCAAACTCAGAATGTAACAGGATTTTGTGCATTCCACTGAATGTAAATTTTACATCAGGAGAAAAAAATGTAAACTGTATATCCAAATAACCAATCACTTTAAAAATAGCTAAACAGACAAAACCCATGCATGTGAAATTCAGAGTACTATGCAAAAGTTAAATCATAAAAGGCAAAATCCTAAGAGGTGTCACAAGGAAGAAAAGAACGGTACAAGCAGTAATTGCTGTGATTTTAGATGGGAGAGAAGTCAAGCGAATGAAATGAACCAACATTTCTGGGGCTGGTTACTATGCTAGATGCTTTGCGGAGGTATCGTGTTTAATCCTCACGGCAGCTCGGTGGAGTGGATGTTCTTATCGTTTTTCTAAAGATGAGATATTGTATTTCTATTAGTCCATTCCAACACTGCACTAAAATGTTTGCAATCTTACATTGCTGCCTCACACTGAATTTGTAGGGACTTAAAAAAACTTGGAAAGCTATGGCTATTAATTAATACTGTGGCTTTTTAAAAAATGTAAAAATATGACTTCCATTTATTTTCTTTAAGTCTAATCTTCAAACATCTTTCGTCCATTTTGTTCAAATCTGCTGTCATAGTTTTAAAACCTTCTAACTTTATGTCAAATTCAATAAGAATTAATTTCCCAATTTTTTTTTTTTAATCAACACCATTAGAAATGTGTTCTACATGCTATGCTTCACAGGCTTTTGGGATTGGGAAGTAATTTCAATTTTCCACTCTAATCCTCCACCGGCTTCATCCTCGGCAGCTCATAACTTTTGCTTTGGTCCTCCCTTTTGCAGCGTGGATTACCTCCCTCCACACTTTAGCCGTTGGACATTACTTCTCAACAGAGCACAAATTCCCGGGGAGGTTGAGGCATTGGTACCCAAGAAAGAGCTCTGGTTTTTCCCTTTCTGTTTCTCACTACATTCGGATTTCTTTTCTATGTGATTCTCATGGCATCCTCGCTTCGTGGAGACTATAGTACTGATATTTACATGGGGAACAGAGGTTTCCCAGGCATTTCTGTATCATATCACTGGGTCCCTGCAGCAATCCTGTAGGCAGACACAGATCTGCAGGTGTTACCACCCTCACTCTCTAGATAAGGATGCTGAGAGATCTGCAGAGGGAGAGTGATGTGCCCCAAACCATACCTCCTGTAACAGTGGTACCAGGGCTATAACCCAGGGTTCCTGTCATCAAATTCAATGGGAATTTTCCCTTTCAATCTCACAGTTTCATATATACCAGGCCTATACTTTTTCAGATCCCTTCTTTGTGCCATTCCAAAAAGCTAGGGAAGCCTTGACTGCTTCTTACCTTCAGATTGGATATCTGTGGATATCTACTCATATTAGAGCCCCATTTCATTAGCTTTGATCACTGTTAAAATACCAGTATCAATGGAAGAGGTAAGAGTGAAAGCTGATATAAGTCCTTTGTACCTAAGATTGTACCTGAGATTGGTAATAGCTTTTGAAAGAAGAGAAAGAGAGACAGAGAGAAAGCTTGAAGGCCTTGAGCAGTGAGCATAGTGTGGGATCAGGGAAAGGACAGTAAGTGTTACGACGATCGAGTGGATCGTCAGAGAATGTGGTGGCAGGATTGGCAGCAAAATATTTTTCGTAGGCTTTAAGTTCACCATGCCTGAAACAAAGCCTCTATTCCTGTGGTATGATTTGACTGGGATATAACCCATATTAGTTAAAACAAATTAATCCTGGGATAGCCAGGATGTATTTAAATCAGGGAAGACTCCCAAAACTTTATTTTGGGGTGTCTTCTCCCATCTGAACTTTTGGCCAAGGAAATTCTGTGCATTGACAGGCATTAGTCTGAGCTTCTCAGCTCTTACATACTTGAGGACGGGGCTCACCAACTAGAAAGGACCAAATGGAACAGGAAATAAAGAAGCAGCAAAATGGCAGAATAACCTGCCTACCAGGTAACCAAACTTGAGGAAAACTGATAGAAAATGAAATCATAATTCTATAATTTAAGAGCCAAAGGGGAAGGAAAATGTGCATTTAGTGAGTATAATTGTGTGCAATAATATTAATAATAGCTTTGTGTCAGGCACTGTGCGAGTTCGTTTAGTTGGATAATTTCATTTAATCATCACAAAGTCCGGATGAGTTGGGCATTAAAAATCACCCTCATTTTAAACATGCAGACACTAAGGTTTAAACTAGAGCCTAAACTGTATGCCTAAAGAACTCAGCTATCTTGTGTCATTAACCCTCACAGAACTTTAATGAGGGAAGTATTATTTTCATTCTGTAAGGAGAAGAAAGAGGTTCAGACACTTCAAGAATGTTGGTCAAGGTCACACAGCCGGGTCAAGGACTGTCTTAATTCTCTCACTTCCTGCTATGACTGAAGTGTAAGGATGTTCTTGAGAGGTGCTATGCAAATAAGAGCTCTCACTCTTTCTTTTCCTATGAAGTTTAAATTTGCATATTGATGCAAGAAAATGCTGCCATAATCAGGGTCAAGGATGCTCGAATCACATACAAGTGAAGGAATCCATATAATGGTCATCTAGGCAGAGCACCACAGACACAAACCAAGTAAGTCAAAGTTCTGCTTTATTAGCAGGTTCCAAAAATAGACATCCATTGCTGCAATAATTTATAAGAACCAAATTGCACTTGAACATCTCTCTCCAGATACAGGCTGAATGCCTTATTGCTAACTAGCAATTCCTTTTATTATTATATTGTCTGGAAGAGAAAAACACACACTAAAGGAGGTTCCCCTCACCTTTCAGTATCACTTTATCCGACAGATTTAATAAACTGCACTATCAAATTGCATTAGAATAACAGATATGCTTTTGAATAGATCTGAGATATTTCAATTTGCAAAGTGTTTTCTTTTTCTTATGCCAAAAAAGGGTTTTGCCCATTACACTGATTAATACTTACTTTAAAAATTATCCATATTAAAATTTTCTTCCAAACCAGTTCCCCAATTTAGAAAGATTACTTAAGCAAGGCTCACAGGTCAGCCCTAACACTTAAAGGTGTGGATGGGTGGAAGGCTCAGCGCTATATAAAATCCAGAGCTGTCCAGATGTGAAAGAAACAGCTCCGGATGCAAAGCAATAGCAGTTCAAAAGGGAATCACCCCATGTCTGAGCTGGCCTTGACCCTAGATGGTCTCTCAGGTCTTCTGCCAACCTGAGATTCTCTGATTCTAAAAAAAATAATAAATAAATAAATACAATAAAATAAAATACTCGAAAGATGAAAAGCATTGGATAAGCTAGGACTGGGGAGCATTCACATCTCACTGTGATCATGAATAAGAGTCTAAAAGCATAGCATTACTCTCCAAACTGGGACCTGCTAATAACTCAGTTCAGATATGAGCCAGACAAAATATGAGCAGAGGCCAGCAGAATGAGATTTTGGAGGGAAGAAAGATAAGGTTACTAACTGAAGTTTTGGAGGAATACGTATTTGCTTTATTTGCATTAAACTCATCTTTCCAGAACAGATAAGAGCTAATAGAGACTAGACTAGACTAGACTAGAATAGAGCTAATAATAAACAGCTGAACAACTGTCAATATTTTTATCAGTTGAATTGGTTCCCATTCACCTAACATAATAGAATTCACTTTTTTCTCACTTCTGATCATTTCTTTTCATGGGTTGATGATGAAAGGAGAAAAAAGCAGATGCTTCTCCTACTGTTGCTTCTGAATTAAATGTTGAAATAGAGCAAGTATTAGGCCCATTTACATTTCTCTCCTAGAACCCAAACCCCCACATGAAAAATAGATCCCATATCTTTCTGTCTCTTTGTCTCTGTCTCTCTCTCTCTGATTCTCTTTCTCTCAAGTCTTTGGTTCTTTATCTCCTCCTAAAATTTGTGTACTGATAGTTTCCTTTTAAAGAAAGAACCTCAGGATTAGAATTTGAACTCAATGCTCAGGGAACAGTAGAGTGTGCAGTCTGGGGTTAGAGAGAGGACATGCAAACAGTCTCTAGGTATCACTATGGTAACCATCCTAGATGATGAGCAGAGCCTGCTGTTACTTCAAAAAAGAGGGGGAAACCATCTAATTCAGCAAAATGCCACAAGGATCATCTTTTCCAAATAACTAAATGTTTTGTACATGATGTTCTGCAGATAATTTTGAAAGTCCACATAGTTTTGGGAAACAACATAAAAGAACAGAAAAAGCACTAGAATTGAGGTTGAGAATTGATCCTAGATCTAGCTCTGTGGCTAACTGAGCACAGCTGTCTTCAAACTGGGCTACATCTTCCTCTGGTGGGGCTGGAGGACTTTCCAAGGGGGGTGCACAGGCATAGATAGTACTAAGGGAATCTATCTGCAGACCCCTGATGGCCATGTGCAGTCTTTTGTAAAATCTGTTTGCTTGCAAACTTGTGCTAATTCTCTTTCCCCACCTTCACCATAAATTGAATGAGCTAAATCTGCAGCAATAAGCTTTTGACAAAAATGCATTTAAGGGTGCTGGGTGGCTCAGTTGGTTAAGCGAATGCCTTCGGCTCAGGTCATGATCCTGGAGTCACAGGATCGAGTCCCGTATCAGGCTCCCTGCTCAGCAGGGAGTCTGCTGCTCCCTCTGACCCCCCCCACGTGCTCTCTCTCTCTCTCTCTCTCTCATTCTCTCTCAAATAAATAAATAAAATCTTTAAAAAATGCATTTAAATCACATAGGATGATAAAAATAATTTTATTTTCACATCGTATTGATAAAGATGTATTGAAATGAAAAGTATTCTTAGTCCAACCCTTTCTAAGTACGATAAGTTAAATAAGTCGCCTCTAAGTGAAAAATAAACAAGTATAGTCCATAGTTATTTGGTGACTATTATCAAGAGGCTTGGTGAAGTCTCTTTTGTTATTGTTCCCAGAAATAAAGTGAGGAAATTACTTTAATCAACTAGAGATAAACTCATATGCAAGGTAGGTGCTTGCTTTTAACAAAAGTCTCTGCTTTTAACAAAATTGAGGGAGAATTTAATTGATAGATCATCCAAATATTTTTATAATAGGTCAATATGTGCTTTTAGCTTAAAATTTAGAAAGATTTCAAATAATAACTGACATTGCTGAAACGATATAAAACAACATAAAAACTATTCCGGTATATTCATGCTCACCTACTTTTGTGTATACTTGTATACTTTTATACTTATTTAGGTAAATAAGATTTCTCAGAAATTTCATAGTTTATATAGATGTGTCCTTGTGCCCACATATGCACACATGTGTATTTTTTGAAAAGAAAGAATAGAATTGCTTTATTATTTATTCTCATAATCAGTAATATTCATTCATGCATACATGGATTAAGAGAGTCATTGTAAATAAAAGTTTATTCTTTATTTTAATGATTACCTATTAAAATTTGTAAGATAGCCATGTTTTGAACAATTGTGTACTAATATACTCATAAACCTAATTCAAACCAGAAAATTTTATAATATTTAGATGCTTATGGCTACATGAAATAAAATATTTAATTTACAAGCTTATACTTATCTGTACAGTGGAAAAAAACAATAGAATTATAATACAGGATTTACAAGCATAAAATTTATTATTTGAGGATAAAATAATGTGGAAAAGAGTAATAGAAATAAGAGTTCAAAGAGAAAAAAAGAGCTACAAAATTGGAGAAGAGTAAAGAAGAGCTTATTCATGCATTATTTTAAAGATTTTATTTATCCATTTGAGAGAGAAAGAATGAGAGATAGAGAGCACGAGAGGGGGGAGGGTCAGAGGGAGAAGCAGACTCCCCACTGAGCAGGGAGCCTGATGTGGGACTCCATCCCAAGACTCCAGGATCATGACCTGAGCCGAAGGCAGTCGCTTAACCAACTGAGCCACCCAGGTGCCCCTTATTCATGCATTTTTTAAATGAATGGTGATGAGTAACATGTTGGTATTGTACTTAGATTCCATTTGATAGATTTAAAAGGGTAACTTAATTTTATTTTGAAATGTCTACATTTAAAATACATTGGGGGTGCCTGGGTGGCTCAGTCATTGAGCGTCTGCCTTCGGCTCGGGTCATGATCCCAGGGTCCTGGGATTGAACCCTGCATTGGGCTCCCTGCTCAGCGGGGAGCCTGCTTCTCCCTCTCCCACTCCCCCTGCTTGTGTTCCTGCTCTCACTGTCTCTTTCTCTGTCAAAAAAAAAAAAATCTTTACATTGGAAGTTACATCTTTTGCAACTATTTAAACTTACAATGAAAAGTTGTAGATATCAATTTAAAATCAAGAGAAGGATTACACAGATTTCCAAAATTCTTCTAGGGGCTGTGTGACTAAAAAATGTTTGAAGAACACAGAATTGGGCAAAAAATTTGAGTAGACATTTCCCCAAAGAAGATAAAGGAATGGCTGATAAACACATGAAAGGATGCTCCACATCATTGGTCATTAGCAAAATGCAAATCAAAACCACAATGAGCCATCACTAGAATGAATATAATAAAAAAGACAGACACTAACAAGTGTTGGCAAAGACTCAGAGAAATCAGAACCTTCAAACATTGCTGGAAGGAATGCTAAATGGTGCAGCTACCTTGGAAAACAGGTGGGCGGTTTCTCAAAATACTGAACAGAGCTATTGTATGATCCAGCAATTCAATCTAATCTGAGATTGTGGTGATGGTTGCATAACTGCATAAATACACTCAAAACTATGAAATTTGACATTGGAAATAGGGGACCTTTATAGGTATATAAATTATATCTCAGTAAACGTGTTTAAAAATACCACAAATGCAATACATACATACATATTTACATACTGGTTAAAAAGAATAAATGAATGTTCTTTCATTATGTTTACTCCACTTAATTGGAGGCAGAAGGAATTGAGCAACTCTTTGAGAGAGTGAGGGGAAGAATGAGGCTATTTCCCTGTCCCTCCACACTGGTAATGTGTCCAGGAAAGCCAACTGACCCAGCATGGAGCTCAGCCCAGGGCAGGATGGTGCAGGACTGGGCAGAGCCTTCTACAGACAGTTAGGCCCAAGGGTTCATGTTTTAAGATCAAGGTTACAGATTTTATCCTCCTTATCCAGGTGTCTCTTCTATGGTCAGAGCTGAAAGTAGCTAGTGGAGCTCAACAGCATTCTCTTTTACATGAAGGAATTTACACAATTTCTCTCTGTTGCCCTCCATCGATAGACTAGGTTGGATTTTCCAGCAGATTATCAGTACTAGAAAGAAGAACAATTTGGTTATAATGCATTCAGGAATATGAGAGAGGAACTAGACAAGCAATTAATTCTCAGTCTTTCTGCAAACACTGCTAAGATGGCTGCAGGGGGGCGGGGGGGGGAGAATAATCTCAAGCAGACTCCACTGCTGAGCACAGAGCCCCAGCTGGGGCTCAGTCTCACAACCCTGAGATCATGATCGGAGCTGAAATCAGGAGTCTGACACCTAACCCACCAAGCCACCCAGGAGACCTCTGATTCTGTCTTTATCACAGCATCTGATTCTTGTTTTACAGGAATAATTAATTAGTCTTTAATTTCTTTATGAACAGTAATAAGGTTAAAAAAGAAGCTGACTTCGGTTTTACTGAATTACCTGTTTCCTCCAGGGTTAGATTTTCCACTTCCTTGGCTTTCTTTTCTTTACAAGGGTTTCTTCAAAAGTCTGCTTTGAAAAATCCATGATTGCTTATTCATATTTAAGGCTATTAAAATAGAGATGCTCCCTGGGAGACATGTGGATCTGGGTGGGGTTTGCTGAACGATTTTTGTGACAGGATGAGATTTGGCCTTTACAAGTTGCCTAGCACCACTACCGCCAAAAATGTAGACGATTTTATTCTGAGGTGCTAATACCCATGCTTCAGTAGTTCTCTCTACAGTTTGGTCAATTTCTCCAGAAAATCTTTCCTTTTCCCCTAGTATTTATGTCATGGGATGAGGCTTGGAGAGGGGAATTGGTCCACATGCCTGAATGCCCACAGTCCTGCTTGAGGCTGGTAACAGGGACTTAGGGCTCTTGGAACGGGTCAAAGTTTCCAGAAGACCACCCATCAGTCTCAGGGTTCTGTGACCTCCCCCACTCCTGCCCCTCTGTTTGATCTGCAGCCTCTGCAACAGGGCCTCTCCATGGTCCTTTCTGGGCAGGTCAGCAGCCTCCTTACTGTGGGAAGTTTGGGGGTGCTCCACGCAAATTTAGGGTTTGGCCTTTGTTCACTTCACTTCATAGGTCACAACCCTTTCACCTGCAACTGACTTTCCCAATTGTGTTGAACTCTCTTGTTCCCTAAGAAGTCCTGTAAGCTGTTGTGAGATTATGTAATTTTTAATTTCTTAATTATCATGGCAATGGTGTCTCAGCAGAGAGGACAAATATGTTCAGTTCACATCTTGAATCAGATAGCTTTATTATTTTTTACATCTCATATGTAGAAAAAAAATTTACACACAAAACGTTTAAATCAGCTCTATCCACATTTCCACCAGCCCCAGTCAAAAGACCAGTATCAGATGAGTTGATGATCAAAAGCAGTAAGCATCAAGGGCCTAAAAATATGTGTGTCTCTGTAGGTGTGTGTGTGTGTGTGTAGGTGTGTCTATGTATTTCATGGGCCATATTTTCTATCCATATTTTAAAGCCATACCTGTGCACAGTCTGTTTCTTTCAGGATTGCACAATGGTAATGTGCTTTTTAAAAAATGAATAACAGATTTTTATTGAAAAGAGTCTAAGCAGGAATAACCAGCTCCCAGAAAAATCTTTTTTTATTACAGCTTGCAGAAACATATAAAGAATATTGTAAGAAATACCATCTATCTCGTGCTCGTTTGTCAAGTATTAACATTTTTAAAAAATATTTTATTTATTTATTTGACAGAGAGAGACACAGCGAGAGAGGGAACACAAGCAGGGGGAGCGGGAGAGGGAGAAGCACACTCCCCACCGAGCAGGGAGCCGGATGTGGGACTCGATCCCAGGACCCCGGGATCATGACCCGAGGCAAAGGCAGACGCTTAACTGACTGAGCCACCCAAGCGTCCCAGTATTAACATTTTTGACAGATTTACTTAGGATCTTACAACAAAAAGCTATGGGCACAAAGACCCCTACTTAGTTTTCCTCAGTCCCTTTTCTCAGACTCCTCATCTTTCTCTCCCAGAGGCAACCAGTAGACTGAGTTTAGTATTACTCACTCCTTTGTATGTTTTTGAAATTCATATCTACAAGCAATCTGGATATATCTATAATAATATAGACATATTAGTCACTAATAAATACAATAGCATGTCCTTTTTATTTTTTTGAGAGAGAGAGTGTGTGTGCGCTTGCAGGGTGAGGGCACACCCAGGGCAGAGCCCGATATGGGGCTTAAACTCATGACCCTGAGATCAGGACCTGAGCTGAAATCAAGAGTCAGATGCTTAACTGACTGAGCCACCCAGGCGCCCTACAATAATATGTTCTTTTCCTTGATTTGGTAATAATTTTCTAATGTTATCTTTACATTCTTGTAATCAGATAGGTAGATAGATGATAGATGGATGCATGCGTGCATGCATGCATGCAAGTGTAAAATTGTTCCATCTTTCTGATAAATAGTTGCTTTTTTCATTATTTATTTGTGATTTTGACTCCTGAGTAATCTCTTGTAAACAGCATATAGCTAGATTTTGTTCTTTTCATCCAATCTGACGCTCTTTAGCTTTTAATTGTTACATCAATTCACATTTATTATAATTACTAATATACTTGGATTTTTTTCTACCATGTTATTTTATGCTTTCTGTTTACCCTGCTTTTCCTATGCTTATTTTTTTCTCTTGTCCTGCCTCCATTTGGATTAGTTGGGGGTTTTTTTAGTTTCCTTTTTCTCTCTCTTCTGTTTTAAAAATTTTAAACATCATATTTCTAACAGAAAGCTGGAGTCACTGAAGTCTAAACTTAGTCACTGTGAAGTACCCAGTGTGGCCCATCAGCGCCCCCTTTCCACCAGCCCACTCAGGCAGCTCTAAGAAGCTTTGTGTTCCTGGGTGCATCATTTCCTCAATGAAAATACCCAGTTAGTGGCAAGACCTTGGAAGAAAGATGCTGGATTTTAAGTCCAAAGCCTTGCATTCCCATCCCAGGCCTACAACTTACTAAATGGAGGGTCTTGAACAAATATCTTCTGAGTTTTAATATTCTTATCTGGGCATAGAGTCAAGTATGGCTATTCATGTGTTGGGAGCATGAAGGAAGATAAGTAATGTATGTAAACTATTGCTTTATTTGGATAGTAATAAGTAGACAATTTTTGGCAGTTTCTCAGTTGGCTTGTTTTATTTTCAAAGTCTCAATCTTGAGTCCTAAAAGACTCATTAAGTTAAAAATGACTTTATGTTTTGATTCCTCTGCAGGTAAGGGTATATTGTTGTTTACTTTGTGTACTACTTATCATTTCATTTCTGTGTTGGATGTGAGACATCAGCACCAGTTTCCAAGCTATAATCTTGTCTATCATCTTCTAATAGACCTCAACCATCTGAGATTTATGAATAATTTATGTTCTCTTCTTTCAAACTGGACTGTTAAAATTTCCTCAGCTTTCCTTCTGCTTGCTAAGTCTTCCTGGACTTACACAGACGTAATTGTTCGGACACGATCTTGATGGAGTAAACAGTCAGACCAACAGGGAGCGAGGAACGGGTCCATTTTACGGTTCACTTATTTTCTTACTTCAACTTGGTTGCTAAAAGGAAGCAGGAAAAAATTCAAAGGCAGCCTTCTTCAATGAACTGAGAACAATTTAATTCAGATAACTGAAGTGCCAATTAGCTCATTGCAAACCCCATGCTGATAAGTCAGAAGGTATTAGCTTCAGGGCAAACCTACAAGACTCGGAGGCTCAGATTCTGTTAAACCCACAGTAGATCATCCAGTGACACTCACAGCCCTCTGAATGAAGATTCAAGTACAGCTTTAGGGAGCCTTGGCTTCTAGCTGTTGGATGAATTTTCATACAATTCTCTATTCATTTATGTATATGCTATCTATTAAGAACGAGTCAGATTAGTTGGATCTTTTTAGATCTTTTACAAGTTTTCTGTATCTTAAAAAGTACCTTTAACGTTATTTCTGAAGGTCAAAACAACTTTTTAAAGCTATCAAAACGACAAGACCAACATCTAGTGGTGAAGTACGTATACTGCAGGATGAATTCAGGCTTCTAAGTGTCCACAATATATGCGTCTCTTCCTGAGAGAGGTATTTGCTTTCAAAAACCAAGATTCCTAGAGAGTCACCCCAAAAGACTAAAGTATTAGTGGTAGAATTCTAGGCATTTGTGAAATAACGGACATCAGGGGCGGGAGGTGGGGAGGGAATGAGGGTGGCTTTTTTAGTGCTACTTAATTTATATGATAACAAAGCAAGTGATTTTCCAGTTTATTTTTAAGAGCTCTCCAGAGTGAAAGTTGCTCTACCAAACTTTAGAGGAATTTTATATCCAGTGTAAAAGACACAATTTGAATATCACTGATAATTGTTATTGATGTCCTTGGCCATGCAGTAGAGTTGTTACTGCTTTAAACAAATTTCTAACGTAAAAGTTAGATTCTAACCAGGTAGTTAATTACTTAACATATTATTTTTGCCACCAGACTGCCTCAGTAAATAAATCTGTTTCTTCTAAATCTGTAAAGCTCATTAAGAGCACTTACACGGTGTACTCCTCATCACTTACATCTCGGCATCATTATTATTCTGTCGCATAAAATTGTTCCGGGGGGTCCATGGAAGGTTCAGCATAAAACAGGAATTCTGAGACCATCTGAAGGGCCCCTGTCATGCCAGCATGTTCTCAGGGATCCCTGCCCACTGCCTCCCTCCTCTTTCACCCTGGATTTTCTGAACCCCCTCTTTGCTCGGCTACCTGAAGCCTCACTTCTCTCTCGGCCATAAATACAAGGACTGCCAGAGCTAGACGAGCATATGCTTCCAAGCCAGTTTAAGTAGCAGTGGGAGGTTATAACATCTCTTCCTGGCGTACAAACCAAATGCAAACTTCATCCTCCAGCTGGTCAGCTCTAGCTGGTTTACTCTAAAGAAAGCATTGCTTCATCCAATAGACATCCTATGTCTCTGTCTGTCCATCCCAGGAACAGAATAAGAGGGCCTACTAAGTCTACTCAGTGGGCTCCTAGGCTGTAGTTCTAATGTTGCCTCTGACCTGCCTCTAACAGGGAGCTGGCTGGCTTCTGCTGCCGGTCTCAAACTGCCCTCCTCCACCCCACAGTGCGAGAATGTGACACTCCTTAGTAAAGGGTACTGGGTATCGCTCAAGGTTTGTTATTTATCCAGGCCCCTTTAGCCTTCATTATACGTGCTTTGTTCAGCCCTTGCATCAAGAAGAAATGGGGGAGGGGGACATTTAAACAAATGGCTCTTTCATCCGGTTATGTCATTTTCTGGCTTGGTGTTTCTTGCTTCAGGTACTCAAGGGCAGAGGAGCCATGACTTAGTCATTATATGATTTTTCATCACTTCCCTGATAATTTTCTGTATCTGGATTTTGATGTTAAAATTAGCATCAGGACAGTTTAATAAAAGACCCAATGGTGAAGTTATGAACCTGGCTCCATAAACAGAGTACAAACTACTTGTGGGAGCACAGGCATCCATGGTCCTCTGACTCTTCAAACAAGACACTTATCCAGTGGCATCTGGCTGGCTCAGTCGGTCGGTAGAGCTCTTGATCCTCGGGGTCATGAGTTCAAGCCCCACACTGGGCGTATACAGCTCACTAAAAAAAAACAAAACAAGACAAAACACAAGTATCCAAAGATCCTCGTGCCTCAGTTTACCCCTAATGCACCCACGGTTGCCAAAGGAAACTGGAGCACAGATCTGGCATTGTCCTCAGCCCCTGCTCAGCAGCATCATCCTTGGCCTTTCATTGCGGTCTCTCACCCCCTCCCATGAGCTGCCCCCAGCCTCCCTTTGCGTCCCCCAGACTGAGCTCTGTGGTCTGACTTTCTCTGTTCAGCCATCCCCAGCCCTGTTCTTCCCTGCCCTGCCTTTTCCCCACCCTTCAAGACTGAATTCTAATGTCTGCTCCTTTCTCTCCTCTGAACTGCAGTAACTCAGCCCCCACAGCCTTCCATTGTGTCTTAGAATAATTTCCTTACTCATCTCATTTTCTTTTTTGCAGAGATTTGCTTGAGGTTTATACCGTTTTATCACTTTCACTTCTGAATTCCCCACCAAGCCTGGTACTTACTGGGAGTTGATTGAGCAAATCAATGAGCAAAACATCTTTTGAAAAGGACAGAGATCCAGTGACTTTAATTTTTGGAGCTTCTTACAGGGCTTATGTTTACTTTCAATCCTCAGCTGCAGCATGAGAGCAAAACAGAGGGTTTCACCCTCTTTAGTGCAGAATGTATGATGTCTCATTCTCCCATATCCCTGACAAATGATTTCCACCCTCTACCCCCTCTCCAAGTTAAAATGGAGCAATGAGAGCCAATCTTGAGATATAATGGAGAAACGGTCCGTGACCGGCATAAATTAAGTTGTTGGACGGTGAACGATGCTGCAGTCCGGGCACCAGTGAACTCAGGGTTCGACAGAGCTGGAAGGCAGTGTGGAGCGATACCAACTGTCCTTTCCTTTCTCCACGGCAAAGTGCCCTGTGATGCAGACCAACATCCACTCGCAGGCTTGTGTTGCTCTATTAGGTGGGCTGGTTGGGCATTACGATGCCTCCTGTGGGGTTTGGCTTCTGTATAATAATGAGGGACCTTTGTTTCATTTCGGATGGGAATGGCTACCGTGTCCTGAGCTCTCCCGATGCACCTGGGACTGGGCTGTCCTGGGATAAAGGTACTGTGGTTACCAGCACTTAAGGACGAGAAAATGGGTGCTCTGGACAGAAAAGTAACTTGGCCCGGGTCACAGCTGGTGAGTAGGAGAGATAGATTTTGAAATTGGGTCTGGCGACTTCCAAAGCCCAGGATCTTAATCTGTGTGCTCTGAACAGAGGGTCAGGGCACCCACAATTGAACCCCCATCTGTGTCAGTGATTTGCTGTTGACCTCAGAAAACTCATTTCATTCTATCCTCAGCTATAAAATGTGCTTTTTCTGCCATGCCTATCTCATGTGAAGCCCAATTGAGATCATGGTAAATAAAAGGTAATAAATAAAGGAATAAATAAACCACAAAAGTTCAATCATTCCTTTATTCATTAAATGCCTCCTATATATTAGGTACTGTACCAGGCCTTCAAAATGAAGAATTTAAGTTCACAGTCCCTGCCCTTGAAATATTTCCTGCCCAAAGGAGAAAGACAAACTGATGATAACTAGTACAGTAACCGCTATGCTAGAGGTAGCGCACATGCAAGTGGGGCATAAAGAAGGGGCAGCTTCTTGAACTTGAGGGTGGGAAAAGAAGTGTCAGGAATATTCCCCCGCCCAAACAATCAGAGCCAGCATTCACCGAGTGCTTAGCTATGTGCTACTCATTATGGTAGATTCACATGAATTATTTAATCCCAACAGCTGCTCAACGTTGAGGCTTCTCCTCTTGTTCCCCTTTAACAGATGAGAAGACGGATGCTTACTGAGGTTAGGGTGCTTGCTCAAGGTCACAGGAACAGGATTCTGAGTGAGGTCTGTCTGATATCAAAGTCAGCGTGCTTGGCCACTGCATTGCTGTAGATCTGCCTTTCTTCAGAAGCCAAGAATAACTTGAGACTTGACGAATGCATATCCACTGGTCAGGCCAATAAGGAAAGGTATTTTGGATAGAAGGAACAGCATGCGCCAAGCACAGAGATGACAGCAAGCGGAGTTTGTGGCTCAGTTTGGCAGGAGCATACTGAGGAAAACAGCCAGAGTGGGTGTGGCAATTAAGCAGATGCCTGATTGAAAGCCCTCATATATTACTTGTTAAAGCTATGAACCTTGGCCTTTCTGGTGGCCCGTTTAGAATGTCCCAGGCTCTCAGGAAGAAATGAGATTCATTAGATGACTCTGGTCAACAGAATCTGCTCAGAAAAGGGTGGGGGTAGTGGGGAGCTCCTGGGTGGCTCAGTGGGTTAAGCATCTGCCTTCGGCTCAGGTCACGATCCCAGGTTCAGGGATTGAGTCCCGCATCGGGCTCACTGCTCAGCAGGGAGTCTGCTTCTCTCTCTCCCTCTGCCCTTCCCCCATTCATGCTCTCTCTCTCTCTCTCTCTCTCAAATAAGTGAATAAAATCTTTTTTAAAAAGGGGGGGTGCTAAGAGAGAATAGAGTTTGCAGGACTCCTGATATATTTCTCTCCTTGTGTGCCTTAAAACATTAAAGCAGTCACTTGAACTAATTATGGTGTGAAAGATCAATCAGAGCCAAACATACAATTTACAAAATTGCAGGTACAGTAATAAAATAAAATATTGGATCACCGAAGCATTCATTTTGAGAATGGTATTTTTGACAGGTTTCTGTGTTAATGCACTTTTCCACTCCTCAGCCAAGCTGGGAGACGCCAGTGTCTTGACCTTCATCTGGGCTTTTCATGACCGAGAGCGTGACCTGCTGATGGGAGAGAAGCCTGGGCTTTGGCGGCAGCCAGGCTGACTCACAGTCAGTCTCTCCCACTGGTCCTTGCTGTGACCCAGAGCAGGTCACTTAACTGCCACAAGCCAGCAAGGCGCAGAAAGCCCATCACAGTACCTAGCACGTTGTAAGGCCACAATGAATGTAAACGTTATGATCACGGAACCATGAGGCCTCAGCAACAATTTGGATTCCTCCACCCCACAGAACATATCAGCTCCACAGAGAAGGAGTCCAAGCACCGGTCCCATCCCCAAACCTGCATCACAAAGCACTTCTCTGTGGAGGGCAGGGACAGCATTATCCTCTCTCCCCACCCCCAGCTCTAATCAGTCTGTGATATGCTGAGTTCGGTAGTGCAGAGACCTGCTGTCAGTCTGCACTGCAGCTACTTTCCATTTTTGCCAGTCATGGGCATGGTTCCTCCACTCTACTTCAAGCTCAGCTCTCACTGCTGTCATTTTAAGCCAACAGTGGTGGCAGTCGGGGATGGGAGGCAGGAATCACTCCGAAGGACATGGGAGAATGCCAACAAAGTATAATTATGAAGCATTCTGGGTTTTTTTTAAAAAATATACTTGCAGCCAAGGATTTAAATTGAACATATGCCCTACAAGTGACTCCTGAAATAAGTCATCAGATCTCTGCACTTTCTGTTCGACATTCACTCAGTGTCCATTAGCATCTACCATGTGCCTGGCTCTCTGGAAAATATGGGTTTTAATAAAAGACTAACTTAGCTGGTTTGAGCTGCTATAGCAGAATACCATAAATGGAGTGGCTTAAACAACAAACATTTATTTCACAGTTCATTTTGCAGTTATGGAGGCTGGGGAGTCCAAGATCAAGGTGCCAGCATGTTTGGTGTCTGGTGAGAGCCAGAGCCTATTTCCTGGTTTGTAGACGACATAGCAGGTATCCATATCACCTACCAGCAACATTATCTACTGAGGAATTATGTCATGTAAGTAAATTATCTTAAGTCAAAATAGAAAAACAGTGAATACTGTAGGGGAGAGAGAGAACCAACAAGCTAAAGTTGTTCATGAGATTGAGAAAGATTATCTCTGGTCGGGGAATCTACAAAGGTACCCTGAAGAATCAGCATTTGTGTCAGGCCTTGAAGGATGGAAAGAGGGCTGTCCAGGAAAGGGGAGCACTGCATGGAGGGACAAAACTGGAAAATCTGGGAGCACGGTTTAGTTTGGTTAAAGCACACAGGTTTGGAGCAGCTCATAGAAGCTTAATAAAGATCCAAGGACTACTTTTGAGTAGATATGTTCCAGGAAGTGTCCATTGGCACCAGTGGTTGGGCTGGACTGGGGATTGGTGGGGAGGGGAAACTGAGGCAGAGGGACCACTGGGAGAGCACTCTGCCTCAAGAATTGGAGGACCCTGGGTGCCTGTGCCTTGTGTTTGTACTCATTTATAGAATCGCGTTCTTGCCTTCTACCGTGGGTTCTTGTGATGCATAATCTAGAACTCTTGTGTTCATAAGAACATCAACATCCAAATAATGAAATACAGTGGGAAGAGGAATAGAGAGCCACCATGAGGACTTTCCAAGGTCATAGTCCTCTTCCAATGGGGGATTAAAGGAAACAGATCTCAGCCAGTTAGTTAACATATAACAAGATACAAGGGGCCGTTTGTTTAAAATGTCCCCAACTTCCATCTTGAAGAATGAGCTTGATACATTGGTAGGTCTTAAAGATCAAAACGACGTTGCTGGACTACAACCCTTAGAACAACTTCGCACTGCCATTTCAGGGGACTCAAAACGTATTCTACACTGGCTGTGGAAGTGATGGCGTCCTATAAAAGCCACTGTGTTCACAATGATGTGGGAAATACTTGGAAATTGTTTTTTTTTTTATGTCCTGATTTTTTTTATATGTCTCTTAAGTCTTCCTTTTTTTTAATTTGGTAAATTATACATAACAGTATTTCCCATTTTAACCATTTTTGAGTGTATAGCTCAGCTGCGTTAAGTACAGCCATGTTGTGTAATTATCACCACTCTGATGGTTCGATCTCTGCAACTTTTTCATCTTCCCAAACTGAAACTCTGCCCTCATTAGCCAATAATTCTGGGCAGCTCAGTCGGTTAAGCGTCTGCCTTCAACTCAGGTCATGATCCCAGGGTCCTGGGATCAAGCCCCACATGGGGCTCCCTGCTCAGCGAGGAGACTGCTTCTCCCTCCCCGACTCCCCCTGCTTGTGTCCCCCCTCTCGCTGTGTCTCTCTCTGTCAGATAAATAAAAATCTTTTAAAAAATAAATAAACAAATAACCAATGACTCCCCACTAGCTCCCCCCCAGTCCCTGGCAACCACTGCTCTACTTTCCGTCCCTATGAACTTGCCAATTCTGGGTACCTCTTACATGTGCAGTCATAAACGTGTGTCTTTTTGTATCTGGCTTATTTCACTCTGCATGATGTCCTCAAGGTCCATCCACGTGGTAGCCTGTGTCAGAATTTCCCTGCTTTCTAAGACCGAATGATCTGTTGTATGGATAGACCACACTGTGTTCATCCATCCAGCTGTGCTTGGGCATTTGGGTGGTTTCTACCTTTTGGCTATCGTGAATAATGCTGCTATGACCGGTAGTGTTCAAATACCTGCCTGAGTCCCTGTTCCAAATCTTTTTGATATACACTCAGAAGTACAAGTTCTGGGTCATATGGTAAGTCCATATGTAGTTTTTTGGGGAACCACCAGACTGTTCTCCACAGCATCTGCACCATTTTCCATTCCCTCTACCAGGGCACAAAGGTTCCATTTTTCCAGGTCTTCACCAACACTTGTTATTTTGGTTTTGTTTGGTTTTTGCAATAACCTCCTAATGGATGCAAAGTGAAAATCTGATTTTAAAGTGGGGCAGAAATACCTATTCTTCATCAAGAAGTGACCCAGTAGGGGAAATAGACCCAGCCTATTAAATGCTTTCTAAAATCCATTTCCCACCCCACTCCCACCCTGTGCCCCACCATTTGGCCCCTTGGGACATTGTTTACTTACATACTTATAAATGTATTGGGGTGGTTTCCTACCCTATGTCCTGTGGGGTAAGAAAGATCCTGCCTTCTTTTGTCTCATGACATGGTTCTCAGGATAGTCAGCGTAGGGCAGTGTGGGCTAGAAGAACAATGTAGAGAGTAGGGGGTGCCCCTCACTGACCCAGTAACCCAGTAACCATAACTGTGGGGGAGATACAGCTGCTCTCTGCACTTGCAGAGCCCACATCTAAATGTCAGGGAGATGGCCTCACTCATGTGTAAGAATCTCCCCTGGGACTAAGAATGTGTAAACACCAACCATTAAGTACTGTATCTTCTCCACTTTGTAGGAAATCTGCATTTTATTTTTTAAAGATTTTTTATTCTTAAGTAATGTCTACACCCAGTGTGGGGCTTAAGCTCACAACTGCGAGATCAAGAGTCATAGGCTCCACAGAAGGAGCCAGCCAGGCGTCCCAGGAATTTTGTATTTTAAAAGAAGACTCTGAAGACCAGTAATTCTTTTTTTTTTTTAAGATTTTATTTATTCATTTGACAGAGAGAGACACAGCGAGAGAGGGAACACAAGCAGGGGGAGTGGGAGAGGGAGAAGCAGGCTTCCTGCTAAGCAGGGAACCCGATGCAGGGCTTGATCCCAGGATGCTGGGACCATGACCTGAGCCAGAGGCAGATGCTTAACGACTGAGCCACCCAGGCGCCCCAAGACCAGTAATTCTTAAAAATATTAGGGTTTATTCTGAATCAAAATTAATACATTTTTAACATTTAGGAACTATAAAAAACTGAAATAATGTATAATTTGAGAGATAATCAATCTTAATATGTTAGCATGCATTCCTCCAGTCTTCACTCAAGCTCCTAAAATGATATTATTTTATTTTATAGTTTCCTTTTTATCACTTTTAGAGCAGGAATACCTTTCTGTCTCATTAAGTATTCTTTTATACATCATATTTACTGGCTATATAACATCCCATTATAAAGATATGTATTTATACTCATATGTCATAATTTATTGTATCTATATCTTAATTTGGGGGGAAAAAGATTAATCCAAAATCACAAATTCAGGGGCACCTGGGTGGCTCAGTCGGTTGTCTTCCTTCAGCTCAGGTCATAATCCCAGGCCCTAGGATAGAGCCCTGCATCGGGCTCCTTGCTCGGCGGGGAACCTGCTTCTCCCTCTCTCTCTGCACCGCCCCCCCCCCGAGTTCATCCTCTCTCTCTCTCAAATAAATAAATAAAAATCTTTTTAAAAAAATCACCAATTCAAACATCACTCTCCCCAAACACAACAGACCCTCACTTCAGTTCATGTGCTATATAATTATTACAATTCTTGAACATCATCTACACCACTGACTCCACCATTTTCCCTCTCCTATCAACCCATTCTCCTGTCTTTTTTTTTAAGATTTCATTTATTTATTTGAGAGAGAGGGTAAGCTAGAGAGAGAGAACACAAGCCAGGAGGGAGAGGCAGAAGGAGACAGAGGAGCAGACTCCCAGCTGAGCAGGGATCCCGATGTGGGGCTCAATCCCAGGACCCCAACATCATGACCATGACCTGAGCCAAAGAGAGATGCTTAGCCAACTGAGCCACCCAGGCACCCCCACTCTCCTGTCTTGATGTTCACTTTATTTAGCATAGTTGCCACAATCTACCACACTCAACTCTGCCCACCTCTCCCTCTGCTGCATGATCGTTAAGGTAGCAAAACTCCAGCTGTGGATAAACCCAGATATCTGACTTTTCTGTCCCAAGTTCTGGTTTGCTGGAATGTTACTAAAGAGAAGACAACTAGACTGTTACCTTTCTCAAATGAACACTCAACACCGCCCAGACATTGCAACCTGGTTCCTTAGTAAACTTGTTCTCACATTCCCCACTGATAAACATTTCATAATCTTACTTTAATCTTCAAAATTCCCACCCACACTCTACCCATTTTTCCTCACTTTCAGATACTCTCTTGCATTGCATGGATTCATTTATTGATGAACAAGTATTTTTTCAGCACCTAACAGGAGGTAGGTCCTGTTCAGTCACTGGAAATACTGCAGTGAACTAAATGAAGTCCCTGTGCTCATCGGGCTGCCTTTCTAGAATTTGAAGAGACGGACCAGGAACAAGTAAGCATAAAATACATAATGATGATAGGTGGCATCAGCTACTGAAAAGAAAGCTAAAGCAGAGTGGAGAGTCAGTGGGAAAAAGGGAAGAGGGTTCTAGACAAGGTGGCTCAGGGAAGACTGTATTCAAGCAAAAACATAAATGCCGTGACAGAGCAAGTTATTTGAAGCCCTACTCAAAATTACTCAACACCTCTTCGTGACCTGATTCTCAGCCTGTGTTCAATGACTTTTGTGAAATGCCCCAAACTTTCCTTATGCCTCAACCACACCCTGTGGTGCGCCCTGATTACTCTGTTCTGTATCTTCCTGTACAGGCATTTTTTCTTGGAATACCCTTCCCTCTTCCTTAAAGAGCAGAGTCCAGTGTTCCACCACCTGCTCTTTCCTGATCATTGAGCTCACCCGTTCTGAAATTCTTCTCTTGGCTTTGGTGACCCAGCCCTCCCCTGGTCTTCCTATCTCCCAAGCAGTCTCACATCTCCTCTCTCACCCCTGCTCCCTGTGTCTCAGCCCCTCGATGGTTTAACATATCATCTATGTGCAATAAATCCGGAATTTATATCCCCCCACCCACACTTCTCCTCTGAGTGCAAGGTCACTTTACATCTGTAATTAGATTTCCTGAAAATTTACATCTCTGAAGTTTAAGCCTTGATCCCCTTGCTTCCGTGGGTGACACGCCACCCACCCTTGCCGTACTAGAAACCCGGGAGGCCACCACTCCTATCACACTTGGTATCATTCCCCACACTGTTCACCTGAGCAGTTCTCAGCTTAAATTATACTTCACTCACAGAGAACACCTATGGCCACTCAATCAAGAGTAAGCTCCCCTTCCACTCTGTTATTTTCTCTCATAGCATCCTGTGTACTTCCTGCATAGAGTTACTGAAATTGGTAATTCCATGCTTTGTCCATTTCCTTTTTTTTTACTGTTGTTTTTTCCCAATAACTCTGTGCTTCCTGAGGGTAGGAATCATGCATATCGCCTGGCTTATAGTAGATGCTCAAGAAATATTTGATGCATGAGTATTAATATTTGAGGATTCACAGACTTGTTTCTTTCCTTCACTTGGCCAAAACATTATATTCAGGTACTGCTTGCTTAGCTTTCTTCTCTGCTCTTGATCTGTAAGGATTAAAACAAAAGAAAAGAAAAAAAAAAACGGAAGAGTCTGGGCACAAGAAATTATATTCCGCAAGTGGCTTCACAGGGTGGGGTAGGAAGGAGGATTTAGGGACCAAGATAAGGAGGTGGGAGAATAACAGGCTCTTAGAAACTTGGAAGAACTTGAGAAGGGCAGTAGACAAGCTCTGTTCATATTTATCTACATAATTGCGTGCACTTGGAATTCCCGTTTGAAGAGTTTATTTATGTATTTATCTGAGAGAGAGAATGAGAACACATGTGTACAGGGAGAGGGCAGAGGGGGAGGGAGAGGGAGAGAGAATCTCAAGCAGACTCCTCCCTGAGTGCCAAACCCCACATGGGGCTCAATCTCATGACCCTGAGATCATGACCGGAGCTGAAACCAAGAGTCAGAAGCTTAACCGACTGAGCCACCCAGGTGCCCCCGACTTCCCCTGTTCGTAAGAGACAAAATAAATATTAAATATTACTGCTCTTGGCTGGACCGTTTTCATTTTTTATTAAAAAAAAAAAAAAATCCCGGGGCACCTGGGTGGCTCAGGGGGTTAAGTGTCTGCTTTTTGCCCAGGTCATGATCCCAGAGTCCCCGGATCGAGCTCCTTGTCAGGCTCCCTGCTCAGGGCGGAGCCTGCTTCTCCCTCTCCCTCTGCTCCTTCCCCTGTCTCATACTCTCTCTCTCTCTCTCAAATAAATAATAGAATCTTAATAAATAAGTAAATAAATAAATATCCCCAAACCAAGCCTGATAAACAAGTAAAAACTATCTCAAATAACAGGAATCACACAGATGGTACAATCTCCAGAAATGGTTGAGTCAGATTTTTGTTCTTTTTATTGGTGATTTTAGCAGTTCAACAATGACAAAGATACCAAAATTGCTCCATCTCTCTGCTCTGCCCTCCTCAGAGTTGTAAGTCATAAAATGTCCGTTTTTTCATATTCTTACCAAGCCTATACATTGTTCAAATTTCACTTTAAACTGTATTTTAATTATTAATGAATATATATGCTTATTTATTTACTAGCAAGATCTATTCTTTCAATGGATTGCCTGTTCTTGACTACAGTAGATATTGCTATTTGGCTACGCAGAATTCTCCCCTTTTCGTTCATTAACAACCCTAATTCTACTGGAAGTGGTACCTGGCTAAAAATGACATTACAAAGCCTGCTTTGTAAATAGGGATGCTCATGTGGCAAAATCTGACAAAACAGGTATACTTGGAATTTGTAGGCTGACACTTCTGAAAATCTCCTTAAAGGTGGGGAGGAAACTCGGCTGGCATATGCCCCTTTGTCTTTTCTCCTCTTCCAGCTTGGAAAATAGTCAAAATGCTGGAGAAGTAGCAGCCATCTTGTGACCATGAGGGAAAGGGTCAAGATAATTGCTGAAAACTCAGGTCTGATATCTTTAACTGTTGAAGTAGTGTCAGCAACCACCTAACATCAGACTTCTCATTACAAGAGAAAATAAACCCTTATCTTGTTTGTCATTGTTATTTGGATTTCTGCTACATATAGCAGAATTTAATCCCTAACTGATAAAATGCTCCTTGCTATTTTCTATTTAGGCTTTTGTTTTCATTTGTTGAAGTTCTTTACACATTTAGTTTTCAAAAATATGCTTAGCAAATTTTTGTCCATATGTGTCCCAAATCTTTGTTTTCCAGATATGATTGACATATAACATTGTATAAATTTAAGATGTACAACATGATTCCACTTATGTATATTGCAAAATGATCACCACAGTAAGTCTAGTTAACATCTATCACCTCATATCCTCACATTTTTTTCTTGTGATGAAAACTTTTCAGATCTACTGTCTTAGCAACTTTCAGTATACAATACAGTATGGTAAACTATAGTCACCATACTACATTACATCCTCAACAAAAAGAAGCACAGAATTGCAAGCTTTCTTCCTGAAAAGTAAAAGATATTTTAAAATACCATATAGTTAGCCAATTATCCCAACATCATTTATTAAATAATGCATTTTTTTCTGAACTTATTGGAACTACCATTTTTTTATCCTACACCTAAATATTGTGTAACTAGAATCTATATTTGTGTTTCTATTCTCTGTTATCTATCTGATGTAGAATCTGGCATGATAATTACCTATCATTATTTTCCTTTTCCAGAATATTTTTAGTCATTCTCAAGTGCTTATTCTTCTAGAAAAATTTATTCTTCTTAGAAACATTTGTCAAGTTAAAAATATTTAGGTTGGCATATGACAGTATTGTGCCACATTTATAGCTTATTCCTGGTAGAATAAACGTATTTCAATATTATTATCACCAGTATGGTACACTCTATGCAGTGTAGCACAATAAAAGAGCAAGGCAGACATGAGTACTTGACCCATCTGAGCTGCTGTCTCCTCCAGCTCCCAGATTCTGGCATCAGACTGAACATCTGTGCTAGTTTAGGAGGTGGTATATTTGCACCTTTTAAGAGAATGAATATTTTTAGTGAAAAGGTGGGAAAAGCTATACGAGGGGTGGCAGGCTAGATTCCATTATTAGAAAGAAGTCCCAGAAAGAAAGCTTTTAAGATAAAAAGGGAAGAAATCGCTCCAAGGGGGTTGATACTAAAAGGGCTATGAGTCAAAGTGAGAGCAGAAGCCAAGGGCTTGAGCATCAGAGATCAAGGCCACACGGGAGGCTAGTGCTAGACAGGCTTTCTAACACTAAGAAGATTTGCTAGGAGCTTAGGGATGTAGCTTTGGAAGGTCAGAGTAAAAATGCATTGGGAATGGAAGGCCTTACTGGAATTCCATGTTAACAAAGTGACAAGAAAGAACAGGGCCCATCTTTTCAACCGGGGGCAAAGTCCTCCCTGATGTCAGAGCCCAGGGATGGGGGTAGCGTAGGAGGGGTACAGAGGAACTCTGGGCATCCTCAAGACCGGGTCCTAAGGGACTTGCTCCTGGTCTTAAGGGCTTCTGATTTCCAAAAGTGCTCTAGTATGAGTGTCTGGGAACAATCTGGGTGAAGAGATGGGTGGCATTCTAATCTAAAGCAAGTCACTGTTCTGCGGCTACAAGCCATGTTAGTGCGTGGTGGAGGACCACCTCTAGGAGCTTCTCCTTTTGAATCAATGGGCAAGACGGAAGCAGAGACTGGTATTTTTCGCCATAGGGGTTTACTATTTCCAGAGTAAATACTAAAGACACTTCTGAGAAAAATGGAAAACCTCTGTGTTCTTTAGACTCAAGTAAAGTTTGAATCTTCTGGCCCGATTTATTTATACAGGCTCTTGCTCACAGTGTAATGAGTCCTACAGAGTGCCTGGGATCAGGGTATTAGGTGCCCTCTAATTACCTAAGCATCTGCTCCCCTGCTGTAAACCACAGATGCCAGGATAGAGGTAATAAAGCTCTAAGGATTGCATTCTCAGTCAATTATTTTTGATGATATGCTAGAAGCCAGGTCATCAAATTGAAATCCCTCTGTATGCAGTGGCAATGTCTCATAATGCGTTTTGTGAGATCAGGGCAAAGGCCTCAAAAAGACACACTTTTTTTTAACCAATTCTTTTTTTTTTCTGGTTATAAAAATTACATATGCCTATTGTAGAAGCTACAGAAATGTATATAGAAGAAAAAAAATATTATGGTTTTAATAAATTTTCACTCAGTCACAGTTAATTTTGGTAGGCTTCCTTTAAATGTATGTACCTTATAATCAACTAGAGATATTTACGTCGTTGTCTATACAAACGATCTGTGTGTGGTATTTTTCACTGGACTTCATATCGCAAGTGTGAAAAAGGAGTGTATTTAGAACTCGAGTTCTATGAAGACCAGATAGTACTGAATTGAATTAGATGGGCTCTACTACAGATACTCGGATACTTGGATTATACGGTACTAAACTGATTTTAGCACTATTATGTTGGAAAGTAATACAGCCAGATATGTCACTGGCATGCCAAGAAAGTGGCCCCCAGAAAGAGTGATAGATCACCACCGTCTCAGGACATCTGGAAATATCTTCTAAGCCTAAAAATAATGGGCCACATTAGCTAATGCAGAACAGTTATTTGGCTAAATTAAACTTCAGCTACTCTCAAGAGACACATTCCAAAATGGGATTTTTTTTAAGTAATAATAATAGTACCTTATTAATTATTCATAAAGTAATTATATTGGAGCCCCTGCTGTTTCCATCCATCCAAATGAGACCGACACTGAGGGAGAGGGAAGGAGGAATAGATGAATATTATATTCCCATTTTTCCATCAAAGAGAGTATTTGTCTAGGCTGAGAGTGGTCCTTAGAAAAGGATATAACCGGAAGTTTTTCTTTCTTTCCCATAGATGTGTTCTGTAGAAACTGTGTTCATCCCTTGTACTTTGCCACAGTTTCTGCTATTCTAGGATGTGACAAGCCTTTCTTTCAATCCACAGCCAATATGGCAAAGCGCACACCGAGCAAATAGGGCAGAAGCAAGAAAAGCACAGCACATCTGATCACAGAACAGCGGCAGCCAAGCTTCGGGGGCAGCCGACAGCCAGAGTGAGCTGTCGCTGAACTGCCATTTGCTTTCTGTCCCCAGAGACTCAGGACAGAGGACATAGATCCCCTCCAGACAAACCCATTAAATGGACTTCATCAGGCCTCTCGTCTAGAAAGCCCAATATTAAAAATCTGGACCACAAAAATGCCCCCAATGAAGCACCAAACCAACAAGAAAAGAGGCAGCCAGCTGTCTGACAAATAAGGCCCTGAAGTCAGATGCTGGTTTCTGAGTCACAAGCATACACACATCTGATGAAAACTAAGTGAATGATCAGTGATGATCCTACCAGACTCTCTTCAATTCACAAAGGCTAGGGGGTGGGGGGGTGTGGGCTGAAGAGTCTTACATGCCTAGCATAGAAAATTCAGAACATAAAGAAGAAAAATCTTCCTGCCTAAAGAAATTCCCTGCTAATATCTCAGCATATCGCCATCCAGACTTTTCAACGCAGACATATATATTCATCTGAAATTTTGCCTTCATTGAGATCATGCCCTATGTAATATTATTTTTTAATTTAATATGATATATTTTTGTTTTTATTTATTTATTTTTAAAGATTTTATTTATTTATTTGACAGAGAGAGACACAGCGAGAGAGGGAACACAGGCAGGGGGAGTGGGAGAGGGAGAAGCAGGTTTCCCACCAAGCAGGGAGCCCGATGCGGGGCTGGATCCCAGGACTCCAGGATCATGATCTGAGCCGAAGGCAGACGCTTAACGACTGAGCCACCCAGGTGCCCCTATTTTTATTTTTTTTAAGATTTTTACTATTTATTTATTTGAGAGAGAGTGAGTGAAAGAGAGAACACAAGCTGGGGGGGGTGGTGCACAGAGGGAGAGAGAGAAGCAGGCTTCCTGCAGAGCAGGGAGTGAGATGCGGGGCTGCATCCCCAGACTCCAGGATCATGATCGGAGCCAGAGGCAGATGCTTAACCCCCTGAGCCACCCAGGCGCCCCTAATTTAATATTATATATTTTTAAAGAATATTTTCAAGTCATTAAATATTCCATGACTCATTTAAAAGACTTCTTAATCTTTCACATGTATGAATCATAATGTTGCTTAATTTATCTCGTCTTGTTGGACATGCAAATAGATTCCAGGTTTCTTATGAGTTTTAATAATATGGCAATAAATATCCCTATATATAAATTTCTGTCCCATATTGCACTCTTTCCTCAGGATATGTCCCCATACTTTATTTTATTTGGTGTATATGGGCAATTTTTAAGCTCATACTCCCTCCAGCAGAGTATGAAAACACACAATTCTTCAAATCCTAACATCAAAAATAATCATTATTTAAATCTTTGTTTTTTGTAGACAAAGTCTATATTATCACTGCTTGAACTTGTAGTTGCCTGATTACTAAGGAGCTAAGTGTTTTTTGTTTTGTTTTGTTTTAGTTTGTTGGCCATTGTACTCTTTTTCTGGAAATAGGGCATTTATGTCCTTTCCTTTCTTCTCTTTTGGATCGTTTAATGTCTTATCAATTTCTAATCAAATGTTTCTCTTACATTTGTGGCAAATAATTAACTTATACATAGACAAGGATTTTCCCTTCACAATTCATTTTATTGCTTTCACATGCAGGAAGTCTTGCCTCATGCTGAGATAAGATACGTCTTTGTGGTTACCTATTAAAAGAAATACACACATGCAGAATCCAGTGAATTCAATCCTTTTGTATTCATTTCTGCTTTGCTCTCTAACATCTAGAGGTTACTTTCAAATGAGAGAAAACTGTTTCCCCATCCTGAAGAAAGCTGTGATAAATGCCTTTCTTTCCTTTATATCTGAGGCTTAGTTGAGCCACCCCCATGCGTGTATGTGTAGTCAGCAGGTGTGTTCATGCTATGAAGCCATCTGCGGCCAAGTTAATACCAATCCGCATTCTGCCATCCATTCTTTCCTGTCCCTGGCTGAGATGTGATACAAGGAGAGATCATTTTTATCCTTTTGAGAACTGAGAGATTAAAGAAAACTCAATTATTCTACACTCAGAACTGGTCTTCAAAAGAACCCTAAAAAATAGAGGCTCAGATTTGAATCTCAAAAAAATTATGCCCAAATTCTCTGTCTTAACCAAATACTGCTGAGTGATTTTAGACAAGGGTCTCACCTCTTTAAGCTTCGACTTCCTGATTTATAAAATCCAGACAATAAGCCCTACTTTACATTGGTGCCGTGATGGTTAAACAAGATCATGTTCCCAGCACAGCCCTCAGTAAACTAACACAGGCCGATAAATGTGGACTGAATTTGAATTTAAGGGAGGGCGAATGAGAGTGACAGCTACAAGACTTTAAATTCCAATCTGGCAAGATTAAGGCCCTTTCCGGAATTTTAAAGTCCTTCCCTAGAGTGTAATTTACTGCAATAACTGGCCCAAGATGTGGGGACTCTGGAATGATATATTTGCCAAGTGACTTGAAAACTTTCGAAGAGAAAATTCTTAAGGAAAGAAAACCCAGGCAAAATCAGTATATAAACAGGAAGGCTGGTCTCCTAGGTTTGTGTTCCTTTGTCACAGAAAAATGATAATGTCCAGATTGATTGAGGGGAACCACGTGGTGGACACTGCACGCAGGCTCTTTCTCATCCTCTCTCCAGTCTGTTTGGAGTCAGAGCTGTTGCCAGTACTGTGTTACAGATGAGCAGATGGAGTCTTGCCCGAATGCAAGCAGCTAGTGTGGGCAGGTCTCACACCAGTTTCCAGACTCCTCGAAGCTTCACGAATACAGCCCAGCACCTGAAGGAACACGTGAGCCATCACTGGTCATCAGATGAGACCACACCCCTGTAACTGGCCCAGCGTTTGATCCTTAGCAGAATTATTTCCAAGATGTTCCAGAAGGAATTCCTGTCTCCCAAGTACCTTTTCCGTCTCCTCTTACGATTCAGAATATGTTATGTTCTGGAATCCGAACCTTTTCACTTCAAAATCAGATATGTTTTAAAATGCCCCTCCCCCGGCTTCTATTTTGATGTATTTTGGCCCATGAAGCTGTAAGTGACTGGTAGAGTCTTTCCTAAGTAAGGGTTTGGCTGGGTGAGAGGAAGAGAGTGTGACAGAATAAAGGGCAGGGAGGGACACCTGGGTAGCTCAGTTGGTTAAGCAACCCTCTTCAGGGCTCAGGTCATGATCCCAGGGTCTGGGATCAAGCCCCGCCTCGGGCTTCCTGCTCGGTGGGGAGTCTGCTTCTCCCTCTGACCTCCTTTCGTGTGCTCTCTTTCTCTCAAATAAATAAATAAAATCTTTAAAAAATAAATAAATAAAGGACAGGGAAAGGGCAGATTGACAGAGCCAAGGAACGCCCAAACAAAAAACTTTGAGGATTTCACAATTTTGCCCTGAACTGCCCTGAACAGGACATATCATTTTTTAGAATGTATTGGAACCAAATTGGCAATTTGCTGTATAAGAATTAACAAGGAAGAGAAAATCTATTTCTACCTTAATTCAATGGCTTTTATTTTTCTTCTTAACTAATAGGATATCCAAACCCTTTAATTAAACTCATTAACTAAAAACTTCCATTTCTTAAAATTGCCATTTTTACGAAGATGGAAACACACAGAAAGAGGATTTTGTTATTTGAATACTTTGTGCCGTTTCTAATGGCACATAATCTTTATTCCTTAATGTTCTTTCTGGAAACTGTCGTGATTGAATATACTCAGACCCTCATTCTGTGAAAACACAAAATCACCAAACGGTCTTTATATTTAACCACATTTCTAGACAAAGCAAAATCTGAACAAACTTAATAGCCATATTATACATTAAACTTGGTTTATCTGTTTCTCTCCTCCTCCCATAATATAACCTATTCATAAGGCATGGAATTATGGTAAAATTTAAGACATCGTTTAGGGGCAAATGGATTCCTTTAGCCAGAGGGGTGACATTACAAGACCCAAGGGGACTGCAGAAGTGATGACTATGGGATAAATATTCTTGAATTATTGGTGTGCTGTCTTTATGCATATTTTTTAAAGAAAGAAAAAGTAAGTGATGGTCAGGACGCCCATATTTCTTAAATTATGTACATGCCTCTCTTAGTCTCTCTGATCCCATAAAGCCTCGGGGCTGACAGAAGCGTAGCATTATTACCCATTAAACTCTGAAGAATAGAAACTCTGTAAGACTACACAAAGGACTAGGTAAATTGCTGAGGAAAAAGTCGGCGTGAAAATTGAGAGTCTGAAGCCCATATGTCATTTTCTTCATAAGCCCCCTACAGCTGCCCTGCATAGCTCCCACTTTGCAAATCTAGATGCAACTGCATGTATTGGGACAGTACCTCTCAGCTTAGCTCACTCCTTATAGCTGACAAGTCACCGCCTGCACCGGGCTCACTTAGGAAGAAAGCTTTTAGATGGATTGAAATGTCAGACACTTGGACAGTTTAAATGGAGAGCTAGGGGTGTTTACCTAAGTGTGCAGCTCCCCGCTGCATAATGACGCCCCACTCCCCCGCTCCACTCCTCAGCGGCAAGAAGAGAGACGAAGTGGCTGAAGGATCATAAACAATACATCTTGGTGTGTCTAAAGCAATTGTCTGAGCGGCACACAAACTGGAACAAAGGCTGCCATGTCTGTCTTCCAGCCAGACTGTATATCAGGCAGGACACTATTTTCCCTTTCCTCTTCCCTTGCTGCCTCTCAGCCTCCCTGCTACCCCAGCACCCCGCCCCCGTGCCAACTGCATACTCAAGAGACCCCACCGTAACAATTTTTTCAACACTCACTTCTCCATGCAACTCTCTTCTTCCCCCAAGACATGAATTTACTAACCTGTCATACTAAAGGAATTCGCATTCTTTTACTATTAAAAGTATTAAAAGATATTAATGCCTTAGTGTATCAGTCCTCCCAAAGGCGGGCGCATGGGGGTGCATGTATGTGTGATAAAAGAGCATCATCCTGGGTTTTAATTGCAAAAGAAAGAACTGAACTGTAGTAAAGACGCAGCACTGAGTCTTGGGTTCTAAAGTTAGCAAGCCTTTTAACTTCCCTGGTCTATTTCCTATTAGGCAAATGACACGATTGATCAGTTCTCCAAGGTCTTGGGGCATGTTTCAGGTTAATGGGAGGAGTATTAGAAGCACCGAGTCGTTTCTGCCTCACCTTCGTCTCTACCACGTAGCTCTGGAAAATGCCTTATATGCCTGCCTGTGACCCAGGTGCCCGGTCTCTCATGAACTGTATAGACTCGGGTGGGTCCACTTGCAACCTGACTGTGCTGTCCTCAAAAGGCACATGTTTTGATCAGAACTGCAGCAGGAGAAAGCAGACACCAGTGTGCCTCACGTGGTGCTGGGGAAAGTCCACAAAGAGTTCTGAGGTGGGTCTGGCCATTAACAGGTTACAGTCCAAGTTCATCTTCTCTGCCAGAGACATTATCTCATCGGCAGGTCTCGCCAGAGGCCAAAGTTATGTCTCATTAAGAGTCTCCCAGGCACTGAGATTCTGCTTTGTCACAGACACCCATTTAGTTTATAGTTCTGCTATGTCATTAGGCAACCTTTTCAGAGCAATGCAGGAAAGAAGAGTCTGCGATTAACCAATTCAAGACAGAAAGGAATGAAAAGAATCATAGATCCACAAAACGTCCAAGTTAGTGACAGAAAAGGAAAGGTCCAAATTTCTATATTAAAAAGGGACCTGAGGGATGGGCTGTGAAGGGGGTGCTTGCTGTATGTAAGAATGAAAGAATGAATCACCCTTTCTTGGCTAGGCATAGGTGAAGGAGGCAATACAAAACACCGGAAGTGGGAAGGGGTGCATGAGGCCTGGGACCCCAGCCTAAAAGAAATGAAGAAAAGTCAGAGGAATCATGGATCTGGGTAGGAAAGGAGGGAAATAGAATTTTTCCATAAATTCTTGATCCTTGGCTGCACCAAGAGTGGGCCCTGGGATAAATGTTTAAGCAGGCTGGGCTAGAAAGTGGCATAATTTAGAAGGAAGGAATGCAGTATCACTTCCTTGTATTTTCTGCTAATTAGGCTGACTGCAATGAGACCTTTGGCCTTGCCACCAATGGGAGACAAACAGAAACGGTTTATACGTCTTTCTTTTGGAAAAGCTTTCCGGGCTCCCTCTTCCATGAACCTGTACAAGTGTTCAAAGAACGTTCCGTGCTGGGCACCGCTGCCTTTCTGAAGGGCCAAATAAATGCCTGCCTCCCTTCAGAAAGAAGGCGCCTCGGCAACCACCCGCCGCCCACTGCTGGGTGCGGTATTTGCCCGCTCCGACAGCGCCCCTGCCGGTTAGATGGAGCAGGGCGGCCACAGGCCTCCCAGGGCGTCGCCTGCAATAAATGCAGAGAGGTGGGGGTCCCCGTAATTGCGCTGTTTGATGCAGAATATGTGCGGGAAATCTTTGTTTTCCATTACCGCCCCTCCCCCCCGGGGTGGGAAGCCCGCGCCGGCACCCAAGCCCGCTCTCCCTGCGCGGGCTCGGGGAAGTTGCCGCCGCCGCGTCCCTCGGGCAGAAGTTCGGTACTGCTGCAACTTGCCTGGAAAACAAACAAACAAACAAACAAAAAAACTGGGTGCGGGAGAGCAGGTCAGAAGGCACCGCAGAGGGGTGAAGGGCAATTCCGTGGACCGGAGAGAGGCAGGTGGACTTCCTGCCCGCCAGTGACCAGGGGGTTCGGGCTGCTGAGGGTTGGGGCGAGCCAGCTAGGGGGTTCCCTGGACCTGCACGGACCCAGGGCGCGGCGAGCGCGGCCAGGAACCGCACCCAGAGCCGGTGGCATGCCGGGTCAAAGAAAGAAGGAACGGTCCTAGATCAAAAGAGACATGGAGGTTGGGGGTGACATCCCCAAACGCCAAGCGTCTAGGAGCTCGGGCTCAGGGCGGTGCCTGGCCCCCTCCACCGTTCCTTGCCGCCAAAGGATGCTGAGTCATTCCTTCTCTGCAGCGCCGCCGCTGGGTCCTCTGGCGGCTGGCAGAGAGAAAGCGACCCAGCTAGCGGCCGGGGTCCGGCCTCTGCAGCAGAGGCCAGCTGGGGGGATGTGCAGGAACCCCCTGAAAGTGCACCCCACTTGTATATTCGAGCACAGGTGCGTTTTTCTGGGGGAAAGACTACCGAACTTTCACCGCAATTGGAAAGTCATCCTAGACTCAAAAGGAGGGCTCAGACTTTCAACTCGCCAGTAATCCCTTTGTTTTACAGTTGGGGAAATGGTGCCCCGAGAGGAAAAGGGCTTCCCCCAGGCTGGGGTCTCCAGTGCGCCTTACAGTAACCTTGCTGCTGTAGCTTTTTGCGCTTTCACATTAACTTATCCCTGGGCTTCTGTCTCTTCCCATCTAATTACTACCCTCCGTGGTTTGCAGGAAGCATCTTCTCCGTCCCTTTGAAAGTTATTTCTGCGATTTCCCAGAGAGAGTTCCTTTGCCCATTTCCAGTTCCTCTGTCCTTTTCAGGGCACCCCACCCTTTTGCCCGGCGGGCTCAGGCTCTTGGTTACTGCAGCAGGCGCCGTCAACGTCCTAACCAGCCCAGAATTCTGTACACACACACACACACACACACACACACACACACACACACACACACACCCTGTAGCACAGTCCCTCCTTACTAAGGATGCCACACACACACACACACACACACACACACACACACACACACACACCCTGTAGCACAGTCCCTCCTTACTAAGGATGCCACACACACACACACACACACACACACACACACACACACACACACACACACACCCTGTAGCACAGTCCCTCCTTACTAAGGATGCCGCGCCTGGCGCCAGGCCTGAGGATCGGGGTGACTGTGCTTTTTGAGCGGGGTATGGGTAAGAACTCTCTCCTTGGGTATCCACAGGCCGTGTGTGCCGTTCTTACTGTACGCTAAACTGCCCAGCCCCTCCAAATTAGCCGGAATCTTTTGAGCCAAGGAGCGCAGGGCACAGGAAAGAGAGCGTGAGCTGCTCTGGCGGAGGGGGGCGCTAGGGAGCCGGTACGGATGGAGCCTGCAGCCCTCGCATTTCCAGTCCCGCCCCCCACCTCAGTTCTCCACTTTTTCATTTCTATGGAATTGGTCCAGTCTTCCAGGCTCCCGTCCCTTCACACTAGTTTTTGCTGGTCGATTGAACAGGGCTCAGGATTAATCGCAGGTCCTCCCAGCTCTTTGGAATAAGAGCCACACTCTAGCTGTTGAAAGCTCTGCTCTCGGTTCCAGGAATCAGTTTATTTTTCTGCTTTTCTTATCAAATTTCCACAACTGACTTTAGATTTTTCTAGTGAATTTCTCGCACATCCCCCAGGCAGATTATATTATTTACTTTGGCATTGTGGGGGTGGAAGGCTACTCATTTAGCTGTGTGTGGTTGGTTGCCTTATCTTTGTTCTTGAGAGATTAGGCAGTCTTATTCCATAATACATGAAGGTTTTATTTGTGAGCAGCGTCACTCACTCCTGCCAGCCACGGCAGATAAAATTAAATAGAGGGTCATACCTATATCTTCAGGGCGCTTCCTCATTACCATAATCGTACAAGTAGTGGACATTTGAGCACCTTCTCTGTGCTCCCATGCTATTAACCCTCACAACTCTGGCAAAAAAGGAATCATTTTCCTCAGTTTCAGAGAGGGTAGCAAGGTCTGAATTTGAACCCAAACCTATTTCAAAATCTTTCCACGGTCTAGGAAAAGAGTTATGGGCATGGAGGCTAAGAGATCAAGACCATTAGGAGTTATTTATAGGGGCCCCTGGGTGGCTCAGTTGGTTAAGCCTCTGCTTAGGTTGTGATCCCATGGTCCTGGGATTTGAGTCCTGCATCCAGCTCCTTACTCTGCAGGGAGCCTGCTTCTTCCTCTGCCTCTCTTTCTCTCTGTCTCTCATGAATAAATAAATAATTTTTTTTTTTAGGGCGCCTGGGTGGCTCAGTTGGTTAAGCGACTGCCTTCGGCTCAGGTCATGATCCTGGGGTCCCGGGATCGAGTCCCACATCGGACTCCCTGCTCAGCAGGGAGTCTGCTTCTCCCTCTGACCCTCTTCCCTCTCATGCTCTCTATCTCTCATTCTCTCTCTCTCTCAAATAAATAAATAAAATCTTTAAAAAAAATTTTTTTTAGAAAGGAGTTATTTATAATTCCAGGAATTCTAGGATTGTGGAATCAAAGTTTTTAGGATAAATGTAGTTAGAAATAGGTACAGCATAGTGGCTTGGAAGCACAGACTAAAATCTTATTGTCTGGGTCAGACTCTGATTCTGCTCATTACCATCTACTACAAACTACTTAACTTCCTCACACTTTATTGCTTTAATCTGAAGATGAGGCATAGCAATAATACACACCTTACAGGTTTGCTGATGGGATTAAATCAGAGGTGTTTGCAATGTTTAGCACAGGGGCAGACAGAAGGTGCTTAATTGATGTTAGTTCTTACAAATATTAAGGTTAAAGAAAGGGGAGTGAAAATTTGGCTTTCTGAACTACCAACACCTCTACTATTTCTATTCTCAACTTGTCCTTTTGGATGCAGATAGGCTAATTTCAGTCTAGAGGAAATCATACTGTGTACTATTTCCCTTTCCTCAACATTCATATGCAAGTAAAATCAGTTTAAACCAAGGACAGTTTTACAAGAGTAAGTCACAAAGCGGATAGCTTTATGAATTGTGTATATAGAGAGGGAGGAGCCAGTTCTGTTCTTTGCTGAGGTAATCCGGTGTCCAGAAAAGTGTTCCAAAGTCATAGAGACTCACCTGGCTTCCAGACTTCACGATGGTCTGCTGTGAGCTGGTACAAATTATTTCTCTCTCAAAGCCTCCCATTTTTCATTTATTCAAAATGGGGATAATAGAATCACTGACTTCTACCTCTGTTACATTATATGTTAATTGAATTTAAATAATAAATTTAAAAGATTTTAAAAATAGGGATAATAATACCATCGCTGCAAGGTTGCTGCTGTAAGACTTAAATGATATTTTATATGTGAAAGTGCTTAGCAGAGTGCCTGACACATCATTGTCTCCCCAATAAATAAAGGTTTACTTTCCCTCTTTCCTTTGTCACGATGAGAATTAACTTGGTTATCTATCGATTATTTTGTATGGGAGACTGTGGCCACTTTTCTTCCGTGCTTGGAAATGAGCACTTATATTAATGTTAACACAAATTGATGTTGTAAAGTATAATTCTAAAACCCCATAACCATGAATGGGGGGGTGGAGATTGTCCTGAATCATCCTAAGGAACAAAGGTTGTGTGTGGGGCTAGTTACCAGAGTCCCAAAGGCTGTATCAGTCACTGCACTCGGGGAATGTTCGTTGGTTCATTTTGCAAATGGGCTGTGAACTGCAGATGTCCCTGTGAGAGAAAACAGAAAATGACTAGCAGATCCCTCAGAGAGCCTGGCCTCTTTTTGAAGATGAGATGATACATGAAGCTGGGAGTTAGTGGAGAAATGAGAAATGGAGCCACAGACTATGAAAGATACCATCTGCCAAGAGGGTGATGAGGCTTTAATACTGGGGGGATTTATACTTCCAGCCATGATGGGGTAACTGACACCAGACTAGTCCTCCCACTGCAAACAGCCATAAAACCGGATGAAAATTTTTCAGGCAACTGTTTGCTGGCACTGGACAACAGGCAGCCCAAGACTGTTATCCCTGAGAGAGAAAAACTTAAAGGTAAACCCACAGTCATCCAGCTGTCTGTCAGCCAGGGACAGTTCTCCAAGTAGAGCACTGAAATCCAGGCAGGGGTGGAAGTTGAGAGAGAGAACAGGGTGTAGCACAGCTGCCAGAGCTGGGACCTGCTGAGCAGGGCATAGGCAAGGAGGGAGCTAGGCAGAGAGGGCTCCCCCATGAGACCATGCCGGAGGCCTGCGCTATAAATAAACAGGAAGAGACCACCAGGGGTTCACCGGCTAGAGGCTTCTAGAGCATTGAAAATGAACAGATCCTAGCGATGCTGGAGGAAGAGCAGTCCCCAAAGACTTTGGAGTTGTAAGCCCCAAAGAGTCAACAGGTCTCAGTAGCATTTTAGAAATACCCCTTGGAAACCAGCTAAGACACCAGGAAGGCCTTGCCTTCGGAGTAAGGACTATACTCTAGAGTAGGGTTCAGCAAACTTTTCTGCAAAGGGCAATGTAATAAATATTTTTTTAAAAGATTTTATTCATTTATTTCAGAGAGCACGAGAGCAAGCATGGAGGGGTGCAGAGGAAGAAGCAGTCTCCCCACTGAGCAGGACGCCTGATGCAGTCATTTACTGATGGGCTTAATTGCTTTTTAGAGTTGGCAAGAAAAGAGAATCCGTAAACTTGAAAATGGATTAACTAAAATTTTTCAATCTGAAGAAATAAGAGAAAAAAGATTGAAGAAAACTTGAACAGAAACCCAAGGACCTGTGGGACAATACCAAATAGTGCTGCTGTGGGGAGCAGAGGGGACAGAGACGGACATGTATCAGCTGCATCAGTTGCTGCTTTCTAATGTTAAGGGGAAATGTTGCATTTATCAGAGATATATTGGGGGGGTGGGGATCTTGTGTTGGGTAAGAGGCATAGCAGAGTGCCTCTTTCCCACACAGTGCTCTGGAGATAGAAAATTGAAGAACACAACATACCAGCTGGCAAGGAGCATATCACCATTCAGGAAGGCAAGACATGTGTGAATGAGAAGAAAACACACCTTCCAAGACAACACAAAACCGTAGTGTGGCGGTGAGAGCTATAGGTGTTCAGATGGGGAAAACCACAGAAGACTTCACTTCGTGGAGGAGACTGAATAATAGATTGAACAGGAATGGAGAATGAGCGGAGGAGAGGACATTCAGAGTTGAGAGGCAGAGAGTTGGGTAGGCTTCATGCGGAGTCTTCTGGAGATTTGTGAACCATCTAAGCTTACTTACAAACTTCCGTGTATTTATACATTTTTCTGGAAAGAGCAGACACAGTTTCAAAGGGTAACAACCTCCAAAGTCAGAACCCGTACCGTAAGGGCTAGAGAGTTGGCAACAACTTTATCATTGATCTTACAGTGAGACCCCATCTTACTTGGGTCTTTTTTTTTAGTTACCATAAGTAATTCAGATGCAGATAATCTCAATACTATGGGGAGGTGCCAAGGTCAGCAGTTGGGGAGACACTGGGGAGAGAGAGGTCTTTGGTGCTTTCAGCACACCCGATAAATGGCTGTCTCTGTGAGCCAGATGTACTCACAAATTCTGGAATCATGGCACCTGTGGTCTCCAATAGGGAACCACATATCCAGTTTTGGGAAACAGCAGCTATGGTAGTTTCCTGGTGTATGTACATGAATAGCATTTGTGTAGAAATTAAAACGTTTCACCTTGCCCTCCTCCTTCCACTCGGGGCACCTTCTGGAGGACTGTGGTTGGTGACTCCTGGAACTCCTAAAAAGCTTTTTTAATGCTATTGCCCTCCTTCCCCCTGCCCCACCTTCCACTCCAATTCCAAACTGCACCTGTTCCGGGGAGCACTGTGGGCTACTGCATCTACCTTCCCGCTTTCAAGAATATTACCTATCATCTAAAACCTGAAAGCCAGGGCGCCTGGGTGGCTCAGTAGGTTAAGCGGCTGCCTTTAGCTCAGGTCATGGTTTCCAGACGCTGGGATCAAGTCCCCATATCGGCCTTCCTGCTCAGCAGGGAGTCTGCTTCTCTCTCTCTCTCTCTCTCTCTTTCTCTCTCTGTCTCCCTCTGGCCCTCCCTACTGCTCATTCTCAATCTCTCTCAAATAAATAAAACCTGAAAGCCTTTCTCTTTAAATTTAGATGAAAGCAAAGAAAAACAGATTTGGAAATTTATTTACCAAACTCGACATGTTATTTTGAGCTAGGAACTGATTGATTGGAATTGACTTTTGTAGTGAAAACAAGGCTGGAGTATTTGATATTGTTCTAATTTCCTGGTTACACTCAGGAATGAATCACAACGCCCACATTTCAGTGACTCATCACTTCAGAGAAAAAGTCTAAATTTTGATTCTGTGAAAAGTTTTGCTTCCCTAGAAATTTTACCGAAGAGTTCTCTTCGTTCTAGTTCAGACACTGACATAGGCAACCTAGGTTTTGCACAGTTATCAAATTTTCTTAAATAAAATCACACAAAGCAAGTGTATTCTGATTTTCAGGGCTGGATTTCCGCCCCCCCCTCCTTTGCCTCTTTTTGAAAGTGTCTTCAAACAGGAAGCCTTGAACTACTCATAAATTCTCCCTAACACTGCAGAAACATATTTCACTCGGAAACAGTGGGGATAGCAATAAGAGCCTCTTGGTTGAGGGACAAAGCGGCAACATCTCGAATCGTTTAGGAGTTTAATCTTCCATCCTGATACAATCCCAAGAATATTGTGCTCCTGGGGTTTTCTTTATTGCCAGCTATTGTTTAATGCCAGGATGAAAGGAATAATTTAATGACCAGCAAGGGCAGCACAGTCTGTTCCTGCTACTATTAAATTTCTTTCTGTTTTCCTTCTGTTTTCAAATTACAGAATGAGAACTCAAAATGTATCTGGTGCAAAATGCAGGGTGTTTACTGCCTCAGGCGACAGCTCAGGCCCAGCAATAGTGGAGGCGACTTGGATAGAAAGAGCTCTGTTCCTTCTGTAGTTAACAAAATGATTAAGGGATTCTGCCTGGGAAACTGGATTGATTCTCCCTTGGGAAAGGAACATAAATTATTCTTAATTGCTGACTGATGGGGTCTGTTATAATTAGTTTGTTACCAGGGGAAAAAATTATGTCAAGGAAATAGGGAACGCACAACCTGCCTAAAACCGGAGGTGTCTTGGTCTGATGCTGAGCCCAGTCGCGAAGCAGCAGTTTTCTGCTTTCTTCCTCTGTCCAATGTTCTCCTTGCCAGCCTGAAATCCCACGGGCTCCAGAAACTTGCTTCTATCTCTCAACTTTCCTACTTGTGTCTAGGCCATAGGGAGGGAGCCTGAGTCTCTTCCCTTTTGGATGGAGCCTGGACTCTGAGAAGTGCAGAAAATTCCCAAAATACATCAGTAGCAAATTGGCTTCATTTTCAAGCCGCCATGCACTCAAAAGAAAAAAAAAAAAGACAGGGGGAGAAATTATGTGGTCATTCTAGGTTGGTAGATGGGCCAATGAGGAAATTTGGGCCACCTGGAAAAAATTTTAGAGGCCCTTGGTATCAAATGACCCAGCTGGTTGACCAAGTCTGAAGATAAAGCCACCCCTCCAGGTGCTGATGATAAGGCCAGTCAGATCTCAGGGGGTTCTATGTTTGGGAAAGAACTTGGGACACTGTAGAAACCAAACCAGACAAGTATGCATTCTCGGGCCACTAGAAACCACTCAGCGTCATGAAGGCTTCCTGAGAGAGACCTTCTGCAAACATTCCATCTCCCTAACTGGAGTCTAAGTACCTCACGAGAGGATACTCATTCTTATACAGATAGTGTATAATAAAGTTCTGTGCAGTGTCAATGTTTAATGCACATTTGATGACTAATGGGAACATAGTCCTTAGACTTGCCTTCCGGAACCCACCCTCCCTTCGGCCCAAAGCTTGAGAGGCAGTAGGGAGATGGGAGATGGTCCAGACCTCCCACCTCCCTCTCACTTTGCATCAGGCCATGGTAAATTTGTGGCATTGGAAATATGTATCTTTAACCCTCCAGAGTCCCCTTCATCAGTGTTGCCTCTTACCACCAAATCAATGATGAATGCAGGAGTGATGACTAAACAGAATGCATGGGCTCAGCAGCAGCCTGGCTTAACTGTGCTCCACCTGAAAAGAAACTTCTTTCCCTCAGATCCCAGAATCATGTTAGGATGTAGTAACTGATATTAAGATTTCCTCCCAAGTAAGTGTGTGTGTGTTTTTAATACATGGAAGAAACAATAATGGTGACATTTCAACAGTCAGAGAACAATTTGGAGCAAGAATCTCTGTTCCTCCTTATACTAAAACAGACTAAAACCTTGATTTTGCACATGTGTTTTTCCCGAGTCTCAGAAATAAACTGGAATTCGTTATTTTTGTTCCAAGGCTAATGTTTTAGTGTAACTTACCCTATTATAGAAGTTTAAAACCTCACACCCAATTCATAGCTCACTCAACAAGGATGACATATTTGACTTCAAATTTGGAGTCCCAGGATATCCCTAGGGGATGTAGAGAAGGAGGGAAAGCATTATCAGCTCTTGTGAGGAGGCACCTCCTCTTCCTTTGGTGTAAATGATTTGTTGGTAATGTGACAACCATGTGAGGTAACCATGTAAGGTAGTGTGGAGCCAGCCAACAAGGCTTCCTGAGGACTGAGGGAGCAGTGAGGTGTCTCAATCCCAGCTTTGATTGACCCTCCATCTAGGACCTCCCTTCGCTGACTTCCACCATCCAGGACCACAAAGCTGCTACTCCTGTACCCTGGGTGCATTCAACAGAGAGAGCACAGCAGGGATATTCATATTGCAAGATGGAGACAACCAGACCTCTAGTAGTTCTGCTCAGATTCTCAATAAGGTGAAGGGAGGCAAATCATCAGACACTCTCAGGTTATGCTTGGACAAAGAAGTTCCATGTGCTTCCCCCAAGACTAATTACTACATTCTAAGTAAAGCAATGTTGTAACTAGTACCATATAGAATCAAAAGTCCTTCAGATCTCAAGGTCTAGGGCATAGAAATTCAGAGAGTTTTCTCTTAGAGCAGCAGAGAAGGTAAGTATGTGGAAATGCGATCGATGATCTCCAAAGGTCCACTGTAGCTGGTGCTAGAATAAGGAGATCTGTGTTGTCTTTTGACCTCTGGAAGCTCTAGCAAATGCTGGTGAAGTAGGAGCAGGGTCTTGTCCCAACACAAAGGCCAACATATACTGCCTCCTGGCGAGACAGCTGCATCGTGGATAGACCCTACTCTAAACAGGCCTAAAAGGAGAGAAGTTAGGGTGGCCTGGAAGAGAGTCCAAGAGCAAGTAACACAAGGAAACAAATGGAATTTCCTCTGACCTTGAGCAAGTCCTTTCATCTCTCTGGGCCTCAATTTTTGTATCTTCAGGAAGATTGTCTCCAAGATCCAACCACATCTATAATCTCATAAGTCTACATTTATGGAATTTTGATTCATAAACCTCTGATGATATATTCTAGAAACATCTCCTGTGGAAGATGGAAAAGGCCTTAAGCTAGAAATCACCGCAATGAGTAAATATAAATAACCATAGACAGCCATTGCATTCATCCGCTAGGGCTGCCATAACAAAGTACCACAAACTAAGTGGCTTAAACAACAGAAATGTATTATCTCATGGTTTTGGAGGCCAGAAGTCGAAGATCAAGGTGTCAGCAGGGCTAGTTCCTTATTAGGGATGTGACAGAGAATTTGTTCCATGCCTCTCACCTAGTTGCTGGTGGTTTGTTGGTGATCTTTGGTATCCTTTGGCTTGTAGAAGCATCAATCTAATCTCCACCTTCATCTTCACGTGGCATTCTCCCTGCATGTGTATCTATGTCCAGATTTGTCCAAATATCCCTTCTTTATAAGGACAATAGTCATACTGGATTGGGAGCCCACCCCACACCATTTGATCTCACCTTAGCTAATTACATCTGCAAGGACCCTATTTCTGAAAAGGTCATATTTTGAGGTACCAGGGGGTTAAGACTTCAGCATATGAATTTGGGAGGGATACAATTCAACCCCTAACAGCCATATAGCTTGGAGGTTAAGCACATGGACTTTGAAGTCAAATAGCCAAAAGGTCCAATCTGCTTCATTTACTTGAGCATGTGATATAGGACAAATCACTGAATCTCTCTGAATCTTAGTGTTGTCTTCTATAAAATAATATGAAATGAAGAAAAATATGCCAACAAATTAAATTAAGCACATCATGGTGCTAGTAACTTGTACGTGTTGAATAATTGGGAACTATTGGTATTTTATTCCATCTAAACTATCTGGACAAGCGGTCCAGATAGTTGAGGACAAATGGCTTTAAGAGCCTTACTAAGCCATCAAAGGTCCACATGGTCTGGTTCCCCTAGTTGCCTCTACCCCATTCTTCATATCCATCCTGTCACTCTCCAATCTAGCCACATAGGCCACCTTGCTGCTCCTCAGACATGTCCACTCCCTCCCACCCCATGTCCACTCATTCTCATCCCCATGGCCTTTGCATTTGCCCTTCCTTCTGCCTAGAATTTTCTTCTCTTGGATATCCACATAACTGGCTCTTCCACTGCCTTCAGGTCAGCTCAACTATCACCTTATCAGTGATTTTCTTCCTGACCACCCTTTAAAAACAATATGCCCCCAACTTTTATGCTCCCCAAGCTCCTTCCCCTGCTATATTCTTCTCCTTAGTACTTACCACAATCTAATATACTTTTATAAGTTGACTTATGTCCCCCTCCAAATTTATATGTTGAAGTCCTAACCCCCACTATCTCAGAATATGACCTTATTTGGAAATAAAGTCATTGTGGATAGAATTAGTTAAGATGAGGTCATATTGGGGTAGGATGGGTCCCTAATCCAATATGACTGGTGTCCTTATAAAAAGGGAAAACTTGGACACAGAGACATCTGTGCAAGAAAAATGCACATGAAGATGAAGGCAGAGATCAGGATGATGCTCCTACAGGCCAAGGAACTCCAAAGATTGGCGGTAGGCCACCAGAAGCTAAGAGAGGAATATGGAACAGATCCTTTTCTCACAGCCCCACCCACTCCTTCATCTCAGACTCCAAGCCTCCATAATTGCTAGACAACCTATTTCTGCTGTTTAAGCCACCCCGTTTGTGGTACTTTGTTATGGCAGCCCAAGCAAACTAATATGTTTGTTGTCTTTCTCCCTTGAGTAGTATGGAGGACCCCTGAAGCCAGGCTCTCCGAGGAAGTAAGGATATAAGACAGATGAGTTTCTAAAGTCGGTACCACATACCTGTAAGATCACACCTGCCTAGGCTCAAGAACAAAAGAGAGCAAGCAGAATTTCAATAGAGGGTAGAGTCAAAATTAGCAACTGGAAAGTAACGCTTTAAGCTAAAATAACAGGTTGGAGAAATATGCTTCGATGGGCAAGGATAGGAAAGTTTGGGTCTTTCTAAGGTCTAACTCATGGAAAGGCTGATCTTCCAGGAGTGAATAACTGAGTTGATTGCCATTCCAATTCACAAAACCAAGTTGGGAGAGGAGAAGATCCACAGTGAGAAAGCAGACTGAGGAGAAGTTTCCAGGTGGTACTGAGGGTCTTCGCGTACCTTTGACAGAGCCGGGCAGGCATGCATCCATTTGGGGCAGGAGCAGTTCCTCAACCTCAGTGCCACTGGCATTTTAAGCAGGACAAATTGTTTAGCACCCCTGCCCCCCACCCTCTAAATGCTAGCAGTACCCTTCAGTCCTTGTGATCACCCAAAATGCCCCCCTCCTCCCTTCCCACGGAAACATAAGGGAGCAACTCACGGAAGGGTGAGGTGCTGGCGGGTGGAGGGCTATTCCCCCCTCTTCCGCCTGGAACGGAGGAGGTTTACTGGCCGGTTGTGCCTGTCTTTGTATCCTGCAGCTGCAGCAGAAGTACTGGGTCATTCGCTCATCCCTCCATAGCCTCTTGGAGTCACTATCCAGCTACCAGAATGTTAACATTCTTCCAAAAGCTTGGCTCCTCAATCAATGCCCTGGCCTATTAAGCCCCCAACAGAGCTGCTGGGATGATTCCAACTTGACTGAAGGGAAATGCTGGAGCCCAGACTGAAACCAAGGTCACTATCTCAGAGGCCAATGTTGTTCTCACGTAGTCCCAAGACCTGGAGGGCAAGGGTGGACAAATTCTTCCTCGGTAAGGAAAAGAAGGTCAACAACTTCTTGGTTACTTTTTCAAGATCTTACAGAATATCTTCGCTCATTAAAAGTTTCTTCAGAGGCAACACAAAAATGAAAAGGCACTTCATGAAGTTGATGCAGGGAGTCCTCTTAACACATGATTATTTCTTGCAGTTGATTTCCATTTAATATCCCTTGTAAGCACTGAGCTGGTGTGTAACAGACTCCTATGGTTATTCCCCACCCCTGGTCTTTCTGTTCAAAACCATCTAGTGAGCAAGAAAAACAGAACATAAAATTCTTCCACCGCTCCTTTGGGCAATGACTGTGCCTTTCTATCAGGTGCTTTATGCTGGGGACCAGGGTCCTTTAATAATCCCTGTTTTTTCTTTGAAAGAATCTTAAAAGCAAATGTGCATTTATCAGAATTTGGGCAAAAATTCCAGATGAAAAGCCTAATCACGTTTCCGAGAAAAGCAGAATTATACATTAATAGTCAGATAGCTTGCACTCTGACAGAGCAATTACATTAAAAGCAGACCTTCTACATACAACTAATAAATAGTCTCTTGTTTCTAAAAGAGGAATGTAATAGTGCTTAGAGCCGAGAATGCCTCCAAGTTCCATCATCCATTTTGGTTTGCAAGTTGATTAAAGGGAAATTTAGAGAAGAGGCCAAGGGTTTTTTTCTTTGACTATTAAGAAGTGCAACATGCCGTTCGTGTTCTGTATTCATTTTCACTGATCGTAAAAATCGATATTGCTTCACAAAAAATAACTTTTTTTTTAAAGATTTCACCTATTTATTTGACATAGAGAGAGAGAGCACAAGCAGGCAGAGAGGCAGCCAGAGGGAGAGGGAAAAGCAGGCTCCCCGCTGAGCAGGGAGCCCAATGCGGGACTCAATCGCAGGACCCTGGGATCATGACCTGAGCCAAAGGCAACTGCTCAACCTGCTGAGCCACCCAGGCGCCCCACAAAAAGTAACTCTTAAATCTTTAGTTTCTAAGCAAACCAAACCAACCCAACCCAAACCAAACCAAACCAAACAAAACAAAAACAAAAAACCTCCAGAGTCTTGATTACCCCTGTTTTAATTTCCCACTCCCCCGCCTCACTACATCAGGGAAGCTTTCTTTGGTAAGTTGGGGGGTGGGAGGCGGTGGGGTGGTACAACTGGGGAGTGTGTCAAGGACAGCCAGAGTTTCTAAACGCTGTTTCCAGATCTTTTGCAAAGGAGGCATCCAGCTGGCTTCTAGTCTCGGCTGGGGGACTGCCGCTGGCCCTTCCCATCTGTACCCAAGGGAGTTAGTGAAAAATCACCTTCCATCCCAGCACTCGGTGATTCTATAAGGTCAAACGTTCTCTCCCATTTATGCTGCTAGTGGGTTTTTTTTTTCTTTCCCACACCAAAACAACAACAACAAAAACAACAAAAACAAAACAAAAACAAAGAAAGAAAAAAGAAAAGAAAAAAAAGGAAATTACCCTGCTTGACTTTCTATGAATAGGAGAAACAGGACGTGGTTTATTTGGGGGTCAGAAGCACAGAGGGAGCGGGCGTCTGGGTGCAGTACGATCTGGAGGCTGCTTTGTCTCCTCTCGGCCGGGAGACCCAGCCCTGACCGCTGGGAGTCAGGTGTCTCTGCGGCGGACATGAGGTCTTCTCTGCAGAGCGTCCTCCGCGGTCCTCGGAAGCGAGGAGCCCGCTCACAGCCGGTGGTCAGGTACACAGGCCAGCGAGCAAGCCATTAGCTTGGCAGGAGCCGGCCACCTCCCCGATTATGTAAACGGATCTCATTGTTAGGGTAATTTACTCTAGGAGGATCAGCAATAAACCAGGCATTTGTTTATCACCGACTCTTAAGAGCGGGTGGAAATCTCAGAAACCCAAGTCGATTTACTCATTTTGCAGTAGAGAAAAAGGAGGCCCAGAAAGCGGGTGTGAATACTTGTTCCGGATCCTACCTCTGGCAAGTAGCGGGGCCTGGAGGAGGGTAGGTGGCCTGATTCTGACCTTTCTTTTTTTTTTTTTAATTTTTATTGTTATGTTAATCACCATATATTACATAATTTGTTTTGGTGTACTGTTCCATGATTCATTGTTTGTTCATAACACCCAGTGCTCCATGCAGAATGTGCCCTCCTCAATACCCATCACCAGGCTAACCCATCCCCCCACCCTCCTCCCTTCCAGAAACCTCAGTTTGTTTTTCAGAGTCCATCATCTCTCCTGGTTCGGATTCTGACCTTTCTTAATGACTCCTCCCTTATGCTGTCCGCCTGCGGAACACGGGCATCCAGGCTTGGGAGCAAGGCCAGAGCACAGGAGGACGGAGGGGTGGAGAAGGAAGATGCCTGAACTGTGTGCCCTGTGCCTTGTCAGTGGGTTGCTGTCGGGGTGCAATAGGGACCAGCGCTGTGGAGGGTTAGGAAGTACACAGACCTGGTGTCATAGCCACGCTAAGCTCTGCTTCGCGACTGGCCAATTCCCATTTTGAATCTCAGTTTCTCCGTGTCTAGAATTTCCTCACGATGCAGAATTATCAAAAAGATTACACAAAGTATAGGGCACCTGGGTGGCTCAGTCAAGCGTCTGCCTTCGGCTCAGGTGGTGATCAGGTCGTAGGATCGAGTCCCGCGACCTGCTCCCTGCTCAGCGGGGAGCCTGCTTCTCCCTCTCCATCTGCCCCTCCCCCTGCTTAAGCGCGCGCGCGCTCTCTCTCTCGCTCTCTCTCAAATAAATAAATAAATAAAATCTTTTTAAAAGAGATTACACAAAATAATTTGTAAAAAATATCTGACGCAGATGATGAATATTTGTTTCCTTCCTCCTTTCTAACTTCCCTTCCTCTATTTTTTTTTCTGTTTTGAAAGGAAGGGGTGATATCTTGTAAGTTATGTATTTTTTCTAGTGTGGGAAAGTAGCAAAATTGTCATGGACGTGTATCCTATATCCTATATGTTCCCCCAAACTATGCCAAAATATAACAAGGCTCTCCATTAAATTAATAGGACGCTTGCATGAAATCCACTGTTTACCGTTATCATGAAGCATTTATCAGGACCCCATCTGGAGCATTGTGTGATGTCTCGGCCACAGAATTACCATCAACATCATCAATGTAGCCGTTATCATAAAGAACCATTGCTTAAAACCTTCACTGCCAGTGGATATAAACAGATTACCACATAGATGAAGATTAGAACCTTTCCCCCCAAATAGCCCGAACAGATATGGTCCCTGGCCTCTGTGGTCTCCCCACACTGGTACCGAGAAATCACAGCATAGGCCTCTCAGGGCATTTGCATAAGTGCAGCGATCAGTCATTTTAAAGTGCCTTGTGTGAATATGAATATCCTTCCTGTTACCGCTATTTTATTGACCAGAACTGTAATGGCGCTTATTATATAGTGACACACCTACAATTTTTTTCATAAAATAAAATGGTTCGTTAGTCAGAGGAAAGGATGCTCAGTATCTGCTGATGTTTTAGAGCCTTGCTAGGTGAAAGTGGACAAGAATGTTTTATTAAGATGATCAAGTAGTCAGTATGGAGGATCAGCCCCTCTATGCCAGCGCTATTCTTAGCGAGGAATAGAGAACAGGAAGGAGATAATTCTACTCATCCTTGAAGATTTTGGTGAATCTCTATCATGCAAAAGTAACAGCTCCTCTTTACAAAATGCCTCGTACAGCCTCAGGCAGAGGACTGGGTATAATATTTTGTTTTGCTTATTTTCTTCCTTTGTGCTCCATGACCCTCCAAATCTCTACTGTGGACGTGATCATATTATATTATTATACTTATTTATTAGTCTTCCTCATTAGAGGGGTATGAAGCCTGTCTAACTCATGTAGTGGAGGCTTCAATTTGAACCTACAATTTCCGCAAAGCAGGGTCACCAGGGATATTAAAGTGTGGAAAAGTATACTGAATTTTAAATATTTAATTAAAGTATAGGAGAAATGTAAATTTTTCGGTATGAATGGAACGTAAGTTCTGAAGGGGTGGATAATGAGATGATAAGGATGGAGAAGTAAACAGGGATCAGAACAGGAAGGACCCTATCCATTTTGCTAAGAAATTTGGATTTTATCTTGAAAATAATTGAGATCAAATGACACATTTTAAGCCAGGGAATGACATGGCCATGTTCATATTTTTAGAAGAGTGGCTCTGACATTAAGGGGAGGAATTAATTGGGGGGTGGGTACAAAGTAAAGACAAGGAGAGCTCATGGAAGTCATTAAGGCAAGAAACAATGAGATTCTATGTCAGTCAGATTGAGATTTTTGAGGTAGGAAAGTATTCTGCATATGTTAAGTTGGTGGAATAGGTAGGGTGTTGACTTTGTTCTTGGTGTCTTAGTCCAATGGGGCTGACATAACAGAATACCATAGGCTGGGTGATTTAAACAACAGAAATTTACTTTTCTCACAGTTGTGGGGGCTAAAAGTCTGAGATCAGGGTGTATGCACGGTGGGGTTCTGGTTAGAGCCCTCTTCCTGGCTCATAGACAACTGCCTACTCATTGCGTCTTCACACAGCCTTTCTCTCTCTTCCTCTTCATCTAAGGCCAACAATCCTATCAGATTAGGACCCTATGCTTACTATCTCACTTAACCTTAATTACCTCCTATAAGCCCTATCTCCAAATGCGGTCACATTGGAGCTTGAGACTTCAACATATGAATTGGGAGGCAGGGCACAATTCGATCCGTAGAATATGGCAGGGAGGAATTAGGCTGCGCACGTAGTCAGACAAGGTGTTACTGATACAGAGAACACAGGAAGAGGGGCAATGACTGCTTTTGATGGGAACAGCAATAAGTTCAGTCTGGAACACACTGAGTGTGAGCCATCTCTGGAACATCCAAGTGCTGATGAATGTGTCTGGCCTCCAGCAGACAGATCTGGGCTGAAGACACAAACCTGAGCACTGTCAGAGAACACATAAGGTGAGTCCATATGAATCAGAAAACCCAAGGAAAATGATTAAACAAAGCAGTGAGTCTGGGACAGAACCCTGAGGGCACCAACCTTTAAGGGTTTGTGGGGGTCAGAACCCTGTAAGATTGAGCAACACTACAGGAAGAAAACCAAGGGGGTAGTGGCGAGTTCAAAGTCAAGTCTAGAGGATTTCCAAAAGAATTAAGTGTCAAATGTCCCAGAGAAGGCAATTGAAATAAAATGTTCATTATATTTAGAAACTACTCAGTCACTGTGGGACTTGGTGAGTCTTGTTCCATCGAGTGATGCGGGCAGGATCTTGGTCACAGTGGGCTAAAGTGTCATTGAGAGGTGAAGAAGGGGAATGATATAGACCCTTCTATATGCTGATTAACATCTGTCCATAGATCAGCCCATTCTGAGAATGACTCTTTAACCAGCTATTAAACCATCTATTCATTCTTACATATATTCTAGATTTCTCTAATGTTTCCACAAAAACCTCATGAAGACTCTGTTGAATGCTTCGCTAAATTCCAGATGCACTGTATGAGCAGCTTTGCTCCAATTTGATGGGTCCTGTTACTCTCCTTAAAGAAGGAATGCTAACCTGGCATTGTATGCTTTTAATTAAGCGCTTCTACTTTCAGGTGGGAACAAATGATTCATTAAGTAATCCCACATTTCAGAATCATGTAGGGGCCATGTCAAGACTACTTACCTAGCATTTTAAGAATGTACCTTCTTGGGGAGCCTGGGTGGCTCATTTGGTTAAGCATCTGTCTTCGGCTCAGGTCATGTCCCAGAGTCCTGGGATCGAGCCCCACATTGGGCTCCCTGCCTAGCGGGGAGCCTGCTTCTCCTTCTCCCTCTGCTGCTCCGCCTGCTTGTGCTCTCTCTCTCTGTCAAATAAATAAATAAAATCCCTAAAAAAAAGAGAGAGAGAGAATGCACCTTCTTTACCCTTTTGAAAATCAGGACAGATTTTGCCAACTCTAATATTCTTACGCTCTTCTGATTCCAAGACTAATAAAAAACACCAGCAGTGCACATGTATTCTTACAGGACAGCTATTTGGACACTTGGCAAGCTATCTATCTCAGTGCTCTGGGAAATAATACTTTTTGGCAAAAAAGATATGGACTCCTGTAGTGTAATGGGGTCTCTTTCAGTGATTGTGAGCTCCCGGTCTCTCTTAAAAACACACCCTTCCTCCTGGAAACTTCTCACAAGTGCACATTCATAATTGCCTGTGTAAGAGTGTCACGTGTTACCTTCCTTTCCATAGAATCATGCTTACCTTCAATTTTCAAAGCTACCTTCTAGAAACAATGCACTCACACCAGATTTTTCTCTTTCTCGTGGACTCCAAAATTGTATACGCACTTTTGCTCAAACTTTCCTTTACTTACATTATAAATATATATATATATATTTTGTTGTTGTTGTTGTTGGATTTAGGTCCAGCATAACAATTCTCCTAGTTGTTTCCCCCCCCTGGCTATTTTAAGATATTACCATTGATTTTCAGCAGCTTGAAAACTAAGAATATAACTAGATATGATCTTTTCATTTTGTTTATTTCTGAGAGAGCAAAAGTTTGCTGGTGAGGTTAGGGTGGAGGTTGCTAACCAGCAGATTCCTTCTAGAGCTAAGTTGAGCTGGACTAGACCGTACTTTTAATATGCCTAGGTGTGGGTATCTTTGTATTTATTTTGCTTAGGGTTTGCTGATCTTCTTGAACCTGTGGATTAATATTTTTCATCAAATTTGGGAAAATGTTGGCCCTTATTTCTTCAAATGATTTTTCTGGTGACATTTGTTTGTTTCTCCTTCCAGGATTCCAGTTACATGTAGACCACATTATACTATCCCACCGGTCGCTAACATGCTGCTTTCTTTTTTTCCAAATTTTTTTTTTTCTTTTTCTACTTCAGTTGGGTTAATTTCCATTGACCTTTCTCCAGGTTCATTGATTTGTTCTGCTGCAGCATACAACCTGTTCTTTTCTTTTTTTTAAAGATTTTATTTATTTATTTATTTATTTTATTTATTTATTTGAGAGAGAGAGTGAAGAGAGAGAGAGCCCACATGTGTGTGCATGCAGGAGATGGGGGAGGGGCAGAGGGAGAAGCAGACTCCCTGCTGAACAGGGAGACTGATGCTGGACTCCCTAGATCCTGGGACTCCAGGATCATGACCTGAGTAGAAGGAAGTTGCTTAACCGACTGAGCCACCCAGGCTTCCCTACAATCTAAACTCATCCAATGACTTTTTTTTTCTTTCAGATTTTCAATTCAACAATTCCCATTTGGTCCTCTTTTTTGAGTTTCAGTTTCTTTCCTAAAATGCCTCTATCTCTTTACCTGTTACATTCATCTATTCCTAGAAATTCCTTAATGCATGTTTGATGGTTGTTTTATGTTTAAAGTTGTTGAAAGTCATTCTCTGCAATTTCTAACTGGATTTGCTTCTTGTGACTGTTCTCCTCTTTATTAAAGGTCACATTTTCTGGCTTCTTCAGGAAATGTGTCTGAACATTTTTTATTGTACTCCTGTTGTACGTTAAAAACAAACAAAAAAGAGTAGAAACTGGTGTATTAAATTTTTATTTTATTTCCCAGAGAATGAAAATCCTTCTACTCTCTCTGCTGGTAAGGTTGGGGAAGAAGGGTACTGCTGATCATTCAGGTTCCATCTAGAATCTATCTGAGCTGGAGCGGGACCAAATATTTAACTAGATTGATCAGCCCAGCCTCCAGTGTCATGCCCACTGCCCAAGGGATGATATTTTTAGATCTTGTCAGTATTTTGAGCTGGGAGTAGATTGCCCTTCAATTTTAGATAATTTTGGTTGATCTTTGAATTCCAGTTTCCTAGGGCCCCAGAATGTAAATGAAATTCTGAAAATGTGATCTTTCTGCTATCCACTCACCATTATTGCTTGCTCTGCAAAATTCGGGGTGCAAATATGTTAGTGGGGGTTGTGGTAGATTTTTGGACCAAGTGATTTGATTTCGTCTTTGGAGCTCTTTCAAAGTCCAACTCATCCAGTGAGCCCTCACCATCGTTCAAGACTTTGGTGTTTTCTTCTCATCCATGGCTGACTGTTCTCACCTCCACTGGACTAGGCATCCACCACCAAGAATGGATGACCCACAACTCCCTTCTCACTGATGAGGGGGTAGATTTTTCTCTACACATCAGTTCATCAAAATTTCCTTGCTTGCATCCACTGCCCTTCACTAGTTCCATTAAAAAAACTATCAGTTTTCTTTTGTCTATTTCTTTTTTTCTTGTAGTTACCTTAGTAGTAAAGGTCTTTCACATTCTTCTCCATCCTAACTAGATGCAGACGTCACTTAGATCTTTAATACAAAGAGACAAAATTATCAGTAAGCCATGAAGGAAATTGGAGACACTCCACATTTATCAGAATATGATTTCTAACAGATACCAAATATAAACATTCTTTTTCTCTCTCTCCACTGGCCCTCAGTAATAATGCATTTTTCCCTGTCTTCTGATGCCTGTCCTGAAGCAGCACCCATTACCTGACTGCATGTATTGCTAAAACGCATAACTGATGCAAAAAGTCAATTTGCAGACACTGGGTCTGGGAAATCTTACTGAGAAACGGACAGGCAGACACAGCTAGGGCATCAGTCTTGCTACTGGGAATGGCTGGTGTGGTAGGGGCCAGAACAGAATGCTGTGGACAGTGCAGTTGACACAGAATAACACAAGAAGCATATTTGAACCAAGTCCAGAAGGTGTATTACCCTATGATTTTGAAAGTGCTTTCTCAATAACTTAGTATGGGGAGATTTGTAAGGGACATCAGAATCAGAGTATAATTGAAGACTATTGCATATTTTGGGTAATTTGATTTTAAGTCTCTGTGTACATTGAATAGGTGAGTGATATTTCATTCTATATTATAGATTATCTTTCTGATATATATAATATTAGGTTAAAAAACAACCTTATATTATTTTTATGAAAGATATCAGAACCAATCAGGTAGACACAATGACCCTGTGGTTATATTATCTTGACATCTGGTTGAAGTGTGTAGCTCTAAATAGGAATTATTCTCAGTTGTTGTAGCCAGAAATTAATAGCTACAGCATATTTATCCATTTAACCATGCTCCAGATACTGTACTGATTGCTTTAACATAGTGCTTCAATACTTACCTAATGTTGCCTGATTAGTGGGTTTTATCATCATTTTACATTTGAAAAAACTGGCTCGGAGAGGTTAAATAATTCATACATTTGATAAATATTTATGGAACATTCACTATTTGCAGGAACTGGGCTGAGTGCTGGGGTTACATTTGATGAAAAAGACAAGCTTAGAATCCACTGGGATTTTTTTTCTATTTTTTTAAATTTTTTATTGTTATGTTAATCACCGTACATTACCTCATTAGTTTTTGATGTAGTGTTCCATGATTCATTGTTTGTGCATAACACCCAGTGCTCCATGCAGAATGTGCCCTCTTTAATACCCATCACCAGGCTAACCCATCCCCCCACCACCTCCCCTCTAGAACCCTCAGTTTGTTTTTCAGAGTCCATCATCTCTCATGGTTCATCTCCCCCTTCAATTTCCCCCCCTTCATTCCTCCCCTCCTGCTATCTTCTCTTTTTTTTTCTTAGCATATATTGCATTATTTCTTTCAGAGGTACAGACCTGTGATTCAACAGTCTTGCACAATTCACAGTGCTCACCATAGCACATACCCTCCCCAATGTCTATGACCCAGCCACCCCATCCCTCCAACCACCCCCACTCCAGCAACCCTCAGTTTGTTTCCTGAGATAAAGAATTCCTCATATCAGTGAGATCATATGATACATGTCTTTCTCTGATTGACTTATTTCGCTCAGCATAACACCCTCCAGTTCCATCCACGTCATTGCAAATGGCAAGATCTCATTCCTTTTGATGGCTGCATAATATTCCATTGTATATATATACCACTTCTTCTTTATCCATTCCTCTATCGATGGACATCTTGGCTCTTTCCACAGTTTGGCTATTGTGGACATTGCTGCTATAAACATTGGGATGCACGTACCCCTTCGGATCCCTACATTTGTATCTTTGGGGTAAATGCCCAGTAGTGCAATGGCTGGCTTGTATGGTAGCTCTATTTTCAACTTTTTAAAGAACGTCCATACTGTTTTCCAGAGTGGTTGTATCAGCTTGCATTCCCACCAACAGTGAAGAAGGGTTCCCCTTTCTCCCCATCCCCGCCAACATCTGTCGTTTCCTGACTTGTTAATTTTAGCCATTCTGACTGGTGTGAGGTGGTATCTCATCGAGGTTTTGATTTGGATTTCCCTGATGCTGAGCGATGTTGAGCACTTTTTCATGGTTCTGTTGGCCATTTGGATGTCTTCTTTGGAAAAATGTCTGTTCATGTCGTCTGCCCATTTCTTGATTGGATTATTTGTTCTTTGCGTATTGAGTTTGATAAGTTCTTTATAGATTTTGGATACTAGCTCTTTATCTGATATGTCATGTGCAAATATCTTCTCCCATTCTGCCGGTTGTCTTTTGGTTTTGTGGACTGTTTCTTTTGCCGTGCAAAAGCTTTTTATCTTGATGAAGTCCCAATAGTTTATTTTTGCCCTTGCTTCCCTTGCCTTTGGCAATGTTTCTAGGAAGAAGTTGCTGCGGCTGAGGTCGAAGAGTTTGCTGCCTGTGTTCTCCTTTAGGATTTTGATGGACTCCTGTCTCACATTTAGGTCTTTCAACCATTTGGAGTCTATTTTTGTGTGTGGTATAAGGAAATGGTCCAGTTTCATTCTTCTTCATGTGGCTGTCCAATTTTCCCAAGACCATTTGTTGAAGAGACTGTCTTTTTTCCACTGGACATTCTTTCCTGCTTTGTCAAAGATTAGTTGACCATAGAGTTGAGGGTCCATTTCTGGGCTCTCTATTCTGTTCTATTGATCTATGTGTCTGTTTTTGTGCCAGTACCAAACTGTCTTGATGATGACAGCTTTGTAATAGAGCTGGAAGTCCGGAATTGTGATGCTGCCAGCTTTGCTTTTCTTTTTCAACATTCCTCTGGCTATTTGGGGTCTTTTCTGGTTCCATACAAATTTTAGTATTATTTGTTCCATTTCTTTGAAAAAAGTGGGTGGTATTTTGATGGGGATTGCATTGAATGTGTGGATTGCTCTAGGTAGCATTGACACCTTCACAATATTTGTTCTTCCAATCCATGAGCATGGAACGTTTTTCCATTTCTTTGTGTCTTCCTCAATTTCTTTCATGAGTATTTTATAGTTTTCTGAGTACAGATTCTTTGCCTCTTTGGTTAGATTTATTCCTAGGTATCTTATGGTTTTGGGTGCAATTGTAAATGGGATCTACTCCTTCATTTCTCTTTCTTCTGTCTTGTTGTGGGTGCATAGGAATGCCACTGATTTCTGTGCATTGATTTTATAGCCTGCTACTTTACTGAATTCCTGTATGAGTTCTAGCAGTTTTGGGGTGGAATCTTTTGGGTTTTCCACATAAAGTATCATATCATCTGCAAAGAGTGACAGTTTGACTTCTTCTTTGCCAATTTGGATGCCTTTTCTTTCTTTTTGTTGTCCGATTGCTGTGGCTAGGACTTCTAATACTATGTTGAATAGCAGTGGTGATAGTGGATATCCCTGCCACGTTCTGACCGTAGGGGAAAACTCTTAGTTTTTCCCCATTGAGAATGATATTCGCTGTGTGTTTTTCATAGATGGATTTTATGATATTGAGGTATGTACCCCGTATGCCTATACTCTGAAGAGTTTTGATCAAGAAAGGATGCTGTACTTTGTCAAATGCTTTTTCTGCATCTATTAAGAGGATCATATGGTTCTTGTTCTTTCTTTTATTAGTGTATCGTATCACATTGATTGATTTGCAGATGTTGAACCAATCTTGCAGCCCAGGGATAAATCCCACTTGGTCGTGGTGAATAATCCTTTTAATGTACTGTTGGATCCTATTGACTAGGATTTTGGTGAGAATTTTTGCATCCGTGTTCATCAAGGATATTGGTCTGCAATTCTCCTTTTTTGATGTGGTCTTTGTCTGGTTTGGGGATCAAGGTAATGGTGGCCTCATAAAACGAGATTGGAAGTTTTCCTTCCATTTCTATGTTTTGGAACAGTTTCAGAAGAATAGGTATTAATTCTTCTTTAAATGTTTGGTAGAATTCCCCTGGGAAGTCATCTCGCCCTGGGCTTTTGTTTTTTGGGAGATTTTTGATGACTGCTTCAATTTCCTTAGTGGTTATAGATCTGTTCAGGTTTTCTACTTCTTCCTGGTTCAGTTTTGGTAGTTGATACATCTCTAGGAATGCATCCATTTCTTCCAGATTATCTAATTTACTGGCATATAGTTGCTCATAATATGTTCTTATAATTGTTTGTATTTCTTTGGTGTTGGTTGTGATCTCTCCTCTTTCATTCATGATTTTGTTGATTCAGGTCATTTCTCTTTTCTTTTTGATAAGTCTGGCCAGGGGTTTATCAATCTTGTTAATTCCTTCAAAGAACCAACTCCTAGTTTTGTTGATCTGTTCTACTGTTCTTTTGGTTTCTATTTCATTGATTTCTGCTCTGATCTTTATTATTTCTCTTCTCCTGCTGGGTTTAGGCTTTATTTGCTGTTTTTTCTCTAGCTCCTTTAAGTGTAGGGTTAGGTTGTGTATTTGAGACCTTTCTTATTTCTTGAGAAAGACTTGTATTGCTATTTACTTTCCTCTTAGGACCGCCTTTGCTGCATCCCAAAGATTTTGAAGTTGTGTTTTCATTTTCATTGGTTTCCATGAATTTTTTTAATTCTTCTTTAATTTCCTGGTTGACCCATTCATTCTTTAGTAGGATGCTCTTTAGCCTCCATGTATTTGCGTTCTTTCCAACTTTCCTCTTGTGATTGAGTTCTAGTTTCAAAGCATTGTGGTCTGAAAATATGCAGGGAATGATCCCAATCTTTTGGTACCAGTTGAGACCTGATTTGTGACCTAGGATGTGATCTATTCTGGAGAATGTTCCATGGGCACTAGAGAAGAATGTGCATTCTGGTTTTTTTGGGATGGAATGTTCTGAATATGTCTGTGAAGTCCATTTGGTCCAGTGTGTCATTTAAAGTCTTTATTTCCTTGTTGATCTTTTCTTAGATGGTCTGTCCATTTCAATCAGGGGGGGTGTTAAAGTCCCCCACTATTATTGTATTGTTGTCAATGTGTTTCTTTGCTTTTGTTATTAATTGACTTATATAATTGGTTGCTCCCATGTTAGGGGCATAGATATTTACAGTTTTTGATCTTCTTGTTGGACAGACCCTTTAAGTAGGATATAATGTCCTTCCTCATCTCTTATTACAGTCTTTGGTTTAAAATCTAATTTGTCTGATATAAGGATTGCCACCCCAGCTTTCTTTTGGTGTCCATTAGCATGGTAAATGGTTTTCCACCCCCTCACTTTCAATCTGGGGGTGTCTTGGGTCTAAAATGAGTCTCTTTCAGACAGCATATCGATGGGTCTTGTTTTTTAATCGAATCTTATAGCCTGTGTCTTTTGATTGGGGCATTTAGTCCATTTACATTCAGGGTAACTATGGAAAGATATGAATTTAGTGCCATTGTATTGCCTGTAAGGTGACTGTTACTGTTTATTGTCTGTGTTCCTTTCTGGTCTATGTTGCTTTTAGGCTCTCTCTTTGCTTAGGGGACCCCTTTCAATATTTCTTGGATGTCTCGTTTCATGTTTGCAAATTCCTTTAGTTTTTGTTTGTCCTAGAAGCTTTTTATCTCTCCTTCTATTTTCAATGACAGCCTAGCTGGATATAGTATTCTTGGCTGCATATTTTTCTCATTTAGTGCTCTGAATGTATCATGCCAGTCCTTTCTGGCCTGCGAGGTCTCTGTGGATAAGTCTGTTGCCAGTCTAATGTTTCTACCATTGTAGGTTACATATCTCTTCTCCTGAGCTGCTTTCAGGATTTTCTCTTTGTCTCTGAGACTCGTAAGTTTTACTACTAGATGTCGGTGTGTTGACCTATTTTTACTGATTTTGAGAGGGTTTTCTGTGCCTCCTGGATTTTGATGCCTGTTTCCTTCCCCACATTAGGGAAGTTCTCTGCTATAATTTGCTCCAATATACCTTCTCCCCCTCTCTCTCTTTCTTCGTCTTCTGGGATCTCAATTATTCTAATGTTTCATCTTATGGTATCGCTTATCTCTTAAATTCTGCCCTTGTGATCCAGTAGTTGTTTATCTCTCTTTTTCTCAGCTTCTTTATTTTCCATCATTTGGTCTTCTATATTGCTAATTCTCTCTTCTGCCTCATTTATCCTAGCAGTTAGTGCCCCCATTTTTGATTGCACCTCATTAATAGCCTTTTTGATTTCGATTTGGTTAGATGTTAGTTCTTATATTTCTCCAGGAAGGGTTTCTCTAATAACTTCCATGCTTTTTTCAAGCCCAGCTAGTATCTCCAAAATCATGATTCTGAACTCTAGGTCCAACATTGTACTAATGTCCACATCGAGTAGGTCCCTGGCAGTCGGTACTCCCTCTTGTTCTTCTTGTTGAGGTGATTTTTTCCATCTTGTCATGTTGTCCAGAGGAGAATAGAAGAATGAGAGAACAAAATGCTAACAGGGTAACAACGTCCCCAGAAAATATACTCTAAACAAATCAGAAAAGACCTGAAACCGGGGGGAAAGAAAGGGAAAAAACGAAAAAAGAAAAAGAAAAAGAAAGAAAAAGATAAAAACAAACAAAAACAGAACAAAACAAACAAAACAGAATATGATCAAATATGATCAGGCTGGTGCATAGATCAGTGCCACACCCTAGATTTTGGGTGTATTTTGGTCTGTTAGAAGAACGTGCCTCCCAAAATTTTAAAGAAAGAAAAATATATGTATGTACAAAAATAAGGGTTCATATGATGAAGGGATGGAATATGACTGTAATGATGAAAATTATAAAAAATTTTATGAAAGGAATTGATAAGAAGTTGTTTGAAATAAGAAAGGTTTAAAAAAAAAAGGAAAAAAAAGGGAGAGAATGTGATCAGGCAGGAGACTAGAACAAAGCCATACACTTGAGATATAGGGTATATTTTGATCTGTTAGAAGAAACTATCTCAAAATTTTAAAGAGAGAACAACTTATGTATGCCAAAAATAAGGGTAACTACTATGAAAGGATAGAATATGACTCTAAAAACAAAAAATAAAAATGATTTTTAAAAAAGGGATTGATAAGATGTTGGTTGGAAAAGGGAAAGAGAAAAATTAAAAAAAAAAGACAGTTAAAAAAATTAACTTTGAAAAACTAAAGAATCATGGTAAAAAAGCCATGGATTCTATGTGCAGTATTCCCCTAGCGCTGGAGTTCTGTCATTCTCATTGATCGGTAAACGTGGTCTTGGCTGGCTGTTCTTGCTGATCTTCTGGGGGAGGGGCCTGTTGCCATGGTCCCCAAATGTCTTTGCTGGAGGCGGAATTGCCCCGCCCTTGCCGGGTCGGGGCTAAGCTATCACTTCGGGTTTGCTCTCAGGAGCTTTTGTTCCCTGCAAGCTTTCTGTACAGCTTTGGAGGATGCGAGTGAAAATGGTGGCCTCCCGATCTCCTCCCTGGAGGAAACGAGAACTCGGGGCCCCACTCCTCAGTGAGCCCCAGAGAAAAGCAGTCAGTCACTCCTGTCTCCCTGGTTTCCGGCCGCACTCCATGCTCACCCGGCCTGTGACCGAGCATTTCTATCTCTGGCACATGACCCCGTGTGGAGTCTCCAAACCCAGCAGATCCTTGCGGTGCGCTCCTGCGCCACTCCTCCCAGAGGAGGAAGGGGACTCTCCTGGGATCTGCCGCTTGTTGGGTCCCTGTTGCAGGAGCAGGGGCCCGACTGGGCCGCGGATCACAGTTTATGGCAACCCTGAGCTGAGAGCCCTCTCCTCGGCTCCGTCTCTGCAGCCGGCTTCCCCACTCCGATACCTGGGAGCTCTGCTGCACTCAGGCGCCCCCCGTCTTTCTGTGACCCTGAGAGTCCTGAGACCACACTCTCCCGCGAGGGTTCCTTCCCCCGCTTAGCCACTGGAGCCACGTGCCTCAGCGGGGCCGACTTCTAAAAGTTCCGATTTTGTGCTCCGCTGTTCTATCACTTGCCAGTAGTGGCTGATGGAGGCCCCCTCCCCTGCCATCTATCTTCCCGAATATCACCTCGGATTCACTTCTCTGCATGTCTTACCTTCCAGAAAGTGGTCGCTTTTCTTTTCAGAGAGTTGTTGCTATTCTTTTCTTTGATCTCCTGTTGAGTTTGTAGGTGTTCAGAATGGTTTGATCTCTATCCAGCCAAATTCCTAAGACCAAACGAAATCCAGGTCTCCTACTCTTCCGCCATCTTGCTCTGCCCCCTCCAATGGGATTTTTAACATCTTTTTCCTCCTCTTTTGAGTTTTGTATGATACGAGTTAAATATACCAAACAAAGAAACAAAGATCAAAATGTCAGCAATATTATTGATAAATCTTACTGGATTTTCTGTCACTTAGTCACTAGCCCCACTGGGCAAGTGCAGGCCTTCCCTCCTTCCTTCAGGGATATGACTCATACCCAGGGCACAAGCAGTCCAAGATGCCATTCCTGCCAGCAAACCAGGAAAACAAAGAGCTAAGCTACACATGCCTATTTTTACACCCAAACTCTCCAAGTCACTATCTGAGAAGGGAAAGTTAGAGAGGCATGGGGATGACTCCAGTTCAAGTATTTCTACATGAAAACATGAGGCCTGGGGTGCCTGGGTGGCTCCATTGGTTGAGCATCAGACTCTTGATTTCCGCTCAGGTCATGATCTGCAGGTTATGAGTTTGAGCCCTGTGTCGGGCTTCCCACTCAGGGGGTAGTCTGCTTAAGATTCTCTTTCTCGCTCTCCTTCTGCCCCCACCCTCTGCTCATGCTCTCTCTCTCTCAAATAAATCAATCTCAAAAAAAAATAAAAATAAAACAGAAGAGGGAAGGATATTCCCCTTTAGCAAAATCTAGTGTGGAAGACATAGATTAAATTTAAAAAATTTGTGTGCATTTAATTTATTCTGATTTTCATTTGTGCTCTGAAGCAGAAACACAAGGTGTTATTAGAGTGTATAATAGGAAAATTTCCCAAGGTTTCTCAAAGAAGTAAAATGAATGAATAGGAAGTATCTAGGCAAGAAGGGTGAGAGTACTCCAAGAGGAAGGGAAATGCATGTGCTAAGGCCCTGAGGCAGAAAGTAACATGTAGTGTTTGGAGAACCAAAAAACCAGCCGACTGGAGCACAGAAAAAGAGGGAAATTGTTAGAAGATGGTTGCTGTAGTCTGAATGTTTGGGTCACCTCAGAATGCCTATGTTGAAATCCTAACCCCCAAAGATGCTAATATTATCGGGTGGGGCCTTTGAGAGGCACTTAAATCATGAGGGAGGAGCTCTTATGAATGGAATTAGTGCTCTTATAAAAGAGGCTCCAGAGAGCTCCCGAACCTTCCACCGTGTGAGGACACGACAAGAAGATTCCAGCTATGAGGCAGAAGGAGGGTCTTCATCTGACCACACTAATGGCTTGACCTGGGACTTCCCAGCCTCCCCAGTAAGCAATAAATGTCTGTTGTTTATAAGTTACCTAGTCTGTGGGATTTTGTTTTAGCAGCCCAAGTTGACCAGGATGAGATTGCAGAGATGGACAGAAGTCCTACTAACATGCAGGGCTTTGTGTGAAGTGTGAGGATTTTGAATTTTATATTAAGGGCCATGGAAAGTCATTAAACTGTTATAAGTAGGGTATTGACATCACCAGAGTGCCTGAAATTATGTGACCTCCCCCTACATGGTAATGATGAGCTGTTCACAGATTAGAATTTTCAAAGAGCTTCAAATTTTCTTTCCAACCATGTACTAACTCTCTCATCCTGTACTGTTGAATTCATCCTCAGCGAACTCACAAGTAAGCTGAGAGCTTGAGGGATATTTTTAGTGTCATGATTAAGTGGTATCCAAAGGGGCGTATACTGTGTTCTGGAGCTCTCCTGGATTCAATTTCATTTAATAGGCTGGCCTTCAACTAGCTATTTTATTTATTCCTGTCTTCCTTTTTAAACTTTAATTTAGCAAAGCATATTAGATGCCAAAGTTTATTATGCTTCTCCACATATGTGATTTAGCTGGTCTGCCTTTGCCAATAACATATCCCAATCCATCCACATCATTGTAAATCTGAGATCTCGGGGTCTGAGACTGGAGCTGCCACTGCTTCCTTGATGGAAATGGGCAAATGTGCCCCCCTTTGGGGACCTGCATTTGAGCATGTGTGCTTCCTCTTTTTTCAAAATCCTGTAATTCCAAAATGTGAGTAGTATCTGAGGGATCTTTCCCAACCTAGATGAACCAGCTGGTTAACCGTCTAGTATTTGTTGAACATCTATTAGAAATAACACATCTGGATACTGTGGGAAATTGAGAAGGGGGAATACATTGTAAGTTTTGCCTTAATTCCGCTTACATTTGGGGTGGTAGAAAACACGCATGCGTTGAAGGGTGAATGCTAACACAAGGCAAAAGATGATACTTGCCAAATAAATGATAGTAATTCCAAAAACTGTAGGAATGCAGGGAAAGGGGACCCTAGTAAAGGAATCTCTATTGAGTAAGTGGGCTGGAGGGGTGGGAAGGATTCAGTGGGCAGAGCATTTTGGGTGCAAACACATTCCTGACAGAAGGACATGGTGCACTAGGAGGGCTCAGAGGGACCAAGGTCTGAGTAAGGATGTGGTTATTTGGGGACTAGGCAGAGTTTCAATGGTAAAGGGTCTTGGGTTCATATTATAAGGGACTTTCCATGTCAGAGATTAGACTGGAGTGCCTGGGTGGCTCAGTCAGTTAAACATCCTACTCTGGATTTCAGCTTGAGTCATGATGTCAGGGTCGTGAGCTCAAGCCCCCAGCTGGGCTCCCTGATGGGTGTGGAGCCTGCTTAACATTCTCTCTCTCCCTCTCCCTCTGCCCCTCCCCCCACTTATGCTCTCTCTAAAAAAAACAGAGAGAGAGAATATGATTAGATTAATTAGCAAATCATAGGGGTCTTTTAAGATTTTATTTATTTGACAGAGAGAATATGATTATATTAAGCAGCAGATCATAGGTGGTTTTTTTTAAGATTTTATTTATTTGAAAGAGAGAGAGAGCACAAGCAGGGGGAGCTGCAGGCAGAGGGAGAGGGAGAAGCAGGCTCCCCACTGAGCAGGGAGCCTGATTCAGGGCTGGATCCCAGGACCCATGACCTGAGCTGAAGGCAGATGCTTAATCGACTGAGCCACCCAGGTGCCCGGCAAATCATAGCTTTAACTTAATGTTCTTAGAAGTGGAAGAGGCCTAAGAGATGATGTCAAATGTCCCTTTTTAAAATGAGAAAACTAATACCCAAGAGGGATGTTTTCTTTTCCTTTTTATCTATCTATATCTTATAGCTCATCTGCTTCCAAAAAGCTTTGGAGGTGTTTCTGGTTTATCCAACTCATTACTCTGTGTGTTGTTTAACCAAGCAGAAAGATAATTTCAAAATAAGCTTAGAACTTCACGAAATATTGAATAGGGGTGTTGCAAGCACCAAAGCTATTTGATTGGCCTAGAGTTTTTAGTATACCTTATCCATCTTTCCATCTGTCAGTAAGTTGCCAAAAGAGATCTTCTATTAGAGCACATTCTGGTGATTCTGACTCATCAAGAGCCACAGTGCTGGTGTGAGCACCCGGGATTTGGAATTACTAGAAGCTTTTTGCAGGGATTGAGCTAGGTGAAACCACCCACCGCAACCATTTCATCCCTTCCCTATGAATACCAGCCATCCTACAGCGCTCAGTTCATTTTCTACCTACTCTCTGAAGGCTTACTCATCCATCCTTCCTGGTGAGTCATGCTTCTCTCCTCTCATTTCCTGCAGCATTTACTGTCTGTAGCAGTCTTATTCCACTCACTATATGCTTTTTTGCATTCCTTTATTGAGGAATCATCTACACACAGTAAAATTCACAAACCTTAAGTGTATCATTTGATAAATTTTGACAAATGTGTAGTCATTATTTTGATCAACATAGAGAACATTTACCACCCCAATAAACTCTTTCCTACCCCATTCCTAGTCTAATCCTTCCCCCACTGCAGGCAGCTACTGTACTGATTCCAATCACCATAGAATTATTTTGACTCGGGGCACCGGTGGCTCAGTCGGTTAAGCGTCCGCCTTCTGCTCAGGTCATGATCCCAGAGTCCTGAACCGAGCCCCGAGTCAGGCTCTCTGCTCAGCAGGGAGCCTGCTTCTCCCTCTTCCTCTGCCTGCTGCTCCCCCTGCTTGTGCTCTCTCTCTCTGACAAATAAATAAATAAAATCTTAAAAAAAAAAAAAGAATTATTTTGACTATTCTTTTTTTTAAAGATTTTAAAGTAATCTCTGCACCCAACATGGGGCCCGAACTCACCACCCCGAGATCAAGAGTAACACACTCTACTGCCTGAGCCAATCAGGTGCCCCTATTTTGACTATTCCTAAACCCATAGAAACAGATTCATATATTGGAATGAAATCATGCCGTGTATATTCTCTTTTGTGCTTGGCTTCTCTCACTTAATGTAATCTTTTTGAGATTCATCCATGTTGTTGTATGTATCAATAGTTTGTTCTTTTTGTGTAATATCCACGGTAGAAATATGCCACAACTTGTTTATTTCCCTACTTATGGACATTCGGGTGTCACAGGTGTTCAACTGAATATTTTTGTGCAAGTCATTTTTTGGACATACACCTATATCCCTTGCATAAATATTTTGGTATGGAATTGCAGGGTCATAGGTATGTATGTATAGGTATGTATTTAATTTTACTAGAAACTATCAAAGAGTTTTCTAAACTGGCTGTACCAACATGTACTCCCACCAGAAAATATAAGTATTGCAATTGCTCATCATCTTCACCAACTTTTATATTGTCTTCCTCTTTAGCTGTTCTGAAAGTGATAGAGGTACTCACTGTGGTTTTTGTTTAGATTTACCTGATGTCGAATGCCAAACACCTGTTCATATACTCAGTCTACCTTCAGGTAATTTCACTTGTTGAGCATTTCTTCAAGTGTTTTGCTTATTTTTATATTGAACTGTTGTTTTTTGATTTGTAGGAATTCTTGATATACTCTCAATACAAGTCTTTTGTTAAATATATGCATTTCACTATTTCAGAAAGTCTGTGGCTTGCCATCATTGTCTTTTGGTAAGTAGAAGTTTTCTAAGTCTGGTGAACTCTAGTTCATCATTTTTTTTATGGTTACTGCTTTTTGTGTCCTAAGTAATCTTTGCTACTATCCAAAGATCATAATATTCTTCTAAGTTCTCTTCTAAAAAGTGCCTCTGAAACAAATAATACATTATATGTTAAAAAAAAAAAAAAGAAGGTAGCAGGAAGGGAAAAATGAAGGGGGGGAAATCGGAGGGGAAGATGAACCATGAGAAACTATGGACTCTGAGAAACAAACTGAGGGTTCTAGAGGGGAGGGGGGTGGAGGGATGGGTTAGCCTGGTGATGGGTATTAAAGAGGGCACATACTGAATGGAGCACTGGGTATTATACACAAACAATGAATCATGGAACACTACATCAAAAACTAATGATGTAATGTATGGTGATTAACACAACATAATAAAAATAAATAAATAAAAAGTGCATAAATTTAACTTCTACTTCTAGGTCTAGGATGCATGCTACACTAATTTTTATTCCTCTAACAGCATTCTTCTTCAAGATTGTCCTGGATATATTATGTCTTTTGCATTTCAATATGCATCTTGGAATTAGCTCATAAACTTCTACAAAAACTCATTTTAATTGGAATAGCATGCATCGATAAATCAATTTGATAAGAATTAACATCTTAACAATTTGAGTTTTCCAGTCAGAGATTATGTCTCTCCACTTACTACATTTTCCTCAATATCTCTTAACAATGTTTTGTGCTTTTCAGATAGAGATCTTGCCTACCTTTTGTTTAGTCCCAGATATTAGGAGAGTTTTTAAGTGGTACTGTTTTTTAAATTTCATTTTCAATTTTTTGTTACTAGTGTAAAGAAATAATGGATTTGTAGATATTGATGTGTCTCCCTCCACCTTCCTAAATTATGTATTGGTTAAAACAGTTTGTAGATTCCTTGAGATTTCCTAACATACAATCATGTCAGGTCTGAACTGACATGTGAAAGATACTTTTACATCTTGCTTTTCTACCATTGATCCTTAAATTTCTTTTTGTACTTTTCACTGGCTAGGTCTTCTAATACAATGTTGAATAGAAATAGTGACAGTGAACATCATTTCTTTTTTGTAGATCTTAGAGAAAAAGCATTCAATGTTTTGCTATTAAGATGTTAACTGTAGATTTTTCATAGACACTCTTTATCAGATTGAGGAAGCTTCTTTCTATTTCCTGTTTGATAAGAATTTTAACAATGAACATCTGTTGGATTTTATCAAATTTTTTTGCACATTTTAAGATGACCATATGTCTTTCCCTTTATTCTGTTGATGTGGCAAATTACATTGATTGATTTACAAATGGTAAGCCAATTTATATTCCTGACATAAACCTCATCTAACCATCATGTATTATCTTTCTATTATTTATGGAGTGATTTGCTAATAATGGGTGATAACTTTTTTGTATCTACATCCATGAGAGGTACTGGTCTATAATTTTCTTACAATGTCTTTCTCAGGTTTTGATATCAGGATTGTGCTGGTCTCATAAAATGCATTGAGAAATATTCCATCTTCCTCTATCCTATGAAATGATTTGTGTAAAACTGATAGTATTTTATCATTAATTTTTAAAATAATTTATCAGTAAAGACATTTAATGCAAAGACAGTATACTTATGTTTATAGTAAAAAGAGTATAGCCTAGAGTTTCTCTGTGAAGTTGTTAATTACATAATTTTCTTTAACAGACATAGCGTTATTCAGATTTTTTATTTCTACTTGACTTTCAGTTGAGGTTTGCACCAAAAGGAAGGGAGGTTAAAACAGCTTGGTTTATGCCATTCAAAACCATGATAAGGTTGGTTCTCACTTCACAGTGTCCTCCTTCCAAAGGACCAGCTTCATACCCTGAGATCTGAATGCCAGTTGCTTCAGCATTTCCCTGGAAGCATTGGAAATTGTTTTCATTACTCTAAGCCCTAGTGGTGTTTTAGCCCCATGAAATGGCATCTTGACATCGACCATGACTCATAATCAGCTTAGATGAATCACATTATAAATACCCTCACTCTCTAAGCCATACTCCTGGGACTTCTTTTCTGCTTTCAGTAAGATTACTGACTTGGCATATGCTTTCCCATTGGAGCTACTGCTTCTGCTCACATTAGAGAAGTGCTATCTCATATACATGTGGGACTGTGGATTGTATCCCAGTCATGGGCACTTTCTGCAACTAAGGGATCACAGAGTCATTATACTCCATCACTGACTCAGATGCTATTTATATGAAATACATTAGTTATTAATATCTCCATCCCTGAGTTTTAAATATTTGGAAAGGATCTAGCATACATGCCATGGAGCCTAAACAAAAGCATGTCTCGTAGCTCCTAGTCCTGGGCTGGGTAGGCTGCAAGAAATATTTGCTTTCATTTATTTGGTTTCCAGAGTTCTGCTTTCTTTATGAGGTAACCTTGACATTTCTGTTTCTGTTGGGAATAATTTACTGAAGAGGACAATGGAAGGGAAATTAAAAGTAGATTCATAGGCTTTTGGAAAGCAGTTTTGAAGAAAAAAAGAAAGAAAAGAAGACAAGCTTCTTTTTTTCTCCCCCAGAGGCCAAGAACTCTGGAACAATATTCCAGTTTGTAGAGAGTGAAAATAGATCCCGATCCATGTACAAAAAAGGATGATATGGTCAGGGAACATTCTGATATGTTTATGTCTATTATGATGTCATATTTCATGAGCAGAGCTAAGGCCACAGACCCAGTGTATCAGGGGTTTGAGAACTGCTAATCTTTGTGCAAGTGTGGAGGGTGTCCTTTTGGAAGGTACCATGAGCAAAGGGAAGATGTGGCTGTCTATTGCATCTTGAGACCAAGCTTCTCTGCATTTTAGGGTGAGAGCAGAGGTGAGACAAAGAGCTAAGAATTCTCACCCCATCAGAGCAGCGGCCAACAATAGACCAAGAAACTGGCTGTGGTGGGACTGCTTTTCTAGGAAAGCCAAAGCCAGGGATGAGCCCATTTATTTTTGTTCTGCTTGTTCTTTGGATGGTTGGCATCTGACTGAACTAGCAAAAGGCTTCGACTGCCTTGACAGGACTTTCCTGTTTTCTGCTCTTTTCAACTAAGCACTCTGGGAGTCTCAGTTTCCCCCCAAGTCTTATGCCAGCTCCCACATTACCTTGCACCTTCCTACCTATTGGCTTCAGTCTCCCAATGCCACCTCATCCCCCAAATCAGCTTTTTTATATACCACCCCACCTTCAATCAGCATCAATAGTAGTAAATACTGATGTCTGACCTTAGTCTAGCCCCAGACTTAGAATTATAAGAAAGCCTCTTTCTGGGGTGGGACTGGAGAGGGGAAGCCTCTAGTCTGAGATGGTGGCCAGAAAAGCCATGGAACATAGCCAACAGCTTTACTGATATGTTAGGGTAACAGAAATCCTGAAAGTCTATAGTCAGCATTGTCAGGAGCATGGGCTTTTGATGGTCTAAATCAGAGAACAGCAAACCTTTTCTGTTTGGGCCCAATTGTAAATCCTTTAGACTTTATGGACCATATGGCCTCTATCACATGCCACTTAGCGCTGTCATGGTAGAATGAGAGCAGCCATGGACAGTGCAAAAAATAATGGCTGTAATGTCCACAATAGCCAAACTGTGGAAAGAGCCAAGATGTCCATCGACAGATGAATGGATAAAGAAGATGTGGTATATACACACCGTGGAATATTATGCAGCCATCAAAAGGAATGAGATCTTGCCTTTTGCAACGATGTGGATGGAACTGGAGGGTGTTATGCTGAGTGAAATAAGTCAATCAGAGAAAGACATGTATCATATGACCTCACTGATAGGAGGAATTCTTAATCTCAGGAAACAAACTGAGGGTTGCTGGAGTGGTGGGGGGTGGGAGGGATGGGGTGGCTGGGTGATAGACATTGGGTAGGGTATGTGCTATGGTGAGCGCTGTGAATTGTGCAAGACTGTTGAATCACAGATCTCTACTTCTGAAACAAATAATGCAACATATGTTAAGAAAAAGAAGAAGATAGCAGAAGGGGAAGAATGAAGGGGGGTAAGTCGGAGGGGGAGACGAACCATGGGAGACGATGGACTCTGAAAAACAAACTGAGGGTTCTAGAGGGGAGGGGGGTGGGGGGATGGGTTAGCCTGGTGATGGGTATTAAAGAGGGCACGTTCTGCATGGAGCACTGGGTGTTATGCACAAACAATGAATCATGGAACACTACATCAAACACTAATGATGTAATGTATGGTGATTAACATAACAATAAAAAAATTTTTAAAAAAACTAATGGCTGTGACTGTGTCCCAATAAAACTTTATTTTAAAATATAGGCATCGGATGGGGTAACTGGGTGGTGGGTACTGAGGAGGGCACGTGTGGTGATGAGCACTGGGTGTTATACTTAACTAATGAACCATTGAGCACTACATCAAAAACTAATGATACTACATGCTGACTAATCAAACATAATAAATAAATAAATAAATAAATAAATAAATAAATAAATAAAATAACAGGTATTGGGTCAGATATGGTATAAATTTATATGTTCGCTCTGCCTCTTATTAGTTATATGATAATCTAAACCAAGATAATCTCTCTATACCTTAATTTCCTCATCTGCAAAATGGAAATGATAATAATAACTACTACTCATATTTGTCTAAGGGATTAATATATATATATAAAACACTCTGTAAATACTTTGGCACATTATAAGTACCATATAAGTGGTAGCTGTCCCTATTATGATGATCATCATTTTATCATTATTGTTATCACAAAATCAGATCCAAAAGAGGCCACTTATGCTATTTTCTCTAATTGTTTGATCATTTCTGTTAACTTTTTAGTTCAGAAACCTCGTACCCTGTCCTTTCTGGCTAGCCCCAGTCTCTGATCAGGTAATATCTTGGTCAAAATTAGCCCAAAATATATTATCCTTAAATAGTACTAGAAAGTCAGGCTAGACCATGGGACAGCACCAGGTGGCTATAAAGACTCTGACATTAGCATCAAAATTTGGTGCCTCTGCTCATCAGTGACACATTTGCTGATTTTCTACTTTCTGGAGTCTGGAACCTTCAACCTATGTTAGTTTCCCACTCTTTCCTGCCAGAGTTGTCCTTTCCATATGCAGTTCTCTGACTTCCTAGACTTAAAATGCCATTATCTTAGGTTTTGGGGCTTGGGTCCCTAAACTGGGTTGTGCATCCTTAGATCTTCTAGTTTCTGAGATGGACAAGACCAGGACAAGCATTTACTAACAGTCTGGATCCACCAGCCCGAAGGTGATGCCCATTCTGCCTTAGGTGAGCTCACATGCTCATCTGGTTGTGCCCTTGTCCTCAACCCAACTGCTAGGTTTGCCACACTTTCCCCTGAGTTTTGGCTTGTTTCTTCATGTAGCCTCCAGTTTCTCATCAAGGACCTTGTCTGCAGCCTTCTCCAGTACTGAAGGTTGGATTATGCACTCCACATGCTAGTCACGAACTCAGTTCTTCACAGAAGAGACCAATCTTCTGACCCCATCCAGTAGGAGTAGAGATGGGTTAGGGATTACTTACTCCATATGATATTTCTTTTTCGGTTCCTCTTCGCAGGGAGATAAGATGAAGGGGAGATAATCCACCAACTTTCCTGGGTGATGAAGATGCTAGAAATGGAATACTTTTCATTATGGAATTCCCTTTTCATTAGTACCATCAGTTTAAACTAGTGGTTACAGAAGGGAACTGCTAAGGTCACGAAAGTGTTCTACCTCAGGGGCATCTCTTACAGGTCCTCCTGGAAAGCGGGCTCAATCTCCTCCCATTCCAGGATGAGGTTCCCAGTTCTATAGGCTTGCAGATTTGCTGGTTAGTACACACAGAGGCAATGGGGCTCTGGAGTTCCAGATGATGATAATCCAAATCACAAGAAATATGTATGTAAAAACTGGACTGTTAATGGATTCATAAAACCCATAATTCTCAAATTCCAGGCAAAAGACAGGGGTGTCTTTCCCTGATAACAAAGCTGCATAGCAAGTCAAATTATACTTAGAAGGAAGGGGGGCGTCAATGGGATGATGCTGAGATGGCCTGATGGAGAGATGACCCCCCGTACAGACTGGACACTCTTGTTATCCTCCCACTTCCAAGGCTAGAGACATACCACCCATGTTTGTTTCTCAGACTCTGCCTTCTTTATGTTCCCATTACTGTCACACCAACAGCACCCCACGACCTGTCTGTCTTTCACATGTCCATTCGGTCAGTCATTAACAGTTGTTGATGGTGATGTTTGTGGTTGTATGTGGGGAGATGACGTTACCAATATTGTCCATTGAGGGGCGCCTGTGTGGCTCAGTCAGTTAAGCATCTGACTCTTGGTTTCAGCTCAGGTCGTGATCTCAGGGTTTTGAGATTGAGCCCCGAGTCCGGCTCTGTGCTCAGCAGGGAGTCTGCCTCAGATTTTTGTCTCTCCTCTCTCTTTGCCCCTACCACCCCTTCAAATAAATAATAAAATAAATCTTTTAAAAAATATATTGTTCATTGAATTCCAGACACAGTTCCTATACTGAAGAAGCTCAGAGTGCATGGGAGAGACAGCCATACAATGAGACACTAGGACTAAGGGCAGAGACAAAGGTGTGTATTTCCAAGACAGCAGAATTTGGAGAAACATAATGCAGTGAAATATGGAAAAAAAGAAACAAAAACTTAACCCAACCCCTTCCCTACTTTCTCTTCTCTTCCAGAGATGATCACTCTCAGTGATGAGTATACACTCCTTCAGTCCCCTTTCAGTATAAACACATCTGTGTGAATAGAGGTGTACTTCTTTGCTTTCCTAAGCGTGAGTTTTGTAGGTTGCTTTTTCTTTTTTCCCACTGACCAGTAAGCTTTGGAGATTTCTTATGTATGTACAGGTAGGTATGGTCAGGGAGAGATTCAGAGTATTTAAGAACCCATGATGGCCTGGTACAACCAGAACTAATGTGGGTCCAGTGTGTAAGAACAGGTTTTTATAAACATGGGAGAAATTAATTGCTTTTTATATGAGGCAGTACAACGTGTTAGTTATATCTACAGCCCTGGAGCCAGAAAATTGTTTACATTTTTAACTAAAGGATTAAAATATTCTTTTGTAAATTTCTAGTTGAGTCCTTATTATAGATGCAATATCTATCTAAAAATATAAATTAAAAAATACACCAAAATGCTCTTCTTTCTCTTTTCTATTAATTCTACTTCCATAGGTATCAGACCTTTGACTTGCTTAGTCTGAGCTGAAAGTTCCCCAAACTGCTCTTACCTCTTCAAAGTTCCTCCTCCAGTGTTTTGTACTGTTGTTGTTTTCTACATTTGCACTTTCTGCAGCCTGATTCTATCTCTTCCCATATTTTAAGAATTCTTCAAAATTTCTGGTCCATTGATTATATTATTTATGTTTTCCTATGATGATTAGGACAGACACTCAGGTAGACAGATAAATACATCTTTTCAATAATTTCATGAGATTTGGGAGCAAGAGTGAGGGAGGTACACATGCTTCGTACTTTGATTTAATCTTTACTTCATTGGGTAAGTCTGTCTAAAAGTACTTTCTTCCCATATATAACCTAAAAATCCAATTATGTTAGAAGTATTATATGTATGTTGAGGACCAGCCTAAGATCAAATATATCAATAACTGCTAATTTAATGACACTGTACCAAATTTTAAAAAAGCTTATTCTATATTAGCCTCTTGAAGTCTAATCTTTGGTAAAGAAATTAAGAAAGGCTGCTTATTTTTTTTATTGTCTTTAAGGAAAATTCATGTTTTTCATTTCTTTCACTAGCAGAGCCCAAGGTTTTCAGAAACAAAAGCACCAGCTAATGCCAATTGCCAAAATACTCTAATTCTGTTATTAGTTTGTTCATTCATCATCTATTTACTGGCCACCTATTCTGTACCTCTATAAAAAGATCTGGGGATACAACACTGAAGGCAGACATAAGCTGTGCATGGAACAGTCTGAGTGGGGCAAACCACGGACCAATTATGGATTTTGCAATGTTTGCACATCTCAGTACATATAGTGATGGCAGCCTGTCTTTAGGTAATATCAAATTTTCCATAATGGTCTATTGAGCCAAATGGTCCAATGCTTCGTTGGAGATAATCTGTGTTTCACTCATCTTAGTACCAGAGTATCCAGAATAGCACTAAGCACACCGTAGATATTCATCCAATATATTTTCTAAGAACGAGCTTCCTAATGAGTCAAACAAGCTACAAATTCGTTTCCATGACATTATCAATTTTGTGTGAAGCATCACAAATGCGAATGAAATATGATCCCTGCTTTCGAGGAGTTTATAGTCTCGTAGAGAGAGATGTACACCTGCTTATATTCGTTTGCTTGGACTGCCATAGCAAAAATCACACAGCGTTTGGCTTAAACAACAGACATTTCTTTCTCACAGTTCTGGAGGCTAGAGGTCCAAGATCAAGGTGCTGGCAGGGTTGGTCTCCTCCAGGGCCTCTTCTGCCTTTCTCCCTTTTGTTGCTTCTTCATGTGGTTGTCCCTCTGTGCACGTAGGCCCCTGGTGTCTCTCCCCGTGTCCAAGTTTCCTCTTCTTATAAGGACACCAGTCAGATTGGATCAGCACCCACCTTAAGAGACCCATTTTCATTTAATCACCTCTTTAAAAGCCCTGTCTCCAAATACAGTCACATTCTGAAATTTACTGATGGGTTAGGGCTTCAACAGATGAACTTGAGGGGACACAATTCAGCGTAGAGCAATGCTTATATTACAATATGACTAATTAAAGAATAAGCTGAAAAGTATTGGCAAAGTGTAGATTTAACTGAAGGACAGTGAGTTTTAGAAGATACTAGAACTTGCTAGTGCTCAAAATTCTTCCAGGCTGAGTAAGAACAACAGTGTTACTAGACATTTCGCTTGATCCCTAAAAACACTTTGTACTAAATAGAATCCAGATTGCAGATATCTCTTGTTCTGATTTTTGAGGCACTATTTTTTTTCTTAATTTGAAGAGAAAAATTATCTTTTTTAGTGTGTCACTTCTAGGAAAAGAACCAGGGTTTAATTTACCTTTTTAATGAGATTTATATTGTTTCTTTGATGTTTCAATACAAAAATCATTTGGCAGGGGTTCACTTTGTCATTAACATTCAGATACTAAAGTTCTGTTCACCATAATTGCACCTGAAGATGTGTCTTGATCCCAACAGTTTATTTACGGAGTCTATTCCAGGACTTGATTGGAGGTGGAAAGGAATAAAATATTAGGTGTCCCTCATCACTGGAATTAAAGTGCAAAGAAGCGAGCCCAGAACTAAACCAAATCAATAGACAGAATCAATCAGTCCATCTTTAATTTATTTACCTAACCATTTATTCAAATAAATATTTCTTAAATTAAGGAAGAGTAAATCAAGGAAGTATTTATTGAATATCAATTATTTGTCAAAACTATGCTGAGTTCCCTGGAGACTGCAAAAACTAGGTAAAAGATCCCTCCAACAAGAATTCTACAACGGGGCGCCTGGGTGGCTCAGTCGGTTAAGCCACTGCCTTTGGCTCAGGTCATGATCCTGGAGTCCCAGGATCGAGTCCCGCATCAGGCTCCCTGCTCAGCAGGGAGTCTGCTTCTCCCTCTGACCCTCCCCCTTCTCATGCATGCTCTCTCTCTCTCTCTCTCTCTCTCTCTCAAATAAATAAGTAAAAAATCTTTAAGGAAAAAAAAGAGAATTCTACAACTAAAGTGAGAGATAGGATTACCTAACGAGACAGAGAATGATTACATGATTCACTGGATGGCAGCAATGCGAAATTTGGTGGGAATAATCAGATTTTCTAGATGATAAGGATTAAAGATTTTATAGAAGAAGCCACACACAAACAGAATCTTAGATGACAACTATAATTTGGCTAGATGGATCATAGGAAAAGGGCATTCTGGGTGAGGACAATGGTATCATGGAAACAGAACTGTGCATGGGGAGTTGGAGGGACAGCAAGACCATATGACTAAGTAGTTTGATGCAAGTTGAGGAAGAATGGAAAACATCATTAGAAAAGTTGGCAGATGACCTTAAACATCAGACTGAGAAGCTTTGACGTGAAGCAATGAAGCAATAATATATAGAGATATCCTGAAAATTCCTCTCCAGGGAAGTGACATGATGAGACACACAGACATGACCAGATAAGACATGTCCAACACAGGAAGTCACAGCAATCTGGGCAAGTGGTAAGGAAGCCTGAAGGATTAGGGCTGGAATGGAGGAGACATGAAATAATTTGAAGGAAAAAGAGGATTACATCATAGGCAGTTTTAAACCATTAAATCTGAGTAACTTGAAAATGGTGATACCACGGGCAGAGGGAGGACAGAGAGATTGGGTCTATTTGGGGGGGAAGGCAGTGAGTGCCGTCTGATGTGATTGGGGTACAACTGAATATTCCAAATGGAATAATTCGTAGGTTCTTGGGAGTTATTACACACTGGGGCTTTGGGTAAGAAAATTAACCTGGAGATATACGAATTTCAAATAGGACCTTCTGCAGGTAGGTAATCAGTGCATTACTTTTGGACAGAATAGAATGTAGAGGTACATTTGAGACACAACTTACGCATTTTAGAATCGGTGGAGGAGCGATGTCAACTAAAGTCATGAGAATGGAATGAGCTCCCTCAGGCCAAGAAAGAAGAGTCAAGAATCGTTTCCGGAGACTGAAGGGCAGTCTGAATAGTAGTAGGAGAATCAGAAGAGTGAATTGTAAGGACAGCCAAAGCAAGATAGAGTTTCACAGAGAGAGGGAGTGGCTAGAGGTGTGACTGGGATGTGGGAAAGAAGAAGGAATCAATACTCTCAAATTCAGCGGAGAGTCCAAGATAATGAAGAGCTAAGAATAGAGCCTTTGACTTATAAAGCAGCACTGGTGTCCTCCAAAAGAGCTGCTTTAATAGAGTAAGAGAAATGGAACCCAGAGGCCAAGAATGAGACGGGGAGAGAGAAATGCATGTCCTTTCATGGAAGTGTTGACATTCAAGTAGGTTGAGGATGGGAGCTCAGATGCCCCCCTCATCTGGGGCTTTGGGTGGAGCCGAACACCCAGCTAGCCATTGCCCCTGCCAGGAGACATTTCCACCTGGGACTGGTAGATGTGGTAATGATCTACATTGCTAGTAACCTGGGGCCCCTGGGGGGCTTAGTCCTTTAAGCGTTCGACTCTCGATTTCCATCCCAGGTTCGTGAGATCGAGCCCTGAGTTGGGCTCCCCACTCAGTGGGTGGTGTGCTTAAGGGTCTCTCTTCCTCTCTCTCTGCGCTCCACTCCCCACCCACGCGCCACTCTCTAAATATATAATGAAGTACGTAAATACATAAATAAATTGCTAGTAACCAAGAGTCTGAATATGAGGGATTCCTCCAGAGAGTAAGAAGACAAGGGAAGCCAGTAACCCAAACTATAAAAACCTTAGCTATAAAAGCCTTAGCTGTTTACAAAATAATTTGAGAACCCCAAGAAATAAGTATGACTGTCTCTTTGAAACGAGTTCAGCAGAAGGACAAGCAGTGAGAAAAATTAGCAAATCACAATAGGAGTCCATGCTTATCCAGTGCAATTGATTGTTTGTTTTAGATGCTGCTGCAACCTTGATTAAAGCACCAGGTGAGGCCCCTGAGTGGCTTGAAAGCCGCCACTTGAAATCAACCTGTGCAGTTTCAGCGAAATTATTAAATTAAGGTTAACAAATTGGCCTCAGCTCACGGGTCAACTCTGATGAGTTGGTTGTGGCCGCTAAACTGCGCAGGGTTAAGAGAGATTGCGGTTTGTCGGGAAAGGGTACCTTTTGATGAGCAACTTTTGACCTGGGTGTTGTAGGGGAATGTGGTAGCATGGATGCTTGCCCATCTTCCATCTTCCTACCAAGTAATTATCGCTCACAGTAGAAGATTCGTGACACCGTAAAATTTGCTCTCTTTCTACACATTAAGTTTAGTTGAGGCAGAAACCTGGGTTACAAATGCAAGATGGTCTCATGATAGAGAACCGCCAATGAATAAGAACAAAGTCTGGAAGTGTAATTGAGAATGCATCAGGAGTAAATGAGGGTGGGGCAGAGAAGAGGATACAGGACCAAGACAGAGGCACAAACAGACCCACAGAGAGGGGCAGGAAGAGAAAGGGAAACAGAGGAAGGTGGGTCTCCATTCTCTTCCCACTTTTCTCCTCCCCAGGTCTTCTCTTATTTTCCCTTTGTCCGTTCTCCATCTGGATTTGGCAGCCTGGGGTCCAATCTGGTAGATGCACTATCCGTCCTGCAAGCGATTCATAAGAACTCCGTGAGTTTCACATGACATCAGAGGCACAGGATAACTGCACAAAGAATTCCTCTGGCCAGTGACTAAAAACTGCTTGAATCTTCAATGTCGAAAACTTGTACCTTTCATGGATAACAGATAAGCCAGCAATTGAACCGTATGTGTGGTTCCTTACACTAACCTGTGCTCTTTATTCATCAAAACCAAGAATCTCCACATCAATTCCAGTCTTGGTCCTTGAAAATGTCTGTGCTCCACACATCCAATGAGAAGCACTATGAAATATTTATTTAACCTTCAAGGCTAGGACTTTGCAGCAAATGGACTAGTTTTGACCAAACTATAAGCTCACAGCAGCCATCAGAGGGCTTTTTTAGTTTAAATCAGTGTCACAAAAGCAATTCAGGCCAGGAATGTAACAAACTCAAAACCACTGCGTGTCTTGGTATCTTAAAGGAAGTTATTTATACTCTCTTATCCTGGAGACAGAAGGAGAATAGAATGAGTCAGCAATTTTCTTTGTAAAGCTGTGCAGAGAATAAAAATCATCAGCCTAGATGGGGTGAGACAGAAAGGTAGATACTCTTTACTATAGTACCTAATTTAAAACCACAAATTAGCCCACCCACTTTGGTATTTCCTTTTAAAATGACCAGACCACAATCCAAGAATAGGTGTCCTAATTAGCTGGCAGCTTAACTCTTCCACTGCTGCAAGAAACAAAATGATGCCCTGAATGGCAGCCGAGCAAGGTGATCCCCATGTATGGCTCCTTCCCCAGATGGAGCCTCCTGCGTCTCATGGGTGGCTTTGCCTCATATGCAAATCTTCACATCTCTAGGATTTAGCCCTCTTATCTGTATGTGATCCACCAGGCCAAAAGAGAGTAAATGAACACAATGGGACTAAAAATGTCCAGCAGGTTTCAGGAGAAATGAAGTCTTTATTATGGATGACTAGGACTGGTTTATTTGCATATGAGAACCTCATTCTAGGCTATAATAAAAAAGTTTTCTGAGATAGCAAAGCTAGATTTATTATAGGGTCCTCTTAGGAATGACCAGCGTGCCCCGAAGAATATTCCCAGCTAAAGGCGGGGCAAGGCAAGGGGTCCACCTTAACCTAATAGGAGTCCAAGGACATACATCTCTTCCAGGAAGGAGAGAACGGGTGATAATAGCTTTCAAAAATTGACTTTTCCTATGCTATTTAGAGCATCTTCTTCAAGGAGTCTGATCTTATTCCCTCTAGAGGTGCACGTGAGCATGAAGCTACCTTTTAGTTGGTGCTCGGGGAATGAAAGCAAGAACCTCAAGAGCTGCCATAGAAATGGCAAGTGAGGACATTCACTTATTTGTCTGATGACATTTATTCGAGAGTTCTTCCACTGACTCATTCAGCAATCCTCCTTTATTGGCCTCTTATAAGATAGACATACCCGTGAGCATGCAAAAGAGCTTAAGATATGGCCCCTGCTTTCTCTGAGCCTATGGGGCTGACCCAGCTGAGAGGCCAAGGAGGACTCCCCAGTGGAAAGTTTGCCTGGGATGCCTTTTTTGAATTAAAGCGTAATTGACACACATTATATCAGTTTCAGGTGTACAACATAATTATTTGATATTTGCATATATCACGAGATGGTCACCACAAAAACTCTAACATCTGTCACCACACATAGTTACGAAAGCTTTCTTTCCTATGAGAATTTTTAAGATGTACTCTCTTAGCAACTTTCAAACATATACCACAGTATTATTACCTGTCCCATGCTGTACATTACATTCCCTTGACTTAATTATTTTATAACTGGAAGTCCGTACTTTTTGACTCCCTTCACTCATTTTGCTCACCCTCCACTCTCAGCCTCTGATGACCACCAGTTTGTTCTCTGTATCTATCAGCTTGGGTTTGTTTTTTGTAAGATACCACATATAAGTGAGGTCATATAAGGGTTTGTCTTTGTCTGACTTATTGCACTTAGCATAATGCCCTCAAGTTCCATCCATGTTGGGGCGCCTGGGTGGCTCAGTCGTTAAGCATCTGCCTTCGGCTCAGGTCAGGATCCCAGGGTCCTGGGATCGAGCCTCGCATCAGGCTCCCTGCTCTGCGGGGAGCCCGCTTCTCCCTCTCCCACTCCCCCGCTTGTGTTCCCTCTCTCGCTGTGAATCTCTCTGTCAAATAAATAAATAAAAATGTTTTTTAAAAAAGATCCATCCATGTTGTCACAAATGGCAAGATTATCCTCTTTTTAATGGCTTAATATTCTGGATGAATCTTAACAGTAATATGATTTATACTTTTCTTTCTGGTTCTCAAATACTTTCATTATCAAAAACATGGAGACAGAATAGCATAATAAAAAGTTAAACATCACTTTCACCTTGAGACAATATCTCATTTGGTGTAAATCCTCTTATTTCTGTCTGTGTCTGCACATGTATCATACCCTACATGCTGGCTTAAGTCTTGAAGTCAGACAGACCAAGTGGCTCGTGCTTTCCTTCATGGTGAAGAAGATGGAACCCTGCACAGGGAGCTTGGAGGCTGGAACACTGGGGACAGTCGGCTGTGTAACTTGAAGCCAGTCATTTAACCCTGCTGGCTTCACTTCCCTCCTCTCTACAGTTCCAGTGGCTGGACTCTCTCTGAGGTTTCTGCCAGCTCTCTGGGTTTTAGATCCCCATACTCCAGGTTGGTCCATTTAAAATTCTGATTGTCAGGGCACCAGGGTAGCTCAGGCGGTTGAGCATCTGCCTTGGGCTCAGGTCATGATCCCCGGAGTCCTGGGATCCAGCCCTGTGTGGGACTCTCTGCTCACTGGGGAGCCAGCTTCTCTCTCTCCCTCTGCCACTCCCCCCGCTTGTGCTGTCTCGTTTTCTCTCTGTCAAATGGATAAATAAAATCTTTAAAAAATAAATAAATAAAAGTCCCATTGTCCAGGTGAAATGGGACTTATAATTCAATATCCATACATGACATACTTAAAACACACAGGCACTGTGTATAAAAAGATGACTGGGACTCTGCTTTATTAAACCATTTCTCTCAGACTCAAGAATCTTCTGTAAATAGCAATTCAGGGAAAGTGCCATTTAATGCAGAAATGAACTACTTGAATGTACAGGTGAGTTAACTTCTAGGGCAGGGCTCCTCTGAATTGCATTCTGAACAAAAGCTCAGAGCAACCTCTCCCTCCTTCTTCCGGGCAACGCCCTGCTGCAGTGTTCTGCCGCACGCCATTAGCATTCAGCATCAGATCATCTGCAGACTGGGTCCCACACGCAGCAGTGGCCACTTAAAAATTCCAATTTGTTAAGAGATGACTTTGGCTTGAAGAGGGTGATGGATTATGGGTGCTATTAGCTAATAGCATATATCACCCAATGTCTTGTTCTTGGCAGATAGTAAGTAATGAAAACAAGGGTGAATGTTCATGGACACGTTCCTGTTTGCCCTTTGAATCAAACTCTGCAGGAATGAGGATGGATGAAAGGATAGAAGTTCACAAGACATGGGAGTGTAATCTAGGTCTTTTGCTTTGGGTTCCTACAAGTGTAAGCTCTATGATCAATAAACTCCCTTTTATTTTCAGTACTTAGAAAACAGAATTGATAAAAGAGCCTTTGATGTTAATAAGCCTGGATCTAAACAGCATGAAGTCAAGTGAAAATGGGTAACTTTATTAGTAGCAGTGAATCAGTCTAAAAAACGCAGTCTCATGAATTTCTTGGGAAACTGCACATTCAGATATGGCTGCCTATGGTTTATTCATCATCCACTCGAGTGATGTTGCAGAAAAGCCCTTTAAAATGTTCACCGCTTACAAATGCAGCCGGTTTCCCACTGCACTCAGCTGAATCTGGAAACCCCAGCAGGGGACTCTAATCTCCAGCAAATATGGCATTCTGGACACTTAATTCCACCAGAGGATGTTGGTTTTTTCCTTAGGTCTAATGGGATTTACCGTCTTTTACAAGCATGGTTTTTAAGGAGCTTGGCCCTTTCTTAAAATAAGCAGATATAGAACTAATTTATTATACTCGTATTAACTTGATCATCTCGCTAACAATTTTTAAGAAGATACCCAGATGCTTCTTAGAGCCTTTTGAATATGTATGATTTAAAGATTGATTATGTTAATCTGGGTCTACTGGTCACCATCCCACATTTGATTAACTGTGGGCCTAAAGGAAGATTAGTTATTAGATTATTTCTTTGTAAAGGAGAAAAGGAAGGAGACAGCCTGATGGATTTGTAGGGCTCTCTGGAGAAGACACATGGTGGCCTGAAAGCATTTGAGGCCATGAAGTTAGGGAGGCTTTCTATAAAAGCCTATCAAGTTGTCTTCTTATCCAACCAGTCACAAGTCTTTTTGTTCTGAACGTGGTAAATTGCAGCCCCTAATGGGATGAGCCAATGCCAATGCCTGCCTTGCTCTGACCGGCTTAATTTTAAACCCAGGTCACCATCTGTGCCCAGTGCCTCTAATCCAGAGATGAGTTCCTTTACTGCGGAGCTAATATTTTTCTTCCATATTTCTGACCATCTTAAGTATGGGTAATTAAACACCTGAAGTGATGGGGTGCCATTCTCAGGCCATCAGTATCTCCAGGCAGAATGAGGCTAACAGACATGAACAAATCGATTAACTCCATCATTCTGAAATGCAGCATGACCCAGCCCCAGCTTGCTCGAAGAGTTCTCTGCCTGGAAACTTTGACTGCAGGCAGAAGTGCATCATGGGAGCCTGAGTTCCATCGCTTCATCAATGACCCTGAAGATAGTCCATGAAGACATCAGACTTCCATGATGCCTAGTGTCTTGCAGCAAGAAGCTCACAACCAAACCATCTTGCTGCCTGTTGGGCAGTGCCTTCAATGCCTGCCTCTGGATGGCAGATGAAAGCTTGCTGAATGCCCAAACCCATGAAAAATATGTTCACAATAGAATATACACAGGAGGCAGCTCAGAAATTTCTAGCAGTTTTCAGATAATGCGGTAACTTGGCATTGTCTAGAAGCCTTGAGTATAAAGAGTTAAGGGGGACTATCTCAGCCATAGAGGTCTTTGTTGGAGTGGAGAGTCTTAATAAGGCAAAGAGATGGAGGTAAGGTAGGTTAGGGTAGGACAGAAGGCTGGGGCACAGGTGAGGGGCCAGCAGTTTAGAATCCCAGGTGGCTGGGCTTGAGATCAACCAGTGAATCAAGGACTAATGGCAGAACCAAGGACTAGAACCTGTACTGTATTTTTTTTAATAGACCATTTTTTAGAGTTGTAGGTTCATAGCACAATTGAGACGGTACAGAGATTTCCCATATGCCCCCTGTCCCCACACATGCATAACATTCCTCATCAGAGTTTTATATTTGTAACAATTGATGAACCTACACTGACACATCATAATCACCCAAAGTCCTTGAATGAGTCAGCTGTTTGCTTGAACATTCTCATTGATGCTGTTGCAATATAATCCTGTATCTCCAATATCCTTGATTTTCCATACAGCTGAGCTCAGGACAAATGCACTGTTAGGTGGCGTGTGTGTAGGTGTGTGTGTGTGTGTGTGTGTGTGTGTGTGTGTGTGTGTGTCTACATTAAGGGTTACTCTTCATGTTTGCATTCTGTGGCTTTCAACAGATATATAATGACATGTATCTGCCTTTGTAATATCATACAGAATATTTTCACTGCACTAAAAATCCTCTGCGTTCTGCCTCTTCACCCCTCCCTCCCCCGAATCCCTGGCAATCACTAATCATTTTATGGTTTCTATAGTCTTGCCTTTCCCAGAATGTCATGTAGTTGGACTCATATAGTATGTAACCTTTTCAAATGGGCTTCTTTCACTTAGTAATATGCATTAAGCTTCCTCAATATCTTTTCATGGCTTGATACCTCATTTCTTTTTAGCACTGAATAATATTCCGTTGTCTGGATGTACCAGTTTATTTATCCATTCACCTACTGAAGGACATCTTGGTTGCTTCCCGAGTTTTGGCAATTATGAATACTGCTGCTATAAACATTCATGTGCGGGTTTTTGTGTGAACCTAAGCTTTCAACTCCTTTGAGAACTCACGTTTTTTGACTTCCTACTGAGTTCTTTTTTCATCGTGACTTGGATTTCTTTTTATATCACTTCCCTATGGAATCCTGTGACTTACAACTTCTCTCCCTTCTGGGTCCATGACATCCTTATGATCGATAGATGACAAGGGTTAGAAGGAACCTTTGTTTTCCTTTTGCAGTTTTACACCTTACTTGACAATTTTTTTTGCAGTCTTATACCTTCAATTTGACAATTTTTTTTTTTAGGAGAGAACTTTGGATCACTCACTCTAGGTCCTTTATTTTACAGAAATGAAACCCAGCCCAGAGAGATTACAAAGTTTGCCCAAGGGAACAGAGCTGGAAGCTGGGCATCTGATTCTAGGACCCACACTGCTCCCCACGTGGTGCTGCCTCCCACCTCTGTGAAAGGAGTTACACAGTCTTCTTGCCCAGGTGGCTTAAAATAATCTAAGTTTACCTGCATGGGATGGGGTGAACCGATCCTGTGTGAAGCTAAGAGGAAAAACCAAGTATAGAGGATCTTACCTGATGGAGGCGATTTTTCTTGCTACCTTTCTCCTGACTGCTGTTGTGGTCTCTCATTTTATTCTTAGGAAGGTCGAACAAAGGCTTTTGTCCTGGGTTATGAAAGAGGAAAGTGACCCAAGCAGAGCCAGGGCCCGCATCTTCTGCCCCCTGCTGTAATGAATGGGCAACACCAGCTCCCTCCTGAAGGGTGGAAGTGAGAATCCTGCTTCCTATACTCCGTAAGCTACATATTGGCTGGAAGAGGACAGTTTTCCACGGAGGAGTCACCGCTGTTTAAGTTCTCTACCGGCTGACTGGATAAACATGCTGTGTATGCTGGTAACTGAGAAGCTATCCCATGATATTGAAATTATTTGTTTATGGGTCTTCTCTTAACCAGACCATAAGGTCCACAAAGACAAAGGCACAAAACAGCCTATCGATAAATATATGCTGAATGGCATGTATGCATGATCTAGGAGCTACTTTTTTTTTTGGAAAAGTGCTGACTGCTGGAGAATTAGAATAAAAATGTGATTTGTTCATAACTCTGCGCCTGCCAGCTTTCTGCATGGCTTATTACAGCTCTCATCTGAAATGTCTAACCGATTTTAATAAATGGTTTGACTGTACTTTGTCCTGAGGCTTTTCATCACAGGAAGCAATTTTAGAGATCATATGATAAACAGGGGGGGAGTGACTAAAAGCACCGGTAGTTTCCTTGAAGAAAAGATTTAGTGTGGATACTTAGTAAAAGTAATATTATTATGGTGTCTCAGTGCTGTCCCGTGGTGGAAATAAAAAAGTCCTGGAGATTGTAAGGTCACTGAAATGCTACTCCTATCCCCTCCAATAAGGGAATCTTAATTAGGGAGGATGGGAAGTGATTGAAGCGGAGAGAGCCCATCTATGAGAGGGTAATAAAGCAAAAGGGGTGACCAGAGAAGAAGGAAAGGAAGACATGATGAGTTCTAATGATTCCTTGAATGAGTCAGCTGTTTGCTTGAACATCCTCACTGATGCTGTTGCAATATAATCCTGTATCTCCAGTATCCCTGATTTTCCAGACAGCTGAGCTCAGAACAGATGCACTACTAGGTGGCACGTGTGTGTGTGTGCGCGCGCACATGTATGTATGGAGGTATCAGGAGAATCCTAATAGCAAAGCAATGAGCTTTATGTATGAAAAGTTCAATCCTCAGAAATGACTCATTTCTTCCCAAAGAACCTTCTCTTTATGACTGATAGGTAGTCGATTTCTGGCAGCTAATGCATATATTTCCCCACGGTCTGAGAAGATAAAGAGGTTCTCTCTAAAGAAGGACGTAACAATAGCTCTTTCACGATTATACGCAGAGGGAAGACAGAAATAAGATTCCAGCCTTGTGAAAGGTGGTAAAGGGAAAAATACAATCATAGAGCATTGAACTAGGCAGCAGACTTTGTCAGTTCACACTCTGCTGTTAGCGAACCGTGTGACCTTGGCACTGTGTGATCTCTAATATCCCTTCTAGATACATTGGCTTAGAGCTACAGTGCATTTCCTCTCACAAACTCTGATCTTCAGTTTTCTAACAGAATTTCTTCTACTGCAGTCTGCTATGTCATTCATTCATCATTTGTTCTTTGATCCAACAAAGATTTATTGACACCAATTATATGCCAGGCCCTGTAATATCACCATATTGTAACCTCCCTGCAGGCGGGTTCATCTTCATATTTTCTACTGTCCAATCCCCGTCATTGGGTCTCAGTAATTATTTGTTGGATTGAGTTGAATGGTGTCCTTCAGTCAAAACCAAAGGTCAGACATGTGATTTTAGTTGTGATGATATTTTGCGGTGTTAGAAATCACCCAATCAAATAAAATCTTTTTTTTAAGATTTTATTTATTTAATTGTCAGAGAGAGAGAGCACAGGCAGGGGGAGCGGCAGGCAGAGGGTGAAGCAGGCTCCCCACTGAGCCAGGAGCCCGATGTGGGCCTTGATCCAGGACCCTGGGATCATGACCTGAGCTGAAGGCAGACGCTTAACTGACTGAGCCACCCAGGCGTCCCTCAAATAAAATCTTTAAAAAAAAAAATTTTTTTTTTTTTAAAAGGGTGCCTGGGTGGTTCAGTTGGTTAAGTGACTGCCTTCGGCTCAGGTCATGATCCCAGAGTCTTGGGATCGAGTCCCACATCCGGCTCCTGGCTCAGCGGGGAGCCTGCTTCTCCCCCTGACCCTCCCTGCTCTCATGCTGTTATTCACTCTACCTCTCTCAAATAAATAAATAAATAAAATCTTTTTAAAAATTTAAAAAAGAAAAATAAATAAAAGAAAAAAAATAAAAGAAATCTCCCAATCCTTGGAGCCAGATAGACCGGAGTTCTAATCCCAGCTCAGTCACTGCTTGGAGACCCTGGGCAAGTTACTTAACTCCAAGGTGCCTCAGTTTCCTCCACTGTAAAATAGGAATGAGCATTCCTCTCATAGGGTAGTTGTTAGGATTAAATGAGAATGTCTATGTCGAAGAGTCCTCAGTGTGTCTGAAGCATGGCAGGCTTTTAGTAAATGGTAGTGATTATTTTTCCTTAAATTCATCTGGGTTTCTGGGCTCTGCATTCTCATTGCCAAATTGATCCTGCAACTTTCCCTGAACTAATACCGCTCTGATATTCTGAAGGGCTAGCCTAATTCTTAGAAGCACAACCAATGGGAAATGTGTCTCAGAAGTTTCACTGGTAAGCTAACGTGAAAATGCATCATGGCACAATAGAAGTGTGTCAGATGGCTGCACCAAATCCCAGATCTGCCACTGCTAGCAAGTTACTTCATAGCAAGTTACTTACACTATGAGCATGGTCCTTAAACCTCCCTGAAACCCAGTTTTGTTGTTTGTAAACACTGGGGGAAAAAACCCAACTTCTGGCACTTATTATTCACTTTTCATTCAACACATATTTATTCAAGTCTTTCCGAGTGGCAGGCATTTGGAATGTAGACAAGATGGAGATGGTTCCTGTCCCTTTGGGGTTTCACCTAGGAATACTGTAAAGACCAAATCAATCCAGACGTTACATGGTAAACACCTGGCACATAATCTGTGTCTGATAAATATCCTCTGAGGGCAATCTGCTCAATGAGGGGGTCTTTCTGGTCAACCCATCTCCCATTCTCCCCTGCCACTTTGATGGGAAGATGAACATAACGTACCTCCTATCATGCCTCAGAAAGAATAGAACAGGATAGAGACTCCCTCAGCCATCTGTCTATTCTACTTAGTCTCATTGATTTCAAGTCACTCATGTTATCTCATAATTTACATGATAGGGAAGTTCCATGGAAACCCAGGAAAGCCATATGGCTTAGTTATATAAGGTCAGCAATTGCAACAAATCTGCGATGCAGAAGAAACAGGAGCTGCAGAGCTGGGTGTTGAATCTTACCTCCCAGACAGGGACAGTGGAACCAGCGCCTTTCAGACAGAGAAAAGAGGAAAACATGCTGCAAGAGAGCCTGGGAACACCAGAACACTAACCCAGTCGGGGGTCGGGGGAGGCATATGGTGTTGGGTACAGTGTTGGCTTTTTTGAACATAATGACTGTATTAGTTAGTAGTAGGTAGACACCCTTGGTAATTTCCAACTTCCTTAATGAAAGTCAAATCCTGATCCCCCAAGATAACAAATGAAGAGGAACTCCAGGTGGAGTGCAGTTGGGGCCTAGACCTCAGAGCCTCTCTCCCTGTCACCTGAGATTTATTCACCCTTTGGGGCTTTCTCACTAATTGTCAATCTTGGAAGATTGGTACAAACCTCATGCATTCCATATAAACCTAACATACTTATGAGCGATTCAAGAAGTATTTATTGGTTCAATCAATTAAACTTCAGGGATAAAGAGATTCTTTATTTGTGAGTCCAAAAATCTCTGGCAATTCTGGTTTTTACTGACATTAGGGAGCACCAAAACTCAGTACCTCAGCTGTCGGATTCACCTGACCATATTCATCACCTTCATTTGACACAAAATCCTCTATCTCTGAAGAGAGAGGACATTTCAGTTGTGCCGCCAGCATCAGTCTTTCTAGTATGAGTGCTTTGAGCCAGAAATAGGAATTAGCGGTAGGACATTTAAATTCAGAAGAAACAAGACTTGAAAGTTATTTGTACTTCATATCATAGGAGTAAATTCAAACCCTATTGTGGTCCACAACTGGAGGGTTTAAATGGCAAATAAGTATTTGTGTTTACATTTTTTTTTCCTGAGGGGGAAAAAAAACTAGTCAAGATACAGTCATAATATCCTAAAGTTTTATATCACTTTTCTTCCCCATGGCTTCTTATAGCATCTCATTTCCTCTCACGGAATCTTTTTATTAGAAACATCTTTCTAGAGTGGCATATCAGTGCCCTTTAAATTTCTTTAAAATGTTTAAACTTCTATCCTTATGATACTATTATTCAAACACATTTTAGATTTATCTCTTCTCTGCCCTTATTTGTCTCTGAATACCCATTTTCAGTGAGTCACCCCAACAGAGCCTCCAGTTCTTTCTCAACTTTTTCTTTTCAGGTCATCTTTTCATGGATGTTCCAAAGCAAAAGGTCCTTTTCTCAACCATCTTGCGAGTCATTTGCATTTGATTAAAAATATCTTTTGGGGCGCCTGGGTGGCTCAGTTGGTTAGGCGACTGCCTTCGGCTCAGGTCATGATCCTGGAGTCCCGGGATCGAGTCCTACCTCGGGGTCCCTGCTCAGCGGGGAGTCTGCTTCTCCCTCTGACCCTCCCCCCTCTCATGCTCTCTCTCTCTATCTCATTCTCTCTCTCAAATAAATAAATAAATAAAATCTTTTAAAAAATAAATACATAAAAATATCTTTTGGGCCTACTTTCTTTCCTAGATTCTACAATGGACACGTTTCCCTCTCCCAGCTTGGGTTCCTGATGTTCTCCTGATCCTCGAAACGATTATATACTTTTTTTTTTTATCAGTTCCGGCCTCACCTGCAAAAGAATCATCGGAGTGAAGATTCACCCTGGCAGACTGTTATATTTAAAAAGCTTATTCTGTAAAAGCACCTAGTGTCATTCTGGGACACAGTAGGTGCTTAGAAAGTGGATTGACATTGACCACAGCACAGTCGTATTTTAGGACTCAGGTATCTCATGTCTAGACGGCCACAATAATTTCCTAACTGATTGGAGTTCTTTCCCTCCTTAAATCACTCCTGCACTACCGTGCCAGATTAATAGTCTAAAAGCATCATTTTTATTATGTCACCCTCTCGGCTTAAGAACATATATCAGTAAAGAATTAAAATCCTCCTTCTGCCATTCAGTCCTCGGTGACCTAGTGACAAGGCAGAGCCTTGCTGCTGACTGAGCCAGTCTTCTCCACCCCTTCCCAGTCTGTCCCTCCTCTGCTCCCCCTTCACGCTCAGGGATGGATTCCAATCCTTTCTCTCCTCTTCGAGGTCCCTTGGAAGGCTTCACAGCAAGTTCTATCCAAGCTTTGTCTCTCTACTCACCCTCCAGGAGCCTCACGTACATATATAACCTACGCATTTTCTGCAGCAGATATTTTATACGTTTATATGCATTCCATTTGTTAATAAAAACGAATTAACATGGCATGTACAGCCCTTTCTTTGTCTTGTATGTGGAAATCTAATTCCTATGTGGAAATCACAACCCCAACAAGGCGATGAGCTGCCTGAAGGCAAGAGCCATGCCCACTTTCTGGCACCAGTCTGGTAGGAAGTTGGCTCTCGGTGCACACTTCTAAAGTGTATATGCTGTCTGCAATTTACTTGGCTTTTTGTGAATCACATTTCTTCTTTTATTCAACGCTTCCAACACAGACGTTGTGCCTCTGTGACATACTCCGTGTCTTCTGAGCGTCCGCAGCCTGAGAGAGGCGGTAGATATGAAATAGAGGTATGCTAGCACTGAGTGTGAAAGAGTAGATACCCACCGCTTCCACTAGCATCTCATTTCCTGGGGGCCTACTATGTGCCACGCACTATAGCTTGAGCATCAATTGTTCACTGTATCCTCTCAAAAATCTAGGAACTGGGGAACTGGGCGTGACCTCATTCTCCCCGCGAACTCGGAGCTGTAAAGGGGATTGCCGGAGATCATGGGGCTAGTAATCGGAATCTCAAAGGATCGTATCACAGTGCGGTTGTTATCTACGTCCCCAGGCCCCCTCTCTCCCTCTTCTCCTTCAGGGGGTGTAGGATCAGTCACTCCGCCTGCCGAAAGCGGGCTGGCTCTTTCGCTTATCCTCCCAACGAAGGCCCTCCGACCCTAACGGCAGGGGCCTGCGACCCCCCGCCCCTCCAGCCCCAATCACAGGCCGGGTTTCACCCTGCTCTGGGCCTCTGCTCTGGGCTGATGCTGCTCCTGCAGGAAACTGCAGTGACTACCGCCTTCCTCGGTCCCCACACTCGTCACACTGCCTCCTTTCCTACCCCCAACTGTTCTCCTACAGAGAGTGTTTGAAATTTGCTGTGGCCCATCCTGACCACCCAGGGGCTGATCAAGTGTCTTTGTAACTCCCTTGGCTCCTGCAGCAACCCCGCCCCACTCCTGGGAAGTAGATTCTGAGCCCAGTGACTACTTCCAGCCTCTTTAGGGCCCCGGCTGGGGTAAGGAAAGAAAAGGAGTGGTGTGCATTGAATTCTCTGGGGGCGCCTGGTACAGAGCTAGAACCTCTACACATGTTTCACTTACTCCTTACAGTAAACCTGCAAGGAATATTATTATCCCTGTTTTTGAATGTGAGGGAGCTGGGGTGCAGAGAAGTTAGGTGACTGGTTCAAGTTCCACAGCAAGGTGGGGGTTCAGAAGCCCAGGGCTCCTGCCCAGCCTCACTGCCTCTTGTTGGAGTACACTGGGCTTATCTGTGGGGCCAGACCCAACCCGGCAACACGATGCCATGGGAGAAGAGAAAGTCGTGCCCCAGCATCGCTTGCCTCTCTCTCTCTCTCTTTTTTTTTAAGATTTTATTTATTTATTTATTTATTTGACAGAGAGAGAGACACAGCGAGAGCAGGAACACAAGCAGGGGGAGTGGGAGAGGGAGAAGCAGGCTTCCTGCAGAGCAGGGAGCCCAATGCGGGGCTCGATCCCAGAACCCTGGGATCATGACATGAGCTGAAGGCAGACGCTTAATGACCGAGCCACCACCCAGGCTCTCCTTGCCTCTCATTTTAATAAACCCCTCCTTTCACCTCTCCTTCATGAGCTCACGTACACTGGGAGCTCCCCGAGCCAGGCACCATACAAAGCACGCTGTGCAGATTATCTCATTGGGCTCTCTAAACAGTGCGATAAGCAGGAGCCCTAGTAGCAACCCCATTTTACAGATAAAGCAACCGAGGCATAGAGGGGCTTCCTGCTTGTCACTGAATAAAGGCAGAGCCATACACTCATTCCAGATAACTGCAGGAAATAACAAAATCAACATTTCTCTCCCAGGCCCTCAGTGAGGGGAGTCCCCTGAGGCGACGTCACCCTATCTTGCCCTGGGAGAATTAAGAGCTAACTTAGCCAGGCCAGCGATGCTTTTTGCCCTTCCCTTTTTTTTCTCCTAAATTCAACTTCCTTCTCCTTCTCAACCTTGAAGTCCTCCTTATTAAGTCTGGGAGGTTAGAACTCAGATTAATGCTTACCATGTTGGAAGGGAACATTTAAGTATCTCTGTTCACAGAGGAAAATGAAGGTAAACGCAGTGCTTGCATGGCGCGTGTCCAGTCCAGCAGAATATTTGGCATATGATAAATGCTCAAAAATATTATATGAATGAATACATTCCCCCTCGAAATGAAACTGGGTTTTTATTAAGTCAGTCAGGCCGGATCTAAAACACCTAAGAAGAAATGTAACCTTAAAATAACACCTTTCAGCCCTCCACAGATTGTGGCCCTGGAGACTGAGTCCCACCTGGAGCCCCTGCTGAAAAACTGGTTTCTGGCGGATGGTGCCAGACTCTTCTAGGTGTGGCCAAAGATGGAGCTTGCTGGAAGGAATTACAGTGCTGTGCCTTTAACAGGGCGTGCCCGGAGCTTGCTGCAGTCTCTACCGCAGTGTGGCGGGGGAGGGGGGGGCACACAGCAGGCAGCCCCAGGCCGGGCCCAACACCCAGGCTGAGCCCAGTGCCCAAAGGGGGACACTCTTTACAGCCAGCAACTAGCGGGGCCACCCGTGAGCCAGCCGCTTTGCTCTGGTTATGCCGCAAGCTCCTCGTGTCTACAGATGAACAGATGGGCGAGGAATGGTACAAACTCCGTTTTCCTTTAAACAAGGCTCCAGACGTTAAACCATTAATTACAGGCAACATACTAATGGGGTACAAGCCATTTCTAAAGCTTAGGTCAGAGATACTTTCAGATATACAGAGAATGGTGCCTTGACAGAATTTTCAAGCCTAAGCCCTGAATACAAATGGGATACTTTATTGATTTTTTTTTTTTTTCACAATTTGGGAAGATTTTATTCTCTGATGTGGCTGTCTGTTGAGGGTTTACTGAACCTTTTTATAGCAAAAACTTCACTCATTTAAAGAATATGACTCTTTTCAAGATCATAAGACACAGGAACCTTCTAGAAACTAGAAACAGGTTCTTATTCATAATGTCACTGCCCTGCTAGCTATAGTTCAGCATAACCTGTGTGCCCTTGGAGGATTTGCCTGTATCCTCACTTGATTGGTCTTGTTCACGTTCTTTATATAATATTCCCCCCCCTTTTTCCAAGAGCCTGTTGTTACATAAAGATATATAGAACACAGCACCAATTAAGTGCCTTTCCTCCCCTCTGTAAACTTCCCACACCTCCTAGCTCTAGAGATGACAAGCCCAATTAAGCAATTTAAAATAGGTCTCTATGATAGCCCCATGTAGGCTGCTATATATTACTTTTCTGCATATTACACCCTGAGAGAAACGGCCAAAAAAGGAAACAATGATATTAATATGTCCCTGTTCCCATTGGCTCATAAGTTAGCTGGTCGAGCGATCATCAGAGAAGAGCTAAATGTTCCCAGCCCATTTCGGGATGCTCTGACATATATTTCCCTCCTACTTATCCCTCTGTGACAGAAGCAGAACATTAGGCAGAAAGGGGAAAGGGGAAGGTCCCACATACTTGTGCTGTGTTGGAGCATTTGTCTTCAGAGGATTCATCCCACAAGTGGCAAATTAGAGCGCCCTTGAGAAAAGAGGCAAAAGAACAAGGGGCTTAAGATGTTTGTACATACGTACATACAGTATTTGCACAAACATTGTCAATGCCTCCTTTCAAACTTGGGTTTACTATGTGGAGGCTCCTGCCACCTTATGGCCAAATCGCACCATGGCAAAGCACAAAGCAGGGAGATGGCTGTTGTGAAACCTGGTGGACTTCTCTCTTGGATCACAACTACTACAAGGGATATTGATACCTTCCTCCACTGTGTTCACATGCCAAATTGGCATAAGAGTACGTATGTTTGAGGATGTTTTTCCAAGTCTGTTGAGGAAAGACTATTGATTCCTTCTGTACTTTATTTAAAAAAAAAATAAGAAGGGTGCTCAGATCATAAGGAAAATTAGATTCAGGTTTTGTCTTTGCCACGAACCAGATGTTAAGAAGTTTAAACACTCTCAGTTCGTGTACTTAATAGAAAGATTGAGCAAATCAAGATAATGCCTACTCTTTTTCTAAACTGGATTGGAAAGAATATATTGACAGGCTCACGTAGGCTTCTGTGTATTCATTTGCTGCATATTACACCAAGAGAAATGTGCATGAAAAGGAACAAAGATATTAAGATCGTGGAGGGTACAGTGATATCGTAGACATACAAGTTGAATAGCTTACCAAGGTCATGCTCTATTTTAACCTGGAGACAATTATACCATCATACATCTGATTATCTATAACGTCACGGAATCAATAATGATTATTATAACATATCATAAAAACTATATTCATACTAAATATAATCAAATTCTGGCAGTAAAATTAACAAATGCCAAAAGTAAAAGTTGTCCTTTATTGCCTATCATCTTCAGAACTAAGATTGTTTTGATTGTTTGTTTTTTTATAAGTCTCCTGAATCAGGAATTCAGTCTGGTGCAAATAACCTTCTTTTCTATACCTTCTCTCTCAAATTACCATGGATTTCCAATCAGAGAAAGACAATTATCAAATAATTTCACTCATATATGGAATTTAAGAAACAAGATGGAGGATCATAGGGGAAGAGAGGGAAGAATAAAATCGGATGAAATCAAAGAGGGAGACAAACCAGAAGAGACTCTTAACTCTAGAAAACGAACTGAGGGTTGCTGGCGGGGACGTGGGTGGGACTATGGGGTAACTGGGTGTTGGGCATTAGGAGGGCACTTGATGTAATGAGCAGTGGGTGCTACATGCAACTTATGAATCACTGAACTCTACCTCTGAAACTAATAATGCATTATATGTTAGTAGATTAAATTTAATTTAAAAAATTACCCTGGTGTGGTTGTAAACTGGTAGGTAGGAAAGGAACTAATATCTGAGTGCCTTCTATATGCTGGACACTGGATGGGTGTTTTCAGATACATCTTCTCCTTTCACATCCCAAAACTTTGATAAGAGAGAGACTGTGTCCTTATTGTTACAGAGGGGAGACAGAGATTCAAAATGGTTAAGTGATTCAATCAATTAAACAGCTAGTGAGTGAAAGGGCTGGGATTAGAACTACAGACTAGGTGGCAGGTGGGGAAAGGTGTAATCATGGGAGTTTCGCTGCTGTACAATGGTTGGACTCAATATGTAGTATTCATTTGATATGAGAAGTTAAAAAGCACCTGGCACATAAATGCCCCAAAGTGCAATTCACAAAAAAGGGGAGGGGGGAAGAAACTCACCTCTCCACAGTATATATATGAATAAGAATTTCACATGCTGATCTGATCAGATGTGCTTAGGGAGGATAGGGGTTACCACGGGTTGGCTAATATCTCCTCTGAACCTGGTGAGCGTTAACCCCAGCTCTGACTTTGGGATGATGAGCCCTTTAGATGTAAATTAGAAGGGGACTTGAACTTCACCAGCCCTTGAGACACCGTGACACCCAGGACTGTCACAGCGGGTGGGAATATTTTGTTTTGAATATTCTGGGACATCTCAGGAATTAAGTGTGGTTGGTGGTCAGCAACCAGAGCAACCCAACTACTGCCTCTCCCCACAGCCTTCAGATGTCATATTCCCAAACACCACTTACTTTATCTGATCAAAATAGACACCCCAGCCCATGGAAGGAGCACAAACATGAACTCGGGAAGGCAAAACTACCCAGAAAGGGAGGCATAAATGCGGTGCCCTTGGCATTCGCTGCGGCCTATCTGGGGAGATGGAAAAGGCTTCCGCATCCACCATCCTTTGAAGTTCATTTTTAAAATGCAGCTCAGGTAAACAACAATTGAAATCTATTTGTCACCGGACAGGATGACACTGTTGTAGGGCATGAACCGGGTTCTCTGAAGGTTGTGATGGATAAGGACATGCACTCCCCTACTGACAGGACAGAAAGATGCTACCAATTCTGCAGTCACTACAGACAGCCAGAGCTTGGTTTTTCCCTGAGCATGGAAGGGGGAATGGGCAGAAGTGGGAGGCCACCCTGCAAACTCAGGAATCCTTGGCCATTGCCAGAGTTGTGTTCCCATCCCTTCCTCTCCTTGTTTCCTCCTGCAAGGAGAGTGGTCCCCAGCCTCAGCTGCTGCCTCTGAGTAACAGAGGCAGGGGAGATCGGTCCATCTCACTCAGCCAGGGAGGCCACCACTCAAGCTGTGAAGAAGTAGCCCCAAAAGGGGCTAAAAGGAGTCAGGCTGCTCAGGGTCCAGTGGAGGAAGAGGAAGACAGTGATCCCCATTAGATGCTGCTGTTTCTGGTAGCAACCCTCACTGTGTTTGGGTCTCAGCCTGGTGTCTGGAAGGTTCTGACTTCAATACAATGAGGTCCTAGATTCAAAATGAGGGCAGAATGGGACCCCTCCCACACACACATGCACAGGCCTAGGGATAGAAGGAAAGCACTCCCCAAGAGACCGGCCCACACTAAAATGCACACTTAAGTCATAACCCAGTTCTAACCCGTGTTAGTTCTCTCTCTCCCTCCCCGCCCCGCCCTCTCTCTGGTGAAGCTTATGAAAACCTCATCTCATAATAATATTCTCCATCCCATAAAATAATAGGAAGCCAATGATATTGAAAACCAGTTCTAAGATTCTTTAGTTTAAAATATAATTGTGGTCTCGGGGTGCCTGGGTGGCTCAGTTGTTAAGCGACTGCCTTGGGCTCAGGTCATGATCCCAGGGTCCTGGGATTGAGCCCCGCATCGGGCTCCCTGCTCGGCAGGAAGCCTGCTTCTCCCTCTCCCACTCCCCCTGCTTGTGTTCCTTCTCTCACTGTGTCTCTCTCTGTCAAATAAATAAATAAAATCTTTAAAAAATAAATAAATAAATAAATAAACAAAATATAACTGTGGTCTAATTATTTCAGAAATAAATTCTGTCTTCCCCATAAGACTGAAGTCATTTTAAGTCAGCAACTGCCCATTTTATTTTCCTAAAACTCTTCTTTCCAGAATGCCTCCAGGACTCTCCCCCAAGTGTGTAGTATAGCACTTAGCACAGTTTGGGGGTTCATCAAAGACATGTTTCTCTTTCATGGGTAATAAACTCATAGGTTAAAAAACGTAACTTGCAATACATAATATTCTCATTAGTCATAACACATCCTCTGCCGATGGGAAAATAAAATTTCACCCCTTAATTACATGAGTGAATATGAATAAAAACATCAATGTGGTTTTATCATTGAGAGATCTGCACTAAGTAATGAGGTTACTTCTGGTTGCATATTAGGATTTTTCAGCCAGTGCTCTCTGAGCTCATGGACTTTGTCTAGAGCCCTTCTGTCAGATGAGCTAAGGTTATTCTGTGCTCAGAGTTGGAAGAGGTCACAAGCTGAAAGGGTGGGGGGCTCATTCATGGATTCACTTCTTACCCCTCACCCTGGCAGATGACACAGTACAGAGTCTGCCGACAAGCTCATACAGACAAGTTGCTCTTTGGAGGATATTCAGGATTTGCTGATTTGGGCAGGCCAATTGTGAGAGAAGCATCTTCTGCTGAGGGGTTCACCTGCTAAGTAACCTTAGCAATTATTCATTAGCTTGGAAGGCATTCAAATCATATATTGATCTTGGAAATAGCTAGCTCCTAGATGACAAGCTTTGCTCTAGGCATTGTGTGTTGTCCTCTGTAATCTTCATCTCAAGCCTGTGAATAGTTACTATTATTCCTATTTCCAGGAGAAAAGGTGAGACTCAGAGGTCAGACTGGTAGAATATAGATTGATGTTTCCATAGGGGAAAAGAAAATCATTTTTTCTCTACCTTTCTGAGCTATTTGCTGAGACCCCCATCATAAAAGACAGATTAACAAAAGAAAAACAAACAGAAGTTTATTAATATGTATACCTCAGGTATACATAGGCGATACCCAGGGAAATATGAGTAACTCAAAGAAGTGCTTAGATCTCTGACTTAAATACCAGCTTCAACTAAAGACAAAAGACAAAAGGTGTTGGGGGAGGACAGTTTGGGAGTTTACCAGAAAAAGCAAGATAAACAAAGGTAAGGTTTGTTATGCAGATTTAAGTCCAGAGCCTTTTCCATTGACAAGATTCTTTTGTGATTTAGTCATCCTTCTTTTCCTGGTATAGAGAAGGAGATACCCTTGTCAGTGGAGATTTCCTTATAAAAGTAAATTTCTCTAACAAAAGGTAACTTCTATTCTGTTTTCAGAGTTTCCTCCATGTCTACTGTTTCTCAGAATAATCAACTCAAAATAATCCTAAGGCCAAAGAGTCATATTTTGGGGTGGCATACTCTGCTACTCTTCATTTAAAACCCAGGTCTGCCTACACTTCAAAGCCTACACAGTTCCTGTGTGTCCGGCAGATAGCAAGGAGACAGATGTGCTAGAGCAGGGGTGGAGGGGAGTGGGTGGGGGCTTAAGGTGAGGGAGTTGCTGACACCTCTGTAGCCAGCACAGAGTTCCCTTGTATGTGATAAGTGTTCAATTAGTATGTGCCCATTAATTGGGGTTGGGGGCATATTTTACTTCGATATTTAAGGGCATAAAACTGAAAGGGTAGTTTGAGTTCCATTCACAGGATTGAGAAAGTCTTTTGAAATGCCCAAATGAGCCTCGGATTTTATTCTGAAGTTTATAAGAAGCCATTACCAGTCATTTATAGAGGGTGACATTATTAAAGATTAATGTGGGTGCCACACGGTGGAATGGGAAGGATGATATTAGAGACTGAATGCACTGTTAGGACAAGAATTTGGGCTTCACGGGTTCTGTGAACTTTCTGATATTATGCTCAAAATCTTGTATTTATGTACACAATTACATTTTGGGAGGTAAATGATTCATAAATTCCCATGAAATCTCAAAGGAGTCTATGCACACAATAAAGTTTAAGGACCACAAGATAAAATCCTAGACTGGTGGACAGTGGTGGAAATAAAAGAAGGAGATCAATACAAATGTTTTTTGGGTAAATTAACCAGACTTAGAGACTTGTTGTTTATAGGCAATTTAAAGGAAAGGAATGAATCAAAGATGATTCAAATTCAACTGTCTTGTGGTGCTATTTATTAGAAATGGGGAAAGAAGGAGAGGGAGTCAGGAACCTGCAGAATTTGTAATGACAAAGAAATATTCAAGAGGAACCTTTCATTGTGGGGAGAAAGTAGAATGAATCTAACTGAAGGTATAATTTTACAATCATCTGTACAGAGGAGTTCATGCAGAGTCTTGAAAACAAGATGTCTTCTGGTTAGGGAGAGATCAGGAGAGCGTAGGATCCAAGAGCCATGAGAGTTTGGGGATAAAAGAAATGATCAATAAGCAGCTGCATTTGAGAGATCAATGGCATTGCTGGCTTCAAGAAAACACCACCAAAACAACCTGTTGATGAGACAAAGCTGAATTCATTGGAAAGAAAGAACACTACTTAGTCTTAGAGGGGTAAGGCCAAGTTAGAATATATATGAGATTTGGGGTTGGTTTCAGGTAGCTCTTCAATGCTGGGCCTCATTAGGACTAGGTAAGAATCATGATATGACACTTTAGAACTGTGGACACAAAAAGGTGAGGGTTTTGAAGAAACTTGTACAGAAAAAATGCTTATTTGATGCTGTCAATTGAAAAATGCAATAGTCTAATGTCCATTTAGTTGGGTTTTTCAAGAAGTTTCTGAAACGAATAATAAAGTTATCTGCAACTTTCTTCTTATTAAGCAAGAGTTTCCAGAATAGTGAAGCTCATTAATGAAGACACTAGAAGAGTAAAGTCATGTTAATGATGACAGCCAAATAGTAGTCATGTTCATGCAGACAAGTTGTGTGGTATAGATGATTTCAAGTCTTGAACATAATGACTTACCAGCAAATCTAGTTAGTAGGAGGTTGTTAGTAGTCTTTGGGGCATTAGAGTTTGAATTGCTAAAGAATTTACTCGAATTCCTAGTCTCCCTTCACAGTCCTCCCTTTCCCCCCCCACCGAGTTCCTCCCCGACATGGTCCAGTCCAGTCCTATTGCCAATAATGTGCTCTATAATCTAAACTAAATTCCAGAATGGAGCTACCAGATTGTTTTCAGCTATTCAATCATTGAGGTTTCAATTTGCATACTGTTTGAACACATTTGCAGTGCTAACTTCAAAACACCCCATTTGTGAATCAAAAGAACAAAATTTTTTGCAGTCTGCTGCAATTCTTCTCAAACCAAACACTGAGTGCAAAAAACTGGAAAGAGAGAATTTTAAATCACCACAGAGAGTAAGGAAGAGGAACCCTTTGCCTTCCATATTCTGAACACATACATGGCTCTGAACAATAGGATGAGGAAGGGGGCAGACCAGTTCCTTTTCCCTGGTATCCTTGCCCACACAACTGCCTGAAAACAGAACCTGAATAGCAACAGACTCACTCCCTGAAACCAGAAATCTCAGGAATCTTCATTCATTTCCATCATTATCCTGTATCTGCATTTGCTCCTGGATAAAAACAGAATGTACCCGTCAGTAGGTGGAGCAAATTTATCGCACCATCTGTGATAATTACAAGAATTTTTTTCCTCAGAGGACTTTTTTTCTTAGAGAATTTTTGACTGCAGGACAAAAGCCCTGCCCTGTTAAATCTTGTTGCATCACAAAATTCTTAACTGCTGTGTGTTCTGCAGGCCTTTCACAGTGGGACGCAGGGCAATAGCTCAGATATGCACACCTCCACAAAAGTTCTCAGCTTCCTGATCTTAATCTTAGGGGTGTCTTGAACATTGGTGTTAAAAGATTTTATTCTTTGCGTCAGTTCCTCTTCAAAAATAAACAGCTGTGATTGAAACAGAAAATTGCACCGTGAGTCAGCTGAAAAGAATGCAGAGAAGCCAGGGCCTCTGCAGTTGATCTGGACACATCTAACTCACGATCTTAGAGTGACATCTAGAGTTGACAAGGTAAAGACCAGCTATTCCCTGATCATGGCACCAACGTCGTGTTAATATTCATAGAAACTACAGTTGAGTCACTTTACATGTGTGATACGTGAATTGTAATCCACAACATCAGTGTGCAACAAGCATCACATTTTTCCCCGACTCCAAAATAATTTGATGTGATCTACCATCCTATTAGGTTGTCAGAAAAATTCTATTTCAGTCATTATATTGTTTCCTTCTGTACAACTCTCAAATCCATTATTTGAGAAGGTCTCAAAGGACCTTAAACAGTACAGGACAGTTAGGAAAATGCCTTCCATATTTCAGCCCAAACAGGTCACCTCTGATGTGTTCATTATCCAGGATACAGACAAGGGTTTGAATCCCACCTCGGTCAGTTGGGCAAGTTGTTATTTAATCTCCTTAAATTTCCTTTTGAAAAAAATGAGGGGCACCTGGGTGGCTCAGTTGGTTAAGCATCTGCCTTTGGCTCTGCTGGGGTCATGATCTTGGGCTCCTGGGATTGAGCCCCACATCAGGCTTCTTGCTCAGCGGGGAGTCTGCTTCTGCCCCCCCCCCCGAGCTCGTGCTCTCTCTTTCTCTCTCTCTCTCTCTCTCTCTCCAATTAATACATAAAATCTTTTTAAAAAATTGAATCTCCCTCTTGTAAGGGTTGTGAGAGAGGAAAAATTTAATCTGCCCTTCAAGGTTCTTCTAGCTGGATTAAGAAACAAACTGACATAAGACCGATTAACCAGAGAAAATCAAATTTGATTTTTGTATGCATGGGGAATTCCAAAGATAGTCAGACAAAAGGAGGTATATATGTCATCCTGAACCAAGGAGAAGGGGTAGGTGTCTGGGGCTTCAAAGGGAAGGAATACAATTCGAAGAATGAAAAGGAATAAATGTTTTGTAAACAAGTGTTTGCTGGGCCCCTGAGAAACAATGAGATGAAGAGGACTTGGATCAAACAGGTGCCTCCCTGTCCACCACACCTGATTCATATCATAATGTAATCATCTATGGTGGCAGCTCTCTTTCTGGAGCAGGTCCTCTATCTAAATTCTTTTAGGCAGTTGGGAGGGTTGAGTAGTGTCCAAGTTTTTTCCTTAACCTTTTGGGCCTTGTTTTCAGCTCAAGATCATTTGCATGCCAAAGTGGCCCACCTTGGAGTGACCGGCCCTGGGAACCTACAGGAGCAAATGAGGTGAGGAAAGGGAAGTAGATGCCTGACAGAGAAAGGACCCTTTCTTTCCACATTTCTCCTCGTAAAACCTCTTTCTGCTCCTAGTCATGCTGCACTCATTTTTTCCTACTTGGTTCCCAGCGCTCTACTGAGGGTACTGACAGACTCTCTGCTTGACCCAACTCTACATAGGCTCCTCTGAGCCCTTTTCTGACTAGATTCCATCCTGGAGCATGTCCTCAAGAACTCAATTTCAGGGGGCGCCTGGCTGGCTCAGTGGGTAGAGCACGTGACTCTTGATCTCCCGGTTGTAAGTTTGAGCCCCACATTGATTGGGTATAGACATTACTTAAAAATAAAATCTTTTTTTTTTAAAGAGTTCCATTTTAGCAAGAATCCTGCGAAGTCAGTTTAGCCAAACTCCCCCACCCTCAGTATCTGATCACCCTCATCTTCCAACATCCACCACCATCCCCACAAGAGCTATCTGATCATCCTGGCCTGCCTTCAGCAACAATCCTGTTAGGTCACCTCAGCAAAGAATTATCCTACCCTTTTAGTAATAATTTTCTACCACTTACCACCCCTGTTCCTTGTCTATAAACGCCCACTTTACTTTGTTGTAGTCAGAATTGAGCCCAATCTCTCTCCCCTCCTGCAAAACCCCACTGAAGGGTTCCTACACCTATCATGACAGTCCTAAGTAAAGTCTGCCTTCCTGTTTTAACAAATGTAATTTTCTCTTTAATAGCACCCAGGAGAGAAAAGTCACAGTGTGTACTCTTGAGGTATCTGTAACATTTGCATATGGAAAACACAGTTTTTGAGGCTCAATTTCATCCTTAAAAAATTCTGTTGCATCACCTCTGTTCTTGTACTTTTGGAATATTGGCCCTCCACACATCTGTAGCGATCCCGTGAATAATGAGGGTCAAAGAAAAATTGCCTGAAGTCCATGAAATGCCTGGGGGCTAGAGAACACTGAGAAGTATAAATGACTGTGGAGCAAGAATCTGTGAGTATTTCTGCCTCCCAGATAATGCAGTCAGTATCGAAATGAGCTTTTGTCATCTAGAAAATGCGGGTCTGGCACTGGGGCAGACATTTCAGTAAATCATGAAGGCACCACCAGCAGGCACAAGCAAGTTATTTAGGAAAAGGGCTTATTTATCTCCATCAAAGCTACTTGCCTTGTTTTCTTTCCTGACAGTCCGAACATGTTCTCTAACGCTGCAAGCCGTTGCGCAAACCTGGAAAACAATGAAAATGACAAATGGGATGTATCAAAACAGGAGCTGTGGAGGGTAGAAGCAGGAGGAAACTCTTTCCACGTCACTTCACAACTGCATAACCTAATCTTCTTTCACACCTAACTCTTTCTGACTTTTCCTCTATAAAGAAATTAATTGTCTGACAGAGAACTACAGAAATTTTGGCCAGGGAGGTTTATTAGAAATCAGTCATGCATTGGGCTGAAACTGACCTCCTAGCTGCCTCTGGCCCTGACACCAGAACCAGCTAATTACACAATGGATTATATTGTTTGCTAATTATTACATGTGATCCTTTCATTAATCTTAAAGGATCACGTTTTCTGTATCATGCTTTCTGTATCATATAACATCCCTAATACCTATAGCAACACCAGATAGATAGACGGTGTTCAGTACTTGTTGATTGGTAAGTCCCAGATTGGAAACATTGTACATGTAAAGGGCAACCACATATAGCATATCTGTGCAGGAAGTTCTATGAAGGCAGGGCAGGAAAACTGATCTGTAATCTATTTGTTAGCAAGGACTTTATCTTCTGTTTTGTTTCTTTTTTTAAGATTTTATTTATTTATTTGAGAGGGCGAGAGAGAGTACACACAGTGGGGAGGGACAGAGGGAGAAGCAGGCTCCCGTGGAGCAGGGAGCCCGACGCGGGCCGGATCCCAGGACCCCAGGATTCCTTAGGATATAAATTCAGATGCTACAACAAAGACTCTACAATAAAAAATGGCTTGAAACAGATTAAAGTTTATTTCGTTCTCATGTAAAACACCAGGGAGGCACTCCAGGGCAGAGACAGTGACTCTACAACCACGAGAGTCCCAGGTTATTTCTATCCTATTTCTCTGCTCTCCTCAACGTGAGGCTTTCATCTTCCATGCCAAAATAGCTGCTCCAACTCCTGCCATTGCAACTGCATTCGAGCCAGTGGAAACAGAAGCGGAGTTTGAAAATATGCCCCTTTCTTCTGAGGGCATGACACAGAGATTTTTCACAGCAGTTCCTCCTGAATGAAGTCAACATTCTCACCTACTACAAAGGAGGTTTGAAAACCAGACTGTTCTGGGCAGCTCTGTGTGCAGTTAAAATACAGGAGTACTATTATCAAAGGGAGCGATGAGAATGGATACTGAGGAACGATCAACAGTCTTTTTCATAGTACACCTGCTGTTATGGAATCTAGCTTTTTCTGCGTGACATAGACTAGTGATTCTCACATTTCCTTAGCAGGTCAAACAGCTGGGAATCATGGCCCAAACAAGAACATGAGTTGCTCAATATCAGAGTGCTTCAAAAATGTCATTCATGGAATATTAGTCCCACAAAAGAAATTGAAAACAAGTACAGTGCTAGGGTCGAAAAAGTTTGGGAAATACTGTAACTCTATCATTTCCTGGAGATGTGTGGATACATTCTCATTTTATAGACTTTGAGAAAGCAGCTTAACTGTATTTAATCCAGTATTCCCCAAACTTATTTGACTGGAGGCATTTTTGTGTGAGCCAAAAATCCCACCGCATTAGTGTGCTGCAAAATACACATTGGAAGACAGATTTAATTTCATCCTCTGAACTGGAAGTAACTTTATTAGCAGGAAATATGACTGCTAAATTATAATATTTTAAAAGTCACAACTATAAGATCTGTGTTCCAAAATAAAATAAGCCCTTAGACTAAGAATAATTAGGTGTTGGGGCACCTGGGTGGCTCAGTCAGTCAAGAGTCAGACTTGATTTCAGCTTAGGTCATGATCTCAGGTTCGTGGGATTGAGCCCCAAGTCAGGCTCCATGCTGAGTGTGGAACCTGCTTAAGATTCTCTCTCTCCCTCTCCCTCTGCTCCCCAGCCCCACACTCATGCACGCTCTCTGCCTCTCTCTCTAAAAAAATAAAAATAAATTAAAAAAAAGAATGATCAGGTGTTTCTGAGTCTCTTGCTCTCGTGTGTGTGTGTGTGTGTGTGTGTGTGTGTGTGTTGCTTTTTCATTCATTTTATCCCACAAAGGCAGTAGGTATAGAAGGTTTTAGTAAAAATTTGAGAGAAAAACTTGTAAAAACTCTCTTGATTGGTTAAATTGTTCCAGGATTTGGGAAATGTCCCCATTAATGTGTAAATGAAATATCTAAGCTTATGTCACAAAATAGTCTATAATATAGTTTGAAAATCAATAGGGTTTTAAGACACCATTTCTTTTTTTTAAATTTTTTGTTGTTATGTTAATTACCATACATTACATCATTAGGTTTTTTAAAATAATTTTTATTGTTATGTTAATCACCATACATTACATCATTAGTTTTTGATGCAGTGTTCCATGATTCAATGTTTGCGTATAACACCCAGTGCTCCATGCAGAACGTGCCCTCTTTAATACCCATCACCGGGCTAACCCATCCCCCCACCGCCTCCCCTCTAGAACCCTCAGTTTGTTTCTCAGATAAGAAATTTCTGCTTTGGAACACATGTAACCTATTTCTGCTTTCAAACACATGTAACCTATTTTGGGAGCAATGACTAACCCACAAAATACAACAAGTTTGCGGAATTCTTTCCCTTATGTGCTGGTATTTCACCTTTGCACCTATTTCCAATTGACTTTTGCCTCTCAAAAAATGAAGTTTTAAATAAATAACAGCCCATTTTGCTGACTCATTAGATAGGGACAGTAATTACATATGGTGATACGTAGGCTGAACCATAGGACCCCTACTAAGGATGTTTGCATGCTCCATGCACTAAGACATGGTTTCTTTCTCTCTCTGTTTCTCTTCTAATGTGCCAAAAGTAGCAATATTTTCAAGTCAGATCACATGGGCCCTGACCCACTACTGGTTTTGGAGATCTGTCGAGTGATTAAATGACTCAGCTACTCTAAATTGATTAATCGGAGTGAATATTTACTATTTCTATAAAACTGTCTGGGAGGTAACCAAGATGAGGTGGATAATCTCAGCTCTGACACCATTTGTATCCTTATTTTACCCTTTGCTTTTGAGTGATCTCATACATTTCCACTCAGTCACCAAATGAGAATGGCACCACGATCCTCCCAGTTCCCCTAGCCATGAGCTTGAATTTCATCCAAGACCCTACCCCAGCTCTTCACAAGCACTGTTGATTCTTCCTACGAAACCTCTTAAACACACCCCTTATCTTGAAACCCAAGTTTAGGTACTCATCCTCTCTTGCTTCAACTATGACAGTAGCTTCCCTTTTAATCTCTGTCCTTAATCTTCACCTTGTCCAATTTATTCTCCAACCTAGATTACCCTTTCTAACACTTAAATCTTAAATTCCTTCTCAACATAAACTTTGGATTAGCTATAGATCTCCTATAAGCTGTGGTTCTTAAATTTAGTAAAGTTACTTCTTCCTTTAGGTGAAAAAAAAAAAAATCCCATGTCTATTAGTTTCCTATTGCTACTGTAACAAATTACCCGAATTTGACAGCTTAAACCAACACAAATGTATTATCTTACGGTTCTGGAGGCCAGAAGTCTGAAATTGGGTTTCATGAGGCTCAAAGCAAGGTGTCAGCAGGGCTGCATTCCTTCTGCAGTGTCTAAGGGAGAATCCTCTTTCTTGCCTTTTCCAGGTTTCTGGAGATTGCTGCAATCCTTGGCTTATGGCCCCTTCTGTCTTCCAAGACCAGCAATGGTGAGTTGAGTCTCTCATGTGCTCATCACATTTCCTTCTCTGACTCTGCCCTCCTGCCTCTCTCTTTCACTTGTAAAGACCCTGTGATTACACTGTGTCCACATAGAGAATTCACAATAATCTCCCCATCTCAAGATCCTTAACTTAATCTCTTCTGCAAAATCCCTTGGCCGTGTGTATTAGTTTGCTAGGGCTGCCATAAGTAAATACCTCTGATTGGGTGGTTTAAGCCATAGCACCTCAAGTGCTCATTTCAAAGATTAAGTTAGATTATTCATGATATAGCACTGTGCCAAATGTGTAGTAGGCACTCAATAAGTGATAACAGATTAGATTATAAAAATGAACATAAAAAACTTAATTTGCTCTGACTCCACAGCTTTATCTTTGGTTCCTTGGAGGTGTTCTTCCATAGAACAACACAGGACCAGCATTGAAGAGAAAAGGAAAGACAAATCTAAACCTTAAAAAAACAAATGAAAAAAACCCCCAAAAAACCTTAAAGAGAAAGTGAAGGTTTTCTTTCAATCTGTTGTGGTTTGAGAAAGTGAAAAACAACATAAGGAATATGCAAAAATAAGAATGATTTTTGGGGGTGATGGAACTGTTCTGTATCGTGATTGTAGTGGTGGCTCCATGAATGTGTATGTGTATCAAAACTCCAATATGCACTTTAACTGGGTCTAGTTTATTGTCTATAAATTATTCCTCAATAAAAATTGTTAATATGTATTTATGTCAATAATTTCAATTATTTAGCTATTTCAAAGGAATTGTTTTTATCCTTGCAAAAATTAATAAAAATAATTCTGGGGGACAAAAAGAATGCTACTGTGTCCATTAGGATTCTTTCAGTTGGAAGTGACTGAGCCCCAGGACAAGCTGGCTTGAGCAAAGGGACTTTATTGGCTCAGGTAAATGAAGAGTGACTTGAGGCACCGCTCATTACAGGCTCAAGATCTGGCTTCCTTCCAACTTTTCTTCGTCAGTCTTAACTGAATGTAGACCAATTTACCAAAAGCCAATTTCATTGTACTTGCTTCAGGAAGCCAGGAAGCATATGGTTGAACTTCCTTTAAGGTGTTCTTTTGAATACAAAATGAAAACAAGCAAGCTAAAATTAAATAGTTGAAAGAAATAAGTCTGTCTGGAAAAATGGTTATTTAATGTTATGGCTCAATTGTGTTCCCTGAAAATATATATGTCAAAGCCCTAAGCCCCAGGACCTCAGAATGTGGCTATATTTGGAGATTAGGCATTTAAAGAGGTGATTAAGGTTAAATGAAGTCGCTAGGACTGGACCAAATCCAATATGACTGGTGTCCTTATAAGAAGAGGACATTAGGACACAGACACACACAGAGGGAAGATCATGTGAGGACACAGAGAGAAGACAACCTTCTCCAAACCAAGGAGAGAGGCCTCAGAAGAAATCAACCCTGTGGACACCTTGATCTCAGACTCCCAGCCTCCAAAAGCAAATTTCTGTTGTTTAATGTACCCAGTCTATGGTACTTTATTGCGGCCGCCCTAGCAAACTCATACATTTAGCAAATCGGCCATTTGGCCAGTGTGTGGTCAGTGCTTGCCTCATATCCAGATAGGGGGGTCTCCCCTCTGGCATCAAGATGGCTGCCAAAGATCCTGGGCTACATACTTCCTGGTTCACAGCCTAATCCCCCTTAGTCCTGAGATTCACTCTGATTAAACGGCATGGATCATGTGTGTCATGAAATAATATTTTACATTTAAATTAAAATTCTTTCTTTTTGTTTCAGGTTTGTACTTCTTCTGCTGGTGGCCTCCCAGCCTACTCTATAAGGAAAGTCAACAGTCCACTTTCTGACTTCCAAAAGAGGCTTATGGAACCCATGGACGATAGTTGTGAAAACCAAAGCTTTGATTTTGCATGAGCCAGGCATTGTAGAAGAAAAGAATAAGGTTTTTTCCCTCAAAAGGCTAAGCTTGAAAGGAGCAGGGCATAACATTTATTCACTAAACTAGACTGAATACAGAAATTCATCAAGAGTCACCCGTCCCTGCCCTGTGGGAAAAGTTGAAGGTTTCCCTGGCTGGGAAGGCAGAAAGACAAAAGCAGCAAGAGAAGGGAGGAGACTGGAGCCTCCTGAACTGTGAGCACCGTGTGGAGAGGTGTGGAGTCAACATCAAGGACAGCCAAACGCAGACAGGTGGACACCCTCAGTCTGCAGCCCTGGGAGGCTCAGGGGGGCTGTGTCAGAGACTACAGCCAATCCAGGGGAGACCAGCACGTACCTGTGTGGGGCAACGTTAGGAGGGCTATCCTTATACCAGGCAGACAGGCATCCTGTCAATAGCAGGCTGCACAGGACCTGCCAATTGTCTAACAGAAATAGCATTGCTTAAAATTTCAGATTTGGGCCAGCTTATGCAAACTTTACTTTGGGAACAATGCCCATTTCAGAATCATTTTAATCTCCCCAAAATACAGGGTGACCCTGGACACTCAGGGAAGGCAGATGTGTTATGCAAGGGAAAGTCCCAGAGTCTCTACTTGTATGAGACTGTGTAGCTGAATATGGTCAGCTAGAGATTTCCACCTATCACCCTCACACAGCAAGCTGAACCAGACTCCCTTATAAGTATACGCCTCTGCCCAGGAAGTACTGCAGTACCTTGATTAACTTAGGAATGATCTTGTGCTCCACCAACCCCTTCCCCAGAGTGGGGAGTAGATCTCCCAAGTGCATGGACCAAGAACTGAGAAATCCCCAGTACAAATGGGAAGCTGGAAGTACAATGAGGTGAATTGCTACTTTAGCAGGAATGTAGGTTTAGCAGGAATGTGGCCAAAAAGAGAGTTATCCACTGTACCCTCTAACATCTTGTTCTCATACTTCAGATTTTACCAGAAAAGAGAAGTAATTTTTTTCCCTCTCTCAAATTCACAAATTCACATACACTGTCCCGAAGTTCTTAATCTTTCTGAAATCTTTGGTAAACAGTTGTAGTCAGTGCACAGTAACTGCAGACCACACATAAGATGGATCCCGAAGATTGGATGACAAGGTCAGAAAAGGTCAGTCTCGTAGGCATAATAGGAATTCATACAAAGAAATGGAATTGGCCATTTGTGTAAATATTTCCAGTGTGTCAGCCCCACTAAGTGATATTTTGCAAATGTAGGGTAATTAGTGTGTCTCCCACACATCTTCAAAATACCAAGGGTACCTTCCCCAAGTCTTGTCAAGAAGACACAGATAAGTAGTGACTGGAAGAAGGCATGAGGGGACTTGTAGTGTGTTAGTAAATTTTCTGTGGGGTTTATTTTTTATGTGGGTGTAAGTTATCCAGATGTATTCAGTTTGAGAAAAATCATTGATCTGTACACTTATGATGTATGTTCTTTTCAATATCTCAAAAAAGTTTTATTTTTTTACTTTTTTATTGAAGTATAATTAACATGCAGTGTTATATTAGTTTCAGGTATACAGTATAGTGATTCAACAATTCTATACATTACTCAGTGCTCATCACAACAGATGCACCTTTGATCCCTTTATCTATTTCATTCCTCATCCCGCCCACCCCTTCTCTAGCAACCACCAATTTGTTCTCTGTATTTAAGAGTCTGATGTTTTGTTTGTTTCTTTTTTTTTATGTTTGTTCATTTGTTTCTTAAATTTCAGAGATGAGTGAAATCATATGGCATTTTTCTTTCTCTGATTGACTTCTTTGACTTGACATTATACCCTCTAGGTCCATCATGTTGAAAATGGCAAGATCTCCTTCTTTTTTATGGCTGAGTAATATTTTATTATATACATTATACATATGTATATATGCTATATGTATGTCTATGTGTACACACATTTACCACATTTTCTTTATCCATTCATCTATGGATACACACTTGGGTTACTTCTATATCTTGTATTGTAAATAATGCTGCAATAAATATAGAGGTGCCTATATCTTTTTCAATTAGTGTTTATGTTTTCTTTGGGTCAATATCCAATAGTGGAATTACTAGATCATATGGTAATTCTATGTTTAATTTTTGAGGAACCTCCATACTGTTTTACACAGTGGCTGTACAAATTTGCATTCCTACCAACAGTGCATGAGGGTCCCTTCTCCTCCAGATCCTTATCAACACTTACTGTTTCTTGTGTTTTTTATTTTAGCCATTCTGTGGTGTAAGATAATATATCTCATGATTTTGATTCGCATTTCCCTGATGAGTAGTGAGGTTGAGCATTTTTTGCATGTATCTGTTGGCCATCTGTATGTCTTTTTTGGGAAAATGTTTATTCAGATCCTCTGCCCATTTTTAATCAGATTGTTTTGGGTTTTTTGGTGTTGAGTTGTATTAGTTCTTCATATATTTTGGATATTAACCCCTTATCAGATATATCATTTGTGAACATCTTCTCACATTCAGTAGGTTGCTTTTTTGTTCTGTTGAAAGTTTCTTTCACTGTGCAAAAGTTTTTATTTTGGTGTAGTCCCAATAGTTTAATTTTATTTTTGTTTCCCTTGCCCAGGGACACCTATATAGAAAAATGTTTCTGTGGCTGATAACAAAGAAATTACTGCCTATGTTTTCTTTTAGAAGTTTTATGGTTTCAGGTCTCACAAAAAGATGTTAAAAAGAAAAAAGCTAGAGAGACATATCCTTGTAAATTAAGTTACACTCCAACGTCTAAATATTTTGAAGTAGTTCTTCAATGATAGAAGGTGTTGGTCACTGGTAGGGAATATGGACATATAATAATTTGGTAGAAGGACAGTTTTAGGGTTTATCCAGGTCTTTGTATGGGACAAACAGACTGAGAGATTGAGTGGCCTGGTTACAGAGTGTGCTCTGCTCATGCAAAGCAAGAATGATTCTCTCAGTTTCTTTGTTACATGTCCAGCTTTGTCTGATCAGGTGCCATGCTCCCCTGCTGGCCTTGGGCAGGGTCCTAACCATTTCCTGGGCACTTTGACACCAGTGTGGGGTCGCCTCAAGTGCTGGGTATAAGGCCTCATGCCCTGGTGGTCCCTTGGGGCCAGATGTGCCTCAGAACACAGACATTTTCAATTTTTAAAAAGAAAACACAGTGTGTATAGTGTATATTTAGTAAGTAACACCTTCAGCAGAGACCAGGGCAGGACCATGCGACTAAATACACATTCTACAGTGCAATTCATGAATATTCACTTGAAAGAAGATCAAAGGAGACTTGAAATAGCCTCACATCAGGTTCATGAACATGTAACTCCCTAGTTAAGTACAAAAATTGGCTTTTAAAGATTTGGGGATTACAAGATAAGGGATCTGGACTCTTATTATACTCACCATCTTTTGTCAGTAGATTAATATTCTGGATTCATCAATTTCTTGTAACTGTGATTAGCATGAATACATTTCGCAGAGTTGGATATCTTCTGCTCCCCCCTCCACCCAGGTAAACTGGGGGAAAAATGAAATTGCTCGGATCAGCAAACCCAAGTAAAACGCTGCACTGAGTGGAGTGTCCCTCTCCAGCAAGCAGCTGTCCTGGGAAGAATGGGCGACAATAGCCTGCCAGAACTTTCTCTCCAGCTTACCACAAGGAAGCAGGATTCATTTGATAACGTGCCCTAGTCTAAGATTTTTACCTCTTTCTGGAGAATCTCCTAGGAGACCTCAATGGCCAAGTAAATATTTGTCTAAAAGGAAAAGTCATTCAATTCAATAAATTTAAACATTCTTTGAATGTATGTACTAGTACTATGTTATTTTAACCTACACAATTTGAATCCTCTGATTGTGATAAGGTGCCCTAACAGATCAATCTCAATTTTTCTGAAATATGCAAATTTAAAACCAGGAGAAATTTTCTGCCCTTTTTTTAGGGGAAAAAATGAGAACTGAGCTTGGAGGGACTTCTGGCTAAGAAAAAGAAGTAAAGCCTAGTTCCTGTTCAAGCACATGGAGTTTGGGGAAACACCCCATGTTCATGTGCACAGAATTGCATTTCTGCAGATTATCAACAGGCTGGCGGGGAGGAGGCCTTGAAATGGGGAGCAGTTGTTTCCCTCTCCTTGGGTCATGGAAGGAAAATGAGCCTGAAGAGCTGGACATGATTGAGAGAATCCCAATGGGGCAGCCCATGGTGCTTGGCCAAGGGTGAAGGATAGAGCTGGCCAGGAGAAGCCCCTGAAGACAGACATGGCCTGAGAACTCCAACAGCAGTGATGTCCATTTCAGGTTGTTTTGGGGGTTTGGTTTGGTTTTGTCTTGTTTTTCATTCGGTTTTGGTCTTTTGAGCTCAGTAATGCCCTTTAGCTATCTCTCTGCAAAGTTTTGTTAAATGTTTTGGAGGAGAGCACTGAATCTGCAAGGGGAGTGATTACAACCAGGAAAGAGAGGGCTGAGGCTGACACAGCACTGGCGAGGCAGGTCGAGTGGCTGCAGGACAGCCCGTCCTGTTTTTCCACTGGACCACACAGCCAAGAGGCTGCAGGGAGTGTTAAAGGGAAGGGTGGCGCCTCTAAAAAACTCAGTGGAGAGTGGCTTGGCACTGACCGCAATGGAGGTGAGAGTACATAAATTGAAAGAGCAGTGAGGATCACAGAACATGAGGTTTGACTTTTGCCTGGAGATACAAGACGAGGGGCGTCTGATGTCCACAGGGAGGACAGGACTGCATGACCCCCAGGACTCATTCAAATCTGCCATTAGCACCACATGGCTCTGTAACTTGGGAGAGTCCCAGAGGACTCCCTGAGCATGTAAATGTACCTATTTACCTCCCCATCTAGTAAATTCACCTCTTCTGCTCCATGGGGCTCCTGGAAAGACTAAGTCAGATTGTTTATGTAAGGTTTTTAGAAAATACCCAATAAATTATTATTATTAATGTAATATGTATTAATATTACATGCTATTATAATATATAAATACATTAATATAATATAATACTATTGATTACTTGTGAATCTTTATTATCACTTATATACTAATTAAGGCTTATGAACAGTTTCCTTAGCAAGGAAAGATGTGGAGTTGCTATACCCTTTAGAGTTTATTATAAATCTGTTGTGAGTGATATAATTCTACAGAGTATGGAGTCAGTATTTATTTTTTTTAAGATTTTATTTATTTATTTGAGAGAGTACAAGCAGGGGGAGGGGCAGAGGCAGACGGAGAAGCAGACTCCCCACTGAGCAGGGAGCCCGATGCAGGGCTCAATCCTAGGACAATGGGATCATGACCTGAACCGAAGGCAGACGTTTAAACAACTGAGCCACCCAAGTGGCCCTGGAGTCAGTATTTAAAAATAATTCTGTGTTGTCCTCGTGAAGCAAAAAGAACATTTCAAAAACCCATCAGACTACCAAAAAAGTACAAATCTGAGGAAGCAAGTGTTGGTAGCCATGTAACTACGTGGCGACTTTCTTAACACTCGGTTTGGCAGTGGAAGCAGGAGCCACCATGACGGAACACATGTCCAGCAACATGACCCAGCATTTCCAGCCCAAGATATATATCCTCTAGGAACACTTATTCGGACAAAAAGAAGACATGGACGGGAGTCCAGACTGCAGCAGGCTCTAATAGCAAAAAACAAAAACAAAAACAAAAACAAAAACCCTGAAAATAACCAATGTCCATTAATGGAAGAATGAGTAAATAAACCGAGTTGTAGATAAACAACAGAGTATTACTCAGAAGTTAAAATGAAAAAAACCTACAGGAAAAGCAAGTTACAGGAGGATATGTACACTAAAATGCTATTTATAAAGAGTTTATAAATATTCAAGGCAATAATACATTGCTTAAGGAAAATTAAATACTTATTTAAAAGTATAAAAACATACACGGAAATTATAAAAACCCAAGTCAGAGTGGTTGTTAGTCCTGAGAGGGGAGGAGACTGGTTGGTGAGGGCTACACGGAGGGGGAAGGGGCAGGGTTCAAGTGTGTCTTTAGTGTTCTTTTGCTATCAAAAGAAAAATGATCTGAAGCAAATACAGCAAAAAGAGATCAAGATTTGATAAAGCTTTGTATTAAGGGTGATCTTATTCATGATACTATTATCTCTAGTTTTCTCAAGTTTTCAAACTGTTCACAGTTTTAAAAGGAAATTTGGACTTCTAGGTTTCTATAGGAAAACAGGGGCCACCTAAATCGAAATTTCTTCCCACACTCTCTAAAACCCATGAGAATGCACCAGAAAAAGGGAGATAAAACCACCCATATCCATGCCTTTAGCAAAACGAGGAGACAATATTAAAAATCTCACGTATGTGGGGAAATAAATATTCAAAACCAACAGACACAGCTACTGAGTCAAAGAAAAGAGCCAGACGGATGCTGCAGGGAAAAGAGGAGATGCAGATGATTTGATGTCTGCTGGAGAAAGCCAAGAAAATCAATGATAGAACTAGTATGAACAGTAAGAGAACTCAATAAGGTAGCATGACATAAACTAAACATTAAAAAAAAATCAATGATGGGGCGCCTGGGTGGCTCAGCCGTTTAAGCATCTGCCTTCAGCCCAGGGTCCTGGGATGGGGCCCAGCATCAGGCTTCCTGCTCAGCAGGGAGTCTGCCTCTCCCTCTGTCCCTCCCTCCTGCTCACCCCGATCATACTTTCTCTCTCTCAAATAAATAAATAAAATCTTTTTTAAAAAAATCAATGACTTTCATGTATACAGTCTACAACCAATCGGAAGGTATAATGAAAAAGCAAACATTTTAGTAGCAACAAAATAGAAATAAAATTCTTAGGAATAAACTAAACAAAAAATCTGCAAAAACTGTTAGGAGGAACATTTTCAAAACATGACTAAAAGACCCGAAGATAGACTTGAACAAATGAAAAGACATTCCTTATTCTTGTTTAGGATGAGACTATACCAAAAAGTTGTCAATTTGCCACCAGTTAATGCATAAATTTACAACGATCCCAATAAGATAATATTTTTTCCCTACAGCTAGACAAATTGATTCTAAAATGCATATGGAAAGATAAACAATCAAGAAAACTAGGAACAGCCTGAAAAAGAAAAGCAATGATGGGAGATGATAAAATACAATATAAAATACAATACAAAATTAAGACAATGTCGTCCCGGTACACAGACAATCCAATGAAATAGAATAGAAAACCTAGAAACAGTCCCAAGCACACGTGGAAGTTTAGTATATTATGATCGTGACATCTCAACTCACTGGACAAAAGATGGGACTTTTTACTAAAGGATGTTAGGACGATAGTATAACCATTTAGAAAAGGTAGAATTGGGCCGTACTTTATGCATTGAGCCAGCATACACTCCACATGAGTCAGAGATCTAAATGTTTTCAAAATAACAAGTACAGAAACTATGAGAAATCTGGATGAGTTTCTTTATGAGCGCCGTCACCTTCTCAGTGAGACACTCACTGGGTGTCCTAGCCAAGATTGCAACCTCTCCTGACACTTCCTGGCTTCCCACATGCTAAATATTTTTCATTAGCATTTGTCACTAATATACTCTGTATTTTACCTATTCAATTTTATTATCTATCTCTTGCATTGGAATGTAAATTCGATAAATCCAGAGGTTTTTCATCTATTTTATTTACACGTGTTTCCCTTGTACCTAAGAGAATGGCCTGACACTCAACAAACATTTATTCAATGAATGGATGAATCTTTCTGTTCTTCTGGTATTATTTCTTCCTGACATTTTCTCCAGTTTCTCTTTCTGAAATTTCCATTATTCAGATATTAGACCTCCTGGATAGATCCTCTTCGTTTATATTTCCCCAATACTTTTTTTTTTAAGCTCTATGCCCAACATGGGGCTCAAACTCACAACCCCAAGATCAAGAGTTGCATGCTCTCCCTACTGAGTCAGCCAGGCACCCCTTCTCTATGACCTTCAATTTCCTGTCTTTGTTCCTTATTATCTACTAATTTTTATTGCAGTAGCATATTTTTTAATTGTGATAGTGCTTCACTCTGTCTTTCATAGCATATAGGATTTTTTTCCTTTGAGAATATTAGCGTCTTTGATGCTTTCTCCAATTCTCTGCATTGTATCTGATCTTTTAGAATCTCATTTTCTGTTTACTTTGATCTCTACTTTTTCATCTTGGAGGCAATCCTCAGAGGGAGACACTGAAAACTGATTGGAAACCGCCTGGGCAGGGCTTGCGGACTTCTGGGTTCCGTTGTCAGGTGACTGGGAGAGGAACCAGCCATTTCATTTCATCTCTCTCTGCTCTCTGGCGCTGTTCACTTTCTCTGGAGAAGCATCCATACATTCCCATCTTCCTGAATTTTTGAAGTGAAACAAGGAAAGGAATCTAGGGAGGACATCTCGCCATTTGTTATCAGACTTTTACTTATTCCACCTGTTTTTAACTGCCCTTCTGCCATCCTTGTGTCTCTGGTTTCCAAGTATCTACAGCCGATTTCTCTAAACCTAAACTTCCTCTTTCTTTCCTGATGGCATAACCAAATGACTGTGAGCATGGAGTAGAAGACCTGACTGTCCTACCACTCTGTTCAGATTTTGGCCATGTTTTCATCCCTTCCGCTCGGCCCTCACCCCTCTGGTGAGCCTCTTGGGGATTCTCTGGAACAGAGGAGCGCTTTAAGCTCAGCTCAGCTAAATCATTTGTACCCATTCTTCCACTTTCCTTCTTCCTTGCAAGGAATCTCTTGCTTCCTACAGTCTCCTCTCAATACGCTCTTTTCTATTAGTGGTTATTTACTTTTTCATTCTTTATCATTTTATTTTTTAAGTATTTTTTAAATTCCAGTTAGTTGACACAGTGTAATATTAATTTCAGGTGTCCAATATAGTGATTCAGCACGTCCATACAACACCTGGTGCTCACCACAAGTGCACGCCTTGATCCCCATCACGTATTTCCCCCAACCCCCCACCCACCTCCCCTGTGGTAACCATCAGTGTGTTCTCTAGAGTTAAGAGTCTGTTTCTTGGTTTGCCTCTCTCTCTTTCTCTCTCTCTCTCTCCCTTTTTCCCTTTGCTTTTTGCTTTGTTTCCTAAATTCTACATATGAGTGAAATCATATGGTATTTGTCCTTATCTGACTGACTTATTTCACTTAGCATAATACTCTCTAGCTCCAACCATGTCATTACAAATGGCAAGAATTCATTCCTTTTTATTCCTTTTTATATTATATATATTGTTATTCCTTTTTATATACATATATATAATGGATAAAGAATATGGGATTATATACATATGGGATTATATATATAATTATGTAATTATATATGTAACATATATAATATATATGTTACATAATATATCTATTATATATTATTATAGGGGATTCCATCCATATAATATATATGGATGTGGGGTGTATATATCTATATCCCATCTTCTTTATCCATTCCTCAGTAGATGGACCCTGGGGCTGTTTCCATAATTTGGCTATTATTGATAATGCTGCTATAAACATCAGGGTGCATGTATCCATTCAAATGAGTATTTTTGTATTCCTTGGGTAAATACCTAGTAGTGCAATTGCTGGATTGTAATGTATTTTTAACTTTTCTTTAAAGTAGGCTCCACACCTATCATGGAGCCCAACACGGGGCCTAAACTCATGACCCTGAGATCAAGACCTGAGCTGGTACCAACTTAACCAACTGAGCTACCCAGGTGCCACTATTTTTAACTTTTTGAGGAACTTCCATACTATTTTCCAGAGTGGCTCTACCAGTTTTCAACCTCACCAACAATGCAAAAGTTTCCTTTTCCTTCACATCCTCACCAATACCTGTTATTTCTTGTGTTGTTGGTTTTAGCCATTCTGACAGGTGTGGGGTTTTATCTCTCATTTTAGATGAGTTTGGGGGGGGGGTCATAAATGCTATTTGTCAAACTCAATTTTAAACTAAATGCTGTTTAAACAAGATCTAAAATCTGGGCACCATGCATACAAATGTCAGGAAAATTAAGTCCTGGCCCTTTCTTTAGTTGCCCCATGCTAGGGGACAGGACTGAAAAATTGCAATAACCATTAAGTCAAGGGACCCAGTAACTGGATTCTAGTGTTTTATTTCTATTACTAGGACATTTCCATGGCTCAGTTTCTCTACCTATAGGTGGTTGGGATATACATACAGTGGAATACCATCCAACCTTAAAAAAGAATGAAATTCTGACACGTGCTACCACATGGATGAATCTTGAAGACAGTAAAATAAGCCAGGCTCAAAAAGAACAAACACTGTAGGGTTCCTCTTTCATGAGGTACCTTATAGAAACATAAAGTAGAGTGGTCGCCCCCATCTGGGGAGCTGGAGGGAGGAGGAAATTAGGAGTTACTGTTTAATGGGTACAGTTTCCCCAGTTTGGGAAGAAAAACATATTCTGGTGATGGATGGTGGTGATGGTTGCGCGACAATGTGAAGAATGTTCGTAATGCCACTGAATCGTACCCTGATAAATGACTAAAATCATAAATTTTATGTGTTATGTGTATTTTACCACAATAAAAAAAAATGGGAAATTTTTGGGAGGACACATTAGGCATTTTGAAGGGAATACTAAGTATCACTCTTGCTAATTATCATTGAAATTCCTTTTCCATCAGGAGACGTGGATGAATTGACATCGTTCAATTACCCCTTTCACACACAATTTTCCTCATACAGAAAAATAGAGGGAGTGCTACAAATCCAAGCACCGGAGGCTGGGATGACAACCAGGGCAGCTCTTGGTAGTAGGAGGAAATGGAGACAGTGTGGCAAGGGGTGGAAAGAGGGGAAAGTCCAGAGCATAGTGTGCTTTTTGTAATCTTCTAGAACATGATGCATGAGTCTGGATTAAATGTTTAGGGCAAAAAAACCCAGGCCAGTGAAAAGGAAAAAGTTGGCAATTTCCTTTCAAATTCACTCACTACCAAGCCTTCCTTCTTGATCCTAAAACCATAACATTTCTCTACAAGAATCAGAATTGACCCCATCACAATGGGTTTCCATAGTTGGAGAGCTACACTGAAGACTGGGTGAGCCATTCATACTGCGTGGACTTTTGAACTTGCTTTACAGATGTGTGACTTTGCACAGGGGTGACAGAGCAGGACCCCCTGTGCAAAATCACTTGCCTTGTGCATTACAGAGCACACATTTGTCACAAGACCTCGATGTCAACGACATTCCTTGGAATTGTGCAACATGCAGCTTTGATGGAGACATGCCCAGGTTGGCAAAAACCCGTCCTGACTGCTTGGAGGGGAACTAGGAGTAGCGTATGCTTCACTATAACATTATCTTTGGGTAGGAGAGGTACCATTCTCGCTTCAGTTCCTCTTGCTCAGTTCTGAAAGTCATCCCCCAGACTCAGGGGTCCTTTAGTAAGCCTTTACTCTTATGGGATATTTGCTTAAAAAACTCTTTCAGTGGCAAAGAGAAAGTCGCGCTTCCCCTAACTTAGCCATTCCTGCCTCTGTGCTTAAAAGGAGGATATTTTTACATTTGCTAAAGTGTCGTTTAATGAGAATGGCAAGATGGGGCTCCAGAAAATAAATTATTAATGAGAACCTTTTCTTCTAGAAGGAAATTAAATGAATAGCAAGCAGTCCTGTTATTAGATTTTAAATGACTTTAATTTCTTAACACCAACCGGAAAGAAAATAACCAGTGTTATAATGTATAATTTCTGATAATAGTAATAATAAAGATTTTATTTGCAATCTTATCATGCAGTGAGAAGGTTACTAAGCAATTTACCAGAGTGTGGGCTGAGGATTGTAAAATCCCATTTATGTACAAATGATACAATGTGTTGCCATGGTAAAGGACTGGTCAAAACAGGATAATGTTCTGACTCATCTGAAATTTATGGAAGCAATGATTATCTGATATAAAGGAAGCAACTTCATTCTCCTAGTCCATGAACTTTCTGGAAAAAAATGCAAATATCTGGAAACTAAAAATTCTAACGCTCTGTTCCTCGAACTTGGCTCTATGTTGAGATCATCTGGAAAGTTTTAAAATATACTGAAAGCAGAGTCCTATCCCCAGAGATTCTGATTTAGTGGGTGTGAGGTGCAGGCTGGAACTGGGATTCTTAAAGATCCCCCAGGTGATTCTCATGTGCAGCCAAGATGGTGTCACATCCTTCCATCCAAAGAGTAGAGTGAAAGTGAACTTTATGAATATGTGATAAACATATTTGTGATTCAACGTTAATGAGGGCTTTGTGTTGGAGATAATGATATCTGTGTGTCTAAAGACAAGTGAAGAAATAAAAATATAGAAGTAGAATATAAATAGAATATTTATTAAAATAATAGATAATATAATATTGTCTATTAACGTAACAGTATTAGATTATGTTATATGCATTAAATTAGGTTACATTTTATATGTTATATGTCTACTACTATGATACTTTCATATAATAAGAGCAATGTGGAAAGACATGTAATCTCAGAGTTTATAAAGATCTGCATTCAAATAAACTTAATCAGAACGATACCAGTCTAACTGAAGGGGTGCAGGATGAGATGCCCCCAAATGTGCCACTTTGGCATAACGTTTATTTCGAGTTAAAAGTAATCAAAACACAGCAGATGCAGGAAAAGCTCTCTGCCTCCCCCATAACTGCCTAAATTTACATTGGAAAGGAGAGCCTGCCAGAGGAAGAGGAATAGTAACAGAGACTGCATAATAGGGCAACCCTGTTTTTCCAAACATCTTTCACCTTCCGGCCAATGAGCTTTCTCTCCTTTGTGTCCGCAGGCCCCTACCCCTCTCCTTAGCTCACAGAAGCTTCCTGTTGCCTCACTGTCTTTGGAATTCCCTGTCTGTGTGGATTCCCTGTACATAAGCCTATTACATCTGATTTTCTCCCATTCATCGGTCTCCTATCCGTTTGAATCTAAGTCCAGCTCGAAGGACCATAGGGCAGAGGAAGTTCATTCTCCCTCGCACTACAGTGAAAAATAAATCTTGTTTCCAGAGACTGTCTGGGACTCACTTGTTTTGAAGAAAACCAATTGCTCTCACCTGTAAAATCAAGCAGTGACCAGGTAGGGCAGGTAGTTATGACACCCGTGGACACAACTTCTTTGGTTTCCATTTGAGCCTGAGTTACTTAGCTTCACGGCATTTTATGGAGCCAAATTGTGATATAAATGTTAACAGATGATCCCAGAAATGCATAGATTTGGTCACAAAGGGCATCAAGTTTAAATCAATTGTCACCAGTGAGAAAATAACTCCCTTGTTTCGAATTCCTATACTCACCCATGAAGCCTTTCTTGAACACCCACTACTTGCAAAGCAATGAGCTTTTTGAAAATGGAGAACTTTGTATCTGTAATTTTATTACTTCAAAATGATCCAAGGCAAATATGGGTAAGTTTTGCTCCGTGTGACTTATGAATGCATGTCTTCTTTCTTATTCTTTATACTTTTCACATGCACTTAAAATATTCCACTTAAGAAAGTTTGAGTCAATATGGACTCTAAAGAAATCTATAATCAAGAAGATGAAATACAAGAGCTATATAAACAATGATAATATCAGTTTGAAAACAATGGGTAGTATGCAATAATAGCTTAATTCTCAGTCTCTTAACAATTCAAAGCAAGTGTTCAGTAGACAGCTTTCTGTATAGTGATTTAGGGACTCGGGTTGTGTCTTCTCATGGCCCTATCATTTCCTACAGCCTCTTGGCCCCTCACTGGATCCTCAGCATCCGGCTCGCATTCTGGCAAGTACAATGGAGGATTGCATGGCAGGTTTTTCTGATGGACTGGATCACATCATTTTTGCTCACATTTTATTCCCTATAATCCAGTCACATGGCCAGCCCTTAATGAAGACCGGAAATAGAGCCTGGCTCTTTGTTCAGGAAGAGCAAGAAAAGGGTTTGGTGAGCATCTGCGCACAAAAGCAAGAAGGTAGAAAATATGTTCCACGCAAGGACCAGAGAATGAAAATGGAAGGTGGAGCATATATAACCTGGCTAATATCCACCTACGGGAAGGACATGCGAGCTGCTGAAACAATGAAACACTTCTGAACTGGTTGAAAAGATCCACCAGTCCCAGCCTCTGAGTGTCTACACTGCCATCCCAGCTGCCATCTGAGCTACCGGTACTTCCCTGACCCAGCGAGCCTCCTGTGGGACCCTGCTGCAGTGTTGTGGTCTCATCAACTTGGGCTGACTGGTGCCCCGATTTCACTGGCTGTTACACGTCTTGAACATCATGCCTGACCATAAGATTATGAGAGGCACCAATAGCAGGATTTGGAGAGGTAGGTTAGAGCCAGTTCAACGGTGTCCTCAAATGCCACCCCATGATGTTGGGATTTTATTCATTAAGAGGGAGGAGAGTGTTCATCACAGATGTTTTTGAGTAGGCAAGGAATATGATCAGAGCTCTGTTTAAAAAGATTTCTCTGACAGGAGCTAATTTAGGATAATATGCAGAGAGAAACTAGAAGCAAAGATTCAACGATCTTTGTAAATGAGTGACACCGCGTTATTAAAACAGCGGGAGGCCACATCTAATTAGTTATTACCCTTATTAAGAGAAGGAAAATATTTCCAACAAACTAGATCAGACCTAACCTTATTACTTTGTTCTAATTGTCAATGTTTATAACTGTAATAGCTCTTGCAGTATGTGGGTGAGTGGCAATGTTACTCTGATATATTATTCCTAGGGCTCTGGAGACAGGACTCACAGAGCATCACTGAATTACTCTCTTGCATACACTTCCTCAAGGAGCTCGGGAAGGGCAAGGACTTCTCTGTTCTGCCTGTTCTGGGACGGATGTGTCTGGGGTCTCCCCACCCCCATATGTTCCCTACATACCCACACCCACACGTGTACACACCTGAGCAAGTGTGCACACACACACCAGGACCTTGACACGTAAGAGGGAATCCTATACCTGCCCTCGAATGTTAATTAGAACCTACTGGCTCATCTTCGCCAGCCCTGCATCCCAGACAGTGGGCATGATTTCTGCTTTTTCCTTCCTGGTCTTCAGACTGTTTGCCTCTGACTTAAGAATCAAAGCCAGATTGTTCTTGCTGTGTACTTCTGAGGCCACGGTCTTCCCCAAGTGCCCCAGACCAGACCCTTCTCCTCCCACCCAGGCTCTAGAAATGAACCGTGTTCTCCACGCCCCTGTCTGGGCTCGACTGGGAGGGCTGGCCTGTCCTGGGGGCTGCATGTTTCCCCCAAATTCCTGCTAACATCTCACTAATGTCCCCTGCCCAAGACTGGAATAGACCCTTCACTATCTACATGTTTGTGTGATTTGTGTGACATAGGGGAGTTTGGGTTTGTTTTGTTTCCTTTTAGTGTGAGGCTGACAGAAATTATCTGTGGACCGCATTCTCCTTAATGCTTTGCTCAGTACTTAGATTCTCACTAAAAACTCTGGTTGATGAGAATGGTGCAGGGGCAGGACACTGAACTAAAACCGTAGACTACAGGCCCCTGGGCGCGTCTCTCTCCAGCTCACAGAACTAATTCCTCTGGCCTCAGTCTCCTTCTAATTACTCAGACAGGGGAATAGAACTAGGCAGTGCTTCCTTGAATGCTCTCCTGTGGAACATGGTTCTATGGGGAAATCATAGGTTATGTGGGGGACAAAAGTGCGTTGGGAATGTGGGGGTGCTTTTGCAGCTGTACAGATTTAGGACACAAGATAAACACAAATAGACTTCCTGACTGCATGAATTCTCAGGGCCTTTAACATGTGATGAAGCTTTGTAGTAAAATAAAGAAAGAGGGGCGCCTGGGTGGCTCAGTCAGTTAAGTATCTGCTCAGGTCATGACCCCAGGGTTCTGGGATTGAGCCCCACGTCCATTATCCATCAGGCTCCCTGCTCGGAGGGGAGTCTGCTTGTCCTTCGCCTTCTGCCCCTCCCCCTCACACGTGCTCCCTCTCTTTCAAAATAAATAAATAAAATCTGAAAAAAATAAAATAAAGATATGATACGCAATGTTAACCCAAATTATTTCACCATGAAGCCCTTTTGTTTTAGAGTATTTGACATATTAAATTCCAAAGAACCCAGATTTTGCCTAGACTAACCTCAGATTCCCCTTCATTCTTAAAGAGCCTCCTCGGATGACATGACCTCCAGAAAGGCTGATGTCTGTTTCTTCTGAATTTCCACATCATGTTATCTCTAACATCTATGGCACCTCCTGGCATTTATCTTGAACTTGCATATGCATCTGAGTCTCCGGTTACAGTAGAATTTCCTTGTGGATGTGCCCGGGTCCGGAGATCTGTGCACCTGCAGCTCTAAGCCCCGTGCTTCCCGCAGGCGGCAGCAAAGCCCCAGTCATCAATTTTAGACCTCAGCACTTGGCTCTCTGACCCTGCCTCCTCAGAGCCGGCCAACTCTCAGCCCTCCCTACGCACTCCCCTGCCACTGCTCCCGTCTGCCTACGTCCTCCACATTGCTGCAGAGTGATCCCTTGAAATACAATGCTCCTGATGACACTCCCAGCTTAAATCCCTTTTACAGGATAAAGTCCAGATCGGTGCTGGGACAGAGACCTTCATTTTCTGGTTCCCGCCTGCCTTTCTAGTGTCATCCTGCAGAAATATTAAACTAGATCACACTCATGCACATGCACACACTCCTAGTGCTACCTCCTGCTTGCAAGGATGGACATTCCTTTACCTGGAATGCCACCTCTCCTTTCTTCCTGGATAAATGGATGACTATATTATATTGCAATTATTTGTTTGCATTTCTGTCTCCCCCTCCCCACCCCCACTAGACTATGAGCTCCTTCGTGGCCCTATGTTTGTATCCAAAGTACTAGCACAGTGGCTGGTACATAGAAAGTTTTTTTTAAAAAGCTTGTTGAATGAACTCATGAATGATAGTTTCCACTTAATTTGTTAATTGTATGAATCAATGGCTGATAGAATCTAACATCTAATTGATGTCCCATATCCTAGGTAACCCTTGACCTCTTCAGTGTTGATTGTCTCTCCAGTCTCATCTGCTACCCCTCGCTCAGCTGCAACCACAATGGCCTCTTGGCCACTCCTCCAGCACTTTGACTTTGCCCCACCCCAGGACCTTTGCATGTTCTGCCTGGAATTCTCTTCCCCCAGGTCTCTGCTCAAAGTCACTGAGCAGACATCATCATGTTTGTTTGTTATTATTTATCTGTCATCTGCATCCCACCCCCACTGTAAGCTCTTGAGGGCAAAGATTCAGTCTTATTCACTCTTGTATCCCAGCACCTAGAAAGGTATCCAGGACTCCACAAATGCTTGTTGAATAATATGATTTCCTCCTCTAGAAAATGGTCTGACCCAGACTGCTAATTGCTCTTATCTTTTCTTTTATTATTCTTATAGAATCCTAGAATATTAGCCAGACACCTGACTACCTGGATTAAAATCTACATACAGCTTCCCTTGCAGTTGGGTATGACCACCTGGCTAAATTCTGGCATATGGGATACAAGAGGAAATGACACATGCAAGTTCTAGGATGTGTCCTTAAAGGGAGCTGCCATGGTCCTTCTTCCCTTCTTTCTCCAACCCACTACTTGGAGCATAGGGAGATGGGGCTCCATCATCCATAATGAGCACATAGGTTCTTAGAAGAACCATGAACATATGATGTTTCATATTATAACATTCCTGTTTGACCATTTAAACTCCCTGAAAGTTGGTGGGTTCATTTGAATAGGGCTCTAAGATAGTTTTCATATCTAGGTTTCACTGCCAACAGGGCCAGAGTATTCCAGAAGCCTAATTTCATGTTACTGGTGGAAAGTCTGTGGACTTTGCTGTACTTATCCCTTACTCTCCTAACTTATCAATTAGTGCAGGAAAAATTCCTCTCCTTTATTGTTTATAAATGTGATTTCATCATAACTGTAATAATTTTAAGAAACCCTATGCTTGGATATAATAGTACTATATTAGTCAGAGTCCAGTCAGAAAATCAGAAACCACAGTAGGCTTTTCAAATCAAGGGGATTTAATACAGGGAATTGGTTACATAGGCGTTGAAAGATTGGGGCATTCGTTACGACAGGAAGCATCTCCCACCTCTGGCACGAAAGTGGAGAAGAATGATACCAAAACCTAGGAGCTTAGAGAATGGTTGGCTAGATTTCTTATTAGATTGGCTGGTGCTCTGATTTCTGAGCAGGATACTGTACAGCTGCTGCAGACCTCTGAAGGGTGAGCGTGACACAGCAGGTTCTGGAAGTACTGAAAGAAGCTGGGGGGCTGACTTGTGCTGCTGGAGGGACGTTAACAGGCTAGAAACAGGAGGTAAATCCCCGCTCCTCCCTCCATCCCATCTCCCACTGGTGTTCTACTTGGTGACACGTCACCTTGTAATAGGATGCCAGAATGGACCAGAGGGCAGGGCATCTACTTTACACAGTCCTAACATCAAAGAGCTGAGCACTACTGGGTGGGCTTGAAGACAAAAGACCATCAGTGAACAATCAGCTCACACACTTCATGCCACATGAATACCCAATGGAGTCATCATGTACATGGAGGCTCAACTGGAGGTGATGGATTTAAAGAGTCATGTCATTACTATTGGATCGTATCCATCCCAATGGATAATGACCAACGTGCTTGTTAATATCTATATGTAGGTCTCCCAACCTTTGTTTTCAGTTTTAGTATTATGATTTTTTTAGCCTAAAGTGGAAGCCAATTTGGATCTAAATCTCTGTTTGAACTCACATTTCTTATGCCCTTATTAATAATGATAATGTAAAATTATTTCAGGCTATGAAACTAAATATACAACTTTTGCAATCCTGAATATATTCAGGGAAAACATATAATTTCAGTTATTACATTATGGTGTCAGATATGCTATTTCTGATCCAACCTTTGTTTTGTAAATGTGTAACCCTTTCTATAGCAACCCTTTGTTTCAAAGACCACTCTGATGCAAAGATTTCAAGCACATAAAAACCCATAATAAATCCACATTGATTCTTCCAAAAGAGCTCATTTCTGTGACTAAAAAATGAAAAGCAGATGGTAAATATTTGCCAGAGTTGGAAACAGAAAGAGCCCGAGTCCTAGAGCCATAAGCCTAGTTCCTTTTGTTTTGATTCAGCAAATGGTGCCTCTCAGAACTGTTATCAGTGCCTCAATTCCATGAGAAAAAATGTACTTCATTCTTAAAATTTCAAATCTTATGGCTCCAGGATTCCTTGGATTTGATGAGCAATGGGATGTCTCTGGGCACAAATTCATCCAGCTGTTCTTTGTACTTTACTTCTACAGCACTCTAATGTGTCTAGATACAGTAGTTCAAAAATTTGCAGTTTAGTTCCTACACAGAGGTCATGGTAGAAAGAAAAGTTCATACGTTTAGCTCAGCAGAAAGGCCTTATATAAATCATGGCATCTTTTTTTGGAAACCAGTATTAACAGCCAACCTGACTATGCATTTTAAAAACCTTCTTGACTGCCATTACTCACTCAGGGAAAAGAGTATGTAAACGGAAAAAAACCCTAGAATGGTTTAGAGACAGCTCAAAAGGAGTGACAGCAAAATGACATTGCAAATGTATGTTGTCCTTCAAAATCGTCACCGTGGGAGAGAATGTGCATCTTTCAGTGACACTGCCATTTGCAAGTGCTCGGATGACCATTTTGAATCTTTTTGAGCCAATTTGAGAGACCCATAAGAAGTCAGTTTAATCACTTTCTTCTCAATCCCTGTTTTTTTGTGACCAAAGAGAATTTACATAGCTTGGGGTGTTACCAGATTGGGGTTCCCGTTTTTTTTTTTTAAAGATTTTATTTATTTATTTGACAGAGAGAGAGAGAGCACAAGTAGGCAGAGAGGCAGGCAGAGGGAGAGGGAGAAGCAGACTCCCCGCTGAGCAGGGAGCCTGACGCGGGGCTCGATCCCAGGACCCTGGGATCATGACCTGAGCCGAAGGCAGCCGCTTAACCAACTGAGCCACCCAGGCACCCCGGGGTTCCCGTTTTTAACAGCTATCTTAAAAGACAGCATTATTTTTTTTGAGAATGCTCCTAAAAATGGTCTTCTTTACTAAAACAAGTCCAAAACGAAAGTTCCAAAGTATTTTGCATCTTGGATATTATCTAAGGGTTGGCTTAGTTAATGTTCCTATCCTGAAAAAAAAAAAAAAGTCATTGGAATGTTCAGATTCTGGTATTTTGTTAAAGAATTGGTCACAGTGTTTTATAGACCATGTACTTTAGCTGTGCCTTTAAGGGTGGAAAAAATTTCAACAATGTTCCCCCAGCATTTTGTTTTTATCATGTACTTACAAATTCATTTAAATGAGATGTTTCTCCAAGATGAGTTTCCCAATGATGGTATCACATCCAATCTACACTCCAAAAGATTCATAATGAACAAAGGTTCACAAACTTAGACAGTGTCTTCTTATTGTTAAATGAATCCTGGAATGCAATCAAAGATTGCAGTAGAGTACTTTCCCAACAAGTCAAGCGACCACAAGGAAACCAACAGGCCAGCAGAGGGTAAACACTTCCTAAAAGTAAATATTGGTGGTGATGGAATATGTTCTCTTCTTCTGTATTAGTCTGTTTGGGTGATCATAATAGAACATCACTGACGTTGTGACTTAAATGCCAGAAATTCATTTTCTCACAGTTCTAGAGGCTGAGAAGTCCCAGTATCAGGATTCCGGCAGGCTTCAGTTTCTGGTGAGAGCTTTCCTCCACTTTGTCCTCACATGGTCTTTCCTCTAAGTGCACGTGGACAGAGTGAGCCCAGGGGTCTCTTCCTCCTCTTATGAGGACACCGGCCCCATCAGGTTAGGGCTCCATCTTTATGACCTCATTTAACCTTTATCATCTAACCTCACAGTCCTAATCTCCAAATCCAGTCATGCTGGGGGGTTAAGGCTTCAACATATGAATTGGAGGGTCCCAAACACTTTCCTTCTGAACACTGAAGTCATTTTCACTGAGGTTCCGACATACGTTAAATAGTGAGGCCAAACTGTTAAGCGACAGGATCTACTAAAAGTGATGTCCAAGTTAGTGAATGAAGGTCCGAACAAAAACCAGAATCTGAAAAAGAATCGGAAGAAGCACACGGCCATCGAGCAGAGGAAATTATGGAGTACTGAAGTTCAAGCTTCTCACCCGTTTGAAAACTGATAAAGAGGGGGAAAAAACCTCCCCGAGAGTGAGTAAGGCTGAAATGTCCACTGCCACCGACCACTGTCCCTGGCAGGCCCAGCAGGCACTTGCCACAACTGTAGATTCCCGTGCCTCCATTTCTTGGCTGCCGTCTCCTTGGCCACCAAACTGGGCATCCACACCCCTTACCTCAACCTAGTCCCAACTTCATGGCTCTCTGGGGCTCTTTCTGTTATATTCCAAAACACAAGTCCATTTTGGAAATAATTTACAAGGCTAATATTCTGAACCACCGAGCCCCTCCAGGTCCTCAGTCAGAATTAAAGATCTAGATTAGGGGCGCCTGGGTGGCTCAGTTGTTAAGCGTCTGCCTTCGGGTCAGGTCATGAACCTGGGGTCCTGGGGTCAAGCCCCGCATCGGGCTCCCTGCTCGTCGGGAAGCCTGCTTCTCCCTCTCCCACTCCCCCTGCTTGTGTTCCCTCTCTCGCCGTGTCTCTGTCAAATAAATAAATAAAATCTTTTTAAAAAAAAGATCTAGATTAAAGCTGGTGCCATTCCACCTTCCCCACTGGCCATAGAGACATTTGCCTTACCTGTTTCTTGCATTCCTCTTTATCTTTTTATCTTTTTTTTTTTTTTTTTTTTTTTTTTTTGCTTCTCCTCATCAGAACGCCCTTCCTGGGTCCTCTGGTTCAGGAATCTGCCACTGTGGGACGCGGGGTGGTTGGTAAAATGCCATCTGACCACAGAAGCTTCAAATTCAAATGTGGACCGTTGTTTTCCCCAGACCCTGGCAGCTGTAGCTTGGGCGTGAGCCAAGACCTCAGCCGACTGGATGATCCCCCAGAATTTTACTCTGGAGAAAGTGACACAAGGAATCAGGGGACCCCCCCCCCAAAGGAGTCTCCCTGATGGTGGTGTCAGCAGTGGCCTGTAAAGGGCATTTCGCTTCCCCTGGCTATAGCACAGCCTCTCTAGGGGCCATGCTCTGGGGCTCCGACTCCTTGTTCTACTTTCCCTATCTCCTCATTTCTACTTTTCTCCAGCCTCCCTGTCCCTTCTGTGAGCTCTCTGATACCCATTTAATAAATTCCAATTTTACTTAAACTAACCGGAAGTGGCCTCTGTTTGCAACTAAGAAGCCCAAATAGTGCGCTAACTCGGGTTCTGATCGGTGCAATGGAAGTGGATTTCTAAGCCAGAAGAATTGTCAAAAATCTCACATAACAGCAGTCATCGAGTAAGAAAGCTGGGCATGAACTTGATGGGGAGCCAATTAAAATATAAGTACAAAATAATCCCTAAGCATTTCTTTTCTTTCGTCCCTGAGGCTTTGCGAAGGTCATGCAGACTTCTCAACAATTTTTCGGCAGCAGGCTTAAAACACCCTGAGTCTGAATCTCGGCGATTAAGAAAGGCATACCTTTTTTATTTGCTTGGCTGGTTCCTGAAGCCAACTCTCTGCAGTGTCTCACAAAGGCCGAGCAACTTTAAAACTATTACAGATTGTTTCTAGAGTGCAAAACTTAGCCAAGTTTTGAGGAGTAATTTATTCACAACCTGATGTGTTCCATCAAGTAGAAGCCCAGGGGCCTCTTTCATATCCAGTGTGTCAGGAACAAATGGGCTTTGGTGCCTTCCAGAAAACAAAGACATTTGGGGAATAATTTTAGGGAGCATTCAAAACTTTCCCGCACTTCAGGGCCTAATTTGCTGCTATATTGAATTTCGGTGAGCCTAATTTTAGAGTTTTACAACACCTGCTGGTGAAGCCATCCAACTTTCTCTTACCGAGCTGGTAAGTAGGTGAGAGATGATGTTTTACTGAGAGATGGATAATCAGGAAATACGGGGGAGAAAAATGGATTGCCCTTCTTCTCAGAGATGAGCCCACACAAAAACAGTGTGAAACATCTACATTTTCACACAAACTAATTAAAACTACTTGAGCCTTATCTCATTAGACCCACTTCATCTGAGCTAAACATGCAGAGACTCCTACAGTCAACACAATTAAAATAATACAGGCTGTGAGGCTGGTGTGATTTCCAGCTTCATAGATGGGCCTCCATTTGTCTAGCAAAGACATGTGTCTCCTACCTAACTTGACCATTGATTAGATTAATGACTTAGACCCAAAGGTAAATGTAAAAAGAATTGCATCACAGGCAGATGACAGTGGATAAATTGAAGCTGACTACTTTGATTATAAGCGTAAATGATTACATTGGAGTTCTGTTTCCAACTAAGGTTTTCCTTTTCATTTATTTTGTATAATAATAATTAAAAATTACCAAGCTCCTCACTAAGGTTTCTGGATGCCGATAGCTTTGGGGGTATTTGATCTTGGTATCTAACATTTAGTATCCGATATATCAGATTTTGGTTTGATGTTGTTGTTTTTTTTTTCTCTCTCTCTCTGCCTTAAGGCTCTACTTCCTTCATCTTTTTTTTTCCTAATGCCTGAAATGAAATTTCTCATTCATGCTCCTTCTAGGTAATCCGAGGAAACTACAGTTTCAGCCTCTGCTATCGGTTTTGAACTTGTTCTCTGTTCTGTCTCTAGGGTTAGCATTTGTCACAGCAGGAAGCCCACAAAGAGATTCTGGCCAGGACAGGACTATGCCTCAGATGCAAGGTCTCCTTGGTGCCTGTTAAAATATACCCCCTCCACCCCTGCTGAAAGTTGGGGCACACTGGTAGGTGGCAGCCTCACGGGGGATCCAGAGAGGAGAGTTTTCATGGGACACTAATGAGGGGAGAGGAAGAGGGACGGAAAGCAGGAGGGATAGAAAATGAATGAGCAGGCCCTGGTTCCAGGCCAGCATTGAGAGCAGAGCTGACCACCCCACTGGAGTGGGGAGGGTCAAGAGGAAGGTCTCCGCTTTGGAAGTCAAAAGCAGAAATTGGGAGAACATCAGGCACAGTATATGTCCTTGTAAGAATTCTTGCAAGTCAGAAGAAAAGAAGTAAAACTTAGCCCTGGAAGTGACTCTAGAAGAGACAAAGAGGACGTTGGTCCCTATTCTTGGGCAGCACAAGGCAGGGCTCCACTCTTTTTTATTTTTTAAGAGTTATTTATCTATTTTAGAGGGGGAGAGAGAGTGTGAGTGGGGGGGAGGGGCAGAGGGAAAAGATCTCAAGCAGACTCCATGCTGGGAGCTGAGCCCCACATGGGAATCAGTCTCACCTCCCTGAGATCACAACCCACGCTGAAATCAAGAGTCCGATGCTTAACCAACCGAGTCACCCAGGCTCCCCAGGATTCCACTCTTGAGTCAGTGCAGCCCAGGTCCTTGAGGAAGACTCACCAAGTCGGGCACCCGGCCCCATGGGGCTTGGTGCTGATCTGGCCTCAACAGCGTTTACCCTGGGAGGGAAAGGAGGATCTGAAATATTACAGTTTTACAGAGACTGTTGCCTTACAGCTTAGAACAGCAGGAAAAAAGATATTTTCAACAAGCAAGAGCCACTGTTACAGACATTCCTGATACTAGGCTTTTGTGGTTTTTTTGTTTTTGTCTGTTTGCTATCTGCAACATAATAATGTATTAGGTAGGATTATTGGTGGCAAGAAACAGAAATTGACTCTGGCTGAGTTAAGTGGAAAGAGTAACTTTTTTTTTTTAGATTTTATTTATTTATTTGACAGAGAGAGACACAGCGAGAGAGGGAACACAAGCAGGGGGAGTGGGAGAGGGAGAAGCAGGCTTCCCGCGGAGGAGGGAGCCCGATGCAGGGCTCGATCCCAGGACCCCGGGATTATGACCTGAGCCGAAGGTGCCCAGGAAAGATAACTTACTAAAAGGATATTAGGTATCTCATGGACTCCCCAAATCCCACAGCAGAACTGGCTCCCACCTCCAAGTTAGCAGTGGCCCTAAGCAGCAGATACTGCGGATTGGTCAGCTACCACTGCTGCCCGGGATCTCAATCTTGTTGCCTCACTGTAGCCACCGCCATGCTGGGGACACAGTCCTGTTGCAGGGAATTCTCTGTAGTCCCTGTTTCTGGGTCCCTTCAAACCCAAGGGCAGTGTGTGAGGTTGGCAAAGCCCAGGTGTTGTGATCATGGCCTCACTGCAAGAAAGGCAAGTTCTAGTTTCTGCAATGGAGGGTGAGCTGACTCCCACAGCGATTCATAAAGCAGAGAACTCTTGACACTAGAAACATTAGGATGGGACTCAAGTGAATTTTCAATAACTAAGTTAAAATATTACTTTGAAAAACTTGTCTCTTGAGTGCTCTTTTACAATACTTGCCACAAATCTGACAACAAGTGGGAGGGAAGAGGACGTGGCTGCGTCGGCATCTCTGCACGAAGTCCTGGTTTCCCTGGGACAGCTCCTTATTTGCATGTCTGTGGGCACAGCCTCAGCTGCCCTGTGGCTAAATTTCTTCAAGTGTGAGGTACTCTAAAATTCCTAATAACACACTTCATAACACTGTTAAAAGAGATCACTCAAGAATGTTTGAAAAGGGGGTGTCTGGGTGGCTCAGTCGTTAAGCACCTGCCTTCGGCTCAGGTCATGATCCCAGGTCTTGGGATTGAGCCCCACATCGGGCTCCCTGCTCTGCGGGAAGCCTGCTTCTCCCTCTCCCACTCCCCCTGCTTGTGTTCCCTCTCCCGCTACATCTCTCTCTGTCAAATAAATAAATAAAATCTTCAAAAAAAAAAGAATGTTTGGAAAACTTTTTTTTGTTTTTTGTTTTTTTGCAAAATATAATGCTGAGGAGTAATCTGGAAAGCATGACACCATCTGAAGGCAGATAGATAGAAGAAGAATTGCATTAGGACAACTCATGTTCTTTCGGTCAAAAATCAAACAGGATGTTGGCCATAAAACGCAGCAGTGTTCCATTCTGAAGAGTCCCCGAGCAGAGCAGGGGGCTTAGATTCCTGGGAAGCAAAAACGTGAAGGGAACCCAACAAGGGAGATAGTCGGCCCCTGGCCAGAGCCAGATAAAAATCTCTAGGGGACTTTTATGTAGCAGTCTTCTTCATTCACCCTGCTTGCAAAGAAACTGTTCACTGTGAACTTGGACTTGTGAGTCTGCCTCCTGTCTACTAGGCTGCTCTGGGGCCACCGCCACTCTGGGATTTAAGAAGCTGCCTGGTGTGGTTCACAACAACCAAATGCACCTTGCAGTCCACAAAATACCCTCCCATTGATTCTTGCCTCTGAATCTCAGGGCAGCTCAGCTAAGCAGAAGATATAAAATTGTAGGGGTCAGAGCACAGGCACAGGGTCCCCTATGCTCCCAGGATGTCATAGAGAATCAGCAGTGGGGGATCTGGACCCCCTAAGTCTCACTTCACTGCTGGTTCCCTCAGAGATCCAGAAAAGGGTTTTCCTCCCTTATTTTTTGAGGAGCCATGAGCTGTTCATATCCATTTAGCATCTCTTCTTTTCCTTAGGGAATTACCCCTGTTTTTGATGGTGCTATCATGGTTATCAAGAGGTGGGCTCAGAGTCTCCACAACTGAGCCAGAGCCTTTCTTCCCACATAATGTATCCTGAATAGGTGACATCTACATGGAAACTGAGATTACAGGCTTTTCCGCTATTTACCCAAAAAGGAGAGTTGGATTCTTTCTGCGATCAAGATCCCCAAATGTCCCCGGTGTTGTCTTTTCTGAGGACAGGAAGTCATATTTTGCTTAACTTAGCTGAACTATGCCAACCTAAAGATTCAACTTCATTAATGCCATTAATCAACTGCACTGGGGGAGGAGAAAACTTTGAATGTTAAGTCCTAGAAAAGCAAACAAACAAACTTTAGTTTCTGGGAAAGGTGTCAAAAATCATTTTTTTGTAGGCAGGAAGATACTTTCTAAGATCTGTCTATGTGTGCAAACTTGGCCTGGAGTCAACAATCTAAGTTTATTCAGGTCCTACAGCATCAGCAGAAGAGGCTTCACAAATCTGTCAGGGAATAGTAACACTTTTCAGACAGTCACTTGTGGAAGTGCAAATAGTCATTAAACATCTTTGTTGACTAGTCAGATCTAAAGAGGCTTCTGAGCTGAGAATGCTCAGGATATTTTAAATAACTACCTTGCCAAGCATTTTCAAAAACACATCATGCTCTCTGAATTCTATTTGGCCCACAAGATTGGCATAGGCCCAGTTTCTCTTCCTTTGCTCTTGGAAATCTTCCCCTTCTTCCCAGTGCTAGTGGTAAGCCAAATGAGAACCCAAGAAAATGTATGTTTGTTTCCTCTAAACTCAGTCCATCACTGGGGCTGTCACTTCTTCCTGGCCTTCCTTATATCACAGCAGGTTCCAGAAAAGGAGACAATATCTATTATTTATCCTATAGCACACATTTATATCTGAGTTACCTATCCCAGGGTAGTAGGAGGCTCACTTTCAGATATTTGCCAGCAGATGAAGGAAACAGAAGGGCTGGTGTTGACACAAAGGAGGTTATACTTCTTACTTATAGCCAAGGCTGATGTCACCTTCAGAACTCTGAGAACATATCTGAGTGAAGCCATCACAATCTCTTCACATGCAAAGATCCTTATCCCTACTCCCCACCCCAAAAAGAGAAAAAGCAAGAGCATGTTAATTTATTTTTATTGCCAGGTTTTCTCCAGACCTACTCTAGTTTTTTGTTTTGTTTTGTTTTGTTTTTGCAGAAGACACAGTTGCTTTCACGGCAAGAGCAGAGAAGTTCAAATCACAGATGAGAGGAGCAGATATCAGCAGACTTGGGTTCTGGTCCTTCTTTTCCTCTATGCAGCAAACCACTCATGCCCATGAGCCCCATGCTCCTCACCCTTCAAAGGCATATACACACATGTCACTACCAATCTAAAGAAGTAGGGTAACCACCAGATGATTCCAGGAACATTTTCCGTTTGGTGACTACAAGTTCTGATCACAGCAGGGGAGAAAAAATAATTTTCCCTCTACCCTTCTAAGTTCCTAACTGAGACTACCCGGTTGTAAAAAGACAGACTAACAGGAGAAAACCAAATTTAATTATGTATATATGTACAAGAGCCCCATAAAGATATGAGTCTCAAAGAAGTGACCAGAGCAGGAAGCTTTCATACCTTTTGAACAAATAAACAATGAACTTGTGAAGAATTAACAGGGCAAAAGGGCTTGAGCTAGGGACAGTAAAATGGTGAAGAAGTAATAAGATTTGTTTATATAGCCTTCCTCAGACCTAAATTCCCTGTGTCTAGTGAGAAGGAGGCCTTCTACATTACTGCTGCAGGAAGGTTACCTTTCACATGGGAAATTTATCTCCTGCTTTCAGAGTGTCCTTAGTGTACCAGCTGTTTCTCAAATACCTTTAATTCAAAATAATCAATATTCCAAAGTGGCATATTTTGGGGGAAGCCATTCTGAACCCCTACATCACCAATTCCAAGGTATAAGGGTTTTTCTTCCACACCAAGCAATTCTCAGACACCAGTTGGGTGTCCTACAATTCAACTCAATTCTGACACTATCTACCTGGAGATAGCATCAGATTCTGCATTTTAAGCGTTCAGTTCTACAAGAGTGCCCCCGGTTTCAGAGCCAATCACAAATCCAGGTTATTTCCTGTCCTTCTCACTGACTGGCCATAAATCAGAAATTCCCACAAACCCCATTTTGAGTTAAATTAGTTTGTTAGAGCAGTTCACACGATTCAGAGGAACATTTTACTTACTGTATTACCAGTTTATTACAAAAGGACATACCTCAGGAACAGCCAGATGGAAGAGAGGAATAGGGCAAGGTATGGGGAAGGGGCACAGAGCTTCAGGCCCTCCCCAAGTGTGCCACTCTTGCCAAATCTCCATGTTTTTGACAATGAGGAAGTTCTCTAAAAAACCCATTCTTCTGTATTTTTATGGCGGTATTATTATATAGCCATGATTGATGAAATTATTGTGAATTAGCAACCACAAATTCATTGCCCTCATCACTTAGAAAATTTCAAGGGTTTTAGAAGCTCTGTGCCAGAAAAGGGGACAAAGACCACATACATATTTCTTATTACAAATCACAATATCACAGATACTGACTCATCAAAAGCACTGTCTTGAGGCAAAATTTTAAAGGCAAACATTTTGACTTTGCTTGCCCTGCAATAGTCTTAAGGCCCCTGAAATCACATTGTCCTATATGACCTCATGCTGAGACATGATAATAAAGTGAGGGGGGAGGGGAAAGAGCAGTGGGAATCACCGTGCTGTGGATGAGAAGAGCAGGCTCCGGGTTCATCTCCACCACCAACTCCAAGACCTTGGCCAAGTCACTTGCCTTCTCACTTTAGTGCTGCATGTCCAAGTTGAAAAGATTGGAAATGAAGAAAGCTAAGATCCCTTCAACCACGACCATTCTGCCCCACACTGTCTACACTCCACAGGCAAATGCCTCTTTTTTCTGTGATGGCCATGCCTGGCTGGCCTGTGAAAAATGGGAATACAGCAAAACAAAGCAAATAAAAATCACCCCTGGCAGTGCCTGCGAATTATATGCAATTATTTTGCACAAGAAACAAAAAGCTAACCATTTTCTACATTAACGGGGCTGAGACATATTAAGAGGCACTCATGGGTACCTCAGGTTCTTTTAAGTTGAGGATTAGGACAAACGTTAAAGATAATAACTCATTCATGGGCAACGGTTGGGAAGGGCAGGAGTAGTTGCAGGTGGGGAGTGCCTGGAACAGGAACTATCTATAGCTCACCAAATTATCTCTAAAAAATAATAATAATCTGAAGAGGGTAGGTGGCTTTGATATTTTAATCCTTATTTTGAAATTTTTAAAAATTGGCTTTAGTGATTTTGGGGTACAGAACTCAAACCAGTCTGGTAACATGTCAGGTGTGTAGTGGGCTGACTGGTGGCTCCAAAAAGATATGTCCACATCCTCATCTCCAGAGCCTGTGATTATTACCTTAGATGGCAAAAGAGTGAATATTACTGTATTATGACAGAAGATGTGGTTAAATGAAGAATATTGAGAAAAGAAGCCTGTCCTGGTTATTTGGGTGGGCCCTGAATGCAGTCACATATATGTTCAGAAGAAAGAGGCAGGTGGAGTTTTGAGACATACACACTACTATGAACTGAACATTTGTATCCTTCCCCAAATTCTTATGTTGAAATCTTAACTCCCAATGTGATAATTTTAGGAGGTGGGGGCCACTGGGAGATGATTAGGTCATGAAGGTAAAGGCCTCAGGAATGGGATTAGTGCCCTTATATAAGAGACTCCAGAGAGCTCTCTCACCCCTTCCACTGGGTGAAGACTCAGCAAGAAAAAGACTGTCTATGAACCTGGAATGAGTCCTCACTAGACACCAAGTCTGCTTTGAAGAAGAAAGAAAGAAAGAAAAAGATTCCCTTTAGAGCCTTCAGAGGGAGCACAGCCCTCTCCACACCTCGATTTCAGACTTCTGACCTCTTGAAAACTGAAAGAATAAATTTGTTATTTGAAGCCACTTAGTCATGTAATTTGTTACAGCAGCCCTAGGAAATGAATACAGGTAGCAAAGGTGCTTTAAGAAAGAGATAGTAATTATTCATAAATATCAGCAAAATAGCTTAAGTAGAATAATATTTGACTTATATTATCGCTTGATCAGTTATCTTAGAATTATAAATGTATACAAATTTCAAAATTTTAATAGACACATAAATCAATGGAACAAAATTAAAGAGCCTAGAAAAAAAAACTCATGCTTATATGGTCAATTAATCTACTGCAAAAGAGGCAAGAACATACAATGAGAAAAAGACTTCTTTTGGTGCTGAGAAAACTGGACAGCTACATGCAAAAGAATAAACTGGATCACTTTCTTACACCATGCACAAAAATAAACTCAAAATGAGTTCAGGACCTCTGGGTGAGGCCTGATTCCATAAAAATTTTAGAAGAAAACATAGGCAATAATCTCTGACATCAAATTTAGCAACATTTTTCTAGATATGTCTCCTCAGGCAAGGAAACAAAAGCAAAAATAAACTATTAGGACTATACCAAAATAAAAACTTTTGTACAGTGAAGGAAACCATCAATCAAATGAAAAGGCAACCTACTGAATGGGAAGAAGATATTTGCAAATGATATATCTGATAAGGGGTTAATATCCCAAATATATAAAGAACTTCTACAACTCAACACCAGAAAAACAAACAATCTGATTAAAAAATGGGCAGAGGACCTGAATAGACATTTTTCCAAAGAAGGCATGCAGATGACCAACAGACACATGAAAAGAGGTTCAACATCACTAATCATCAGGGAAATGCGAATCAAAACCACAATGAGATATCACCTCACACCTGTCAGAATGGTTAGAAACAAAAAGAAATGACAAGTGTTGGCGAGGATATGGAGAAAAGGGAACTTTGGAGCACAGTTGGTGGGGGTGTAAATTGGTGCAGCCACAATGGAAAACAATATGGAGATTCCTCAAAACAATAAAAGTAGCAATACCCATATGATCCAGTAATTCTAGTACTGGGTATTTACCCAAAGAAAACAAAAACATTAATTCGAAAAGATATATGCACCCCAGTTTATTACAGCGTTATTTACAGTAGCCAAGATATGGAAGCAACCTAAGTGTCTATTGATAGATGACTGGATAAAGAAGATACACACACACACACACACACACAGCAGAATGTTATTCAGCCATAAAATTGAATGAGATCTTGCCATTTGCAACAACATGAATAGACCCAGAGGAAATTATGCTAAGTGAAATTAGTCAGACAGAGAAAGACAAATACCATTATTTCACTTACATGTAGAATCTAAAAAACAAAACAAATGAACAAAACCAGCAGAAACAGACCTATAAATACAGGGAACAAACTGGTGGTTGTCAAAGTGGGGAAGAATGGGCAAAATGAGTGAAAAAGAATGGAAGGTACAGGTTTCCCATTATGGCATGAATAAGTCATAGGAATGAAAGCTACAGCATAGGGAATATAGTCAACGGTATTGTAATTGTGTTGTATGGTAACAGGTGGTGGCTACCTGAGCATAGCATAATGTATAGAGTTCTGGAATTACTGTGTCGTACACCTGAAACTAATGTCACATTGTGTGTCAACTATACTTTAATCAAAATAAAAATTTATTTAATGAAAATAAAATCTCAAAATTTTGAGAAGCTGAAGAGATCACTTAACTTTCTACACACTCTTTTTTTCCCAAGATTGATTTATTTATTCTGGAGAGAGATGTGTATGAGTGTGGGAAGGGTCAGAGGGAGGAAGAGACTCTCAAGCACATGCACCCTGAGCATACAGCCGGATGGGGAGGGGAGGGCACTCGATCTCAGGACCCTGAGATCATGATCTGAGCTGGAACCAAGAGTCAGACCCATGACTGACTGAATCCCCCAGGCGCCCCTCTACACACACTCTTTAAGAGTCTGAAAGATGAGTTCTGTTTCGAATGCCATCTGATTAGTGTCACCTAATGCAGCATTCATTCTAAAATAACTTGGAAGATACTAGGGAAAAAAAAAAATCGCCCAAGTCTAAGGCTAACAGATAACCTATTGTCAGAATCTGGGATCTCTTTTATCAGATGTTTGAAGTATCTAGAATTTCAAAGCTAAATGCTTGACCCCATTAGTAAGCATGGGAGAATAGGGCAGCCCCAAGAAATTTAAAATTTCAAATAAGATATAGAAAAAGGCCGAAGAAGTGTTTATGAAATGAATGTAATGTAAATGTTTCCATCCACCCTAGCTATGCACTACTTACAAGAGACGTAGTTAATACATAATGGCGTGTAATAGTTAAAAGAAAATAGACTGAAAACAAACATATGCACACATGCACATACCTCACACACCAGGCAAGTATAACCAAAAGAAAATTGATGTCGCTCCTACAATTACAAATAAGATAGGCTTTGCTGGGAAAAAAAAAAAAATCATTATTAGTAGTAAAGTTAATCACTACTCAATAATAAAAAAGAACAATTCACCATGAAGACTTAACAATTTTGAACATACATGTACCTAAGTATATATGTTCCAAATATATGAAGTAAAACTTGCAGAATTATAAAAAAATAATAACAAATGCCCTGCTGTGGTCAGATGTTTCATACAATGCTCTCCGTAATTGCTAAATCAAGCAGACAAATGATTACTAAAACTGAACGTTGGACAACACAATGGACACATTTTCTCTAAGTCATAGGAATGAATTCCTGAGGCTAAAAAAATCTTTCCAAAGATATGTACAGTATTTACAAATTTGTTGATGCACGATGCCAATATTCTATCAACAACATTCTCTGACCACAGTACCATGAAGAAGAAGAAACAGATAAAAGATGACCCCAAAATGCTTATATTGAGAAGTCAAAAAACTCTTTTCCAAATAATCCATGGGCATTTGAAAAAATAATGGAAATTGGAAAATAACAATACATATAAAACTTGTGGGATGAAGCTTGCAAAGTATCAGAGGAAAATACACTTAAATACATATACTTTTAAAAAGATTTTATTTATTTATTCGACAGAGACACAGTGAGAGAGGGAGAACACAAGCAGGGAGAGCGGGAGGGAGAAGCAGGCTTCCCGCGGAGTGGGGAGCCCGATGCGGGGCTCGATCCCGGGACCTTGGGATCATGACCTGAGCCGAAGGCAGACGCTTAACGACTGAGCCACCCAGGTGCCCCACACTTAAATACATATTTAATGAAAGAAAAATCATTGAAACTATGAGCAAAGCATCCAATTTTGAAAAGAATATCAGTGTAAACCCTAAGGAAATAGAAAGAAAAATAATAATAAAGATAAGGCAAAAAAATAATTAAAGAGGCAACAAAAAAAATATAAGAAAGTCTGGTTCTTTGAAAAGACTAAGTTGAAAAAAATCATAAAGCTGACTTAGAAACAGTAGAGAGGGTAAAATAAGGAATCAGAAATGAAAGGGCAAGAGTATAGGTAGAATAGACAGTTTTCCAAAATACAAAACAATGCAGGGCGCCTGGGTGGCTCAGTCGGTTAAGTGTCTGCCTTCGGCTCAGGTCATGATCCCAGGGTCCTGGGCTCGAGCCCCGCATCAGCTCCCTGCTCAGCGGGGAGCCTGCTTCTCCCTCTGCTTGCTGCTCCCCCTGCTTGTGCTCTCTCTCTGTCAAATAAATAAATAAAATCTTTAAAAAAAAATACAAAGCAATAATATGAAATTTTTATGCCAGAAAAATCTTTCTTGTCCACAATAGCCAAACTGTGGGAAGAGCCAAGATGTCCATCGACAGATGAATGGATAAAGAAGATGTGGTATATATACACAATGGAATATTATGCAGCCATCAAAAGGAATGAGATCTTGCCATTTGCAACGATGTGGATGGAACTGGAGGGTGTTATACTGAGCGAAATAAGTGAATCAGAGAAAGACAGGTATCTTATGATCTCACTGATATGAGGAATTCTTTATCTCAGGAAACAAACTGAGGGTTGCTGGAGTGGTGGGGGGTGGGAGGGATGGGGTGGCTGGGTGATAGACATTGGGGAGGGTATGTGCTATGGTGAGCACTGTGGATTGTGCAAGACTGTTGTATCACAGATCTGTACTTCTGAAACAAATAATACAATATAGGTTTAAAAAAAAAAAGAAGAAGATAGCAGGAGGGGAAGAATGAAGGGGGGGATATCGGAGGGGGAGACGAACCATGAGAGACGATGGACTCTGAGAAACAAACTGAGGGTTCTAGAGGGGAGGGGGGTGGGGGGATGGGTTAGCCTGATGATGGGTATTAAAGAGGGCACGTTCTGCGTGGAGCACTGGGTGTTATGCACAAACAATGAATCACGGAACACTACATCAAAAACTAATGATGTAATGTATGGTGATTAACATAACAATAAAAAATTTAAAAAAAAAGAAGCAGAAACAGAATGCCCAGACCTTTCTGAGGTCAACATAATTTGCATGAGATAAGGGATTCAGCACAAATCATCAGTAGACAGAAAATATTTTCTAGGAATAGGCAATATGCACTTCCAAGTGTCAAAGGAAAAGACTTCTAGATATTTGTGTTTACTCCTTTTTGTTTGTATTTTCATGTTTTTCATGAACTACAAGATTTACTATTATATAACTTAACACATAATAATATGTTTGGCTTTATATTAGAGTTATTTTTTTAAGTGCTTTTAAGTCTGATTTTCCACAATGGAATTCTTCCATGAGTAATCACTGATGTCCGTGAATGACAAACACTATGAATGGTGTCACAGAATCCAACAAGTGTGCTGAATGTTTGGAACATAAATCATATGTCAAGTTTTTATGCTAATTCTGAAATATTTTTTTAAATTAAGTATTAGCAATGACACAAATTTATTATGTCTATTTAAGTCATCCATTGAGGAGGGGGAAAATTATTTCTAATTGCAATTTGATTCATTATGACAGGGCTTTTGTTTCACAGGAAACAATGGGACGTTTTAAAAAAGAGCATTCTTGAAAATTCAGTCAAAACAATATTTGTCCTAATATTTTATATAAGCTATTTTCAAAGAGTTTTCACTTAAATGGAAGTATCAGTAAAATATAGAAATTTAAAAAAAGAAAAATCTTTCTTGTATTGAGTGTATGCATTTATATGAGAAAGGATTTTATAATCATGATACTAGAAACAAGTTTTTTTTTAAAGATTTTATTTATTCATTTGAGACACAGAGATACAGAGAGAGAGAGAGAGAGCATGAGCAGGGGAGAAGCAGAGGGAGAGGAAGAAGCAGGCTCTCTGCCAAGCCGGGAGCCAAACGTGGGGCTCAATCCCAGGACCCTGGGATCATGACCTGAGCCGAAGGCAGACGCTTAACCATCTGAGCCACCCAGGTGCCCCTAGAAAAGCAATTAATCAAAGTGAAAAAATATAAAACTAAAACTTACCTTGTAAGTTAAAATAATAATTCAAAAATGTTTTAAATTTTTAGAAAACAAGGAAATGTTTTGACAAATATGTCAGATAAATGTTAATATATTAAATGTTCAAAGAATTCTTTCTAATAGATAATAGGTAAACATCCCAGTGGAAAATAGAAAAGATTTGACTACGTAATTCAGAGGAGTAGAAACCAAATGGCCATTGGAATTTTTTCTGATTCATCCTTGGCTCACTGGTAACCAAATAACCCCAAAACATAGCAACAGCAACAAAAAGACCTGAGAAACATTTTGCTCCCAGCACAACCATAAATCGACAGATAACATAAGACATATCTAAGCATTGGTATAAAGGTGCACTCTCATCTAGTGCTGGCAAGAACTTAATTTGATATATTTCCAGATAGCACCTCAAAAATATATAGGAAACACTTAAAATATGTGCATTCTTTAGAATCAGCAATTCTAGTCCTAAAACTTACCCTATGAGAAAAGTCATGGGTTTGCATAAAGCCTTATTTCTGGGAATATTCATGCTTATAATAGAGAAAGTTGGTAACAAACTAAATATCTAACAATGGGAAAAACAAAACTTTGCAACCATTGAAAATGGTGCTGTAATGTCACAAAGATGTAAACAAATAGACCAACAGAAGAGAAAATAGTGTTCAGAAAGACTCATACAAACACAGCCACCTGAGTAAATCAGCAAAGATATTACTGAAATTCAGTGGGAGAAAAGATGAACTTTTCAATGAATCATATAAAAGCAATTGAATATTTGTATGGAAAAATGAACTTTGATCTTTTAACTTATACTGCAGACAAAAATTAGTTTGTGGTGTATCATAGAACTAAAGGTATATGGTAAAAAAAAAAAAAATCAAGCTTCTAGGACAAAACAGACAAATGGCTTCATGACCCTGTGGTAGCAAAACAGGACACTGTCCTGGTAAGCAGGAGGCTAAAAGCTTTAACCAAAAAAGAAAAAGAATTGATAAATTGGACTTTATTAATTTAAAGCCTTCTACTCATCAAAAAACATCACTTCACAAAAAAGGTGCTTTACAGAAGAGGATTCCCACACAACTAGTAAGCTACAAAACATATTTGACATCATTACTCATCAGATATGTACACACTAAAACCAAAGCTTGTGTTCATGTATGTGTATATACCTGTGTCGATATATGTTTAAAATAAGCATACAAAAAAGACTGGAAAATTTTAGAAGTGGTATCTGTTTGGGGGGATTACAAGTAATTTTTATTATCTTCTCTGTGCTTTTATAATTTTCTACAATGAGCATATATTCCTTTTATAATCAGGAAAAAGTATTATTAACAAAACGCTTAATGCAGGCATGTTGGTTCTTGCTGTTTCTTAGCAGAAGGACAACATCAGTACGCTCCCTGAGAATTTGTAGTGTATTAGTTTTGACAGCTGTGTAACACCTGGAGCAGTTGCGTACAACCTGAATGAATCTCTTCAAGGCAATTGATGTAGAAGTTATATTAAGAGAGGAAAGACAAAGAGTCATCCAGAAAAAACTTTTTAATTGGCATCATGAAATAGTCTCTGCAGGGATTATTTGCCAAGCCAGGATTTTTCATCGAACGTTAGGTCAAAGTCATTAAATCAGAGCCAGGAAAGTATATAAATTATAGTGGAATGTTTGTCCAGCCTGCTAAATCATATTTGCCTCTGTCATTAACTTGTAGAGTATCCTTAGGTAAATTCACACAACTTGATTTCTCATTCATTAAATGGGGAAAATAATCTCTAGATGAGAGGTCTGCTGCAGTTTTCTACTTGGCTGTCACTGACCTAAACTGTACTCCTCCTGCCTCAAAAGATCCACGGTGGGGCACACACCCAGATCTCCAAACGACCACAGTTTATTTCATGCTTGGGCCCCTTTACAAGCCACATCACAGATAAGTCATTATGTGAAAAGTCATTATGTGAACACGTTTGCAATGGAATTTAGATTTAAAAATCCACAATCTGTGATTAATCGGATCAGTTGGTACAGAACAAGTAGGTGAGATGTTAACTCTGGAGGTTAGATCTTGCTGTATGTTCACCATTATTTTTCTTTGTCCCAACACATGGAAGCATTCAGCTATGTGAATCTGCTTCAAATTGCAAGCTCTTTCTTTCAGAGAAAGTCCTGTGTTCTATAAAATTATTCCAGATAGCACTTACATTAATTGTAAAATATGTATACACACACACACACACACACACACACACACACACACACACTGTGATGCTTAACTTTATGTATCAACTTGACTGGGTCACAGGAGGCCCAGATATCTGGTCACACATTATTCTGGATGTGTCTGTGTCTGTAATGTTGTTTCTGGATGAGATTAACTTTGGAATCAGTAGATTGAGTAAATCAGATTGCTTTCCCTCATGTGCATGATCCTCATCCAATCAGTTGAAGGCCTGAGTAGAATAAAAAGCTTGAATAATAGGAAACTCCTTCTACCTGACTGCCTTTTTTGTTTTTTAATGCTTTTTTAAGTAGGCTCCCTGTGCAACATGGAGCCCAATATGGGGTGTGAACTCACGGGACTTGAACTCACAACCCTGAGATCAAGACCTGAGCTGAGATCAAGAGTCGGAAACTTAACCGACTGAGCCACCCGGGTACTCCTCTACCTGACTGCCTTTGAACTAGGACATGAATTTTTTTCCTGCTTTCGGACTCAAACTGAAACACTGGCTTGTTGCAGGTCTCAGGCCTGCCAGCTTTCGAACTGGAACTATACCATCGGCTCTCCTGGTTCTAGGTCTTTGGACTTCAGATTGGAACTATATACCTCCATCTCTCCTGAGTCTCTGGCACACCAACTACAGATCTTGGCACTCCATGATCACGTGATCTGATTCTATATAATAAATAAATACATCTGAGAGTAATGATCTTCACCATCTTTCATATATTTACTGGTTCTTTGGATATCCCCTTTTGTGAAATGATGCTTTTTAACAAACAGAAGTTTTTAACTTTAATAAAACCAATTTGCCAATTTTTCTCTTTGTGGTTAAAGATTTTATTGTCCTGATTAAGAAAGTCTTGCCTACCACAGCCCACCACAAGATCATTTATTATATATACATATATATATTTTTTAAGATTTTATTTATTTATTTGACAGAGAAAGACAGCGAGAGAGGGAACACAAGCAGGGGGAGCTGGAGAGGGAGAAGCAGGCCCCCCCACTGAGCAGGGAACCCCATGTGGGGCTCAATCCCAGGACCCCGGGATCATGACCTGAGCTGAAGTTAGACACTTAATGACTGAGCCACCCAGGCGCCCCTATATATGTTTTTTAAGATTTTATTTTTTTACTTATTTGAGAGAGAGAAAACACAAGTAGGGGGAGGAGCAGAAGGAGAGGGACAAGCAGACTCTGCACTGAGCATGGAGCCTGACATGGGGCTCAGTGTCATGACCCTGAGATCATGATCTGAGCAGAAATCAAGAGTAGGATGCTTAACCAACTGAACCACCCAGGTGCCTATATATATATATATATATATATATATATATATATATATATATACTTTATATCAACATAAAATTTCAAATCATTATGATAACTTAAATACTAGTTTCTGGATCTGTCCAGGAAAGAGGTGGTTTTTTAATTTATTCACTTGACATGTTTTAATACTATAACTGCTAAAAATGATTGTAAATTAGCTATGTGAATATACTAAAAACTTCAGAGAATGTGTCTATAATTATTGGACCTATTGTAGATTAGTTTTCTCAAAGAAATCATTCATATAAATAAGATTTTTGTGAATGTCTTCAACATGATTATCTTTATTTACATCCTTTGCTGGTTCCTCTTCATTTCCCTGAATTCTAAATGTTGGAGTCGCCCATGCTCTGTCCTTGGACCAATTGTTTTCTCTGCCTATACTCAGCCCCTGGATGACTATATCCAATTTTATATACAATTCAAATTAACACGTTTTACTATCCAGCGTGTATTTCATGAACCCAGACATTTCCTTGGACATTCCCACTTATAAGTCTCATGGACATCTCAAAATTATTAAGATTGAGTCAACACTGAGCTTCTGATATTTGCACACTGCCTTTCCACCTTCTCAGTCACTGGCAGTTCCAGTCTCCCAGTTGCTTCTTTTTCCCTGATATCCTATCTATAAATAAATGCCATCAACTCTACGTACAAAATATATTCAGAAGCCTAGCACATCTGTTGCTGTGACACTAGTCCAAGCTACCATAATCTCTTGTTTAGAATATTGCAATAGCCTCCTACCTGGTCTGCTTATTTTTTCCCCTTTCACCATTCAGACAACTCTCAAGAGAATAGTTAGGTAAATACTGTCTAAATGTAAATCAGATCATGTCATTCCTCTGCTCCAGACCTCTGGTGCTTTTAATCACATTCAGGGAAAGAGTAAAATTCTTTACAATACTTACAAATCTGTATTGGTCTGTGGTCACTGAGAAGCAGATCTCAAGATGGAATTAAAAGTGTAAGGATAACCCTGAGTGATATCAGCAAGATGGGAGATGAGGAAGCCCAGACCATTATTCCCTCATGGAAACATTAAATACACAACTAGAAACTGAGTAAAGTAGCTTTATCACAATAACAGAAATCAGTCATAGAATTTACAGCAACTAAGCAAATGTAAAATCACAGAAAAAAAAACAAAACACATTCAAAATGGCAGGAAATTTCATGATGTATACACCTACCTCTTCCCTGGTGTAGTGCAGTTTGGGGGAAGCAATGACCTAGTCCCCAGCCCCTGTCCGTGAAATGAATTTACAATGTTTTAACCTGCATGTGGGCTGCCTGTGGGATTGGTCTCAGTATTGTCTAACTCAGAGTCCAGACAGCAAAAAGTGGCTTGGATCTTAGGCTAGAATAACCTGCAGTAAACAGCAGACATGGCTCATGAAAATTACAAGAGTGCAGCAGACCTACAGATACCCAGAGCAAAGATCACTGATTGAGGAATACAATAGAACAGCTAAGACTCCGAGAAGAAGCAGTGGGGGGGCTCTTCGGGAAATTAAGATGTTTAAATGCAACTGCATATACAGAAGAATGGAAGTGGGGGAGACCCACCCCAAGGAAAATGCATGACCAGTTTATGTGATGACAACCATAAACTTTACACTGGGCTGATAACCAATCTGGGAGAGGTAGCTGTTCCTTCTTCAAATTCCCAATTTTATTTTTATTTTATTTATTATTTATTTATTTATTTATTTATTTATTTATTTATTTATTTTAGAGATAGAGAGCATGTGAGTGGTCAGGGAGGGGCAGAGGGAGAGAAACAGAGAGAATCTCAAGCAGTCTCTGTGCTCAACGCAGAGCCTGATGTGGGACTCGATCTCACAACACTGAGATAATGACCTGAGCTGAAATCAAGAGTCAGATGCTTAACCAACTGAGCCCCCAGGTGCCCCTGAGCCCAATTTTCAACAAAAGATCACAAAGCATATAAAGAAACAAGAAAATATTACCCTTTCAAAAGAACAAAATAAATCCCCAGAATCTGTCCCTGAAGAAACAGGCATCAGACTTACTTGACAAAGACTTTTAAAAACTATCTTAAATATGCTCAAAGAGCTCAAGGAAAACACAAACAAAACCTAAGAGAAATCAGAAAACAAAATATAAATGAAAAAAGAACCAGAAATTCTGTAGCTGAAAAATACAATAAGTGAATTGAAAAATTTTCTAGAGGGGTTCCTAACAGACTCAAATAGGCAGAAGAAAGAATCCATGAACTGGAACATAAGTCATTTAAAATTATTGAGTCTGAGGAACTAAAAGAAAAGAAAGAATAGTGAAAAGCCCAAGGGCTTAATGTGACCAAATGAGATATATTCTTGGAATGCAAGGATGGTTCAACATACAAAAATCAAAATAACATACCACATCAATAGAATGAAGGGAAAAACCACATGGTTATCTCAATTGATACCAAAATTTTAACATCTTTCCATCTTTAACACTTTACCAAACTGAGAATAAAAGGAAACTATCTCAACATAACGAAGGCCATATATGGAAAAACTCACAGAAATCATATGCAATGGCAAAAGACTGAAAGGTTTTCTCCTAAGATCATGAACAAGTCAAGGATGCCCACTCTTACCATTTCTGTTCAACATATTGAAAAATGGACAAAGGACTTAAATAAGCATTTCTCCAGAAAAGATATACAGATTGCCAAAAAGCACCAAATGAGATTCTCAACATCTCTAATTATTAGGGAACTAGAAATCAAAATCAAAATGACATTAATTGCAGCAATTAAGAGGACCATTATCAAAAAATAAAACAGGGGGCACTTGACTGGCTCAGCTGGTAGAACATGTGACTTCTGATCTTGGGGTCATGAGTTCGAGCCCCACATTGGGTGTTGAGATTACTTAAAAATAAGATCTTTAACAAACAAATAAATAAGTAAATAAAATAAACAGAAAATAGCAGGTGTTGGTGAGGATGTTGAGAAATTAGAACACTTATGTGTTGGTAGTGGTGCAACCCCATGGAAAACAGCTTGGTTGTTCCTCAAAATATGAAGTAGATTTACCTTGTGACCCAGCAATTCTGCTTCTGGGTTATATACTCAAAAGAATTGACAGCAGGAATTTGCACAGAGATTCACTCATACAGATTGAACACCCATGTTCATAGCAACAGGTTTCACAATAGCCAAAAAATGGAAGTGACACAGGTATCCATCAATGGGTGAGTGGATAAACAAAATGTGGCATTTACATACAATGGAATATTATTTAACCCTGAAAAAAGAATGGAATTCTTACACATGCTACAACATGGATGAACCTTGAAGACGTTATGTTAAGTGAAATAAGCCAGTCACAAATGGACCAATACTTGATAATCCCACTTATTTGAGGTAACTAGAGTAGTCCAATTTATGAAGACAGCAGGTAGAATGGTTATTGTCAGTGGCTAGGGAGGTGAGGGAAGAATAGGGCATTTTTGTTTAATTTCATTTTGGGCAGATGAAAAAAGTTTTCATGATAGTGGTGATGGTTGCACAACTATGTGAATATACTTAATAGCACTGGACTGCAGGCTTAAAACCTGCTGAAATGGTAAATTTTATGATTTGTGTCCTTTTTCACAATAAGAAATTATCTTGGAAAAACAAAGTGCAAATATTTTATTAGGAGAAATGTCTGTGAGGGGAAAAGAAGAGGGAACTGGGAGATGTTGAGATAATTATTAGACCACAAAGCAAGTCTGACTCTCAGGAAAGGAGATAGGAAAAGAAGACTGAGTGGAAGCATCCTAGACCTCCATTCAATCTAAGGAAGTTCCAGCAAGTCCATGAGCCACAGTCAACCATCAGAGGAGTCTGTTTTCTCCTAGAAACCGGTCTGCTTTAGTGTCATTGAACTATTGGTGTTAGCTGGGGAAGGGAGTTGCCCTAGAAAGTGTCAATGGGTTTCAGAACACAGCAGCTGGTGCCCTTGGTCAATGACACTCTTTGTAGTTGGCAGTTAGTGAGACATATTCTAACTGACATCTCGAAGGCCCCAATCTACCTCTTGACCCCCACTTGACCCCTTGCATCATGTGTTCCAGCCACATTGGCCTTGCCAATCCTTGAAAGCACTAAGCATATTCCCACTGTAGAGCCTTTGCCCATGTTACCATCCCTAAATGCTCTTCTCTCAAATATCTATATGATTTGTTCCTTCACTTACTTCAGATTATCAAATATCAATTGTTACTCAAATATCACTTTCCCAGTGAAGCTTGCTCTGGTCACCCTATGTAAAATTTTAACACCCTTCCACTAACCCCCATACACATACACATACACATACTTTCTATCTCTCTCTTCCACCTTATTTTTTTTTCCTTAGCACTTGTCACTATAACACATACTATACTCATTTATTTATCTTGTTTATTTCCTGGTTTTCTTACTATAATGTAAATTTTATTTTAGCAGGGGCATTGATTTTCTCGGTTATTGTTATTTATTCAGCAAGTAGAATAATGCATAGAAAATATTAAGCATTCAATAAATATTTGCTGAATGAAACATTTAACACAGAGAAGAAAAAAATTGAGAAATATTAATCAATTTACTGCTAATGTGCAAATGAGTCATTACAAAACATCCAGAAGGACATCTTCTCGGCAACATTTAATTCACAGTTAGTCCAAATTTCCATGTGTACTTGGAAGGAAGAAACATCATGAAAAATTCACTATCCAAACATTTCTCAAGTTTAGAATGATTTTCACGAGAAAAATACAAGGAAGCTTTCAAAGATAAAAATTATAAAACAAAATAGTCATCATCAAAGGGCACCATAACCAGTTCTGTGACTCTTCTGGGTCAAGAATGGGACAATTTGTGCCTCAAAAATGTTAGTGAAAACAATTGATTTAAACACATCGAACTTCTTAAAATACCCACAGTCCTGGGGTGCCTGGGTGGCTCAGTCGGTTAAGTGTCTGACTTCAGCTCAGGTCATGATCTCGGGGTCCTGGGATTGAGCTCTGCACCAGGCTCTGTGCTCAGCAGGGAGTCTGCTTCTCCCTCTACCCCTCCCCCTGCTTGTGCTTTCTTTCTCTCAAATAAATAAATAAAAATAACCACAGTTCTTAATGATAAAAAGAAAAAGTCAAAAAAGGGCAACATCAAAAACAAAAACAAAAACCTGCCCTTTGGGACACGAGTAGGAAAACCAGGGTGCCAACTTTTTATTGTGGAGATTGGCAATTAAAATACAAAGATTTGTCACTTATCCTAATTTTGGGATAATCAAGTTGCTTTAGTTGATAAGGAAATGTCTTTCTTTTCAGAGAACATTCAGCGAATGAATGAAGAAATATAATAATTTATACAGTTCATCATTTTGGAAGCCATAGTGAAATATTTAATTCAATCAAACACCATCAGTGAGTGAAACAGAGAAGAAATTGATAGGAAACTTAAAGCACACGTCATGCTATCCCCCACTGAAACAAAGAGTAGATCGTAGCATCACTAAAGGTAGAACAGACATTTTTGTGCTTCCTGTTGTGATGCAATACAAAACATACAACACCACTTATGAAGTATTCTGGCCAAGAAAGCAGAACCTGAATCTCATCAAGCTCTAAAGCTAACTTCCATTTACAGGAAAACATTAGAAATAGAGGAACAGGGACAAGTGAGATGACACCACCAGGAAAATCAGACAAATCCAGAAGGTGGGACAGTCTACAAGACAACTGACCTGGCTTCTGAATCAAGTAAACAGCATGCAAAAACATGACGGGAGATTGTTCTGGATATTTTTTTAACTTAATCACACTAGACAACAAAATAAAATGGGTAGACTTCTTTTTGGATCCTGACTCAAATGAACTAAATACAAAAATATACTTTTTGAGAGGCACCTGGGTGGCTCAGTCAGTTAGGCGTCCAACTTTTGATTTCGGCTCCTTTGGTGATTTCAGGCTTGTGGAATCAAGCCCCGTGTTGGGTTCCTCAGTGGAGAATCTACTGGAGGCTCTCTCTCTCTCTCTCTCCCTCTCAGATAAATAAATAAATCTTAAAATAAAATACTTTTTGAGACAATTGAAGAAATCTGATTATTGTCTGGTTATCAGAAGTCACCAAAGAATTATTATTATTATTATTATTATTAATATTAATGTTGCTGGATATGAACAATGTCATTGTAGTTAGGTGAGAATATGTCCATATTTTTAGACCCATATTGAAATATGGAAGAAAGAATGATGCATATTTAATTACATTTAAATGACTTCAGGAAAGAGGAAAATAGATTAATCCAATGGGGCAAAATCACAATAATTATTGAATATACATAATGAATGTATGTGGTTTATTTTCTTATTCTCTCCTTTTTGCATATGTTTGGAAAATTTAATGAAAAAATTAAAAAGAATGGATTATCCTATTTAATTCTAATGAATGAGAGTTTATAGTGAGTCATAATAGCCACAATTAAATCATCCTCTTAACTAAATTATGCTACAATAGTATCCTAAAATATCTATTCATTTAACGAGAGGGAAAATATAGCATGAAACTATTTAACCTTAAATCAAATATTTGGAAGGTCTGACATCCATTAACTCAATGTATGTTTGTTGAACCCTTACTATGGTTGCATAGTTTTAGATGCTAGGAATATAGTGATGAACAAAATTAAGTCCCTTTTCTCTTGGATCTACACACTAGTAAGAGATATACAGACAAATAAATGATCATAGTAATCCTGAAGTAATAACTACCATGAAGAAGATTAAAGCCAGAAAACAGGATAGAGGGACGGGACAGCAGGAGTGGAAGACTTCTGAGATGAGGTGGACAGGAAAGGAATTTCTGAAAAGGTGATGCGTGAGCTGAAATCTAAATTGTACTAGGTACATATATTAAAAAGATCTAGGCAATGAAGCAGGGTGGGAAGAAGAGCAAGTATAAGAGTCCTGCACTGTAAAAGAGCTAGATGTGTATGAAGAAGAGTGTAAATAAAGAAGAGGAAGAAGCAGGGGGAGGGGTAAGAGAACATCAGGGGTCAAGTAGGGAACAAAATATGTGGAGCCTTGCCAGCCATGGTAAGAAGTTTAGATTTTATTCAAAATGTAATGACAAATCATTTAAGAATCTGAAGCAAGAAAATGACATGATTAGATTTAATATTTTTAAAATATATAGCTTCCTAGATTTAGAATTTGTGCATCTGAGTTCATAACAAGATTGGCCTAAAACTTTCTTTTCTCATTTCGTCCTTGAATGTTTTGATGTCAAAGTTATATTAGCATAATAAAATGAAGGAGAGAACATTCCTTCATTTTTTATCCTCTGGAACATTTTGTATAAGACTAGAATTATCTGCTCTTGAACAATTTATAAAACGTTGCCTGTAAAGCTATCCGATCCTGATGTTAGTTTATGCACAGATTTATGTTTTAATTTATTTAGTAGCTTAGCTATATGTTTCTTCATGTTTTCTAGTTGCTGAGTTGAATTTGGTAAGTTATATTTTTCTGAGAACATACATATTTCTTTCAGAGTTTTATTTTTTTAAAAGGTTTTATTTTTACTTATTTGACAGAGAGAGAGAGCACAAGCACAAACAGGGGGAGGGGCAGAGGGAGAAGCAGACTCCCCGCTGAGCAGGGCGCCCGATGCGGGGTTCGATCCCAGGACCCTGGGATCATGACCTGAGTCAAAGGCAGACTCTTAACCGACTGAGCCACCCAGGCACCCCACTTTCAGAGTTTTAAAACATATTTACATAGCCTTACATTTCTGAAAAAAATTGAGTAAAAGTCAGTTTTACCTCTTAACCGAAACAACTGTTAATTGTTGGAAAAATATAAACAAAGTCTTGAACACGTCAGAAAACAGACAACAAAAAACAGTACCCCTGAGATACGGAAAGTAAGATGGACACTGCAATTGACTAGTTTATGCCCCTGGAAGATTTTCCAGGCTGCAGCCCAGGGTGGGAAATCCCAAGTGGGGCATGGAAGACTCCCAGATTTGGAAGAGAGCTGAGTGCACAGTGGCACAAGTTCACAGGCAGAGTACCAGAGATGAGGGAGCGGGCGCAGAGGACCCCTAGTGGAGTGAAAATCAGTATAAACATGTGAGAAAACTATCCTAGGCTGAAGAAAGAATGACTTGAAACGATTAAAAAGAACAGTTCTCCCAGGGCTCAGAATAGTGCCTTGTCCTAACAGCCAGTCAGGAACACCTCATAATTCATGGGGCTTTAAGCAGGGCATTCATAAGAATCTTGCTTCCATAGTGGAAAATAACTAGATCCAGATTAAACACCGCTCTGGTCCTACCTAATAAGCAAGAACCAAAAGAATCAAACAGTGTCCATGGAACCTAACTATATACCAAAATAAACCTCAAGAATTTTTATGGGAATGCAAATATATCCAAGCATAAAAGAAGCTAAAATTCACAATGTTTGGTATCCAATCAAAATTTATTAAGTAGGCAAAGAAACAGGAAAATATGACCCATGGTGAGGGGGGAAAATCAATCAATTAAAGTCAACACAGTATTTATACAGATGTTAGAATTAGCAGATAAGGACATGAGAACAGTTATTATAACCATATTCTGTATGTTCAGAAAGTTAGAGGAGAGAGTGAACATATTAAGTAAAGACGCAGAAGATAAAAAACGATATGAATCAATGAAGTAAAAAAACTGGTATTTTGCAAATATCAGTAAAAACAATAACCGTCTAACCCAGTGATTCTCATTTGGAGGTGATTTTGCCCTCCAGGGGCATGTGGTAATTTCTGAGTGGCACATTACTGAGTGCCACAACTCAGAATTGCTGGCATCTAGAAGGTAAAGGCCAGGAATGCTGCTAAACATCCTACAGGAAAGCCCCCATAACAAAATTATCCAGCTCAAAATGTCAATAATGCTGAGGTTGAGGCTGAGCAGAAAGAGAGAGAGAAAACACAAATTATCAGTATCAGATATGAGAGAGATGACCCCATTATAAGTTTTACATATATTAAAAGTACAATAAGGGGCACTTGGGTGGCTCAATCAGATTAAGCATCTGACTCTTGATTTTGGCTCAGGTCATGATCTCAGGGTCATGGGACTGAGCCCCGTGTTGGGCGCTATGCTGGGCATGGAGCCTGCTCAAGATTCTCTCTTTCCCTCTCCCTGCCCCTCCCCCCCTCTAAAAAAGGTACAATAAGCTAATGCTATAAATAACTGTATGCAAATAAGTTTGAAAATTCCGGGGCGCCTGGGTGGCTCAGTTGGTTGAGCATCCACCTTTGACTCGGGTCATGATCTCAGGGTCCTGGGATGGAGACCCGCGGAGGGCTCTCTGCTCAGCAGGGAGCCTACTTCTCTTTCTCCTCCCCACTCTTGCTCTCTCTCGCTCTCTGTCTCTTTCAAATAAATAAAATCTACAAAAATAAATAAATAAAAAAGAAGAGAAAATTCAGGCAAACTTGATACATTTATTGAAAAACATAAATTACCAAAGCTCACTCAAGAAGAAATAGATTACTAAGTCACCATATATCTATTAGAGAAAATGAATTTGTACATTAAAAAACATAAGCACAAGGAAAACTTCAAAATCAGATGGCTTTCCTTATGAATTCTACCAAACATTTGAAGAATAAATAATATTAATTCTACAAAAATATTTCTCAAAAATTGAAGCAGAGCAACTACTCCCCAAATCATCCTATGAGACCAGCACTAACCAAAACCAATGAATTATTTAAAACAACAACAACATATATTGGTCCTTGATAAAAGACGTATAAAAGACATCTATGAAAACCTATAGCTAACATATACTTAATGATAAAACAAGTAAATCCTTTCTCACTAAGATGAGGAACAAGGCAAGAATGCCCACTATTCAACATCTATTCAACATTGTACTGGAAGATGTAGGCAGTGCAATAAGGGAAGAAAAAGAGCCGGACTGCCATTCCCACCCAGCAGAAATTAAGAGCCTCCCACTCATAGAGCTACAGAGGCTGAGTGAGGAATCTTGGCTTCTACCATCTGGTAGTAACAAGTACACATCTCCTTCCTTCCCTAGCCAGACCAGTGCCAGAAGAAGCCAATTAAAACAGATGGTTTAAATAAGATCCAGAGTCTCATAACATAATACCTAAAATATCCTTGTTTTAACTGAAAAATCACTTTCATATCTAGGACCAGAAAGATATCAAACTAAATGAAAAAACACAATCAACAGATGTCGATACTAAGATGACAGACGTAATAAAATTATGTGATGAAGATTTTAAAGTACATATGATAAAAACTTAAGTGAGCAATTTGAACGGACTCAAAACAACGGAAAAAACAGAAATTCACAGTAAAGAAATAAACAAAGAATCAAATAGAAATTTCAGAACAACCAAAATAAAGAATTCACTGGAAGGACTCAATAACAGAATGGAGGAGACGGAGGAAATAGTGAACTAGAGCTTAGAGCAATAGAAATTAACCAGTCTAAAACAACAGAGAAAATGGAAAAGAAGAACAGAGCTTAAGGGACCTGTGGGAATAAAACAAAAATTGAACCTTTATGTCATTAGAATCCCGAATGAGAGGAGAAAGAGGACAAATGTAGAAAAGCATTCAGAGAAGTAAGAGGTGAAAATTATCAGAATTTGGCAAAAAACTTAAACCTATAGATTCAAGAAATTGAGCTGTCAACCTAAAAAAAAAAAAACAAACAAAAAAACAAATTAGCCAGTTATTTTATTAGCAAAATGAGTTTATTTGGGAATAGCTGAGGAACTGCATTTTGAGACCAGCACACTATGGCAAAAACATAGAGGAGTCTGAAGAGACAAAGGGAAAGTCAACAATTCGCTTTTAGGAGGAAATTGAGGAGAGTTGTTTTGAACAAAATTCATTGAGAAGAACGTGAGTTTGAGGTCCTGGCAATTTCTCACTGGCTGTAAGTGGTAGTTGGCGTATTGTTGCTGAGTCAAGGAGGGAATCTTCCTTCTTCCTGCTGGTTATGTAGGCTGTAAAAATTGTGTATGTGTGAGAGCTGCCCTTTCAGGGCTTCCCAGCTTCATGACAGATGAGATTTCCTTAACTTGTTTTCACATTTCTCCCTTTTGATCAAGATCTGTCCTTGCAAGTTCCACTGATCAAGAGTTAGGTTTTCCACATTTAGGGATCTTGTCCCTCGGCGCCAGGAAGGACACTTCCTGTCATGTCCCATGTTGCAGAGAAAGTACACAGAATGGAAACTGTTGGGGCTACATTTGAGTAACAGGAAAGGGTAGGAAGGAGAATTCTCAGGCATTGTCCCCCTAAGTTCTATATCCTTTCGAGGTTGTAAGCGTTGGAGAAAGCCCTCAAAGCACTAGGTTGTCTTTCCACTTTGTTGGTAGTGTCCTTTGATGCACAAAATTTTAAATTTTGATAAAGTCCAATTTATCTCTTTTTTACACTATCACTTGTGGTTTTGGAGTCATTTCTAAGAAACCACTGTTTAACTTGAACTCACAAATATTTACTCCTATGTTTTCTCTTAAGAGTTTTATATTTTAGCTTTCAAATTTGGGTTTATGATCCATTTTGAGTTAATTTTGTATATGGTATGAGGGAGGAGTCTAACTTCATTCTTTTTCATGTGTCTATCTGGCTGTCCCAGTACCATTTGTTGTAAAGACTATTATTTCCTCCATTGTAGTGTCTTGGCACTTTTTTTTCAGTGCAGGTTCCACACCCAGGGTGGAGCCCAAAGCAGGTCTTGAACTCATGACCCTGAGATTAAGACCTGAGCTGAGATCGAAAGTCAGATGCTTCACTAACTGAGCCACCCAAGTGTCTGGTGTCTTGACACTCTCGCTGAAAATCAATGGACCATAAATGTTAGGATTTATTCCTGGATTCTTAATTCTGTCCCACTGAACTATAAGTCTATCCTTACACCAGGACCACACTGTCTTACTTACTATAGCTTTGTAATAAGTTTTCAAACCAGGAAATATGAGTCTTCCAACTTTTTCTTCTTTTTCAAGATTGTTTTGACTATTCTGGGTCTGTTGCATTTCTATATGAATTTTAGGATCAGTTTTTCAATTTCTGCATACATAGCAATTGGCATTTGAATAGCCACTGCATTGACTCTGCAGATAAGTTTGAGCAGTATTGCCATCTTAACAATTTTTTTATTTTATTTTATTTTATTTATTTGAGAGAGAAAGAGAGAGAACGAGCAGAGAGGGTGGAGGGGCAGAGGGAGAGGGAGAAGCAGGCTCCCAGCTGAGTAGGGAGCCCCACGTGGGGCTTGATCCCAGGACCCTGAGCCGAAGGCAGACTCTCAGCTGACTGAGCCCACCCAGGCACTCTGCCATCTTAACAATTTTAAGTCTTCTGATCAATGAACATGGAATGTCTTATCATTTACTTAGGTCTTTAATTTCTTTCAACAATTTTTTTTAGTTTTTAGTAAAAGCTTTGTATTTCCTTTGTTAAATTTATTACTAAGTATTTTATTATTTTGATGTTACTGTGAATAGAATTGTTTTCTTATTTTTATTTTTGGATTGTTCATTGCTAGTGTATATAAATACAACTGATTTTTGTATATTGATCTTGTATTCTGCAGCCCTGATAAGCTCATTTATTGATCCTAATAAATTTTTGTGGATTCTTTAGGAGTTTTGATGTACAATCTGGAAATAGAGATCATTATATTTCTTCCTTTCTAATCAAGATGTCTTTTATAAGAAAAAGAAAACCTCAGAGGTCAGACTTGTGATTACCAGAAACAGAGGGTGGGGAGAGAAGGAAATAGAAGTTGGTCAAAAGATACGAGGGATATGATGTACAACATGATGACTACAGGTAACACTGCTGTGTGATATATAGAAAAGTTATTAAGAGAGTAAATTCTAAGAGTTCTCATTACAAGGAGATTTTTTTCTATTTTTTCTTTTTTTTCCTTTTATTATATCTATATGAGATGAAATTTAGTTGAACCTATTGTAGTAATCATTTCACAGTATATGTAACTCAAACTAATATAGTGCTAATATAAATATATAAATATAAATAAATATATAATATTATATAATATATAATAAATATAAATAAATATAAATATATTTATAAATATAAATATATTTATAAATATATAAATATAAATAAATATAAATATAAATATAGTGCTAACTCAAACTAATATATGCCCTAAACAAATATAGCAATGTATGTCAATTATTTTTCAATAAAAATGGTGGGGGGGTGGAAATGTGCTTTTTATTTCTTTTTCCTGTATAATTACCCTGGCTAGAACCTTCAGTACAATGTTGGAAAAAAACAGTGAGAGTAGACATTCTCATCATGTCCCTGCTTAGGGGAAATCAGTCAGTTTTTCAGCATTATGATGCTAGCTATGGTCTGTTCATAGAAGTCTTTCATCAAGTTGAGGATGTCATCTTATATTCCTAGTTTATTTATTGTTTATACAACAAAAAATGTGGATATTGTCTAAGACCTTTTCTGTATTATGGAGACTACCATGTCATTTTGTGTTTTATGCTGTTAATATGAATTCTCATACAGATTAATTTTCATATGTTAAACCAACCTTGCAGTACTGAGATAAATCCTATTTGATCGTGGCATATAATCATTTTTATGTTGTTGGATTCAGTTTGCTAAGATTTTGCTGAGGATTTTTGCATCTATCTTCATAAAGGATATTGGTGTGGAGTTTTCTTGTGATGTCTTTTGGTATCAAGTCATACTGAAGTCACAGAATGAGTTGAGAGGTATTATCGCCTCTTCTTTTTTGGGAGAAAATTTGTGAAACCATTGGTGTTAGTTATCCTTTCTATGTCCGTTAGGTTTTACTAGTGAAACCATCTTGACCTGGCTTTTACTAATTCAATCGCTTTACTTGCTATAGTTCTGTTCAGATTTTGTATTTCCTCTAGGTCAGTTTTAGTAGCATGTGTCTTTCTAGGAATTTTCCTTTCATTTAGGCGATGTAATTCATTGTCATACTGTTCATAGAATTCCTTTATATTCCCTTTTATTCCCATAAAATCAATAGTAATGACGCTTGTTTGATTTCCGAAATTAATATGAGTCTTTTCTCTTTTTTCTTATTCAGTATAGCTAAAAGATTGTTAATTTTGTTGTTCTTTTTTAAAAAAAAAAAACAGCTTTTCTTTCATTGACTTTCTTCATTGTGTTTCTTTCTCTATTTCATTTATTTCCACTCCAATTTTTATTATTTCCTTCCACGTGCCTACTTTGAATTTAGTTTGCTCTTATTTTCAGGTTTCTTAAAATAGAATGTTAGCTTATTCATTTCAGATCTTTTTAAAAACTTTTATTGTGATAAAAATATCTAACATTAAATGTACCCTCTTAACCATTTTTAAGTCTACAGTTCAGTAATGTTAAGCATATCTACAATGTTGTGCAACAGATCTCTGGAACTTTTACATCTTGCCACACTGAAACTCTATACTCGCTAAACACTAATAAACACTTCACCCTTCCCCAGGCATTGGCAATCATCTCTATACTTTCTGTTTCTGTGATTTTGACTGTTTTAGAAACTTCAGATGAGTGGAATCACACGGTATTTTTCCTTTTGCAACTGGCTCATTTCACTTAGCTTAATGTCCTCAAGATTCATCCGTGTTATAGCATATGACAGGATTTCCATCTTTTTTAAAGCCACCTAATACTCCATTGTGTGGACCACATCTTCTTTATCCATTCATCCACTGATGGACATTTTGGTCGTTTCTACCTCTTGACTATTGTGAATAATGCTGCAGTGAACATGAGTGTGCAAATATCTTGCTGAAAGTCTGTTTTAAATCCTTTTGAGCATATAGTCAGAAGTTGAACTACTGAATGTTACGGTAATTCTATTTTTAATTTTCTGAGGAATTTCCATACTGTTTTCCATGTGGCAGCATCACTTTATATTCCTATCAGCAGTGCACAAGGGTTCTAATTTCTTCACCTCCTTACCAACATTTTTTGCTTTCCTTTCTTGTAATAGTGGCCATCCTGATGGGTATGAGGTGATATCTCAATGTGCTTTTGAGTTGCATTTTTCTAATGATTAATGACATTGAGCATATTTTCATGTGATTACTGACCATTTGTATGTCTTCTTTGGAGAAATGTCTATTCAAGTCCTTTGTCCATTTTTAATCTGGTTATTTGTTTTTTTTGTGTTGTATTTTAATTGTAAAGTTCCTTCTATATTTTGGATATTAATCCCTTATCCGATATATGTAATTAGCAATATTTTCTCCTCCATTTTATATTTTTTCTCTTATTCTATAACAGTGATCTACCCAGTAGCAATGAGCACACTTAGCCCCCAAGATGTGATCTTAAAATATCATTTTCTATTAAAAAAAGTCAAAACTTCTTGAAGAAATTAATTCCAGGACTTGGGCAAGAAACATACAAAACAAGCCTAGTGTATCTTGTCATAGCAAGTAAGCTATCAAAGAGTGCTGGAGTATTATCAGAAAGACACAAGAGCAACTTGAAGAGGCTTCCACCAACCAAAGGTGGACAGGGTGAACATCAGTAAGGATAAAAAGAGTAAAATATTTTAAATGGTCCGTGAATAAGAAAATTTATCTCTCTGAAAAAAAAATACACTGATTTAGGAAAAATGATGAAAACCATATTTTGTGTTCTTAAATATGCTGGCATGGTTTCTGGGATTCTAAAGTAATTACTTTCACCTAATCTAAAGTGCAAGTTAAGGGGTGCTTGGGTGGCTCAGTCATTTAAGTGTCTGACTCTTGGTCTCAGCTCAGGTCTTGATCTCAGGGTCGTGAGCTCAAGCCCTGCATAGGCTCCACACTGGGCATGAAACCCTACTTTAAAAAATTAATTAATTAATTAATTAACTAATTAAAGTGCAAGTTAAATATATGAGTTTGTAATAATGCTTTAAGAATTTGACTACCAGGCACTTGGGTGGCTCAGATGGTTAAGCGTCTGTCTTTACCTCAGGTCGTGATCCCGGAGTCGTGGAATCGAGTCCCGCATCGGGCTCCCTGCTCCTTTGGAGCCTGCTTCTCCCTCTGCCCCCCTCTCTCTCTGTCTCTCATGAATAAATAAATAAAAATCTATAAAAAAAAGAATTTGACTACCTCTGAAGGATGGTAGGGAATTAACTCATTATTTTGTAAACTTTTTTTTTTAAAGAAAAAAATCAAGCATTTCTCCTGACTTTCCTATAGATGGTATACTGGATATTGCTGAGTGCATCTACATAAGTATTGTAAGAATTCACTCTGTCCTTTGTATTGCCTATAAACTGATATTTAGAGCTATGACCTTGATCATATTTGAAATGGTCGGGTTTGAAATTTTTGGTCATATTGCCTGATAATCGGAAATACTATCAGGACAAAGACCCAATTTTTTCAACAAACACAATGAACAAGTAAAAGATGATGATAGAGGGGGAACTTTAGATTAAAAGAGACTTAAATAACATTTTTTAAAAAGATTTTACTTTTAAGTAATCTCTGCACCTAATGTGGGGCTTGAACTTACAACCCCAAGATCAAGAGTCACATGCTCTACCGACTGAGCCGGTCAGGCTCAGTAACATATTTAAAAAAAAAAAAACAGACAAAACTAAACTTTCTTTTTTGTTTAAAGACACCCAATGGGGTGGGACAACTATAAAGTGAAGCAAGGACATGATTTTTATATTACTTGGATAAGTCTCTGTCTTCCTGCCAGAGGGACGAGGCATGTGGTAGGGTATTGGATGGCTGGTCAACTTCTATCCCTTGACCTGTATGGTAGTTATAAGTGTTTGCTTTATAATTATTTTTATTATATATATATGTACATATATATACATATAATGTGGTTTATGTATCTGTGCTATATTTTAAAGTGAAAATTAGAAAAATTGGTCAAGACAGTGATTAATTTTGAAGGCAGGGTTTAAAGAGGGCATGTAGATTCTGAGAACATGGTGGCACTCTCTTTTGGGTCCAAGTGGTAGTTACATAGGTGTGTGTAAAAATCTGCCAAAATAAACATCCATGATTTGTTCACTCTTCTAGATGTATGTTTTACTTCAATAATAAAAGTTATTTTTAAAAATAAAAGGAAGAAAGCACAAGAGTCTTCCTTAGCCACTACTTAATTTAGCCTTCATTTTTTATTTTAGGAAATGTTGCCTTTTGGTCTCATCTGTGTCATGGGAGAAATACATAATTTCATACTCGATTTAGAAGGCATCCAGATGCTGTTACATTATTTAGTTGGCCCTGTGTGGAAGTGTTGCTTAAAGAGAGATTTTGAGTGCCAGAAATTTCTTTGCAATATATCATGTTAAACACCAATGATTTGTGTTCTAAATTTTGCCTAATGCTTTTTGTAGTATTTGAATTCTCATTGTAAACCATGAGAGCTATCTGCAGGGAATCAAGGCCTTTCCTGTTTCCCATTTCCTTCATTTGGGGAGATAACATCACGGTATATATAGAGAGGACCCAGTTATTTCCAAATCCATAGATTCAGCGGGGCTGGGAAATGTCAAATCAGCACCTGAATAAATAAAACACTAGCCCATTAGTGCAAGCTTATGTGACCTGTCAGCATCATTAGGCTTTCCTGTGCACGGGAAGCCAGCTGGTATAAGGCCTTTAATAATGATGGCATCTCTCAAGAGAGCCTAACAAATCCAGGCTTTGCTTTTTGAATAAGCATTCTGATGTTTACTTTCCAGGCAAGAGTCTCACTTCATCTTCGGGTTGCTGTAATTCAAACCTTGCCCTCCTAGGAGTCTTCCCGCCCTGCTGTGAATGGATGCACCCAACTAGATTCCATAGTGGAACTCAATTTGCACAGACCTCACTAACACACACAATGACCCAGCAGTCAGACTCTTCACCAGGCTTTACATCCTTGACGTTGGTATTTGAAAGGCAATCTCTGCAAGGACCCCCTTTGTTTGAGAGAGTAAACTCGTTAGTTTTACAATACAAGCTCACGCAGTGAATATTAATGTTTAAGAGTGCAAAGTTAAGGAGCATGGACTTGGACCCAGACTGTCCAGATTCAAATCCCTTGCCACTTACTAGCTGTGTAACCTTGGGCAAGTTACTAAAACTTTCTGGCCCTCAGTTTACTCATCTGTGAATGGGCAGCATGATCTCTGTCACATAGCATTCAGGAGAGAATTAAATAGTATTAATATGCCTATAGCTCATAAAACAACACATTTAATAAGCACTCCAAGTGTTTTGATTATTATTATTAGCTGTGTGAGTTTGCACAAGAAACCTGACCTCTCAGTGTTTCCTTATCGATAAAATGAAAATAATAAAAATAGTACTTTTTAGGGTTGTAATAAATATTCAGTTAATTAATTCATGTATAGTATGTAGTAAATTGCCTACAACATAGTAGGCATTCAATGAATGTTAGCTATTATTATGTGATCTTTTCTCTTTTCTTACCTATAGAAATGCAGATATGAAGCTGGGCTGAATATAATTCATTTCACACGTTTACCAATTTTCAGGAGAAAATTATTGATTCCTTAACATAATCTATTTAACATAATTCATGTTTCAGATTACAAAGGAAATCTATTTTTATAATAATACATTTGTAAAATAACAGAAAAAATAAAATTTCCATAATCTCACTACTCAATTATATGTATTGTACATATTATGTATATATATATTTTTAATTATGTTATGTTAATCACCATACATTACATCATTAGTTTTTTTTAAAGATTTTATTTATTTATTTGAGAGAGAGCATGAGAGGGGGGAGGGTCAGAGGGAGAAGCAGACACCCCACTGAGCAGGGAACCCGATGCGGGACTCGATCCTGGGACTCCAGGATCATGACCTGAGCCGAAGACAGTCGCTTAACCAACGGAGCCACCCAGGCGCCCACATCATTAGTTTTTGATGTAGTGTTCCATGATTCATTGTTTGCATATAACACCCAGTGCTCCATGCAGTACGTGCCCTCTTTAGTACCCATCACCAGGCTAACACAGCCCCCCACCCCACTCCCCTCTAGAACGCTCAGTTTGTTTCTCAGAGTCCATAGTCTCTCATGGTTCGTCTCTCCCTCCAATTTTCCCCCCTTCATGCTTTCCTTCCTGTTATCTTCTTCTTCTTCTTCTTCTTTTTTTTAACATATAATGTATTATTTGTTTCAGAGGTACAGGTCTGTGATTCAACAGTCTTACACAATTCACAGCGCTCACCATAGCACATACCCTCCCCAATGTCTATCACCCAGCATATTTTTTTTTTCATTCTGGTCCCTTCTCTACCATATACAAACTATGAGCAGGATAAAAGAAAATCATAATTTTAACACTTGGCCCTTGAATTCCTTTTAAAGGAAAACTGTCTTCCTTTAGCAAAATCCCTTAATAATATCACTTGGGTGGAAAGTGAGACTGTTAGGGCTTTAGAACTGTCAAGGACACAGAAAGGAAGCTAAAGCACTCAGCAATAGGACTGGATAGTAAATCCAAAATACAGAGCAGGCAAAGTAAAGGGAAAAGAGAAGCAAGGCTGAGAAACATAGGGAAAGGGATGAGGGTCTTTAAAGAACAAGAAGATGTGGTAGGATAATTTCCAACCTTTGTGACATAAATAGTATCTATCTTTCCCAAACTAAGTATTCTGTTATCACCAACAAAAGCTTTGTGTGAGTGTGCGTGTGTTTCTGTTTGTCTGTGAGTCCCGAAAATTGAATTCCATGACTGGACCAGTGTGGTGTAGAAATGAGACATCATGCCTGAGTATGGCCAAGACTGACTAATTACTCACAAGTATCCTTCATCTACATTTTTAATAACAGGACTCCTAAGTTTTAGGTGAAGGCAGAGCTACTCAGTTCAAGTCTACATTTCCTGTTCTCTTGCAGCCAGTTATATCCACATGAAAAGTTCTAGCCAGTGAGATGGGAGAGGAATGGCAGATGCTACTTCCTAGCCGGATGATAAATCCTCCAACACACCGTGGAAAAGTCTGTGTATCCATCCAGGACCCTGGGCTTTGACCCAGATGGAATGGATCTGGAGGAGGGGCCCAGTATGTCCTGTACCAGCAAAAAGCAAGTTGTACATGTGACACAGACTTTAAGTGGGCCACACTCTCTAGGTGTCCACTTCATTATAGAACAAGGGGAGAGAGAGAACAATAGATAAAAGAGTTCTGCCCAGAGAATAGAACCAGAGTCTGCCCTAAAAGTCACTCTACTGCTAAGGCAAGGAGCCTTCACAATTGGTTCTGTGAGAATTAATCAGTGCTATGGAGCATTGTTGGCTGGTGTTTACAATTCTTTTCTTTTCTTTTCCAAATAAGGATTTTATTGCAGTTGTCCTTGACCTAGCCTACCATTTCAATGTGCATCTTTAGGAAGGATACAAACCTGTGTTCTTTGTTTTATGAGTGTTGGGGAAGGCAGCCTCATGCATGCAGTCTTTCCACCCACCCCCCCATCTGTTGCATAGGAACTGGCCTTGGGCCTGGAACACTTCCTACCAAGAGATAAAGATCCCACACGGTCTGTGCAGGCTTATCGCCCTGTGTGAGAATATCTTTTCTTGTTTCAGACTCAATAAGTACTCTCTTGTCTCAACTTAAAGCATGTGTGTCAAATGGCACCTGGCCAAGCCCATTGTTATATCTGTCCTCCTTGAGAAGGGAACAGAGTTTCCTCAACTGTGGCATAGGAGGGGTCAGCAGAGGCCAGCTGCCCTGTGTCACTGCTGGGAGAGACCCTCTGGTACACTACTGAACTTAATCTTGCTCTGTCCCCCTTCTAGGTAAGTAAAGCATTGTCTCATTTAGTGTTGTCTTCCTTGGCCACTTCGATACCAAGATGCAATGGGCAGAAGTGTTTGGACCTTCTATTCCTGGTGGTTGGCATGGCAATGATCCTCCACATATTTAGCATCCTTCCCTGGGACTGGTAAGTGGCACATGGTACTCTGCTCCACAGTAGGTCATCAGGTCATGAGAAGCCACAAACTTGATGGAGAAGAATGCATATCAGCTTGAGATCCAAGCTATTCATCCAGAAGAGCCTTTTGAGATGTCTCATCTGAGGAGGTGTGAGTATGTTCATGACATTGAAAGACTGGAGTGCATTAACATTTAGGTATCCGGAAACATCAACAGTGACAGAATGCCAGTTGTTCCCCCACTATATCTATATCCATGTTCCCCTTCTTCCATAGAAATAACTATAACTGGGCTCATGTAAGCCAGCTAAAGCTACATTTCCCAGCAAGGTATGGTCATAGGCTATGAGCAGGATCGATATGTGCACTTCCAGAGCGTTTTTTCCAAAACAGTTGGGCATGCACTGCCCTGGCTCTTTATTCCCCCTTTCCAGAAATGCTTGCAAGATGATGAAAACTGAAAGCACTAACCAAATCTCAGGTTTTTATCTCTAGACAAGTGCTTTTCTTACTATCTATGGTGAAGGACAATCTCTCATAGATTGATTCTTTTGAAAAATTTTATAAAATTAAATCTCTAGGAAACATGAAATGAATAAAAAACAAAGACAACCCTCAAATATTTTATTGTTAGATTCCATAATAATAAAATTATATTTCAAAAACTATAGTAATAGCAACATAGAAAAATATAAAAATTTGGCACATTAAAGTTAACAAAAGACATGCAAGACTTCTTCATTGGAAAAAATGGAATACTGCTCTGAGATATTAAAGAAGACCCAAAGGGAGCAATATGGTATGTTCATGGATTGGAAAACTCAGTATTCTTAATTTTCCCCAGATGGATTTATAGAGTCAGTGCAATCCTGATTGCTATTCCTGCAGGCAATTTGGTTGCTATTGACAGGTTAATTCTAAAATGTATAATGAAAATTCCTACAGACATGGAAGAGCAAAAGCCATTTTTAAAAGAAGAAAGTTGGATAAAACTATCTGATTTCATGGTTTACTATAGAGGAATAATAATTAAGACAAAAGTTCAAAAATTAAGGTTTTGGTAAAAGAATCGACATAAAGGTCACTGAAACAGTATAGTGACTCCAGATATAGATCCACTAATATTTGGTAAATTCATTTTCCCCAAACATGTCAAAGCAATTCAATGGGTAAAAGGAAAGTCTTTTCTATAGCTGCTACTAGAACTACTGGATATCTGTATTTTTAAAAACTGACCATTAATCCCACTTCACACCATTACAAAAATTAGAAGTGTATCATAAACCTAAATAAAAAAACAAAATTTACAACGTTTGTAGAAGAGAGACAGAGGTGAAAATCTTAGCTAAGACATAAAAACATAGACCGTAAAAAATTAAAAAATGGGGCACCTGAGTGGCTCAGTTGTTAAGCATCTGCCTTCGGCTCAGGTCATGATCCCAGGGTCCTGGGATCGAGTCCCACATTGGGCTCCCTGCTCAACGGGAAGCCTGCTTCTCCCTCTCCCACTCCCCCTGTTTGTGTTCCCTCTCTCGCTGTGTCTCTCTCTGTCAAATAAATAAATAAAATCTTTAAAAAAATTTTTTTAATTAAAAAATCGTTTTCTTTACAACAGACATCATTAAGACAATAGGAAAACAAGCTGCAGGATGGGAGAAAACATTTACAATACATACCCGACATAAAACTTGTATCAGAATACATAAAAAACTCTTAAAAAAATGCAAACTTCCAGTTATAAAATTAATATATCATGGGGATGAAAAGTATAGCATGGGGAATAGTCAATAATATTGTAATAATTTTATATGGTGGTAGATGGTAATTACACTTATTGTAGTGAGCATTGCATAAGGTATAGAATTGTCAACTCACTGTTGTACACGTGAAACTAATACTAATATAACATTCAATGTCAAGTACAATGAAAAAAGAACTCAGTAATAAAAAGATGAATAACCTAATTTTTCTTTCTTTTTTTTTTTCTTAAAGATTTTGTTTACTTGACAGACAGAGAGAGAGCACAAGCAGGGGGAGCGGCAGGCAGAGAGAGAAGCAGTCTCCCTGCTGAGCAAGGAGCCCGATGCGGGACTTAATCCCAGGACTCTAGAATCATGACCTGAGCCGAAGGCAGATGCTTAACTGACTGAGCCACCCAGGCACCCCATGAATAACGTTATTTTTCAAAAAAGGCTTGAACAGATATCCAAATGGCTGATAAATACACAAGAATATGTTCAACATAACCAGACATCAGGGAAATGCAAACTAAAACCACAATGGAATACATGTATATACTCATTAGAATGGTTAAAAATTAAAAAGATTAACAATACCAAGTGTTGGCAATGATGTGTAGCAACTGGAACTCTAGCACACTGCTGGTGAGAATATAAAATGGTACAACAACTTTGGTAAACATACACCCCCCGTACAACTCAGATGCAGGAGCATGAAGCTAGCTATAGACAATACTTAAACTGTATTTACAAAAGCAGCAGGTAAGCTGGAGTAGGCCAATGGGCTATAGTTTGCTGCTATGGTCTAGAACATCTTTTTGTGCCAGAGAGAAAGGAAGTGCCCAAAGAATGAAGAAAACATATCTCAATGACCCAACCTGGGACAATCTGAGCATAAAATAATGATTAAGTAACAGATTAACACTTTGCATAAAATAAGAATCACGAGTCATATGTACATCCATAAGAAAGGAAAACTCTCATTTGTAATAGAAAGTCAATTAATACATGTAGAAGAAATAATGGAATTAGGAAATCAACATTTAGCAGCCACGATAGTAGTAACTGATTAAAGCAAAGAATCACCAATGGACACTAAAACTGGTGGGGTAAATTTTGCTGAAGAATGGGAAATTTACACAAAATACCAAGTACAAAATATTTATCAACTTTACAATAGAGAAACACAGCAGACACAATTTTAACCAAGTGAAAAATGTTAAAAGTGTGTGTCCCCTAATATAATACACTAAGAAGAACACAGAATCACTTTTGTGATATTCCTGAAAATATTATACAACCTGAATGTAATCATGAATAAATATCAGACAAACCAAAACTGAGGAACATTCTACAAAGTAAGTTGCCTACATTTTTCAAAATTGTCAAGGTCAGAAAAGCCAAATGAAGACTGAGGAACAGTTCCAGATTAAATAAAACAACCAAATACAACATGTGATTGTGGATTGGATCCTAAATCTGTATGGGACATTTTGGGGACAGCCAGTGAAATTCGAATGGGATCTGGGGGTTAGAAGTGACTATTGTCTCAGTGTTAATTTCCTGACTTTGATGGCTGCTCTGTGGTTATGCAAGAGGTTGTCCTTGCTTTTAGGAAACATTAACAGGTAATGGCTTCATACCCGTAATTTGTTCCCTAATGACTCAGAAAAAAAGATTATTAATGTATTGTTCTCCTTATTATAGCTGAGTAATTACCCAAAACTTAGTGGCATAGAACAACCGGTTATTATGCTCATGGATTCTGTGGGTCAGGAATTCAGACAGCACACAGCATAGGAGGCTTGTCTCTGCCCCATGAAGTCTGTGACCTCAGCTGAAAGATTTGAGGGCTGTGGGCTAAATCATCACTCCCTTGTCTGGTGGTTGATGTTGGCTGTCAGCCAAGCTGATGCTGATGCTGTTGACTGGAAAATCTCTGTGTGGCCCAGCCATATGTCCTGGGCTTTCTCGCAAAATGACAGTTGGGTCCTAGGGTATCTCAAGAGAGATAACTGGGCCAAAGGTGTATCCTTTTTATGACCTAATCTGAGAAGTCACATAACCTCACTTATGCTGTACTCCATTGTTTACAGCAGTCACACACCCATGCAGGTCAAGAACAGAGGACATAGACTGCTCTTCTTGATGAGGAGTGGCAAGGTTCTAGAAGAGCGTATGGAACAGTGACATATTGCTCTGGCTATTTCACAAAGTCTCACCTGCCATGTCTCTACACTGAGAGAGACAAAGAGAGAATGATAAGACAAATGTGGTGGAATGTTAACCACTGGGCAATATGGGTGAATACAGGAGTGCTTTGTATTAGTCCTATACCTTTTCTGAAGTTATTGTTGTTTTAAAGCTAGAAAATAAATAATAAAATTGTATTTCATTAAGCTAATAATGTTCAACAATGAATTTAAGAAGGCTTGGTTAAGAAATAAAACAATTATTAATACTTATTAATAATATAATAATATAAGTATTAATAATTATTAATTACTAAAAATTTAAAAAATATTTACATCATTACATTTTCTCAAACTGAAATTTAAATATCACATGTTGTAATAGAGTCCTACTGCCCATAACCTTCACCACACACCATGCATTCTCAACCTCCATAATGCAATATACTCTTTTCGAAAAGACGATCATGCACTTGAAGGGCACAGCAAGGTCAAATCACCATAGAAGTTTCTAAATGCTCACACTCAGTTTCAGGACCTTCCTCTTCATGGACCACAAACACATAGTATGTGGACCACACATGGAGCAGCAACATTCTAAGCTTTATTTCCAGTGTTTTGTAGAAATGGCTGAGCTGTATCTCAATATTACCATTTTTTGAACACATTGTACTTCCTCACCTAATTTGAAGTATCATTACATCATAAACCAAGTTCTCATATAATTGGCCCTTTTCTAGGTCCTATCTTTTATTCCATTGGTCTTCACTACTACCACTTTGTTTTAATTACTATAACTTTAAAAGATGTTTTACTCAGTACTCTTCATTACAAAATTTTTGTAAAATTCTCTCTCCCATTATTCTCTCAGAGGACCTTTAAAATACCACTTCAAGGTGGGAAAGAATCACACTTGTATATTTATGGGAATGAATCAAATGATTAATTGATTTAGAGAAAAGATATTAAATGGTCCCTTCCAGGAACAGAATGTGTCTTTTTATTTATGTTTTTGTATATTTGTATATTTCCTTCAGAAAAGTTTCATAATTTTCAGAGTGCCTGGGTGGCTCATGGGGCCCCTGTGTGGCTCAGTCGGTTAAGCATCCAACTCTTGGTTTCGGTTCAGGTCATGATCTTGGGGTTCTGGAATTGAGCCCCATGTGAGGCTCCCCACTCAGTAGGGAGTCTGAGGATTCTCTCTCTCCCTTTCCCTCTGCCCCTCCCCCCAATTCACATTCTCTCTCTCTCTCAAATAAATAAATCTTAAAAAAAAGAAAAATTTCATAATTTTCTTCTCATAGGGCTATTCATTTTTAGTAGATTTATATTATTCCTGGACATTCAAGAAGGTGCTAACAGATACTGGCAGCATGAATGTGTACGTGTTCATCAAGGTCCTGCTCCAGCCTGAACTGTGACAGTGGTAGGATTCAGACTGTTGGATGCAGAGTTCCGGCAGAAGTAGGGCACTTTATAGTCCAAGAGGTGGTCAGGATATATTCAATGTAGGGACAAAAGGGAGGCGTGAAAAGTTTGGGTTTGTGATGATACCTCAGTCATCAGAGGGAAAGAGCACAATGAAACTATCTAAAACCTAAAAAAAGAGAATATAGTGAGTGAAAATGGGGGAGAAGCTGATTCTACAGTTTATATATGTAAATAAGAAAGCAAGAGCCAGAATACTTTTAGGGAAAAAACAACAACAACAAAGCAGTGAGTAAAGAATTGCCCTACTAAATATTACATGTTTTTTAAACACAAAATTTAAATTATTTTAGTATTAGGACACGAATAAACAGATAAATAGTAGTCCAGATGTTAACCAAAATATATGTGAGAATTTATTCTCCCTCTGCCCCTCCCCACCCCCACCTTCACCACACCCCCCCACTCGCACACATGCTCACTCTCTCTCTCTAGAAAAAAAAAAGTATTCATTGCAAGATTGTTTGTTAATAGTAAAAACCCAAAAATAACTCAAGTACTCATCAGTAGAGCAAGGTAAATAAATTATGGTAATCCATAGCAGAATATTGTATGGCATTTTTCACAATGGGAAAGTTTTTTTCACAAGGCTTCAGAAAATCTCTGCTATATTAAATGAAAAAAAGCAAAGTGCAGGTACTAGTTCACTAGGTCTATGCTATCAAAGTGCCACAAACTAGGTGGCTTAGAACAACAGAAATGTATCGTCTTATAGTTCTGAAGGCTGGAAGTCCAAAATTAAGGTGTTGGCAGGGCCACGCTCTCTAAAGCCTCGAAAGAAGTCCTTTCTTGCCTCTTTCAGCTTCCATTCTTGGCTGGCCATCCTCGGCCTTCCTTGGCTTGCGGGTGCATTACCCCAGTCTCTGCCTCTGTCATCACACAGAATTCTCCCTCTATGTCTGTGGCCACATTTCCCTCTTCATAGAAGGACACCAATCATATTAGATTAGGGTCCACCCTAATGACCTCATCTTAACTTGATTACATCTACAAACACCCTATTTCCAAATAAGGCCATATTCACAGGTGCTGGAGCTTAGGACTTTAACATATGTTTTGGAGGGATCCAATTTAACCCGTAATTGTCCAGAATAATACACAGTATGCTGCCTTTTGTGTAAGAAAAGGAGATAAAAATACATTGCTGGTTTCTATGAAGAATTTCCAGAAGAATTTAAGTTATATATAATATAATAATAATATCAGAAGCTAATATAAGTGTTTATCCTGGAAAGGAGGAGTAGGGCACATGTAGGCAAGCATGGAAACCAGATTGTATGTTTTCTTATATTGTTATGTTATTTGTTATAACGTGAACATTTTACCTTTCCAAAAAATAAAAACATAATTCAAAAAATCATGATGAGGGGAGCCTGGGTGGCTCAGTTGGTTGAGCGTCAAGCTCTTGATTTCAGTTCAGGTCGTGATCTTGGGATCATGAGATCGAGCCCCACATTGGGTTCTGCTCTCAGCGGGGAGTCTGAGATTCTCTCTCTCTCCCTCTGCCCCTCCTCCACACCCCCCTGCATGCATGTTAGCTCTCTCTCTTTCTCTAAAATAAACCAATACATCTTTTTAAAAAATCACTATGATATACTGAGAGCTAAAGGCAATGGTACTTTGGGTCCAGGGTAAAGGAGGATGACATAGCATGACTTCAGGGGTGTCAACCGCCATGCCCAAGCACACACCTCAGAGGCATGGGGCCAAAGCAGTGCCCAAAGAATAGACACCAGAAGCCACACTGAACTCCAAGCTCATAGTTCTGATGGGCCCCAGCAGCTTTGGTAGCAGTGAATCAGTAACAATTGAGTCTAAAGTAGGTAATGATTCAATATCAAAAAGAGATGACACCTGGGAGGTACCTTTATGTGACTTTTACATTGCAGAGACCTCATCAACTCGTCAGGGCTGAGAGGATCTCTTTGGGAACACACATGAGACACCCCCTAAAAACTTCCAGAAATAATGTGAAAGGATTTTGAAGGGGGACCAGGGCCTACAACAGAGAAGTAATGTTTGTTTCTCTCATTTATGTGACCCTGGAGTTCAGTCCTACCTCTTAGAGGCTGTGTCACCTTGGGCAAGTTGCTTGTCTTCTCTGTGTCTCAGTGTTGTCACCTACAAAGTAAAGATCTCTTCCAATTTCCTTTTTTGTACTCTTCTTATAGGTGAGTACCCTTGCCCACTTCACATCAGGCGTGGCCATGCCAACTGCCCAATAGAATAAAAGAGGAAGTGATGGGCAACATGTCCGAGCAGAGGTTTTCAGAACTGTTACCTGGCTCAGCCACCTCCTTCCCCTCTGTGATGAGACCAAAATAGGGGCTGACCTTGACCTTGACCTTGATGTCAAAGTGAGGAAGAGCTGCTGAGCTACAGCTGACCCACAGCAACCATGAAATACAAGTGAGAAATGAACCTTTGTTGTAGAAAGCAATGAAATTTGGGTTTGCCTGTTACCACAGTGTTACCTAGCCAATACTGTTTGACAGAGAGCACTTTCTCCCTCCTAGGGTTGTCATGAGAATTAAACGAGTTAATTTATAGAGCATTTATAATCATGGCTGGCAATTATCACCAGATAATTAACATTATCATCAGGCTTGTGTGGTGATAAATGTATGGATGAATGAAAAAATGAGTAAATCTTAATAAAACACTAAATTTTGCATTCACTGTATGCACACTTTACCTACACGATCTCATCTAAAATTTTACATCAGTTATGTGAGGTTGGTCTTTTGAGCTCAGTTTTACAATGAGAAAACTGAGAAGCTTGAGAAGTTAAACACAAGGCTACAGAATGATAATAGAGCTGGTATTCAAACTAGCTATAGTTGTCTCCTCCCACTCTATGACACAGCTCCTCTCTGACCTAGAACAATGTTGAGGAACTCATAAAGTTGTCAACTTTGTGCCATCCCTTAGAATGCACGGTCAACTCTGATCCAGCAAACCCAAGGGACTTGGAATGGTATTCTTCCCCCAGATCACCGCGTGAGTTTGTCTTCTTTTGTCTCCTTCCTTTTCAGCCCACTCGCTCCCACCTCACCTCTCCTTATCATATCAGCAAGTCCAGAGTTGAATTTTCAGAAATTGAATTGGTAGAAAATGGACCAAATAAAATAAACAGTAGAGCCCATGGCCAGGACCTCCTTGCTCCCCCCACCCCCACCAACCAGTCCAACCAGACTGATCTCAACAGCTGTGTCCCCAACTCCTGCCGCTTGTCCCCACTATTCTCCACAGATCTACTTTGCAGGAACTTCTGCCCTTGAGGAAATGGGAACTGTGACAACATACCAATTCATGCAAGCCCCACTCCCTTCTCAGATGTGGATGGATACCGTGACTCTTAATTGCTCGTCAACTCAAATCCTCACAGTCTTTTCTCCACTAAGTGGTGAGAATGACCCTTACAGACTAATACCAAATCATATTGCTTCCTGACTTCAAAGTTCCAGTGCCTCCTATCACACATGGAATAGATCTAATGTGCTTATCATGTCATATGTAAACTGGCCACTGGATGCCCCTCAATCTGATTTTTCCCTTCCTCTCCCTTTTGTTCTCAACCTATTAGGCACACTGTTTCCTTTGCTGTGCACAAATAAGAAGGAGCACATGAGCGAGTAGTGACTCAGGAGAATAGGTTGCTCAGGAAACAGAAGAGAAATATTTAAAATCTAATTAGTATCCTGATGGAAATCCAAAAGGCTATTGCATCCATAAAACAAGAACAGGTCCCTGTGAAACAAGAATGGAGAGGGCACACAATAAAAGAACAAGGTTTCTCGCAAATTAAAAGCACAAATATCAAAATAAAAGATTTAATAGTTAGGCTAAAAAAGTAAAATAGAGATAAAATCCAAATTAGTGTCCTGAGAGCTAATATTAGAAAAACCTTACAGCAATTAAAGCAAATATACTAAGAAAGATATGAGACCTATAAGATGAATCCAGATGGTCCAGGTCCCATATGGTAGGTATTCCAGAATAGAGAACAGAAAATGAATGGAGGAAATAATCAAAGAAATAATAGAAGAAAAATGTCCTGAGTCAGGGAAAACTGAAGAGACGTGGGTCTTCCAGTTTAAAAGGAGCACTAAGCATGATCTCAGGGTCATGAGATTGAGCCCTGCCTCAGCATGGAGACCACTTAAGATTCTCTCCCTTTTCCTCTGCCCCTCTTCACCCCAAAAATAATAATAAAAAAAAGGAGCATGAAGAATTAAGCAAGATGAATGGGGGAAAAAGATCTAAACCTAGACACATCCCAGTAAAATTAAAGTGCTTCGAAAAAAAGGAAAGAGAATTTCCCAAAATTTCCCGAAGAGAAAAATAAAAGCTCCTATGAAGAAAAAGCAACCTACAGGTGTCAGATTCCTGATCAGCAACAATGAACGCTACAAGAAAGTGAAATGATAACTTCAAGATTTTGAGAGAAAGTTTGGCACTGAGTATTCTATCCCTGGCCAAACTCTTAACTGAACATAAGAAATGATTATCAACACTCAAACAAGCAAGGACCCAGAAAGCTAACCTCCACGGCATCATTTCTGGAAAAAATTATTTGAGGAGTTATTTTAGCAAAATGAAAAACGATTCCAAGTAAGAACACATATAATCTAAAAAATAGCATAATGCATTCAAAAAAGCAAAGAAGAGATTCTTGGAAAGACTGTATGCAGCTTGCCCTGAAAAAAAGTTGCTCAAATTAAATCAGGAAGTTAGAAGAATCTTTGAAAAAACAAACATGGAGTTCATTCAATACATATTTTGAATACAAAACTAAAATTTCACTCTTCTTTCCTGTGAACATGAAAATAATAAAAACAATACAGTCCCAGTAAAACAAAAGCTGTCCAAGAAAGTCACAGGTCTATATGAGGCAAATTAAAATGTGAACCAATTTTGAGTAGTTGCTGGGTGTGGGGCAGGGGGGATTCCATTGACCTTGAGCCTTGGAATTTTTTTTTCCAAGAGGTACAGTTTTAGGGATATAGAATTGCATTTTCTTTTTTATAAGTCTGATCACCTAGGTTTTTTCTTCAGTGATTAATACCTTCAGAATCATCATATTGGAATCACTATGTTTCATTTGAGAATTAATCTATAGACATATAGACAAAGCACATGGAAGACTTGATTATAATTATAGAAAAATAATTCTTGACAATAAAAAACTAATGATATCACTGACAAGCCAAGCATAGAAGAGTAGGAGGAAACAATATAGAGTAGGTGGAAAAAATATAAATACAGCCAACTCTTGCATCCTACTTATGGGCAATCAATAAACAATGTCAAAAGTCAATGTCAAGTCAGTTAATTAGAGGAGTAAGTGAATGTTTAGGAGGAAGAGAATGGAGGTGAGTGTGTTAAATTCAGTATTTATCAACAAGTAAAAATATCAACAGATATTTTTTAAAATTTACCAATCAAGAACTAGAAATATATAAGCATGCTATTTAGAGTTTGGTAGCAAACAAGCAGAAGAACTTAGAACAGATACAATTAAAAATTATTTGGGGGATGATTTGACTTTTTATTTTATGTCCTCTATACCACTTAATATCTTTTTAGTAAGTGTGGTAGACAGAACAGTGATCCCCAAGGATGTCTATTTACTCATCCTTGGAACCTGGGACTATGGTACTCTACATGGCAAAAGGGATTTTGCAGATGTGATTAAGTGACAGATCTTGAGGAGGAAGGGGCCAGGAGCCAAGGAGGCTTCTAGAAGCTGGAAAACATAGCAAAAAGATTCCCCCTTACAGTCTCCAAAAGGAATACAGGTTTGCTGACACCCTGATTTTAGCCCCTAAGATTCATTTTGCACTTCTGACCTGCAGAACTGGAAGAAAATAAGTTTGTGTTGTCTTAAGTCACTCAGTTTGTGGTCATTTGTACAACAGTAACAGGAAACTAACACACTCCGCGTGTATTACTTATACTACTTTAAAAAATTTTTAAAGAAATAGAAACAAACAGTTGTAAGCCTGTTGGTGGAGGGAAGGTGGGAAATGGGATGAAATCCCACCCTCTTTCCTTGGTGAAGGCAGGGAAGGCCATGTTTTGATTTTGCATGTATTGGTTTTAAAAGCTTTAACCAGGCTGGAAAAACTGCAGGAAGATCCATTGTCATGGAAACCCAAACACTGGATTAGTAGACATGGTTCTGTTTTAAAAGACTTTCAACCTGAAGAACTTTCTGCCATCTCACCCACCACGGCTGCCCAGGGACGTTGGCCCAGGGACCAAGCTGATGCCTGTGCATAGGGATGTCTCTGAGGAATCTAGGCCCTATGAGGGGGTGATAGCCTCACTCATGGCCTTTTATTTAGAAATTGTGTGGCCATCAGTTAGAAGGCTTGGTGAGAGATCCCAGGACAGTGCCTAGGAGAGAGGGGCATAGCACTGTTTCAGCCAGGTAGGCAAGACACCTCCCTTCTTTCATCCCATCTCCTCTCTACCATTCCTCAGGGTGACTTTTTTCCCCAGTGCTGGGACTTTACACTTAAGAAGTACATAGCAGGATGACTTCTAAGCACATCACTAATGGATATTGATATAGTGATTTGGAAAGTACCACAACTCTCAGACTTACTGGTGATTACCTGAAAAGGAACTCTTCACCCCTACCCCTTCACTTTGATCACAACTGTGTGCAGGATTTAAAACCACCAGAGATGTCCTTGGTCATCAGTCCAGGAAATCTGGTTGGTGTAACTCAAATGAAACACAATCTTTCTTCCACTGAAAAGTAGGAAAAGAAGGTGGTGACAGGGCAGGTGACAAGCCTAATTGGGAATTTGGAAGTGTACTTAGGGGGAGGTGGGGGACTAAAAGATTGCATTACAGCTCCTTTTTGAAAATTTCTTTATCACAACACTCAACGCCACTTGAAAGGATCTGTGTGTATCTGAGGCCCTGGAGTGTTGATGTTTTTGCTGCACCTGCCAAGTCACTCCTGAAACTGACACTCTTTTTCCCAGCCAATGGAATCATTCTATTAAAAATTGGAATGAATTGACTTTGTAGTGCTTTGGTTCATGGAAGAAATAGTCATTCTTAACAGGAAAAAAACAAAAAACAAAAAACAAAAAACCAACCCCACTTGGCGATTAAGTACCAGGACAAAGACAATGTTTAGTCAAAGAATAGGGAAAATAAAGTATTCAATCTAGGGACAAGAATTTCTCCTTTAGGGGCGCCTGGGTGGCTCAGTCGTTAAGTGTCTGCCTTCCGCTCAGGTCATGATCCCAGCCCCGCATCGGGCTCCCTGCTCCGAGGGAGGCCTGCTTCTCCCTCTTCCACTCCCCCTGCTTGTGTTCCCTCTCTCACTGTGTCTCTCTCTGTCAAATAAATAAAATTTAAAAAAGAAAAAAGAATTTCTCCTTTAAGGGACTGTTATTGTATGATTGAGCCAACATACAAGGTAGCAGGTTGAAAGGACACTGACAGATCAGTATAAATCCATCATGGAGCCCATTCTGCCAGTGAAAAAATTCCCTTCAGGTGATGCCCAAGGATCAGCCCAAGATCTATTAGGTGGTAAGTGGCCGAGCCAGGAATTGAATGTAGATGTCCTGACTCCAAACCAGTGCTGCCTACTTATCAAGCTGCCCAGCTGTCAGAAAGACAGTGATGCAAGCTGTTTGTAAGCGTCTATCACTTCTGCTCACACTTTCTTAGCCAAGCAAGCTACATATCCATGAGGCAGGACATATAAACCTGGGAGTGTAGTGAAAAAATGAGAACAATGATACAATCTATACCATTTCCCTCTGTCCCTTGGGCCCAGCGGTGGTAGCAGCTGTTGATAGTCTGTAAATTAGCTCACCATCCTCCGTTTGGCTCTTCCAACCTCTCGGTCACCAATCTCCTGCACTGGCTCCACTCTGTGTAAATATTCAAGTGGTTTCTGCTTCTTAGTTAGGCCAACAGTATCTGCCACATCCACATTTGAACGCTTTCTGCATTTGAGGATGTCCTAGGCACAGATAACAATGTGTGGTGTGTTTTGTTTTTTTTTAAGTAGTGTATCTGAAAATACCATGCGAGTAATAATCATGACTGTGATCAAACTTGTATCAGTTATAGTTTGGTTCCATTCCGAAAGACAGAAAATCCAAGGCAACAGTGGCATGAACAAGAAAGAACTTGCTCCTGCACATAAAACATGCCTAGAAATAAGTGATCCAAGGATCTGATTTGGTAACGCTGGATTCATCAGGGACCCAGGATGATCCCTTGGCTTCCACTTCATGCTCCAAGACAGACTACAGCAATGACAGAATATTCTGGAACTTAGTTCAGATGGCAGCCTCCTGCCACCCCCTCTTCCAATTATTTTGAAAGTGGCTAATTGCCTATATTAACATTTTTTTTTCTTTTTGGCTTAAAAAATATGTAGACAGACACAACTTCAATTGGCCGAAACTCCATACCTAACCGCAGCTAGCCACAAAAGAGGCTAAGAAACACTGATCTTTATTCTAGGCAGCTATGTGTCCAGGTAAAAAAAAAAAAAAAAAAACAGACAAAAAAAAACAAAAACAGGAGATCTTGTTATTAAAGGAGTAGAGGGAATAGACATCCAGGAAAAACCAGCAATTTCTGGCACCCTCCACAGACATTTTCACGAGTTGATAAATTTTGAGTAACTATTTCTGTATTCAAAGTAGCTATAAACCCCAGGGAAGACAACTATTTTTCCATTTCAATTTGAGAGGAGAGAACCTACTTTTCAGAACCCTGAAAGACATGTGATAAAGAAAGCATGCTATCCTCTGAGTTATAAAAAGAAATGACATATAAACGACAAGTTGAAACAGAAATTTGCTACAAATGCTATTATACTGATATTCACTAAAACTAATGTAGTCAGTGTTTATATAACTTTTTTTTAGAATTTACAATTACTCTCATTAAATCCTCACCAAAAATTTGTAGTCTGCATTATCATCCTCATTTGATAAATGAGAAGGCTGACATTTAAAGAATTTAAGTGATTTTCCCAAGTTTAAAAACAATGTACTAAAATTAGTGTCCTCGGAGTCCAGAGTTCAGAATCTGTGTTCTTTCTTCCGCTGCAGCATGCCTCCCTTTGTGGAATTTGACAAAGCACACATGTCTCCATGTTGGAAGGAGATGAGGATGACTCCCATAAGATCTCTGGGTGACATATAAGGACACTAGAGATCTGAGCTATGTGACCTGCATGACTCACTGGAGAAAAATTCCAGCCCTTTGTTGCAAGTTTGTCTTTCTGTAAACCCAAGGGGGTCATGCCAAAAGCTACACTTTCTTCTAAGTGAAATGTACAGGCAGTGAGGCCTGGCAGCCAAGAATTCTGCCCACATGCTCTGCTTCCTGAGACACTTAGCTGCTACTGAGCATCTTTTTGCCTCAGTTTCCATCAACGCTCCCTAGACTGCTAGACTTCTAGGTGGGGTACTTTGGGTTTTTAAAAAATAAGCACCACACCCATGTTCATTGCAGCATTCACAACAGCCAAGAGGTGTGATCGATGGATGAATGGATAAAGAAAACGTGGTATATACACACAATAACATATTACGCAGTCTTAAAAAAAGAAAAAATTCTGTCACATGCAAAGACACGGATGACCCTCGAGAACATTATGCTAAGCCAGTCACAAAAGGAAAAATACTATGTGATTCAACTCATATGAAGTATCTAACGTAATCAAAATCATAGAAACAGGGAATAGAAAGGCGGTGACCAAGTGCTGGAGAGAGGAGGGAGGAGGAATTCGTTTTAATGGGTATAGAGTTTCAGTTTTGCAAGATGAGAAAGTTCTAGAGATCTGTTGCACAACAACGTAAATATACCTAACGTGACTGAGCTGTGCACTTAAAAATGATTCAGATAATAAATTTAACGTTATGTGGGTTTTTTTAACCACAATTTTTAAAAAAGAGAAAAAAATTTACAACTAATACACATGTAAGAGGTAGGGTTCTCCAGGCCAGAAGTAGGAAGCTGGCCCAGGAATCATTAGGAACTTGGAGATGCCAATCTAGGCTGTAACTAGGTAACTAAACTATAGCTTTTGGGCGAACCATGTTTAATCAGATTGGGACTCAGCCACTGAGCTTTTCCAGTCTTTACAGCTAGATGGCATTAAATGCTGCCAATGCAAATCTGCAGAGAGGACAGGGAAAGGAGGTCTGTTGAGACAGATTTTTGACTACTCACAGTGCACAACTACCACAGTGCTTTTCATACCAAAGGTACTGGATAAATATTTATACAGTTGAATTAACTGGACTCTAATAGTATCTGGTGTTGACTCTCTTGATTTGAAAGATGATGTCCTCCTAAGAACCAACACACGCTGTCATGGAGTTCCCAACCGTGGGCTTCCAACTGGTCTCAACTCCACATCACTCCAGTTGTTTCTGCAGCTCATGGCTGCGTGCTGACACTGGATCTCCAAATTTTGCTTTTCCTAGGAACTGGATCCTGGGTACGCTTTCCTGACTTTGCTTCTCTCCTCCAAATGGATTTGCTTCCAGGCCTGTGTCTCTCTCTACTTTTCCCCTCTGCCTTCCTAGACTCCATCTATTCTATACTTTTCTATTTGTTTCATCTCCTCTCTGTTTTGTGTTTGCAAACCTTGGACACAAAAATACCATTCCATTTAGCACAAACCCAGGGATTCATTGGAACATAGTACTAAGAGTTTTTAAGCATCTCCTTACACCACCAGTGAAGGTTTGATAACACGCCTTCTATACAAAATAAGGACCAATAAGCCATTCTTGCCCCCCGATAAAAATACAATGGTGGCGGAACCCTTAGTCTCAGAGCGGGTGCCTTTCAGGGAAAATCTGACCCATCTTCCTGTCTCTCACTTACGGTTATCTGAAAATATCTAAATACAAGTTATCACTGTCAGACACGCAAATTAGCACAAAGGCATATAATGGCCTGAAACCTGATACCCGTTTTTTATTAAAATAGGAAGGACCACCCAAAATAGCCTGCAGACCCTCTTTTTTGCTCTAACAGTGTTTTATAATAATTCATTCCTCTGTGCGAGTTCTTCTGAAGATAATAAGCTGAGACTGAAGTGATGGAAACATATATTCTGGAAGATCTCCCACAAGGGAGATCCCAAGACATAGGCATGTAGCAGACAAAGACAGAATAACAGCCTTGAGGTTGATTTCTGATCAGAAAGTTCTACCCCTGGCTCAGTCAGTCACCACCTATGGGACCTTGGCTAAGTTATTTAGTGACTCTCAAGCTCTGGTCTGTTCGTCTATCCCATGGGGATAAAAATACTACCAGCCTGATAAGAGTTATTAGGACAAGTAAATGAGAAGATCTATGTAAAGCTCTTAGCACAGTAATTCTTTTTTTTTTTTTTTACAAATATGATTTTTTTTATTTGTCACCATTAAATGTCTGACTTTTAAACAGATTCTTGGACTGGTGGCTCATATCCATCAGCTCGTTCAACTTTAGCACCGGTCTCATCCCCAGTAGCTTTTCCAGAACTACTACCTTCACCATGAAGCTCCATGAGCTTTCCCAATTCAAACTTGGGCTTCTTCAGCATTTTTACTTTTCTAACGAAGACATCAGGAAGTGGACAAATAGACTGACAAGCCTTTTCTATATCTTTTCTGATGCTGTCTGGAATCAATTTATTGACCACTTCTTTCAAGTCACTTGCACCTCTCGGGTCATGATTTCCATCATCTTTTTCCGAATTTGACAGACCTGTTGGTGCTGAGCGTAAGAGGTCTTCCAAATCTGATTATTGCATTTTTTAGTAAAACCAACACAAAATAGACGAAGCAAATAACCATCGGTAGTCTTGACATCAACATGAGCTTCAATCATGGTCTGCCATGTTTTGACCGTGGAGCACATTTTGTCACAGGTAAGATCCATGCCGTGGAAATTAGTCAGGCAGTTTTTGCCCTGAACATCCTCAGTAATTAGCTTGAATTTTCTAAACGCAACTTCATCATTCTGCAAATCAGCAAGGCTCACTTCAAAAACACGACCCTTGAGGTCATCAGATGCGATTTTGGTTCCTTGGGTTCTTGTGACTAACGTTTTTCCAATATTTCTTATATTGAACATAGCTGGTGCTTTCACATCATACCAATCTTTCTTGGAAAATGGATCAACCACTTTCTTCTTGGCTCCCTTTTTGCCGCCTTTCGTAAGGCGCTTGTTCTTGCCCACAGCCATGGCGCTGCTCAGAGAGCCAAAAGGAGCACAGTAATTCTTAATACAATTTAGGTAAGTGGAAATAGTGAAAGCAACACAAAACACTTGTTCCTGCCATGAGAGCGCAGGTTTTAAAAGAATTCTGAAAA